>NC_059107.1:7111250-8480000 GCF_020740685.1 Jaculus jaculus | reverse complement strand
GAAAGAGGGCCTCCAGCCACTGCAAACGAACTCCAGATGCATGCTCCCCATTGTGCATCTGGCTAACGTGGGTCCTAGGGAATTGAACCTGGGTCATTTGGCTTTGTAGGCAAATGCCTTAACCACTAAGCCATCCATCCCTCCAGCCCCATCTCTCTCCTTTCTAAGGGTATCTCTGACAACTTGTCACCTATGTTTAGCCTTAGTTGTTTTTTTTTTTTTTTTTTTTTTTTTTTAACTTAGCCGAGATAGGTTCATAAACCATCATGAATAGCAAGGAGAAGAGGAAGAAAGGTTTGGACAAGCTATGTCAATACTCAGCAATGGCATTCATGGGAGGCAGATGGCTGTCCACTCAGCCCTGTTCCCAGGGCTGCCTGCCCTAACCTCCTGTGATGAATGTGCACACCCCCCTTTTTACCCTGACATTGACTGCAGAGATTGATAATTTTATTGGACATGTCACTTGTTTATTCTTGAAAGACAGAAAGTTTGGGCATTTGGTGAATCCAGTATGGTAAGAAGCATGTTGAGCCCTCCCTGGGAAATGCTTTGATTCACAGGAACTCACTTTACAACAACCATTACCTTTTATTTGTGTTTGTCAGTTGCTGGGCAGTAGCTAGACTGTGGCATATGGTTCCCCAAAGGCAAAGGAGAGAGACTCCATATGCTGGTTTATTGCCTGAAAAGGAGTTGATATTTATGATTTCACTTGCTGCAAGTGGGGAGTCTGAATGTGTCAATTTTCTAGTCTGGAAAACAATTTCCATTAGTAGATCTCAGAAAGGTACTCTTCAGTCTTTTGATACCTTTACAGGCTAACTCCCTCCGCAGTCCCTCTATTAAAAAATTAAAGAAAAAGAAAAGAAAGTAAAAGAAGAGGTGACTGGGATTTTTGAACAACCACACAAAGGCATTATTTGACAAACCTGGGAGAAAACTCCAAGACACAGTGGATAGGTTTACAGTACAGAATCTTGCCTTCACCTTCCTCCTCTACTTCTCCATTTTAAAGGAATGTAGACAGAAAGACTCAAATAGGAAAGAGAAGGGCTGGGATGGAGTAGAGAGCTGTTGAAAGTGAGAATAGCGGTTGGGATGCAAAATTTTTCTTTTTCCTTTTTTTTGGAGATAGTCTCACTGTGCAGCCCGGGTTGGTCTCAAACTTGAGATCCTTCGGCCTAACCTCCTAAGTCCTGGGATTACATAGGGCACCATAATGCCACCCTAAAGTTTCTAACTTTCACTTTTGCTGTGAACTCAAAGCTTTTCTCAAGGTTCTGCTCAGGCCAAGTCCAGTGTGAGGAGCATGGGAGGTGCTCAGAGAGGTGACACAGTGCCACGGGAGCAGCTCTAGCTTGGGCGCGGTGGAGAGATCTAGGCATCATGTAGGTGGGCTCATGACTTCACCGTCAGGTCAAGCCAGGAGCAGCCATAAGATTGAAGTTCCTGGGAGATTCTATGCACTGGACACTGTGACCCCTTTAGCTGTGATGTTGCCCTAGCTAATTGGTCTGTTGGCCAAATGTTTTCAAATGGACTGTTAGTTTCCTGGAGCAGAGGATGTATTTCCTCTATTTTAGACCATTCCCTATAACACTTAGTATAATATGCTTGGATATGTGTATGTGGTCATTGGGAAATACTTATTTTTGCCAATGAATGAATGGACAAAGTTAAATGCAATACCTCCAATCTATCCATAAACCAGCTGTTTGGTGAACTTAGCTATCTAGAACATTCAGAAGAGGGGACCAGCCAATCAGGAGCCCACCAAATGCACGGGGATCCTGGGGTCATGATGGCCAGCACAGGTTTCGTTGGGTGTTTTACTACGGACCAGGCAATGGACTCGGCATGTTACCTGCTTCATTTCACATCATATCCCTACTAGGCTGTCACTTACTTAACTTGCCTGGGTTTCTGAGTCAGTTCTGTGTGACCCAGTGCACACACATGACCACTGTACCTCACAGGCTTGAAGACAGGATGTAGGATGCACACTCCACTGCTCACTGAGTCCTCTTCCACCAGCACTTTGTAAAACCTCTGTTTGCACACAGTTGTGACATCTATGTGTCCCTGTTATCCAAGCACAGTGTCACAACAGTGAAACTCTCATTACAAACCATATAATAAGATGCTCATTTGCAATAGAGAGCAAAGAAGGAAAGGATCAAGCAATCTATCTTCCTTCCTTCCTTCCTTCCTTCCTTCCTTCCTTCCTTCCTTCCTTCCTTTATTACCTTGCTTCCTTCTAGTATGCTATTGAAATTATATTCTATAATATTACACCTGAAGAGATACTAAAAGTATTCAAGGATAAATGGTTATCTTCATGCTCTAAACACTTAGTCCTGTCACCTCTGGAGTAGTGTGTTTAGTGGTGGACAAGAGCCTGAAGTGCTGCAGACAGATTGACCAAATAACGTCATCAGACTCTGAGCCATCCTTTGTGAAACAATGTTGAAACAGGTTATGATATATGTTATGCAACTTTCAAATATCTGAAAGACTGATTTGAAGAACTTGGAACATCTAGTGTCACAAGAAAGAGATCTATGACCAACTGGTCAACCTTTTGGTTTGATAGAGCCAAGGAAAAATGGAGCTGGCTGTCTTCAGAAGGAAGAAGCCCCTTGAGATGGGAGGCATTTGGCAAGAACTCAGATTGTTACTTTTCAGGACTTCCATAGAGGACTTCTATATTGTGTGGGAGACTATACTGCTTGGCCATGAACTCTCTGTAATCATCACACATATCAAAGAATGGCTACTATGTCTGGCACCATATGGGATCTGTGTCAATACTCATGGATAAGACAGGCATGAGCTCTGCCCTAGGGACACTTGGAAGATGATTATACCTTCACCTGCTTTGCCTCACTGTGGGATTCGAAGAGAGAGACAGCAAGTAGAAACGCTAGGTGCAGTGAAGGAATCAGGGTGAGGTGGTAGGGATGTCAGAAGTGGCTAGGCAAGGCGAATTTGAGGAGATGAAATTTAAATTGAGACTAGAGAAAGTCATATTGGAAAAGGAGAGGAGGGCTGCGTGATAAGAGACTACATTCCAGATAGAAGAAGGCCTAAATAGGAGGTGAGGTTGGAGAAGCTGGCCTGGACTTTGTGAACCATGGCTTACAGTTTAATTTTGACATCAGAGAGTCTGAGCAATGGAATGAAAAGATCCCATTTCATATGAAGAAGTTTGCTTGTTGCAGGAAAGAGAAGAGACTGAGGGAAGAAATAGAGGACAGTTATAATGCTGCTTGGGGAAGACCCAATTAGTTCAAAACACATAGGAGGCAGAGAAGACAAAATTGACCAATGGGTTGGGAATGTGCATGGGGGTTAAGGAAAGAAAAGGTTCAAGTTGATTTCTTTCTTGACAACATGGCACATTATGGAGCATGTGTGGAGATGAGAGAGGCAGGTTGGGAGGAGCTCAGGAGGTCATCTTTGGATGGGTTATACTCAATTGCATGTAACATACCTTCCTTATTTCAGGAAGTTAGGAATCTGTAGGTAAGAGAGGATGCTCAGGTGTTGGGAAGGGATGACAAACTCATGAGTAAGTAATTTGAGCAAACTCATAGATCTGCAAGAATCATCAAGAATTTTATAAAGGACTTTGATACTGCTTGTTCCAATGATTGTTCCTATGATTAAACAACCCCCCAGTGGAGATTTTGTTTTGCCATGTTCTGTGCCTGACACTAAGTTAAACAAGCAGAAAGCAGAAAGTGACCAAGCATGCCCCTAACTGGACAGAGGTAGTGTTGTCTGAGAACTCCCAGCTCAGAAAACATCTGGGCCATGATAATCCTGGGCCATCAGAGAGTGCAGCCAGGCCTTTAACCATGGACATGGTGACTTGCATGGCATACATTCCCCAAAAGGACCAGTAAGCAGAGCAGATACCAGAGCCCTTGTATCAGCCATAGAAACAGATGGGCCCAGGGGACCATCTGAATCATTCAACTGTGCTCAGAAGTCTTGGGGAGAGAATACATAAGGCTCTATGAAGATGGACTCTAGGATGTCCTGTGCATATTAAGTTTCACTATGCTCAACCTAATATTCTGAAGAAAGTCCCTTATTAGAGTATTATATTATTTGATTTTTATAGAAATAATTCAAATGTACAAAAGTTGGGGAAACTATTTCAAATGGTTTTTTAGCTGAATTTCAAAAAAATACTAAGGACAGAATGTTGGGATTTCATTTTTCATTCTTCCATTCTTATTTTCACAACCTCGAATTCCAACATTTGATCAGGGTTGGGTGTGATCACACTTGAAGCCACACTCAGCTCGTAGTGGCACATTTTATCTCTGTTCCTCAAGGGGAACTTCCTTACGACCCAAGCCAGCTTCCACAGCTCCTTTTGCTTACGTTAGTGAAGGATGACTGTGGTGGTTTGAATTAGGTGTCCACCCATAAACTAACATGTTCTGAATGCTTGGTCCTCAGCTTGTGGCAGTTCTGGAGGTGGAGGCTTGCTGGAGGAGGGGTGCTGTTGGGAGTGGACTTAGGGGTGTTATATCCAGCCCCCTTTGCCGGACACTGGCACACTCTCCTGCTGCTGTTTTCCACCTGTTGTAGCAGATGTCCAGCTCCTGTTCATTTCATGCTTTCCTCCTCCATCATGATGCATCCCCTTGAGATTGTGAGCCAAACCTAACATCTCTTCTCCCATTACCTGATTTTTGTTATGTGCTTTATCCATGCACTGAGAAGATAATTACACAAAAAACTGGTACCAGGAGTGGGGTCATTACTACTAAAAATCTGACTGTGGCTTTTGGCCTTTTGGAATTTATTTGCAGGAGGAATGTGGAAGGATTTTAGACCTTGACTGTGAGACACCTTTCAGTGCTATAAGTAGAGAATGGGAGACTATTATAGTCATAGTTTACAAGACCTAAATGCAGAAAAAAAAAAACCCTAAAGGTTTGGCTTATAAGGTGGAGAAAGAGCTTTGTATTGATTGGGCTAGAAGCATTTATTTATTTATTTATTTTGTGAGAGTATTTCTGTCTTCTGCCTGTATTATAGGAACTTGAGCAGGGTTGAGTTTAGAAGAAATATATTGGTGTGGGCAGAAGAAATTAAAATTTTGGGGTACAGACAACAGCTTGGTTCAGCTGCAATTGTTTGAGAGATTGCTACCATTGCGATTGGGCCAGCTGTTCAGCATTGGGACAACAAGAAGAATGCTGACCCTTGAAAGCAGGGGGACCAAATGAAGTCCAGCCTCTGCTGATGCCATGCTTTCCCCTGCCATCATGAAGACTTCCCATGATACTGTGAACCAAAGTAAAACCTTCCTCCCGTCAGCTGCTTTATCTCAGCAACAAGAAAGCAACTACAGTAATGATCAAACCCTTTCTGCTGAGGGTCTTGAGACACACCTTAGTGGCATTTTGTCCTTCTGCCAAGACCAATCCAGGGTTCTTTGCTGGGAGTGGGTATTAGAGTCTCAGAAGCATGATAGCGTGGCTGAGGGTGAACAGAACTGGGCATTGTCAGGCCTAGGTCATTGGTAGCACTATCTTAGATCACTTTTCTTTTGGGCAGTGGTCTCAAAGTTCCCTTCTGTCTTTAGCCTAATTCACACCATCAGCTATGGGGATCAACAAAGATGAAACAGCTGAGAGGCCATGAACTAGATAGAAAGAAGAAAGTAGGTTGCCTAAAAGTTTCTGACAGTCCTGCGGCTCGACTACATAGCAAGTTTGAGGCCACCCTGGGCTACAGGAGACCCAAGACACAAATTAGTTCCTCTCTTTTCCTGTTCTGTTCACATTAGTTTTTATCTGGAATAACCTATCTTGTTCATAGATGCTCTTCCCATTGGCAAGGAGCTCCTTCAAGATAGCTGTCCTTTCTAGGGCTCCTCCTGAAGGAGGGATAAGATAGGCAAACCCATTTTATATCAGTTTCCTACTGTACATTTCTTTCTTTTTGCTATATTCTTTTTTTCCTTTCTCTTTGTGTTTTTCTTTTTTGACAGAGATTCATGTGCCAAGATGGCCTTGTAATCTCTATACAGAAGAGGGTTTTCTTGAATTTCTGACCTCCTATTTTCACCTGACACGCCCAGGTAATTCAGGCATGCACCATCCATGGTTCGGTGAGCTGCTGGGGAGGGAATCCAGTGCTTCCTCCGAGCTATTGAGTGCTCTACCTTCTGAGCCATGACCCCAGCCCCTTCCTCTGTTCTCATGCCATTTCCTTCCTCTTTGCTAATAGTGCATCTTGTTTACTGGGTTGTATCTTCTCCTCTCTCTAAAACCGTGACTACCGTTCAGAAACTCATATGGTTTCAAACAGATGGCGATCTCACATTACTTTGGAAAAGTGAAGGAGCTGGTGCCCTTCCTGCATGATGATGTGATGCTGAGACAAAAGGAGGCCATTCCCTGCCCTCAAGGTGCATGCTCTCATTCATGGGGCCTTTCACTTCCTGTCATCTCCTCAGCAGACAAGGTAACAAAACACTTACTGGCTGCTGGAGTCATGTAAGCTAGTCCACTATGGAAATGACTCTGGACGTGTTTCAAGTGACTAACAAGAGAACTACCCTGTGACTCAGCTCTACCACTCCTGAGTACCTGGATGAATTCAAGTCCACGGCTCACAGAGACACTCACACATCAACTTTTAGTGCAGCACTAGTCCCAGTAGCTACGTTCTGGAAATAACCTGGGTTTTCAATGGTAGAGGGATGGCAGATAAAGAACATGTGGTTTATATATACAACGTAATTTTTTTAATCATAAAGAAGAATGAAGTTGTGTAGCTTGCAGGAAAATAGATGAACCTGGAGGTGATAATGTTAAGCAAATTACGCCAGTTTTACAAAGGCAAATATCATATGTTTTATCTGATTTGTGGGTCCTAGTATTTTTTAGAGATACATTTAAATAATGTCATATATATGCAGGTGGCATAAAAGTAAAAGCAAAGAGGACTCATGGGAGGGGGAGGTAGAAGAGGGGACATGGTGAGGCAAAAGAATTATACACTTTCATGAAAATGGCTATATATGTGCATAACGCTCACCAATGATTCATTTTATTCCTAAGACCAAATTGGAAGCTTGGAGCTCTCAAGCTAATGCTGGACCACCACTGGGGCCACCTGCTATGTGCTGGACACTGCACTGAGCTTAACCACTTAAATATGGAAACACATGCTACGTATGGTTACCTCCACCTTTGGGAACACCAAGGCTTGGGGAAGCAAAGTGCTCTGTCTAAGAGACTTCTTTTTTTTTTTTTTTTTGGAGGTAGAGTCTCACTGAACCATAGGCTGACCTGGAATTCACCGTGTAGTCTCAGGGTGCCTTGAACTCACAGCGATCCTCCTCCCTCTGTCTCCTGAGTGCTGGGATTAAAGGTGTGTGCCGCCATGCCCAGTCCAAGAGACTTTTGCTGTAACCTGGCAGACATAGCATCCATGCTTGGTCCTGATGGCAGGGACCTCAACACCAATGCTACTTGCTCCTTTACTAAGATCGCAGAGTTGGAAATGTGGAACAGGGTCTGGCTGATCTACACTGAAGAACATCTTCTTCTTAAACCCACAGCTGCAAGTGGCAGAGCCAAGCTGAGCACCGACTCCTTCTCTTTCCCAGTCTCCCTTTGTGTTACACCAGCTGTCTGAGAACAAAACCCAAGGACCCAGCAAGTCTGACATCAAGTTGCTGATGAGATAGATCATTGAAAAAAAGATGCTGTCTTTGACAAAGAAAGAGCCACGTAAGTTGTTTATCAGCAGGAGGAAGCAGAGCCTTGGAGGACAAGCCACGTAGTGTGCACGCTGCTGTTCTTGCCCGGGCACAGGCCGTTCATTTCCGGTGGTGTTCGTCTTCCCACATTTGTCCTTCGGACCCTTGTCACTGCACACTTGCCACTTGACTTTGCTCTGTCTGTCTTCTGATTCTTATGTGTGTGCATGCACGCATGAGTACATGAGCGTGGGCGTGCATGCGTGTATGAGAGCATGTGCATGTGTGTGGAGACCTCAGGTGTCATCCCAGGAGTGCTGTCCATCTCTTCCGAGACAAGGTCTCCCATTGGCCTAGAGCACATGAATCAGCTAGAATGGCGAGGCAGGGAGCCCTGGGAAGGGGGTCTTCTTGTCTTCACCTCCCCAACACTGGGACCTTGAGTGGGCACTGCTGTGCTTGGGTTATGTACGGGCTCGAGGATTGAACTCAGTCCCCACGCTCACGTCTCTCTATCTCTTTCCTGTTTATGAGGTTCTCAGCCCTCATACAGGCTCTGCAATCCTCTGTCTGTCTCTTTTTCTCTTTCCCATTCATGAGGACATCAGCTCTCAGCCAATCTTTCTTCCTCTCCCTCTCTCTCTATTTCTCTCTTTTACTCATTCATGAGGATCTTAGCCCCCCCCCTCAGCAAGGCTCTGTATTTCTCTCTCTTTCTCATTCACAAGGACCTCGGCTCTCAGCCATGCCCCCATCTCTGTCTCTTGTTCACGGGGACCTCATCCCTTAGCCAGGCCTGGTGAAAACAGAGCTCTAACAAGAGATGACAGCTGTGTCTTTACAACTCTGTAGGGGTCCTGTGAGGTCAGCCAGCAGAGTGGGGCTGCAGCCTACCTGGGACCTCAGAAGTGGGGCTGGGGCCAAGGCAGCTGCACACCTCCTGTCCCCAGTCTTTCCCCTGGATGCTTTAAGGATGATGACTTAGGAAGGGCAAAGGAAGTGACAGGAAATGGGCAGGTGCCCCCATTCGCACAGAGGTGGGGTCTGGAACAAACCAAGGGGCCCACAGTCATCACACCTAGGCCCTGTTCAGCAAATCACTGTGACAATCTAGGAAACTTATCATCTCCCCAGGTCTCAGATTTAATCTACCAAAGAGGTACAGGAATCTCTCAAGGTAAAGGGTGATTAATGTTTGAACTCACATTGGGCATTGCATGCATTGGCTGTTGCATAGCAGGTGTGAAATGGATTTAAGTTCCTCCTTCCCTACCTCCACACTTCCGGTATCAACTGTCTGAGAGAGGCAAGTGGGGAAATCTCAATATGCATTGGATGTATCCGTGTCCATTTGGAAGCAAGGGTGGGACGCTGGATGATGGGAGATGCTGACTGGTGGGAGACACCGGTCTTCATTCCTGAGAGGTCCCATGTGTCCCACAGATGCACAGACCAGTGGTGACAAGGATTCTCTAGGGACTTCAGGGGAGAAGCTGGCCGGCTACTTCCCTTCCTTGATTGCAATGCGCATCAGGAGGTGGATAGTAAACGTTCTTTATCCCTTTCTTATTCTTTAGTTTTTTTAAGATTTTATTTTTATTTATTAAGGGCAGAGAGAGGGAGACAGAGAGAGAGAGAGAATGGCATGCCAGGGCCTGTAGCCACTGCAAATGAACTCCAGATGCATGTGACACCATGTGTGTCTGGCTTATATGGGACCTGGAGAATCGAACCTAGGTCCTTAGGCTTTGCAGGCAAACACCCTAACTGCGAAGCCATCTCTCCAGCCCTTCTTTAGTTTTTAAGACAAGATCCCATGAAGCCCAGGCTAGTCTCAAGCCCACTTTGAAGTCAAGGATGACTTGAACTCTTGATCGTCCTTCTTCTTCTTCCTGAATTCTGTGTTGGCAGGTGTGCACCCTCACAGTGGGTAAGGGCGAATTCTGTAATGAGGCTCAAGTAATCTTGAGTGACACATTTTTCTGTGCCTCACTTTCCTAAACCATATTACGAGGATGAAAACAAGATGACTTGCCGTTGTTGATGTTGTTGCTGTGTAAAAAACCCAATATACAAAAACTACTTCTTGGACGTGTCTGGAGTGGTCAGAACTTCAGAAATGTTAATCATAAACTTTATCATCACCATGACAAAAATGTCAAAGCAAGCCCTCACCGTTCATCTAAGTGTGGATTGCGTTTTTGAGCATGCATGCTTTTGTGTGTGCTGGTGCATATGCACTTGTGTGTGTGCGCGCACACATGTGTATAAGTGCATGTGGAGGTCAGAGGCTAACCTCATGGGGTCATTTGCTTATTTTGAGATAGGTTACCATTGGCTTGGAGCTTGCCAGTTACTCTTAGACTGGCTTGCCAGTGAGCCCCAGGGATCGTCCTGTCTCTCCCTCCTCAGCACAGGCATTACAGGTGCACCCACTGTGCATGGTATTTTCACATGGGTTCTGGGGATCAAGCTCAAGACCTCATACTTGAGGGGCGAGGATTTACCAACTGAGCCAACTCCCCAGAGCCCCAGGCTTGGACTTCCCTGCTGCCCCTGACTCCTAGGACGCGTTCACGCTTCTCACATTGATCTGTCGCACGTGTCCTGCCCCAAGAAGCTTCTGTAAAGATGTCCTTCTCCTCTGGCCAAACTCCATCTCTACTTGAATGTGCTCATGTGCACACACACACACACACACACACACACACACACACATACACACACACATACACATCCTCCCTCTGCTTCCCTCTTTTTGTTCTTCCTCCTTTCTCTCATTCTTCCTTTCAACCCCTCATCCCCCCCCCCTTTCTTTCTCTCTTCAGCTCTTCTGAGGAAAAGGCAAACCCAGCAAAACCCAGCCACTCTGCTCACAGGGCTTTGTCTCTGGTCAGGGCTAACCTGGGTCACAGAGTTCATGAGGTTACCATGACAACAAGCATCCCTGGCTACCCATCAGGAGACAAGGACCAATTGAAAGGGACTGTCATTTCTCCAGGACATACTATGTTTATCCCCAGCAGCAGGCCCTGCACCAGTACGATACTATGGGGAGACAGGCTGTTACTTGTGACAGTGGGAGGGAGGGAGAAAAAGAAATATTAGCGTTTGATTTTTTAGCATGTTCTCTGAGGGGGAGGACCACAGATTGTTCAGAGAGACAGAGACAGACAGAGAGAGAGAGAGGGAGAGAGAGAGAGAGAGAGGTATTTCTAATATAGCCAATGTGTGCATGGGGGGAAGGAAGGAAGGAGGTAATGCAAGCCTCATGTGGATTTCTGATGAACACAGTGGGTTTTCACAAAGAAGGCCAAAACAAGTTATTTGTATCCAAAGTGAATTTCTGGTAGGTCTAATGGGAGGAGAGGGGTGGAAAATGAACAGGAATGAATGCCCTTTGCGACAGACCCTTTGTGCTCTTTTATCAAATTGCCAGGCAACTCATTATTCCAATTTCATAGATAAGAAAACAGAGGGCTGCAAAGTCATAGTGACTTACCCAGCAAGGTCAGGCTGCTCTTGAAGTCAGGAGCCTTGAACCTGAATTCAGGTTACTTGACCTTGGGGCTCAGAGTGTGTTCACCCTGCGGTCTCCCTGGCAACCTCCTTGCTACGTGTTCTCCCTCCTCTGGCTCTGCCCCCCAAGACCGCTACCTGTCTGCCTGCTCTAAACATTACTTACTATCCCTCTTTCCCAGAGAAGAGCCACTGGAGACTCATTCCAACTTCACATTCCTGGATTCAATACCGTGAACCACAGAACCAGGTTATTGGAGGAAATCTCAGAAACCAGAGGTTAGGAGGGGGCATTTTACAAACCAGCTTCCCTGGAGAATTTCAAAGACGAAGCTGGGGTTGATTCTTCAGAACAGCATACGTGACACCACACAGGACGCCGCCTGCCCACGTGTTTCCCATCAGTTTCTGGGCCAGTGCCCCTGTCTAGAGTAGAGGAGGCTCTCCACGGCCTTCGACAGGACTCAGAGCAGTGACAGGTAAGGAAAAGGTGTCTGGGGACGGCGCGCAGGGCCGCCTTAGTACAGTTACACCTGCAGTCTCCACGTGTGCATAAACCTTGGCTTCCTGTCCTGCAGTGCCCCACCCCCTCACCCTCCCTCCTTTCTACCCAGATGCCAGTGTAGACAGCCCATTCTTGGTAGAAACATTCCAGCATCTGGCCGTGTGAGGGAAGGAAATGCTGCTCCCCAGGGAAACACAAGGCTGATGGGCAACCTTAAAGAAACACCCGGCATTCGGGCGCAGTGCAGTTCCTGCAGCAGGCAGTGCGGACGATTGAACCGCGGCCTGCATCATTGCTGCTCACGTTCTAAGAAGCGGGCGCCCTGCCAGCCACCCCTTCCTCGGTGTTCTAGGGATGCCAGCGACAGCAGTGACTGTTATCGGGAAGAAGAGCCTTGCCAGCATCAGTTGGTACCTGATCCGTTCTTGGGTGACAGTCCTAAAGGCCCAGAGCCCCAACATCGCAGACTTCCTCCCGCGTGTCCCAGCTTTACGTGGAGCACATAATGAGCCCAGAGTTCCCTGCTCCTCTGTCGCACAACAACTGCGGCTCATGTTCATTGTCCCCTCCCCCGTTCCAAAGGACCTTTCTGCCTGTAACTCTCTCATTACAAACCATGCCTGTCTCACGGTGGTCCCTTCCCTTCACTGGACCACAGTGGCCTCAACAGATGTCCAACAAATATGGAGGCAGTTGTGACTTTCAGCACTGGACCGTATGTAACCCATTGCTCCTAATTACTAATGTGTTCTCTAGTTAGCAGGACTTGATGCTCCCGAGAACAAACCCATGCTTCTCCCCCTCCTCCATGTATCCATTCTGGCCCACGTCCCTGATTCTCTGTCACGGTTCTGCAAAGCCTCTCTTGGATGTTCCTGCTGCCCTGACACCAGCCCTAGAGAATCCTTCTGGCTCAATGCTGAGACTATTCGTTTGAAAGGTATCTGACCATCTGAGGGCAGCAGCGCCGCAAAAGAAGTCTCCAGAGTCCTGCTCCTGAGGTCCTCTGGATTGTGCATCACTTAAGGGCTACGACTGACATTCTGTAGCCACGCCCTCGCGGAGGAGAGTCTAGGAGGGTACTATCTGGCGGTAAGCTGTGAATGGGATGCACCCGGCTTTCCCAAGTGCCCTCACCCACTGTGGTGCAGCAGGAATCTACACTGCGCTCCTGTCCCCTTGGCCCGTACATCTGGCGTGGACAAGACATGACAGAAGGTAAAGAACAATCACAGAGGCCACAGAACACTCCATGGGACCACAGTCACAGGTAAAGACCAGACTTTGACCGAGGTCCTGGTTGGGGTAGGGCTATTGGCAAATCCGTTACAGCCCCTGCAGTTGGCTTAGGAAGATGTTTCACCAGCTGGGAATTCAACAGAGGCCAATCTGGCCTAGATTCCTTCATGGGTTCATCGAGTATGGACTGCGAGGCCTGAGTCAGGAAATTTGAACTGCTCGTCTCTGGCTGAAGTGCATATTCATCATCATGAAAGGGCCTTTACTTTAGCCCGGCAGTTACATTTAGTTGGCCACCACAGGCCAATAGATCATAATTAGCAGATTTGCCAATTGCTTTTCCCCCAGTGACTTGCATTGGACAGTCTGTCTTTATCCATAACCTAAGGGCTTCTGAAACATAACTTAGCTCCTTGCCCCTCCCCAAGCATGCAGCGACAGCCAACAAACAGCATCTGTTTCAAAGAAACACCACCTGTCCAAATGGGAAATCAAGCACTGGGCCATCTTGCCTCATCAGAGCTTTTGTTCCCAGAGTGGAAGAGACAAAGAGATAAAACTCATTCTGTCACCAACAGAATCTTTCAGTGCTCTGTGGGGACGTTGGCCTGCTTCCTGCCAAGCAGACCTGGCAAGTGCCAGGAACACTGGGGACTTAGTTACCAGCTTTATGATTTTTTTTTTTTTTTTTTTTGCAGCAGAGCTGTGCAATCTATCTTGGAGGAACATGGAGCAGGTGGCAAGGAATGCTGTCATGTCCTGAGAGGTCTGGCTTTCTACAGAGCAAGCGCTGGAGGAAGTCAGCCAGGAGGGTGGCATTGGGCTTGGAGGACATCTGCCTGGGAGGCTATGGATGCCATAACTCTAACAGCATAGCCAAGAAGCTACCAAGGATACTTGGAGGATGAAGAGGCTGAATCATGAACCTTTCTGAAGAGTAGCTGGACTCTAGAGGGGGTGAGCCTTCTTTGGAAACGTATTGTCTTAGGATTCAAAATAAGGACACAACTGACTTCCTTTGCATCATGGAGCACTGGAGAAATACAGCTCTCCTTCATTCTCTCCCTCATCCCCACCTCTCTCCTATCTTTAGCTTCCCAGGATCCAATCAGTGGATGCAAACAGCTGTGACAGACACATGTGTCTGTGGCATCTGGTCCACTGTCACCCATCCTGGTGGCATGGCACCATCTCAGGTATGTGAGGTTGGAGCACGGTGGGAATCTAGCTGCTTAGTGGTTGCTTGGAACTCCAAAAGCCTTCCTCTTTCCCTAAGTTGATAGTTTTTATTTGGCCCAGGATAAAATGCACACAGAATGTGGCCTAAGGTCAGCTCGTGTCGTCCATGGCTCTGGAGGTCAGGAAGCCCAGCACAGCTTTCGTGCTAATGCCAGCTGTGGTTCTGAGCCACTCGGCCTCGCCTTGCAGTCTGGTACCTAGTTATGAGCTGTGCCCATCTGGCCAGGAACTTTAATCTGTTGCTTCTGTCTCTTCATCTGGAGATGGCGACAAAGACACTATACAGGGATGGTGCAATAATTAGATGAGACACAGCCCATGCCAGGCGTTGGCATGTAGAAAACCCAAGTTTTAGACTTCTATCACTCAAACTCCTGATGTTCTCTGAGTTGTGACCTTGTTCCAAGCAGCCTTGTGGAGGACAGGGTGGTGGAGGAACTGGGTGACTGGGCAGGTCAGATGACCTTCCTGTACCTTGTTTTCACATGATGGCTTTGAACATGAAGTCTTCCACAAAAAGCTATAGAACCACTGGTTTGCCTACAAGGCCTGAGTCTGTCCTTTGGTCTGTAAGTCTCTGAGATAAAAATCTTTTCCTCAACAAACACTATTGTCTGAATTCCTTTAAACTTTGCCCAAAATTGTACCATGAGTCCTTAAAGTTCTTTTAGGCAAATGAGATTTCCCTTCATTAAGGCTATATTCAGTTTTGCCTATAGTTCAACAGGTATATAGTCTCCTGATACCAGGCAATGATTAAAGTCTTCAAAGTATTTTCATCACTTTTTAAATAAGGATGAGGAACTTTCACAAAACCCTTCCTGACCTCATCCCTCCTTCAATCCTAGCTTGACCTCTCCTCCTCCTTCTTGCTCATCACTGTACCGTACTCCTGGTTCGGGGTCTGTCAGCATGTTCTCTACCTGGTGTAATCTTGTTTCCTTCCTCTTGCTGTGCCCACCTCTTTGTTATGAATGTCAGACCTCAGACTGAAAAAAGAGACTGAGAAAGCTCTGTATCCACACTTGGCTGACCCAGACTATCCCACGTGACCTTTTTGTCTGGGTGTGTTCACAGATAATTTCTTTTTGTACTTATTATGCTGTTTTTTTTTTTTTTTTCTGAGGTAGAGTCTCACTCTGGCCCAGGCTGACGTGGAATTCTTAGGGTGGCCTCGAACTCACAGTGATCCTCCTACTTCTGTCTCCTGAGTGCTTGGATTAAAAGCATGTGCCAGCACGCCTGGCTGTCCTTACTATTCTGTAGTTTCACTGTACTCCATGGCTGGTTGCCACCTATTGGTTCCAGGAAGACTGGATTTTCCATTCTGAGACTTTGGAAAATAATTCTGGAAAATCCCTTCAATGTGCTACCTTTCCTCCACTCTGTCTGGAAACCACAGCAGATCAACCCTCTCCTCCTGGTGCTTTTTTTCGTGGTGGTGTTTTTGTTTTTTTATGAGTCAGGGTCTCTCTCTAGCCCCGGCTGACCTGGGCCTGACTCTGTACTTCTAGGCTGGCCTCCGCTTCACAGTGATCCTCCAACTTCAGCCTCTAGCACGTGTCTTAACCTTGTGTCCTGGGTTTCATTTCTCTGCATGAGATCCTGAAGAATTTTCCTCTGGTTTCCACCCAGTACACTAATTCTCTTTTTAACATTATCTAATTTTCTATTTTATCTAATTTCTTTCCATTGACATGAGAATACTCATTCCCCCCCCACCATAAATTCTAATGTAGGTTTCGTCCAGTGTGTCTGATCTGTAATTTTTAAGAGTGCTATGATTAATTTAATGTCTTTCGTTGTGTTGTGAATTCTCGCGTGTGTGGAGCGACGCATAACTTCCACCTCTGCTCCACCTGGGGGAGTCCTGGCTGAATTAGATGCTGTTTCTTCCCACCCTGGTTTGGCTATGTTGATTGTCCTTTTCACCCTGCAGACTTTTCTGCATTTACATGGAAAAGGCTATTTGTTGGATCTCATCCTGCGTATAGGGAGAATGTTGTTCTACCTGAAATAGATGTCAAGGGCCCCGTTTATAGACTGCCCTTCTACCCTGTCATGATTATCATCCAGCGTAAAGGAATTATGATCCAATTGCTATCTGTCACCCCTGAAACTGTGCAGCTACAGAGGCACAGCACCCTGCTCAGACCTGTGGCCGCAGCTGCTGTGCGGGAGCCCAGAGTAAAGATGGGTCTCAGTGTCACTGAGACAAGTGACTAAATGGAAGCAGGCAGGAATGGCCCTGTGTGTCCTTGCAGGGTGGGTCAGGAACCCTGCTCCATTTTTTTTCTATCCTTTTGCAGCTTTGGAAACCACCCCGGCTCTCCCTTCCATTCCCTCAAATGGATTGGATGTCTCTGCAGCTGATATCATTTCTCATAGGCGAATTCCTCTTGCGCTTCCAATCTATTCAGAGGATCCTGTCTCAACTCACAGCCATCTCAGACCTCTGAAGGGCTGGGAGAGTGATCGTCTCTTTAGAGAGACAGCTGGGAGGAGAGACGCCCTACATTCTGTAAGATAGCCAATTCTGGAATCAAATTTAGGCCGCGATGCCAAGTCTGCAGGACTTGTCCTTGGCCACTTAGAATGAGTTTCTGAACTTTTTTTTTTTTTTTTTAAATTTACATTGTGAAAGGAGAACCCATGTTGCCTCTGCTGATCAGCCTGGATTTTGCTGAAGTGTCAGGGCAGGAACATGCCAACATTAATTTGATCCTATTCGTTAAGGGCTGTTTTGATTTGAATGCCTCTCACACAACTTGATTTTTCATTTGGACAATGCGTTTGCGCTTCTTTTGAGATAAAGATTATAAACCATCACCTCTCAAAGAATCCATGTTGCTGGAGAGCCCTGTTTGATGCCTCACTGGGTGGGGGTGTCCGGTAAGGAATGGTGTGGGACAGAGCACAAGACAAGGCATAGGGTTCATGGACATTTAACACACTGGGGGGGGGGTGAGAGGGAAGGCGGGGTGGGGGAAGGGCACATGGGCAGTGACGTCACAGCAAGCTGAGATTCCCCAGGTCAATTGCCAACCTCAGGGCTGAAGGTCGCAGGTGGCTGGAATGTTCCAGGCCCACAGGTATTGACGAAGAACCCCGGATGGAGGCACTGCACCGTGTGGAAGACACCATAGCTTCGTTCCTGAGGCAGGGAGGGCAGAAGGGGCACGGAGGAAGCAGATCTCGGCTACTTACCTCAGGGCGGACCCCTTGGGTGTCGCAATGCCATAGCCTTTGGAATCCAAGTTACCTCCCACTTTCATGGTGTCGCAGGGCTTCCGCTGTTCGATGTACTCGTTCATGGTGGACTCCAGCAGGTAGGCGTACTTCCCTTTGGACTTACGCACTCGGATCATGCCCTCCTCTGTTGTCCGGACAAAAACGGACGGTTCTGCTGACCTCATGTATGTCCACATCTTTTCAAACACGGCGATTTTAGACCTCTGCCAGGGGCAGGAACAAAGGCGGAATGAGCTGCTGGCTGTTCTCGAAACCGGGGCGGGCACCCACGCTCATGAAGAGCTGAGCAGAGCTCCGCTACATGTTCACGAACCAGATCAACCCAGGAAGCAACCAATTACCAGTGATTGCAAAGTAAGAGGTCCTAATTAGTACCGGGAGTTTCTGAGGCACAAATATCTTGCAAGTACTATATGAATGGAGCACCTTGGAATCTTTCAATTACTTCTGAGCAACCATATTCCTCCTGAATAAGGAGAAAATAATAAAATGGGTCCTTGTCTGGCTCATGAAGACCTTGTCAAATCTGTCTATTGTTCAATAAGGACGTGCATGTACTGCCCCCCAAAGAGGTAGGGAGCTGCATATCAGTGGGATTTGATGTCACAATTGAAAAGAACTGTATTGTGGGTGACCAAGTTCCAATTATTTGCTACTGCAAGGCCTGCCCTTGGGGTCTAAACTGTTGTTGATAAAGATAACAGCTTCGGGAGTGAGTCAGATAGCTGCGTTAGGGTGACTGGGCCCTTGAAAAGACTGCTACTACTGATCAAAGGATGATCTGCTTCTTATCTCTTGCCTAAAGGAGATCTGTGTCTCCACAAACAACCTAGACTCCTGGGAGGAAGGTTCCCTTTCTTACGACACTGTGGTTGGTCAGGTTTAGCCCCAGAACTTGGCATCATGGCTAGCCTCTTCCTGAGACAGCCCCTAACCCAGACCAGTCAGTTGCTCTCTGGCTCAACTGAGCCAGAAAGTAGGGCCCATCGCCATAAGATTATATAGATAATATGTTTTACCAGGGGAGGACAACCTCCCACCCTTTCTGGGATGCCTGACCACT
This sequence comes from Jaculus jaculus, assembly GCF_020740685.1. Taxonomy (NCBI): domain Eukaryota; kingdom Metazoa; phylum Chordata; class Mammalia; order Rodentia; family Dipodidae; genus Jaculus; species Jaculus jaculus. Next base: position 8,461,445 of record NC_059107.1, on the reverse strand, counting down.
TGTGAACCACCAAGTTCTGGTGAGTTTCTCCTCATCTCGGCATTGTGGGGCTGAGACGAGGGGAAAACCCTCTGATCCCTATTTCCCACGTAGGCTCTTTACCCCTCAAATCCTCCACATGGCAGGAGCTCCTTTTACTCTCTTTTCTTTCCTCTCTAATTTTCTTTTTATGGTTTTTCCAGGCCTACCACATGGGCTTTCAGACCATGTGGGCGTATTCATTTTCCTTCCCTTGGTTCTTCCCTCAATAAATACAATAATTTAATAATTATCTTTCTCAGCCTTATTTCATCTAATTATCTGGTTGAAAATAGATACAAACCTAGGGTTTGGGGTTCAAAGACTTTCTTGAGCCCTTAGCACCCCACCTCAGCTTGGGATCAGATAGTGTTATGCTTTATTTATATGTTTGGGGGGGGGGAGAGAGAGAGAGAAGAAGAGAGAAAGAGCGAAAGAGGCGCACCAAGGCCTCCAGCTGCAAATGAACTCCAGACGCATGTGCCACCTTGTGCCTCTGGCTTATGTGAGTACTGGGGAATCAAACCTGGGTCCTTAGGCTTCACAGCCAAGCTCCTTAACTGCTAAGCCATCTCTCCAGCCCCTATTTATTTATTTTTTTTAAATTTTTTTCTTCATTTTTATTTATTTGAGAGTGACAGAGACAGAAAGAAGCAGCTAGAGAGAGAGAGAGGGAGAGAATGGGCGCGCCAGGGCTTCCAGCCACTGCAAACGAACTCCAGATGCGTGCGCCCCCTTGTGCATCTGGCTTACATGGGTCCTGGAGAATTGAGCCTTGAACCGGGGTCCTTAGGCTTCACAGGCAAGCGCTTAACCGCTAAGCCATCTCTCCAGCCCAGCCCCTATTTATTTTAAAAGCTTCTTGGAGCTGGAGAGACGGCTCAGTCAGTGAAGAGCTTGCCTCACAAGCGTGAGGACCTGAGTTCCATCCCCAGAGACCACACAAAATGCCAGGTGTGGCGGCACGTGCCTGTCATCTCAGTGCTGGGGGTGTGAAAACATGAGGGCTCAGTCAGTCACTCAGTCCCGCCTAACTGGTTCTCTCCAGACCAATGAGAGCCGCAGGAGGACAGCGTTCCTGAGGCAAGCTCAAGGTTATCCTACAGTCTCTACTCACCTGCACACACATGCGCATGCAGAGCTGCACACACCATGAACACACACACCCATAAACAAGCACAAACCATGAACTCACACACACCATGACACACATACTATGAACACACATATACCATGAACAAGCACATACCATAAACACACACACGCCATAAATAAACACAAACCATGAACTCACACACACCATGAATACACACACACACTCCATGAACACACACACTCACACACACCATGAACACACACACACACACCATGAACACACACACACGCATACCATGAACACGCACACACCATGAACACACACACACACCATGAACACATCCTCATGCACACACACACAATTTTTCAAAAGCTTCCATATCTAGTCAAACTGCTTTTCTCATCTTCTCTGAGCTCTCCTTGAACCTTCCTTTCTTTGGGACTTTGCCTGGCTTCGTTGCCCTATTTGCTAAGCTGGCTCCGCCTGGCCACATCCTTCTCACTGCACAGACCACAGTAAATCCTGTATATTTGGACCACTCAGGTTCAAGTAGCCCTTAACCTCTATTGGACACCCGTGTCTCAGACTGGGGTCGTGAAAATGCAGATGCCCCATTGATCATCTAGAATGTTTGATGCAGAAGACCCATTCCAGGGGTCCTGACCTGCTCGGCTCCTGTGGCTCTTTCTGAAAGACAGCTCTGGAAGGGCTGACATCTCTGAAGGACAGGCTTCCCGAGTTACTTACTGGATGGCTGCTCTGCCAGGATTACAAGTCATCTCTTTTTGGGAAGAGAAGGTCTCAAGTCTGTGGAAGCCACTGAGCAAGGGCGGGGAGATGCCTTCTCTGTGAGTCCTTCTCAGAGCCGGAGTGGCTTGTACTCGGCAGACCTTTCTCAGGGACAGGGGTGATCCAAGATCTCAGCTCAACTTTCTCACCTCGCACTCTCTTTCTAAAGGGAGCCCTTTTCCTAAGGGCATTTTGTGGGCATTATGATATTTTGATCTGGCTTCTGAAAACTCTTTGTAATGGATGCAGGTTAAATACATAGAAAGAACTCTCTCTCTTTCTTTTTAGAGTTAATGACTTAGTGACTCATACAACCTCTACTAAATAGATTACATGTTTATTTAATCCAACATCGCTATACAGGCAACATTTTTCTTTGTGCACAAGGATTCAGTTTATTTCCTTGATGTTGGGCAGCAGTGACTGTGAAAGCATATTGGCATGTAGTTATCATTTGAGAAAACTGATGTATAAAGTATTTTGGACCCAGAAAATTCCTAGGTCTTGAAGAAAAAATGTTGGAAAAGGGTCTTGCACCTTTATTTGCCTTCAGAGATTCCCTCTATTTAATAAACATATTATTCCAGACATTCAGTGCAATGACTTTTAATTTTTGATGGCCCATCATTAGATGTCTATTTGGTTTGTCACACAGTATGTTTTTTAGAAGTTATTTTATATATATGTAAATATATCTATATCTATATATCTATATATCTATCTATATATCTATATATCTATATATCTATATATCTATATATCTATATCTATATCTATATCTATATATATATATATATATATATATATATATATATATATATATATATATAATAACAATGTACTCTTTCACCCCCTCACCCCCAGTCCCGTTTTTCCTGGGGCCCTCCTTGGTGGTGTTATGGGATTCACTGTGGGGTCATGAAGGCCTTTGCCAGTCCCTCTGGGATAGCGGGAGGGGGTCCATGCCTCAGGGTGTCTTTCAAACACCTACAGTAGGTTTTACAATCAGAAGGGACATTGGACTGGGTGTGAGGAATCCTGCCTTCTAGACTCCATTTTACTGCTACATCATGGTCTCCTATGTGGAACACTCCTTCTCTTTGGGCCTTGGTTTCTGTTTTGCTTCACCAGAAGTCTGGGCACAGTAATCTGTAAGCCTCTTGCTAGCTTGAAATATCTGGCTCTGGGCATGAAGGTTCGCCATTCAGGCCGCGGTGTCAGTGTGTGAGGAAGAAGAAGAAAGAGGGGAAGAACTGCCCGCATCCAACCGCACGCTCTTCAGCGTACTTGACTGACTCTCACGGGAAGCAGGGACGTGCATAAAATCGGCTGGGACCCGAGGATCTTCCAGGCACAAAACCAACAACATCCACAGCAGGGGGATTGCAAGATGCAATGTGACCTGACAGGACGGGCACAACAGGGAACAGGCGGCAAGGACAGGCGGAGCTGAGAAGCCCTGGGGCAGCAGTGTGCGGAAAATCACCACGTCCCCTCGGCCGTACCTCAGATGCCAGGCTGCGCTCACAAGCACTCAGTGACCATCAGAAAGTGTGATCTCCAGGAACGCGGAAGACAGGGACGCACTGGGGCATTTGTTCTTGGGTCTATTTTATCTCCTCAGCTCCCACCACCCTTCACGCATCGTAAGTGCATACACTGTCCCAGAGGATTTCATGACTCTGGGCTGGGGCTGCTGTGGGGACTGGAAGCCAGATTCTGGGATGGGGGTGGATGAATTTATGCTTCACTGTTCCCTGCTTTGGCCTCATAGGAGGGAAAGTGATCTCTCTTCACCCATGAGACATATCTGAGCAGTTTTCTTCTGTGGGCAAGGGACAAGAGGCCATGATGCAGCCACCTGGCAGGGCACATGTGGCGCTAACCCCTGGACGCTGGGCAGCCCGGCCCTTCTGAGTCTCCGTGTTCCCCTTTGGCCAGTGGTGACGCCTCCGTTCCCACTGACAACATTGCCATGGACACCATAGGAGAATGTGGGAGAGATGTTGGCTCGGGGCCTAGCCCAAGGAAGCGACTGGATTCCTCCCTTTTTCAGGCTTCACTTTAGAGTCTTACTTCTTGTCTTCAGATGTTCCCTTTCCCTCCCTCCCTCCTTCCTTCATTCTTTCAGAGAGAAAGAGAGAGAGGGGGAGGAAAGAATGGGTGTACTAGGCCCTCTAGCCACTGCAAAAGAACTCCAGACGCATGCGCCACCTTGTGCATCTGGCTTCTGTGGGTCCTGGGGAATTGAACCTGGGTCCTTAGGCTTTGCAGGCAAATGCCTTAACTTCTAAGTCATCTCTCCAGCCCACATGCTCCTTTTCTCCTGGCTCTCTACTCAAGAGAACTCTTGTTCCAGGGACTCCCCCACCCCCCTAGCATCTTCTTATTCATCAGGCAAGCAGACATGCACAGAGCTCCTACTGTGAGGCAGTGAGCCCCACAGTAAGACTGCTTTGTAGGCTCTTCCTGATTACTAACTAGCCGCTCACAGGAGGGCTTTGGGTCCATGTCCTTTGGTCTTTGGCGCATGGCAGGGTGCTAAATGGATGCAGGGGCTTTGAAGCTTCTAGAATGTAGCAATGCGCATGTCTCAGGGGTCTGTAGAAAGCTGAGAACTACTCCAAATTTCCCTGAGTAATACTCAAGCAGGCAGTTACCCTGGCTGCCGGCCACAGTGCACTACTTACACATTTACGTGCATGTGCACATACGTGTTTGTGTGATGCAGGTAGGTGTGGGTGGGTGTGCATACACCTATATACAAGTGCATGTGGAAGCCAGAGGACAAACTAGGATCATTTCTCTCAGAAGTCATCCACTGACTGTATGAAGCAGGATCTCTCATGGTTTGGACTTGCCAATGAAGCTGGACTGGCTAGACAGTGAGCTCCAGGGCTACCTCCCCAGCACTACAGATTACAAGTGCATGTCACTATGCCTGGCTTTTTATTTTTTTTAATTTTATTTTGCTTTATTTTGTATGAATTCTAGGGATTAAGCTCAGGTCCTCATGCTTGCAAGGCAAGCACTGTGTGGACTGAACCATCTCCCCTCACACTCATTGTTTATTTTTAAGAGTTATTTATGTATTTATGAAAGAGAGAGAGAGGGAGAGAGAGAGAGAGAGAGAGGGAGAGAGAGGGAGAGAATAGGCACCAGGGCCTCAGGCCACTGCAAAGGAACTCCAGATGCATGCACCACCATGTGCTTCTGGCTTATGTGGGTCTTGAAGAATCGAACCTGGATCCTTAGGCTTCACAGCAAGCACCTTAACCACTAAGCCATCTCTCCAGCCCCACAGTTACTTATTTTTATCAAGAATATACTTTGAATGGACACAACCTGTGTTGATACCACCATTTCCTCTCTCCCTGGCCCCCATTCTGCTGAGGGCCCAGCTCAGCGGGGTTGCTGGTATTCCCCATGGGGTTGTGGTTGTGGGGTACGCATTGCAAGAGCAGCAGTCAGTCATTGGGAGGTGGGGGAAGGCCTCGGGGTATGCCCTCCCAACCTGCAGCTCTTATAATCTTTTCATTCCTGATTTATTTATTTATTTAATTAATTACTAATTGATGTAGTGCTGCATAGGATAGAACTCGGGGGCTCCTGCCTGCTGCTCCCCAGGTAAGCACTCCATACCAGACCAGCCTACAAGCCCTCACCATGGCAGCGGTGGCTCCATCTTGAGAAGGTGCCCAAGGGCAAGGGATGTCCTTACCCTGAAGAACTCTTTGGTGGACCCTGCCTCCAGGGTCCCATAAGCAATTTCCGTCTGCTTTGCCAGGTCCTCAGCACTCTCGATGGGAGACACCATCCTCTCCACGGTCAGGAAGGCAGCCAGGTTGGCTGTGTACGAGGAAATGATGATCAAGGTGAAGAACCACCAGACGCCACCGACGATGCGGCCCGATAGAGACCTGCAGGTCAAAGAAAGACGCGTCAGAGCAGCCGGCACCCTTGCAGAGGCTCGGCGTGGGCACTGAGAGCGCGCTCCTCCAGAGGAGCTGTCGGGCCCTGCGGCACCCTTGGCTCTGTCAACGAGAAGTGAGAATTGCACATGTTGGAGAGATGTCTTCCTTGTCACCGATAAGGAGCTGTGGGACGGCTGTCTCTCAGGGTGGCAATGCCCCGAGACACACATTCGTGCTCACTTCACACAGCTGGATGCATCATGACGCACGTCAGCCCCGACAAAGAGGGGTCAGCACCTGTCCACAGGTGCGCCTGTCATGTCTGAACATCCTTCAGAACACAGCCACACCTACGGAGCATTTATGCACACATACGCGTGTGTGTGTGTGTGTGTGTGTGTGTGTGTGTGCAAATGAAGTCAGAGATCAAGCGCAAATGCACCCAGTGCACACTTTGATGGGAGCAGAAATGGTGATCGAGCCATCTCATTATTGCCCTCTTAGCTAGCCAAGGGCACCAGAATGACAGCCTAGAAGGATGGGAAGGAAGAGTGTACTGGAAAAATGAAGAATGACAACAGCCAGTTACTATGGGGAAAGTCACTACTGGTTGTAGGCAACACTCCCTCCAGGACACAGAACAAGATAAAAGTTGGACTGGAAACCGGATTTGGTGGGAATTCACATCAATCCCAGCACCTGGGACCTGGAAGCACGTGGATCAGAAGTTCCTAATCATTCTCAGCTACACAGTCCAAGGGCAGCCTAGGCTACATGAGAACTTTTTTTTAAAATTTATTTATTTATTTATTTGAGAGCGACAGACACAGAGAGAAAGACAGATAGAGGGAGAGAGAGATAATGGGCGCGCCAGGTCTTCCAGCCTCTGCAAACAAACTCCAGACGCGTGCGCCCCCTTGTGCATCTGGCTAACGTGGGTCCTGGGGAATCGAGCCTCGAACCGGGGTCCTTAGGCTTCACAGGCAAGCGCTTAACCACTAAGCCATCTCTCCAGCCTTACACGAGAACTTTTTAAACCAACTAACCAACCAACCAAGAAACCAACAGGCCCAGAGGCTAATCAGAAGTGATGAGAATTTTTCTTTGAATTTCTTGGCACCATATTCCTTTATATTCCAATAATAATGATGAGAAGGATGGCCAGAAAAGAGCTCCACAGTGATGTCTCTGACTTTCCTAAGTCTTTCTGAAAAAACAGCGAGGTGGCTTGGGACCTCCTCAGTGTGGCTTTATGCTTTATGTGGGGGCAACTGACCTGGCCTCAAGTCAGACTGAACTACACAGTGATTCAGTGATCTGTTTTCCATTTCTCTTTCTTTTTTTTTTAATATTTTTTTGTTCATTTTCTATTTATTTATTTGAGAGTGACAGACACAGGGAGAAAGGCAGATAGAGGGAGAGAGAGAGGATGGGCACGCCAGGGCTTCCAGCCACTGCAAATGAACTCCAGACGCATGCACCCCCTTGTGCATCGGGCTAATGTGGGACCTGGGGAACCGAGCCTCAAACTGGGGTCCTTAGGCTTCACAGTCAAGCGCTTAACCGCTAAGCCATCTCTCCAGCCCTCCATTTCTCTTTCTTTCTGATGTCTTTGCATGCACGTGTGTGCGTCTTAGTGTTTGTGTGCACATCATGTTTGTCACATTTTCCTGGAGATTCCTTTTCACTCTTAGCAGACAGTGTTCACTTCAGGAAATTCAATACACTCTTGGCATACTTTGAGAGGTGGGAAATAACACTCCTAGATATTTCAGAGCAATGGAAAAATGGAGAAAAGACTTGTTCAGAGGACTGGGGGTCCAGAGTAGAGTGAGGCTACATGACGTGAAGGGCAGCTGCGGAACAGGGCCTGCCATCAGAAGAGAAGACTGGGAGAGGCGTGTCCACCAAGGCATGACAGGGGGCCTGTACCACGTGACCTGGTACAGCAGCATTTAGTAGAACCAGGAAACCAAACACTAACTAGGTAGGAGGAAGATAGATATAGATAGATGATATAGATATTATATAGATAGAGTCATCTGTCTGGTCCAGGCTGGCCTTGAACTTGCTATGTAGCTGAGGTTAACCTAGAACTCTTTTTCTTTTGTTTGTTTGTTTTTCGAGGTAGGGTCTCACTCTAGTCCAGGCTGACCTGAATTCACTATGGAGTCTCAGGATGGCCTCGAACTCACGGCAATCCTCTTACCTCTGCCTCCCAAGTGCTGGGATTAAAGGCGTGAGCCACCACGCCCGGCAGAATAACCTTGAACTCTTGATCTTCTTGTAATTCACATCCTCAGCACTGGGATTGCAGGTGTTCACCAACACACCCGGTATCTACAGTTGGTATATGCAATGCTGGAGATGGAACCCAGCGTTTTATGCACCCTAGGCAAGCACTCTTCCAACTGGGGTACATCTCAGCTGCAGGGAGGGCATATTTTTGGTCATTTTATTGTATTTATTTGCAAGCAGAGAACCACTCAGAGAAATTGGCAATGGCATGCCAGGGCCTCTAGGCATTGCAAACAAACTCCAGGTGCAAGTGCCACTTTGTGCATTTACGTGGGCACCGGGGAATTGAACCTCGATTGTTAAGCTTTCCAGGTAAGCATCTTAATTGCTGAGCCATCTCTCTAGCCCTAGTGTAGTTCTTTTGATGGTGGAGTAAGGTGGTGCATGAAGGAGATGGCCGTCCCGTGAGAGAGGGAAATGTGCCCATTCCTGAAGAGTGAATCAATTTACAGAGAAGTGTTCCGCATGCTCTTGGTCCTCCATGGTACATGTGGTGGTGACAGAAGTCTAGCAAAGAGAGAGAAGTGGACTAGGGACTAGCTGCTTCCTTTGACAGCCTTTCCATCTCTCAGAACATGTGGTTCGAAATCACAAGTGAGCTGAGTGAGCTGTGTGGCTTCATGGACAGTACAGCAAAGCACAGAGATAAAGGAAAACCTCTCCCTGGGTCCCAGGACCTGTTGTAATTGGACCCAGAATCACACCAGTGTGTGCCATTAGCTGGCCCAGGGCTCTTTCTCACCTTGGGAGGTGGCAGATTCAAGTGTCCAGACCACAAAATGTGCACACCCTTTCCCACTCCAGAGGGCCACTGTGGTGTGTGAACTGGACTTCTGGTTTCCATTTGCCCGCCCCCTCCCCTCCATATTCTATTTCCTTTCCCCAAGATGGTCTTTTGGAATCCTTTAAAAATATGTTCGTTGCATCATGTTGACTTCCTGCTTAAAACTCATGGAAGCATAAAACACTTGGAATCAAATTGGAGCCCTTTGGGGGTCACCTAGGCCTGGCATGAGGTAGCCCTTGGCAAACTCTCCAGTATATCCCATCCTCTGGTCATGCTAGGTTTTGTTCGGACCCTCATCGTCAAATGGCTCCTATCCTTAGCATCTGCTGCCTTTGCTGCTGATCAAAACCCCAGGCATTCTCCAGGCCTCATCCAAACCAACAGAGTATTAGTGTTAAAGTCTAACACACCTACGGCTCTCATGCAGCTCAAATATGATGCCTGTTAGGTGACAGAGAGGAGCCATGGGTTCTTCTAGTGGACTCTGGTGCCCGGTACAGAAAGGCTCTCGGTGGAAGGTGAGCAAATGAGCCCAGGCTGACACACTCAGTAGCCCACACACACTCAGTAGCTCACACACACATGGCTCTAGACTGGGAGGAGTTGCCAGGTCCAGGAGGAGAACAGGAAACTGCTTATGGTCTGGGGTACCTGGAGGGGTAACATTCTACTAAACATCAGGGTGGCTGTCTCCTCCTCCCGTATCCTTGAACTAAGAGAGCAGCTAAGTCATTCCAAGCTCAGACTCATCAAGTGAAGCTCAAAGACTTCCCAAGGAAGTTCTAGACCTCAGGATCCTTCCCAATTCTCTCTCTCTCTCTCTCTCAGATGGGCTCTCATGTAGCCCAGGCTGGCCTTGAACTTGACATGTATCCAAGGATGACTTTAGACTTCTGCCTCTCCTGACTGCCCCTTCCAGTTGATGGTGGGATGACAGGCATGCACCATCATACCTGGTCTTTGTGGAGCTGGGAATGGAATGCAGGCCCTGTGCATGATGGGCAAGCACTGTATCAACTGGCCCACATCCCTAGCCCCTTGTGCTCTTTTAATTAATATGTATCTGTTGGGTATTCTGAGAAGCTAGCCCTAATGAAGATTCCAAAGAGAGATTCTGCAGTTTATCTGCCAGCCCATGCCTCTGTGGAACGTTAGGAGAACAGGCTTGTTACGGTGTTGTAGCAGACAGCTTCAGGTTCACCGAGATGACCTTCCAGACCAAGAACAATTATGGAGAAAGGGAGTTATTGAAGCTTACTGTGGTGGCTTGATTCCCCCATAATCTTAGGTGTTCTGAATGCTAGGTTCCCAGCTGATGGAGATTTGGGAATTAACGCCTCCTGGAGGGAGTGTATTGTTGGGGGTGGATTTATGGGTATTAAAGCCAGTTTCCCCATGACAGTGTTTGGCCCACTCTCCTGTTGGTATTGTCCACATTATGTTGGCCATGGGGTGATGTCCATCCTCTGCTCATGCCATCATTTTCCCCTGCCATCATGGAGCTTCCCCTTGAGCCTGTAAGTCAAAATAAAACTCTTTTTCCCACAAGCTGCTCTTGGTCAGGTGATTTCTACCAGTGATGCAAACCTGACCTCAACACTTACAGATGCAGGGGAAGTTCCATAATGGCAGAAGAAGCTGGCCTGCCTTCACAGGTCCAAACAGAGAGAGAGAAGCACAAACCAAAAAGCCACACAGAACAGCACACTTCAGGAACTCCAGCTAGGCACACTTTGCATATCTTTAGATTGGAATCTCAAACCCACCAGCACACCTGAGGGCTGGACCCTAAGATCCACCCAGTGACACTGCCTCCAGCCAGGTGGCTGCAGGTCCACACCGCAAGCTAATAAAACACTGAATGTATTGGGGCCATCTATTCAAACTACCACATTTGGCCCCTGGCCCCCAATAGATTTAAAGCCATCACACATTGTAAAATGTATTCAGTCTAATTTCAAAGGTCCCCACAGTTTTGACCAACTTAAGATAGTGAGCCCTGTGAAATCAAACAAGTTCAATACTTCCAACATATAAAGGCACAGAGTAAATATTTTCAACTGGTATAAAGCATAGCAAGGAGAGACTAAAACAATGCAAACTCAACTACCATCAAACTTCCGTAGTTCAGGTCCAATATAACCAGAGACTGACAGTCTCTGGATTTTCCAATTCTGCCCCTCCAGCTGGGCGGGGTAGCCAGGGAAAACTTCCATGCCAGGCTAATAGTGCACTCCATGGTAGCCCTTGCACAGTCCTGGTATATCCAAAACATCCTCAGGTCTCCATGGAAACCACAGTCCATCTTCTAAAGGCTTTTCCAGCCTATCAGAGTCATCACACCCTGCCTCAGGCCACATCAGTGGCTCCTAGAATCATGTGCACTTCATGACCACTCAATGCATTTTTCATGCTTCCAAAATAATAGTAGGTGTGCAGGACACAACCATATTCTTAATTCAGGGTCCAAATAAATCATAACATTGGAAAGCAGGTTCTTTCCTCAGTAAACTCTTTCCAAAAGAGTTTGTATTTCTACGATAGTCTTTCCTCAGGCATCCGCTCTGTTGTTTTAATGTAAAACAGTTGGGCCATCTTCCTTAAGATTGCTAATATGTTGACAATAGTAGCTTTGGTAACCTAAAACCAGTCTCAGTGCCTGTAATTTTAACTTGCTTGAAGTTTTCCAACCTATAATCTCTCAGCCAATATCTTTAGCCAAGCACATCAGTCCATAACAAATTTAACCTTGATCAAACTCTCTGGGCCTGGGCAGCAGGACACAGCCAGCTCTTATGCCAGTAGCCCAGTTCCAATAAAGTCCTCTGCAGTCTTTCCTTCCCCTTAGAAAGCTCATAAACTAAGCCTTGAAGTTCAATACTGTCTGTACTTAGCATTCTTAAACTGTCATCAGAAAAGTCCATAAAATTTGTCTGACCACTCCAGAAGGTGTCTTCAGTTACAAGCACCAGTCCATGCCCATTCCTCTAAAACAAAGGTTCCAAAAGACCAACATCCACATGGTCAGGGTCATCTCACTCCACTCCTTGATATCAACTCCTGTAGCAGACAGCTTCAGGTTCACTGAGATGAACTTCCAGACCAGGCATGGTTATGGAGGAAAGGATTTATTGAAGCTTACAGACCCAGGGGAAGTTCCATAATGGCAGAAGAAGCTGGCCTGCCTTCACAGGTCCAAGCGGAGAGAGAGAAGCACAAGCCAAAAAGCCAAAAACCAAAAGCATAGCACAGCACACTTTAGGAACTCCAGGTAGGCATACTTTACATATCTTTAGATTAGAATCTCAAACCCACCACCATACCTGAGGGCTGGACCCTAAGATCCACCCAGGTTCAGCCAGGCAGCGGCAGATCCAATCTACAAGCTAATAAAACACTGAACATATTTGAACCATCTGTTCAAACTACTATGTATATGTTTCATTTGTGTCTGGTCCATAAAAAGGGCACAGATGGTGCTCCTCATCACCTTCCGCTGAGACCTGGGATGGGCGAGCTGCTTCTCTGTCCAGCAACATCACCTTCCCAGCCTCTCTCTAGAGGCAAGGGGTCAGTCAGCATTACCAGAAGCCAGACTAGGAACGAGAAGAAAACCTTTGGTTTTCCATTGATTGCCATGCAAGTCATCTGCCTAGTTGGGCCTCAGTCTCCCTGCTCTGCACCATGGTGGCTAAAGCCCAACTTTTGGAACTAGAAAGACTTTTCACCGAATCTTTCTCTTGCAGTGGTACAAGCTATTAAAACTAAACTGAGAGGATTCAGAGGAAAGCTTTGGACGGAGCTGCTGGAACAGGAAGAGTGGTCTTCATGATGATTGTGACCTCCCCAGGGAGCCTCAGGGAGAAGCAGCACTTTTCTCAGCAGGGGAGGAACGGCTGCCAGAGGTCTGGGTGGGTCATCGGAATTTGATTATTCTCACAGCTCTTCCACAAAACTCCTGTTGAATCTCTTATGTTCCTCTGGAATAGACCACGATTTATGACTTGTGAACCCAGAGTCTTATGTTAACTCATCCATAGTTCTGCAAAAAGATGATAGAGGCATGGATCTCCCTACTATACAGGTGAAGAACTGTGGTTCAGAGACCTCAAGGGACTTGTGTGGCACTCGGTGAGGCAATGAGGCTGGGAGTAGAGACCGGAATTCCCTAGGAGATTCAGCTCAGACGGAAGAGTGCTTGCCTATCGTGTGTGAAGCCCTGGGTTCCATCTCCGGCACCCTGTGTGAAGACGCACATGTGCCGTCCCAGAAGTAGAGTGGTGGAGAGCAGGAGAATCTGGAATTCAAGATTATCCTTGGATACGTAGCAAGTTTGAGGCCAGCCTAGGCTACATGAGACCCTGTCTTGAAACGAAAGCAAAAAAAAAAAAAAAAAAAAAAATTATAGGAACTGGTTTCCTATTCTGAACCTGGCATGGTCAATGTTACCTCTCTCACCAAATCAGGATTTGTTTGTGGATGGACACACACTTTATGCCTCCACTATATCAGATCTCAGCCCCCACTGATTTTAAGGCTCAGCGGAGGCCATGGCCAACAGCGTGCTCGGGAACATCTCCATGGAAGTGAAAGCCTGCTTGCATCCGTTGAGATCATTACCAACACAGCGTCTTCTAACAGTCATCTGCTGCGTCTGACGTCTGGATCCGAGGTCTGGATTCCCTGCTTAGGCGGATGTCACTGCTGGCTAGGGTGGGGGCTGGGGCTTCTCTTTCAAGCTCATGGGTTGCTTGAAGAATGCGTCTCCTTGTGGTGAGAGCACCCAGGTCACCATTTCCTTGTCAGCTCCCATGCATTCTTTACTCCAGGCCCTTTGCTCTTACCATCGGTGGCATGTTCAGCCCTCCAACTCCTGCAAAACCCCCGACTTCCAGCCGGAGATAACCTTCTTCTTATTAAAAGGCTCATTATGGGTTTGTGGAAATGGCTCAATGGGTAAATTACTTGCTGCGCCAACATGAGGACATGCAGTAGACTGCCCAGCGCCCACGTGAATGCCAGGTGTGATGATGTGTACTTGTAAGCCCAGTGTCGGACAGGCAGAGGGAAGAGGATCTCTGGGGTGTACTTGCTAGGTAGTGTAGCTGTATCAGTGAGCTCCAGGGTCAGTAAGTGACCCATCCCCAAAAGTAAGATGCTAAACTCTCACTTTAAAAGAAAATCTTAATTTATATTATTTAATTGGCTAACAAAGAAGTAGGCATCCATATGGCTTTTTTGTAACGTTTCCAGCTATGATTAACTCCCGACTTCTTCTCCTCTATTACCTTTCCTCTGATCACAGTCCAGTGGAGAAGAGGGGAAGGCAGTGTGGCTCAGGGGTTAGCACGAACCTGGGAGCTCGGCACTCCGGATTCTCTGAGCGGTGCTTAGCACAGTGCCTGGTATTTCTCAGCTTGTGGTTGAGCCACCATCGCCTTCTTCCGTACATTTTGTAGACAATAATTACAACACTAACTTTCGTAGGCAACGACTGAGAACCAGGGGGACTCAGAAGGACTTCCTTCTATTACTGACTGTGCAGACGGAGGTCAAGCAAAGGAGTCAGAGGGGAAGAATCCCGTTCTGGCCTTTGAAGTGCGACTATGAGAATGCCAAACGCAGAGCGGGAGAGGTGTGAGGCTGCGAGAAGTGATCGCAGACAGAGGACAAGGACGACGCGCCTGACAGATCACTTCCACGGCAGACTTCTCCAGACCCCGCCTTGGAGCACGGAGCCATCACCTCACTGCCGGCCCTCGGTCACAGCGCTGACCCCTCGGCAACCTGCAGACCAGAGCTCACTTTGGGGAGGGCAGGCCGACAGGGGGCAGGGTTTGGTGCTCGGTAGGAGCTGGCACTGGGGGAGAGGCGAGAGCCTCCATGGTGAGTTGTACGGGGTGAATGGATGGTGCCAGGCCTGGGAATCAAGTGCTGGCTGCGTGCTGTCTTTTCTAGAAAATGGACTTCAGTCCCATTCTAGTTCGAATGTGAAATGTCCCTCCAAGGCTCGCGTGTTTGAACGCTTGTTCCTCCTTGGGGGCAGGCCTTAAGTTAGGGCTTATCTAGAGGAAGTGGGTCCAGGGAGGTGTGTCCGGATATTTCTGAATGTAGCCTCACTTCCTGTCCGCTGTCTGTCTCCTGACTACACATAACTAGCAGCCTCACGTTCTTATGGCCATGCCTTCCCCTCTATGACATCCTACATCCTCTCAAACTGTAAACTAAAATCATCCTGTCCCCTCCTTGAAGTGGCTTCTTGTCCGGTGTTGGATGCCAGCAAGGAGAAAGATACCCTGTACACTTCCTCTGTTAGCAAACATATCATTAGGTGCCCAGCTCGAAGCTGACAGGGGCTGTGGAAGATGGCATGGGCCCTTCTCTGGACTCTGACAGACATTTCTTGTCCTGGTCGCTGATTAGGACTCATGTCAGGAGTTTAGATGTGCATTTGTAATCCCACAACTTAGACTTCTTGCTTTAGATGATGGCTCAGTGTCCACGGTCCAGGAGGTGGATGTTTTAGGAGCTCTGCTGCTCAAGGTAGTGTGAAGCCAGCCACGGGTGACGTGTAAACAACAGTGCACGGTTGTGTTTCAAGCCCGGTTAGTGGGGGAACAGGCATCATGCTAAGTGTGGCCTGTGAGCTATCGATGTCTGACCCTATGGTTGGTGTCCACTGGAGTCCCCGAGACCTGAGACCCGCGTTGGTAAGCAGCGGTCATGTGAGTACGAATTCCTCCACAAGCCCCTAGGGGACCTGCAAGTCACTCGACAGTGACTTTTGATCCTTAGGGAGGAAGTAGAGGACACGGATCAAGAGGACAGGCTTGGGGGCCAGATACAGCAGACTGAGCCCTGCCTGGTCCTTTGTGGGAACTGGTGAATCTCTGCAACACAGAGAAACTGCACTGCTCACCTGAAAGACATTCCCCGGGAGAGAAAATGAAAACCAAAGCCGGCCAGGGAGCGTAGTGCCTTGCCCAGTCCAGAGGAACCACTTCTGGACGGAGACGTGCAGGCAGCTGAGGAGCGTGGGCCAGGCTGGAGGTCGGGGAGTCGGCGCCCGGGGCCAGGGCGCTTCTGGGGAGCATGCCTGGGCCTTGAAGGGAGTGGGAACTTATTAAGCACCAATCAGTGTTTGATCCCAGCATTCTCCTCTCCAGGATGTCTCCACATAGAGTTAGGTCTTGACCTTTTTTATGTGTCCGGTCATCCCCCAGAGGAAGGGGACAGAAGGGACACCTCCTGGGGCTGTCAGTCAGCCAAGCTCAAGAGGTCACAGAGGGTGACCTATTTCCCTTTGTCATTGACTTCAAATGGCTATTTTTGAAAAGGGATGGAAAAGGAGCTCAGAGGCCTGGGCCGTGGGAGCCTGGCTCTGAGCAACCAGGAGAGCTGTGTCTGTCCATCTTGCTGATGTCTGAGCTCTGTCCAGAGAGAGATGCCCAGACCAGGGTGATTAGCTCTGGCCAAGTGCAACAACCTCTTTGATGAGGCCACTGCCTCCCAGGTGTGTCTTGATGGTCAGTCACCGTGTCTGTCACCAGCTTCAAAGCACTTCCCTGACAGAGCTTGGTGACTTCCCATAGTTACTCTAGCTGCCAGCCACCAGGGTCCAGGTGGGAAGGACCCTGGACACTGGTGAGTCCCAGGGGTGGGGCTGGGGTGGACCACAGCTGGGAGAGCCCAGGCCTCAGTGGGCCAGCACATGGCTCTTACAGAGCTCTGGTGCCCATGTCCTCCTAGGCAGGGTTACTTCAGCATGGCCAACGGCTCACCAAGCGAGGGCTGCAGACGAGTTAATGAGTTCACTCATTCATTTATCCTTTGGTTCACCCTCTAAGCCTTGGTTTCCAGACTCCAGAAACAGGGACAGTCACATTCCACAGTGTGCAAGGAGGAAGTCCATCTTGTCCTTGAGCTGTAAGGCTCAAGGCGTCACCAGCAGGAGGGAGGAGGAGGAGGAGGGTATGACTGCTCCAGGGAGCAGGTCTCCTCAAGGCCAGGCTCCACACCTGTTCACACAGTGCCCAGGTTGGTCCTTCCTCAGTTCCTTCTTTCTTCTTCCTGAGCTGGGTCAGAGTTCAGGCCTCAACTTTCTGTCTACCCCTGCCCACGGCCTCACCATGAATAACCCCTCTAGGCCCCTGGCCTTCACACAGAGACACTGGTGAGGACATCTTGTGCAACTCTAAGCCATTCCTTATGTTCTAAGCACCGTCTCTAGCTGCCTACCTCAGACCTGAGCTACACGAAACGAAATTCTCTCCCACCCACCCAAATGCTCCAAGAAAGTACAACTGAACTTACTCGTCTCCACTTTTCTCAGGCAATGACAACACTGTCTCTCTTATTCTCACCACAAAATATCACTGTCATTTCTCCTTTTCTTGTTATTTTATATTTTAGAGAGAGAGAGAGAGAGAGAGAGAGAGAGAGAGAGAGAGAGAGAGAGAGAGAATGTCTGGACCTTTCAGCCACTGTGAATGAACTCCAGATGCATTTGCCTCTTGTGCGACATTACACACTTGCATCCCCTTGCCTCTGGCTATGTGGGACCTGGAGATTCGAACATGCTTTCTTAGCCTTCACAGGCAAGCACCTTAACCACTAAGCTATCTCTCCAGCCTATCATTTCTTCTTCTGTTTTTTTTTTTTTTGTATTTTTATTTATGTATTTGCAAGCAGAGAGAGAAGTAGAGACACGGGGGGACGGGGGGACGGGGGGACGGGGAGAGGGAGAATATGAATGGGCATGCCAAGTCTCTAACTGCTGCAGACTAACTCCAGATGCATGTGCCATTTTGTGCATCTGGCTTTATGTGGGGAATTTAACTCAGGTTCTTAGACTTTATAGGCAAGCGCCTTAACCGCTGAGCCATCTCTTCAGACCTACAGTGTCACTTCTGACTGCTCTCTTTCCCTCCCCCTGAAATGCAGTTCATTAGACGTTAGTCTTTACCTCCCTGCCATCTACCCTCACGGGTACAGCCAGGATTCTAGTGTAACTTGTCTTTGCTTCTTCTCTTGTCCTGTGCCGTCCAAATTCACACGGACCTTTGGAAACCTCTGTGTGTCTGCACACGTGCCCACACCATGGCACATGTGTGGAAGTGAGAGGACAGCTTCCGCTGTTGGGCCTGGCCTTCCCCTTTGTTTGAGGCAGGACTATTGTTAGTCACCCATGTTGTATGACAGGCTACGTGGCCCACAAGTTTTCAGTGATTATAGGTGGAATTGTGGATGCAGACTACTGTGTCTAGTTTTATGTAAGTTCTGGGCATCTGAACTCAGGTCCTCCTACTTACACAGCTAGTGCTCTATCCACTGAGCCATCTCCCGGTCACACATGGGTCTTTGGAAATCGTAAACAGGAATCTGTGGTTTACTGTCACTACTGAGAACCTGTCATGATGAGAAAATGACAGCTACGTGTTCTATCTACCAAGACATGTGAGACACTTTCTGATGGACCCGCCTCTAATCATGCCTGCACATGCCCCTCTGCCACTGTGTTTTAGCATCTGTGGTCTTCCTGCACTTCCTCACCCACAGCAAAGTCTCAGTCACTGTAGAACCCCTGTGGTTGTTCCCTCTGCCTGGGACTCACTTCCCTGAAAGTGTCCCAAATCTGCATCCATTTACACATTCCTTCAGGTTTCTAGCCACACGTTGTCAACCCCTCACACATGTCCCCACGAAGTAACACTCCTGCCACTGTCCCTTTCTTACCTTCTCTCCTTGTGGTCATAACACTCATCCGAGCTGAAGTGTTATGTGCATAGTTATATTGATGCCCTTTTCATTCAGAGATCACCCAATTCCGCACTATATGTACGGTCTTTTAGCATCATTTCCTGCTCTGTCCCTAGTGATGGCAGCATGGATAGTGTCTGGCATGGGACACGTATGCAGCGACCATACACTGTGTAGGTGAAAGACTACACATGCTTTCTAAGGACTGATTATGCCTCAAACATGATGGGGGCAATACCTGAGGGGTTTCCGCTCAAGGAAATCAATTTCATAAAAGGAGCATGTCACACACACATATACACACACACATGCACATACACACACACACACACACACACACACACACACACACACACACACACACACGCAGCATTGTGGTAGCTGTGCTGGGATGAATGGCATAGCTGGTCACTGATTCAGTGCTAAGAAAACAAGAAAATGGGAAAGGTCAAGCCCTATTAGGAAGATTCTGGAAGGGCTTCGAGTGAGAAGTGTTATCTGACTGGGATGTGCGGGGCTGGCTGGCTGGCTCTGAGCATTCTGAAGCAGAAAGCCATTTCCTGGAGCAGGCACAGTGTGTGTCACGGCACGTGAACCGGCGAGCATGTCTTGTTCTCTAAACCACACGGGGCACGCCGGCAATTACCGTTCACTGGGAGCCTAGGCTGAGCTGCAAGGGATACCTGATGTCCATTCCTCTAACTTGTTCCTCTCCGCTACCAGGCAGGCACATCATATTTGGCAAATGTGGAAACTGAGGTTCAGGTGGATGAAACACTTCAGGCCACAAAGCAACTGACAGAGTTTAAATGTGAGCACATGTCTGACCCCAGTGGTATGACTTCACCCATGGTGAATGTCCATTCGGCCCAGAGCCAGCACCCCATTCCTCACAGGACTGACTTCTTGGGTTCCTGTCACCCCATGGTTCCTCGACATAAGAGAATATTTGGAAACACATTGGTGTTAAAATGAGATTTCTTCCATATGTATTTTTGAATTTGTGTTCTTAGAAGCTAAGTTCTTTTATAGCAGTGGCTGGACAGCCCATAATACCAAAACATATGGCTTCTCTGCATGTTTGAGTATGTCCCTCAAGCTCCTAGAATCTGTTTTTTTTTTTAGAGGCAAGATGTCCTCTGAGGGCCTGAGGCCGTACCTGAGTGGGCCAGGTGTGAACCCAACATGTTAGCCACTTGAAGTCCTATGGGTTAAGGACATGTTTAAGTATGCCATATCATAGGCTTAAAAAAGTAGTCTCCAACCCACCAGTAATCAAGAGAGAAATGAACAGTATGTAGTCCTGCTTTCACTAACATTTGGTTTGCTTCAGCACAAGACACATTTTCACAGGAGCTATTTAACTTAAAATAATCCATTGAACATGCTCCCTTTGCCCAGCACGTTTTCACCATAGCCAGCTTCCTGCAAGTTCAGCCTCGCCCTCCCACTTACCCCATAAGGGCCAGCAGAACAGCCCTCTGTGGGCAGGGACATCCTTCTTTTCTCTGCACACCCATGAGCCCTGATGGCTTCTTCAAAGGGGCTGAGGATTGATTAAGTGGGAGTATGGAAACGCCCAGCTGATCTGGAATGGTGTGGCTGGGTGGAAGCTTCACATCCCTGAGTATCCGTTTGACTCCCTGTGAAGTGGGGGTTATTACTGGAGCACCCTAAAGGGTTGTATGTATGAGTTACAAGCACAAGCAGGGCACATGGGGCACAGTTACCACTCTCCAGAAGTGAAAGATGACATGATGATGTGCAAAGAGGTGAAATGCTTGATGTTAAGTAAAAAAACAGAATATCTGTATCTATCTATCATCTATAGTTTTGTTTTTGAAACTCAGTCTCATGTAGCTGAGGCTGGCTTTGAACCTCTAATTCTCCTGCATCTACCTCCCAAGTGCTAGGATTACAAGCATGAGCCATCACACCCAGCAGACAAAAGTATACATTATAAGTGGAATGTATACGTGGCCTCACTTTAAAGTTCAACTTGAGAGAGACTGATATCTGAAGTATGTAGGTCCTTTTTTTTTGGTGTTTATTTATTTGAGAGTGACAGACAGAGAGAGAAAGAGAGATGGAGGGAGAGAGAGAGAGAGAGAGAGAGAGAGAGAGAGAGAGAGGGAGAATGGGCACACCAGGGCCACCAGCCACTGCAAACTAACTCCAGACACATGCATCCACCTTGTGCATCTGGCTTATGCAGGTCCTGGGAAATAAGACCTTGAACCGGGGTCCATAGGCTTCATAAGCAAGTGCTTAACTGCTAAGCCATCTTGCCAGCCCCTGGAGTATGTAAACTAAGATGTTATAAGACTCAAATGGGCACCTGAATCACGGGCTTATTTTTTCTCCTATTTCTTTGATTTCCTTAGTGAAAATTGGAGATTTTTTTAAAATATTTTTTTGTTCATTATTTATTTATTTATTTATTTGAGAGCGACAGACACAGGGAGAAAGACAGATAGAGGGAGAGAGAGAGAATGGGCGCGCCAGGGCTTCCAGCCTCTGCAAACGAACTCCAGATGCGTGCGCCCCCTTGTGCATCTGGCTAACGTGGGACCTGGGGAACCGAGCCTTGAACCGGGGTCCTTAGGCTTCACAGGCAAGCGCCTAACCGCTAAGCCATCTCTCCAGCCCAAAAAATAACATGTATAAAGCCCAAAATATTGTGGTTAAACTTATGAACTGTGGGAATCACATGACCTGGTTTCAAATCCCAACTTCTTCTCTTCCTGGCTGTGTGGCCGTTGGGGGTGGCCTAGCCTCCCAGGGCTTGTGTGCCCCGCTTTGGGAATACAGCCCCCAGCAGAACGTTCTCGGGTCAGCCAGCTAACAGCGCTGTCGTTTTCCAAGTCCCTGACTTGGTGGATGACAAGGGGTCAAAAGAACGAAGGCAAGAAGTCGTATTTCAACTGAGGGCCGAAGGTGGAGAAGAATCTAGAAGACGTAAGTATCGGCACGTATCCATTTAGGAAACAGGAAGGACCAAGACTCTGGGGCAGGGAGAGGTTTCACATGATGGGGGTGGCAGGCACCACAGGATGGGTCAGGGAGCAGGTCCGGGGGCTTAGGTGTGGACTGGCCTGGGCAATGAGGAGTCCAGCTCCAGAGCCTCCTCCTCGGCGAAGCCAGCTGGACTGCCAAGTTTCTGCTCGCTTCTCTTTTCTAGGGCTTGCTTCCTGCTCCCACCAGCACTCTTCGCTGCTCAGCTCCTTTTCTGTGATGACTAACTGAATTGTTGAGTCATTAGGGGACCCTCCATCTCTGCGCGGTCCTCCAGAACCCGATATAGTCTCAATATTTGTTGGGTGAATATGAAGCCCCATAACCAGGCAATTTGTCTCGCTTGTTCTCTGAGCTACCGAGAGAGGGAAAGATCTCTTGAGCTAATTAATAGCAAACTCCTGATTGTGTGAAGTAACTGCTTATTCTATGACTCAATCTTTGAAAGTGACTATTTTTGTTTAAAAAATGATAACCCAAATTCTTACATACTCTTAAAATCATTTTCCTTCAGCTATCTCTGCAAAGTGATTGCCATAAAGCAAATTACTGCAGAAAGTTAAAAATAGTGAAAGTCGGTTTCTTTAAATATATTGTAAAGGCCTGAAGTTCTCATAAATTTATGCAGGCTCCTGCTCCTGGTGAGTTACTGCAATTTATCTCTCAGGATATGATAATAATCATTATTAATTAATTTCTTCAAGGGTTCTCACCCAGTGCATCCTCCCTCAGTCAAGGCTGTGGCTGGAGATGCAGCCACTCCCTCCAGAGATGGGGGTCCTCTTGCTCAGCCCTAACAGAAGATGGCACAGCAGAGCTGGAAGAGGCAGGAAGGCTTCCCAGCGCCAGAGGCATGGCATCCAGTACCATGGACAGAGGCGTCAAGGACAGTGCTCCAGGCTAATGGCTGCCAAGGCAACAAGGTGGTTCTGCTCACAACCACGGCAACTAAGATGGCGCCAGGAAACAGATTCCTCCCACAGACCCCCAGGAGGGGCATCAGACATGGGTGAGCATTCAGCCCTGAGATGCCTGTACTGGACTTCTGACCTACACAACAGTGAGATGATCTGTTCATGCTGTCTCAAGTGGCTCAGTGTTGTCATGGAAACAACAGAACAGCAATAACGCAGGGATAAGTAAA
Source organism: Jaculus jaculus (assembly GCF_020740685.1). Lineage (NCBI taxonomy): Eukaryota > Metazoa > Chordata > Mammalia > Rodentia > Dipodidae > Jaculus > Jaculus jaculus. The sequence continues at coordinate 8,438,625 of NC_059107.1, read as the reverse complement.
AATAAGCACTCGAGAATGGCCGAGGAGACTGTGGATGGGGTTGTCGCCAGGCCAGCCCTCTCTCCTCAGTACTGTGTTTACTCCTCCTCACTGGCCCGGCTGCAACCACCCTCCTGCTCTTTCCAGCTCATCTTCTCATCTTGCTGCTCTGAGGACATTTTTGGTGTCCCAACCTCAAATTATTCCCCTCATAGGGTCTTCTCCAAGCTTTCTCCAAACTCTCAGCAACTCGGTTCCCATCAACTCCACCTTGTTTTGGTGCCTTTGTGAGATTTAGTCACGGAGGCCCTTGGCTGTGTGAAGGTCTTTCTCTATTAAATTCTTTTATGATAACAACCAACCACAGCTCCCCAATCCTGCTTTAAAACAAACAGGCGTATTTTTATGAAATTTTGCCCCTAGGTAAGCTTGCCTGAAACTTTACACCCATAGCTACACATTTCCCTTCCACGGTCCATGACCTCCATTCCATTGTTTGATTCTAGGACTTTCGACAATTTTGGCTGAATGACCTAAAATTTGCCTGCCTGTCCTAGTATTTCACTTGGCCTTACATTCTCCAGGCTCACCCAAGCTGGCACACACTACTGAATCCTCTTTGCATTTTCAAGGGTAACTTATGAAAGGTTTATTTTAAGAGAGAGAGAGAGAGAGAGAGAGAGAGAGGAATAAAAGCATCCCAGCTGAGTATTTTCCCTGTCCTACCCAGTAGAGGTCCATAGAGGAAAAAAAAAAAAAAAAAAAGAAGAAAGAAAGAAAAAAAGAAAATCTAGGGAAATCCATGTGGCATCTAATTAGGATGAGTCTCACTGTCAAGTTCAAGTGTATATGAAGGCCTGTGATTGGTTGATGGGAACAGGAGGAGGCTGGCCGCGAGCGTGGCTCACCCAGCAGCCCTGCGAGGCAGACACAGCTCCATCACGAATGGAGGAAGCGCAGGACGGAAGAGCCAGTGGGACACTGGACATATTCCAGATGACAGCTTCTCATAGAAAGAGTCCCCAACCCACTCAGGGTGTGTGCGCTGCACGTTCTTGTCCACTGATCGGCATGTAGGTTGGCTCCACATCATGGCTGTCATGAACAGCTCTGCGATCCACTCAGAAGTACTAGAATCTGGCTGCGGTGCTTTGGGCTAAGTATGCTCGAGTGGGGTGTCTGCACCCTGTGGCGGTTTCGGTCGTAAGTCTGTGAGGAGCCTCGTGCTGTTGTCCACTGATGCCGCCCTGAGCTTCCCTCCCACAATCTGGCAACACTCCCTTTCAGGTGCCCTTCTCACTGGCTTCCCGTGGCTCTACGCTGAGTGGGTTGGGGACTCTTTATGAGAAGCTGTTGTAGCAGACAGATTCAGGTTCCCTGAGATAAACCTCTAGCCCAGGCACAGTTATGGAGAAAGGGACTTATTGAAGCTTACAGATCCAGGAGAAGTTCCATAATGGCAGAAGAAGCTGGCCTGCCTTCACAGGACCAAGCAGAGAGAAGCACAAGCCTAAAAGCCAAAAGCCACATAGCACAGCACACTTCAGGAACTCCAGCTAGGCACACTTTGCATATCTTTAGATTGAAATCGGAAACCCATCACCACAACTTAAGATCCACCCAGTGACACTGCCTCCAGCCAGGTAGCCAGCAGATGCAAACTACAAACAAACAACTGAATATATTGGGGGCCATCTATTCTATTCAAACCACCACAGCTGTCATCTGGAATATGTCCAGTGTCCCACTGGCTCTTCCACCCTGCGCTTCCCGCATTCGTGATGTAGCCGTGCCTGCCTCGGCGCACATCCAGCTCAGCCCTGGGTCATATTCACCTACTTAGCTCTCTTTCCCGCCTCGCTCACCTCCTTCTGCCTTCTGCTCTGGGTGGGAGCTAGTTCTGGTTCTGTGTGTGTGTGTTTTGAGGTAGTGCCTCATTCTAGCCCCGGCTGACCTGGAACTCACACTACAGCCCCCAGTCTGCCCTTGAACTCACGGCAATCCTACTACCTCAGCTTCCTGGTTTAAAGCTTCCTGGGTTTAAAGACATGCGCCTCCCTCTCAGCTAGCTCTGCGCTTGACCGCCACCTACGCAGGCAACTGGCAGAACACAAGTCTGAGCATTCCTACCTCTAGGCACTCCTCAGTAGTTCCTTGCTTTGAGCAACTAAATTGAAAACAAAATCCTCTATAGATGCCCGACATTTGTTCTCTGCTTATTCTCCCCACATGTTTCACAAGCTGGAGCATTATTTGGGATTTGTGTGTCCTTTGCCAGTGTATTATAGAAGATATTAGCGCTCCAGCAGCTCATATTTTTTTAAAGATTAATACTGACAACACGCCTCACGTGTCTCTGTGAAGACTGGCTCTTTTTCTCCTTAGAAGCGATTTCATGTCTTCCACTGCCTTATACCAAACTGACAGTTGTAATTAGCAGTCATGAAAATGCAAGCTTTAAAAAGCTATGGCAAATTAGACATAAAAAATATTTTCCAGAGATGTCATAAAACCTCTTCCCAGGAAGGATAGCATGTCTCACCTGCTGGGTTTGGAGGGAAAAAGAGGCCCTGGAGGATGATGAAGGTGGGAAAAGTCGGCCGGGCGGACACCTCTTCCTTCCCGACCTCCAGGGGAGGGGCACAGCACTTGTGTGACTGACCTCGCGGGATTCCAGGAAATATCCCATTATTTATACTGCTCAATGTGAGGTCCTGTGTGTGCTTAAAATCTGAACCTGGCCTTCGCTGGGAACCTGGCCTCTCCTGCCACAGGAGTCCTGGAGGGCAATAGTGACGTGTATTCGATAGTTGGTGATCGAGATTTTCGGGGTGCCAGGCCCTGTGTGGACATTTCTCGGGTGTAGAGAAGGCCGTGCAGAGCTGAGACCGAGACGATGAGCTCACGGAAGAGAGTCTGTGGTGTGGAGAAGCTTCCTGAAGGGCAGAAGCGGAAAGCAAAGATCTTGGGGACCGAGAGTGAAGGAGGCCCGTGGAAGGACACAGAAGGGGTGCGGTGGGGTGCTGGAGAAAGGGTGGGGTAACTAGCAGTGTGGCCTAGTGGGGGCACAGAGATGGGCAAACATTGAAGGACCTCAATTCCACGGTGATCTCTCAGGCGACCCCAGAGCAGCCCGGATGGGGTCCCGAGTGAGCAAACTCATGTGGATTCGGGAGGCTTGTCTGTCTCTGCAAACTGGCAGGATGGAGGAGGAAAAGAGAACCTGCTCTCCCTTCTAGGATTTTGTGACTGAGGTTCTATTCTCACCAGGTGTTCTACACGATCCATTTACTTCGCACTGGACACGATGGGGAAAGTAGCACTCAGCTCCTTATGAACGAGGAAACTGAAGGTGCTGGGCGTCCTCCGTCGTTGCAGTCAGGTTCGCACTGCTGGCAGAAGTCACCCAACCAAGAGCAGCTTGTGGGAAAAAGAGGTTTATCTTGGCTTATAGGCTCAAGGGGGAAGCTCCATGATGGCAGGGAAAACAACGACATGAGCAGAGGGTGGACGTCACCCCCTGGCCAACATAAGGTGGACAACAAGGAAGGAGAGAGTGCCAAATGCTAGCAAGGGGGGGGGGCTGGCTATAACACCCATAAGCCTGCCCCCAACAATACACTGCCTCTAGGAGGCTTTAATTCCCAAATCTCCATCAGCTGGGAACCTTGCATTTAGAACAAGTAAGTTTATGGGGGACACCTGAATCAAACCACCACATTCTGCCCCTGGCCTCCATAAACTGCTAACCATCCATGATGTAAAATGTAATACATTCAGTCTATCTTCAAAAGTTCCCATTAGGGTTGTTCATACATCCCCATAATCCAAGGTCTTTTAACTGAGCCATAATATAAAAAATATCCCCCCCCCAAAACCCATAATGGCACAGAGTAAACATTCACACTGCAAAAGATGGCATTGGGCATAGCAAAGAAATATTCAACCAATACAAGATTTAAAACAACCAGGGCAAACATCAAACTTTGTAGCTTCAAGTCCAACAACTCTAGCCAGTGACAAATCTCCAAGTCCAATACTTCTAACCAGCAACAAGTCTCCGGCATTCCAATTCCGCCCCTCCAGCTAGACTACTCACAGTCCTGGAAAACTTCATCTGGGGCTGGCAGCTTTCCTTAGCAGCCATCTCCTGGTCCCGGCATCTCCACTACAAACCACGGTTCATCCTCATGGCTCCATGGGGTCTCCATGCAGGCAACTGGCAAGCCTGCTTCACACTGCCCATGGCCATTTCCAAAACACAAGACAAACTCAATAACCCTCTCTTTCCTACTTTTCTTATACTTCACAATACCAGGTAGGTTGTAAATTTGTTAATCCAGCGGGGAGTAAAGCAGACTTTGAAGAACAGGACACTCCTTTAACACAACGGTCCCTTTAAGAGTCTACATTCTTCCTGTTGCCCCCTTTGCCCTTATTAATTATGTGGTGTGGCCCAATGCATGCGGTCTTTTGAAGCCTTGTTTTTTCATCTATAAAAATGGAATACTTGGGCTGAAGAGATTGTTTAGTGGTTAAGGTGCTTGCCTGCAAAGCCTAAGTCCCTAGGTTCGATTCCCTAGTAGTCACATAAGTCAGACGTACAAGGTGGCATATGTGTCTTGAGTTTGTTTGCAGTGGCTAGAGGTTCTTGAGCGCCCATTCTCTCTCTGTTTCTCTTTCTAATAAATAAATAAAAATTTAAAAACTGGAATAGTCATGTAGCAATGAACTCCAAGGCTTGCTATGGGCTTAAGTTGAGATAACGGCTACAGGCACTGGAGAAGCAGAGGCAGGTCAAAGAGAACACAGTTCTGTTAGGTCCAGCACACCCCAAAAGTTCACGAGGGAGCGCTAGCTCAAAGCCTAGTCAAGAGTCCACGTGTGACTTGTTACAAATGGAATGAGTAATTTGTGCAAATGACTGAGGAAGGGCAGAGGGAGGAATGACATTCTACTGGTATAAGGCCAGCAGGTCCGCTCTGTTTTCCCAGGGAAGTCCTTCCGCGGCCTGCAGGGCATGGGAAGTGCAGAGGACCTGAGTAGGAACTGATCTCACTCCAAGGAATTGTATTTCTCCTGTCAATGACCATAGGCAGGGTGGGGCTTGCTCTGAGACTGAAGGCAGCTGAGAACAGAAGTGTTCTGTGCCCAGCTACCCCTGCACACCCAGCAGCCTTACAGAAGCCTAGAGGCTGAGCCCGTGTCCTCGGCCAACAGGAATCAAGACGACTATCACAGGGCATTTACGTCTTGTCTGCACGGGAACCTGTCCCAACTGATGTTTCATGGGAATGTACACTATGGGGCTGCCTTTCACCTTCCGCCTTCTCTCCTCTCTCATAGAAGTGACTGCACTGGGGCCCATAAAATGCCAACATATACATTTGCACTTCTGATGAGGAAGCATGGACATCTAAAGTTAGACTCAGGCCAAAAAGATAGTTCCAAGGTTAAAGGCATTTGCATGCAAAGCCTAATAGCCTGGGTTCAATTCCCCAGTACCATGGAAAGCCTGATTCGTAGAGTAGTGTATGTCTGGAGTTCATTTGTTTTGGCACCCATACTTACTCTTTCTGCTTCTTTTTCTGTTTATCTGTCTGTCTCTCTATTAAATAAATGAATACACAAAATACTAAAAAAAAAAAAAAAAAGTCAGGTTCTTTCCAGAGGTGTGGTACAAGTAACCCCTTCTGTTGGACTAAGTGTGCATACCACCCCGTGTTATACACTCCTTTAGCTTACTTTCTAAAATGCCACATTCTGGTTGTCCTTCTTCCTCACTGCCTGCCTGCTCAGTCCCATCTGGTGACTCTTTGTGACCTTTAACAGCACAAATACCCAAGAACTGGATGGTACCCTTCAGCAATCCACCTTTCTAAGGTGCCCTCATCCAGCCTCCTGGCTTTAAACATGGTTTGTCAAGAATTCTTCCAGTCTTGACCTCTTATTCTCTGGACTCACAAGCCCATTCTGAGCATGCGCTTTCATGTCTAATAGAACCCTCATCCCAGGGCTCCAGAGGGAACCTTTGATCTCAGCGTTGCACACACCGATTACTCCACAAGGATTTCCCATCTCAGTAAAGAGAATCTCTTGTTTTTTGTTTTTTTCTTTTCCTTTGGTGTTCGGTTTGTTAAGAGAAGCTTTCATAGTATGACTCAGGCTGTCCTGTGATTCACTATGGAGCCCAGGCTGATCTTAACTTTGCAGTGATCCCCCTGTCCCTACCTCCTGGATGCTCTCGAGTGCTGAAGTTATGGACGTGAGCCACAATGCCTGGCTTCCCTTTTCTTTTCCTCATTGAGTCCTAAAATAATGACTTTTCTCTTCCCCTCCTGCCCCATTTCTAACCCTTCCGAAGTCCAATTGGCTCTATCTTGAAAGTACATTCCAAATCTGCCTATCTATCACCTCCTCTGTAGCAATCACCCTTCCTACATTCAGTATTGTTTCTTGCCTGAGTAGTGCACACCTTCCTGACTGGTTGCCTGATGTGCTTGGGATGCAAAATACTCCCCAGAGAACCACGAGTTTGAACACTTGGTCCTCAGTTGGTGGCATTGGTCAGGGAAGTTATGGATCCTTTAGAAGGTGGAAGTTGGTGACTGGGGATAAGGCTGTAGGTTTTAGGGTCCGTTTTGCTTCTTGTTCACTCTGCATCCTGACTCTGGTTGCGAAGTGAGAGACCCACCTGCCAGACCTTACTGCTATAATAGACTGTATCTCCTGAGACAGTCTTTCTTTCCTTAAGTTGCTTCTTGTTCACAGAAATAAGAAAGTAACTAATATATTACCTTCTACCTTCCTCCCTGTATCTTTTCTTCCCTCCCTTTATTCCTCCCATCCTTCTTTTTCCCCTCCATCCCTTCTTTCTTTTTCTCCCCTTCCTCCTTCATCTTTGAGGCAAGCTTGTATTTTTATTCCCAGCCAGTCTTGAACCCAACTACCTAGTCAAGGCTTGAACTCCTCATTCTCCTGCCTCCACCTCACAAGTGTTTAAGTTACAGGCATATTGAAGACAGCACAAGCTGCCACCTCAGAACATGGAGAGACAACGTGGGAACAGAGAGGAGAAACAGTCCTCACCTGGAAAACACCCATGGTGCTGGAAAGTGTTATGGGAGCTACTGGGTGACAATTGTCACCAAGTGCATGAATAAGCAGAAGACTCTGAAAGCCACACAATACACCAGCTGGACAAGAGCTACACGCATATGCAGAGGTGGCACACAGCCTCTGTGGGTATTCAAATGCCCTCTGACTGGACAAAAGGACCACTCAGTGGATGAGAACTCATAACTGGTTCTTGAGACCAAGTCAGCACCTCATGGTCAGGATGATCACAATACCCAGAGAGAAGCCACAGTGTTCCCTGCACAAGTCGAGTGGGTGGCCTTGGCAAAATGTCTCTCAAGCTCCTAGGCACATCCCCTTTAGTCAAAGCTACTCTCACCCTTGGTCAGAGAATCTGTTTTTTTTTTTTTTTTTAAATTTTTATTTATTTATTTGAGAGCGATAGACACAAAGAGAAAGACAGATAGAGGGAGAGAGAGAGAGAATGGGCGCGCCAGGGCTTCCAGCTTCTGCAAACGAACTCCAGACGCGTGTGCCCCCTTGTGCATCTGGCTAACGTGGGACCTGGGGAACCGAGCCTTGAACCGGGGTCCTTAGGCTTCACAGGCAAGCGCTTAACTGCTAAGCCATCTCTCCAGCCCAGAGAATCTGTTTTATCTTCCACATGGCAGAGAACACTGAGGAGATCTAAGATCCATCAACACAAGAAAAGGCAGGCAAGTGCTTACCACATGATGTGCCTCCTCTACCACGTTTCCTGTGGTCCAGAAGAAAGTGTGGAGGAAGCAGTGACGTGAGTATAGCTCCCAATGCTAGCCTGACATCCACACCCAGGAAAATAGCATCAAACACTGTAGTGAATGGAAACACATCTCAATCGAGATACAGAGCCTGCAGAAAAGTCAACACTAACTGAGAACTTACCACCAAGGTTCTGGGACTGGTGCCGAAGAGAGAGTGGTTAGATGGTAAGGGTCACAAGGCAGGCAGAGACACTCTGAGACACAGCCCTCCCCAGAGACAGAGGTCCTAATTACCACACTGTGAACACCAATGAACACACTGAGGAGAGCCCTCAAGGAAAGGAGGGCCAGGGAAAGAGGGCATATTACCATGTTAATTAGTTAATTAACACACACACACACACACACACACATATATATATATGTGTGATATATATATATATATATATATATATATATATATATATATATATAAGCACATACATACATACATCATGCGCCACCATATCTGGCTCTTGGTCACCCTTTTTAATGTTTTTCACCCAACAGCTTGCAAGCTTTCTCAACTTCAGAACTATTGAAATTTGGGGCCAGATAGGGATTAGTGGTGGGAGATTTTGCCCTATCCACAGCAGAGCATTCGGTAGCACCCTAACCCCTGCCCTACTAGACACCGGGAGCCCCTCTCTCCCTCTCATGACAGCCAGAAATGCCTCTAATCATTGCCAGGCCTGGGAGCAAAATCATTTCTGATCGAAAACCACCCAGCTGGAGATAGATCCTTTAAAATGTAAATCAGAGCAAATCACTCTCCCACTGGAAACTTTTCGGTGGTTTCCTGTCAAGTTTAAAATAGGATCCAAGCTCCTGACAGTGGCTCACCAGGCACGTCCTGTTCCCCAAGCCCGAGACACCCTTCTGTTGCTCTTCCACTTGGGTAACACCTGCTCAGACTCCCCCCCCCCCCACCAGCTTAAATGCAACTTCCTCCAGGAAGCCAGATCTGTGGGCCCGAGTCCTGCTTTTACCTTCATTGTGGTCCCTTAACTTTCTCCTCTTCCCTTGACATGGGCACCTTGCACTGCATGGGAATTCCTGGGTCTGGACTGGGGACACTTAGGGGCAGGGGCTGTGCTCACTGTCTACCACAGTCTCCTTTCCTTGCTGGGTGGCTTGGAAGAGGGAACCTCAATGACCATATGGAGGATTGAGCGTGTAGGTATAGACTGAGCCTGGTCTGCACTACAGAGAGACGGCTGATACCAACCCTGGCTGACACTCTGGCAACAGACGAAGCAGTGAAGCTAGGCACTACCATGTCTTGGGAAGTCTTTTTGTATTTCGTAGCTCTGCAGTTGCTCTGATGAAACAGGAGGGGCTCTTTATCCAGGAAGTCCGCACAGAGAAATCCTCAATCCACAAATGCTTATTGCTACAAGCTGGTCACTGGTTGGGGCCAGATACCTGCTGGTGGATAGGAAGTCATGCACCCAGAATCGTGTACTAGATATTCCAGTGTGAGTGATGGCCACTTATTGCATAACTTCATAATACATGAAGAACTTGTTTGAACATCAGGGTCATTACTGAGGTCACAGGTCCTAAGTGCTCTTATCACATATATTATAACTATGTGAGATATCTTAATTAGCTTGATTGTGGATGGAAATAATCTTAGAGCACATATATCTACCAAATAATTACCTTGTACATTTTGGGGTGTTTTTCTTGAGATAGGGTCTCACTTTTGACCAGGCTGTCCTGGAACTCACTGTGTAGATCTGGGCTGGCCTGGAACTCACAGCAATCTTCCTACTTTAGCCTCCCAAGTGTTGGGATTAAAGGCACACACCTTCACGACTGGCTATTAGCTTGTATATTTTAAATACAGATAATTTTTGTTACTCATAGCTTCATAAAGTGAGGGGAAAATTGGGTTCTGCCTTTGGGTAGTTTGAATTCTAGTTTTGTTAGAGAGATGAATTTTAGACTCATACACAAGGCACTAAGAGTTCATGGAAACATGTGGGAAATGCATGGGGTACTGAGGCAGACAGTGTCCTGGCAAGTGGAGCTGAGGAAACCTGGAGAAACCTCTCTGAGAAGATGGCATTTGAGTGGAGCTATGGAAAACAAGTTTCACTGGACTGGGAAGGGTGGGAGAGACTCTCCAGAAGAAACAGGACAAGTCAAGAGGGCCCAGGAGTTTGGAATGGAACAGAACATGAAGCCGGAAGATAGGAGAGCCATGGAAACATTGGTGGAGGAATGGGGAGGAAAGAGAGGGATAGATTCTGGAACCTTCCTGAAAGCACCATCTACTTGGTATTAAGCGTTCATGAGTGTATGGGGTGGGGTGTTATATTCAAACCACCACTGTAGTTAAAGTGGGAGACTGGATCTTGAATGGCTCCTGACCTGATTGCATGAGAATGGCCGGCCGCAGCCTGACAGGAGGGGTGGGGACGGAATGCACTCCTGAGTACAGGCAGGGCTCACGGAACGTCCCTGTCATCAGAAGGGAAGACAGCTTGGACCCTCTGACCGCTCTTTGAACTGATGTGGCTGGGCGCCTTCTGTTATTCACAAGGCTGCCGGGTGCCTCGCTGGATTAAAACTTACAGAGGTCAGGAATGTCATTCAGTGGCAGAGTGCTTGCCTGGTGTGTGTGCGTGCGTGTGTGTGTGTGTGTGTGTGTGTGTGTGTGTGTGGTGCCGGGTTCAAACCCCAGTGTGGAGGGGAGGGAGTAGCTGTTTGTGAATTTACTGACTTATTCTTTATTTCCTGTATAACATGGAATCCTTTGCCTGGTTTTCAAGACCTTTCATAATTTATAACTGAGGCAATTTAGAGGTTCTAGGACCCTAAAGTAAATAGCTTTCTCCTTGACTAAACATGGGAAGGGTTCCTGGGTCTGTAGGGGAAAATCTAAGTCATTCACTTTCCTACACATCAGAAATGACAGAAGGTTCTGGCCTTTATTTCTTCTCCTTAGGAGTCCTTCCACTCCCCAGAAGGCCCTTCCTAGAGAATTGAGATTCCTAGGAAGATTTCCCTTTTCCATAAATCCTGCCCTGATGTCAGGACCAGACCGGTTGAACCAGACACTTATCCATGGGGATCATAAAATTCCTCATCCTGAGTCTCGAGGTGGGTTTTTCAAACCCCTTCTTGCCTCCCTGGACAAGAGTTTTGCCTTCCTTCCTTCTCAAGTTCTGGGCTTCTCAATGTCTTCCTTCTTTTCCCTAAGTCTCCCTTTTCTTAGAGCTCTCCATCCTAAAGTGCTAAGCCTTAATCAAATCTGTCTATCCCTTATCCTCTGGTCTGTGGATTTCATTCATTGAATTTATATGACAAAAAAGCTGGGATGCCCTAAAATTATTGGTGCATTGATGGAAACTGGCACATTCGCAGCAGTCAGGTTCGCATTGCTGATAGAAATTACCCAACCAAGAGCAGCTTGTGAGGGAAAAAATAAGGGTTTATTTTGGCTCACAGACTCAAGGAGAAGTGCCATGGTGGCAGGGAAAAATGATGGCATGAACAGAGAGGATGGACATCACCTCCTGGTGAACATAAGGTGGACAATAACAACAGGAGAGTGTGCTAAACACTGGCAAGAGGAAGCTGGCTATAACACCTCTAAGTCCGCCCCCAACAACACACTTCCTCCAGAGGTCGTTAATTCCCAAATCTCCCTCAGCTGGGAACTCAGCACCTGGAACACCTGAGTTTATGGGGGACACCTGAATCAAACCACCACGGCCACTTATTCTATTTCTTCTCTTCATCAGGCCTTTGTTTCGTCAGACCACACCCAGTCTTACTCATGTGTTTATGTACATCCTGCTGCACTTTTCTCACATCCACTTATATGAAATGTGCTGATCAGCGCAGATCACATGTAGTATTTCATTAACTTCTGTTCTCACTCACTATGCACCCGTGATAGGTGTGGTGAACAAAGGAAGAGGGCCTCATGTGCTTACAACTCACGGCTGGCCCTGCGTTCAGTGTCCCCAAGGCCACCCATCCTTCCAGTGACAGTGCCAACCCCCAGGGTGTGTTTTTAGAAGTGCAAACTCTTCACTTCATCCCAGGCCTGTGGAACTAACGGGTTCATCAGAAGTTCCTTAGGTGATCTGTGTGCACGATGCCAGCTCCCGAGTGGAGACAGAGGGCAAGTGCCAAGCCAGCAGCAGGAGCCACAGGCTCTGTGGCTTTGGAAGGCCGGGGTGAGGGAACTGGCACCAGGCTGATGAATGTGTCACTAATGGCCAGCTTCCCCACAAGATGAAGAAACGGCGTGTGCTTGCGAGTTCAGAGATGGCTGCAGTCCCACGGGAGGCTCCTCTCCCCGCATGTTCCCAGCCCCAAGTCCACTGCCTGTGCTCGAGCTGATGGGCTGAACGGTTCACAGAGACGCTCGCACCAATTTGAGGGATTTTGTGGGTTTAGGCAGATGCTGGAATCGTTCAGTTTTTGCAGGTACGGTTTTGGCTGATCGAGGGTGGGGGGTTAGTTAGCCTTGCTGTGAAAGAAAGGGAAAGCTGTTTACCCTTCCCCAAGTCACGCTGCTTGAGCATGGCCGACATAAGCATGGGTGGAGAATTCATGAGATAAAATGGAATGATTCTGTTGCACAGAGCAGTGCAATTTTTATTTGCTCTGTGGTTCAAGATGACAGATGAGTTTTCCTTTCCATGTGTTAGTTTTGTGGATACCATGTGTACGGAGCTGCACGAGGCACACAGCCACCCAATACTCCAAGCTTAACTGCCATACCCATCCATGACTTAGTGATACCCCTTAGGCCTAACTGCCAAGAGTGTGCCACGGGCAAACAACTTTCTAGTCTTCATCTCTGACCACGCGCCAGGCGCCCTGCAGCTCCTCTCTGCCTTCAGCCCGGAGGTCAATTAAAGCAACCATCTTTTGAACACACAGTGCATTCCTTTCTGTTCCCCACAACCTCCCCTCCCATTGGAAAGCCAATGGCTTCTGTTGGATGTTTCAAGTTGATGGAAATGAAAGCAAATCCATCTCTCTTTGCATTTCCTCTCGCAGTCTGGAGTTTTGCCTGCTCCGGGTGTGGACGCTGAAGGAGCCTTGTCTATCTATCCACAGGCATTTCCCCCGATTTGTCGTCTTTATCCCTCATGTGTAGGTGTTTCCAGACACCATCCGGAGAGATCACTGACATAGAGTCGTAGCTATTGGGTTGTTCTAGATACCTGAGATCTGTCACGGCCACTGCTATTCCATGAGGGTCATGTTATCTTACAACTGGAAGTGCTGCCAACACCACCTGACATGGAATTGACCTGGAAGTTCCCAGGGTCACCCAGCCTCTGCCTCAGCATGGTTATCAAGGCTCAGTTTCAAGCTGTGGTAACTGAGATCAGGTGGGGGGGAGGGACAAGGATAGGCAAACAGACAAACAGGACACTCAAGTGTCCAGACCAGGCCGGTGTGCATTCGATAGCTGTGGGAAATGGATGGTGGTGAAATAAATCACATCAGTTCACTAGATTACTCACGGGCAAACAAGGCATCCTTGTTCCTGTTTCCCCTTTCTCACTCATATTTCTAGGACAGAAGAGAATCTTTATGACTTTGCAGTAGATAAAAACTTCTTCAGATGCAAAAAACACTAGCCATGATGGAAACACTTGCTAAACTAGGCTGTGTTAAAATTATATATATATATATATATATATATATATATATATATATATATATATATATATACATATATATGTATATATATATATATATATTTAAATTTTTTTGTTATTTTTATTTACTTATTTGAGAACGACAGACAGAGAAAGAGGCAGATAGAGAGAAGGAGAAAGAATGGGCGTGCCAGGGCGTCCAGCCACTGCAAACGAACTCCAGAAGTGTGCGCCTCCTTGTGCATCTGGCTAACGTGGGTTCTGGGGAATTGAGCCTCGAACTGGGGTCCTTAGGCTTCACAGGGAAGTGCTTAACCACTAAGCCATCTCTCCAGCCCCAAATTATATTTTTGTTAATCATAAAACACTGCTAATAGAAATATAAACAATAGAATCAACATTATGTACAACCTGTATGAGGATGGCTACCAAGGATGTGCTAAGTACAGTTGTAGAACTGCGAGGAAAAGATAGACAGCCAAACAGGACAATGGGCAAGACGCTTACAAAGTGACTTCATGGAGGGCACCAGCTACTCAGAGGACTAAGTGCTTAGCATCAGGGAAGTTCAGATTCAAGCCACCAGGGGACATGGCAACAAACCTTGCTAAAGCAAGAAAAGGAATGTGTGGAGCAACTGAAATGCGTATGCTTTGCTGACAAGTCTAAACTTATAGTTACCTAGGAAAATAGCATGTTGGAATCACAGCCGGAAAATAGACATAACTTGACTCTGACGTTGCATACTCAGTTATACACCCAACAGAAAGGCTCATATGTTCACTGAAATATTTTTCAAGAGTATTCAGAACAGCCTTATATATAATAGTTTAGCAAGATTTGGGGGCCAGAGAGATGGCTTAGCAGTTAAGGTGCTTGCCTGTGAAGCCTAAGGACCCAGGTTCAACTCCCCAGGACCCATGTAAACCACATACGCAAGGTGGGGCATGCATCTGGAGTACGTTTGCAGCGGTTGGAGGCCCTGGTGCACCATTCTCTCTTTTTCTCTCTCTGTCTCTTCCTCTCAAGTAAATAAACATAAGAAATGTTTTAAAAAAAGATTTTTGCCTCATGGCTAGCATTGTTTGTATCTGAAGTAATTATTTGTCTATCATAAAGTCATGAAGATACTCTCCTGTCCTAGGGATATGAGCGAGAAAGGGAAAATGGGGATACTGGGAACAACCCTGATTTTTGCTTGCAAAGAACAGACGAAACACACAGCGGTGTAGCCGCAAAGTGGAGAACTGTGCAACGCGAACGCGCCGCGACCACACGTGATATCATAGGCAGCTCTCACAGTATGACACAGAGCACAGAGAGCCCGGGTGAAAGCGGAACTCCTGCTGGTTCCACTCAGGAGATCCAAGGGCAGGTCAGTTAGTAAAACTAACTCAGGGTGCCAGAGCCAGGGCAGGCTGGGATGCAGCTGGGATGCAGCTAGTGGTGGAGCCCTTGCCTAGCGAGCCCGAGGCTTTGAGTCCCCTCCCCACCACTGAAGCACATAATCAAAATAAGTAATAACAACAGTGGGCAAAAGGAAGTGCGTGTGATTCTGGGCATGTTCTATTTCCTAATTTGTGTGCTGATTGTACAGGGGTTTTCCCCTTGTGGAAATTAATTAAAATGTGCTTTTATGGGCTGCAGAGATGGCTTAGTGGTTAAGGCACTTGCCTGCAAAACCAAAGGACCCAGGTTCCACTGCCCAGAACCCAAGTAAGCCAGATGCACAAGGTCACACATGCGTCTCGAGTTCATTTGCAGTATCTGGAGGCCCTGGTGCACCCATTCTCTCTCTCCCTATCTCAAGTAAATAAGTTAAAATTAAATTTTTTTTAAAGATGTGTTTTAATAAATTGTGGACTTACTTACCTGTGTTGCAACTCAATAAAATTGTGTGTGAATGGGGGAGGATGTTTGAGGGACTTCATCCAGCATGTCACAATCTATGACTTCTGAAAGCAAAGACCCATCAGGTAGAAGAAGTTGCAGTTATGAAGACAATGGCGTGACCACTGACAACTGTTTGGTAGAACCTACAAGGCCTGCTTTCCTGTTCTGCCGTGGGCTTTGTGGTGACATGCATGGTGACATACACGTAAGGGCCAGACGGTGGCTGAGGACTGACCTCTCCATGTCCAGCTCTCCACCTTGGGTCACCATGGATGGCACTCAGGGCCCAGGACACACTGGACTTGTGAAGTCACCGTGGTATGCGTCAGTCAGCCCGCAGTCAGTACGGAGGACGAACCGCTTGGTGTGGTGTTGCCTGGTCCTAAGGGGAGCAGAACCTGGCGCTAGGCTCGGCAGCTCTCTCTCTTCGGGGTGATCATGTCATTCAGACTGAAGTTGGAGGCCCAGGGTCACGAGTGACATGGCTTCCACCACAGCTGTCTCGGCTCAGCCAGGCCTTCCACACAGCTGCGGTGAGGAATGGACCACTGTGTCAGTCACCGCGCCACCGGGACAGACACTCAACCAGAAGCAGCTTATGAGAGGAAGGCGTTGATGTCCGACTTACAGAATCCGGGGGAAGCCTCATCCTGGTGGATGACACTGTCTCACTTCAGCACACATCCGCAGCAGGGGGACGCCAGCCGGCCCGGCGTGTGTTAGCTGGCTCTGAACGCCTAAAGACTAGACTTCAGGTCTGCCCCCAGCGAAACACCTCCTCCATCAGGGATCCACCTGCTACAGGCTAAGTAGGAAGCTTACTCAAAAGTACATAAGGCTAGGCTGGAGGGATGGCTTAGAGGTTAAAGCGTTTGTCTGCAAGGCCAAAGGACCCAGGTTCAATTCCCCAGGACCCATGTTAGCCAGAGGCACAAGGGGAACAAGTGTTTGGAGTTCGTCTGCAGTGGCTGGAGGCCCTGGCGCACCCATTTTCTTTCTCTTTCCCTCTTGCTCTGTCAAATAAATAAATAAAAATAAAGTATTAAGAAAATACGTAAGGCTTTGGGGCCATTTATGTTCAGACCGCTGCAGCCCCTCTCCCTCCACCCCATGCTTCCTGCTCCCGTCTGCACAGGTGAGCGTGGGCACAGGTCCAAGTGGCTGCCTTTCATGGCCCTCTGCTCAGACCCTTGTTGTGGGGAGGAGCAGCCATGTGGATGGTGTCAAGAGAGCAAAGGCCATGACATCCAGACCTACTGTGGTTCTGCTGAGGTACAAGGAGACGGTGCCTAGCTCTGGCCCTCTCCTGCCATTCCTCATTCCCCTAGGGCTTATGAGGAAAGTGAAGGCCTTCCGTAACTTGAAAGGCATTCGAATCTAAGTATTAGCCTTTTGAAAACAACAACGACTCATTGTTTGTGAAGGGTTACCTGAATCATTTATAATAAAATTGCTTTTCAAGGTGTGGGCTATAAAATGCTAAGTGCTTGCTGGGTGCATGCATTTAATCCCAGCACTTGGGAGGCAGAGGTAGGAGGGTTGCCATGAGTTCAAGGCTTCCCTGAGACTCCATCATGAATTCCAGGTCAGCTTGAGCTAGAGTGAGACTCTTCCTCAAAAAAAAAAAAAAAAAAAGGGCTGTGCTAACTTAACAGGCTACGAGAAATCTCTCCACCTTGGTTTTCCAAAATATAAAATGAGTTGATTGCAAAATAAACTACATGGCTCTCTCTCTCTCTCTCTCTTTTTATTTTTATTTTTTTTTGAGACAAGGTCTTATATAGTCCAAGCCGCCCTTGAATTTGCCATGTAGCCAAAGATGACCCTGAACTTCTGCCTCCTGCCCCCATCGCTCAAGTGCTTTACAGCTGTGGGATACCGCACGTGGTTTCACGCTGCGCTGAGGAACGGATCAGGGTTTCATCCATGCGGTAAAATCTCCACCAACCGAGCCATGTCTCCAGCCTAGAAGTTATGATTTTTAAAACTGCATCCTATAGATTCATTAAGGATATAATTACAATAACCCCTCCCATTCCATGTGTTCTTTCTACAGTATGACTGTTATCCCATGAAAAGGCACAATTTGTGTCTCTCCATGTTAATGTGGTTGGGTTTGGGACTATGGCAGAAATCACACTGTCACCAGCAAGGAGGGTTCCTGATAGGCAATATTGCTTCTGTCTGCTTCTCGGGGTCACTTGTTTCTGGAGCCTAGCCACGATGCCGCAAGGAACTCCACGAGGGACACCCAGAGGACACCTGTTCTCTCAGCCACACAGCAGGGTGCCTTCAGATGAGCCCACCCCCGATCCTATTCCCGCGGTCATCTGAGCCTTCTGCATTTTCTCACCCTGGCCCCAGACGTAAGCAGAGACAAGACACCCTGCTGTACTTCTTTCCAAGTCTCCTCAGCTACAGAACTCAAGAACATAATAAAAAGTCCGTTACAGGGCTCGGTGGGTAAGAGCACTTCCTGTGTAAGCATGAGAGACTGACAGGGTCCGTTTCACACTGAATTTGATTCCCTAGCAGCCACATAAACAGCTAGGTGTGGCCAAGCGCACTTGAACCCAGTCCCTTGGCAAGCAGAGAACCCACCGGGGCTTGCTGGTCAACCAGTCTAACTGAAAACAGCAGCTCTGGGTTTAGTGAGAGACTCTGTGTCAAGGAAGCACCCAGCTAAGTGACAGGAGGACCCAAGGTTCTACTTTGGTTTCCACATGTGTGCACATGGGCCATGTGCATCTGTACACACACACACACACACACACACACACACACACCCCACCTTCCCCCACCCTACCACAACACTAAATACAAAAAGTCTGTCATTTTATGTCACAAGTTCGGGGTGATTTGTTGTAGGGCAGTAGGAGTAGAGATTCTTAAGCTAAAAAGCTGATTGCCTTGGGACACAGCAAATCAGTGTAAGAGGCAGAACTGAGGCCAGGTTTATGAACAGAGCCCACTGTTTTAACTACTCTGCTTGAGATTTCTGCCTGTGGACTACTCCTGCCAAGGCAGTATCTGTCAGTCTGAAGAGCAAACCTTGGCACCACTGATCATGAGGATACAAAAGCAGGTGGCTGGGAGGGAGCGGAGGATGGCCTGGTCTGGCAGGGGATAGGTTGCTGCCAGGGGAGAGTCACGCCAGTGAATCATACACGCTTGTGAAGCCAGCTCCTGCTCAGGAACCTAGGTGAGAAACAAGCCCGGGCTGGGATGAATGGCACTGCCAAGTCCTCTAGCAGAAATGCTGCGCCTGGCAGCCTTCCTCCTGCTCCTGGGAACAGCCTCTGGACTTTCCTCTGGCTGGAATAGGCCAGGAGCACAGCCAGACCAGGAGACACTTGCCAGGGAGCTCACGAAGCTCTTAGCAGAGAATAATTGGTTGGTGGGAGGCCAGGGACAGAGCAGACAGGAAACAGAGTGATGGATGTAAAGGAAGACAGAGAGACTTCAGAATTGTGACCCTTGGTCTAAGGCATGCGTCAATAATATATACTTCAGCTTCAGTTGGCTGCTGGTATAAAACCCCAAACCAGATCGTCCCCATTGACTTTTCTCTTTCTCTACCTAGCAACAATAAACCCTGGTCTCAGGAGCAATTCAAATGTACTTTCTCCCTTCGAACCTATTTATTTCCTCACGGTGCCTCGGTTCTATGAACATCTCAGAGGTCTGTTCTCAGGTTACATGGCTCTTCGAATCTTCCATGATGCTTAACAATGTGCCTTGTGCAAGGTGAGGGCCAGGTGCTGCTCGTGAGCTCTCTGCATTCCCACGCTCCTTGCGGCACCGTTCACAAGAGCTGGGAAACTGGACCAACATCAGGGTCCAACCATGCATGGTCATATAAAGAAAATGCTGTGCACATGCATAATGGAATACTTCCCAGTCTTGAAAATAATGTGATTCCATCATTTGTCACAACATGGATGGAACCGTTAAATGAAAGACGCCGGGCATGGATTAGGTATGTAGCAAGCTGATCTCACAGAAGTCAAGACTAGAATAGTGGCTGCCAGAGGCTGGGAAACAAAGGGGAGGGAGAGATGGGGAAAGATGGATCAATAGTTATGGTTATAGTGAGACAAGAGCAAGAAACTTGGGTGTGCTGTGACACAGTGTCATAACTAAAGATGACTTGGGTGTACTGTATACCTCAGAAAGTCAGAAGAGAGTTTTATATGTGTTTACCTGTGGTAGTTTAAATATATAGCCCTCACTATGTGTAGAATTTTATAAGTTTGTAGTTTGCATCTGTAGCTGCCTGGCTGGAGGTGGTGTCACTGGGTGGATCTTAAGGTGTGGTGATGTGTTTAAGATTTGAATCTAAAGATATGCAAAGTGTGCCTAGCTGGAGTTCCTGAAGTGTGCTGTGTTGTGTGGCTTTTTGTTTGTGATTTTCTCTCTCTGCCTGATCCTGTAACAGCAGGACAGCTTTTTCTGTCATTGTAAAACTTCCCCTGCATCTGTAAGCTTCAATAAATATTCCTTCATCCATAACTGTGCCTGGTCTAGAAGTTCATCTCAGCCAACCTGAAGCTGTCTGCTATAGAAGTTGTTCCCAGGAGTGGGGTGAAATGAACCTGACCATGTGGATTTTGATCTTTTAAAACTTTTGTTTTGGGCCAATGGATGTAGACCCGGTGCTTGCAATTAAAGATGCCTTCTGGAATGGGAAGCCACGTTTTATGGACTATTCTGATGAGAGTTTGAAAATACTAAGTAAAAACAATATTAAACTTTGAGGCTTGACTTAAAACTTTCTAAGCAGAAAAAAAGATTACAGAACACTTTGTTGAAACTGGGCTACTGGCATAACGGCTGGCTACGTTCTGATGCCCAGGCCCAGAGAAGTTGGTCAAACTTAAATTTGTAATGGACTGATATGCTTAGCTAAAGATAATTGGACTGAGATATTTAAGATTTTTAAGCTAAAAAACATTAAACAAGTTAAAATTACAGACACTGAGACTGGTCTTAGGTTACTGAACCTGCTATTGTCAAACACATTAAAAATCTTAAGGAAGATGGCCCAGCTGCTTTACCATAAATAAGGATGCTTAGAAAAAAAAACTATCATAAAAATACAAACTCTTAAAGAAAGAGAAAAAGACAAAAGAAAGAAAAATGCAAACTCTTTTGGAAAGAGTTAAATAGAAAAAAAAACCCCACTTTTCAATTTATTTTGTTCCTAAATTAAAAATATGACTGTATCTTACACTCTTGGCATTGGTTTCAAAAACATAAAAGAAAAAATACCAAAAAAAAAAAAACAACAAAAAAAAAAACCCGGTCATGAATCACACATGGTTCCAGGAGCCACTGCTGAGATGCAACATGAGGCAGGGCCCGATGCCCTGAGAGGCTAAATGAGCCTTTGAAAGATGGACCATGGTTTACATGGAGACTAAAGATGTTTTGGGCATACCAGGACTGAATAAGGGCTACCATGGAGCACATGGTTGACCTGGGATGATAGAAAGTATTCCCTAGCTAGTCTGCCCAGATCAAGGGACAAAATTTAAAAATCTGAAAACTGTCAGTCTGTGGTTATATTGTACTTAAACTACAAAAGTTTGGGCTGGAGAGATGGCTTAGCGGTTAAGCACTTGCCTGTGAAGCCTAAGGACCCCGGTTCGAGGCTCCATTCCCCAGGTCCCACGTTAGCCAGATGCACAAGGGGGCGCACGCATCTGGAATTCGTCTGCAGTGGCTGGAGGCCCTGGCGTGCCCATTCTCTCTCTCTCTCTACCTCTTTCTCTGTCTATCACTTTCAAATAAGTAAATAAAAATAAACCAAAAAAAAAAAAACTACGAAAGTTTAATGTTTGTTTGATGGTGGTTGAGTTTACATTATTTTAGTCTCTCCTTACAATATATTATACTTGTTAAAAAAGTTAACTCTGTGCCTTTATATGTTGAAAGTACTTAACTTGTTTGATTTTCCAGGTCTTACTATCTTATATTAGTTAAGACTGTGGGGACCTTTAAAATTGGACTAAATACAGTTTACAATGTGTGATAATTTAAAATCTATTGGAGGCCAGGAGGAGTGGAATGTGGTAGTTTAAATATATAGCCCCTAATATATTCAGTGTTTTATTAGTTTGTAGTTTGCATCTGCAGCCACCTGGCTGGAGGCAGTGTCACTGGGTGGATCTTAGGCGTGGTGGTGGGTTTAAGAATTCAATCTAAAGATATATAAAGTGTGCCTAGCTGGAGTTTCTGAAGTGTGCTGTGCTATGTGGCTCTTGGCTTTTTGGCTTGTGCTTCTCTTTCTCTGCCTGGTCCTGTAAGAGCAGGACAGCTTTTTCTGTCATTATAAAACTTCCCCTTGATCTGTAAGCTTCACTAAATATCCCTTCCTCCGTAACTGTGCCTCGTCTGGAAGTTCATCTCAGCCAACCTGAATCTGTCTGCTACATTACCAAAAAGAAAAGGATGAATGTTTGGGGGAAATAGATAGTTTAACTTGATTTAGACATTATACAGTGCACATAATATTTTTTTTTCCTCCCCTCCCTCGCTTGCACATAATGTTTTGATGTGCGCTGTATAATGTCATTTGTAGCTTGGTGGTAGAGAGCTCACTGCACAAACAAGTCCCTGGGCTCAACCCTGGCTCCATAGGAAGAATTATGTACGCTCTTCCATTGATGTGTAACTGTTATGTTTTTATCTCTCCATTCAAAATGAGTGTCATGTAAACATGGTAATGATCAACTGAGGGACCGAGCGTGTAAGGTGTTTGCTCACGAGCACCAGGACTTTGATCCTCAGAACCCATGGAAAAGTGCTGGACAGGGTGGTGTGTGTTCACAGTCCCGGGCTGGAGAGGAGACAGGAGGATCCGCGAGGCTCGCTGACTGCTGCTCTGCCTACTCGGTGAGCTCCGGGTCAGCTCTGGGACTGCACGTGCGCGCCGCCAGGCCCAGCTACTGCATGAGCGTTGGTACTTTGAACTCAGGTCCTCATGCTGGCGTGGCAAGCATTTACCCAGTGAGCAATCTCCCTGCCCCACATATTTATTTTTTTAATGATTTCTTTAGGCTTCCCAGACATGTGCCTTAACCACGAAGACGTTTCTCCGGCCCTGCCCTATGCTTTTCTCTCCCTTACACCAGCAACTCAGGGGATGAACCGGTTGGTGGCAGCAGCATGTCCAGTGGCTCCCTGAGTATCGGTCATGGCTGTCAGAGTCCTGAGCGTGAGAATGCGGCTGCCAAGGCTTCTACCGTGATGGGCTGAACTTAACGTTAATCCACGTTCCCCAGGAGGTGGAGGGCTACTTCCTTGAGCTCTTGCTGGTGGCAACTGCTGGTGTTAGAGCCCAGAAATTTCTTAGATGACACTCCAAGGACCTCCCAGCAAGTCAGGCACTCTGAAGCTGAGGAACGAGTGGATCATTTAACCTGGTCAGTTGAGGCCAGGCCATGCGGAGGAATGGTCACGCCTGACAGGCTCCTTGGATAAATACATGCCCTTCGGGTCCTTTCCTCACAGTCTTTCTCCCTGAGGGTCTCCCTTCTCTTTCCCCATGACATTGGTGGAAAACTTACCTTTCTAGGAACAGTCTCTGGTACCCAGAACTCTCCTTAACCCAGCTAATGGTTTCTTCCTCAGAAAATCACTTGTTCTAACTCAGTGAAATGCAGAGCCCAGTCCCCTTGTTGCTGTGTTCCCAGGGGCAGAGGGAGAGGGAAGTGCTAGGCGAGCCTATCATTTAGGACCAGTAGGTCCCTCACCATCAGCTTCCTGACCCTGAAACCCTGAAGGCCTTTACAGAGTAGACTGCCATCCTTGTCCAAACCCTCACCATCTGTGTCCTGCACCAGGAATGGGGAGTTGGAGCATCTTGGCCAGGCTTCTACTGACAAACACTGTCTGGTTTCAGCTCTGTATGACAACAGTGGAATGAGCATCCTTCTGCACATACGCCGCCATGCTTGCAAAGCCCCAGAGCATAAATGCCTGTGTACCGGGTCTTTCTGACCTCCTGATTGTAAGGCTGTTTCCTGTTTTTTTTTTTTTTGTTTGTTTTTTCAAATCCTCTCCCTCATGATTCACATCTAAAGGGCCACAGCTGCAAACATGCCCTCCTCCGCTTTGGGCTGGGGCTCTGGAGCCCTTCCTGTGCTCACAGTTACCACACAGCTGCAGCCCTGATGGCCCTGTCTCACCACATTCCTCACTTCAGCTGGCATGCTGCCCTTAAGGCAGACCTGGCCTTCTGAGTGCTTGCCCTCTGTCCCCTGTCCCCCAGAAGAGAGGTGTTTAAAGACCACAGTATTATAAAGAAAAATAGTAATGAAATGATAAAAATGAAGCAAAAGGACTCCCTTTTGGAAAAATAAATCAGAAGTTTGGAACCCTGTAGGAGAAAAAGAATGAGTTTACTTCATGAATTCCTAAGTTACCTTCAGAAATTTTCTGAGCTTAGAAGACAGCCATATGTAAAGGACACATCATGGGTGCGAGACTCACCCAGACAGGTTATGTTCCAGGTTGCCTAGTACCTGTGAACAAGGGAGACGATCTCCCTGACTGCCCATGGGCCAGAGAAGTGGTCTCCCCGAGCCCACTTTTCGTCTATAAAATAGCATTGCTGAGTCTGATGGAAGAGGATGACAAAGGTACATACTGAAGTTCCCCCAACACATTATAAGTGGGAACAAGGGAAATTATGGTTTAGAATATTTTTAAATGAATGTTATTTGACAGAGAAAGAGGAGGATAGAAAAACAGAGAATGGGTGCCCCAGGGCCCCTAGCAAGCAAACTCCAGACCCATGAGCCACCTTGTACACCTGGAGTTAAGTGGGTAGTGGGGAATTGAACTTGGGTCCTTAGGCTTTGCAGGCAAGGGGCTTAACCTCTGAGCCATCTCTCCAGCCCTGGATTTTGAATTTTCCCGGAAAAGGGGTGAAAATATGCAAATAGCAAGGTAACTGGCAACATTAAATGATGAGGGAACTTTGTTGTTTTGGGGTTCTTTTCAACTCCAATTTCTCCAATTCCTCTCTCTTTTCTCAAGTCTATTCTGAGACCAGTACCGGGTGGCCCTGGGTAATTCACATTTCTCCTCACTTGATTGTTTTCTCCATTCAATAAAAAAAAAAACATGACACAGTGGGCTACTATAAACATGCACATCTTCATTCAACACATGTGTGCTATGTATTTAGGAGTACGCCTCTGGACAATCTCTACATGTGTATACATGTGTGTGCATTTGCGGGTGCATGTTTGTGTACTGGTGAGCGTGCACATGTGTGTGCATGCATTCAGAGGCCAGAGGACAACTTTTAGTGTTGTTACTCTGGAATGCCAGTCACTTTTTCCTTCACAAGTGTGGGCACATGTGTGTGCAGGTGCCTGTAAACAGGTGTGTGGAGGCCTGAATTTGGATTATCTTCCCAATGGTTCTTCATCTTATATATTGAGATAGGGCTTCTTGCTTGAACCCAGAACTAGTCTAGCTAGCCAGATAGCATTGGGGGTCTCCTTCCTCCATTTTCCTGGGATTATAGGTGGCAATAAGCCCACTTGGCATTTACATACATGCTGGGATCCAAACTTAGGCTCTCATGGTTGCTTGGCAAGTGCTTTACAACTGAGCCATCTCTCCAGCCCTGGCCACCCCATTTTAGGTCGCTTTTCCTATTGGTCCAGAACATGAGGCAAGACTTGCTGGCCAGCAAGTCCCAGGGATTCTCCTATCTCTGCCTCGTAAAAGCTGGGATTGCAAGTGTGTGCCAGTATGCACAGCTTTCTTTTTGATATGGATTTTGGGAACCGAACTCAGGTCTACATCCTGGCAAGGCCAGCATTTTACTGCCTCAACTATCTCTCTAGCCTGCCCAGTCCACCTTTGGAAACATTTTATGTAGTCTATGTTGCCACAAACTCTTTCAGTCTCCTCAATCCAAATTTCAGATTCCAGGCATGCACCACTACGTCAGGAGCATGCCAGATTCTGAATGAGTTTGGCAGGCTCTGGCTCCAGAAGGAAGAGATGTGGGAAACCCCACGGCAGAGCTGACGATAGTAAGATGCCCTCTGAGAGGTTGAGGTGACAACAGCAGGAACATTACTGTGTGTGTCCTGTGCAAAGGGAGAACTGGACTGGCCACATGCACACACACACACACACACACACACACACACGCACACACATGGATGAGCAAGGGAAATGGGCTTGTAGAGCTATGTCTTGGAGGGTAGGGAGGAGAGCAGGATGCTGCAGAAGGAGGAAGCTTCCTCGCAGTCTCTCTATGCTGGTGGCTGCGGAACCTGCATGTGATGCAGTTGTCGGGTGTGCATGGAGCACCTATGTCACCTTTCCTCCTTGGCCACCCCACTCTTCCCATGGAGGGTCAATTACAAGCCCCCCCATAAGAAAATTAGCTGGGATGAGGGGGTGCGATGTAGGACTCTGGGATATTCCCAGAGTGCTGTGGCTCCTTAGCCTGAGACTTCTCAGAGAAGGTGACTGTCAGTGGGTGGAGCTAATTACCACCCATGCTCCAGCAGCCTAGGATCAGAAATACAAGGGGGAGGTACAGAGGCTGGAATGATAATTTCCCTTTTTCCTCTGTTCCTCTAGGGACCTCCTGCCCACCCTTTTCTGCTTTCCCAAGACTGCTTAAACCTGGAAGAGCACTGGGTCCCTGGAGACCACTGGGGGAGGCTGGGAGAAGAGTGTCAAGGAGGGAGGCTCTCCTCTCACAAGCAGCAGAGAGCCTCATATGGAAATTGCCTGGGACGGAAGACAGGTCTGAGCATCAACAGGCCATGGGTGCTGCCTAGTGGTCTTAGAGAAAAAAAAGTCCTTTCTTCTTCTTGGGCCTCAGTTTCCCCAACCATGATGATATGGATGTCATGGAGATTCCCAAGATCTACTCAGAGCTATCTGTCCCTGAAGCGGAGGCTCCATGGCTTCCAAACACTCCCTTCCTCTTGCATGCTTCCCTCCTGGTCTTCATAGATACACTCCATCCATCAGCAATGTCTGTCAGTTCCAAGCAGACTGTAAATCCCCGCCCATGGCCACCATAACTTCCATCCCAAGCACTTCCCCTGGACAGCCGGGAAAGCCTCTTGTCTGGGCCTTCTGTTTCTACTTTGGACTCTTTCCTGCCCCAGAACACTTTTAAGCAGGTATTCTCTAATTCTATTTTCTTTATTATTTATTCCAACAGGTTATTTTGAGACAGGGTCTCACTCTGTAGCCCTGGAAGCAGGAAGTGCAAGGCTGGCCTTGAACTCATGACAGTTCATCTCTCAGCCTCCTGAATGCCTGGAATACAGGTATGTCCTACCAAACCCAGCTAATATTAGGTTGATCTTATCCATGGCATATCACAATCTATACATCTATAACTGTTATTTATACCACTAAACTTCCAGCTTCTAGAAGCAAGGTGTGGTATTTGAATGGATGCCCTCCAATAGGTTCAGGAGTTCATTGAAGCTTGTAACTTCGATCTCAAGTTGCCTGGGTGGTGGAGATCCTAGAGTCCAGCCCTAAGATGTGTTTGGATATGGATCTGAATTCCAGCATAAGATATGCAGAGTCAGTTCTGCCTGGGGCCCCTGCTGTTTGGATGCCATTTTTGCTCTTGCTTTTGGAGGTGGCTTTTGACTTTTTGCCCTTATGGAACGTCCCTTAGATGTGCAAGCTTCAAATAAATTTTGTTCCTCCTATAAACCATGTCCGGTTTGGTGGCTCGTGTCAGCAATGTGAAAGGACGCAGGCCTCCTGAGCACAGGCTCCATGGCCAGGATGTCAACACATCTTCAGCTCCTCCCAGCCGTGTGTGCCACAAGCAGCTGGTGATGTCTGCTGAGAAAATGAATGGCGCTGCCCACAAACTGGGATGACAGATATAAAAAGGAAAGTCGTGGGGACTAAAGATAAATTTTGTCTAGAATTACGTTTGTTTCATTTTTAATAATATACTCCTCTGAATGTTTCTTTGGGTGGAAAAAGGAATCAAAAACACCTATTAAAATAGATCTCTGGGCACAAGAAGCAAGGTCTACCAGACCCATTTATGGATTGCTTTCCAATCTCACTATCAACCAAGTGGCAAACAAAACCCAGTAATCTGTTACCACAGCAAAGGTTCATTTTAGCTTTTAATGGTCAAAGAGACTGCAAACGTCCTCAAATTATCATATGAGCATTTCAAAGGGAAGTTTTGGGAGGGGTCATTTGCTGGCATATATGATGAAAAGAGCTAATTCCAGATGGTTTTTAATGTGACTGTGGTCCTAGTTCAGTAAACACTGACTTTAGGTACAATGGCCAGGGCTGCAAGACGATCCCGCAGCCTTCATTCCCATGGCTTCTACTGTAGATGGACAAAGCCCCAGCTCCTCCCCTCCCAGCCTCTTTGGCCACCCTAAGTGCCCACTGGCGTGGTGGGGGCAATTTTGTTAAACTTTGTTTTCCTGATCTGAGGAAGCAGATATTGCTGGCGACACTGGTGGCCTGAGTTTAGGGCTGCCATTGTGTAAACGAGAGGATGGGGCTAAGAGAGTGACAGAACACTTCTCCTGATGTCACTGAGCAGGTGACTGCCTGCTCCTGTGTTTGCTAACCTCAGCCCACTCATGTTACTGCAATCAGGTGCTATTGGTGCTTGAAGACAACCACCTTTTGTTGGGTTTTGGTTACTAGACATTACTGATGACTTTGGACACAATACAAAGAGAGAACCATCTGTATGTGAGTGTAGGTACATGCAATTTGATGGAATTTGGACTCCCAAATACTACATTAGTGGGAACGTATGATGCACTCTTTAGATCTGGAGATAGCTCTGGAGAGAAGCACAAGGTCCTGATTGCAACCCTGAGACCCTGCAAAGACACTGAGCATTGAGCTGAGGAGAAGTCAAAGGAAATCAAAGACTTGCTGAGTTAGCACGTGTGCCTGAGTTTGGATCCCCAGAACCCACACAAAAGCTGGATGCTGTTGCGGGCACCTGTAATCACAGTGCCTCTGTGTAGGGAAGTGTGGGGGAGACAGGACGGCGGGGAAGCTTGTGGGCCAGCTAGCCTGGTGAGCAGAGGTGAGCAACTCCGAGAGCCTCGGCTTCCGAACAAGGGGGAAGGAGGGGACTGACCCCTGTGGCTAAGACCTCTGACCTGCACAGGTGTGCAACGGCACATGTGTGCCCGCACTCTCACTCATGAACGTGCACACACATCCACTTGTATTACACACATGCATGCACACTAGGGAAAAAAATAAAACATGCCATGTGTGATGATCCAGGCTTAGGACCCCAGTGTTGGGCGGCAGAGACTAGAGATCCCTGTCCCAAAGAATGGCAGACATCATTGCTGAGGATGACACTCAAGATTGTCCCTGACCTACTGTACACACGTGAATGTGCACATGCATGAACATGAGCACACACATGAAAAGCCCAGTAAATGAAATGATGCTCCTTGGGAAGAGATGGTAACTACAAGAACGCGTGTTAAGGCAGGTCACTCTTAAGTGTCCTAAGTGAGGGCTCCAGCCGACAGCTCCCTGGCCATCATGGTCTGCCATGGTCTGTGCAGTCTATTCTCCCCTATGTTTTGTTTGGGCCAAGGTAAGATGACGTAGCTACAGGCCATTGCTCTTTGATGGGCATTTCCAGGGACCATTGTCACACACACTCCAACCAGCCGCAGCCCGTTTCTGCAGGCTTGAGAAGGCAGTGTCTCTGTGTTGGAACAGCCCTATGGTCACAGCTCCTTCCATGTCCACTGGCTCCTTCACCCAGCATCACAGGTCCTCCCAGTTCTTATGGGAATTGAGATGTTGCCAGTCTCTGGACTGAACCGTTGGCTACTTCTGTTTTCCCTGTGGAATGCTCGAGAAGACAGGTGCAGATTTATAATGCGGTGTGAGCAGCGGCCCCCTTCCTTCTAGTGAACTTTAATCAGTCCAATATAAAAAAAAAAATCAATAAAAATGAAAAAAAAATCATATCCTTTTTGTGGGTTTTCTATGTGGCAGCTAAGCAATGTGTTACAGGTTCTAAATGAAGCCATCTCTTTTAGACGTCACAATAGTACTCGGGGTGAGGCTGTGATTTCCATTTTACCAGTGCCAGTCCAATCCAAAAGCACAGAACGGGCTGTCCTACTGAGTCAGGGAGGAGGGGTGTAACAGTCTAATCTTTACCACGGTGTCAGTCCTTAGTGGGACACATGGAAATCAAAGGGACGCCATCTGAAAATTCTCGATGGCCAGAGGTGACAGACTCCCATCTCCAAGGAGGGGCACCTAAGAAAGGTGTGAAGGAGGTCACATGGGGCTGTGGTGAGCTGGTGAATGGGTGAGTCTGCCTGAGAGGGCGGCTGCCATTCTGTTTTGGACAAGCCTTGCCAAACTTTCACAGATTCAACAGAAACGTGCCTGACAATGTTTGCTTTGGGGGAAAGCAATTGCTCTTCGATTGGATTTGAGGCCTGCTCTAGTGTAGTGAATTCATGCCTGGTACTGAAAACCTAGTCAACAGGTCACGGCTGAGGAGGTCGTAAGTCCTGGGTGGGGGAAACACTACTACTGTCGTATGGCTAAATGGACATGCTATGCCTATCAAACTGTCCTGTAAACCCTTGTGTTTATGCCCAAATGTTAATGCTACTCTCACTTTTGGGTAGAGAAACGTCTTTTATTTCAAATAATAGTGACTCAGAAAAGGCCAAAGACCTAAGAAGTGACAATGGAGTGTTCAGCACTAAGTGAGACATCTCTATTGCACCCTTCAAGGCTCAGGGGCCATTGCTGAAGAGGTGGCAGAAAGAATGTAAGAGCTAAAGGAAGGGGAAAGGTGTTTGCAAAACTGTGATTCAGAAACAAAGCGGCTTGGATACTCATGACCCCACGGTGGCTGACGCAACCTACACAAGGCTTGCATAACAGGAGGGAAAAATCATGACATCGAAGTAGAAGAGAGACTTGTTGGAAAGAAGCAGGGATTCAGTGGAGGGGGGACTTGGGAGGAAGAACAGGGAGGCACTGGGAGGGGATTATGATCATGGTATATGGAAGTTGTCAATAAAAAGTTAAAAAGATCATGCCAACAGCGGGTTCTGTTTGTGAGCCACGCACTTGAGATTGTGGCAGGATGGTGGGCACATGCCCAGACAGACCACAAGGCTTCTGATACGAGGTGCCCACTCACGAAGGAAGGAAGGAACTGAGAAAAGCAAGCGCATGACGTCTGCATGTCTCGATGGCTGTGTATCACACCCACTAGACGGGCGTCATTTCTCCCCACTGTTTACCCAGCGGCCTGGTTTATTTTTAAGCAGTCCCCCCTCCCCTGCCTGGTTCTTTCTACTTGCCACCATGTGTTTGCCAGTATTGGCTAAGCACCCAGTCTCACACTTCCTCTCCCACATCACCCCCACCCCCTGACTGTCTTCTTATTTAACAAAAAAAAATTCTGATGGTAAATGATGAGATTTTCCAAATTATACAGCAGACTAAATAAATCCCTGGGGGAGACAATTTAGGAAGGCATCACTCCATGGCCCTTAGTAGTACTGGTCCACATTGATACTCAAATACAAAACGTAGGTAAGCGGGTACATATGCCTTCAGATGCTCCTGTGGGGCTGGATATTAATATAGATGGGGCCCTGACTGACCCATGGTGGCCAAATTCTTTACCAGGGACTCCCTGCCTGATTTTTCGATGTAATAATCTACAAGGACATGCGGTTGGAAAGAGAGTTGACAGACATTAGCAACTGCCAGTGCTCACGTACACGCTCAAGGAGGGGATTTGCGGCCCCGCATTCAACGCATTCAAAAGCACTGCCCATCACGACAGGAGGCCAGCCAATGTGGAAATTGGTCTCGATTGGTAGTTTTCAGATTCTGCACGCCACCCCCCACCATCCACAGTCCACCGGTGCTTTTTACTCTTCCATTTAGCTTCAAAAGTACCCTTTTCAAAACACATTATGTCCTCTAGTCCAAAGTATAAACCAGACAAAAGTGGACTCACTCGGGTTCCATAGTTTTGAACCGCAGGAAGCAAATTCACATCATCACACACATTCACCTTTCTGGGATCTTCCTCAGAACCAAGAAAAGGGCAGGAAGCCCTGCTTCAGTGACACTAAGGAGCTGGGGTCCGGCAGGGCGATGGGACTCGCCCAAGGTCACCCCGAGAGTCCCTGTGCCGAGACGGCGCTGCCCTGACTCACAGCCCAGTGCTCCCACCACTCAGGGCTGGACCAGGGCCGAGCCAGCCACCCTCCGTCTGCATGAGTGCAGCAGCTTTAAGAAACAGGGATCACGGGGGGGGGGGCCCACCTTCTGCTTCCGTCGGGCACGAGAAGTGCTGGACGGATGTGAGCTGGACCACGCCGGGCCCCCCTCTTTCCCTGCCCCTCCCCACTGTCAAACGCCAGTCACAGTTCACGTCTGCTCGTCTCCACAGAGCACTGGCCAGGCAACCCACGACACTGTGCGGCCACAGACACGCCCGGATCAACGCGACACTCAGCCTACACTTGGCCGTGAGGGGCACTGGATCACAGGGTACAGCCAAGTCTAGAAAGACTTTCCACCTCTAAGGTTTCCCGTCTTTCTTCCTTTTTTTTTGCTTCCCCTAAGTACAAAACGATACTGGGCAACGGAGTTGAGAAGAGCTGACTGACCTGGGGGAAATGTCGCATCCCTGCTGCATGAAGGCTCCCAGGGAGAACCACAGACTGTTGAAGATGCCAAACTCGTTCGACTGGTCACTGGCGGGCTGGTCTCGTCCCTCCTCAAACTCTTCGCTGTGCCACTCGTAGGGACTGAAGCGGCTGACCAGGAAGAGGACGACGCTCACGCCGATGTAGGCGAACACGATGCACATCCAGATCTCATAAGCCAGAGGGTCGAGGAAGGAGAAGACGCCTGGCTTGGACTTCTGTGGCTTCTTTATCATGATGGAGATCCCCAAGCTCATGAACGGCTTGGAGAAGTCTATGACCTCTTCCCGGACCAAGGTGATGGTTAAGGGGGCCACTGCCACGTCTGCTCTCTGCAAAATGCAATGACACCAGTCAGCTGGGCACCGCCGCGTGTTCTCTCCCCCTCTGCACTGTGAATGTTCTTCCGTCTCTCTGGGGTTGTGAAGATGGGAAAGAACATGAGAAGTCCAGCCCTCTGACTGTGGAATAACCACTGACCGAGGGACAGTCAGTGCGCTAACTACAGGGGAGACGCTCCACTGTTCTCCACAGCTCTGGTGGCCAGTGGCGTTTCACCCAGCCTGTAAGAAGGAGGTCTGCGTCTACCTAGCGGCCCTGCTGTCTTCTTGTGGTCTGAGATGTCCCTGGCCCTCCTCCTCCTCCTCCTCCTGGCCCTCCAACCTGGACTGCAGCTGACCATGTTGCTTGTGTAGGGAAGCACATATAACCCAGGGGTATGTACTCAACACTCTCGGCTCCCCTATCCTGAGTCACACAAGGGCCTATGTGACTCAGTGAGACCCAGCCCTGAGAGCCAAAGCTGAGCAATGCAGGGGACGATCTGCGGTTGCAGTTTGGGTCACTCTACCTTCAAGGCTTACCCTGGCCTCCCAAGGGAATGGCATCAGTATATTCCCCCTGCCCCTGCTGTCAAAAACGTGCAACAAATCCTTATGTTTGCTTCAGCCACTGTGAATTAAATTTTAAAAAATTATTTATTTATTTATTAGCCGACGCACACACAAATAGAGAGAAAGTGAGAAAGAAAGAGAAGAAAGAGAGAGGACAGAGAGAGAAAGAGAGAGAGAAGAGATTTGTTGTGGCCTTTTGGCACTGCAGACAAACTCCGGCTGCATACGGGTATTGGAGACTTGAAGCTGGGGAGGAAGTCTTTGCAAGCAAGTACCTTTTACCACTGAGCCATCTCTCCTGACCTCGATTTCTTTTACCTGCAACCGAAGTTATCCTGGCTAACAAGATGATCAGGACAAATTTAATTTGATAAGCTTTTATGGAGTACTGATTTGTGCACTCTAGGCTGGAAGCTGTAGCCAAACTATGGTCCTGAACCCTACATTCAAGGGTTATAAGCTGGCAGAGCATGCACACACACACACAAACATCACTCACACACATACATATGAACATATCACACACATGTACAAACATATCACACATACAAACATATCACACACACACATACAAACATATCACACACACATACACACACACACACAAACATATCACACACACACACACACACACACACACACACTTTGTACCGCTTCTCTCTCTCACTTTCTATTTGTGTGTTTGTCTGCTAAAAAACAAACAAATAAATAATTTACAAAAGTAGTCCAATTTAAACTGGCAGAAGTAAACATAAGGATTGCTTGCACGTTCTTGGCAACAGTGGGAATATATTGACACTTGTTCCTTGGGAGCCCCGGGTAAGCCTTGGATTTAGATTGACTCAAGCTACCTCCTCGAGGTCCTGAATGTTGCACAAGAGGGAGGGTCCGCTGTGGCTGGGAGGCCATGGCTGAGTCAGGAGTAGGCCACATGTGGGAGCAGCAGTGAAGGAGGGGAGGACTTGGACAAGTTGCTCTGGATTCTAGAAGGGACTGGTAATGAGCAAGCCAAGTACGTTTGCAATTTCTTTCCTCCACGATGACTTCTAAGAATGGCATCAATAATTCAGACGTTGAACGTCTAGCGCAGCATGTTGGTAAGCATGAAAGGGAGCCAGGAATGTTCATCCCTGGGCGAGATGCTGCGGAGCCACCAGACCTTGATCTTCTGGCTTCCCTATTTCTCTGTGGTCCCACAAGTACTGGATCTACTCAGGAAAACCCAGAACTCTGTTGGTCTGAGATTGAGAGATCTTGGCAACCTAAGAGGTTTTCTGTGGGCAGATGCCATGCCATTGGCCTCTGAAATGGGACGTGTCTGTGCAGAGCTGCGTGGGAGCGAGGGTGGCTTTCACTTGGGATGGAGCACTTCAGTCCAGATGTGAGGCCGCGGAGGGTGCTGTGCAGGGCCTGCCGTCCCACAGGCTGTGTCTTAGAGGCTTCTCCTCTGTGTGCTCACTGAAGGGGTCTATCGAGAAGTGCTTTCAGCTGCATAAAGAGCTGCGTGGTGCCTGGGAAACTGCACAGCAATGTGGTGTCAGGTGTGAGGCTCAGAGTGATTCCTCTTTGTCTTCCCCCAACACCACTGCATAAATCCTCAGTGTGTGCGTGTGTGTGTTCCTGAGGATTGAGCCTACCATCTTGGGAGGCTAGGCAAATGCTCTGTCACCGAGCTACATCCCCAGTGACAATTCTAGCTTCCGATGCTTATATGCCAGCAAAAGGGAGAAAGTATCTTCTCTTTACTCTCTAACATAATATAGTAAAGGAATTAGAAAATTAACGTAAGCCGTGTGGAGGATTTGACAAAAAGTTATCTGGAAGGTGGTAGAAGTGTGTCTCAGGATGTGGGGGAGGCATGGAGTCATTTGTTGGCTACTTCTTGAAATGATTTCATAAGAGGGGTCATAGACGAGAGCACTGTGGACCCACATCATCTTCATGCTCAGCTCAGTTGGCAGTGTAAATATTCATCCCTTGAGGTACTATTTCCAGAAGGTGTTTATTAGCATACCAAAACTGAATACTTTAGAAGTAGGCTTAGCAGGTTACTTTGGGGGAGGTTTTCTCAGGACCTTTGGAAGGCCCTTGCACACTGAGAATTTCCAGAAGGGTATAATAGCTCCAAAAAATGTTAGAAAACGTGTATTTATTCTTGTTGCACCTATTCATGAGGTGGCTTTGTAAAGCCAAAATTCTAGCTGAAGTGTGAACATTTTACAGACTTGTGATAAATTTATTGTTTTGAAGTTTGCTTTTATTTGAGAGAGACAGAGGGAGAGAGAATGAATGAATGAATGAATGAATGAATGAATGAATATGGGCACACCAAGGCCTCTTGCCACTGTAAACAAACACTAGAGGCATGGGCCACTGTGAGCATCAGACTTTGTGTGGGTGGCTGAGGAATCAAACCTGGGCTGACAGGCTTTGCAAGTAAGCAACTTTAACTGCTGAGCTCTCTCCCCAGCCCATAATTGTTGTTTTAAGGTGACACCATAGGACAATGGAGCTCAAACTCAAGGGACCTACCTGGATGTATTTCAAACATACAGAGGGCGAGATTTCCAGATTCAGAGGCTCTGTGAGAGTTTACAGGAGATGCTCTTGGCCCAGAGGCCACCCTTCCCTGACAAAGAGGCTCCCCAAACTGGCTATATGAGACCTGAAAATGCTGTGGGGAAACAGTAGACTGCTTTGATACAACAAAGAGGCATGCAGTCCAGAAAGCTCTCCCAGTCGGGGTGCGGAAAGCCGGGCACTGTGCAGGTGAACACTCCCACGATAGTCCTGGGTTTAAGGACCCACGGCCCATCTGTTTAGTGACCACTAGAGGAGGCCAGTGGTGCGTAAGAGTCATGCAGGCATCTCTGGAACTCAAACCCGGGAATCTGTCTACGAATCTCAATCTCTCTGCTTTGGTAAAGGACAGACAAGGAGACACCCATGATTAAGGCACAAAGACATATTCATGCAAGAACTAGAAATGTTATTTGCAACCTGTAGCCAAGACTGCTTGCTGAGAACACCTTCGAGTCACCTCTTACTTCCTACTGGTTGCACAGCCAGGGTGTGGGTACATCCTTTCTAGAGAAGCAGTAGGTCCTTGTGTGGAGAACCAGAGCCAGCTGCAGGTTCTGACTGCTGTTACTGGCTGCACGTCCCTTGTCACATCATGTAACCTCTGACCGCCAGGGTCCCCATCTATACAATGGGGACAATGATCTTATACCTTAAGGGACTGAGGTGAGGAACGATTGAACGAATGTGAGTGATATGTTCAGCATGGCCCTGGGCATTGCCATGTGATGAAACGCCCCCATATCATTGTTTGTTAGAGGAAGAAAAGGATGGCAAGGGACAGCTATTTTAATGGCACAGGGAGAACTCATCTGAAGGCTTCTAAATGACTTTCCTGATCTCAGTGATGGTCTGTGGCTGGGAGATATATCCTCAATTCCTTAGTTCTTTCTCAGGGAAATTTTTTAAAAAAATATTTTTTATTTTAATTTAATTTTACTTATTTGAGAGTGACAGAGAGAGAAAGAAAGAAAGAGAGAGAGAGAGAGAGAGAGAGAGAGAGAGAGAGAAAGGGAGGGAGGGAGAGGGAGAGAGAGAATGGGTGCACCAGGGCCTCCAGCCACTGCAAATGAACTCCAGACACATGTGCTACTTTGTGCATCTGGCTTATGTGGGTGCTAGGGAATTGAGCCTCGAACCAGAGTCCTTAGGCTTCACAAGCAAGCACTTAACTGCTAAGCCATCTTTCCAGCCCTGAATTTTTTTTTTTTTACATAAAGGAAAGATAAACTGAAAACAAAAGTAAATAGTGAACCAGGCCTATCATGGGTTCATTGGGAGCTTGGTTTCAACTAGGTGGAGGGGCAGGCTGGGTGAAGGGCTGCTATGGGCCAGCCCTAGCATGAGGCACACAGTGCTGACTCCAGCACTCGAGAACTCTGCTGAGCCAGTGACACCCAAAAGGTGCAGTCACTGGGGTGTAGGGGACATGTCTTTATGCTGCTCATATCCTGTTCTTCCCAGGCCACAGACTTTTGATGAAGTGAACTGAATTACACGAGATGAAGACAAGGATGCATGCTGGGGAAGGTGAACAGTTCATAGCAGTTGTTATGACAATGACCTTAAGAGCTTGGAGGATGTTCCCATGGAAACCAGCCTCCAGCTACAGCATGACCCCTCCAGGTCTGTACGCCATCAACCAAAATTTCATTTCCAAAATGAAAGCCAGGAGAGGGAAGACGAAAGGGGAGAAGAAGCCCAGGCTGCTCCTCAACCCCTTCACCACCTTCACAAAGCTGCCCCTGAGAACTGTCCTCTGGCACCCAGTTTTCTTTTGGTCATGTTCATCTCGCAAGGTCACTGTGACTCGTTCCCTGTACGATCGTCCTACTGCCTCACATTGAAAGCCAACCCTGGGCTCAGCATGAGCTTCAGCTCAGAGATGCAGCTTGAGGTGCTCAGTGCCTCAGAGGGTCTCCTCCGTGTCACATTTCCTGTAATAGCAGCTAGGAGTGCACATGGCCTTTTTTTTTTTTTTTTTTTTGTGAGACATGTAGCCTAGGCTGGTCTTGGATTTGCAACACAGCCAATGATGACCTTGAACTTCTGGTCCTCCTGCTACTGCCTCCTGGATGCTGGAATTACAGGAGTGTGCCATTGCACCTGGTTTGTGGGGAGCTGGGGACGGAGGACAGGGCTTGCGTATTGCAGGCAAGCACTCTACCCACTAAGCTGCACCCTCAGTCCTTCCAGTGCCTTCTGCGGTTCCACTCAAGGGCTTTCTGTTCCTCCCAGTGCTGGTGGGCTCAGTGCTCACTCTCTGCTTGCCATGTGCCATGCAAACTTATCCCTAGCCACTCCCAACCCAAGCCGTCAGTCGGAGCTTCTCACACCTCCCCCACATCTACCTGACTGCCTCGACCATCTTTAGAAACGCCTAGGATGGCTCTCTCTCTTACTTGAACATGGCCACCTTGCATTTTCTAGACATTTTCCTAGGGCTGGAAATCATCCTATCTTGTTTTCTCTTATACGAACCTTGTAAGTTAGACTCCTGGAGTCTATGTAGTCTTTTATTGCTCTTTTGTCTCTTCTGCCCCAGTGTGACCAGTAAGTCCCTAAGTAGAGAGAACAACGCGGGCTGTTCGGTGCCCTCTCACTGCTGCTTTACCTTACTGAAGGGTTTCCAGAATTGTGCTATGAAGGTGGGGGGAAGACTCAGCCCTGCCCTTCACGTGACCACGCTCCCAGGCATAGCACCCCACAAAGGAAGCAGAAAGGAAGTGGTACAACAGGAAGCAAAAAATGGTTGGAAGGGAAGTCACACCTGTTACGGGAGGAGGAAAGGAGAACTTGGAAAAGCAAATTTGGACACAGGTGTTGGAGGAGGAGTAAGAGGGAGAGAATGGCAGGGGGGCCCGGCTAAGAGAGAGAGAGGATGGTGCGGATGAGCAGAGGCTGAAGGAGAGGCACTGTAGGAATGTGACTAGAAAGTTGGGTTGGATGCCGACACATCTCAAACCAGAGGGACCAGTGACTTTGAGTAGGGTGTGGCAATCCACCTGGCGAAGCTGGACTCGGAGCCACGCCATCCCCACGTCAGGCCGATCAGCCGACGTGACTAAGTACTCCACGTGAGGGTATATTTTACGGGCAGAGTCAACCAGCCAGCAGATGAGTTCCAGTCCCTCTCTCCGTGCTCTCCGGTGGTGCACCGGGAGCCACTTACCCCGTAGACCAGCTCTCCAACCATGCCGTTCCAGGCCTTCGTGTCGGGGTCGCGGGCTCCGTACTTCCCATCACTGACGATCTCTAGACGGTAGGAGTAACCCACATGCTTGGCGATCTCAGCGGCCAGCTCCACGCAGTAGCCTTCGTAGCGATCGTTGCCCTCAAACTGGTTGGCATTCTTCTTCAGCATCACGTACGGGTCTTCCTGGTGGAGAGATGGGTGGTGAGCGGCTGGGTTGTGGGCTCACCCGTGGTGGGAGGGCATTAGCGTGACAAGGCTTCCTCCCTCCCGCAACTGTCAACACTGGAATCCTCCCTGGCCTCTTAAGACATCCCCTGAACTTCCTCTCCCATCTTATTAGAACTGCTGATGGTCAGGAGAAAAAGGTTGCTTAAATATGAATCTTTAAACATCAAGATATGGTCTACGACTTTTCGTTTTTGATGTAAGCCCACCAGACTAGCCTGTATTTTTATAAGAGAGAGTGAGAGTGAGACAAGAAAGTTGTATGTGTGTGTGTGTGTGTGTGTGTGTGTGTGTGTGTGTGCGCGTTTGAGAGAGAGAGAGAGAGAGAGAGAGAGAGAGAGAAATGGTATGTTAGAGCCTGAAGCCACTGTCGTCAAACTCCAGACACGTGTCCATCTTGTGCGCATGTGTGACCTTGTGCGTCTATCACCTTGTGTGTCTGGCTTATGTGGGATCTGGGAAATTGAACATGGGTCATTAGGCTTCGCAGGCAAGTGCCTTACTGCTAAGCTATCTCTCCAGCCCTCAAATGATGTTCTTATAGACATACGTAGATGCCGCTGGGAGGAGGAAAAGCTGACCCTGAGGATTGGTTCCAGCTCTTTCGTGAATGACTGAAAACCACAGTGGTGTCTTCTCTGTGTACTTGCTGTGCAAGAGGCTTCCACTGAGAGAGGTGGCGTGAACAGCAGCTCAGGTTAGGATCACCCTGGGGCTTCATATGTGGGGAAGGAGGCTCTCAAGAATATACCTGGCTTACTCCAGGATACAGGAAAGAGTGAATCTAAGAGAAGGTGGGCAAAAACTCCTAAAGGGCATTCCTTTTTCTACTCTTTTTTTTTCTTGTATTATCATTTCTTTCCTCCCTCCCTCCTCCCCTTCCCTTCCTTCCTCTCCTTCTCCCTTCATTTTTCTCTTCAGAGACAGGGTCTCATTATGTAGTCCAGGCTTCTCTGTAACTTCTCTCCCCCACCTCAGCCTCCCCAGGGCTGGGATGCCAACCGTATGAATCTATGCCCAGCTCTACTTGCTCTATGCCCAGCTCTACTTGCTATGGCAGTACCCATGCTTAGTCACCCCAGGTGGCCTCGAGGAAGCAGTGCTCACAAGGATTGTGGTGACAATGTAGGTTCTATTCTGAACGCTTGAGTTGTCCCCACCAGCTTGGGCATCAGTGGCTGCGGGCACAAACTTATCATCTTCATTCCAGTAACCAATCTATCAGTGAGAAAAAGGCAGAGATGTAAGGTGGGCACAGATTCTCAGGACACATAATGGTAACAATACAGCTGGGTACAATGGCATAAAGTATTGTGTGTGCCAGCCTCTGGGGTATTACAGAGAGAAACATCAAGCTATTTCCCAGGCCCCACCCTACCCACAGTGGACATCGTCACAGAGCAATACTCTGGTAGAATTGGAATTTAAATTTTTAAAAAATGCTTATTTGACATAAAAAGAGGGAGGGAGAGAGAGAGAGAGAAAGAGAGAGAGAGAGAGAGAGAAAGGGAGAGAGAGAGAGAGAGAGAGAGAGAGAGAGAGAGAGAGAGAGGGCGTGCCAGGGTCTCCAACCACTGCAAACAAACTGCACATGTGTGTGCTTCCTTGTGCATCTGGCTAGCGTGGGTGGGTCCTGGGGAATCGAACCCGGGTCATTTGGCTTTGCAGGCAAACACTTTAACCACAAAGCCATCCCTCCAGCCCTAGAATTTAAATTTTTATGCAGCTAAAGTGTCTAGTGTAGCCAGGGCTGTGGGGATTTAATTCTCTACGGTTGTTCCCAGGACCAAACCCCTTTTGCCTGTGCCTATTAGTCTTTTCTTTCCCTAAGCTCATCTGAGTAGTTGGAGCCATTTTATTCTGTGTGTGCGTGTGTGCGTGTGTGTGTGTGTGTGTGTGTGTGCATGGTGTGTGCCACAGCTCACATGTGCAGGTTCAAGGACAACCCTGGAGTGCCATTCCTCACTTTTTAAAAAAATTATTTATTTATTTATTTATTTGAGAGCAACAGACACAGAGAGAAAGACAGATAGAGGAAGAGAGAGAGAATGGGCGCGCCAGGGCTTCCAGCCTCTGCAAACGAACTCCAGATGCGTGCGCCTCCTTGTGCATCTGGGTAACGTGGGACCTGGGGAACCGAGCCTCGAACCGGGGTCCTTAGGCTTCACAGGCAAGTGCTTAACTGCTAAGCCATCTCTCCAGCCCCCA
This sequence comes from Jaculus jaculus, assembly GCF_020740685.1. Classification (NCBI taxonomy): domain Eukaryota; kingdom Metazoa; phylum Chordata; class Mammalia; order Rodentia; family Dipodidae; genus Jaculus; species Jaculus jaculus. The sequence goes on along the minus strand of NC_059107.1, from coordinate 8,397,420 downwards.
TTCCTCACTTTTCCATCTTATGTTTTCTTTCACGAAGAGAGGCAGGCATTCTCTTGAGGTTTGCTGTTGTGCATACCAGGCTGGCTTGCCTGCAATCTTCTGAGATACTTCTTACTCCTCTTCCCATCATGCCCATGGAAGTTGTGAGCAGGGATTACAGATTCATTTGCTGTTGTGTCCAGCTTTACCTGGGTTTGGGGGGATCTGGACTCCAGTCATCAGGCTTGTGTATATACTTTTAACTGCTGAGTCATCACCCCAGCCCACATTATCTTCCCTGCATGTTCGCACCTCAACTTAACTTCCCAGGAAAGTCAATTTATCCTGTATTTATTTCTCTTTTTCTTCCAAGCATGCTGGGACATATAGTAGTACCAAAGGTTAAACAACATTAATGTTCTAAATACCAGCAGGGTAGTGATCCTGACTCATTGTCAAGGTCTTCCTGCAGGTACTTACTGAATCCCTGTTGTGTGCAAGGCTCTGAGCTAAAACATTACTTAGTGGTGTGTAGCAGGATTGGGAGAGACACAAAGATGTCTGAGAGAGTGTCTTTGTCCCGAGAATGCTATTTGGGGACATGAAGAACACACGTATATGAAACCCAAGAAGTGACAGTGAGTGGCCTGAGGAGTTCAGGTGTTGTACCTTGTGTGTGTGTGTGTGTGTGTGTGTGTGTGTGTGTGTGCACAAGGGGACAGCAGGAGGGGGTGGGGAGGGGCTGGGCCCAAATCTCTTGGGGCAAGGAAAATAGGACCCTGGTGTAGTGCCCACTGGAGAGGACACTGTGCTCTTGGGCTTGAAACATCTACAGTGTATTAAGAAGTATTTTTTGAGGGCTGGAGGGATGTCTTAGAGGTTAAGGCATTTGCTTGCAAAGCCAAAGGACCCAGGTTCGATTCCCTAGGACCCACGTTAGCCAGAGGCACAAGGGGGCACACACACCTGGAGTTTGTTTGCAGTGATTGCAGGCCTTGGTGCATCCATTCTCTCTCTCTTTTTCTCTCTTTCTCTGTCAAATAAATAAATAAATAAATAAGAAAGGAAGAAAGAAGGAGAGGAAAAAGGAAAGAAAATATTTAAGAATACCAATTTTTTGAAAGAGGCATTCCGTGGCCAAGAGGTTGGTTTGGCTTCAAACAGATCTGGATTAGAGCTTGGTATTCCTAATGACTGTAACTTGCACAGGTTATGGTTCCCAGTTTCTGATCTATAGAAGGGATGTGGGTGCTGGGAGGCTGAGTGAGTTAATGAACAAAATGACGGGTACAGCTCAAAGTTCAGGTTAAGGTGCATGGCATTCATTAGTGATGCCTTGTTGAAGGCTGATGCTTTTCTACACTATAACACGTTTCGGTCCTCAGTCTGCTACTGAGCATTAGCAATCTCCAGAAGATGCATCCATTTTAGAGCATTTCCATACAATGTGACAGTCCAATCCTTCTTTATATACAGTGTCCCAAAATAAATGCTTCAAAAACAACCATAAAACACTGCACTAAAATGTAGTAGTGAAAAAAAAATAAGATGATTCGATGAAGGTCAGACTTTAATAATTTAGAGGAAAGCTTTAGTTGTTAGAGGGCCTTCAAATCTAGTATTGTAGCCCTAATGTGAAATTAGGATCAATACAAAATATTGTCGAGCATGGCTGATTAATAGCTATATTCATATAAAAAACTAGCATACTAGTTAAATATTATAAGCAAGCTAGCTGTCTCATACAAAAGTAAGGCATGCTATTTCCAGGGTCAGTAGAGACTCCTGGGTGCCAAAGCTCAGGCTTACTCTCATGTGAGCCAGTGGACTAAGAAATCTGGCTTCGCAGTTTGATGCAAAGAGAACTGGCAAGGGTCTCTGGAGAGGCAGGAGGGTTTGGAGATGAGAGCACCTTCTCTTCTTTGGGACATGGGTTGGAAAATCACAAAGGACTTTGATGATCTGCTAAGGACATGAGGGACTTTGATTCTGTTTGAAAGTAAATCAGTGAGTAGTTTGGTAAAGATTGGGACCCACTGTTCTGACAGATTTAAACAATTCTGCCAGGGAGAGGTCTTCTCCTGGGGCCAGTTATAAGTTTTGATCTCCTATTTCTCATCTAGCTTGAAAGGATTGAAAGGAGTATAGGGAAATGAATCTAGATGATCAATCAGATATTTGGATGAAGTTAAAAAAGATGATAGTAGCACTTCAATTGGTCTTGTCATCCCCAAGTTGAATTTATACATTTATACATTGTTATCTCAAGACTGTCTTTGAAGCCACAGTCCCTTGACCCCAAAGTGAGACCCATTGCAATAATCAGATTTTTTTAAAACAAAGCAAATCACATGATGGGGAAAGATGGCTAGCTGAATACCCAGTAGTCTTACGTGCCTTCCATTGTGCAGAGAGGCTGGTGAGAAGTGGCTACTTAGCCAGAACTATATTTCCCAGCATGCTTTGCATCAGGTTGGCCCAAATGATTGTGTTTTGGTCAAGGAATAGCAGGAAAGTGATGTGCCTCTCCTTTAGCGTGACTCCCCCCTACCCCACAAACATACCAACTCTTCAGCCAATTTTTCATTTTCTTCCTTCTCATCTGCTTGCTAAATGTTGACAGCTAGACAGACCCAGGTAGACAATCTCAACCAGAGCCCTCTGGGGAACACCTTGTCACTGACGAAACTGGAGACAAACTTGTCCCGCTTTAAACAGTGGAGATGTCAGGTCACCCTTTGCAGCACCCAGGGTTATGTAAACTAGCACACTTAAAGGAATGAAGTTAATCAGTGCACATACAACTTTATATGAGTTCTGCTCAAGGTGATATTGCATTGAACTTATTAGCTGCCATTTTTTTCTGATTTGCTGGCAGATTTATAAAAATATGAGGCAAAGACCTATGCTCTTTGATGTGCCAGAAACATTTAGTGAACTGCCCACTCATTTATTAAAGTGCCATCTATGTGACGGACATACCATGGGTCGGCAGAGCCTAGGCACTGAGGATGTCACACACAACGCGAACAGGGTCTCTGATTTTAGAGACAGGCTATGTGATTGGTGTCCCCCCACCCAGCAAACTCCTGTCGAAATTTAACTACCACTGTAACATATGAGGAGATTGGAGCCTTGAGGAGGTGATCAGGTTTCGGGGACTCTACCCTTGTCACTGGATTGCTGTTTGTTGTGTGGCTGATTGAGTATTACAAGAATGGCTTTGTGCAAACATGCGATGCTCTTCACCATGTGTGTGGTAGGAAGAGATCTCACCAGGTAACACAATCTGGATCCTGGACTTCCCAGCCTCCAGATATGAGAGACACAAATTTCCTTTCTTTATAAATTGGTTCATCTGTGGTACTCTGTTGTAGCAGCTGAAAATGGTTTGAGAGATGAGATTAAGAGATAAAGGAAAGGGGTAGGGGAAAGTACATATCCAGATCTGGGGTTGGAAGGTCTTAAAGTGCCAGATAAGACACATTTTCAGCTTTATGGGCCATACAGTTCCTACCACTACTGCCCCACCTACCTCAGTCATGATATGGAAATAACCATCGATAAGCAGAATAGCATGATTGTCTTCCAGAAAACTCTATAGACGGGCATACGTTTCAACTTTAAAGCAGGCACCTTTAATTAGTAAGATGTCTACAACCTCTCAAATTTTATCTTTTAAAAGCCACAAAGTAGTGTTTCTTTACCATGTATGTATATGTGTATGGTGTGCATGTGTGAATGTATGTTCACATATGTATGGTATGTACTCATGTATGTGGACAGGTACATGTGTGTGTGCAGGGTGTGTGCAGGCCAGAGCTGAACATCAGGTGCCCTCCTCATTTGGGCTTCACATTATTTGTTTTAATTTTTATGTATTTATTTGCAAGGAGAGAGAGAGAGAATAAATATGGGTATCCCAGGGGCAAGAGACCCTCTTGCCACTGCAAATAAACTCCAGAGGCATGCACTACTTTGTGCAACTTTCTTTATGTGGGTACCAGGGTGGGTACTAGGCAATTGTACTAGGGCTACCAGACTGTAAGATTTTGAATGCAAGTGCCTTTACTGTTGGGCCATCTCTCCTGCCTTCCATTTAGTTTCTGAGACTGTGTCTCTTATAGAACCTGGAGCTTTTTGATTTGCCCAGACTAACCAGCAATCCCTCCTATCTCTTCCTCCCCAGTGCCCACCATGCCAATTTTGTTTTTGTTTGGTTTTTCGAGGTAGGGTCTCACTCGAGCTCAGGGTGACCTGAAATCCACTATGTAGTCTCAGGGTAGCCTCGAACTCACAGTGATCTTCCTGCCTCTGCCTCCCGAGGGCTGGGATTAAAGGCATGTGACACCACGCCTGGCTAGTGCCAAAATTTTAAATGTTTGGAAAGTACTTATCTCACTGAGCCATCTCCTCAGCCCCACATAGTAATGTTTTATAAAAAAAACCAAATTGTTTATTTTATTTATTTGAGAGAGGGTGGGGGGAGAATGGGAATGCCAGGGCCTTCAGCCACTGAAAATCAAGTCAGAAGCATGCACCACCTTGTGCATCTGGCTTACATGGCTCCTGGGGAATCAAATCTGGGTCCTCTGGCTTTGCAGGCAAGTGCCTTAGGTGCTAAGCCATTTTTCCAGCCCCATAGTCATTTAAAAAAATTATTTCAATTGTTTTTTGAAATGTAAATATTGCTAGCTCACAGACTGTATACAGACAAGTGGTGGGTAACTATAAAGATTTCCAATCTCAGTTTTGATGATCCAATGAACAACTGTATATTTGAAGGGATAAGTAGTATGTAAAAAGTAAGGTGAATTAATGATTATGCTGGATGAGGGCCACTTCAATTAGCATGGCCAGGAACAGTCTCTCCAAGGTCATTCATTTGAGTTGAGTCCTGAATGGCAAGGAGGAACCAACATCTGAAGATATGGTGGTATAGAATGTCAGGTGAAGCGTCAGGGACTGTGAATGTCCCAAGGAAGAGGAAGTGGTGAATCTGATATGCCAAAGCAGGGGTTGGGGTGGTGGTGGACAATGCAGATGTGGATCCAGAGAAACAAGCTCACGCTAAAGGAGCAAGAGATGACAGCCCAGGCTCTGAAGGACAAGGAGATAGGCTGTATTTCCCTGGAGACAGATAGCCAGTGAAAAGTTTTAAGCAGGGAAACAGTATAGTTTGCTGTATATTTGAAACTCGCATTCTGGTTCTTGAGAGTGGAAAATGACCTTGTGAGAGGACCACGGGCACAGATGACAGTAGGACCCAGGGCAGCGAGGAAGCCGGCGGCTGGGGCGTGGGCCCCTGGTGGGTCCGTGGACATGGATAAGTCATTGGATTGGGCCTTAGACTAACGCGAGTCGGTATGGTCAAAGTTGGAGAGCAAGGACTTCGGACTTCTCAGAGGGTATGTGGAGTGGAGAGTTAAGGCTTCTTCATGATGTCAGATCACTTGTGATACAGCAGAAGTTTGGTTCCCTGTGGTCTTTATTCTCTTTCCAGTCGAGTTATATGCAGGGCCAGAACTGTCAATAGCAAGCTCAGGATAGGGTAAATCAAGTTGAAACGAGGAAATGTCAACAAGTAAGTTCAAAACCCAGGCACTCGATCACTGGGTGAAGATGGTCAATCACGGGGGCTGGAGCGATGGCTTAGCTGTTAAGCACTTGCCTGTGAAGCCTAAGGACCCTGGTTTGAGGCTCAATTCCCCAGGACCCATGTTAGTCAGATGCACTAGGGGGCGCATGCATCTGGAGTTAGTTTGCAGTGGCTGGAGGCCCTGGTGCACCCATTCTCTCTGTCTCTGTCTCTCTCCCTCTTTCTCTCTGTCTGTCTGTTGCTCTCAAATAAGTAAATAAAAATAAACAAACAAAAAAAATGGTAAATCACCAGGTGCTTCTATCTGAGTGAGAAATTTGTTCAGAGAAATCCCTAAGTCAGTCCCTGCTGAGAATTGATATCTCTACGTGGGACATGGTATGGCTTAATGTCAGCAAAGACAGTGCCAATTCCAACAAGCAAAGCTCTAAACATCCTGGTAGTTGAGCAGCATACACTTAGGAACAGGAGTTTCTCAGAAGTCCTGAGCCAGGAAGCAGTGGCTCCTTCTTATCACACACAGCAGGCCATGTGAGGCCATGCAGTGTCCCCAAAACCAGCACAACTAGGTCACCATTAAAAATCTGAGAAATTACTTTGCTGGCAGGTTGATTGAGTCACAGGCCCAGAGGCACAGATGTGCAAGAATCCATTTTCTAGAAGTCAGATCCCATGTAAACAAAGAACGATTAAGCCCTCGTTCTAAGAGGAGATTGAGTCAGTGGAATATTAGTTTAAAAAACAGGAAGGCGATTGGAAAAATAAAATCAAATACAGCCACTTGCTTGTGGATTTTAAGGCTATTCTGTTAGTTCTGTGTGCTTAGTTATCCATTCTATGGGCTTCCACTCAAACTAAAAGCCTGCTTTATCTTTATGCCTATAAGAAGGAAGTTTAAAATGCTGATAAACATGGATTCAAATGTCCACGGCATGGTGGGTGTTTCTTCCTTGAGCTTCTACTCTAGAAGTATAGGAATTGTCTCATTTAATCCTACACTTCTCCCTCCCTCTTATTTTTACTTTAAAATTATTTATTTATTTATTTGAGAGCAACAGACACAGAGAGAAAGACAGATAGAGGGAGAGAGAGAGAATGGGCGCGCCAGGGCTTCCAGCCTCTGCAAACGAACTCCAGACACGTGCGCCCCCTTGTGAATCTGGCTAACGTGGGACCTGGGGAACCGAGCCTCGAACTAGGGTCCTTAGGCTTCACAGGCAAGCACTTAACCGCTAAGCCATCTCTCCAGCCCTATTTTTACTTTTATTTGCGTGTGTGTGTGTGTGTGTGTGTGTGTGTGTGTGTATGAGAGAGAGAGAAGGGGTGGATGCATGGGTGTGCCAGGGCCTCTTGCCACTGCAAATGAACTATAGCTGCATGTGCCATTTTGTGCATCTGGGTTTACACGGGTACTGAAAAATGGAACGTGGCCCATTAGGGTTTGCAGGCACACACATTTGAAAGCACGATAATCTATTTCACCAGCCCTTCCTTTATTTTATTTATTTATTTTTTAACAGAGTCTGACTATGTAGCTCAGACTGGCCTCAAGCTCATGAAGATCCTCCTGCCTCTGCCTTCTAAGCGCTGGGACTAAGGCATGTGCCACCACACCTTGCCAGCACTCTTTCTCTTTTAAAGGCAACGTAACGGAGGCTTCAGAAGGTTAAATCACTGTTCAAGGCCAGGCACCCAGTGCAGAGTCAAGGCGGGACTTTTGTCCTGCTCTGTCTGCACCTGAAGCCACCTCTCTCCACACTCAGCACCAGGAATCACTTTGGCCTGAGGAGAGAGCTCTTGACGCAGGCACAGTTCTGGGCCTTGACTATTTTCTCCAGAGCCCGGAGCCCAGGCGTCTGCATTTCAGCCAAGCTTCCAGGCAGTTCTGTTTGCAGAGGCGCACTCATCTCCAAATGGCCTCTGCTTCTGAGGTCGCGCCTCTGACATCTGCATTGGTTCCCAAACACACCCCTGTACCACAGGCAGGTGGCAGTTTCCAGACATGACACGTGTGCACTCTATAGGTGTGGAAATCGAGGCTCGTTAGAGTTAAGTACCCCAGCAAGTATCTTCTCTAGTGGCAGGAATTAGAAGAATCTCACACACACACAAAGAGGTCAGACTTGCGCTGTGTGACGGATTGTAGTGATTGGCAACCCGACAACCGGAATTGCCGAGGAGGGACTGTGTAGAGGAGGCGAGCCTCTGCGCACACCGGGGAGGCCTTATCTTCATTCGCCTAGTCGGGTCAGAAAACCCAAGTTGACTTTTGGCAGCAACATTTTGTGGGCTGGCTTCCTGGAGCGTATGAAGAGGGGAGAGCTGGCTGAGTACCAGTCTTCACTCTCGGCTTAACTTACTGTGGCCGAAAGCGACAGGCTCCTGCCCCATTGCCTCGTCTGCCATGATGGGCGGAAGCCTGGAACTGTAAGTGGAAATTCACCCTTCCTCCCTCAAACTGTTCCCCCAGCCACCAGGCATTTTGTCCCATTAAGAAGAAGACAATACTTCAGGCTGTCTCTGGAGGGGCACCCATCATTCACACTAGAGTTTCTCTCCAGACAGGGTCCTTGCACCCTCATCATGACAAGGCTGGCAGGTGGGACCCACAAGGCCCTGGGTTCATTCTGGAGCAGCCCATTAAAAAGAAAAAAAAAAAAAAGGAAAGATTTTTCACACCTAAGTCCATGCCAAAAATTTGCTGAGAACTGGAGTTTATTCCCAGTGGCCGTATTTAAGTAGGATGCCTTTGTTTGGTACCTGTTCAAACACTAAGGCACGTGCGCAGCCTGTGACAGCTGGTGACGGAAGCCTAGTCTGGGGAAGGTGGGACATGGGCTTTGGGGGCCCTGGAGGCGCTCGCAATCTCGGGGAGTGGCTGGGGTGTGCACTGGCAGCCAGCAGTGAGGTGAACTCGGGGGGCCCTGGAGCTGCTCCAATGCAAGGAAGAGGGCGGGAAGTGCGCTGGCAGCTGGGGTAGAGAGGGACAGTTCAGTGGTGTCCTGGCGGGGTCAGGTGTCCTGTTGGAACACCGGAGGCCAAGGATGGTTTCTCCTGTATTGGAGAAGGCTAGATGAGAAAGGAGACATCTGAACTTGAGCCTGTGGTGGGCAGAATAATGTCTTCCTGAAGACATCCCTCTCCTCATCTGTTCATGTCCTCTCTGTGGCGAAAGGGACTTGAGGCAGTGCTTGAGGCTGTAGACCTGGGCCCTATGGGTAGGGACCACGCAGCTGCACAAGTCTTTCAAAGCAACAGGCCTTTCCCAGGTACGTCCGTGGAAGACAGTCAGATGGATGGGGTATGGCTGAGCCCAAAGACAGAGAAGCAAGCCAAGGAATGTGGGTGGCCTCTCACGAGAGTCTGCCAAGGGAGAGAAACCCATGGAATGGACCCCAGCTCTGCCTGATCCTCGAGTTTAGGTCAGCTTTACCTACAAACCGCAAGGTTTGTGCTGCTTTAAGCCAGTTCTGGTGGCAATTGTCACAGCAACAAGGAGAAAATAATGCATCTGTGGTGGGTGGGATGAGGTGGAGTGGGCTAGGAGGTAGAAGGTGTGTCCACAGGCAAGCAGAGGGGTGGACGTCGGGGAGCCGGGTCTGCAGGGTGGTCCAAGAGAACCTTCTGTGATGGCAGCGATGGTCTGCGTCAGGGCCGAGGTGGCAGCTGGCATCATGTGACTGACTTACAGGGTGGGGAGGGTTGGTCTTCATGGTACGACTGCAGGTATTTTGTGTTTCAAAGAATCAAGCAAGATGCAGCAAACTGGTATTGAATACACCAGCTCAGTGAGAGTGAAAACAAATGCAGTCCCCAGAGCAGGAACTGGCTCCAGCAAGCTGTGGTGCAGGACTCCATTTTCCAGGTCCAGGACTTTTGTTTGCACAAGGAAAGGAAGGAGTTATGTGAAGTCATGGACCTTTTATATTTTTATTTTTTAAAATTAAATATTTATTTGAGAGGGGGTGGGGAGAAGGGGTGCGCCAGGGCCTCCAGCTGCTGCAGATGAATTCCAAATGCATGTGCCACCTTGCATATCTGCCCTACATGGTTCCTGGGAAAATGAGCCTGAGTCTTTTGGCTTTGCAGTCAAGTGCCTTAACTGCTAAGCCATTCCTCCAGCCCGACCCCACGCTTCCATGTAGCTGATGCCAGCAAAGGTGGCCCTTACCTTTCGGATGCCATCATGCTTCATCTCGATCACATGGAGGGTGTAGTTGGTCCTGCGTCCTTTCTCATTAAACTGCACGTTTCCTGTCAAACCTTCAAATCGCACCTGGAAGACAAGAGCCGATGGTGAGCCATCCAACAGTGAACTCAGAAGTTGCAATTCTGTCCATGTACTCTTTTTGTTTTGTTTTGATTTGAGACAAGGTCTTGAACTCACTCTGTAGCTGAGAATGGCCTGAATGCCTGGTCCTCCTGCCTCCACTTCCCGAGTACTGGGATTTTTAAGCATGGGACACCAATGCATTTCTTTGCTTTTTTTGGTGGGAGTGAAAACTCAGAACCCAGAAATGTTGCATGGATTGAGGTCTCTGAATAGCTGGAATGTGAAAGCTTCACACACCTTTGCCCATGGCGGCATCAGTACAGAGCACAAGTCTCTTACCCGGGAACTGGCACCGATCCTGAGTGGCCTTCTCAGTCATCACTTTCAGCAAACATTAGCAGTGAGTCATGAGGCACACTCATGTAAAATCTTTGTACCATCCCTAATCAACACCCCATCAAACTCTGTTTGCTTGATAAAGAGACTGAGAAAGTCCTCGAGGAAAGGGACCGGGGACTACCTCTGATGGGTCAGGAGGAGACTGTGACCGGAAGCCGGCCTTCTGACTGATGCCTTAGGTTTTGTGTGGCGAGTGAACCCAGGGGATCAAGTATTTGCAACTCTCAAGATCTGGATTTGACCCCAGCTTCCCCATTTACAGCCGGGCGACATGCTTACCTTGAATGTCACAGCTAATAAGAACATGTTATGGAAACTATAATGTACCTATGAAGAACTGGCACAGATGAGGCTTTGCAGGGCTCTATAGGACTAAATCCATGGATTTCTTCTTCTTGAATGAGTCCACTTGAACTTTCACGGCTCCATATTTTTAAGAAAGCTCAAGTGGTCAATGTGGGGTCCTTGACCTTCAGGGCTGAGCCTGGTACTTGGTAGTTAACCAAGATATCTAAAAATAAAATCTCATCCAAGTTCTCCCCCCCCCCCAAATTTAAGATCATTATCTTCTCAACAATATGAAATCAGTCCCTGAACGTAACTGTATGTCCTCAGGTCCCAAAGGCCTAAGACCCAGTGACATGTCTTCTGTTACCAATACAGATTCTGCCCTGTGACTCTGAACCATTTATTCCCCACTGCCACCTCAAGTATTTTCAGAGAAGTCATGGACGGCTTTATCTTCTGAACACTAACCAGCTTTTCTGTCTTAGGAGGTATTAGAGTAGGTGTGTGTGTGTGTGTGTGTGTGTGTGTGTGTGTGTGTGTTCACCTGCACTGAAGCTCACCCACCCCCCCCTCACTTCTGCTTTGAAGTCTCAACAGGGACATCATGACAGGCTCAAAGCACTCAGCAAATTATATAACAAGCTTTTCCTTTTCTCAGCGAAAAGCTTGAGAAATCTCCTGTTCTGGAAAAGTCTGGAGGCTTCTTGCTTTTCAGGAAGAAAATGAAACATGGATCCTGGCACAACGATGCCAGAAAGGAGCGACTCCAGTCTGCTGGAAGCTTCTTCTCCTCACCCTGCTCATCCCTGCCCCACCCTCAGCTCGCCTTTCACATCAGGTTCGAGGCTGCTGTGTTGCTGGGCGCCAGCATTAAGTCAAACAGAGTCGATGGCTAAGCGGTAGATCAATCTGATTGCACAGAGCCTATATTTTGGCTCTAGTCTCAAATACTAGGCTCATCATCAGTATGCGCATTAGTATGACAAATTGAATAATCTGCCTGTGACTCTGTTCTTTGTTCAATGGGACCAATTAGAGTTATCTCTTTTTTCAAGGTAGGGTCCCACTCTAGCCCAGGCTGATCTGAAATTCACTATGTAGTCTCAAGGTGGCCTCAAACTCATGGCAATCCTCTTACCTCTGCCTCCCAAGTGCTGGGATTAAAGGCGTGTGCCACCATCCCTCTATGTCTTAATTTTTTTTTTTTTTTGAGGTAGGGTCTCACTCTAGCCCAGGCTGACCTGGAATTCACTATGGAGTCTCAGAGTGGCCTCAAACTCATGGTAATCCTCCTACCTCTGCCTCCTGAGTGCTGGGATTAAAGACGTGTGCCACCACACCCAGCCTATGTCTTAATTTTTAAGGGGTTAAATTAAATATTTTATGAATCATCTTTTTAAAAAATTATTTTTATTTATTCGAAAGTGACAGAGAGATAAAGAGGCAGATAGAGACAGAGAAAACGGGTGCACCAGGGCCTCCAGCCACTGCAAATGAACTCCAGACACGTGCACCCCCTTGTGCATCTGGCTTACATGGGACCTGGAGAATCGAGCCTCGAACCGGGGTCCTTAGGCTTCACAGGCAAGCGCTTAACCGCTAAGCCATCTCTCCAGCCCTTATGAATTATCTTTGACAGACGGCGAGCGCTCATCAAACACGAGGTGTCCGTGTTGTCATCAGTAGTTCTAATACCGGCATTATTTCCCAAGTATTACATATGCAGGAAGCTTTTTGCATAAGATATTTCATTTATATTCACAGGACTCCCACAAGATGTGCTGCTTAGAGCTGTAATCTTTATTTATATGGAATAGCTCAGACCTCTGGGAGATAGGCAATAGGAATAAGAGGCGGAAATTGTGCTCAAATCCAGACCTCCTGATCTTATATTGCCTTTTCCTCTCACACAGGGGCCAGAAAGGCTGTGCTAGGCTTAATAGGCCCCACAGACAATGTGCACCGTGGTGTGTGCTACCCATCTGCCCTCACCTCCTGCTGGGCAGTTCCAGATGTGTTGTGTTCATGCCTCCCTGGCTACCTATAGGCTCCTCACTGAACCCACTTTTTTGGTTTTCTTCTAAAAGAAATGAGCTGCTTAGAATGTCATCTGGGGTGTGAGGTATTTAGATGATAGTGATATTGCTGCAATTGTGCTGGGAAGTGAGTGACAGAATGGAAAGGGCTCCCACGCTAAGGCCCTGGCTCCGTCTCAGAGCAGGAAACTCCAAGTACAAAGACACGAGGACGTTGCCTGTTGCCTCTGATGCAGTCATAGGCCTTCCTCGGTTTCTAGCAAGGTCAACGATCCCGTGCTCAGAAGTCTCCATGCACTGCCCCAGCCAGAAGCTGAATTCGATGCTCACACAATCCTCAATACAGAGGAGCAAGATGTTTCTATTATATTTTCTAGGTGTCTGAGACTCAGAGCTGACAGCTGTTGGCTCCAAGATGCACAGGAAGTCATGAGAAGTCTGGGGCAACTGAAGACCCTTCCCATGTACAATCACCTGATCACTGAGGCGGAGAACGGGAGAGGAGACATCAGAGAGCTACCATTCCATGACGGCAGAACTCAGAGAGGCCAAGAGAATGCCTCAGGCCAGACCGTTAACGGCAGGTCCCAGAGGAAGACGCAGCAACTCCGGCTTCTGGGCCTGCTGTCCCTCGTCCACTGTTCCACAGCCTGGGCACTCACCTCACTTCTCGCCCCATGGTGAGTGAGGTCAGACCCATGGAGCCAGACATGTCTTCTTGCTTACTCTCCTGGAACTCCCGGCACCATCCTGGCACCTGCCAACTCCCTCCATAAAAGATGGATAATTAACTTTGCTTTCCCTGTAAAGGGAAGTGGGTGGTAGCTTGGAGCCTGCCACTGGTGAGATGCTAAAGCGCAACATTTAATTTCTTGCCCGGAGAGTGCTGCTCAATGTCTCCACTACTGAGTTGTGTTGAGAAACACAACTCAGTGACTCTTGTTATGACACAGGAGTGCTGTGCTTCTGGGCCAAACCGTGATAGGTCCAGCAATCACCGCAGTGGAGTTCTTCGGTGTGCAAGAGATTGGGTTCCGTTCCTAACACAAGACAGGAACTGGTGAGGGTCAGAGGGTTTAACATGGAAAAGTGGAAACCTTAGGACTAAGGGGATTGTGAGTAAACTGGACCTAATGGGATAATTGATAAAGGCCAAGTCGGGTATCAGATATTGCCTGAAGGGTGGTAAAAAATGAGAGACTGCACTATGGTGAGAGAACGAGAGAGAGAGAGAGAGAGAGAGAGAGAGAGAGAGAGAGAGAGAGAGAGAGAGAGAGAGAGGGAGGGAGGGAGAGGGAGGGAGAGAGAGGTTGATTCACTTTACTCATCAGATTTCTTCATTCAGAAAAACATGGGGGGAGGGCTAGGTGGAGGTTTGGGAGCCTGCCTGCTGTTCTACAAGTGAGGGATGTTTGTGATTATTGACGTCAACTTCCTTCTCTCCTCATTGGACCCAGAAAGCTGCCCAGGGGAGAGGGAGAGATGGAGGAGAGCTCCAGAAAAGAGAAAGAGCTCTGGACTCAGGATCTCCCCCACGTTAAGAGCTTTGCTTGGAAAATGGGTGTTGGCGGCCAACTAGAAGTGGGTATGTGGCATCCTCTTCTTGCGAGCTGAGGGCTTCCAGGAAGAGGGCTCCTCATTGCTCTGAACAGCTCGTAGGGTGGCAGGTGGGCCGGACTAATCACCTACAGCCTGTCCTTGGGCAATTACAGTGGGTGAGGGAGGAAGACAGCTATTGCTTGAGGGGACTGGGTCACAGCTCTGGGTCTCCCCTGCTGGGCTGACCCTTTGAGGATGGAAATCAGTCAAATGTACTGAATGACATGTCAAGGTAAATGTCACCATGAGTGAAAGTATGGGTTTAGGAAGTTTGCTGACCTCCCTGAAACTCAGTTTCTCCATCTGACGTGTAATAAAGCTAGCTTCCTGTGGAATGATAGTGAAGGCTCAATTAAGTAATACTCGTGAATGCTTGGGGCCTTGCATGCCAGTCCATAATACATCCCAGCTGTTACTGGCATTTCTTGTAGAATCTGAGTCCTGCACGCCAGCCTTCCAGGAAGGCTGTACTTGGCTTCAGTTGACTCAGAGACTGGCACTGACTGGCACCAGAGAGAGCTAAGTCCTCTGCCCCGTGGAACCTGAAGGCCAGGGTTTGGGGCTACACACACACACGAGCTCCAAGCACGCTGTGTTCTGAGGGCTGATGCCATTGAGAGTTACCCAGGCTCTGGTAGCAGTTGCCCCCTTGCTGGCACACCCGTGTCAAGCGGTGGGTCTAGAAGGTATATAATGGTTAGAGGGCAGCCATGGCTCGGTAGAAAGTCCCAAGACGGACATCCCAGGACAGTACGGTAGGCTTGCCATGGGAAGCTTGGGGACCCGCGGGCAGGGGTCTGGCTCAGCCTTGGTAGTTAGGCAGCCAGGCAACCCTGGAGTTGTCCCTGGCATTCTAAGTCTGCTGTTTCATGCGTGAACTTGAGGAAAACGATAGTCATAGTCTCTAAGGTCTCTTCCAGCAATAAACTCTTGATTCCATATGCTTTCTGTAGATTTGAAAAGGAGTCAATTTTGAATAGGCGATCATGATAGAACACTGGGCTGGGTTGTTTTCTTTCCTTAGAGACACAAGGGAATCACCTGTGGTCACGATGTGCCTGTTTTTATTTTTCCAGAGGTAAGGTCTCACTCTGCTCCAGGCTGACCTGGAATTCACTATGTAGTTTCAGGGTGGTCTTGAACTCATGGCGATCCTCCTACCTCTGCCTCCCGAGTGCTGGGGTTAAAGGCGTGCGCCCCCACGCCCGGCGAGGACATGCCTTCTTTTACTGTCCCCCATGGTTGAACTCCAGCCAGAGCACACAGTGAACTCTCCGGGAGCTGCTGATGAAAGGAGGACACATGCGTGTCCCAACTTCAAAACAAAATGAGAGGTCATTTTCTTAACATGGTAACTGAAACAGGAAATGATGGGTGCGAATTTAACCAGAAGGGAAAAAAGTCCTGCTTATGGAGTTTCTCTTTACTTTCTTTCTAGAACACTCTATAGAGCCTAGGCTCGCATGGAGGTAGCAATCCTCCTGTCTCTGGCTCCTGAGACCTGGGAACTTTGAATCCTTAGAGTCAACCAGCACTTGGGTGCTGTCTGTCCAGTGTCTTCATTGTCCTCAAAACAGACAAGGAGGTCCGTGGAGAGAGACTTGGAGCGCTTGCCCTCCTGCCTCCTAGTTCAGAGCCCTTCTGTCACTCCACATTGCCTCCTGGGCTTCATCCCTGTCACCCTGGCGTCAGAATCTGCTTCCAGGGACGTCATTAAGACGGCAAAGCACAGGAGCTAGGCAGGAAATGCAGCCAAGGGCAAGTCCCCGGACCATCTGCAACCAGCCTCCCATTGCAAACAGAATCTGTCTCGACTGTCAGTCTGGTAGAGCATTCTAAATGAGCGGAGGACAGGCGCTGGCCCTCCGGTCATCATTCTGGACACTGCCTGGCATCTGTTGTTTCTGCCTGGTGACGTGGGGGCCACTCTGAACAGAGATGGTGGGGGTGGAGAGAAATTCTGCGGAGGTCTTCCTTGGGGTTTACTGCTGTGTTTAGCAGGGCTTCTGTTGTCTCATTCCAGAAGTCTCCACACAGGACACTTCATCAGGGCCATGTGGGTCCTTCCTGGCCAGCTTGTAGAAGTTGCCTGAGCCACGCAGATATGTGTTTAGAAATCCAGTTGCAGCCCATTCTGCTCACACATCTCTCCCATCCAAAAGTGCCTTAAGAGTAGAGCTGGCCTTTTCCCAGGCAGCTCCATTGGCTGGGGAGGGTGGGCTGTGAGTTCCCCATGGTGGCTGGTGCGGTGGCATTCCTCTGGCGTGAGCACAGCTGTCCATCCCAGAGTACAGCTCACCATTAGGAGGCCTCAGAAGCCCAAGATCCCCGCAGCCTAGGCTTGAGGTGCTTCTAGAATCTTCCAGAGACTTCTAAGATCTCCAAGAGTGTTAAAGCAGTAGGAAAGTCCCCAGAATCTTCTAATGCAGGGATGTTAAACATACGCCCACATGTGCCCGTCTCCTCCTGCTTCCGCAGCCGACAGAGACATCACTAACTGGATGTTGGTTCTCTTCCCTGTGGGGTCTGGAGTCTGCCCCCGAGTCCTTTGCATCAGATGGAGTGGGCATGAACATTTCCAGTCTTGTTCCTGCACCATCTACGTGCAAACACACGTGCTGATTGCAATGCAGGATGCAAAACAGGCAGGTAGGTGGTGCTGGGGGTGCTTTCATGGGATGTGTGGAGGGAACAAAGGGATGAGGCAGTGTTTGGGCCACTGCTGGCAGTGCTCAGTGTCACCCTGCGTACACGGAACTCAATGGCTGCTCCTTTCCAGCGTAATCCCTTGACCGAAAATGCAGATTTTATGCTACACAGAATGATGACCCTTCCACATTACAATTCTTTTGTTTGTTTGTTTCTTTTTAAAATATATTTTATTTATTTGAGAGAGAGAGAAAGAAGAAGAGAGAGAAAAAATGGGCGCGCCAGGGCATCCAGCCTCTGCAAACGAACTCCAGATGCCTACATCACCTTGTGCATCTGGCTTATGTGGGTCCTGGAGAATCGAACCGGGGACCTTTGGCTTTGCAGGCAAACGCCTTAGCCACCAAGCCATCTCTCCAGCCCTCTTTGGTTTCTTTCTAAGTTCCATGCAAGGTTTCATGCATTTGCCAAGAGCCACAAACCATGCTGTTTGTTACCAACTCCAGTCACTCTCTTTATCTTAAAAAGTTCTGTTCTGCCTGAATTCCATGATGATTCCCCTAGTCGGTTCTCCCACCCCCTTAAGAGATGGGAGCCCGTCGCCAGGATGCCTTACCTGCTGTAGGGCTCTCTGGATGTCAATCCCCTGGCCCCAGGGCACAGCTGGGTTAGCCAGACAGTCCCCAGCATTTCCTCGGCGTGAGATATCAATCCTCTGCCTCCGCAAGCTCTGGAAAGCTTCAGCCATCACCTTTACCCCATCATAGGTGAGAGCAGAGGTGTACTGCAGGAGGAAGGCATACGGACAGGTATCAGAGAGAGCTGGCATCGAGGCATGGTGGGGGGTATGTTGGGGACATGGGCCAGTGCCAGGTGCATCAGGAATGAAGCACTTGCCCCTCACATGAGGTGCTCCCCACTCTGGCCAACATGGTCTTCCATAGCTACGAGTTTAGTTCATCAAGTTACGACTCTCAAAGAGAAGCCACCATTCTGTAGTTTTGTGTGCAGTCTTGTGATTTGTGAAATGTTAGTTCAATTGGGAAGAAATGGATGGATAAGCTATAACACATCTGCAGGCGAAATGCACTGGAATCAGTTGGCTTTCTCTGCACTATAGTCACCAAATGGGAGCGAAGCAGAACTGCTCGTTCCACCATCTCTTGTAGTGGTAAACAAGGAAAGCGTTCCAAGCCGAGTGTAGAGCTTAGTGATTGAGTCACCGGGCTCACCGGTGTGGTCCATATTCTGTTCCCCGTCACTTGCTAATGAGAATGCTTCAACTTTTCCCACTTGACCAAAAGGGCACTAAGATGTGGCTGAGAAAAAAAGCAGGACATAAATCCAGGGAAATATTTTGTGGTTTTGGAACCCATGTCTGTCTTCTTTAATAAACAGTTCCTAATACAGAACATGTTGTCAGGGCACTGTAAGAGCTCGAGAGCTGTGAGGTGAGTGGGGGTGGGTGGGTATTTTTCCTTTTTTTTTTTTTTTTTGGTTTTTCAAGGTAGGGGCTCACTAGAGCTCAGGCTGACCTGGAATTCACTATGTAGTCTCAGGGTGGCCTTGAACTCATGATAATCCTCCTACCTCTACCTCCCAAGTGCTTGGATTAAAGGCGTGCACCACCACACCTGGCTTATTTTTCCTTTTTTTTAAAAATATTTTTATTTATTTATTTGCAAGCAGAGGGAGATAGAGAGAAGAGAGACAGAGAGAATGGGAGTGGCTAGAGCCTCCAGATACATGCGCCGCTCTGTGCATCTGGCTCTACATGGGTACTGGGGAGTCAAAACCCGGATGTTAGGCTTTGCAAGGCAAGTGCTTTAACTGCTGAGCCATCTCTCTAGTCCTCTTTGTTTTCTTTCTTGAAATGATGATTTTGTAATTTGTGTTTTAGAGATGGGGGACTAGCCTGCAACATGCTGTGTAGTCAGATGATGACCTTAAACTCCTGATCCTTTTGTGTGTGTGAGTGTAGTGTGTGTGATGAGCTGGTGGTGGTATGCGTGTGCGTGCGTGTGTGTGTGTAAGTCAGAGGAGAATGTCAGGTGTCCTTCTATTGCACTTTGGGTTATTTCCTTGAGATCGAGTCTCTCATTGAACCTTGAGCTGCCCCATTTTGTTTATCTTTTTCTGTCAGATTTGTTGATCTGTGAGCCCTTGAGAGTCTCCTATCTCCCCTGCCCTCACGACAGGGATCACAGGTGTGTGTAACCCCACCCAGCTTTTACATGAACACTGAGAATTAAATTGAATTGATCATAGGCTGTCTCAGGTCCTGTCTTATCCAGTGAGACATTCTTCCAGCCCTGAGGTTCTGATTTTTTTTTTGAAGAAAAATCTGTTGAATAGGATACAAACATTATGTCACAGATGCATGTCAAGACATCAGATTGCTCCTATTTGTACAATTTTTAGGTTTTCATATGCTAATTGAGAACATTTCACTTACATGTTAAAGGTGATTAAAGCTAAACCAGGTCACAAGCCCGAGTTCCCATCCAACCAGACACATACCCATGAAATCCAAAAGCGTATGTGTGCAAGGGACAGACAAAGAAGACCGAGAGAGAAGGGAACTCCCAGACGCTGAGGGGAGACTCTGAGAGACGCAGCCCGCAGGCATGCCGGGCTTCCAGCATGCAGAACTGTATTCCTGTTTCTCAGCTACCCTGCCTGAGGCTTTATCATGGCAGCACCAGGCGATCAACGCAGGACGAAGGTCCCTCATTGTCCTCCCTGCCTCTCCTTCTACACGGGTCCACTCCCCTTGAACCAAGGCTCATCGTTTCTTTTCCAAAGAGATTCTCTATATATTTTTTTTTGATAAAATTATATTGCACTTAGATGTTGGGTGAAACCCTCGCAAATGAATTCATTCATTCCTGTGTGAGTCTATCATTGCTTTAAAGCTCATTTGTGATTTAGCTTAAGCTCACGCTGAAATGAGTCTTCGTTTCTGAAGAGTTAAGTCAGTTTGATTAATAGTGGGGTGAGTCAGACCTCAGTTATGCAGCCTATAATTTACAAAATGAAATTGATCAAGCAGTAAGCAGAAGTCTATCAGGGATGCATGGTGTCCCTGATAATCAACTTGGCCCCTGAACCCTTCTCAACAGTGTCTCACACAGCCAATGTCAAGCATTGTGACTTGACAGGGGGAAAATGACTTGATATCTTATTCCAAGCCGTTCTCAAAGAGAAGACAGAATAGATTCTAGATAGATTGGGAGCTGCATTTCTGGGACGTGACAAGCAGACTCTGGCCATGATGACTGATAACAGAGTCTGTGGGGGAGGTCTGCAGGGTGAAACTCAGGCAGGTTTCCCTGATGGGCAGCTGGGCACCCAGAGTTCCAGAACAAGGAGCACCTCACTGCTCAACTTGGAGAAGCTCCATCCACAAAGAAATGAACGAAGATGGTGGCCTTACTCAGAAGAGAGATTTCATTTCCCATCTTCCCTGGAAGCCAGCTGAGGGTGGTTTCTAACATGGGGCCAATAGTTGAAAATGTGCATGTGACTTCTGAATTCTTTTAAGCTTTATATTTCTTTTTTTTTTTTGCATGTGTATGTGCACGTCTGCATGTGTGTATGTTCATGTGTGTGCACCAGTATGTATGGAGGTCAGAAGTCAATGTCAAGAATCATCTTTACCACCTTGTTTTTTAAAAGGTTTTAGACAGGATCTCAGCTGGAGCTCACTAGAGCTCACTGATTCCACTAGATTATCTGGCCAGCAAGCCCTAGGCATCTTCCCATCTCTCCTTCCCAGTGCTGGGATTACAGGTGTGCACTGCTGTGCTTCACTTTTACATGTGTGTTGGGGAAACAAACTCTGGACCTCATGTTTGTATGACAAGCATTTTACTCACTGAGCCAACTCCTCACCCCCTGAGAGAATTCTTCTTAAGAAACACAGTTGCGCTTTCTATTTTTCCTTTTATCTCTCTGCCATGTCATGGCTCTGAAGGGCTCCTCAAAAATGCTCCTGAGCTGAAGGCTTTATCCCTAAGGCATCGATGTCCAGAGATGGAGCTTCGGAAGGGCATTGGAACCTGAGAGCTCTGATGTAGTAGATGGGTTCATTCACCGATAGATTTCACAGTTGGGTGATCAGAGCTAGGAGGTGGGATCTACCTGAAAGAAGTGGTCACTGGGTTTTGGGGGGGGCTTGAAGGCAGTGTTTTGTCTCTTTCCCCTTTCTTTCCCTCTGCTTCCTAGCTGCTGCGAGGTTAGTTTCCTCTGCCATGTCCTTGTGCCATGATGTCTCTGCTTGTCACAGTCCTAAAAGCATGTTCTACCTGCAGCATTGTCTCCCCACCTCCTGACTCCCAGTCTTTAAATGAGAGAATGGAATACTTAGTCCAAGGGAGCATGCATTCCTAGTTGCTTGTGAGCCAGCACTAACGGACTAAGACATCAGAAAGTGAGCCAAAACAATTCTTTCCTTCTGGAAGTTGATTTGCTCCAATATTTTGTCCCAGTGAGGACAAGTGACTAACATGAGCTGGGTGGCATGCTGACCTCATAGCCGGAATTCCTGCGGCCTTGGACTGTGATCCGAGGGCAGCAGAGCCAGAAGAATCCTGGGTGTAGATGACTGTGGAGCCGTCATGCAAGCCCTAGTGAGGACGCCTGTCACTGGGGGGGCTCTGGACCTTGTATCTACATTCTCCTTTGCTGATCATTCTTACAAAGCCCATTTCTCCCCCAAGACTACCACTTCCCAGAACTCTGGGGCAGGCCGATGCAGGCCACCCCCAGCCTGTGCCCGCACCTTGGGCCTCTTCCAGTCCACACGGGTGTGGTCCCGGGCGTCGCTGTTCTTCCACTGCTGCATGATCCTGGCGGGGACGGTGTCCGTGTAGTTCACCAACTGGAAGCCAGTCACGTTGGCTCCACTCTCTTTGAACTTATTTAAATCAATGTCCATGAAGCCCTGCGGAGGAAGGAGAAGGGGGAGTCAGAGCGTGTTGTCAGGTCATCCCTTGTCACCAGGGTACAGGACCATAGGACTTTCTCTCCTGCGCCACAAAGCAGAGCCGACCTAGTGAGGAGACGGCTGTGTATCACTCGTCCTAACTCAGTTGATGTGAAGTTAGTGCATGAAGTCACCCAGAGGAGGAGATTGCTCAGGGCTCAGGGTTAAGCACTGGCTCACAAGACAATAGTTGTCCTAAGTTATTTTCTCTCCTTTAAATGTTTAAAATTATGGGATTTAAATATTTAAATGATGGGGTTCAAGAAGTTGGGGAGACAGTTCAGTAGATGCTGCATGCCAGTCAATGGCTGGTACACAGAGCAAAATGAAAACCTTGAAGAAGGGACTGCCTCGCTCCTCACCATCTTGATTTACTTATTGTTATTTTTGGTTTTTCAAGGTAGGGTCTCACTCTGTAGCCCAGGCTGACCTGGAATTCACTATGTAGTCTCAGGGTGGCCATGAACTCACGGTGATCCTCCTACCTCTGTCCCTTGGGTGCTGAGACTAAAGGTATGCACCCCCGTGCCTGGCATCTTCATTTTTTAAAAAAATATTTTATTTTAGGCCAGGCGTGGTGGCGCATGCCTTTAATCCCAGTACTTGGGAGGCAGAGGTAGGAGGATCACCGTGAGTTCAAAGCCACCCTGAGACTACATAGTGAATTCCAGGTCAGCCTGGGCTAGAGTGGGACCCTATCTTGAAAAAACATTATTTTTATTTATTTTATTTATTTGACAGAGAGAGGGAGGGAAAGAGAGAGAGAGGGAAAATGGGTGTGCCAGGGCCTCTAGCCACTGCAAATGAACTCCAGGCGCTTGAGCCCCCTTGTGCATCTGGCTAACGTGGGTCCTGGGGAATCAAACCACCAGGATCCTTTGGCTTTGCAGGCAAGCACCTTAACCGCTAAGCCATCCCTCCAGCCCCGGGCATCTTGATTTTTAACCGGGAAAACATCTGAGGCTCTTGGGGACAAGTGACTGTGAGTTCCCCACAGCCACCAGCAAGTCTGGAAGGGGCCGGCTTCTGACCCAGGACTTCACCCACACCCTGAGCTCTTTCATAACGCACCAGACCGTCCTTTATGCAGAAACCTGATCAACTCTGACAGCCATGAAGGAGTCTTTACTGAGAGTGGAATTTCCTGGTAATTCAGCAAAATTCACTGAAACTTAAAAGGAAGCCTTGTGCTTATATTAGATATTCAACAATGCATCATCAGTTTCATATTGACAGCCCCAGTTCACTTCCTCCCGTGGCATTTGCCAGATACAGAAATTGAGACGGGAAGGGAGAGTCAGCTTCCACACAGCTGCTCAGGGAGTTTGTGGTTAGAGAAGGGTCTGGAGCTGATTTCTTCGGGCAGGCAACTGAATTCTCACCCGCAGACGGATGGTCGAGCTCACCATTCTGAGCACCGTCCCACCGGGCTCATGAACTCCCTCCCTCATGAACCTTGCATTCTAATGCGGAAGACAGACAATGGGCCAACAAACACGTGGTACGCAGTATCATGTAATCCAGCAGCTTGTGCTCTGTGGTGACTTTGAGTCTATGAAGAGAGCCGAAGTGGGGTACGTGGACTGGAAGATGGGAGCTGGAGGGAGAAGGACTAGAGGAAGGTCGCTCCATCTCAATCTCACATCTGAAGGACCGGACGTCGTGACTCAAAGGCCTCTGTCTTCCACTGTTCCTCTGCTGTCTTTCACGCTTCCATTGTACAGATATATCCAGCTCAGTCTCTCTCAGCTGTTGTCCCAACTGGCTCCTGCCTGGGATTGTGATTCCCATGCTTGACGCTTTCCCAGGTTTTGGCTTACAGAGAGAACACCACCTCTTTGGAGAAGTCATTCCCTATCAGAAGAACCAGTTATATGTATACATATGTTTTAATTTTTGGAGGTAGGTTCTTGCTGTAGCCCAGGATGACCTGGACTTAGTCTCAGGCTGGCCTCAAACTTATAGCTATCTTCCTACCTCAGCCTCCTGAGTGCTGGGGTTAAAGATGTGCACCACCATGCCTGGCCAGTTCTTTTATATTTGTAAGGAGAGAGGGAGAGAGAGAGAGAGAAAGGGAGAGAGAACTAGCATGCCAGGGCCTCTTGCCACTGCAAACAAACTAGAGATGCATATGCCACTTTGTGCATCTGGCTTTATGTGGGTGCTGGGGAATCAAATCTGGCTCCACGAGAGGCTTTGCAAGCATGCACCTTTAGCTGTCGAGCCATCTTTCCAGCCCTGACGAACCAGTTCTTAACCAGGTAGTAGACACTGTCACTTCCTGTTCATTTCCACTGTCTTCTCGATGCTGTGGCTCCACTTTAGGTTCCGGCTGCAAACAGCTCTTACACTATCTGCGTGCAGGGTCAGCTGAGCATGTGGCGCTCACGCATCCAGGGCGACTCACCACCAGCGACAGCTCCAGACTCAGTAGATATGAGCCCGGAATCCTCCGCCTGGGTGCGGAAGTTGGAGCTGCGGGAGGGCATGGAAGGACAGAAGCACGTCCTGAGAACGTGCCTCCGTCGGTGTTTGCTTTTCCTTCCCTGTCATGCTTTCCTCTTTCCCTACGGAGTTTCCAGGATCAGCACCCAAGGCCACCATTTGTCCTTGCATCCCAGGCTTGGAATCTGCTTCTAGTCACTTCTAATTCCCAGCCCAGGCTGTTCTAACAGCGTCTCAGACCATCTCTTGTTGCCATCTGAGATGATCTCTCATTTGTCCTTTTGTCCGCCCCACACCCACCAGCATGTAATACTGAAGGTGGGGACCTTTTCACTTTCCGTCTTATGCACATGTGTCCTAGAACCTAGTTCCTACTGAGAAACACGTGGGCACAGAGTTGAAGCTCAGTCCTTATTGCTGAATGAATGAATAAAAGCCAGAGACTTTTCAGCAGCAAGAGCACCAGTTAGGGGAAACATGACCAGCAGGCAACAGATGCTGGGGGATGACTTCAATTAGTTGGGATTAACGTGTACTGTAGCCACAGTTCACAGAGTTCCACAGAGGGACCTGAATTGTGCTATGGTACCAGTAATCTGTTAGCCAAGTTGAAATTAGAACTCGGCTGTCCTACCCGACATGCATTCCACAGTGATACACTGTGTAAAAACACAGTCTTTCGACTACTGGTTAAAAGCCAGTACACAGTTGGGAGAATTTCCATTCTTTAGCGACTTTAAAAAAGAACATCTTGTTCATAAAGTAACTATTGAGAGAATGAAATGGAAATTACCTCCCACGGTCAAATTCTGTCACTTGCAAATCTGTAACAGACTCCTGGGCTTTTACACTGACTTTGCTGTGTGCATCATGGAGGCCAGAGGAAAGGACGATTTGCTCAAACCGAAATGCTGCTCAGCTCCCTCATGAGCATGTCTGGTGACACACACCTGGGCAGCCAAACCCCAGTCACACATGATCAAGCAGAAGGGACATACCAGCACACCTCCACATGACCCAGAAAAGGACAAGACCAAGAGCCGGGAAACAAAGTCGCACCTGCCATATTAAATAAAAGAATCAAAACCAGGAGTGATGTTGGGTCAGTTCGTGTTCATCTAAGAGCTGCCACTTTCCCTACGGTAGAAAATTTCATGCTGGGAATGGAAACCACACGAGGACCTGTGTCCTAATGAAGCCTTGTCCTTAGTCATAACGAAACACACCTCGTACAGCTGCGAGGCTTCTTTTATCCACGATGAAGGAACCTGGGCTCTGCCAATATAGAAATCTGCTCTTGATTAAGAAGGGGAGTAAAGAAATGAACTCTGCCTACCTGTTAACTGGAAAATTCAGTTAGATCTATTCCCTTAGTTCTCTAACTATATAGGTTTAATTAAGCCATTTTCTAATTTCATTTTGCAACATATATATATATATATATATATATATATATATATATATATATATATATATATATCTATGAGCCCATATACATACATATACATATATATATATATATATATATATATATATATATATTATTACATATTTTTATAATACCAGAGAATCTTGAGGAGTAATACTTGCTAATCAGAGCATTCTCCTTTTCTGCTTTATTTATTATATTAATTATATAATGCTAAGGGCTTCGTGTTGTTAATTATATAACTTTAAGGATGTTAACTATGCAGTTTACTTGTCACCTCTGGCACTGGGCCACGTTGCCTACTTTATCACATGCAGAGTCCTGTGTTCCATACATGCATTCAGACGATTCAATAAGAATGAACTGATCTATAGGTTCTCGTTTCTTAAGTCAGTCACCTTAAAAAGTTATAGCCGGGCATGATGTCACACGCCTTTAATCCCAGCACTTGGGTGGCAGAGGTAGGAGGATCACCGTGAGTTCGAGGCCACCCTGAGACTCCATAGTGAATTCCAGGTCAGCCTGAGCTGGATTAAGACCCTACCTGGAAAAACCAAAACCAAAAGAAAACAAAAAAAACAATAGTTAGGTCTTTAAACCCGAGGTCCTTCTAGTGTTGCCCCCCCTCCATCCTGACAGCAGACACTATTCTCCAGAGCCACTGTCGAAATGGGGCTTGGAAGCTAGGTGGGGCGGCTCGTGCCTGGAATTCTAGCACTTAGTCAAATAGCGAGTTCCAGACTAGCCCTGACCGCATCAGACCTTGTTTCTATATACATGCTGGAGCTTGGGAAGTGTGCCCTCCTTATTAGGTTGTAGTGCTTCTGCTCGCTTCCTCTGCACCCCTGCCCGGACCCCACTGCCGGCCCGAGCGTGACTAATGCGTGGGGCCGTGGAGAGGATGGCTGCTCTGCTTGTCGTCAAGGCAAACGAGAAAGAAGCTGGCCAAGGACGGTGTTTTGAGGACCACTGTGGTGGGAATGGGGGTGCTCATGGAAGAACCACCCCCAGTGACTCGTTCTGCAGCCCTGGAGAGGAAGCAGAGTGTCTACATTTATTTATTTGACAGAGAGGAAGAGGAAGAGAGAGAGAGAGAGAGAGAGAGAGAGAGAGAGAGAGGGAGGGAGGGAGAGAGAGAGAGAATGGGTGTACCAGGCCACTGCAAATGAACTCCAGACGCTTGTGCCCCCTTGTGCGTCTGGCTAACGTGGGTCCTGGGGAATTGAACCTGGGTCCTTTGGCTGTGCAAGCAAATGCCTTAATTGCTAAGCCATCCATCCGCCCCAGTATCTATATTTTGACAAAACTCTAATGCTAGTGAATCGAAAATGGAGGCTCAATCTGTGAAAATTATGAAGGCAATCATGAGAAACATTACTGCAATAGTGTAAGACCCAGTCATTAAGGAAAGGACAGGGGAGTGATGTGAACTGGTTCATCACCTATCTAATGGGAGTCACAGATGGGATTAAGTCAATGAGGCATGAAAATGAGATGCAGACAGAGTAGAAATGAGGAGGAAATGACTAGAACAACCAAACACAGGAAAGGTTCAAATACTTCTGAGGAACATGATTTGGGACACAGGACCAATTGAGGGGTTAAAATTGGAAAGCTCAGGTGTTTGCATGTTATATTTCAGCCCCTTCAGACACACACACACAACACACACACACACACACACACACACACACACACACACACACACACTCACCACATGTAATATACTGCCCTTCAAGTGCTATTAAAGATAACAAGCTCATGGGCTGGAGAGATGGCTTAGCGGTTAAATGCTTGCCTGTGAAGCCTAAGGACCCCGGTTCGAGTCTCGGTTCCCCAGGTCCCACGTTAGCCAGATGCACAAGGGGGCGCACGCGTCTGGAGTTCGTTTGCAGAGGCTGGAAGCCCTGGCGCGCCCATTCTCTCTCTCCCTCTATCTGTCCTTCTCTCTGTGTCTGTCACTCTCAAATAAAAAAAAAAAAATTAAAAAGATAACAAGCTCAGACAATGTTGAGGCTGTCTCCCTACGTGTCACCTCTCAGCTGCTGGGAGAGGCGGAGGGAGTGGAGTGGCAGGCAAGGGAGAAGGGCCGTGGCATGTGGTGGCTTTGCTGTGATCTGGCCGTGGAGCCCCGTGTTTACTCTGGGATCTCCTGGCCTGGGGCTGAGGGACTGGCTAACTGCAACACAGCCAAAATCATCACTCATAAGAATAAACAAAATAACAGTGATGGCTGAAAATGCCAGCTGGTGTACAGGAAGAAACGTTATTCGACCTCCATTAGGAATTGCAGAGTTACTGCCATAGAAAATCAAAATTAGGGAAATGGATGTGGTGGCACATGCCTTTAATCCCAGCACTTAGGAGGCAGGAGTAGGGGGATCTCCATGAGTTCGAGGCCACCCTGAGACTACATTGTGAGTTCCAGGTCAGCCTGGGCTAGAGTGAGACCCTGCCTTGAAAAAAGGGCCAACGAAATGGCTCAGGAAGTACAGTCTTCGCTATTGAAGTAGAAGGACCTGAGTTTGAAGCCCCAACTTCTACATAGAAGCTGCCTTGGGGACGCATGCCTGTAATCTCCAAGAGGATCCTAAGGAACTGGTGGCTTGTCTAGTCCCATTGGTGAACTCTCGGTTCAGCAAGAGACCTCGTTTGAAACAAGGTGGAGAGGGACTGAAGAATGCTTTTGTTTTCCATCTCTAGCCTCTACACGCACACGTGTACACATGTGCATGTATACCTACGTGCACACATGTGTCCGCATAGATATGATCACACATACATACACATGTACTCCATGTGTACATATGCGTGCAAATGAAAAGAAAGGAAAACTGAAAATTATTGAGGAATATCCCGGAGACTATTTTTAAACATTCCGCTAGTTCTTATTCTAAGCCTGGCATTCTATTAAATTTTTCTATATGTAAATCTTGCTCAATCCCCTAAGTAGTCCCATGAGGCAACTGTCCACACGCCCTGGAGCTCATTTACACAAGTGACTGAGTGTCCATCCTAATTTTCTGCTGGTTCGGAGACCTGTGCAAATGTTCCCGAGGCACCCAACAAAGTGAGGCTTTGAAGGGTGGTCCGATGTTTTCTCCACTGCTACTCTGCTTGATCACTGGGGGAACACAGTGGCTGACATTTAGGATAGTGTGCCCACATTTCCCTAGTCACAGAGGAACAAAGGGGCCCAGACCCGGGTAGAAACAAGAGCAGACCTGAGCCGACGTCACCCTGCCAGAGCAGGCTCGTTAACAGGCCTAGAAGCAGGTGCTCCGGGAGCCCTGAGATCCTCCTGGACCCGGACTTCCTCGGCTGTTTCCATACTGTTCAAGCCACTCATTTATTCGCAGCCTGCCAGTGACACTGTACTCGTGACAAAATGTGCAAACCGTTATCAACTGATGAACACAGAAAACTCGGTGTGTGGAGTTTGACCCATGGACTGCAGACGGACACGGAAGTACAAGTTTTGAAGATCTGTCCTAATGCCCGCTTGTTTACAGAGGGCAACAGATGCCCAGAGGTGATACTGAGGTTATGTGACACATTACGGGGCTGCTGAGGATGAGCCTGGCTCCCCTTTGCACCTGTGGTAATAGGCTCTGTTGTACTGAAGATCAAAGTGAGCAAGACAGTGTGGGGTGTAAACACTTGCTTAAGTCAACTTGAGAACGTGGCCCTGTGACTATGGCATCAAGTATAAGTTTCAAATGATTAGAATGAAAAGGACTTTCAAATAACCGGAATATCCCGAAGAGATGTTAACATGGACATGCTTTTATTTCTCTGTGAAGACCTGGAGAATGCATTAAGGATGCTGAAGAGGCTTTGGGCCATCCTTTTACTATTAATTATCACACTGCTTGGAAATAAGAGCTGCTTGTGGGTGATTACCAGTTATTTAAACTTCTCAAGCCTCAGCCCTGTGCCTATTAACACTAACCCGTCATAGCACCTGTGTCACAGAGCCGGTGTGAGGTTTAAAGAGCTGACATGCATGGCAAACAGTGAGTTAGGGAATGCTAGATTTTGTTCTCACCATCGTCACGCTCACCGTCATCATCGGTGCAGCTAAAGAAGTGAGGTGGAGGTAGGATTGCTTTGGGCCAGGCAAGGTCCAGAAGTCCCATAAAGTGGGTAGATAGGAATACAACATTTTCAAAATTATGTGTGTGTGTGTGTGTGTGTGTGTGAGAGAGAGAGAGAGAGAGAGAGATCACATGTGTGCATGCGCACAAGCATGTGTGTGCACACGTGTGTGGCAGGCAGGGCATACCCTCGATTGCCATCTTCAGAAACACCATCTGTCTTTTTGGAGGCAGGGTCTTTCACTGGTCAGGAGCTCACCCATTAGGCTCCACTGGCTAGTCAGAAAGCCCCCAGGGCCCCACCTGTCTCCATCTCTCCAGTGCTGGGACGACAAGCATGCACCCCGGCATTTTTAAGTGGGTTCTGGGATTCGAACTCAGGTTCTCATGCTTGTAATCTGAGCACGTTGCTGACTGTGCTGTCTCCCCGGTGTGGAACACAACTTCTGCAGGATGAAAAGTTCTGTCTTCAAAGCTGGATTTCCCCCTCTCTGGGATTCTTCCAGCGGGTCATGTATGGAGCTGTTTAGCCCTCATCCTGCCTGAGCCACCCTCATGCCTGGCGGAAGGAAGGGGGAATGGCCAAGGAAGGAGGCTCATTAAACCAGAGCAGGCACATTGGCTGGCAGTCCTTCCGGCCCCTGGAGATGTAGAGGGGTGATAATAGACCCAATCAAAGAACTTGTACTTTAGACTTTGAGTAGCACAAGGGAACGTGTCAAGTTTCCCCCACGATTGTCAGAGGAGATCCCAGCTGACAGCTCCGTGGGGAGGACAGTTACAGGGGAGGGTGACTTGAGAAGTCTTCATGTGTCAGGAGAAAATGCTTGAAGATAGCAGGATGATCAGCCCCCCAAGTACCCAGAGAGTAAGAGAGGGTCTGCGAAGGGTGTCTGTGACTCTCAGAAGAGCTCTTGCGGGGGGAAAAGGGAAGGTTCGTTCTCTAAGGTTCTGGAAGGGTGAGGAAGACCGATAAGTTGTCAGACCTCAAGGGAGAGAGACGTGCTCACACAGGGATGATAATGGCAGCCACCATCCTCCCCTCATAGCAGGTCTGCGCCACATGGCAGGGGGGTACTTAGGACACTGCGTGGGCTATACTGCCTGATCATCACGCCAACCCCGAGAAGCTGGTCCACTCTTGCCCTCTGCCAAACGAGAATGAGAACGCCGAGGCTCAGTCAATGGAGTTGCTTCTGCTGGTAGCTGGTAAGGAAAAGAGCCAATAAGGAGACTGTAGGGCTTAGATGTGTGCGTGTGTGCATGTGTGCATGTGTGCATGTGTGTACACGCAGGTGCACTTGTGTGTACATCCATGGGGAGGTCAGGGGACAGCCTCGGGTGCTGCACCTCAGAAACTGTCTGCATTTTGTGAGACAGTCTCTCATTCACCTAGAGCCCTCCAATTAGGCTATACTACCTGGCCAATGAAACCCCAGAGATCTCCCTGTCTCTGCCTCACCGTCACTGGGATTAGAGGCACATGCCACCATGCATGGCACTTTCATAGGTTGTGGTGATCAAACTCAGGCCTTCCTATTTTCAAGGCAAGCAACACTTACCAATGGAGGTGTCTCCCTAGATCCCCTGGGCTTGGTTTTTAGCCTCTTGGTATCCAGGCCTCTGACTTCTAGCACAGTGTGCCTGACTCATTTATCTCTCTTCTTGCAAAGAAGCCTTGGAATGGAGTGCATCTTTACATAAGGAAGAAGCTAGCAGATTTCTGGGAGACCAGAGCCTAGTTCTCAGTGCTTCTGATCGGCACTGGCACACTGAGCCATCGAGATCATATTTCTGCATTGGGTTGGCCTCTCCAAACTGTTTCATCACTGTACGGTGTATAAGATCCTTGAGGGCAGAGACCCCACAGGGTCCATATGTGATGCCTGTGGCGCAGGGTATGTGTTAAGATATACCAAGAAATGAAGGAATGGACAGGACTCATCCCTTTCCTGATGGTGAATCCCATCACCTTTCAGCCTCTGCCTTTGCCTCATAAAATAAACAGGTCTTTTTACTGATCTTTCCCGAGTGTATTATTGTCAACCAGGTCACAATAAAAGTGCTAGGAAAAGAGTTTTAGGGATAATCATATAATTTCTTGCCCTGTCTTTGAATGCCATGAGCTCTTTGTCCTCTGGCAATGGCCTCAATCTCTCTGGACAAGAGTTTATTGATCTACAGAATACAGGATCTATTAAATCAATGACCTTCCAAGCGACTTCCTCAGTGAGAGAGGTTCAGAGACCCCCATTCTGTTTGTTGGAAGGCAGAAAGATAGGGTCCTACCTACTCACTCTGTCTTGTGTAGCAAAATATCTCTGTTTTTGTTTTATATTTTTAACCCCCCCAGAATTTTTCCCCAAACATCTCAGAAAACAGAGCTCCAAACTCCAAATTATTGAAACCTCTGAGCCAATGGACTTCTCTGAAGGCTGCTTCTAGCTTTGATCTACAGATCCGTGGTCACACAGGTGTGGGCACATGAATATGGACAGACATCAATCTGTGGAACAGTCATGCACGGAGGACTTAATCGTGTCCACAAACACTCATGTCTTTGCATGCAACTCTCCACATTTTCTTATTATAGCCACTTTAACAAACCAAATCTCCGAGGCATCCTTGCACTGCAGG
Organism: Jaculus jaculus; assembly: GCF_020740685.1. Classification (NCBI taxonomy): domain Eukaryota; kingdom Metazoa; phylum Chordata; class Mammalia; order Rodentia; family Dipodidae; genus Jaculus; species Jaculus jaculus. The sequence continues at coordinate 8,365,003 of NC_059107.1, read as the reverse complement.
CTTATGTGGTCTCTGTCAAGTCAATATTGTAGCTGTGCTTAAGTCAGCTAACAGACACACCATCCACGTTGGGAAAAAGTATGAGTGTTAATTTGTCCAATCCCATTTGAAGCCACAGAGGGCGGTACCTGTGCACTCAGCTATCTGCAAACACGTCAACAGGCTTACCCCTCTCACACCTTTGACCTAACAGAGCTACTTAAAGTCTCACAGCCAGACGCCTCTCAGTCCTGATATTTGGGATAGAACGTTGTCAACACGTGGCAGAAGGTTGGGGATCCCCAAATCCCTGCACAGCCCAGGCTGTCAAGGCAAGGCCTCCTCTGGGATTGTGGGTTCTCACAGATGGCACCCTCATCTGCCCTCACTGTGGTCACCGCTGAATCCTGGCTTGGCCAACTTGAGAGCCAAAGCCAAAGTCAATTCAAGTTCAGCCTTCCAGACTTTTCTAGGATATGGTGAGTCCCTTTGTCTGAAGTTCATGGAAGAATCAAACCAACAAACAGCATCTGCCTTCACACCGTCACAACCTTCCTGTGAGGAGAAGCAGGCCACAGGCTGCTTTGGTGGACGCTGCCTTATGCCCTCACAGGCCTCACACAGGGTGTTTCCGGGAAAGAAGACCCACCTCGAATGCTGGCTGAAAACTGTATCAAACTCCAGACAAAATGTTCAGTTTGAAGTGCACTGAAGAGGAAAAGGGAATCTTCTAGTTAGTGGAACATTCATGCGTCTTCTCATTTATTCATGACTGCTTCATATTACCAAGCATGTCACAGCTACAGGGATGTGGAAGAAATTAAGACAGATCTGTCCCTCTCCTGCAGGTCACTCGAGGTGTAGTGAGAAAAGCTAATTCCGCCTGGGGAATTATAGAACAAGTAAACAGAGCCAACCCTGACCCTGGAGCTCAGAGAAGATTCAGCCTGGGCTTGATGAAGCCCCCTGGGAAAGGAGCCGTTGGTTGGGGGACGAGGGCGGGGTGACCACTCTACACAGCGCGTATGCTCCGGCTCAGGGCCACAGAGGCCCGCCACCTCCTTGCCATGTGACCTCAAGAACACAGTGTCCTCTGCTGCCAAGCAAGCGTTAGTCATTGTTTATCGTCCTTGTCAGTGTGGCCAGACTGGGTATCACCTGGGAGCCTAACCTGCGGGCATGTCTGTGACGGCATTTCCAGGAAGGAGGATCCACCTTGAGTTTGGGCAACGTCATCCCATGGGCTCCTGTGACAAAATCAATATTAAGGAAGCAAGGTAGGGGCTGGAGAGATGGCTTATCTGTTGAGGTACATGCCTGTGTAGCCTAAGGACTCAGGTTTGATTCTCCAGGTCCCACCTAAGGCAGATGCACAAGGTGGTGCATGCATGTGTCTCGAGTTCATTGGCAGTGGCTAGGGGCCCTGGCGTGCCCATTCTTTCCTTCTCTCTCCCTTTCTCTCTCTCTCTCTCTCTCTCTCTCTCTCTCTCTCTCTCTGTGTGTGTGTCTCAAATAAATAAATAAATAAAAATAAATCTGTGAAAAGAAAGAAAGCAAGGTAAGCTTGGCCGTCCATCTCTCTCTGCTTCCTGACTATGAATGCCATGTGACCAGTTGACCAGCTGCCTTGTGCTCTGCCACCACACCGTCCCCATCACAAGGGGCTGTGTCCTCAACCTGCAAGCCCAGATGCATGCTTCCCCACATATGTTAGGTATTTTATCGCAGCAAGGAGAAAAGCTACTGACTGTTACATTCCTATATCCCGGGGCAGCTGTGGGGATTAGCTGTGCTTTGTGCCCCATTCTCAGAACAGGGTCCAGCACACAGTGATCACTGACACTGGCCTCCAGGCTTCTTGGGGCTCCACCTTTCTCCCCACTTCCTGTTTGCTCCTCTGCATTAGGAAGAGGCAAGGAAGCAAGGCGTGAGCTCTGCTTGTTGCACACAATTCCACACATCGGCTCAGCTTGGTGCTAACATGTGCTCAGTGCCTCTATGTGGGTGACGAGGGGCCTCTCCACACTGGCGGGGCAGATGGAGTCCTGCCTGGCCCTTCTGAATGGGGCCATGGGATACGGACCCCAAAGCCAGTCCTTTTCTTGGGTTTGCTCCATCCTAGTGCCTTTCCTCTGAGTTAGAGAGGTTGTTGGGCTGGGGAGATAGTTCAGCTGGAAAAGTGAGAATATGAGTTCAATCTTCAAAACCAACATAAAAAGCTGAATGTGGGGGCTGGAAAGATGGATTATGAAGCCTAAGGACTCAGGTTCAATTCTCTAGGTCCCATGTAAGCCAGATGCACAAGGTGGAGCATGCATCTGGAGTTCATTTGCAGTGGCTGGAGGCCCTGGCATGCTCATCCTCTCTCTGTATCTAATAAATAAGTAAATTATAAAATATTTTAAAAAACATTTAAAAGAAGCTGGATGTGGGGGCGTGCACTTCCAGCACTCGGGCCGCAGAGGCAGTCAGATCCTGGAGGATCACTGTCTAGCTGGTTAGCCTACTTGGTGAGCTCTGGGACAGACAGAGGCTGTTTCAAAAAGAGGTGGCTGGCGTTCCTGAGGATGGCCCCCCAAGGTTGTCTTTTGACTCATATGCACATGCACACATACATGCCTCTATGTTACCGTACATAATGAATACACACTTTTTTTTAAAAAAAGCTGTGGGGCTGAAGAGATGGCTTAGTGGTTAAGGTGCTTGCCTGCGAAGTCTAAGGACCCATGTTTGACTCTCCAGATCCCACATAAGCCAGAGGCACAAAGGTGAGGCAAGCGCGAAGTAGAACATGCCCAGTAGGTGGCGCAAGCATCTGGTGTTCAATTGCAGTGGCTGAGGCTCTGGTGTGTCAATTTTCTCTCTTGCTCTCTCTCTCTGTCTTGCTCTTTCTAAAATAAAATTTAAAAAAATTAAAGAAAAAGCTGTGAAGGTTTTCCTTATTTGGGCAGTGTGGCCCAAAGGAGAATGGGCCTAATGCTTAGCATTGGAAGAGTCTGAGATCATGTTCTAGCTTTTGCCACAGAACCTGATGCAAGGTTTTTCGACAACCTGGACTACCTTTCTATCTCTACAACGAGACTATCTCATCAACCTTGCGGGAAGACTGCAGACCCCATCAAACGCTCTGGTCGAGGTCCTTCGAGGAAGGGGTATGTGAGTGACCACTGCAGACCTGGAGAGCCTTGGGTCACCTAGGAAGACAGCATCTGGTATCTGGGGCTGGTCTTCCTGTCCACCCATTCCCTCACCCCCCAGAGGCTCTGGGGATCAGCAAGCAGCCCTCTGTGAAGGTGCTGCCCACGAGGGAGATATAGCAAAGGGAGAGGGGAGAGGCTGGGGGAGGGAAGGGTGTGGATGGACCTCAGTGTGGACAGTAATCTTTTCTTCCCTTGCTCATATGCCGACACTCACGTATGGGCTCTATGTGAAAGGAGTGGAGCAGTGGTCAGGGCAGTGGCCAGGAAAGACTCAACACAGAATCAACTCTAGCCCATCCTGCAGCTGATTTCTTCATGACCTCAAACACAGCACTTGCCTTCTCTGCTGTGGTAGGGGCAGCTGTGATGAGCTCACTGGCACCCTCAGGCCCGGCTCTCCGGGGATCTCCATACCGAGTTGAGAGGGCACGATCTTCACATGTGTGCTGATGTGTGGGTGCTGCCTGACCCTTCCCAGACACCTCATGCCCCCCAGGGCCCCTCTTCTTTGCTACTCTCCTGGCTCGGTTAGCAACCTGTGGCGTTGAATAATTGCCACAGCATTCTCGTTATAAGGCAGTTTACAGGCTTGATTTGATCCCGTTGTAGAACGAGGTCACAAATGCTTCTGGGACAGCACCGAAGGGCCGTGTTTCTTTCATGGGCCGCAGGAGCCAGGTAAGTGGATGGGAGCAGCCCGCACTAACGGTGACTTCAGGCCCTGTGAGAACACACCCTGGCAGGGCGCTCCAAATACCCCACGGGCAGCAGCAGTCCCAGAGCCTGGGGACCGGGCGCACGGGCCGGAAGTGACAGAGCACAGGGTGAGCACTGAGAGATGCCCCCGAGGAGCTGAGAGGCTGGCTCGGTGGGAGAAGCTCCATCCCACTCGCAGGAACCAGGCAGTGGGCCTCAGGTAGGGACGGAGCCAAGGAGAGTCTGGCTCTTCATGGGCCCCATCTCCCCATCAGTACCCACCTATTCATTTGCATATTCAAAACTGAATTCACATCCCTGCTCCCTCTTGATTTAGCACCGACAGGATGTTGACATAAGAACAGTCTGTGAGACATGTCAATGCCATTTACCTCATTCATTCCCTCCCTGTTCCTTCCTTGATTTTCTTAAGCAGCTTTCTCTCTCTCTCTTTCTCTTCCCCTTTCTCTCTCTCTCTCTCTCTCTCTCTCTCTCTCTCTGCCAGGCTCTGGGAAGCCACCCGAGCATGACACAGGCACAAGGCTGCCTCCAGGCCGAATTGCTTGCCTCATCTCAGTTACGGGAAGCGGAAGGTACCTGGGGCTGTGGCATCATGTGTGGAACGAGGAGCTGACTTAATCGGGGAGGGAGCTGAGGGAACCTCAGAGACGCTATCTTGTCCCAGACGTAAGTGTCTTCCTTCTCCAGTAATGATAACGACACTGACAGTGGTTATTACCATGGTAATTATCAACCTTTATTAAGTGCCTATTTGGAGTCATATGTTTCCCTAAGCATTTTGTATACATCATCTTGCTTAATTCTCAGACCACCCCAGAAGGAGGTGTTCTACTTCTCTTTTAGAGGTAAGACAACGAAAGCTCAGAGAGTGCAAGTGATGTGAACGATGCCACACAGTTGCTAAGTTTAACCCCGAGGTCAAGCCCAGATCCGTCCAACAACCCCTGTACCATGTGACTCACCAGCGGCTGCAGAAGCTACGGCTGGACCCGCATAGCACTGAGACCATCCTATCCAGAGAGCCTTGAAGGGAGGGGAGTGGGCCAGCTCAGCCTCACAGAGGGAGTCAAAAGATTTCTCAGCAGGGGCTGGGGCAGGAGACTGAAGAACAGTTTCTTCTCAGGCCGCTGTAGCTGAACGGGGCTTGCACTCACTGCTGCATGGACCCAAACCTTCAGCTCTATCGTGCAACCAGAGGTAGGTGGCAGCCATGTGGGGTGGCGGTGTGAATGGCTGGCTGCCTTGACATTGGGTGACCAAATCTCACCATCCCTTCCTCAGCAGCCAGCATGCCAGAAAAGACTATTTTATCAAAGTTCCACTGAGTTTTGAATTCTGGGTCTGTCACTGGACTGTAGGAAAAATTTGCACTCAAGCAGATTCTTACGAGGATCAGAAATCCTTTACCTACATGCTGCCACCTGCCCCCCAACTCTTCCATGCTCAGCACTTAAATAGCACTGTCATAAAAAAACACACATTTTGGGGTTCTGTGGACCTGAGGGAGAGCGTAGCCCCATCATTTTATGATGGTAATGATTTTTTAAAAAATATTTTATTTATTTGAAATAGAGAGGGAGAGGCAGGTAGAGAATGGGCATACTAGGTCCTTCAGCCACTGCAAAGGAACTTCAGATGCATGCACCCCCTTGTGCATCGGTTTTACATGGGTCCTGGAGCATTGAAGCCTGGTCCTTAGGCTTCACAGACAAGCACCCCAACTGCTAAGCCCAAGATAATGATTTTTGAAATGGCACTTGAACCCTGGGAACTTCCGTTTCTCCATCCAGAAAAGACTGGGATATGTGATGAGACTTACATGGAGAGACATAAACAGCATGTTCAGAGTAGACAAGCACATAGACACAGAAAGCAGGTAGGGGACTTCTGGAAGGAGGTGACCAGTGTGGGCAGGGGTTGGGATAGGATGGGTAATTCTTGCAGACTGTCACAGAGTTTCTCTGTTAGGTGAGTAAAACATTTTAACAATAACACTGGTGATGCTATGCAGCCCTGTGAACAGCCAAGGACCACTGGGCTATTTGCTTTAAATGAGTGGCCCTATCTGAAAAAGAAAAATCTATTCTGAAAAATAAAGAAGGAAATAGTAGCATAGATTTCCAAGGCCTCCATGGTTCAGGTTCACTTTATGGACACACCAATATATAAATATGCATACTTATCTATGTTCTCATATACATGAATTATGAAAACATATGTTAACATATGTATGGATACATAGATATCCAAATAATATGTGAACATATATGTAACAGTTTAGTCGAAAGGTTCTACAAAGTAAGGATTCTCTACCTGTGCAGAACATTTAAATATATATATATAAATATATAAATAAATAAATAAATAAATATATATATATACACACACACACACACATACATATATATATCCTTCTTTCTTTCTTTTTTGGTTTTTCAAGGTAGAGTCTCACTCTAGCTCAGGCTGACCTGGAATTTACTATGTAGTCTCAGGGTAGCTTCGAACTTATGGCGATCCTCCCCAGTGCTGGGATAAAAGGCATGTGCCACCACGCCCTGCTTAAAGTATATATTTTTTTTAATTTCAGAGGAGGGGGGTGACTGGGCATGCCAGGGCCTCCAGCTGCTGCAAACAAACTCCAGATGCATGCATCCCTTTGTGCATCTGGCTTACATGGGTCCTGGAGAATCGAACCTGGGTCCTTTGGCTTTGCAGGCAAGTGCCTTAACTACTAAGCCATCTCTTCAGCCCAGGACATTTAACTTTTACAACTATGGTATCATGTTATAACCTTTGTTCCTTCCTGATGACATTGAGTAGGTAGGGCAGGCACTGTTTGTGACTGACAGATGGGGAAACTGAAGCCGGAAAGTTGTCCAAGAGTGCAAACTGGCAAAGCTGGAGTCTAGGCAGAAAGCACGTTTTTGTAAAATTTCATCTTGAGGGCTGGAGAGATGGCTTCGTGGTTAAGCGCTTGCCTGTGAAGCCTAAGGACCCCGGTTCGAGGTTCTATTCCCCAGGACCCATGTTAGTCAGATGCACAAGGGGGTGCACACATCTGGAGTTTGTTTGCAATGGCTGGAGGCCCTGGTGCGCCCATTCTCTCTCTCTCTCGTTCTGCCTCTTTCTCTCTCTGTCTGTCACTCTCAAATAAATAAATAAAATTAAACAAAAATATTCATCTTGGGTAAGCTCCTCCCCCATTCCACTCTACCCCTTTCTCCTGGCAACCCTCCATCGGTTTGAACCCACAGCACATTTCCCATGAGAAGACTGCTGCTGGCTGTTTGGAATTCCTGCCTTCTGACCCAGGCAGAGAGGACCGTGGGTGGAATGTGCCTCCTGCCCCCTTCCTAAGGCTTTCCCAGTTCTTGACTCTCTAATTACACCAAGTCACAAACTCAGAAGGAGAGGGTCAGTTCCATGCAGCAGAAGGCTAATTAGGTGGTTGAATTTCTGAAAATGATCATCTTATAAATTGAGTTGTTCCTCTGAAGGGGAAAGAAAACACCACACACTCGACTATGTTTCAAACTGAATTAATTAGTAATTTGAAGCCTAATTATCAACTAATCTTTTGGAACATGTGAGCCTTTTGTATCTGGATGGTACCCGCAATTTGCATCCTATTAGCTGCAGTTGTAAGGAATTGAGAACTCATTAGGTCAGGTGACGGAAAATGCAGATCAGAAGGACAGGGCAACCTCAGGGGCTGACTTGGGGTGCTAGAACAGAGGGGTCACTGGGCAGTAGCTGGAGGCTTGTGGTGTAATTACCTGGGGTATTTCAGTCGCCCTGAGATGATTTATGATGTTCATCTTATCCAAGGAAGGCGAATATACATGTCCCTACCCTGCTTCTGTGGCTCTCCAAGCAGTAGGGTGTTTTAGAATGTCCCGAGGTGTTCTAGAGTGGTGAAAAGAGCAAGCAGGTTGAAGCTAGCCAGCTCCATTGCTGACTAGCTGTGTGGCTAAGTCATAGCCATTTGTTACAAGCAAAAGAGATAATAAAGGGAGGTGATTTCATGGTCTGGGATTTGAGGCTTGTCAAGGGCTCTCCTCAGTTCAAAGTGAAAATGTGTGTGTGTGTGTGTGTGTGTGTGTGTGTATATGTATATATATATATATATATATACACATACATACATACATACCTACATACATATATATACATACTAGTTGCTGCAATTGAACTTCAGACACTTGCACCACTTTGGGCATCTGGCTTACATGGGTCCTGGGAAATGGAACCTGGTTCCTCAGGCTTCCCAGGCAAGTGCCGTAACTGCTAAACCATCTCTCCAGCCTGAAAAAGTTCATCTGTAGGTGAGACCCTTGATTCCTCCCAAATGATTCTATACAGATGTCACTTATAATAATGGAAATGTTTCTGACAAAGGAACCTGGTTTGGCCATTGAACTCTCAGCGTCAGTTACCCTTTCTGCCTCTGACACATCAGGACAGTCAAGCTGGGCCCTTAGAGGGAAATGCCAAGTCCATTCTAAGGCTGGACAGCAGCAGAGAGAGGGGTAGAGTGTAAGTATTGAGCAGGTGTCTAGACCCTATTTTTGACCCAGATCTTATATCTTAATTATTCTAATGACCTTTGCTCTGAAATAAGCATAAAACATCAATCAGTTCGTCAGTGAATAATCAACATTGCACATAGCATTCATAACAAAATACCATGGTTAAAACTGAGCATGGTGGTGTGTTCAGTTAAGCAAGATTAACATTGTTACAGATAACAATGTGCTGAAAATCACATCTCAATGGGAACATGCAAAATTACAGAGACAGGCCAGGGTAATGAAGAAAGTGTGTGGAAATTGAGGGAAATTGGCACTTTGCAAAATAATGTTGGAGTTCCTGAAAACGTTAAGCATCGAGATGAGAACACATAGCTCGGTGATTCCACTCCTGGGTGTATTTTCAAGAGAGAAACTCGTGCAAACCAGTGTTATTTATATGAGTCCCAAAGTGACAATGACCCAAATGTCCATCCATCGTTTAATAGATGGGCATTATCTCCATGCGCTGTGTTTGTAGCAGTGGTGATTGTTTGGCGATCAAACAGGGAAATACAGGGAGATAGAATATATGTTAATGGCTTCCTGGGGTTGGAGGAGTGCGCGGAGCATGATATGCAGTGACTGCTGGTGGGAGCGGATTTGGGGCTGGCAAAACATTTAATATAAGGTTTTGCTGACGGGTTCGTCACTCCGTAAACATGCTCAGAGCACCGGCTCCCATGCTACGCATCAGGGACGGGTATGCTACATGACTTTTATCCTAACAAAGCTTCTGAAATTGGGACAAAGTACCAAATAAAATTGCATTGGACTTTGGAACAAAAGGGGTAGGAGAATCAAACCTCTTGAGACAAGAAAGTAAAAGTGTCAATCATGTCACAGGAGAAAGGGACCTGGAAGAGGTCACAATCAGTAAGCTGGAGAGAGAGCTCAGTGGTTAAAGTCACATGCTTGCAAGCCTGAAAGCCCAGGTTCGGTTCCCTCATACCCACATAAAACCAGGTGAAAAAAGTAGTGCATGAGCCTGGAGTTTGTTTGCAGTGGAAAGAGGCCCTGCTGTGCCCATTCTCTCTGTCCTTCTCTCTCTCTCTCTCAAGTAAATGAAAAAATAAAAATGAAATAAACTTACAATGGCACATTGAGGCTGCTAGGTTAAACATTGTGCAGAAAATGATTGGATAGATCAAGTTACCTTTGTGACATGGAAAATAATTACACCCAATAAAAGAACTACGCTGTCTGAAAAGAAAAACATTTTTTTTTTTAAAAAACACAGGCTTATCCAGTCTGTATAGCAAAACAATAAAAACTAAATTGACATTCTCATTGTTCATGCTAGAAGATGGTCCCTGGTTAAAGATTTGTCAAAGTTCTTGTAATTATGATTTAAATAGCCATATTTATGAATAATAAAACTATCATTCAGTTCAATACCAATAGTCTCAAGGCATCTTGCATCCATGCAAAGATGTGGCGATTTTGTTCCCACGCCTAGAAGCAGAGCTGATGGAAGGGAATTCACGTGATGCATCAAAGCCCGCGCCATGCTCCCAAAGCTCTTGGGCAGCGGGCTGCAGTTTGAAGGGGGGAAGTAGAGGACAGAAAGGTAAATCCAGTTTTCCTGAGACTTTGCAAGCTGTTGTTTGTATACTCTACTCACCAGATTGGCCAGTATGTAGTGATACCCAATGCCATTCTTCTCCAGCTTTATGATCTGAAAAATACAAGGGCAGGGAGGGGATCATCAGCTGACCTCACAGTGACAGGACACTGGACGCCCCGCCCCCTCCCAAGAGCAAAGAGCTGCCGTGTACCAGACCAGGTAGCCAGGGCAGCATAGCCAGTGCGCTTGCTTCACAGCTGAGGAATAGCCAGAGGGCCTTCTCAAGCTCTTTAAGGTGGCCCCGCTGTGAAACACAGGATTTGAAATCCACTTTGTGTGATTTTGGGGTTGAGGGGTGAGGGGTGGGGGCGGGGGGATATTACAATCCAAGGATGCTGCCGGGTATTCCTCACTGAACTTCAGGAAGCTCTCCCTGGATGGGGCGTGTCTTTCCCAGGTGGGAATAATCTTATGTCGCACACATCCCCTGCCACTTACGGTATTTGCTACTCAGATGACCGCTCCTTCTAGCTTTGCATCTCTGCCGGAACCCTACAAAGATGCTATCTTGGCATTCCTTCTGTGAGGGATGCGGTTTTATCCCTAAGGCAATTGGAAACTCTGACATCAGTAGACTCATCAGTTTGGCTGTTATGGGAAGCGGCCCAAGGTGGAGGAAGGGATTTGCCCAGGCTGGTGAGTAGACTGGTTGCAATGTCAGCAAGGGGATCTGACTTGTGAGGCTTTCCATGTGGTGCTTGGTTACTGGGAGTCAAGAGTTGGGATCCCCAAAATGCCTCCTATCTTGACTGCAGGCTGTCCCCCCATCATTGCAGGCAGAAAAAAAGTATTTGGGACTACCCAGGCTTTGCTACAGAAGCCAGAGGCACCAGATCACAAGGAATAGATGAGACTATGGACCTTGGCTCCAGCCCTAGCTAGCCTAGAAATTACCTTGATCTATTTCTTTATTCCCTTTTATTTTTAATCATCAAACTGGGTTAGTATACCCTGCTCAGTGTCTCTCCCTGCCCTGCTGCAAGGAAACATAAAACATACGCGAGGTGCTCAGGCTTCTGCCCTAACTGAATAAATTTTCAAGGTTATTAAAATCCACATTCAGACATCTAGTTAATTGGATGTATGGGCATAGCAGCTCCCATATTTTTTATGTGAGGAATAATTAAATGCGAGCACATACAATGACTACTCAGAAACAGTGGTTATATCGTGAAATTCCAGACGGCAGAAATCACATTCTGTGGGGATGATAGTTTTATTAATAATTCTTCATTACTTTTTCATTTTCTTGCCAAATGGTTTGCTGCCCCTTAAACCACGAGACACCTTTATCAAAAAACCCATTCAGCTTCTAATAAACACAAAATGGCAAATCAAAGATATTTCAGAACCCATTGCATTCAAGCGATGGAGCCCTGTAGTTCCTGGACCCATGGAAATACAGAAGAAGCCAAAAGCTGATATTTTTGACCAATAAAATGTAGTAACTTTGTACAGCTCAAGCTACTGGTTGCCTTCCCAGCCGTCCCGCCTCGTGGCTGACCTTACCGCTTTGGCACGCTTTGTTTATTCAGTGCTATGTATGTAGGAAGCGGGCACACGACGGCGGGTGGAGGGTGGCAAGCGTGGCTCTTGTCCCTGGCGGGTTCTCTGTGTACAGGAGAGTTCCTCCACAAACAGATCACCCACACAGACTTACAAACCGTAAAGGACGTTGCTCATGTAACATTCAGTTGCACATAGGGTCCATCCCCTCCCTGCCCCCACTGATTTCAAGTTCCTTCCCAGTGGATGTCCCTCGTGCCCAGCCTTTGTGTCTGAAAACCACACCACTCTCTCCCATTAACTGTATGCTTGACTGCAGATCACCTTCTCTCTAAAGCCTTCTGTGACTGATCTGTTCAGCAAACGTGTACTGCGCATGGTCTTTATGCTGAGCCTTAGGCTGCATGCTGGCATTACAGCTCAGGTCCCCGTGACCTCTCTGATCTGAACCGCCGCTTTAGCAGGGAGGCAGGTGGTAAATAAATACGAGGATGAATGAACAAGGCGCCGGCAGATGAGAGGTGCCTAGACGATGATGTGATGGATCGGTCTGGTCTACTCTTGCCTCTCACTCTGGACTTAGTAACTGCGTTAAGTAATCTAGGGTCGCGCGCACACGCATAGACGAAGCACAATATCCTAATAATCCTGTTCAATGCATATTCTCTCTGCATGTAGTGAAATCTAGATTCTGCATGAGGAAACAGCTGACATATATCTGTTTCCCCTCCCAGTCTTGTTCCCGTTCCCTTTAGACTCTTTCCCTCGTAGTCCCTCTTCATGTTCTGTCCTATAATTTTAAACACATTGCATAGAATATGTAAACCGATTACTATTTGTTTTCTTTTCTGTCCATTATTCATATTGGAGGCTTGCTGGCTCACTGAGTTGGGCATTATTTATCCTTTCTTGGCTCTGCTTCATTCATCTTTCACTCTCACGAAAGCTCATTCCTATGCCCCTCTGACTGACACTATCTTCTTCATTGGGGTGTTGATTCCTGTGTGTGTGTTCACAGTCCTGACTTGGTGTCATCACTGCTTGTCTTAACACGGTGCTGTCAACCGCCTGGCGCACTGACGAGCCCACGGTGGTCACGGTGTCCACTCTGGGGGAGCCGCAGTGGAACAGGGGCTGCGGAGGGAGACAGGTCACAACAGGGAAACCTGATGCAGGTTGTTCATACTCTAAGGTTCCCAATAAATTATTATAAAAATGTCACTGTCTGCTGCTTTTAAATGATGGCTTTGTGGAATAGAATCATTTTGTCTGGCATTTATATGTTTTTTGGGGGGGCTTGAAACATATCACCCCTTGTCTCTTGGCTTTTCAGGTTTCTGATGAGCAGCATGATATGGCTGTGATATTACCTTTGTGAGTGAGCTGGTCTCCTTATCTTGCAGCTTTGGATTTTGTCTGTTTCGTAGTTTCAACATTTGGCTGTAATGCTTCGTGGAGGTTCTCCTCCGGTCATGTGTACTGGGATTTCTAAAGGCCTTTTGTACATGGATGAGCATCTCTCTGCCTACATTTGGGGGGAATTTTTTCTGCTATAATTTAATTGAATAGATTTTCTGTGCTTTTAGTTTTTATCTTGGCTCCTTCATGATGGATTCTTAAGTTTGGGCTCTTGATCATATACAGAGTTCTGGAAGGTTGTGGCCATTTTTTTTTTCTTTTCTTTATTAGTATTTCCTCAGGCTGAATGCTCATCCCTGGTATTCTTTCTTATGGTTACTCTAGTCAATTTGTGATGGTCATTGCTGTTTTATTTATTGAATTTTTCATTTCCAACACTTTGGTGGTTTTATACAATTTTATCTTCCTTACTGAATTTGTAGCTGACTTTCTCACATATATCCTAGCTGTTTTCCTTACTTCACTTATCTGTTTGTTCAAGTCATTGCTTTTATTTTTTGAGAAATAGACTTTTAAATTCTTTGTCAAGAGTTTTAGCCACTTTAGCATCTTTGGGTTTGCCAACAGAGGAGCTATGATTTCTTAGAGGCAGTGAGTTAACTTGTTTTCTTCATTATCCTGGCGTTTCTGTGTTGTAGAGTACGTGTCTCTTCCTTTGAAGATCTTTTCCAGTTTTATTTTGGGATCTTGACTATGGGAAGCCTCCCCTTGAGGGCTCAGTCTTCAGAACTACGCAGAGAGAAGGCCACATGCTCTCTGAACAGCAATGCCACCAACTTGAACATGTGGCCAGTAACCATGAGGCAGAAAAATGACTACTCTGCAACAGGTAGCATGTACTATAAAGTTGAAAAATATTGAGGTAAAAGATATTAAGTGAAGGGCATGAGGGAGAGGAGAGGGAAAGGGGAAAACGAAAGAAAAACCAGCTTAGGTAAAAGACAAAATAAGACTGGAAAAATTATGAAAAGGGGGAGAAAAAAGTAGGAGATTAAAAAAAAACACTTATTGTTCAATAAAGAAAAATGCTTAAACAAAATTAGGTAAGTATAAGAAGAAGAAGAATGAAAAGCAAAGATGTAAAAACTTTAGAGAAATGCAGTCATGGCATGACTATCAGTGCATTAAAAGGGGGAGGTGTTAAAAAAGAGCGGAAGTGGCTTCTTTTCGGATTCTAAAAAATTGAAATTTATCAGATTGTGGGGGGAGTTGTTGATAAAAGTTGGAGACCTTTGTTTTTCCCGTGAAGACTATTGCTGAAGCCGGGACCAGTCCAGTGCCAGATGTCCACCAGGGCTCTCCTTCCTCCATGAGTTATCCTTTTGCACCAGGAGCATCTATTTGCCACACTTATCTTTTTACTCTGGCAGCAAGGTGGGTGTTCCCAGGCTCTGGAGCCTCTCCGGTTTGTACGCTGGGGTGGCTGATGTTCTAGTCCTGGATGAGGGGCTGTCTCCTGAGTGTGCTGGGAATGAGAGAATGTTCTAGCCCCTGGTGGAGGCTGTCTCCCAAGTGTGCTGGGAATGAGAGAAGCAACGATGGCATTGAGATCTATTCAAGCAGGTTGGTTTCTGTGCCTTCAAACCTCTGATGGAGGTATGAAGATTCGGGGTCCTCCACTCTGCTGGGTGATGTGCATCAGGCACTCCGCTGGACCATCAGAGCTCTCAGTTTTGCTGGCAGTTTGCCCTGGGGCAGGTTGGTCCTTGAGGAGGGTTGGTGGATCCAGAGGCTGTACCTTGAGCTCAGGATACTCAGTGCCATTATCCTTGGGTAAATGTGCTCAGCTTCGAGCTATCTCCTCTCTACCTTCACTGCCTGAGCACAGCTCCCACCTATCCCTCTCCAGTCCTGGTTTCCATTCTTGGGGTGTGCAGGTTGCTCCCAGGACCCCTGGCTTGGGATTGTTCCTTGCCATCATCATGTGAAATCCAGGACAGCTCAGTGTTAAAACAACAGGCTCCCTCTAAAGATGGTGTCTAGTCATAGCCCCTAGCTGTGGGAAGTGAGAACATGACCCTTGTGGGAGAAGCCGGTGGCACCCGAACCTCTGGCCAGGTGGCAGGTTTGGGAGAACAGTGCGCCTGCCCCTGGGGTGGGACTGCCAGTGAGTTCTTAAGCTCTTGGGTGAGACTTCTGTGCTTTCCCGGTTTTCTGGGGAACCAGTAGTAGCGGTGTTCTGTTTGTCTCTTTTCATTCAGTTGCACATCTATTTCTCGGCCAGTTTCAGCTGCTCTAGCAGCCCCTTTGTGGTTTCAGATGTTCTGATATTTCCGTTTGTAATAGGGTTTGTTCTCAGTTATCCAGACTCCTGACTATCAGTGCTTCACACAGGGAGTTTTAGATCCTCCATCTCACCCTGGAAGTCCTAGTGAACCTTTTTTATTTTCATAACCCTGCACTGACTTCACACTGTGTAAAGAATAACCCCCAAGCTCTTTCGAACAGTTTCCAAGTCCGTTCACGGCTATGTGCTCACCCCCTGCCATCTCCTGTAGCAGACCCTCAGTGCCCTGCATTTCCCCTGCTCAGACACCCAGCTTTCACACGCCCTCAGAGGCCCAGCGCGTCCCTCTCTCCAGCCTAAAGGCTCTTCTTCAGCCAGTTGCTACCTATATGCCGTAGTAGAGACTTTTCTTTCAGCCTTCAGTGGCTACTTTTGCTTTCAGTTCACCTCAAAACCATTTACTGCTGAATACTTGCTAGGTGGCAGGCACTGTTCATGACACTGTGGTGCATCAGAGAGTCCCCATGCTCATAGAACGGACGTGCTATTTGCGGAGATGAGGATAGAAATAAATAACCAGTTAATTCTTTATTTGAATTTTTCTCTCTTTTTTTCTTCGGCAGAACATTTTGTGTTGGGCTGAAAATTCCACACCTACTTAGGTTTTCTTGGATGATGCCCATAGAGGCAGATAATTTACAAATCAGATATTAATTGTAGACTTTTCATCATGTCTGGCTAGTTGTCTGAGTCAAAGGCCAATCCCTCGACCAATCTGACCATCATCAATACCATCTGTAAAATGTGAGCTGTGAGCACACGCCATCAATCAAATCATTTTCAAGATCTTTCAAATCTGTGGTTTTAGGCTACCAGACTTTACAAACAAGTGGTTTTAACTGCTGGCCCATCTCTCCACATCCAGTTTACTTTTTTTTTCTTTTAGAAATGCCCATCAAACAAATCACTACCCTATGGAATACAAATCTGTCCTTTGACAGAGGAGGTAGTTATCAATGGAGAGGCAGGGAGGTTTTGTTTTTCAAGAGATTAGACCCCAGCCATACCTGGCTGGATGGACTGCCTGTGTGCTTTCTGTGTTGTGAGACACTGGCAAGGGAGGGTTCTCTTCTCTTTACTTATGAGCTAGGGAAAGGCACAGCAGCCATTTTATCTGGATGTGTGTGAGGATGGACGAGACAATGCATTCGAAGAGCCTGGTAAAATGTCAGGTATGCGGCAGCGTGACATGGCATAGGACACACCATCACTCTATTAAGAATGCCTCATTGCAATTCATCCCATTCCCCATCCACCATCTCATCACACTCCCGGCCCCAGGTTTGCAGACGAGGAGCCTTCATTCCTGTCTTGCAGATGAGTTTATTTACATCCAAGGAAAGAAATGACTTGAGAAGCCAGCGCAAGCTGGCAGTATGAATAGTAAAAGTAGGCAGATGTTTGCTACACACATTACTTACTGTGGGCAGGTGCTTTGCTAAGTACTGGTTCTTTAGTTCTCAAGAGCCTTCTAAAAGAAGTTATTATTCCCATTGAACAGAGTGGGACCTTGAGATGTGGAATGATTCCAAGCCTGGTCCAAGGTCATAAAGCTAATAAGTACTAGGTTTGGGATTTAAACCCCAGCTGGCTGGCTTCCAAAATGTCTGCCCTTTACTATTATCCACACGGACTCACTTCGAGGCTACCTCTCAGCTCCCTGACCACCAACAGAGAACTTCCATCTCTGGACACATAATTTTCTTACTGCTTTCTCTGAAGTCAGATCCATACTCCCCACCTCAGAGCACATATACGTAATGCCTGGAGGGGTCAAGTCCTCCCTGCTCGGCCATGGAGGCATCACAGAGATGGCTGTGTGGCTGGAGAGGTTCCCTGTGTCTGGGGGTGAGCAGGGTCTTGAGGGTCATAGGCCAGCTTTGTCATGCTGTGAAGTACCTAAAACCCTCATCTTTCATTATGTGGCGCTGTTCAAACATGACTGCAAATCCCCTTCCTTGCCAGTTCATCCAGATACGCACATGTAGCTTAACAAGATGAGTGAATGCACACAGAGGCCAACCCAGAATGTGGCTGCCACGTCCTCTACTTAGTTTGAGTCCAAGGCAAATACAGTGTACAGACCACTGGCTGAAAAGCATTGAGCGTACAGCCTCTGCTCACAGAATGCGTCAATTGGCTCCGGACAGGCAAGAGCATGTTCAAGGAACCTGTAGGAAGGGATGTTGTGACTGTTGCCTTATTGGACCCTTAAAACATGTCGGTGGGTCAAAGTGATCCTCTGCCTAATGCTGGACCCATGGGTGACTGAGCTTGGAGCTGAACACAGAAACCAATAGGTTAGGTTCCTAACGTAGCATGCCATGAATCCTAAGATGAAATGAAGATATTTTCTATTTTTATTAACTATGAACTTTACTGTATGGACACATCACATGATGGTCATATTCCCCTCGGGGCATCCTGTTATATTCACTCAGCCTAACTCCCATTCCACTGAGGGCCTTGGGAGCCATGAATGCATCAGTTAGTCTCTGAGCAGGGAGGGGACCATGTTGCAGTTCATTTTTAACAAGAAAGAAAAACATGGGAGGTAAGTTTCTGGACAGTTAATCCAAGAACCACTAAAATACTATATTGAGGCTCTCACGGTTTATACGATTTTACAGAAGTTCGGAAGTAAATTTCATGAGTTACAGAATGCGAGATGGAAGGCTTCTGGTCTCATCTTATTGGGACCCTTGTTAATAAGCCACCTTCTGTCTAGAGCCCACGGCAGAAGTGGGTCCAAGTTCTCCCGAACTGTTTCCCACCCCCGCTTGGAGCCCTTGGGCTTTTTCACTACCTGGCCCAGGATGGCGTTGAGGCGTTCCGATTCGCAGTCCACCACCACCAGCCGCTCCTTTTTCTTCTCCAGGTCCTGAAAGAGCATCCGGTATCCCTCCTCTGTGGTTGTCAAAATGTTGACGGCGGTCACCTGCCAGTTCTTCTCTGCGGCTGTGTCCAGGACTTTCTGCAAGACTGACAAGCCTGGAGTTGATGAGTGGGACAGAGAGATGGCGGGTTATCAGCATTCAGGTGCCACCTACTTCCTCTAGCTGCTCCCTGCTGGCCACACCCACTTCCTCCAGGCACTCATGGGAGTGATGGTGGTGATGATGGTGGTGGCGGGTGCGCCCACCCCCACTCCTGTGCTAAGCCGTGCTCTGGCTGGATGAGTGTGTAAGTGTGAACTCCATGAGGGTAAGCACCTAGTCTCTTCCCAGGGCATGGCAGACAGTAGGTTTGCTAATGGAAAACATGATAGTGACTAAATTACTTCGTAAGGCCTCATCTGCCTCTCCAAACTTTAGTTTTCTCAGGGGTAAAGGCAGCAGTGAAATTAACACCCACCTTACAGAGTCAAGAGGATTAAATGAGAATGTGGGATTCAGGCTCTTTACATACCTCAGGTATGTTCTAAGTGTTAGCTGTTATTATTTTGGTGTATCCAGTGACTGACTGCTTATGAAACATACATACCAACTTGGCATCTAAAAGCACCTAATAGCTGCCAATCAAACATATGAATGTTGGATGTGTCTTCAATAATGAATACTCTGTCACACAGCAGGTGTTAGTGGATGTGTTCTACATTTAACTGCGCTCTGATTTGGAGTCCATGGGTGGAGGATCTTGGGAGTGATTGCTTGCTCCTTGTGGCTTGAATAGTGTGTTTGTTTCCTATTTTCAAAAAGTAGTGTCACACCACAGCAGAAACATATTTTCTTATACTTCTGGAGGTCAGCTGTTTGATCTAGGTGTCCCTGGGCCCAAACCACGGCATTGGCAGGACTGGATAGCTTTCTCCATGTTCTAGGGAAGAATCCATTTTATCTTTAAAGCTGCTCTCACTCATCCCTTGGCTTAGGGCTCCTCCCATCTTCAAAGTCAGATCTTTCTCGTCATTCTAACTTTACAGGCCTAGTGAAGAAGGGTCCTTGGTATTACTGTCCTGCTGAGTAATTTAGATCACCTTCCTCAAGGTCGCTTAACCAGCAGCCTTCATTCCCTCTGGAATCTTCACTCTTCCCTTTGCCATGTAACATATAGATTTGTAGGTTCCAGGGACTAGGAAATGGACATGGAGAGGGGAAATCACTGTTGTGTCTGTCACAGATGGCTATTTTACTTTTGCATGACTAATGAATCTTTGGATTAACCTGTTGTTTCCCCACTCCCAGGTACCCTGCTAATCTCTGCTATGGGATCCAACGTGGTGCCTTGTCTCCAGAGGCATGTTTGGGTGATTCTAACATACCTTCCTGGCTTTTCTTCATTCTCAGTACGAGTTGCTTGGTGAGTGTGAGCCTCCCATCTACGGAATGGTCACTCTGTGTCCACCACTATCCCCCCAGCTTCCCTGTTTAACCCACTGGATTCTCATCCATATTTTCAGTCGTGGAAAGTGCAGAACTGAGCTATTTAGTCACTGGTCCAAGGTCACCCAGAAAACAAACAGCATAGTTCAGGGTTCTGAGTTCTAAAGTACATGGGTCCCTTTCAAAAATGTGTGGATTTGTCTATCTTCCCCAGAAATCCATTTTTGGGATTAATTATGCTTTTCTGACTTTGCCACTTCTGGCTTGAAGCTCTATTATACTAAAAATCTATCCTGAAAGAGACCTTTTCCAGGGACCCCCCAAGTGGCTGCTGTGAGGAGGGGAGCCATCGGTACATGATTCCTCTGGCTTTCTTCCTCTTCAGCTCCTTTCTGTTTGGACAGCATCTGCTCCTAGGCCTGGAAAACCATTTTAGAAAGCCTCTTTCCTACCCAAAGTACCCTAAAACTCCGTGGCTATAACCATGTCAGGGAAGTGCCCTCTCACATCAGCTTACAGGCTCATGTGTCCCAGTCCCACACATATGTTTCTACTAGTGACAGCCATGTTTTTACATGACTAACAGCATGCAAGGAGGAGGTAGGGCAGGGCAAGCAAACGCCACAAGGATCCAAAAGAAGATAAGTTCTGATGCCAAGAATCAGGGGATTGAGAAAATAATACTTGAGAATGCTGCAAAAGAGAGGGCAGGTAGATAAGATTTGTACAGATAGAGTTGGGAAGAGAAATGTATTCCAGGATAGGATCTGGAGAAGAAAGTAGTGTAGGAAACCTTGGGAAATGTGATGGAAATTCAAAGCAGGTAGAATTACAAAGCCCTGGGACGTTAATGGTGATGGTGACATGGTGATGATGACAATGGTGGTGATGGTGATGATGGTCTTGATGGTGATCATGATGAAGGTGACGATGTTGATGATGATGGAGGTGATGTTGATGCTGCTGATGGTGGGGATGATGGTGGGGATGATGGTGATGGTGGGTGGTGAGGATGTTGATGGTGATGCTGGTAGTCATGGTGATGATGGTGCTGATGATGTCGATGGGAGGATGGTGGATGATGGTGATGGAAATGATAGTAACAGCAGCTAGCACGCATCAAGGATTTAGAGTGTTTTCTATGTTGTAAGCATTATCTCATTTTATCTTTGCAATACCTGTCTGAAGTAGGGACATTTTTTTTTAAATTCATTGCACACATGAGGCAATAAATGCATGGGGCATTTGTACCCCAATATGTAAGTGGTGAAAATAAGGCACTGGGAGCTTGTCCCAAAATGAAATGGTGAGAGAGGGCAGAACCCAAGCTTCAGATCTGGGTCTATTCCACACTCCTAATTACCATGCCATGAGCCATGTGCCCTCTGGACTCGGAAGCCATGAGTGCTTGGTGAGTTGTGGAATGGCTTGGTGAGTGGAGAGGATTTCCCTCTAAAAGGGTGTGCTTCCATACTGTGAGGTAGAGATTGGCTACCAAGAAATTACTGCACAGAAGTAAAGCATTTTGGCCCTCTCCCCGCTGCTTTTAAAGGATGCAAACAGGTATTCTTCCTACTGGTAATTTTTTTCCATCACTCCTTTGTCTTCCTTCTATAAACCTTGGCTTACCCCGGTCAGCATCGTAAATGTAGACAAATTTCTGCCACTTGTAGTGGTCGATGATGCTAATGAGAGCATCCTGTAGTTCGGGGCGTAGTTGGAGGACAAATTGATTAGATGTGTCAACGGGAAAGCTCGGCGTGATGAAGCATACGTGGAGGGCTCCACAGAAGGAGGTTAGCATGTTGACAGTTCTTCGTTCGTAAAACCCAAAGATGGCGTAGACTCCTTTGGAGAACTGTGAACAGACTAGAAAAGGAGAAGAGAAAGATTAATGAATAGCCAGGGCTGCAAACAGTGAGATGACCTAAAAAGAAATCTGCCTAATAGGCCATCCCCCATCAATCTTTTAGCCATTTGCCCAGCCAACCGACCAACCGTGCCTTCACTCACACCTGCGTGTATCCATCTTGTCCGTGTTCCACCCTACTCATGGATTCACCTGTCACACCCATCCCTCTGTCTGCGTCCAATGTTTATCAGGCAATTAAAGCATGATTATTAACTGTAGTAGCCGTGTATGCAAAGCATTTTCACATATTAATTCACACTTCAACTCACAATAATGACTCTGTGAAGGTAAGAAAGGAATGACTAGGTCACTTTTAAGGGGTAACATATGCAAGATCTTCATAGTAGGAGGAATAGATGATGATACCAAAACACAATAGACTAATTGGAAGGGGGAGGGGATTTGATGGGAGGTAGATTTGAGAGGGGGAGAATGGGGGTGGGGAAGGGGTTATTGTCTATACTTATGGAATCTGTCAATAAAAAGTTAAAAAAAATTCAAGGATGTAACAGGAGATAACTTGACTATGCAACAATCTTTCCATTTCATTGCCTTGACTTCAAAGCAAAGCAAAAGAGAGATACTATAGGCTGAAGGATCCTCTATTTGTTTTTTAAGGTAAATTGTCACTCTAGCCCAGGCTGACCTGGAACTCACTGGCCCAGGCTGGTCTTGAACCCATGGCCATCCTCCTAAGTGCTGGGATTAAAGGTGTGCACCACCAAATCTGGTGAGAGACATTACAGGAAGCAGGAAGTCAGCTAGTACAGGTCTAAGAAAACACACGTTAGGTTTCCCGGTCTCATCCTTGCTCCCAGCGCTCATGTCTGTGCTGACGTTCATGTTGCATGTCTGCACGTTCTGCCTGGTGAACTTCAGGCCGTGAGGACATTGGCTGCAGGCGAAGCTGAGCAGCGTGAATATCCTGCTGCTTGATCTCAGCACAGGGAGCAATCTTGGTCTGTGGTTCATGACACTGCTGACTAGAATACGACACTAACAAGACCAAGGTCTTGGGAACAAACTCTAGACTATTCAGTTTATAAACTTCATTCTACTATCTGATACAGGATGGAGAGACATCCTTTGCTCCAACAAGAAGAATAAACCAAAGTTCACCTCCAGTGCCTGAAAACTGTGCTCCCAATGTGACTAGTTGAAAGAGCAGTGGTCCTCTTCAAAATAAGAGCAGTGTCCCTCTTCAAAATAAGAGCAGTATCCCTCTTCAAAATAAGAGAAGTCCCTTAATGCATATTAGGTTGGTTAGTTCTTCTCATGACCCTATGATTTCAATATTACAAAATATTTATTACTATTGCTATTGTTGTTATTGTTATCATTATTTCTGTTCAGGTATATTTATGGAAGAGATGTGTGCATGCATGCGTGTGTGTGTGTGTGTGTGTGTGTGTGTGTGTGTGTGTGTGATGGCCAGAGGACAACTTTGGGTGTCATTCCTTAGGAATACTGCTCATTATTTTTGGCATAGGGTCTCTCTCAGACCTGGAACACAACAAGATTACCAGGCCAGCTGGCAGGCATCCCCAGGACTCCCCTGCTCACTCCTCTCCAGCACTAGGATGACAAATTCATGCCACCACACCTGGCATTTTTTTCATGTACCTCTGAAGTATAGATTTATGTTCTCGTGCTTATGAGGCAGCCGCTTTGTGGCTGAGCTGACTGCCCAGGTCCTGAGTGTCATGTTTTAAAAAATAAAACCTAAATGCCCTTAGATCCTCTTCTCTCAACCATTAGCTCCTGTGACTCCATATAACCTTTGTATATGGGGGGGGGAGTGCTCTCCAAAATGTATTCCAAGAAACATTAATCCTACAAGATAATCCTTAAAAAGAAAAGTATGGTTGTGTACGGTGGAATACACCTGTAATCCCAGCACTCGGGAGTTGGAGGCTAGAGAGTAGAGAGTTTAAGGCTAGACTGGGCTAACGTAGTAAAACACTATTTGAGAAGGAGAGAGAGAAAGCATGAGAGAAAGAAAGAGAAAGGAAGGGAGAGAGGAAGGAGAAAAAGACGGTAAAGAAAGGGAAAAGGAAGGAAAGGAAGAAAAAAGAAAGGAAGAAGGAAAGAAAGGTCTAATAAGTAAATTTGGGAAATTGTGTATATATACCCTTGTTCATACTCTGCACATCACATAGCTAAAAGATTGTGAAGGATCCTGATCAACTTCAGTCTAGATTTCACCAAATCAGTTTTCCCTCCTGGTCTCTAATTGGTTAATGTTTTCCCTCCTGATCTCTAATTGGTTAATCTTGTGTCTTGGACAGGGCCATGTATGTAGCTCAGGCTAGCCTAGAACTTGCTGTGTAGCCCAAACTGACCTCAAACCTACAATCCTCTCACCTTAGCCTTCTGAGTGTTGAGGTTACTTATGCGGGCCATGGCTAGTGCTTTTACCACGACGTTGAATCCCTGTATCACGCTGCACTGAAGAGTGAAGAGTGCCGCTATTGTGGGTACATGATGCCCTGTTGTGAGTTCTAGCTCTTAGCCACTCCCTCAAAATGATGGGCTTGAAAGACTATTTCCCAGGGACTCTGCAGGCAATCACTAACATTCCCTTGCATCCTTCTAGCTTCTGGGTGCTCACTACCTTCAAGGTACCTCACTCACTGAATGGTAGTCCTCTGAGGCCAGGATGTCATGGAATGTCTCTTTTTAATCTATTCCATGGCCCTGCCAGTATCTGAAAGTGGTACTTGTGGATTTCAGATTTATAGTACTTAGCATTAATTTATTTTTAATTCTTTGAAATGTTCTGTAATTCCTCTTAGAAATATTTTTTAGTTTTCTTTAAAACTAATTTTTAGCTTTCACACAAAATAATACAAAATAGTACAACAATAATGTGTTTAATTATGGCTTTTGGGTTTTTTTTTTTTTTGAGGTAGGGTCTCACTCTGGCCCAGGCTGACCTGGAATTCACTATGTAGTCTCAGGGTGGCCTCGAACTCACAGCAATCCTCCTACCCCTGCCTCCTGAGTGCTGGGATTAAAGGTGTGCGCCAGCACACCAGCTATGGCATTTTCATACATATATCATTGTATTTTGGTCATATTATTGCCCCCATCCTCCTCTCTTCTCCCTCTTCCCCCTCCCACTGATCTCTTTCTTCCTCCACAAACAGTCCTTTTATGCTTTCATCTCACTCACACACACTTTTAAGTCTAGATTCCACATATGAGAGAAAACACAGCATTTGTTTTAAGCAATAGGATCCACTCTCTACCCAGAAGCCAGAGGGTTCATACTAATTAAACAAATCAAAATGAAATGAAACACATTATATTCCTTCCTTATGCAAAACCTCTTCTCTGTGGCACATGGGAAAGATTCCAGAGGGTCTGCCCACACCAGAGCTTGGATGGCTCCCCTCTGACTTCTGCCTCTCTCCCTGCTCCGCCACCCTGGCCCTCAGTCTGTGCCTCAGGAATGGAACCTGAGCCCAACAGGCTCTGCACTCAGGGTCCCCATCCAACCTGCAGTGTTTTCCCCTCACCTTGCGCAAAGATCCCTGTGGGCAGTCCTATCTCACCTCAGAACTCACTTTTGAGAACGAGAAATCTTTTGAGAACCAGTTTTGTCACCTCCTCTTGACTCCAGAAGCCAGTAACATCAATTTGATTTATTTCCTGAACTTTAATCATCACTATGTAAAACAACTGCTTTACCTTATTGGTGTGTATCTGCGACGGTTTGGCTCCATGCAAATTCTCCGAGTGGAGATACCTTGTTTGTATCCCAGAGCCAGCAGCGTGCCTGCACCATGGCATGAGCTTAATATTTTATGAACCAATAAATGGTGGATGTTCAACGAGGTCACATGACCCACAGTGGGTGAAGGAGAGGGAGCTGGTCTCTCTGGACCTCTGACTTCCTGCCCTAGACAGCTGTCTTCCAGGGGGCTCTTTATCCTGCCCTGTTTGCCTGCATCTTTCTCATCCTAATGAGGCCAGTCTCTCTGTTTGCACTACACAGTGGGCCCTGTCTTTAAATGTCTGTTGTTATTACCAGCCTGAAGACTTCCATACGTGGGCTGGAGAGATGGCTTAGTGGTTAAGCGCTTGCCTGTGAAGCCTAAGGACCCCGGTTCAAGGCTCGGTTCCCCAGGTCCCACGTTAGCCAGATGCACACAGGGGCGCACGCGTCTGGAGTTCGTTTGCAGAGGCTGGAAGTCCTGGCGCGCCCATTCTCTCTCTCTCCCTCTATCTGTCTTTCTCTCTATGTCTGTCGCTCTCAAATAAATAAATAAATAAATAAATAAATAAATAAATAATGAACCAAAAAAAATTAAAAAAAAAATAAAAATAAAAAAAGACTTCCATACGTATGGATTTCTCTACTAGGAAGCAAACACTATGTTACCCCTGTTATGTCAAACATGGGTGTGTCGAAATGCACAACCCACTTTACATGGGCTAGTGTACATGGGGGGCTCATCCACTTTCTTAAACTGTGATAATGTTCTCTGTGTGATCATTTAGGATTTCTCCCTCCCCTTGGTGCAATGAACGGATGTCCTGTGGGATAGAAACAGACCTGTCCCCTCTGTACTGGCTCACACATTCGGTTAGGTCTCTGGAGGCCTCACGGCTGGCAGTTCTTGCTAGAAATTCAGAGGAAAAGGTGGAGGTGAAGGTGAACAGGGCTAGGACTAGATCCCTAGACACACAGCAAGCTGCAATTTCTTGTTTTTTCTTTCATATTACCCTCCTGGTTGCCCCTTCTACAGATCTCTTTCTGTTAAACTGAGCGCTCCATCCTCTAAGACCGAGAAGGCACACTTCACCACAGCCTCGTAGGAGTGTGACTTGGAGGGAACCTGGCTTGGATTCTCCTGAATGAAGCCTGGCTCATAGAGTTGCTCAGTGTCTGTCCTTCCAGTTGTCTTCTCACTTCAGCTAAACACGAATGACAATGGACAATGAGAGAGAGAGAGAGAGAGAGAGAGAGAGAGAGAGAGAGGATTTCCACATGTCCAAGGCCCGTGGGAGAAGGCCATCACTGTTTAAGTGTTGAGAAATAGAATCAATCATTTGAAGGCATTTCTTTAAATCTGTCATAATAATAAATATTCATAATAATAATAATAAATATAATAATATAATAAATTATTATATAATAATAAATATTCAAATAAATATTATAAATATTATTTATAATCAATATAAATATTGATTATAAATAATAAATAATTATATAATAATAAATATTCACTCAGAAGAGATGGAGTGGCTATTTTAAATGTTTTTTTTTTTATTCGTTTGCAAACACAGAAAGATAGAGAGAAGAGGGAGACACAGAGAGAAGGGGTGGGGTGTGCCATTCTCTTTGTGTATCTGACTTTATATGGGTACTGGGGGATTGAACCAAGGGCATTAGGCTTTGCAGGCAAGTGCCTTAATTGCTGAGCCATCTCTACAGCCCAAAGTGGCTTTTTCGAAAAAGCACTAGACTCCACTGTGAAGACCTGGTGGATCCCTTTAATCATCATGAGAACTTGGGTGGCCTTGAGTAAGTTCCACACTCTTCGGGCGGTTTTCTCATCTGTAAAATAATGGTTTGGACTCCACAGTCCTTGACTCTCCTTCATGCTCCAGAGTCTAATGATGGGAAAAGGTGTATTGATTCAACATCTATTGCTATTCACATATAAAACTTCTAGCAACCTCCAGTGTAGGTTTTCAATCCCAGAGAATAGTTAAGGATTCCTCTGTAACAAAACCTCAGCACTACGTCTTGCTGCCTTTGGGGTCTCGAGTTTTGCTGAAGATGGCTGTGTTTAAAGCTGTGGGGCGAATTCCTATAGAGCATGTGAATAGATAAGGACCAGATATGGCCAGAGGGGAAGTGGACCGAGCTCCAAAGTGGACCCTGTGTGCACTGGTTGTCAGCTTGACACTAAGTCAGAGAGAGCAAGCTCGTCCAGCAGAGAACAGAGGTGGACGCGGTACCTTCTGGTAGGAACTGGTGTATGCTAGCCCTGGGCCACTTACCCAGAGCCAGATGCTGGGCTGAGGGTGTTTCCTTGCGTGACTCTGTTCATCCCAGGAGGGAGGCTACAGACACAAATCAGAGCAGAGAACCGAGTTCTGAAACTCTGAATCTCCAAAGTGCTTGATATGTCACCTTCTTCCTTCTCAGTGATGGAAAGAAGCGTCTGATCACAGGGCAGCTTCTCTTTCTTCTTTTTCCTGATGCCCTTTCCTTTCCTGGGGTCCTGGAAGGATTAAACCCGATTTTGTGTATAGAAACCTAGCTTTGGTGCTGGTTGGCTCAGCCTCCATTCAGAACCTACAAAAGACTTTTGAGTCTCTAGATGGGCTTCTCCATTTCTGGGAACCTCACTCCTATCTGGAGCTGTGTTCTCCCCCTCCCTCTTAACTGCTTTGAGCTCTATCAACCCTATAATAAAATATATCACATATGTGTATGATTTGGATGATCTTTTTCTGCATGTGCGTGCATGGTGGACATACATGTTCATATACATGTTTGCATAT
Organism: Jaculus jaculus; assembly: GCF_020740685.1. Classification (NCBI taxonomy): domain Eukaryota; kingdom Metazoa; phylum Chordata; class Mammalia; order Rodentia; family Dipodidae; genus Jaculus; species Jaculus jaculus. The sequence continues at coordinate 8,336,941 of NC_059107.1, read as the reverse complement.
GTGCAGTTGGACATGTGTGCATGTATGTGTGGAGGCCACTTGAGGCAGTTTAGGGAATCAAGGACCCCAAAAGTAAAAGTCAGGAATGTCCTTGAGCCTGTTCTTGCCTACTCAGCCTCCTAGGGGTCGGCAGTGTCACAGGGTCTGGCTTTCTCCTTGTCTCTTTACACCTAAAGACTGCTTCTCCTTAAGCTCAACCCAAGTCCCTCCCTAGAAAGGAGGTCCCCTTTCCTAGAATAATTCTCTTTTCTGGATTCCTGGAAGGATTAAACCTGCATTTCTTATGTAGAAACCTAGCCTTGGTGATGGTTGGCTCAGCCTCCGTTCAGAACCTACAAAAGACTCCAGTCTGAGTCTCTAGATAAGTGTTTCCATTTCTGGGAACCCCACTCCTATTTGGAGCTCTCTGTATTCTTCCCTCTTCCTTCTTTTAAGTGCTTTAAGTTCTATAAACCCTGTAGTAAAATCTCTCTAAATTTACCCTCTGGTCTGTGGATTTCCATGGAAGTTTTGTGTGACTGTAACAGTCTGGCGCCTTAACATCTAGGTTAAAGTCTAACCAAGAGCTGAGAGAGGTTCTGATCCCAGATACCTCAAATTCCTATGACTCAGAGGTCAACATCATATGTCTTCACAAACTGCTTTCCACCTGTGGTGGTTTGATTCAGGTGTCCCCCATAAACTCAGGTGTTCTGAATGCTAGGCTCCCAGCTGATGGAGATTTGGGAATTAACACCACCAGGAGGCAGTGTATTGTTGGGGGTAGGCTTATGGGTGTTATAGCCAGTTTCCCCTTGCCAGTGTTTGGCACACTCTCCTGTTGCTATTGTCCACTTTATGTCAGCCAGGGGGTGAAGTCCACCATCTGCTCATGTCATTGTTTTCCCTACCATTGTGGAGCTTCCTCTGGAGCTTATAAGCCCAAATAAACCTCTTTTTTTTCCACAAGCCACTCTTGGTTGGGTGATTACTACCAGCAATGCAAACCTGACTGCAACAGTAAAGTTGGTACTGAAAGTGGGGTCATTTGCTGCTAGACACCTGACTGTGTGGCTTTAGCCTTTTGGAGCTGATTTTCAAGAGGAATGTGGAAGGATTTGAAACATTTGCTGAGAAATGCCTTGCAGTGCTGTAAGTACAGCTTGATGGAATATTCTGGTGAGAGTTGAAAGACCTGAATCCAGTAAGAACTATGGACTATGAGGTTTGGCTTATGAGGGTGAGAAAGAGCTTTGCTTGGGCGGGCCTAGCAGTTTGTGTGAGAATCTTGCTGATATGCCCGTGTCCTGAGAAGTTGTGCAGGGTTGCTTTACATAGAAATGGACTTGTGTGAGCAGAGGGATATGGCACAGGGGGAAAAATAAAATCTTTGGGCCTAAACTGCTGCCTGTTCACCTGCAAATTGTTTGAGAGGAAACAACTATTGACATTGTGCCAGCTGACCTGCACTGGGGCAACAGGAAGAATGTAGACTCTTTTGAAGGGTACTGAGTGCTCAAGGAGAGTTCTGTTCTTCAAAGTCTGCTTTATTGTCCCCCTCCCCCCGATTAACCAATTGGCACCCTACCTGGTATTATGAAGTATAAGAAATGCAGGAAAGAGAGCGTCATTGAGTTTGCAACACCATCTTGTGTTTCAGAAATGGCCATGGGCAGTGTGAAGCTAGCTGGTTTGCTGAATGCCTGCAAGGAGACCCCATGGGGCCATAAGGATGAAGCGTGATTTGCAGTGGTGGAGATGCTGGGACCACGATATGGCTGCTGAGGAGAGCTGCCGGCCCTGGATGAAGTTTCCCAGGACTGTGAGTAGCCTAGCTGGAGGGGTGGAATTGGAGACTTGTTGCCGGTTAGGATTATTGGACTTGGAGATTTGTCACTGACTAGAGTTGTTGGACTTGAAGCTACAGAGTTTGATGTTTGCCCTGGTTGTTTTAAATCTTGTATTGGCTGAATATTTGCTATGCCCAGTGCTATCTTTTGCAGTGGCAATGTTTATTCTGTGTCATTATGGTTTTACTGGGGGGATTTTTTTTTTTTCAGTATTATGGCTCAATTAAAAGACCTTGGATTGTGGGGATGTATGAACATTATTGGGATTGATAAAAACTATGGGGACTTTTAAAGTTGGATGAATGCATTGCATTTTACATCATGTATGGTTACCAGTTTATGGGGGCCAGGGGAAGAATGTGGTGATTTGATTCAGGTGTCCCCCATAAACTCAGGTGTTCTGAATGCTAGGTTCCCAGCTGATGGATTTGGAAATTAATGTCTCCTAGAGGCAATGTATTGTTGGGGGCAGGCTTATGGGTATTATAGCCTGTTTCCCCATGCCAGTGTTTGGCACATTCTCCCGTTGCTATTGTCCACCTTATGTTGGCCAGGGGATGATGTGCATCCTCTGTTCATGTCATCATTTTCCCTGCCAAAATGGAGCTTCCCCTTGAGCCTGTAAGACAAAATAAATCTCTTTTTCCCAGAAGCTGCTCTTGGTTGGGTGATTTCTACCAGCAATGCAAATCTGACTGCAACACCTTTAATTAATTAATATTTTAAAATTATGTGTGTATGGGCTCATTAGGGTCTCTTGCTGCCTCAAGTTTTGCATCTGGGTTTACATAGCTACCCCTCCCCCTGCCGCCACACCACAGATGCACAAGCAAGCACCGATAGCCACTGAGCGATCCTGGAGGCTCCACCTTTATTTATTAAGATGGTTTGTCAAAGTTAGCTACCAAGCTTGCATCAAAGATCCTCCTGTCTCGACCTCCCAAGCACTGTGATTATAGGCAGGCTTCCACACTTGTTATTCATGTGGGTTTTGGGGGTCTGAATGCAAGTCCTTACATTTGTGTGGCTTTACTCACTGAGTCATCTCTTTAGCTGTGTGTGTGTGTGTGTGTGTGTGTGTGTGTGTGTGTGTTTGCACACTTGGATAATTCTCTATCCCAGGAAGACTATATATATACACATACCATATATGTATAATGTCTTCTTTTGCCCACCCATGTGTCCATTGTCCCATTTTTCTTTTTAATTGCCGAGTGGACAGTCGACCTATGACCAATATGCAATGCCACAATGGCAACGTGCTGAGGAGGCAGGCAACTCCCCAGCTTAAAGGGACACCTCTCTGGTAGTAGGAGAGACCAGTGGTGACCCAGACAGTGGTTAGAATGGCAGCCCAGTCTCTGTGCCTTGGCAGTGATGAGCTCAGGGTTCAGTCAGGGGCACCTAACTCCAGCCTGGGAGACCTCAGAGAAGTCCTTCAGGAGGAAGGGCCAGCATCTCTTGGCCCCCTAAGTGGACATTGGCCACAAGGGGATGTGGAATGGAGTTCCTTGTGAGTAATGGGTGTTCCAGGGATAAGGCATGGTGGACACACCCACCAGGGAGTGAGAGAAAAGACAGTGCATTCCTGGAGCCCTGATAGTGCGTCTGATTCCAGAGCCTCTGATTTCAAGAGATTCTGTAGCAGAATGGGTCCAGCAACCAGTGGAAACCAGCACCAGGCCAGGAATTCCCTCCAGGGAAGGCCAGGGCTAGAAGTGGCTGAGGCAGGAAACCCCCTGAGCTACTCAGCCTGGCTGCCCAGTGCCATCCGGGACTCGCCTGGAGCTCTTTGATAGCCGCTCCTGGTCTCCGCACCACCCACCCACCTAGTACCAATACCTCTCCCAGCCCCGGGCTGGCCCTGACAGCTCCCTCCTCCAGAGGATGCTCCTGTTATTAGCAGCTCCTTTTTTTCTTGTCACTTCATTTAAGGCATCTCACTTTGACATTTCTCCTTCACTCCTGGCTTCAGTCCCTGGAAATGTGTCAGCCTGGTGGTAAATAGTGGATAATGAGGTGACAGGGATAGCTTCATTTGGGGGAGGTAGATAGAGTGTGTGCACTGGGGGCTTTCAGATGATCACCCCCCACCTGCGGGCTATTCTGTCTTCATTAGTGGGTCACCGTCTTCATCATTTAACTCTAATGTTTTCATATTAAATAAGCTTTATTTCGTCACTGTTAAAACAATGCCCCCTTTTTGTATGTACATATATGTGTGTGTGTGTGTGTGTGTGTGTGTGTGTGTGTGTGTGTTTATCTGTGTCCACACACACATGTGTGTGTGTGCTGGGGCACCTGTGCATATGTATGTGTGCATATGGGGGACAGAGGTTGATGCGGGGTGTCTGCCTCAGTTGCTCTCAGCGTTATTTTCTGAAATAGTTTCTTCTGCCTCCAGAGCTCACCAATTCAGCTAGCCTAGCTGGCCAGCATGGCCTGGGCACCGTCCTGTCTCTGCCTTCCCAGGGCTGGAATGATAGGAGTGCACTGTCACTCTGAGTGCCTGTTTGATTCTAGGGATCTGCACACAGGTCCTCACATTGTGAGGCAAGGGATTTGCTGGCTGAGCCGCCTCCCCGCCCGGTGTGTCTTTTTATTCTGTCTTGCATCCTAACTCCAGTTCTGACACCCAGTGTGACTGTCATCAATATGCATTTTGCGCATTTCCAAAGTTATGTTTCTTTAGGATTCTGAGACTTCCCAGGGCATCTCTGTGGCTTAGTAGATAAAACCTTATCACTTATGATGAATTCAACAAATATTTATTGGACTGGGCACCTACAATTAATCCTACCAGAAACTTGCAATTCTGTGATGCTCCAAGCTGCTCAGGATCCCGCCTTCTCAGGCCTGCGTGAGCTGAGGGATGGAAGCGGTAACTTGAGAGAGCCCAACTGTGGCACGAAGATTTCACAGATGTAACAGCAGCATTGACGGAACACGGTACCCACGGAATGCCCGCGGGCCGGGAATGGGGCCGAGAATCCAGGCAGTGATACCGGTTTATCCAGAGGTTCTGAGGTGGCAGGGAAGGAAGTAACTCCAGGCGACGAAGGCTGAGAAAAGGGCAAGTGGCCCACCGTTGGAAGCAGGTGGAGACCACAACGTTACGGACCCCGCCGGGACTGAAGACACGGGGGCACCTGGCCCTGTGTCAGCATTTCATTTCCCCGGCTTGCTGGGCGCGCTCTTCGCCTGCGGCCCGCTAGGAGATGGCACCGGGAGCTGTGTGCGCCTACTGTCCTTCTGGGTCTCACCCACCAGGCCCTGAGAGCCAGTGGCATGTGTCCCCGTGTGTGAGGTTGAGAATCAGGTCAAGGCTGGGCTCCCCGAAGGGACAAGTTAAGACCCTCGGTGTGCGTGTCGTGTACGGAGCTGTGGGGAGGTGCAAACTGACCGAGACACCGCCGCTCCTGCTGCAGTGAACACTCTCAGACCCCGGTGGGTTCTGGGGGAAGTCAGGGCAGAGCAGCAGAGCCAGACCAAGTCACCCTCCCTCCCTCAGCTGCCGTGGGCATCTAGATGCTGGGGTCCCCCCTCCCCTCCTTCCCTCCCTCCCTCCCTTCAGTTTCCTTTATTCGTTCCTCCCTCTCCCTTCTTTACCCCCTCTGCTTCCTCCCTCCTTTCCCCTCCATCCATCATCTTTCCTTCCCTTCCTCTTGCCCACCTTCTTTCTTTCCTTCTACCCACACCTCTAAGAGAACTTTACGCTCACCAGGAGCGCATGGTTCTACACATGAGAACGTCCTTCAATTCTCTCCACTCCTCCATCTATTCCTCCTCGTCTACCTAAGCAGGCAGACTTCGTCAGGCAGCAGCAGGTTGGAGAGAGGCTGTGCTGACCCATGGCCAGTGATGTGGACAGTGAAAACATTCAGAAGCAGCGAGTTCATTCTACACTGTGGCTCAGCTGTAGTGTTTTGGGACCGTTTTCTATGGGCGGCAGGCAGTGTTTCCATGTCATAGTGCCCTGGGACAATCGTAGTTGCGACTTATCAAGTTTAGGCACAGCCTAGCCTTGACTCAGTGATGGTCTTGCCCTCAGTCAGGATTGCCTCAGCAAGATCACCTGTCCTGAGCTGCCGTCTGTATGGGTGAGAGGTGCCCTGGATAAGAACCATCGCTGCTGTCAAGGAGCCTGGGCTCTGGAAGGGGAGAGAGGTGCTGTGGGGTGAATAAGGTTACCACAAGTGTTACAGACAACCCAGTGAGGTTAGCGAGGGTGGGGGCGCTGCTTCTGGCAGACGGTCAGGGAGCCTCTCTCTGGCACTCACACCTGAGAGAAATGAGCTCTGTGGGGAGCTGGGCAGGATAAGGGCCAGAGTCTCATGCAAAGACACAGGAACTCTGACCAGAGCTCAGCACCAGACTGATCAACTCTAGAAGCAAAAGAAAAGCTGGAGTTACAGCTCAGTGGCTGCACACTTGCCCAATATGTGCAAGCCCTTGTGTTCAGTGCCCAGAACCACAGAAGAATAATGCCCATGTGTGGACAGGGATTCGGGAGGAGGAGCACAGCAGGAGGAAGATGAGGGACAAGCTGCCATGCGACCCTGAGCAGGTTTAATGCCTCTCAGCGTATGGACCGCCTCATGTGCGCCTGGGGACCTAGCTCATCACCTAGTCAGGGTCAGGTGTCAGGACTAGGTCATCTCGCAAGATCTCACACCTCGATGGTCCTACTGCTCAAGCCAAGGGATAAGAGATACTGTGGAGGGAAGGAAGGCTTTGACTCAGTGGGACCCTTGAGACAATGCAAACGAAACACCTGACTTCCATGAAGCCAGTGTGCAAGGCTCAGTGAATTCACGGCTTCCAGTGTCCCTGAACCTTTCCAGACCTTGGCCGTGGGCAGCCTGTCCACACCCTGTCTCCTTCTCTCAAAAGTCAGTCCCCTGCCAAAGGCTCTGTTTGCACGCTGCTTCTTTCCCAAAGCCCCCTCAGCCTTCGTGCTCCTGGCTGGACCCCGAAATTTCTCCTTTACTTTTACATATTGTGGCTGTGACATTCTTGTTTTCTAACACAGAGGTTTTGTTAGTTTGGGTTCTTGAAAGATAAGAGCAGAAATCCACAGAGGCTCACAAGATCAAAGGCAGTTTGTTGCAAGGTTATGAAGAAGCCTCAGAAAGGACAGAAACCATGGCAGCTCTGCCAATGGGTGGGAGAGTTTCGCATGCGCTTCAAGGTGGCACCATTGTTCCAGCCACTTCATGCAGCTCAGGATTAGCCTTGCTCAGGAGAGGGGCCACCCAGAAGCCAGGCGGAGTGGAGCACTGGCTCTCTTACTAAGGTGCCGCAGAAGGGACGTGCAGGTGCCATGGGCGGGGGGGGGGGGTTGTGCTGGGCATACCAACCAACAGATGGCCCTGGAACTTCTCACTGCTGGTATTTCATGCATCAAAGTCCACAACCATGACAGGAGCCTCTTAAGTGGTACACACTTCTAAGCACAGAGTGTCAGCTAAGGAGGGAGTGCTGGTCTTATCATTATTGTCTATCTCCTGTGCGCTGGGTGTTGAAATACAGTCACGAATATGCGGGTGCTGCCTCTCTCTTCATAATGCTTGTTAGTCTTTACGACACCTATGGGAGTTTTCACCATGACTGTACAATATTTTTGATAGACGGATGGATGAGTGAATGAATGAATGAATGTAGACCATTCATCGCTACTAGGCCACAGATGACATTCTTGACAACAGATCCCATCTTTCTTCCATGGCTTTGCTTGCATGGGGTTGATTCATTAGTTTTATATTATCATAAAAGTTTTTATGTGTTTGTGTCATTTTATCTTCAGCTGAGGGATGAGCTCCCTGGAAGGTAAGTCTGTTGCTTTTCTTGGTACAAAGAACATACCTTGTCCTATAAAGCATCAAGTAAGAAATGGGCACAAGCATCCCTGCAGATGTGACTTTCTGGGTTTTTTTTAACCTTTTTAAAAATTTGTTTGACAGAGAAAAAGGGAGGGAGGGAGAGAAAGAGAGAGAGAGAGAGAGAGAGAGAGAGAGAGGGAGAGAAATTGAGAATGGGCACAACATCAGGGCTTCCATCCACTGCAAATGAACTCCAGATGCGTGTGCCCCCTTGTGCATCTTGCTAACATTGGTCCTGGGTAATACATTAAGCCTTGCTTGGTTTCAGATCAGTCTGAAGCACAGCTCTCATTCTCAGTGAGTTCAAGCTTATGGGAATGAGGCTTCAGGAGAGGTGGCCGACACATCAGGGCTATTGTTTGGCAAAACCTCCCATGCACCAGCAAAACTTGATCCACAAAGGTCCAAGCAGTAAATATTTTAGGCTTTGTAGGTCATTTGGAGTCTTGCGATTACTCATAAAAGTAACTGAAGACAATGTGTCAACAAGTGAGTGTGGCTGTGTTTCAATAAAGCTTTATTTACACAAATAGATATTGCATGGAATTGACTCATGAGCCTGGTTTGACAACTCCTGCACTGGTCCTTGATAATAAGGAAGAAGTCTTACCCTTAGGAAGAGTTCATTACATGACTCTCAATTCTTTCCTGAACTTTTCTCCCATGAGCACCCGGTAAGGTGAGCAGGAGAGAGATGAGGCTCTTTGCTCCACAGGCAGATGAGAAAGCAGCTGGGGCATGATGGAGGTGGGTCTGAACCCAGGTCTTCTTTGGTTGGCTCCTAGTTCCTCTGTGGTGACTCCTTCTGGTCACAACACGAGGCAGGCAGGGCAGAGAAAGAAGCTCATAGGAGGCAAAGGCAATGGTGGACATCTCGGTTGAAAGAGGACCACCTTTGTACAAGAGCTGTTGGCCCCTCTAAGTTACTGCACAGACACTCACTGTGACCACGTGGGCAGTATTATGACAAGCAGGTGTGGTGATTCTGCATTCTAGAATTCTTTCCCACATCCTGGCAGCCAGCTCTAGACAGGAGAAGGTGGTGACACTGTTTCACAGCTACAGGCTGCTCTGAGGAGACGGCAGAGCAAACCGTTTTCAGAGGAAAGACGAGTTAAGAGATTTGTTTGAAAAGCCACTGCATGTCCAGGGGCTTGCTGCCCTGTGTGTGGACCCTGTGAGGGGCCAAGGTTAGCACATAAGGGCTCAGTAAGCTGCGCAGGGTCAAGATTAGACCTGGAGCCCCGTGTGGAGCCCTGTGTAGAATGAGGTGAGGACTTGGATTGGAAACTGGGGGTCAACAATTCTCTTGGGGTTGAGTTCTGGTGTCAAGGTTAAGGCTACGGTTCAAGGTGGCCTGAGTGCCCCTGCAGTATTATTTGGAGGCATGGGGTTGAATTGACTGAAGGACTGTGCTGTGGATGGCATGTACCCAACTCTCTTTTCAATGCACACTCTGAGAATTAGCACACAAACCAGCCAGAGCAGAATGGATCAAAAGTAAAGCAAGGGCACCTGTCAAAGGAAGGGTATTGTGGAGGAGATCTGCTTCCTGAGGTCCCCTCCCTTTGGCCCCATCACCTGCCTTGCGAGCCTGATGAGCTGGCCTTGAGCCCCAGGTCCCACATTCAGAAAGGCTAGCTGTGGTTGGCACACACTTGTAATGACAGTGCCAGGGAGGCAGAGACAGGTGGATCCCACAGATGGATCCTTGGGGCTCCCTGATCAGGCAATCTAGTCTAATGGGTGAGTGTCAGGCCAGTGAGGGCTTTGTCTAAAAAAAAAAAAAAAAAAAAAAAAAAGGTAACAGAACCTGGGAACCTTCACATGCACACACAGGCACACACATACATACATGACTGCACACATATGGACACGTATGAGGGTGTACAACTAGAAAAAAGAAAGAAAACAGCTTACCAGGTAAAATCAGATTCAGCTATCTCAATTCCTGTTTCCTGAGTGAGTGGGAGAAAAAAAAATTCTTCTGTTTCTTACTTGCTATTCTCACCCTGTGAAAATCATACTTGCAAATATGCTTTTTCTGAGTGAGGTAGAAAGCATGCGGCATGATGCACGACGTGAATTTGATCAGCACCTGTCAATCATAGCCTAAGTTCTCCCAATGTCAGCCCAAGGGCACCGTAAATTGATAAAACATCTTTCATCCAGGGTGCTCTCTGATGAGGAGGATGGAAGGATGAAAAGGAAGTGAGCAATGAGATGCCAAAGACAAGTAGTGCCCGGATCTCAGACCAAATGACATCACCAGACACCAAGTCCCACTTCTCCGCATCTGGAGTCACTCCTGACCCTGCCCTCATCTGATTTCCAGGGTTGAGAGTGCTCATGAGGTTGTGGGTGGACACGGAGACGAGCTGAGTCATTTCTCTTTCTGCAGAGGAGGGCGTGTCACACTAATATCTGGCTGCCAGATGAGAAGGGCAAGCTGAGGTCTGCCAGTAAGTGTGGGTGCTTGGAAATCCAAGGCCACAGGCCCTGGCTGCCACCGCGTCTGCTCTCAGCTAGTCGCATGGCCTCCCTCCACCTGGGCAGTCCAGAGTTTGCAAAAGCCTCAGTATTTTGTGAAAGCTTTTCCCTCCTAAGCAGCACGTGGAGCCCCCTTTCCTCATTCCTCAGGTTGAGGCTAAAATGTCCCATCCCCCTTCTGCCTAGTTTATTTCAATACCGTTTATTTCTGCCTGGATTCTGTTTGATTTTCTTTTTTCTTTTTAAAGAATTTGTTTTATTATTTTGTTTATTTATTTATTTATTTATTGGAGAGTGACAGAGAGAGAGTTAGAGAGAGAGAGAGAGAGAGAGAGAGAGAGAGAGAGGGAGAGAATGGGCACGCCAGGGCCTCCAGCCACTGCAAACGAACTCCAGACACATGCGCCACCTTGTGCATCTGGCTTACATGGATCCTGGAGAATCGAGCCTTGAACTGGGGTGCTTAGGCTTCACAGGCTAGCACTTAACCTCTAAGCCATCTCTCCAGCCCTGATTTTCTGTTTTTGTTATCATTGCTTAATCTCATCTCCTCCACGAGGGCAGGAGTGACATCTGCTTTGTTATTTTTGATTTTTTTTTTAGTTAAAAAAAGAAGGCATGCGTATATGTAGTGTGTGTGTGTGCGTGTGTGTTTTGAATCCAGAGGCCAACTTCAGGCCTTTATTTCTTTCCACCTGGCTCGCTGAGGCATGGCTTCTCACTGAAACCAGGGCTCACTGGCATAACTAGTCTCACCAGCCAGCTTGTCTCTGGGACCCACCTGTCTGCCTCCAAAACACTGGGATTACGGGTGCTTACCATCAGGCCCAGCACATATGTGGTCACTGGGATTCAGAACTCAGGTCTCCAGGATCCACGGGGCTGATCCGTCTCCCCAGCCTTGTAGTTATAGTTCCCGCTGCATTTTGTGTAGCTCAATGGAGGCGCTGACTGGCTTTGACGGTGTGAACAGCTAAGCAAGCCATCTCTATACGATCCCAGAGAAGTCAGTTCTCTTTGGGGAAAGTTTGTTCCTTATTTGTAACAGGAGTGAGAATAGGGGCTCTAACCCTCTTCCTCCATGGCCGCTTCACACCTTTTCTCGCTTAGCAGAGAGCTTAGGGATGGAATTCAGATCTCTTGCACAATACTCACCACCCGAGACTAAAACAAAAGCCCACCAGCTTTTGGAAGGATGTGAAACCTTGTCCTAAGAGATGCCTTGCAGTGCTGTAAGTACAGCTTGATGGACTATATTCTGGTCAGAGTTGCAAGACCTGAATGCACTGAGAACTATGGACTGTGAGGCTTGGCTTATGGGGGTGAGAAAGAGCTTTTTCTGGACTGGGCTAGAAGCAGTTTGTGTGAGAGGCTTGCTGTTATGCTTGTGTCCTGAGAAGAAGCTCAGGGTTGCATTGCATAGAAGTGGACTGGTGTGTGCAGAGGGATATGGCACAGAAAAAATGAAATCTATGGGTCTAAAACTGCTGCCTGTTCACCTGCAATTGTTTGAGAGATTACAACATTGAGACTGGGTCAGCTGACCTGCAGCGATGCAACAGGAAGAATGTAGACTCTTTTGAAGGGGCCTGAGTGTTCAAGGAGTATTCTGTTTTTCAAAGTCTGCTTTATTATCCACTGGATTAAAAAATTGGCACCCTACCTGATACTGTGGAGTTTAAGAAATGGAGGAAAGATGGGATCATTGAATTTGCAACACGGTCTTGTGTTTTGGAAATGGCCATGGGCAGTGTTTAGCAGGTTTGCTGGATGCTTGCATGGAGACCCAATGGAGCCATGAGGATGAACCATGGATTGCAGTGGAGACCCAGTGAAGATGCCAAGACCACGAGATGGCTGCTAAGGAAAGTTGCTGGGCCCAGATGAAGTTTTCCAGGACTGTGAGTAGCTAGCTGGAGGGGCGGGATTGGGACTTGTTAGTATTTAGAATTATCAGACATGGAGATTTGTCACTGACTAGAGTTGTTGGACTTGGAGCTACAGAGTTTGTTGTTTGCCCAGTTTAAATGGTATATTGGTTGAATATTTCTTTGCTAGCCCAATGCCATCTTTTGCAGTTTGAATATTTGTTCTGTGCCATTATGGATTTTGGGGGAAGTTTTTGGTTTTATAGTTCAGATAAATGACCTTGGACACAAGCGTGCGCACGCACGCACGCACACACGCACTCACACACGCACACACACACACACACACACACACCCCCCTAAATTCATCACTAGTTTGCATACTGTAATTGGTTCTCCATAATTGTGGTTTATGTATCAACAAGTTTAACCAACTATAGAAGAAAAAATCTTTAAAAATCACTGGGGGGCTGGAGAGATGGCTTAGTGGTGAAGTGCTTGCTTGTGAAGCCTAAGGACCCCGGTTCGAAGCTCAATTCCCCAGGACCCACATTAGCCAGATGCACAAGGGGGCACACACGTCTGGAGTTCGTTTGCAGTGGCTGGAGGCCCTGGCGTGCCTGTTCTCTCTCTCTCTCTCTGCTTCTTTCTCTGTCACTCTCAAATAAATAAATAAAAATAAACAAAAAAATTAAAAAAAATCACTGAGTATTAGGAAGGTGGCTTAGTACGTACAGTTCTTGCCATGTGAGATTGATGACCTGAGCTGTATCCCTGCACCCCTGTAAAAGCCAGGCTTGGCAGCATGTGTCTGAAACCCCGGCACTGGGGAGGTGGAGACAGGGGATCCCTGGTGCTCACTGGTTAGCTAGCCTAGCTGAGACAGTGAGCTCTAGGTGTAGCAGGAGACTCCGTCATAAAAATACCAAGGTGGAGAGCAACTCAGGAAGACAGGCAGGATTGACCTCTGGCCTTCCCACCCATGTGCACACATATGTGCATAAGTACCTCCACATATGTATGCCCTTATACATGTACCCACATACACACATGAACACACACACAAAGTAAAAGGAGGGCTGGATAGACTGCTTAATAGTTAAAAGCACTTATAAAGCCTAATGGCCTAGGTTCAGTTTGATTCCCTGGCACCCATTTAAAGCCTGATGCACAAAGTAGCACATGAATCTGGAGTTAATTTGTGGTGGATACAGGCCCTGGCACATTCATTCTCTCTGTCTCCCCCCCCTTGCAGAAAAAAAAAAGATAAATAAAATGTAAAATGTGAGGACAGGAGAAATGGCTGGTTAAGGCATTTGCCTGTGAAGCCAAAGGACCCAGGTTCAATTCCCTAGGACCCATGTTAGCCCGATGCATAAGGGGCACACGCATCTGGAGTTCATTTTTAGTGGCTAGAGGCCTTGGTGTGCCCATTCTCTTTCTCTCGCCTTGCAAATAAATAAATAATTTTTTTTTAAATGTGGACTGGAGGCATGACTGAGTGATAAAGAATGCACCTAGCATGCATGAGGATTTAAATCCCAACTACAGCACCAAGAAACAATAACAAAAATTTCTGTACTGAATATGTTCCAACATTTCACTTGCCATTTATTTCGCAATCAATGCAGCATGGCGACTATTTGCAGATAGGTTTTTGAATGTGGGGGCTACACAGGTTGCATGTGGCTGCTAGGCTGTCTTACATAAAGGGCTTGTGAGCAGTGGTTTTGGTACCCACGTGCTCCTGGAAAGAACCACTCCCAAATTTCCATTCTTCTGCCCCCACTCCGACCCCAGCCTGGCTCTGCCTCTGTCTCTGCCCTGTGCGGCCTTACTCTGTGACCTTCGTCAGTTCACCCCTGTGCCACCTTGTTCTTTTCCCCATCCTCATCCTCATGGCATCCAGAACTTTCCTTTGAAGGCAGAAGTCAGATCATTCCATAACAGCTTGCCTGGTGACCTCAGGCATTTCTCCTCACGCTTTGTACTTCTGCTCCTTGGCACGGGATGCGTTCTCTGGGTAATCTGAGCTCTGCTTCCCAGAACATCTCATCAGCTGGAACCTTCCTCGATCCTGTGCACTCCACCTCGAACTATTTTCCCTGCTTTGATGTGTGCACGTGTGCTTGCCAGAGGTTGACATTGGTGTCTCCCCGAGTCACTCTCCACCTTACTTTTTCAGATACAGTCTTGCTGAACCTAGGGCTCACCAATTCACCTAAACTAGACATCAAACTCCAGGGAGCCTCCTGTTTCCACCTCCCCAGTGCTGGGATTATAGGCACGTGCCAGGTACACCCGGGTTTTTACCTGGGTGCTAGGGATTCAAGCTCAGGTCCTCACGCTTGGCATGGCAAGCACTTTTCTCACGGAGCCATCTCCCCAGCCCTCCCACTGCTCTTTTTTGTACAGGCTTCTTCCCTCAGCTCAGGACCACCCTAAGTAGGTCATCCTGCTGGTTTCTGTCACAGCCCTTTGTTTGTTTCCCTCACAGCTTTTTACCCGTTGTAATTACAGTAGAAGCCCTTTTATCTGATGCAATGGGGACAGCAATTAGAGTATTTGAAGAAGATGGTTAAACCCAGGAAACACAAAAAGGGGTACATGGCAGGGGTTTTCTCTAGCTTAAAACACCTAAGTGCACATGTCCCCATCAATCTTCTGATGTACTGGGGACTTGAAGACACTTAGAAACAAATGTCAACACAGGGTCCTTTTTCATTTGTGTGCTTTTCTCCGAATTGTAATGGTTGTTTCATATGTAACAAATATTACACATCTTGGGTGATGCATAAAAAGTGTTGATATTAGTTTCCAAGGAAACACCATGGTGGTTTTGCACTCACCCTTCACTAACTGAAATCACTTTTAGCTGCATTTCCCAAGTACAGTAGAGAGGCGAGTATCCATTGTTTTGGAAGAAGAATTGGTTCTCAGCATGTCTCCAACAATGTGAGCAGAAATACCTGGGCTGAGAGAGAAGAGGCCATGGGCTTTCAGCTCCCTGGAGATCATTTGGGATGAATTGTGTAGCCATTTACTACAAATTGAAACATTCTCTCCTGAAGGGAAGGGGGGCGGCTCATAACATTCAGGAAGCTAAGGAGACTCACAAGGCCCAGAAAACTCATCAAGTTTAGGAGGCTCAGAGAGTGACAAGATGCATAGCCCTCACCGGACAGCAAAATCTCTCCCTTTCTGAGCGTGTGTCCAATCTACGGAGGGTGTCAGACATCAGGTACTAACACAGCTCGGATCAGGCAACGGCTGCTGGTATAGTCAATGTCTTTGTCCTCCTGAGGGTGAAGGAGCAGAACCTGCTTATAGAATAAAAAGTGGTGATAAGAATAGTAAGCACATGCTAAAGGAGAGGCTCTCTTAAGTGCTGCTGCCTGCAGATTGTTCGGGAAGCTCCCAGGATGCAGCTTCCCTGAGTCATCGCTCACGCTGGGATAAGCTTTTGGGTGATGCGGCTGCCTTTGAGTCATCCATGCTCTGGAAGTAATCCCACTGGCCACCAAGCTAGACTTGGGTGGAAGAGTTTCATTGTTCTCTTATTGGTACCCTACCTTGGGGAGATAGAACTTGTTCAAATCTCTCCAGAAAAAGTCACACAATAGGAAGGAAGGAAGGAGTAGAGGATGCAGATCCAAGCCCAGAGGGCCGGTTGAAGGAAAGTTGGTTATGAGGGATTCCATCCCACATGCTTGACTTGTTGGCTTGTTTATTTCTTGATTATCTTGTTAGGCTGTAAATATGTGAGGGCAGAAGCAAGATAAATAGATAGATAGATAATTTAATAGATTATCAGACCATATATATATATATATATGAAACACAGATTGATAGATATAGGTAGTTAGATGGATCGATGGATATATAGATATGTAGATAGAAGGGTAGTAGGTAGGTGGATGACTAGATAGGTAGATAGATGGATAGATAGGTAATTGGATAGATGGATAGGTGGATGGATGAATGAGATAGATAAGTAGATATATGAATGGATGAGTAGATAGATGATAGATAAAAGATAGTTTTAAAATATTATTTATTTGATAAAGAGAGAAGAAGATGCAGAGAGAAAGAGAAAATAGGTGCACCAGCGCTTCTAGCCACTGCAAACGAGCTCTAGACACATGTACCCCTTAGTGTATCTGACATATGTGGGTTCTGGGGAATCGAACCAGGGTCCTTAGGCTCCGCAGACAAATGTCTTAACCGCTAAGCCATTTCCCCAGCCCAAGATAATTTTTGCAATGCTGGGAAGTCAAGCCAGAACATAATGCCTGACTAACGCCCTACCAGTGAGTCCGATCCTCTGTCCCTCGTCTGAGCGTTTCCTTTCTCACAAGCCTGGGCGGGGTGTGCTGCGGTCTACGGAAATGAGTGACACAGGCCGAGGCCGTGAGCGCACCTGTGATTTCACTGTTTGCTACCTCATGCAGAGAACTTTTGATCCCTCACCTGTGTGTAAGTAGAGAAGGCATGGACTATGCAAGCATGGTTATTCCGGAGCCAAGGTGTGCTAGCAACAGCAGTGCATATTTTGACATGCCAGAGTCTGGATTCTTCCCTAGATTCCACGCACACTCAGAGCAATTCATGACTGACCCCTCCACACAGACCCTATGGCCATGCTGCTGCATACGCTCCACTTGGGTGTACCTGCTGGTTCTAGGGCGACAGGCAAGGTAGGAGCAAGGCTGGCAGTGGGCTCTATAGTGGATCTGTAGAATTTTTGCTGAACTTACATCTTGGGATAACAAACAGACCTGGGGCCGCTGTGAGTTACAGGTGAAGAGAGGAGGGAAGCTCACACTACCATGCTTGAAACATTGGATAAAATTTCTTTTCCTACATTCTATGGAAGTGGCCTTTGCTGCCCCTCAGGGTGTTGAGATCCAGAGCACTAAACTTAAGCAGAGGCCTTGGGAGGACTCCTGTTCAAAGTTTCCTCCCACCCCCACATGTGGATGGATGGACAACCTTGACCTAATAAGCACCAGGCTTCTATTTTGCCCTCAGATAGTTTCTTTGAATAATTCCTTCAAGGATCTGAGGCGAACAAGGGGCTCGCTGAGGCTTTGGGAAACCTGGCACCAGCCTGCTGACAATGTGACAGAGGATGCCATCTGTCATTGTTGTCATTGTTAATTGCTCTTATATTACTAGTGTCTTGCATCTGTTGAGCCACTGGATGCTAAGAAGTGGACAATGCATTTTGCATCATTTGCTTTGGAAAACCTGCCACGTCCTTAGAGGGCATGCATTGCTGTGACTGCCATTTCATAAAAGAGAGATGGAGGCACAAGTAGGTGGAGGTCACAGAGCTAGTCATGGGGAGGGTGCTGGGATTGAAACTCTTAACCACCTGCAGGATGTGCTGGCTGAATGAAGTGGCCCCCACAGGCTCATGGATTTTGAATACTTGGTCTCCAGCTGGTAGCAATTCGTAATAGTTGTGAAGCCTGTAAGAGGTGGAGCCTTCTTGAAAGAGGTGTGTTCTTGGGGGCAGGCCGTGAGATTTAAGTAACCTAGCCCCCTGGGTATTCGGAGCTGTCCCCCTCTTGCTGTTTCTGTTCTTCTGCCGGTGATGTGACGGTTGAGCCAGCTTCCTGCTCATGCCACGCTTTCCCTGCCATGGTGACAACCCCCACCGCCCTCCAAAACTACAAACTGAAAACCCTTCCCTTTCATCGGCTGCTTCTGGTCCCAGTGAGAAGTTAACGGCTACACAGAATTACTTTGCAGCACATCTAACACCCTAACATTCAGTAAACAATCAGCTTATTGATCCTATCTATCTATCTATCTATCTATCTATCTATCTATCTATCTATCTATCTATCTATACATACTGTGGTCCAGTATAGGAAAATCAGGCAGCAATGACCTTGACCTGCCTTGAAGAATGATATCCTGATGTGATGAGACAGGTAAAGAGCAAAGTCAGTGGAGTTCATGCCTAGCATTCATGAGGCACCAGGGTTGATCCTCAGCACTGTGTGGAACCAGGAATGGTGATGGAAACCTGCAATCCCAGCACTTGGGAGGTGGAAGTAGGAGGATTACAAGTTTAAGGTCATTCTCCCCTATATATCATAGTCAAGGCTAACCATGGCTACATGAGACCTTGTTTCAAAAATTGAAAATGTTGCATAAGAGGAAAACGTAAGTTATATAGGAGGAGCTTCACAGCCAGGACACCCAGAGAAAGGGTAGCTCCCTCTCAAGGGGGGAACAGAGCAGGCTTCCAAAATGAAGGTCTTGAAGGACAGGGATGCTTTCACAAGGCAGAAAGGGCTATGTGGCTAGAACACTTGTGGGCATGCGCATGCCCCCCCACCCCCGCCACCAGCTGCCGTATGTTTCCATTTCCCATGTCACATCTCACCCCTCAGTGCCACCATCCTTTCCTACTGAGACCAGGTGCAACTTGAGAACACCCTGCCCAGCCTGCACTACCCAGCTGGAGTGGCCACATGGCCTGAAATGTGTTTATTTTCCTGGTCTTGGGGGAGCAGAGGGGATACACTGGGAGTCATCACACCACCCGCTTTACGCCCACCCTCTCCACTGCTGAGGCACTGAGTGGGTTTCTAGTCTTATCACTTCGCTTGTAGACACCATGACCCGACCTGTGAAAACCCTCAGAGACCCTGGGGTCCTGCGAGAACGTCCTTGTGAGAGCAGGAGTGGTGTGTGGCATGGGGATTGCCAGGAGAGCCATGGCTTCCGGCAGTGCCCAGAGCAGGGAGGAGGAAAGAGGGCAGGAGATACACCTCCACTTCAGGCCCACGCTTGCGTTCTATGACGCAAGCTCCCCGTGCCTGCCTACAGACTTGATCAAGTTCCTTCCTGTCTCAGGGCCTCGATACCCCCATTGGTCAAATAAGAGATTGGCTGTGGATTTCTGGGGTCCTAGCAATCTGCAATATTTCTTTATTAAAAGTATTTTTATCTATTTATGTGTGTGCATGTGTGTGTGTGTGTGTGTGTGTGTGAGAGAGAGAGAGAGAGAGAGAGAAAGAGAGAGAGAGAGAGAGAGAAATTCAGGACTTCTTGGAACTGCAAACAAACCCTAGATGCATGCACTGCCTTGTGCATCTGGCCTTATGTGGGTACTGATTGGAGAATTAAACCCTGGGCCGTTAGGCTTTGCAAGCAATTGCCTTTACCCATTGTGCAATCTCTCCAGCCACTTTTATTATTTTATTATTATGAATTTTGGCCAGGGAGGACCATGATGTCCCCCAAATAATGCAGCTATTGCAATGCACTTAGTTGACCCACCAGAGCAAAATAGTAGGACCCTGCTGATGAAGGTATCACAGGCTGCTGCAGTCACAGGGTCATGAGAGATCATGCTAGGGCTGAGAAGGAAGCTGGTTCCCTGCTGCACAGCCCTCGTTGTGCAGGAAAGGGCTAAAGAGATAATGGGCACCAACAGTCTGAACAAGCAGAGGATGCTGCAAGCTGCAAAAATCAATCAGTAAGACAAGAGGTACACACCTATGCCACAGTGGCACACATGCTATGGGGTAATCCAATGCTCTTTGAGTGGATGAGGCCTGCTTAGTGGGAGGGAATTCATACCCAGTACTGAGAACCAAGGAAGGCCTTTAAAAATGTTCGTTTTTTTTTTTTTAATTTCTCCCTTTCTTTCTTCCTTCCTTCCTTTCTTTCTTTCTTTCTTTCTTTCTTTCTTTCTTTCTTTCTTTCTTTCTTTCCTTCTTTCTTTCTCTCTCTCTCTCTCTCTTTCCCCCCTTTCTCTTTCTTTTTTTTTCTGTAGACAAATATGGGCAAATTTATAATGTTTGTTAGCAGATGAATCAGAGATAGAGAAAAACCAGGCTGTGGCCAGGACAGGGCTGTGATTGGCAATCTAAGGTAATGCCTCTCCAGTGCTTGTTACTGATTTTGAAGACCCTCCCAAGAGTTTACCCTCAGAGGAGAACTTACTACACAAAACAATGTGGTCTGTTGAATGGATCCTTAACAAATCATTAACGACAAGAAAAAAAAAAAACAAACCCACAGCTTTGTTCAAGAGTGGGCAGATAGTCGGAGGAACATGCGTGTGTACAGTACGCAGAGGCCTGGGTGAAGGTAACGCCAGTGAACACATTGATGCACTGAGTTAATTCAGCACTTGTCTAGAGTTTAGCAGTGACTATCTAGCCTCAGGCTACTCAGAGGACTGGGGTAATACTCACTGCAATAATAATAATAATAATATAAATATAATAAACATGTCCTTTGTAAGCATTTATTAAACACTTGCATAATGTTTTTTTTTGTGTGTGTGTGTTGTGCATTCACATGCATGCATGTATGTATGTATCTGTGTGAGTACACACATGTGTGGGTAAACGTGTGCATGCATGTGGAGGGGCAGAGGTCAACAATATCAGTCTGGAATCTTCTTCAGTTGGCTTCCACATGAGTTCTTTGGGATAGGGTCGCTTGCTGAACCTGGTGCTCACTGATTCAACTAGACTAGCTATCCAGCAAGCCCACGGGATCCTCGTGTCTCTGTCTCTCCAGGGCTGGGATTACAGGCACTTGCTGCCATATTTGGCGTTTTATGTGGGAATCCAAAGTCAGCTTCTCGTGCTTGCACAGTGGGCCCCTTATGGACCGACCATCTCCCCAGACCTTCCACTCCTTTACGTTGCTCAAGTGTTTATTCTCCACCACAGTGCCAGGAGAAGGCACTTGGATCTTCATTTACAGGTGAGGACATCAAGGTGCAAGATGACTCAGGAAAGGCATTATGTAGTAGCCCACACATGGCCACTTAGAATGTTGTCGCCCTGCTCACTCCCAATCTGCTTTCAGAACAGCAAATGGAGTAGACAGACACCCCTAAAATGTGGGGAATTTTATTACCAAATTCTCCACTCGCAGCAGTCCTTCAAGGTCCACTTTCCACGGCACCACTCCTGTGAGATCCCCGACAGAAGCAGCCCTTCCTGCTCTGGGCGTCTGTAGCTCCCAGCCCACTCTGCACCTCCTGAAACGTGTTAGCTGATTGTGTCTCATTCTCCACGCTCCACCCAAGGCAGGTGGTTCATCTTCCCATCCCGGTGCGCAGCATCTTGTGGCAGTGCCAGCTGAGTGTGGATACCCCTCCCACCTTGATCTCAAGGCAGGGGTGGGGGGATGAGTTTTGGGGCCTTTCTAAGTACTGGACTATGGGCCTTTTCTTTGTGCTCTGGGCAGATAGGGAATGGTCCTGACAGGGGGGAAGATGTTAAGAGTCACGTTCATGCCTCTCCCTTTGGCTGTCAGACTTGGCCGGCCGTCAGACCACTGAAACGAGCGACCCCAAGAAATTGGGTTTTCCCCAGGAATGATTATACTGAAGGAAAGGCAAGGAAAATGTGATGCAAGCCAGCAAAGAAACTTGTCTCCCAGGTAGAGCTTTCACATGGTTCTGACAACTTGTCAGGGCGCCTTGGAGGAGAAACTGGAGCCAAAATGATGATCACGGACAAGACCACACCTTGACCAGGACTTCTTAGCTGAACATACTTTTTGACTTTTATTTCAATCTGATCTCATGCCAGTATTCTGAAGATGTTACTCATTCCTCTTCCTGATGTGCGTACATTGAGCACATCTTTCTCTGGTGTATTGAAACAGGTGGCTGAGCTTAGCTTGCTAGGCACTGCCAGGCCCTAGGCTGGTGCCCTAAGAGTCCCAGGAGCAGAGAGGCCCTGTGAGTGGGATGGGCCCCTCTGTTCCATCTCATCTGTTGGCTGTGCTTTGCTTAGGCCATGTCTGTGGACAGAGTCACTGGCCAATGCCAGTTAGAGGTCAGGGGTTCCTACCTGGAATGTCTCAGATGATTGCTCTTATTTCCGCATGGTCGTCTCTCCATCCATGGAGACCCATCCACATTTGCCTCACTAGAACTTACTTGAGGAAATGCTTTGCACATCTCACTCTTTCACTTTGGACTTAGCACCTTAGTGGGAAGAAAGATTGACTTCTATGAAGAAAAACCATCCAGGACTGAAAAGCTTCACAGAGCCCGTGTCTGTGCCCTGCTGGACACCCGAGGGATCAAGGGAAGAGATGGATGTGCTGGATCAGATCTCCAGTCTGTCCTGTGGGCAGATTAGTAACTGTACAACTTTGGATTCTTCCTCCCTGTTTCATATTTGGATCCCCTGGTGGGGCTGCTCCGAGTGTCCCATGCATCTAGATCTCATTCTTAGCGCAGTTCCTGGCTCAGCTAGTGACCATGATGGTGTCTGTTGCTGCGGAAGCTACTCTTTTGTGATTTTGGAAACAAGGGAGGTGAGGCTGAAAATTTTCCTCTGCAAATGCAGGATCCCAGGTAGCTTTCAGCAGGGAGCTTAAGAATGGATGTAAATTTCTGCTTAAAACAATAGCTCATGAAGTTTTAGGCTACCAGAGCCAAAGGCATCAAGGAGAGCATCTTTATCAAGGAATGGAATCATTGCAGAAAACTGAGATCCAGCGAGGGGAGGTGGGCTGACAGCTGTCGGGCTAATCTGCTAAGCTGGAGCTCAGCCCAGGTCTTCTGACCCCAGGCCCTTAGCTCCACTGAACTATTGCCCTTTCTCTCCATCTTTCACACCAGTTACTGTGGCAACAATACCACAAGAAGGCTTCACTTTATCTGGTATTAGGAAAATATTGGTAACAGATCTTGCCACACAGACTCTCCTGAGATACGTTTGCTTCTTTGTGCAAAGAAGTTTCCAGTCTAACCGACTTTTAGCATCACATCTATATAAATTAATCCAGTTGAAACCAATGTGCTAATGTCTGTGTTCTTACAAAGGGTAAAGGGTCTAGAGTCCTTTTTCTCAAATGCTGCCAGCAAGTTCAAATTACCCTGATATTTGGGAATGAGTTTCAACAATACAAAACAAAGAAGAGAAGATAGATTTGGCATTCTCTACGTAGAGAGAACAGACTTATGGTTGGAAACTCTGAGAAGACATAAGGCTTTGTGTGAACACCTGAAATCAACGAGACTTCTCTTCTCCAGGGTTGCAAAGCTCATCTCCACAGGACCATGTCTTTCTCAATTCAGACTTGATGACCCTCTCTACATAAAGAGTTTGAGCCTTGCTGTCATGCCACTGGGGTCTAAACCTGGCACCTCTTTTCCTTGTGGTATGAACTTAAGTCTGTAAGCTAGCTCGTGCCTCAGTTTCCTTGCCTCAGGAGGTGGAGAGCAGTGTAGATGAGTCACAATGCATGAAGTGCTCAGAGCAGGGCTGCCACATAATACTTGCTCAGGAAATGTTGCTATAGAAACCTGGCTGGGTCCTGGTTGAATTCCTTCCAAATGCTGTGAAGTCTTGCTCTGACTTTTCATACATAAATGCAATTTCTCTCTCTCCCAGACCCTATAATCATGTGTACCTTGCTTGCAGCACACAGCGCAGTCTTTACTGCAGTAGGGTGTATGTCAACTTGTTTTCTCCATCCCACTCTCCCTTCCCTCTGAGTGCTGTGGTTAGCAGAGCACTCTGGTCCCAGTGTGATGCCTGAAGCGCTCTGTGCGGCGCTGGATGCCCAAGAGAAAGGAGGCTGGCGATTGCTGGGTGCACTGAATTCACTGAATGCTGAATTGCCGCTTCCACCCACCAGCTGCCACCGAGGCCCAGCACCTCAGTGCTGGGATGACTCCTTGGAGGTCAGCCAGCCCTGAACCGGCACAGCATGGGTGTGCTGCTGGCACCGGGGAAGATCTTTGTTCAAAGTCACCACAGCGCTGTGGCAGAAGCAGGAGTAGAAACCGGATCACAGCGCCACTTGCCGCAGCTCTGGGCTTCCCCCGGAGCAGGGACTCCATGGGACCGAGCCGAAAAGAGCAAGATGGGACAAAAGAGAGCAGAGAGCTTCAGCATCAGTATTACTTGAAGCAGGGGAGGCCCTAGGGGCCCACATCCCGCAGCCTAGCAGGCGTGATGTTCATGGGTGCATGGTCCAGATGGCCCAACTTCCTCCCTATGCTGATCTGCATGGATGGGTGAGGAGCCCTGTGAAGGAAGATTGCCAAACCCGAATTTTATCTTATTTTATTTGTTTATTTGAGAGTGACAGACAGAGAGAGAAAGAAGGAGAGAGAGAGAGAGAGAGAGAGAGAGAGAGAGAGAATAGGCGCACCAGGGCCTCCAGCCACTGCAAACACACTCCAGATGCGTGCAGCCCCCTGTGCATCTGGCTAACGTAGCTCCTGTGGAGTGAGCCTCGAACTGGGGTCCTTAGGCTTCATAGGCAAGTGCTTAACCACTAAACCATCTCTTCAGCCCCAAACCTGGATGTTTTAAGAGTATCAAATGTCAATCATTAACTGACTCTCTTCCTCTTTCCACTTATTATAGGGTCCTCAGGCCGTGAACTCCAAGCACCTTCTTTTTTTTTTTAATCAAGTTTTGAGTTTAGAGAGAAAGAAAGACAGAGTGAGACAGGGAGACAGAATGAGCTCTTTGGGGTCCCCAGACGCATGCACCCCCTGTGCGCATGTACGACATCGTGTACTTGTGTCACTGTGCATCTGGCTTACATGGGGCCTAGAGATTCAACCGTGAGTTCTTAGGCATGGCAGGCAAGCATCCCAACCTCTAAACAATCTCTCCAGCCCCAGAACGCCTCTTCATATTGGAGTCTGTGCATGGAAGAGGCCAAGGCAGAGATCCTATATACAGAGGTCCTTCCTTTATTTTTTTTTGGGGGGGAGGCACAGTATTGTGTGTAGCCCAGGCTGGTCACAAACTCACTACGTAGGTGAGGATGAGTTTGAACTTTTGATCTTCCTGTCACCCCTTCCTAAGTGCTGGGATTACAAGTGTGAGTCACCATGTCTGGTTTGTGCAATATTGGGGTTAAAACCCAAGGCTTCCTGCATGCTAGCCAAACACCCTGCCAACTAAGACACATCCCCTGCCCAGATGCTATTCCTTACAGTTCTTGTCGTTATCTAACCTGTGGGGCAGAGCAAAAGCAACACCCTCATGTGCCTTCAACTCAGTGCCTCTTCTACCCACACTGCTGTCTCTTGGGGAGTTTAATGTACGATGAGGAAAGCAAGTCCCAAGGTGACCATGTCCTCCCCCATGTCCACTGTAAGTACCTGGGAGTCAACAGTCCCCAGTGGCTATGTGGGTGGGGAGGTAGTGGAGGAAATAACAAAGGGGAAATGACAACCCTGATGTGGGAGCTGTTGGGAGCTTTTCCTCAAAGCTACCCTACCCGTGCAAAGGCAGCCACTGAAAATGGGGGAGGTTGGCTTACGAGAGAGGACCATGTTCCACTCAGCCTTCCCAGACACAGAGCTGTGACCCTGCAACTGTGCAGGAGGTCATCTCTCCGTCTGCAGGCGAGCTGGCAAAGCAAACCGCACTGGGAACGAAAAGTCCCCGTTAACGGTCTAAAGTGAGAAGTTCGGTGAGTTGTCCCAGGTGGAGGTGAGCCAGGGAGAAGTGGAGGAGACACTTGTGCAAAGGAGGTGCGTGTGGAAGCCATTGGTGAGCACGAGCTTGGTTGAAATAGATTTGGTTCCTTTGTGGTTCTAAGGCCGGTTACTGTTATTATGGCAGCAATCCCGTGCTGGTTTGATGACTACAGTAAGGGAACCTGGAACTGAAGTGGTAAGAGGCCCATTTCTTCTCATTATGCCCCATCAAAATATCAGAATGTAAGCATCCTGCCCATGATTATTCAGTCAGAGCCCAGCCAAGGGCTAATACAGTAAATAGAGAAAAAGAAAAGAAAGGAGTTAAGAACAGTGACATTAGCATATAAGAATCTTGAAAGCATCGCTCCAATGCTCCATAAACATTAGCTATTCTCACATTTCTTGCTAAGGTTCCTTCACTTCCAAGGTTGTGAGAAAACAGCTGCTACAAGGGTGACTTTTCCCTACGTGTGTTTGAGCTCGGACTTGTTGCTTCCCAGGGGTCAGTGAAGACAAAGGCATTTATAGTTTCATAGCCTTAAGATGTCTGCACTGTCCCGAGACAAGGTTACACTCTTCTCTCTCGGCTGTGGACAGCCTAGCTTGGGCATGTATGCTTATATATTCAACCGTGCCCACCCTGTCGGCTGACACTGATGTCCACTACCCCAAGGTCTGCTGCGACCTCTCATCAGAGACCCATGCAGGGCTCTCTGGTGAGCATGGGACCCAGCAATTCTTGTTTATTGCTTTTTTTTTCTTTTTTTTTGCGGTAGGGTCTCACTCTAACCCAGGCTAACATGTAATATAATTCACTATGTAGTCTCAGGCTGGCCTTAAACTCACAGCGATCCTCCTACCTCTGCCTCCTGAGTGCTGGCATTAAAGGCGTGTGTTACCACTGTCAACACGCCTGGCCCAGCAGTTCTTTTGTAAGAATAGCTGAAGTTGGGGCTGGGAAGATGGCTCAGTCAGTAAACCGCCTGCCCTGTAAGCATGAAGATCTCACGCCCTTCTCCAGAACCCATGTGAGTAAGACCAGGTGTGGTGGCTTGCTTGAAATCCCAGTGCTGCAAGGGTGCAGACGATGGTTTGTGGGCTCTCCCCTGATAGCTGGTCAAGCCAACTTGACGAGTTCTCAGTGAGAGACTTTGTCTGAGAAAATGCTGGATGGGGCTGCAGAGATGGCTTAGGGGTTAAGGTACCACCTACTATGTCTAACAACCCAGGTTTGATTCCCCAGTCCTCATGTAGAGCCAGGTGAACAAAGTGGTGCATATATCTGGAGTTCATTTGCAGTGATTAGAGACCCTGGCACACCCATTTCTCTGTCTGTGTCTCTCTTGCTTGCTTTCTCTCTTCTTACAAATGAATAAATAAAATATTGGGCTGTGGAGATTCTTCAGCATTTAAGGCTCTTGCCTGCAAAGCTTAAGGACCGGGGTTTGATTCCCTAGTACCAACATAAAGCCAGGTGTACAAGGTGGCCCATATGTCTGGAGTTTGTTTGCAGTGGCTGGAGGCCTTGGTGCACTCATTCTCTCTCTCTCAAATAATAAATCAATAAAGAAATAAAGTAAAAAACAAAGATGGATGACACATGAGGAATGATAGCAGAAGCTGTCCTCAGACTCACATATGTATGTGCCCATCTCAACACTCACATACATCCACACATAAGAACATACACACACACACACACACACACACACACACACACACACACACACACCAGGAGAATGGGTGACGTCACAGGCTGGGAGTTCTCCTCTGGCTGTGAGCCTCACACAGCATCAGAGTTCTCTGGAGGGTTAGGTAGAGCACTATTGTCTGGGTTCTGTCCCCAGAGCTTCTGAGTTGGCGGATGTGGGGTGGGGCTTGAGAATGTGTGTTTCTGACATCTTCCCAGGTAGTGCTGAGGCTGCTGGACCCCGACTGGGCCTTGAGAGTCATTGCTCATGAGGGAAGGAGATAGGAGAGGAGGTCGCTCGCTTAGGCAGGAGAGCACACGTTCCCTTCAGCAGCTCCCAGGCTGTCAGTGGCCTCTGTGTGAGTACTGTAAGGCGTATCTCCAAAACGATTCTGCTTAAATCCAAGGAGACTTATTTCTAAGTTTCAGCTGAAGGAGCTGCAAAGGTGACGAGAAAGCAAAGCTTCCAAGTTTGCCAACAGAACTTGTGATTTTTCCTTCTTTCTCAGTTGACAACGGCTGAAGTGACTTGCGATTTTAATATTTCACAGTTAATATCTTACTTTTTAGGACATTTTGCATTTTTCTCGAGTGTTTTCATCCATAGTATCACATTGCACTTTTTAAACAACTGCTTTGGGACAAACAGACAGGAATTAACATCTCTGAATGACAAATCACCAGGACCAGATAGATTCATGGAGCATGCCCACAGCAGGATAAATCAGGGCAGGTATATATATATATATATAGAAAGAGAACAGGTGTGCCAGGGCACTAGCCTCTGCAAACAAACTCCAGACACACGTGCCACCTTGTGCATCTAGCTTTATGTGTGTGTACTGGGGACTTGAACTCTCGTCCTTCGACTTTGTGGGCAAGCCCCTTAACCACTAAGCCATCTCTACAGCCCCAGGTTGTGCATTTTGAGTACTACAGCTAAATAAAGGCAGCTCTAGGGCAAAAATTGGGGCCTCATGGAAGAATCCGGTGCTGGAGACAGGGAAATGACCCCAGCAGACTCCGTTTCTCCAGTTGAGAAGTGGAAGTCAGAAAGAGGAAGCACTGCTTGCCGGCTGTAGTCTGACGCTGCGTCCCGACGAGGCAGCGACAGCCCCCGAGGCTTCCAGGAAAGGCGCCTGTCAGGTGCGAACCCAAGCGGCGGCACCGAGTCAACACAAACTCCTTGCCTCCTGCGCCTTTTTCTTAGCTCAAGTTCATGCGAGGCAAGTAGATAAGGATCTTTTCTCTCGGGACAAATGTCTCTGAGAGTCCACCTCCACCTCTAGCTGACCAGGGGCTGCATACATACGCTCAGCCCTCTGGATCAGTGGTGTTAGTATCATGCTCAATTGGTCTGACGCTCCTGTGAGTGGTTGGTTACTCTGTCTTCCCCAGGGCAATCTAGAGGCTTCTGCCCCCTCTCTAAGCATGGCAAGGGGGCGGGGAGAGGAAAGGGGAGAAGGGCCCAGCTACAGGAGGGTGACGTTCGTTCCCTCTGCGGGTTTCCCTTCTTACTTTTTATTTATTTATTTATTTATTTATTTATTTATTTATTTATTTATTTATTGGTTTTTCAAGGTAGAGTCTCACTCTGGCCCAGGCTGACCAGGAATTCACTTTGTTGTCTCAGGGTGGCCTCGAACTCAGGGTGATCCTACTACCTCTGCCTCCATGTGCTGAGATTAAAGGCGTGCGCCACCACGCCCGGCCTCCTTCTTACTTTTTATGTGTGTGATTCATTCTGGGTCCTGCATTGAAATCCCGTTTACCCTGAGCTACAGAGGGTTGATGATGCATTCTCTATTTGCGTGTAATGCACATCTCATGAGTTTCTGGGCAATTTCATTGCCCATGCCACAGGGTGTGTGTCTCAGCTTCTCATAATGTCCTAGGAAGGCTGAAGAGTCGAGAACCATACAGGCAGTATAACTTCCCTTGTTTTGGACAGGAGGGGCTCTCTGAGGTGGGGCTTGGGGGCGCATCAGAAACAGAACCAGCCCTTGAGTTTCCTCTTGACTCAAAGTTCAGTGTTCTCAACATGTTTCCCTTGACTTGCATTGGGTTTTAAGAAACCAGAGTGAACAACCATGTTATGTAGTAGCATTTGCCCACTCTAAATTTAATCCTCCTCATCTTTTCTCATTTCTTTTTCCTGGAAGGAATTTAACGAGGCAAAGATACTCATTCATTTTCTCACTTGAAACAAACAGCTGGTCCTCACTGTCTATTTCCATTGTAAGACTGCCCACTTTCACCTGTTTTCCAGCCCATGGATGTTTCACTAAATGGAATTCAGCCTTCCCCCAGGTCTAATGAGTTCCATCTCTCAGCTCTCAGTGCACACAAAGCCCATCTGGTCCCCTTCTTGAAGCTTTTGAAATTCCTTTCTAGAGGAGGTCCAGCCCTAGGGAAGATGCCTTAAGTCAGTCTTTCAAAACTGAGTGAAATCTTCAAACCCCTCAACTCTAAATGACACCACAAAACAGCTGAAGTGTTAAACAAATTAGGCCCAATAATGAGATTGGGGGATTCTGCTGGGTCTAAGGACTCAAGCCTCGTTTTGTCTAATGACCCATAGGTAACATGGCCCCATCACAAAATTATGCGGGGCCGCCTGAGACACACTTCTCTTCATGCCATGACTTAACAGGAAACAGGGAAAATGCTTTCAGCCAAATTATTCCAGACCCCAGTCCTATCAGCTATTAAGGTCTTCCCCTGGTCCGAGTTGGGTCACAACTGGGTGGGGACTGCATCCATTTACAAAGACTGACAGCCATGGGAAATTTATGAGGTCACCTTTATGAAACACCTCCATTATTAACATTGTCAAGAAATGGGACCCTTGGGAAAATGATAAGTGATTTCTCTTGCAAGTAGCTTAAGAATTTTAAACTTTTGGGGGCCTAGGGTGTTATGTGCTTTCCAGACAAGCATAAGGCCCTAAGTTAGTATCCCCAGCACCCAGGTGAAAGCTGGGAAGAGCAGCGCATGCCTGTCATTCCCGTGCGAGGCAAGTGGAACCGGAGCAGCCCCAGGGCTTGCTGGCTA
Organism: Jaculus jaculus; assembly: GCF_020740685.1. NCBI lineage: Eukaryota > Metazoa > Chordata > Mammalia > Rodentia > Dipodidae > Jaculus > Jaculus jaculus. The sequence continues at coordinate 8,306,675 of NC_059107.1, read as the reverse complement.
GCTTTCTAGTCCAAGCAGTGGCTGCAGGCTCCGTGAGAGACCCTGTCTCACCAAATAAGACAGAAAGTGACTGGGAAAGATACCCAGCGTCAACCCTGTCCTCAACTCACACACATGCATACACACCTGCACACACACGCGTGCATGCGCGCGCACACACACACACACACACACACACACACACACACACACGAGCATGCCCAAACATGCACATATATGCACATGCAAATCATCAGAATATACATATGCAAAAAAAGAATCTTGAACATTTTGAAGAGAAAACCCTCCTAATAGTTTATATGTGTGCTTTTGTTATATTAAAGAGGTAAATGCTGGATGTGGCAGTATACAGTTGGCAAACACTGGTGGAGTCACTCTAGTTTTTTAAATAACTTATTTACTTTATTTATTTGAGAGACAGAGAAAGAGACAGACAGAGAGAATGGACACACCAGGGCCTTCAGCCACTGCATATGAACTCCAGACACACGCACCATCTTGTACATCTGGCTTACATGGGTACTAGGGAATCAAACCTGGGTCCTTTGGCTTCATAAGCAAGTATCCTAACCGCTAAGCCATCTCTCCAGCCCAGACACTCTACTTTTTATGTTTCCCTTTTCTCTTTGGTTTCTTGGAATGGATTCTGGCTTATTGTGAACGTGGGGTAGCTGGTTGGTGGGCACACTCATGAGCATGGGTTACATCATGTCTCTCCAGTGTGAGGATTCCAGTGTGAGGGAGGCGCTGTATTTGTTTAGGTCTGCAGTCAACTTCATAAGGGCTGGTCTTTGGGTGTCCACTGGGCTCTCCCTCCTGTTGGTGGTCACTTCTGCCCTTGTAGCAGCCACTGCCCACTCCTGCCCCCATCTACCCGCTGGTCTCACATCTGTGTTCAGAAGTTCTGCAACTGAGCCTTAGAAAGAACTCAACTCACATCCACCCAGCTTACAGTCAACATGAATTTGCCTGAAGGTGGTAAATATATTCTTCTTTCATCTGGTTTAGAAAATGTTTTATTCTGCATTTAGGTATTAGAAGTATTCTACAACATTCTCAATGTATTTTTACATTTTGATTAGTATATCTGTTTTTCTAAAATACTTTTTGTTCATTTTTTATTTATTTATTTGAGAGTGACACACAGAGAGAAAGACAGATAGAGGGAGAGAGAGAGAATGGGCGCGCCAGGGCTTCCAGCCTCTGCAAACGAACTCCAGACGCGTGCGCCCCCTTGTGCATCTGGCTAACGTGGGACCTGGGGAACCGAGCCTTGAACCGGGGTCCTTAGGCTTCACAGGCAAGCGCTTAACCGCTAAGCCATCTCTCCAGCCCTTGATTAGCATATCTTAATTCTACACAATGAGTTTCACTTTAACATTTTCATACATGTACTTTATAATAAAGTATTTGATCATATTCACTCTTCATTAGTCTCTTTTGTCTCCCTTCCACTCCTAACCCTTCCTCTTTCCAACTGTTTTAAGGTTATATAAGGCTTAAAAGCTGGTTAAATGGGCTTATTTTCAGCATATAAGACAAACTATATCTAAAACTAGAAAATATAAATCCTCAGTAAATCCCTCTATCCTATTCCTCAACCTCATTCAGAAGCAATCTTTTTTAAAAAAATTATTTACTCTTATTTAAGGAGAGACAGAGAGACAGTGAAAAAGAGGCAGACAGAATGAGTACGGACATGCCGAGCTTCCCGACACTGCAGACGCACATGCCACTCAATGCGCTGGCTTCATGTGGGCACCTGGGAGTTCAACCCCAGGCCATCAGGTTTTCAAGAGAGTGCCACTAACCACTGAGCCTTTCTTCCAGGCCCCAGAAGCAATTTTAATCCATCATGGAGCTCCATCCCAGGAAGGAGGTGAAAGTTGTGTTGTCTCTTCTGACTAGACTTTCATTGGTTCCTCTGCTGGGCCTTATGGCTGGAAAGTAGAAAACTAGATGGAGATGGGAGGCCAGGTGGGCGAGGGGTGAGCAGGGGCTGGTTCTCCCAAGGCTCCCGAGAAATGACAATGAGCATGAGCCAGGGAGCTGCCACGTCCATGGCAGCATTTGATTGTAAAGGACAGAGCTCTTTGTTGGATGCCTAAATGGTACCTCATTTTGATTTTGCAAGAACTTAGTTTTCATGACAGACCATGTAGCATAACTGGATACTGATTAACGGGGAACACGTGACAACTCCTCATCTGGGGGATTCCATCCGTGACTAGTGAACTGTGTGACCAAGACAAAGTTGTAGACTTATCCAAAAAAATTATGAGATGATTAGTTTTACAAGCAGAGAGAGAGAGAGAGAGAGAGACAGAGACAGAGAGGCAAGAGACAGAATGAGTGCATCAGGGCCTCTGATGTGTGCGCAAATTTGTGCATCTGGCTGTATTACATGGGTGCTGGAGAATCAAACCCGGGTCGTTGGGCATTGTAAGCACCTTAATCACTGAGCCATCTCTCCAGCCCGAGATGGTTTTTACAATCTTTTCCACTCGATGGAGCAGTTCTCTAATGTAAACTTTGTAGATAGCAATGTGGAGTCACAGTGTCAAGATCTGGTCACACCTGCTACGTCTATATAGATCAATTACACCGATGAGGAAGTTGAGGGGCGTACAGTATGGATATGTATTAAACAACTCACCGTGCCTGGAGCTGTGCTAGGCCCTGGGAGATAATCTCTAACCCAGGGGGCCTCAAGAGGGAGGGAGAAGGACAGTGGGGGTGTGACATAGAACCAGGAGGTACAGTGAACTGCAAAAAAAAAAAAAGGAGAGAGAAAGGAGGAAGTAGTGATCCAATTGTGTAATACATGTGTGAAAAATCCAGGAAGAAGAAGAACTGAGGGCCCGGGCCTGGGTCAGTTAAAGAAGCGCTTGCTGTGCAAACACGGGGACCTGAGTTCAAATTCTTAGAATCCACGCTAGGCAGGAGCTGTGGGAGGTCTCTGCAATAGCTATGTGCCTATATCAGGAAGGGAGGTGGGGCAGGACAATGTCTTGGAAGCTCGGGGGCCAGCTAGCCTAGCAAGCTCAGTGGTGATCGAGACATTCTGCCTTAAGCAAGGTGCGAGTGGAGGACCAGGCTGTCCTCTGACCTCCACACATGTCCTGGGGCCTGCGGATGTCTGCGGTGGCGCCACGCACACTGAATTCACCACTGGATCTGGGACATAAACAGCGTAGGACTGTGGCAGATGAAGGAGGAATTTTAGCCAGCGGAAGAGTCAAATGAAGACCTGGAGCCGCTGAGTGGGGTGTCTGCACTGGCCGTTTTGTCCCTTCCCTCGTCCTCTGATGCTGCCCAAAGTGATCGCCATGCTGGGCCCTGCTTGACGCTGGTGACCTCTACTTAATGGGAGTAGTGCATTTGGGTGAAGCTGGCTCCGGAGACAGACAATGCTGATATTCACATCCTGGCTATACCGGCTCCTGGCTCTGACGTCACCATCTTAAGACTGGCAGGTTTGAAAACGACCTTAGAAGTTGAGGGATGTGGTGCAGATCCCAGGATGAAACAATCTGGTGGGTTTACTCAGGGCGGCTTTTATTGACTGTTGTAGTTGTGACTGCATCTGGATTATGAACTCCCTAGGAACAGAATGCTGGCATTTCTTTTTTCTTTTTTTTCTTTTGGCACACCTCCTGGTTGTGTCTGCACAGACCTGAAGTAGTTGTCTAGCTAACATGCATTTCCTCTTAATTCATTGCGTGACTGTGGACAGAGACTTATGGTTTGCTGGGAATTGCTGCGAATAAAGCCATGAATAAGGCGACAATTCCGGTATTTTCCTTTCTAGAATTCTGACCAGCCAGTTTCAAAACAACTGATGGGTCCTTACACTTTAAGACCAGATCTAGAAAGTGTTATGGGGAGATTATGTAAAGCTGCCAGTGACAATGACAGGAAATCCACTCAAGGGGTATGAGGCCCCCCGTCATAAACTGAGGGTCTCCTCAGGAGATTCAGAGGTCTTCCACCTGCTCTTTGGTTCCCCGAGCTCCACATGGTGACAGCTACCGTCCCTCCGTGCTGCCTGCTGGGCTCCTCCGCCAGCGTCGGCAGCTGATGCGCTCGTTCATCTTCGCTCGCTTTCTCCTGAGTCCCGATGGTACCTGACATGTCAGCTGTCTGTTTGCATAGGAAGGAGAACGGCTTATCAATCAAGCAATCTAGCTTTTAAGTTCAGTTTTGCCACACATCAATCAGGGTGTATTTTTCATCTATCCTTTTAATTAATATTAATGGAGTGCTTGAGAGAGGGAGATTTCCACCTGGCTAAGGGCTAAGAATGCTCAGGTGAGAAATCAGTTCTGCTGTTTCCAGCCATATCATGTTTGTGTGTGTGCATGTGGGAACATGTGCGCATGTGAAGCCGGAGGTCAATGTCAGGTGTCTTCCTTGGTCATTTTCCACCTTACTCATTAAGACAGAGTCTCTTGCTGAGCCCAGAGCTTGCCAACTCAGCTAGTCTAGCAAGCCAGCGTGTCCAGCGATCTGCCTCCCAAGTGGTAGGATTGTACGCGCGTGCCGCCGTGCCCAGCATTTACATAGGTACTTGGGATTGAATTTAGGTCCTTATGAGCACTTTACTGAATGAGCCATCTCCCTAGCCCTAGCCATTTAATCCTGACTCATTGATATAATCACTCAATTTCCATATATGAAAAATGTTGCTAATAGTCACATCTACGTTGTGAGAGAATTTTAAGGGATAAATAAGCTAATATGTGTAACAATCATAGAGCAGTGTGCCTGGAACCAGCAAGTTTCCCAAAACTTCTGGGCAGAGTTACTTATGGTTAACATCTGTTGCCACTCTAACATGCCAGTGACTATGTGTGGCGCAGAGGATATAATGGGGGAGAGGGCACAGCCTTTTTCCTTGGAGAACTGGCTTTGTGATTGGCAAAGAGGCATTAAGCAGCTAAATACCCAAATCAGTGCATGATCACAAGTTGTGACGAGAGCATAAGAGAAATGAACAGAAGGTGACGGGTATGTGGTCTGAGACACGCCGTTTGAGCTGGGACCTAACTAAATAAGCAAAAGTTCTAGCGAGGAAGAGTCTGTCTGTATGTGTTATGTGACAGGAGACAAAAGAATGTGTAAGGGCCCTGAGACTGGGACCAGAGGGGCCTGACTGTGTAAGTACAGAGTGGAGGCTGAGGGAGAAAGAGCGTTGACGACTTGGGCGGGGCAAGGTCACAGAGACAGTGGTGGGGAGACAGGTTTTTAACATCTTCCATTTTTACAAAGGTAAAATTCATGGGTAACACAGGTGTCTTTTATGGCCCATGGAATTCCTAACAACACAGTGGGAGGCATGTATTACAGCCGCTCTCAGCTGCCTTGATTGTAGGATATGAGAATTTAAGGCTAACAAAAACAAAAAGAGGCAATTTACAGGAAAAGCGGAAGGAAGTAGAGGCAGGGAGGGAGGAAAGAAAACAGCCATGCTTACAGTTTCCATGGGGACATGAAGCCTAGGAGTAAAATGTTGACCTTTCACCTTATATCCAGGCCTGGCACAATCACTTCTATGTGTGTGTAGGGGTGTGTCTGATGTGTGCACACACCTGTGTGTTCACTGACTTGGCAGGAGCCAGATCTGGGGGCTTTTCCAGGCAACGCAAAGGTAGCTAAGGAGTTGGAGATGTGGAGGAGGAGGTACTCAGCCCCGTGTCTGGATCAGAGCATGAGGACTGGGTATAAAGATGCAAAGGAAACCATTCCTGCCAGCATGCTGGAGCTCAGAAATTGAAAGGAGCTTTCTAGGAGCCGGGCTAGGTGCAAATCAAACAGAATTGCATGAGGAAAGAACTGGCTGGGAATGTATTCTCTGGTACAGAAAACTTTATCTGGGGAGGAAAAAGAAAAAGGAGTTTAGTTTCAAAAGGAGGGCTGACTCCAGGAATGCTAATTTGCTCAGCTTTCCTGAGCCCTGAGGAGCTCAGCACTTCTTGCCTTGATGTTCAGCTGTTAGGTGCAAAGCACTAGGCAAAGTGGGGAAAATCCAAAATAAATAAGTGTTTTCTGAGCCCAGCTTTCTCCTCCTCAGCCGAATGGGGCAAAGATGGAAGGATTCATGCAGAGTAAACATACTGGCTCAACGCCACAAATCTTATCATGCTAGTACCCGGTGCCTCTGAAAGGTGACATTGGTGAGGTTGGAGATTGGATAAAGCATGAAAAAAATGCTGGAGACAGTTCTCATTTGTGTCATCCCAGCCTAAGGGCAACCTCTGTGGTATGAAAAGTTCCTTTCGTCAGTCAGTCCTCTCACTTTCTGTTTGCCAGTGGTCCAGCGAGCCCGGGTTGTGTCAATGAGAGCATCAGCCATCGACTGAACGTTTATAGGATGTTTTGGGTACTTAATACATACTATCTCACTGAGCCTTCCCACAGTGCATTGCAAGATGGCTCCCAACAACCCCATGTAACTCATGAAGGAACAGAAGCTCAGCAAAATCAGTCAGGCTCGCTGGCAAAGTGCTCACTGTCCAAGCACAAGGACATCAGTCTGGGTCCTCAGCAGCCGCGTAAAATGCCAGAGTGGTAGTGAGCACTTGTAATCCCAGCACTGAGACGGTAGAGACGGGTAGATCCCCAGAGCTTACTGACAGACACAGGTGGATGCTTAGAGCCACATCAGTGAGCTAGCTATACATTCAGTGAGAGACTCTATCTAGAAATATAAAGTAGAAATGAATGAGGAAGACACCCAACTTTGACCTCTGGCCACCACACACGTACACAAATATGCACAAGCACTCCCTTCCACATGTATACCCCAAAGAGTATGTAACTGCACCAAGATTCATGTACTAAGGATGGTCAGGAGATGGGTTGGGCTAGGGATGAGTGGGGGCTGGGCTGGAGGTGGGCTGGGGATGGACTGAGAAGGTGGCTCAGAGATCGAGTGCTTGTGTGGAATGCACAAGGCTCTGGGTTCCACTTCTAACACTGGACAAAGGCATGGGCAGGGAAACCCATGCTCTTACCAATGCCAATACTGGCTCTATGTTATCTAAACTTTGCCAAACTGAAATCAGGTCTAAATACTTCCATTTTTTTTTAAAAAAATTAGTTCATTTTATTTATTTAGTTGAGAGTGACAGAGAGAGAAAGAGGCAGATAGAAAGAGAGTGGAGAGAATGGGTGCGCCAGGGCCTCCAGTCATTGCAAATGAACTCCAGACGCGTGCGCCCCCTTGTGCAAGTGGCTAATGTGGGTCCTGGGGAACCGAGCCTTGAACTGGGGTCCTTAGGCTTCACTGGCAAGTGCGTAACCGCTAAGCCATCTCTCCAGCCCACTATTTCCATTGTTGAAGAGATTTGGGGATATTGATTTGAATACAGAAACCCATGATTATGAGGTTGTTTTTGAGACAAAGTCGCCATAGGCAGTTCAGGATGGCCTTGAACACATGGTCCTCATTCCTCAGTTTCCCATATGCTGGGATTATAGTTATGTGCCACCTCACATACACCTTAATTTTTAACTAGCTGCCTCATTATTGTATTTTAAATTTTGGCCACTTCACATACTGTGATGTTCAAGTCACCTCTGGTCCCTAGCTTGGCTCCTCTGTCTAACATCAAGACAAGTGATCGTTCGGTTATGGCAGAATGATCCGTTAGCGGAACACCCTGCCCACCACAAGACTGTCCACTACCTGCGGGGCAGACCCCAAGAACAGTGAAGATGTCAACTTCTAACCCAAGGAGAGTTAGGCAGACATTTCAAAATCTCAGGGGTGGAGAAGGTCTTCCATTCATGTGACATCTACCCCACTGTCCAGAAAAGACAGCTATAGTGTTTGGTGATTTCTGTATTTTCACAATGTGTACTAACTACTGATGATTGAATGAGCAGTCCAAAAAGTTGTATGTATTAACAAGTGGCTCTAGATACCTATGTGGTGTTGATGGTTCCTGATTAGTGCACACTCGGTGGTGGGAAAAGTAGAAGGAAAATGAAGAAGTAACATTCTTGTCCCCACGCCAAGCCCACAAAGTCAGCATCTCTGTGATGTGAAGAAAATATTTCAGAAGATAGCGTTATTAGAACTCTAAATAAGAGTGTAGAACATAGATAAGAAAACCAAGCCTCTGGGGGACACAAGATAAGCATAACTCAATAATTATAATCATGAAACAAATTAGTTATAAATAACAAGTACTAATTTGGATTCCTTCAGGTGCCAATCACTTTCCCGAGTATCACATGTGTGTCACTTTTTAAAAATTCTCCTAACAAGCTGGGCATGCTGGCACACGCCTTCAACCCCAGCACTTGGGAGGCAGAGGTAGGAGGATCACTGTGAGTTCGAGGCCACCCTGAGACTCCATAGTGAATTCCAGGTCAGCCTGGGCTAGAGTGAGACCCTACCTTGAAAAAACAACCAACCAACCAAAATTCTCATAACAACCTTTAGGCATCACTGCTATTTCCACTTTACTGGAGGCGAAAATGCAACAAAAAGAAACTAAATCACTTGCCCAATGTCATGGCATGAATAAATAATAGAGACTTAAGACAGGAATCCAGAAAGCTGGTTAGAAGTCTACATTCTCAACCACGATTAAGAAAAGCACCTTCTCTCTGAAGACAGATTGTTTTGCATAAACTAGTTATGCTCAGAAATTGTTTTCTTGAATTAGAATGAGGGAAAGGCAGTTCATTTAGCTCTGTCCACCCCGGGGGTCCAGAAGTCTTCATGGGCTTCTCCTCCCTGCCCGGGGACCTCTGTCTAGTCTAGTCTGAACTCTCTAGTTCTCAAACAGGTGGATTTCCTGACCACTAGATGGGAGAGTCCAGCTTTGCATTTCATCTTATGCGAACTTGTTTCTAACCTACTTGGCATAATGCAGGCATTGGCACGCCTCATGTTGGCATCTACTCTGCCAGTGAAATCTTAACCCAGTGAACGATGGGTGTCTGATCCCAGGGCACTTGGACTTCTTCCTTTTCTTCTGCACCATCCTGGTCTGTACCAGCTGGCTGGAAATCAGTTCTCTGTGCAAATGTTCCAGAGCAGGGGATGGCCTGGTAGCTGTCTTATAGGAGCCTGTGGATCATGAGGCATTCTAGAGCTTCCAGAGTTTGGGAAGCAGAATGACACCACCTCCAAAACCTTGCAGGGGACCTTACCCATGAAAATGGCAAGAGGCTAATGTTCCTTGAAAAAGAATGTTAATATGGAGCAATAGTAACAAATCTGAGAATATCTGGTGGTTGATATCAATTGTCAACTTGAAAGACTCTCCTAGGAAAGCAGCCTATTGGTATGTCCATGAGGAATTATCTCGGTTGGGTTAGGTGAGGTGAAAGGACCACCTTCACTGTGAATGGCACCATTCCATGGGCTGAGCTCTGGACAGAGCGCAAAGGAGAGAGCTGGCTGTGTAGCAGTGTTGATCACTCTTGGCTTCCTGATGGGAAGAGGCAGTGTAACAGGCTCCTTCAGGCTTCTTTGTTAAAATTTTTAATATTGTTATTGACAACTTCCATGATTGTAAACAATATTCCATGGCAATTCCCTCCCTTCCCCCACTTTCCCCTTTGAAACTCCATTCTCCATCATATCCCCTCCCCGTCTCAATCAGTCTCTCTTTTATTTTAATGGCATGATCTTTTCCTCCTATCATGATGGTCTTGTGTAGGTAGTTTCAGGCACTGTGAGGTCATGGATTTCCAGGCCATTTGTCTGGAGGAGCAAGTTGTAAGGAGTCCTACCCTTCCTTTGGCTCTTACATTCTTTCCACCACCTCTTCTGCAATGGACCCTAAGCCTTAAAGGGTGTGATAGAGATATTGCAGTGCTGAACACTCCTCTGTCACTTCTCCTCAACACCATGGCTTTCATGCTTCTGCTCTCATGCCTTCCTCACCAAGATGGACTGTAACAATGAAGCAAGCTGAAATAAACCCTGTTTTGCTTAAACTGATTTTTCAGTATTTCATCCCAGCAATGAAATAGGTACCTAATACAGACATCTAATGGTACCTTATTGGGACAATTATTTTATTTATTCTTTTGTTTTGGGATGGATTTAAGGCAAGAATTTCATTCCTAAATGTCAACTGTGAATGGTTGCTTTAAAGTTGAAGGGGGTCAGGGGCCACAACAAGAGATGCGGGCCACTACATGGGGAATTAGCTGCCCAGCTTCATCTTATTGTGGACATGCCTGTCAAGTGTCTCAGAGACATGAAGCTTTGTCATGAGTTAATGGAAGGCTGTGTGATTTGGGTCCATAAGGACAACTAGGAAACTTGGGCAAAATATTTAAAAATATGTGAGATGGTATAAGATGAGCCCAGGAGAGTCAAACATTCTAGAGCCAGGAACTGGGGATAAGGGAAGGCCAGTGAGGTCGCCATTCTTCTTGGAGCATCTTTGCTCCACAGACCTTTACCAATTCTATAAGTATTCCAAACAGCTAGGAGCAGGTGCACGCCAGAGCCTAGCAGAGATGGGAAGGTGAAGCTTGGGATCCAGGGCCAGAAGGTGGCAAAGCCCGTGTGGGGAGGCTGTTAAACTCTGGTCACCTTAGGGTGGGACCTAGGAGGATTGCCAGGACTGGATAAGGATGGCCAGGGTTCAAACTGGTGTTTGTCAGGACTCTCACTTCAAACCATGTCAACCTCTGAAGTTGGATTGAAGCAATGGATAAGTAGTACAAAAAATAAATAAAAAAGGTAAGCATGTTTCCAATAGGGAAAGAAAAGAAAACCCAGATAGTTCCCAGATTGTTTCTTCAACTGTTTTCCACATAGACTGTCCAGAGCACAATAATACCAGTTTCACCAGAAGATAAATAAAAGTGAGCAGAAAGGAAGAGAATCTGAGCAGAGGCCGAGGCTCTCAGGAGGAGTCAGACTCAACAGGCGAAGCTTTGGCATTCAACTCTGATTATACTATCTCTTACGAGATAAAACAAAACATTGGCCATTTCAGCTGAGTGCTGAATTCAAAATTTCACTGACAGGTGATTGAGTGAAGCTGCAGAGAGAATAAGCCCACTTGAAGATCACTTTGAAGCAAAAAATGAGAAAGGGATGGGAAACAAAAGAATATGAGAAAACAAATACAGTGTAGAACTAGAAAATATATGCAAATGAATTTACATATATTATAATATGTGTAAATGCATGTAAATAGGATTTCTTGGGAAGAAAAGTGAGAGAAAAAGACACAGAAGTGCCTGAAGATTCAGTGGCCAAAAGCTGTACTTGAGAAAAGGTATCAAGACATCACTTCAAGAAGAACATAGAGGGCTGAGGACGTAGTGTAATTAGGAGAGTGCTTGTCTACCATGATGGAATCCTGGGTTTGATCCCTAGCTCTGCATAAACCAGGTGAGGTGGTGCACGCCTGCAATCCTAGCATTCAGGAGATAGTGGATGAGGAGTTCAAGGTCATCCTCAGCTAAATAGTGAGTTCAAGCCAGCTGGGCTACATGAGACCTTGCCTCAAAAAACACCACAACAGCAGGGTGTGGTGGCGCATGCCTTTAATCCCAGCACTGAGGAGGCAGAGGTAGGAGGACTGCCGTGAGTTCGAGGCCATCCTGAGACTGTATAGTGAATTTCAGGTCAGCCTGGGCTAGAGCGAGACTTTACCTTGAAAAACCAAAAGGGGAAAAAAAAGTCCAGTGTACCCAGAGCATGTTACATAAACAGCAATCACACTGAGGTATAATACTGCAAAAGCATTGCAATCTAAGACAAAGAAACTCTTCCAAGACAAGAGCGGGGCGGGGGGGGGGGCGGTTAGACAGATGGCTGGGGAAGCACCCATTTCAGACTGACAGCTGGGTCTTCACACGCCAATGCCTGCCTCACAAGTGCTGAGGGAAAATAATTGCAATGTAGAGCATGTTTTCTTTTCAAACGAAACTTCTTTCTCAACATAGAATGTAAAACACAGACGTGTACTTTCAGATAAAAAGGGAGAAATCATAATAGGAAGAAAAGATCATGACATCAAAATATAAAAGAGACTGATTGAGAGGCAGAGGGGTTTTGATGGAGAATGGAGTTTCAAAGGGGAAAGTGGGGGGAGGGAGGGCATTGCCATGGGATATTTTTTTATAATCATGGAAGTTGTTAATAAAAAAGTCTGCTAAACAAACAAACCAAAAAAGGGAGAAATATTCCCTAATAGCAGTTGCACCCTAATGGGAATGCTGAAGTACATCATTTAAAAATATATTCTATTTATTTGTATATTTACTTATTTATGAGAGAGAGGATGGGCATGCCAGGGCCTCTAGCCTCTAAAAACTAATTCTAGATGCACGTGTCTTCGTGTGTAGCTGGCTTATGTGGGTACTGTGGAATTGAACCTGGGTCAGTTAAGCTTTGCAGGCAAGTGTCTTAATTACTGAGCAATCTCTGCAGCCTGCACATCATTCTTGAATAAGAAAAAAAAAATATTCCAGATGTAAGCTTAGAGATGATGAATGAAATATAAGGCAGTAAAAATGTGAACAAACACCGATGGGTAGGAGAGCAGCAATACATTGATGAGCTTAAAACAAAAGAGTTACACAATGGTAATTGCATAGTCATCAGCAGAGAAGTGGAGGTAACATTTTCTTTTCCCTTGAGAAGACAGTGGAGAATCACCACCTGACACTCCTCCCCAGTAAATCTTGGTGCCTGTCATTTCACTCCTCCCCAGTAAATCTTGGTGCCTGTCATTTTGGGGGTGGGTGTGTGTTCACACACACATGTTCTCATGTAGCCCAGGCTACCCTAGAACTTGCTGCATAGCCAAGGATGACCTTGAATTTCTGATCCTCTTGTTCCTGCCAACCAGGCCTTGAGACTACCGGCTCATGTCACCAGGAGCAGGTTGAAGCTAAAACGTTCGGAAGCCTTTGTGTTGTCTGGGAAGAAGACACAGGTTCCAATTATGGTAACATTTGATCCATCAAGAATGACCCTTACAGGTGACAGCAGCTGCTGTGAGGTCAGTGAGTCAGTGACGTACAAATATGACCACCAGCGTCACCCACGAGAACCAAGTGCTTTCAGTACACGCGGCACGGAATACAGATGTATGACGTCTTATTAATATTCTGAATGTGTTCAGTGGATCAAATGTGACTTTGTGACCATACTATGATGATGTCACACTATTTCTGGAATAAAAACAAAAAGAACATTGCACCTTTCTGTGTAACCACTAGTAGAACCAAAAGCAGGTGACTTCTGAATTAACGACAGGTAGAAAATGTGGAAAATTTAAGTATTTTGTCAATCCAAAAGATGGTAAGAAAAGAGTGACCAAGTCTTTCCTTTAAAAGGATATGTGTAGATTTCAAGATACATATATGTGAGTTTTGGCATCATGGAATCAGTTGGCACAGTGCTTGCCTGTTGTGCAGGAAGCCCTGGGCCTGATCCTCAGTGCTGCATAAATCGAGAGTGGTAGTAGAAGCCTTTAATCTCAGTGTTTGGGAGGTGGAGGCAGGAGGATCAGGAGTTGAATGTCATCCTTGCTATGTAATGAGTTCAAGACCAGCCTAGGCTACATGTGACACCCCCCCCCCACCATCTCAATACAATGATTAAGTAAAATAAAATTATAAATTAGAATAGCATTAAAAAAAATCAATGAATTAAGTATCTGTTTTAAGAATTTAAACTTGTGCAAATTAGACATCGGGAAAAGAAAGCACAGAATGCAATAAAATGAGAAAGAGACCACAGAGGACATCAGCTATAGAAGGCCCGTAAAGAACAGGAGGGGAAGCGTGAGAGCGATCAAGCAGGAGAAGAACTTGTACCAGAACTATAAAAGGCTCTGTCACTACAGATCTACAGGTGCAGGAGTAACAGGAGGATGCTGAACTCATTCATGACAGCATTGGAAAATATAGGTCTAATTCAAAAATTCTGAAATATAGAAATTGCCCAAACTGCCCCAGAAGAGGGGGACGAACAAGACCGGGGTATAAAGTCTTTGATAGAAGTCCTCCAGGCTTTGGCCCCTCTCTTGTGAGATCAGGGACACCCAGAGAGACATCGTGATGCCACCCTGGGCAGAAGAGAAGAAGGGAAGGCAGGGGTCGTACTGTTTTCTGAGGCTACCGTAACCCTGGTGCCAAATCAAACAGGTCCTTAGAAGAAAAGGAAATTACGGATACTTTATTTTCATGACCAGTCTTAAACAAAATGCTAGCAAATAAAACCCAGGAGATAACATAAGAAGAAATAAAGCAGTCACTTTCATAAATGACATGACTATAACCATTGAAAGCTCAAAAAGTTTGTAGAAGATATTAGAATTATGTGACCACACAGCTGGAAAATTACAAAAGAAATCATTTACATTTCTCTATGTAGTCAAGAACAAAAATGTAACAGTTAATAGGTACCCTTTAAAATATCAAAACCTATAGGTATTAAATACCTATAAAGCCTGAGAATATATATTTTTTGCTATTTTGAAGCAGGGTCTCACTATAGCCCAGTATGACCTGGAACTCACATCGTGTTCCCAGGCTGGCTTTGAACTCATAGTGTGATCTTTCAACCTCAGCATCCCTGGGATTAAAGTGTGTACCACCATACCCTGCAAATGCCAGTAAGGAAAATCTCCAAAAGATATATAAGGTCTCTGTGCTGAGAATGGCAAAAATGTTACTGAAAGATATGGACATCTGAATTGGATATAAGACTCTTGTAGGAAGAGACTTAATGTTGAAAAGGCAATTCTTTAATCTTGTGTGTGTATGTGTGTTCACATGTATGTTTAGGTGAGCATAAGTGTGTACATGTGTGGGGGTAAGAGATCAGCACTGGTTATTTTCCTTAATTGTTGCTCACCACTTTTCTCTTTGAGACAAGCTCCTTTGCTGAACACAGATATCACCACTTTAGCCGGACTGGCTGGCCAGCAGGCCCAGGGATCCCACCTCTACCTTATTTCATGGGTTCATCACCACACTTAGCATTATAACCATAGCAGGAACTGAAACTTGGGTCTTAATGCCTGTGTGGCAAGACTTTTACTCACTGAACCATCAGCCCAGCCCTGAAAAGACAATTTTTCCTAAACATATGTGCATGGTGTGTAATCTGTATATTTTGCCTTTAGGGTGGTTTTAAAATTTTTTTTAATTACTTTTTTAAAAAATTTGATAGGCTCTTTCTATGTGGTCCAGGCTGGCCTATAACTGTCATCCTCTTGCTTCAGCCCCAGGTCTTGTGATCATACCCAGAACCAGTAGGATTTGTTTCATAATATTCAACATGCTGAAAATGTAAAAGTTGAACAAAATCCAAAATAATTTCCAAAAAAAAAAAAAAGATAATGGGGGATACTGCTTGCCCCAGACAGACAGAAACACAGTGATGGAATAGAAAAGAAAGACCAGAGATAGAGTCCACATATGCGGTCCCTTGGTTTGTGACAAAGATGCCTTTGAAGGTCAGAGGAGAATTAATGAGCTGTGCAGTACATCAAGCTTTTGTTTTGGTACCTCCATGGAAAACTGACTCCAGACCCTTACATAAACTATACCATACACAAATCAATTCCACATGGATTTTTCACCTAAAGATGAAGACAGAAGCATCCAGGAGTAATTTAGGACGTGACATTGCTGACCCCAAAGTAGAAAATGTCTCTTAGACAGGAATGGGAACTAACCAACAGCAGCAGTGGACCAATCAGGCTGTGTCAAAATCAGCAGTTTCAGCCTTGTGCATCGAGATAAAATTAAGATGGTTGTGACCTAAGCCACACGGAGGGAGATGACAGTCACAGAGTAAGTATTTAATCAAAGACTCACATATGAAAAGATTCAGAAAAGTATAACCTAGTAGAACAATGAACATTAGCTACTATAATTAAAAAAAAACCATATCATCATTTTCGTGAACTCATGAAATACAGTTCAGAACCACTGGGAGGGCTATAAATTGAAATCACAATAAGTTATCACCATACCCCCTCCAGCAGGGCTAAAATTAAAATGACTGACAATCCCTGGTGCTCGAGAAGTTTTCAGCAACAGTACCCATCACGTGCTGATGGTGGGAGTGCCAATGGGCACAGCACCTTTGAAGAACTATCTGGCCGTTGCCATTAAAGCTGAACACTGATGTAACTGTCTTAGCTTTATATGCAGCAGACACATGTGCATAGTGCGCCATGAATATTGATTGATTCATCACTCAATAACATAAATAGCCCCAAATGCCCACCAACCATGGGATTATAGATGAATAAGTTGCAAAGTTGTACAATGGGCTTCTATTTAAGAATGAATAACCCGATGGGAATATGATCAATACAAAATATGTTCATATAACAAAGCCCTTAATAGAAAGGAATTCTAAAAACAGACATGAATAAATACAGCCATGTAGAACACTATCAATGAATCCTGCAAAGGCATTTAAAAAAATATTTTACTAATTTGATAGAGAAAGAGGAAGAGAGAGAGAGAGAGAGAGAGAGAGAGAGAGGCAGAGAGGGACTGAGTCATAGAGAGAGAGACACACACAGACAGAGAGAGAGAGAGAGAGGGAGAGATAGGGAGGGAGAGAGAGAGAGAATGGGCACACCAGGGCCTCTAGCCACTGCAAATGAACTCCACATCCATATGCCACCTCTGTGTCTTTTTTCTCCCATCTCCCTTGGATACTAATTCTCCCTAAAATAAACCTCATAATTCATACTTTACCCTTCCCAGAGTCTGTTTTATCAATTCTTTGCTAAACAGGATAAGGACCAAATGGGTTCATAGGTCTGGGAACTCCTCCAGAGGCCCCCGAGTCCTGCAGGAATGTCTGAGGGGGGCCCATGAGCTTGGTTGGTGAGGACGTTATAGGGACTGGGCTTGTTCTGTCCTGGCTCAATAGAATCTTGAGTCT
The DNA here is from genome assembly GCF_020740685.1 of Jaculus jaculus. Taxonomy (NCBI): domain Eukaryota; kingdom Metazoa; phylum Chordata; class Mammalia; order Rodentia; family Dipodidae; genus Jaculus; species Jaculus jaculus. The sequence continues at coordinate 8,289,763 of NC_059107.1, read as the reverse complement.
CAAGTGTGAGAAAGTAGGGACCACCACCGCCATTGTGTATGGTCACTGCAAAACGAGGTCAGGATTCTCCTCCCTCCTCTCTCCCCTGTCTGCCCCCTTGACAGCAGACCCCTGAAGTTAAGCCCCAGACTGAAATTGAAAGACGTGCTTGGGCTGTGTCTGTGCATTGCAGCCACCTGCCACGAGCTTGCGCGGCGTCTCGGAGGTTCTAAGGCCCGTGATAAAAGACAGCACGGCGCCCGCAGCAGCGCCCTCGCTCCCGGAGGGACTCCCAGCACCCAGCTCTGCACTGCAGTCTCCGTGAGCCACGAAGCCACCACGTCTCTCTGTGGGAGGACATGCTGGGCCTGTCGCACAGGTGACGGGTCAGGTTCCATGCTGAGAACACTCACAGAGACGGCCGTGTGAGCCACTGCACAGCTCTCGTGGTGCCGTCAGCCCCCGTGTCCCCAACGTGGCGTGGATGGATCCTGCGCAGCCCGGAAGTCGGCCTTTGCAGACTCAACCCGAAAATGCCCAAGTGGTGAGGCTTGAGGGGTTCAGAAAAGTTTTCACTGTGGATGACACCAGTGGAAAGGATCTGGTCCCTTTTTCTCCATCGCAGAGATCTGGGAGTTGGGAGCGAGGGTGACGTGAGGCACAGGGCAGGGGGGAGAGGAGGAAGCTGACCCATGGCCGCTGGCGGGCAATGATGGCTGGATCTTGGGTGAGTCAGTTCACCTGTGTGGGACTTTCTATTTGCCAAATAGAAGTGTTAGAGTAAATTACTGCTCTTTGAGTGGAAGTTAAGCCACAGAACCTCTTCAAAAGAAATCGGTGATGTCAGTACGCATCGGACACTGTGGAGGGACTGGCTATATACCCAGGGGGAATGGGCAGCTTTGGATCTCCATTTTCCCTTGCTAGGAATGCTGGACCTGTTTTAATTATTATTATTATTTTTTTTGCCCAAAACATGGCACAGCATAGATTCATAAGAGTTATATGAGGAATAGGCTGTGAGCTCCACAGTAGGGTTTTCCAGACTCCCTCAAATCCGTAGCTTTCGTATCTCAAGGGACCTGCCTGAGCCCATCCCATGAGTAAGTGGGCAGAGCCTGAATGCGCACGGACTCTCTCCTCGGGCACCCCTGGTGCGAGGTTTGCTTTCTGCCACCTTGGCCACCGGCACCTTTAGTGTTCTGATATTGTGCAGACAGGACTGTCCTGTTCTTTTCCTGATATTCTTTGAAACCCTCATTTGATTTTCACTTTTCCTTTGGCCATACATCTCGACGACATGGAACTCCTTCACATGAGAGCCAAGGACACTTATTCCCAAACCCTTAGTGTCTCAGTGAAAGGCCAGGAACCACAGATGCATTCATCTTTCACAGTGTGGTCATAAAAGGGCAGGGCTGGAGCATGTAAACAGCCACTTGCAGAGCTAGAGGGATGGCTTAGTGGTGAAGGCACTTACTGCAAAGCCAAAGGACCAAGGTTTGATTCCCCAGGACCCAAATAAGCCAGATGCACAAGGGGGGCACACGACTGGAGTTTGTTTGCAGTGGCTCAAGACCCTGGTGCACCCATTCATTCTCTCTCTCTGTCTCTGTATCCCTCTCTCCCCCCACTCTTTCTCTGTCAAATAAATAAATAAATAAAAATACAATATTTCTTTTTAAAAAGCCACTTGCAGGGCTGGAGAGATTGCTCAGTGGTTATGGCACTTGCCTACAAAGCCTAACAACCTGGGTTCAATTTCTAGTACCAGGTGTACAAAGTGGCGCATGCATTTGGGATTCGTTTGTAGGAGCTACAGTCCCTGGCATTCCTTCTTTCTCTCTCTCTTTCTCCTCTCTCTCTCTCCCTTCCATCTCTATGTGCAAATAAATAAATAAACACAGTACTTAAAAAGGCACTTGTACCATGTTATCATGGCAATGTATGTGGATGTCTGTGTACTTTTCTGGAAATAACAAGAAAGAGCATTGGCTATGGAGTTGTGCGGGTACATTCACATCTGGACTGTGTCACTCATCTCTTATGGGGTCTGTGGAAGATCAAAGCTCTTTGAGCTTTGGATCACTCCTTGTGAAACGGGGACAGGAGCACCCCTCATCTCACATGGACATGGGTGGGGGATGTGTAAAGTATGTAAGGACAGAGCTTGGAACCCAGCACACTTCCAGTTGGTATTAACAATCTGTTATCATTCTGACCACCCCAGCTGGAGGAATTCTCTCGACAATATCCCAGCAGACAGGTCCTCTGTTTGCAAAGTTTCAGTCCCAGGGAATTCACACCCTGTAGCATCCTAAAAGCTCCAACTTCCACCTTTCTTGGAGGCGGGGAAGCCCCTCCGGCCAAGAAGAGGACATTTCCAGGTGAGGCCCCAGGGTGACTTCCTCCTCTGACAGCTGTGGCTACTGTTAAACTTGAAAGAAACAGCGAGCTTCACTTCTGGGACTGTCTACTTAGCAAGCTGTGTGCAAAACTCACCTGAATCCAATTCCTTAGGCTGCCAGACAGAGGGAGGCTCTGTCAGAAATAAACATCTAACACAGTGTTGCAAGGTGGTAGACATGCCTCTTCTTCCTTTTCCTGCCTGGTCTCCCTTCAGCCCCCAACCTGACAAGGAGCAGCCAGGTGCTTTTCTTCAAGAAAACGTAGAACAGAGGCTGGGAGGACTTCAGGGGTGAAGTGCTTGCTGCACAAGCATGGGGATCTGACTGTGGACCCCAGCACCCATCAGCAAGGCAGGCACGGTAGTGTGTGCCTGGCATCTCAGCTCCTGGAAGCACAGGCAGAAGGATTCCTGCCCACTGCTGGCCAGCTTGTCTAGCCTCATCAGTGAGCTATAGTTTCAGGGAGAGACCCTGTCTCAAAGAACAAGGTGGAGAGAGACTGAGGAAGACAGCCAGTGTCGACCTCTGGCCAACATACACACACGCACGCGTGCACGCACACAGAAAATAAAGATCACAAAGTATCCGTGTTTTGAATCCTCACACTTTCACAGTGAAATGGCAAGAGGAGGCTTGCTTTTCAATCCCCTGATGCTCAGCTCTAACGACATACAAGGTACCTAGAACGTCTCCTAGACTGATGTGGTATCTGTCTTCTTCCACATACTGTGTCGCTGGTCAGGCTGGCAGACCTCCTGGTCCTTTATACTTCCCCTGCTCCGATCTCCTTGAGGGCCAGACTGGCCTTTGTTCCAATGTGATATTTTTTCACTTAGAAATGACCTATGTCTAATGATAATGTTAACACTTAACAGACACATCTGGGTGCCATGCATACTATGCTGATCATTCTCTTCACCTACTTAGAAGTCCCCCCCCTCTCTCTGGGCCTCTCACTGTCTGTGACCTTAGTTCTTCTGGACTATTCTACAAATAACCTTATGGTATGGTATGGATTCACTTAAGTTCTCTCAGTTGCATTCAAAGTTTCTATAAGGATTGTACCTCTTCTCTAATACCTTCACCAGTACTTTCCAACTGCAAAATGATGGTCTTTTAGGATAAGTATTGTGACTTAAGCCTCATCCAGGCTTTTCCAAAGTACCCAGTCTAATATATATTCAATGAAGATTTTATAGAAAACAATCTGGCTGAGATGATGATGGAAAGAGCTAAATCATGGGGATGGAATTAAAGTCAGCCAGAAAAGGGAAGGAAATGATTTGAAATCAACAGCCCCATTGCCCTGAACCTCTCTCTCTCTCTAAACCACATATTATATAAGAAAGTCACCTTCATTTGATTCCGTTAGTGCATCATAGGACAGATAGGCAATTTTCTAGGATTTGGTGGACCACATCACAAGCCGTGATTCAATAAAGATTTGAGTAAAGTTAGAGAAGGAGGAAGGGAGGGAATGAGGAGGATAAAAGAGACCCAAAGGCACCGGGACATGCCGGCAAACAGGGAAGATCTTCAGGTTCAGTGCACGCCACGCCGGCCCTGGGATTTGGAGACTTCCTCAGTTCTGTATCCCAGGTGTTCCACGTTCTAACCATAACCTGCTTGTCCTGCTCTAGCCAGCCTGTTTCCTTTGTTTAATCTGTGTGTGTGTGTGTTTATGTGTGTGGGAGTCCTCCGGACGCCATGGCTCTCATGGGAGGTCAGGGGACTGCTACTGGCTATTAACCCTTGCCTTCCCCCATTCGAGGCAGTCTTGTTCACTGCTCCATGCACTAGACTAGCTGCCCTGTGAGCTTTCAGCAGACTCCTGTCTCACGTCCCTTCTTGCAGGAGGCACAGTGGAATCGCAGACACCGGCTCTGTTCCAGCAGTGCCATTACACAGCCTTGGTGAAATCTGGTGTGCCATGACTATTATTAAGGTTGGAATGTGAAATGTCCTAAGTGGGCTCACGTTTTGGGTTTTGGTTACTCAGCTAGGGGTGCTGTTTTGAGGTGCTGGAGTACGTTTGAGGGGCAGGGCTTAGATGATGGAAGTCACTGGGGGTGGGCTTTTGACGGGTCTATGTGGCCATGACTTCCTGCTACTTCCTCTGCCTCCTGGTCTACCATGTTGGGAACAGCTTCCCCACTGGACTCTTCTGCGGTAACGAACAACTGAGCACTGCCTCCCTCACCTTGATGGGCTGAAACCCTCTAAAACCATGAGAAAAAATAAGCCTTTCCCCTGTAGTTTCTGTCCAGTATTGGGGCCACAGTGAGTGAAAAGTAACTGATGCAGCTATAGATATAACATAGCCATTACATATAATGCTCATTCATGCTTATATATAAACGTCTACATACTCATGAAACAATATATGGTGTTTATAGTACCACACATGTGTATAATCAGCTGTTCATTTTGCATACTCAATAACTGCTTAAAGATTTTGATTTTCTCAGTGGAGGGAATGGTCTTTTGTCCAACTTAATATTTCTTGTGGAACTTAGATATTGCCCACTCTGTCCAATAATGTCTAATAATAATGTTAATATATGAAAGACACACTTGTATGCTCCTGGCTGGAAGCACAGCCGAGCAGCAATAGCAGCGACCTTTGCCAGTAAGACCAGGTCTGGAGACCACATTTGGCTTTTCATGCAATACCTTATGTTACTGACCAAAGGCAGTGGTGCCAAAAGCCCTGTCCCTGTTCCTGGAAGGAGCAGAGGACACCGTGGCGTTAACCCCTACTTCAGAAGGAAGAACAAGAGCATCGAGCTCTAATAGCCCACAGTGGTGACCTTTGAGGGGTCTCTTTCACCCACATTTTTATTTGAGATGTGGTCTTGCTCCACAGCTCAAGCTGGCCTTGAACTCATAATCCTCCTGCCTCAGCCTCCTCAGACCTGTGCTGTCTCAAGCATGGCTACAACCCCAGCTTTCCCAGTGCCTGAAACAGAGATCTCAGGCTAGACCTGCTCCTGGCTTTGAAGTGGGAGCCATCAGTGCTAGGCCCACCTCCAGCTTTTGACCAGCGCACCCCATCCTACAAACCGGGGACCTCTCTCTCCTTCCTCACCCACACAGCAGTTGTAATTGCTTTGCTCACGAGCAGCATCATGGACAGAAGGCGGAGAGAGGGAGGTCTGTGCTAGTGGGTTATGTCCAGGTTGTGTCCCCAGCAATTATAACTACTGGAAATACCTCCAGACATACCCAGTGATGTGCTTTGCCAATCTCCCAGGTGCTTAATTAAAATAAATTTAATTCTTTAATTGAATTGACGATTGTGACTAATCTTCACAGAACACAGGTAGTGGTCAAGGCTATTGGAGACGATGCAGTGCATACCTTTAATGCTTGCCACGATGTCGAGGGGCTAAGCGAGTTGTACTAAACAAACATGGCCTGCTTCCTCGGAGAATACCCATGAGGTGCTTTCAGAAAGTTGATCCACAAGGTAAAATGACTATTTTCATGTTCTAAAGGCAATAAAATGTTGGGGAAAAAAATTCAGCTTTAAAATTGGCTTAAACTGGGTCTGGGGAGTGTGGAGGTTTGAGTCAGGTACCCCTATAAATTTGAATGTTCTGAATGATAGTTCCTCAGCTGACAGGAATTTGGGAATTGGAGCCTCTTGAAGGGAGTGTGATTTGGGGGTTGGGCTTGCAGATGTTATAGCCAGCTTCCCCATGCCAGTACTTGGCACACTCTCCGGCCACTGTTGTCCACCTGATGTTGGTCACCCGGTGATGCCCACCCTCTTCTCTTGCCATTGTTTTCCCCTGCCATTCTGCAGCTTCCCCTAGAGTCTATAAGCCAAAATAAACCCTTTCCTCCTGCAAGCTGCTCTTGGTCGGGTGTTTTTTTTTTTTTTTTTTGCCAGCAAGGCCAAATTAACTGTAACAGAGAGGATCCCAAGAAACAAAGATGGAGCAGCTGACCATCCTGCTCAGCCTTTGGCTTCCGATCATTCTGCCCAGTGACTGAGTTGTGTGCCTTTGTTCAGTGGCACTGGGATGGGGAGGCTGGGGACAAGGTGAAGCTGAACCTCGTGACACGAGATACGACGGCCCTGACACGGCTGCTCACACTTGCAATAAGCACAATTCCCTGTTCAGCACACGTTTGCAGCTTACACAATAACTTGGTATCGATGGCAGCTTTCAAGAGGTGAAATAAGGACGTCCTCATTTTACATAGTTTCTGGAAAATTTGAGTGTGGGAATATGTATATATATATATATATATATATATATATATATATATATATATATATATATGATTGGTACTTGGCTGGGGAGATGGTTTACAAAGCCTGTATGTCCAGGTTTGATTAAGCAGTACCCAGGTAAAGCCAGGTACATAAATTGGCATATGTAGTCAAAGGAGACCCTTGGCATCCCCACGGTATCTGTGCGTCTCTTTGCCTTTTTCTCTCACAAGTAAGTAAATAAATAGATAATTCAAACATTTACAGCTAGTACTACTGCCACAGCAGAGAGGTAATCCAGTGGGGGCCGAGGGCCCCACCACCATGAGGAAGAGATTCATGTGTCTCCACAGGCATATCTCTTGCTGGAGTGGCTGTTTTAACATTTATCAGGTGCATTCAGGACTTTGCATGTCTTCCTTCATTTTTTTTTTTTTTTTTATTTCATGGGAACCTAAACCCTTCTTTAGGCCTTGAGTGCTTTTACCCTTCCTGCAACACTGCTGTTTCCTTTTTTGCTATTCACCACTTCGTTTTTGCTTTCTTCTTGCTTCATGCTTACTGAATGTGGGACAATAAGCCCAGCCACAGTCCAGGTTTCTCACAGGCTTTTACTGTCACCTACTCATGAAATTTCCTCAAGGTCATGCCATTCAGACCCTCTTTGAAGCTGACCATTCTTCTAGACCATAGACTATAGTAACAATCAACTATTGATACAGTAATACTTTTTAAATGTACAAACCTTAGGTCAGGGTTCAATTCTGATGTTTGTAGCTCTCTTTGAGCCAATGAAAATTAACAAGTGGGCCAATCAGGATTATAAAAGCAATATACAGTTTGTGTGTTTGTGTGTTCATATGCGTGTGGACACACATGTGTATGCATGAGGAGGTATGTGAAGGACAAAGAGAGCAACCTTGGGTGTCCTTCCTTAGGCAATGTCCACCTCTTCTGAGACAAGGTTTCTCCATGGCCTAGAGCTCATCACCTAGGCTAACTTGGCTAATAGGCAAGTCCCAGGGCTCCTCCTGCCTCTGCCTTCCTACTGCTGAGATTACAAGTGTGTGACATCATGTCTGGTACTTGTTTACTGAGGCTCTAACTCAGGTCCTTGTGCCTACAAGGCGAGCACTTTACCTATTTAGCTATCGCTCTAGCCCAGGACCTCTACATATTTTGTTACCTTAGTGACTGAATCTTAGAAATAGTGACACTGATTGATTCCAGAATGTCACTTGTGACCCCAGTGTGGTTCGATGCTATCCCACAGGCTCCTTGAGAGCAGGGTGCCCCACCTGCTGGCTCTTCAGTGGAGCTGGTGCTTCCTCACCGGTACGTTCACTCTGTATCTCTGCGGGATAGTTCATTATATCAGTGGTTCATTCTGTCATCAATCAGTGGTTCATTCTATCAGTGGTTCAATCTGTCAGTGGCCTGATTCCCAGTGTCATGTGCCCTGCACCATTTTCAGATAAATGCCATCACCTTTCCTTGTTATCAGTGGCTCACCAGGATCTCAGGAGTTTGTACTGCCAGAGCATGATCATGAATACAGAAAGAAAGAAGGACCCTGCATATCCACACGTCTCAGTTACTAGGTGGTCATGTCAAGATTTATTTGTTAGTATTATAATCAAAATAGAAAAAAAATGGGCTGAGAGTAAAGTTCTTGCTGGTTTGATGACCCAACATAATAACAACAATAACAATAACAATAGCAATATATCTAAGTCAAATGGCACAAGATTGCATAGCTGAGCACTTGTATCCCTGGGAAAGAGCTGCTAAGTGGCCAACTTGAGTCTGGGAGGCTAATAACATATTCCTTTATAATAAGTTTGTATTCAGTGTTGCAGATTCTGTAAAAACAAGTATGGGGACTATTTTCAGTCAAAATTCTGCAGAACATAATTAAAATGAAAGGTACCCACCAGAGGGGCTTGGAAAAGTACAAGTTAATTCACATTGGAGAAAGTGCACAAACTGGCTCTGGGCACTTGCAGTAAGTGGTCTGATATCGATGCACCTCACGAAATAGTTGTTGCTTCCTCTTTCCTTCCTGAAGGGATCGTATGTAATACTTGGAAATGCCTGTACTACTTTTTCCCCAGGCAGTACAAAGTACCTCATAAACTTCATATTAATGATGCTAATATACTCAGGAGACTAAATAGAGGGCATGGAACATGCTCTCTGCTTCTAAATAAATGAATGAGCTTAAGGAGAGAGTAAGAATTTTATTTACAAGATAACTTGATTAGCTTCTCCCCTCCACATCCAGTTAGAACACTCCAAAAAATGACTTCTTTACTTTACTTATATATTTATTCATTCAAGAATCCAAGGCACGTAGAGAGGTCCAGATGCAATCAGAGTGGTAAATATGACAGCGTGTATCTGAATAAGCCATGAAAGAGGGTGAAGGGAACACACACACATATCACTGAAAGAATGCTTTAAAAATAGTACTGGAAAGGGGGAGCTGCTGGGGAGACGGCTCAGTCAGTAAAGCGCTTGCCATGAGAGCACGAGGCACTGCCCAGCACCCATCAAAAGCAGGGCACTGTGGCATGTGCTGGGGATGATATAGAAGCCGGAGGGTCCCTGGGGACGTCCAGGCAGTCTAGCAGAATGGAGGATCTCCAGCATCAGTACGCCTCTCTGTCTCAAAAAGCTGGTGGACTTACTCCAGTAAGGATGGCAACCATTAAAAAAGCCAAACGAGGGCTGGAGAGATGGCTTAGTGGTTAAGCACTTGCCTGTGAAGCCTAAGGACCCCGGTTCGAGGCTCGGTTCCCCAGGTCCCACGTTAGCCAGATGCACAAGGGGGCGCATGCATCAGGAGTTCGTTTGCAGTGGCTGGAAGCCCTGGTGCGCCCATTCTCTCTCCCTCTATCTGTCTTTCTCTCTGTGTCTGTTGCTCTCAAATAAATAAATAAAAAACATAGACAAAAAAAAAAAAAAAGCCAAACGACAACAAACACCATCAAGAATGTGGGGAAAGAGGAACCCTCATTCTCTTGTTGGTAGGAATATAAGCTGTTCAACCACTATGGAAATCTATATGGAAGTTCCTGAGAGGGATGGATATGGAGCTACCAAGAGACCCAGTCATTCCCTTCCTGGGCATTTACCCTGAATGCTCCATGCTTCACTACCGAGATATTTGCTCAACCATGTTGATAGCAGCTCAATTCATTATAGCTAAGAACTGGAATCACCCCAGGTGCCCATGATTGGATGAATGGATAACAGAGTTGTGGTACATTTACACAATGGGATTCTACTCAACAGTAAGGAAAAAAATGATACAATGAAATCTGTATAAAAATGGATAGGCTTGGAACAGATCATACTGAGCGAACTCACACAATCACAGAAAGACAAGCGCCGCGTGGTCTCACTTGTCTGCAGTTCCTAATCGGGACCAGCTTAAGTTGGTGACATACCCGATAGGCAACTCAAGGCCCTCACAATAGGGGTAGAAGGGTTTTGGGGGGCGGAAGAGGAGGATGGGGGAAAACAAACACAAACTAAGTCCAAAATGAACTGGTACCACAGAAACCTTTATCTTTGAAGATTGACTAAAAGATGCAACCCTTAACAAGAGTATGGGGGGGAAGCACCTGAAAAGAAGGGCCTTGGAGTGGGTGGGATGAAGCCCAAACTTAATTTTTTTTTTCTTTTTTTGCCTCTGGCCTGCACCTCACAGCATTAGAAATTGTTGCTGCCTACAATGAGTTGTTGATTGGAGAGACCCCCAAAAAGGACAGGTTTCTGTAAAAGCACATGATTATCTGCCTGTGGCAAAAAGTAAGACCCTATTGCCAAAGACACCATGTGTTGCTGGCGCAGAGCATGGAGAGACCTGGCTGGAATCCTGAAGAGAGCCGGTCCCCAGACAGCTGGCCTGTCTAGTGCTGGAAAGCGCTACATGAGCTACTGGGGGAAAGTGGCCCACAAAAGCCTGAACAACCAGAGGCCTAAGCTACTCAGAAGCAAACACCTTGACAGGATGTACACACCATTACAATGGTGACCCACAGCCTTGGTGGGTAACCAACAGCTTTCTGATTGGCTAAGAGATCCGCTCAGTGTACAGGAACCCACATCTGGAATTCTAAACCATTTCAGAATACTCTGGAGACAAAGGTTATGGTCTCGAATGTGAAGCTCTCACTAGTGTTTGAGTAAAAGGGGGGCCACATACATCAAGTTCTCCTGAAATTAATAATGCTTATTTCATTTGAACTATGCTGAATTCACTTTCTGTTGGAGAACCTGTTCTTGTTCAGAAGGTACTGAGTACCCAGGAGATAAACCACCCCTCACACTTCAGCCCAGCCACAGCTGAAATTACAGAGGAACTGGGGAGAAGAACAAGAGTTCTGCTTACACGGTGAGCCTGACAATCAGCACCAGGGTGAAGGAGATGGACGCTTAGGATACCCAACAGTTACCAAAGCAGAGATCCAGAGGCTCCAAAGAGCTCATCACTGAAGTAGACCTAAACTCACTCACCGTGGCTCAGGGAATTTTGTAGATGAGGAGGCATAGAAGTTGTAAGAACCACAGGTTGAGACGTCATGCCCAGAGGCATTGCCTCTGCCCCCAAAACTGACAGCTGCTCCCACAATGCATAACCCCCAATCCCACAGGAAATACCTGAAAACCCACTGAAGAGGGTCCCCAGCTGAATGGGAGCAGGGATAAGGGAAAAGAGGGTACCAACACATGATATATGTATACAAAATACATTGTTAATAATAATAAATAAAATTTTTAAAAAATGAATAAGTATTTTATAAGAGGAATTCTGCCTGAAGTACTCTGTGCCGCAGCATTGCCTACGACTTCTCTTGTGTGTTGCGTACTCCCTCTGTTCTTATTTGTACTAAGGTTGAATTCTACTCAGACATTACCTTTAGCTACTGTATTCAAGTGGGGTTCATGCTGTGGTAACAACACCTCTAAAGTTTTTTTTTTTAACTTTAATTCAATAAAGATTTATTTTTACAATAAAAGTTGGCAGAGGGCATCTCAGAAAGACACCTGACCTCTGCCTCTGGCTTGCACACACATGCGCCTGCACACACATGCAGTCAGACACATGCCGGTGTGCACACACCCACAAGTACATACACGTGCACAGAATAGAGTGGTGGAGCAAGCTCAGTGGCATAGGTCTGAAATTCCAGCTATGTGGGAGGCTGATAATGTCGGAGAATTACTAGATATAGGAGAGAGAGATTGAGAGAGAGAGAGAGAGAGAGATTGAGAGAGAGAGAGTGTTCAAGAACAGAGCTAGAAACCTAATGACATTCTGTCTCGAAAAAATCAGTGAAAAGGGGCCTGGGAATATAACTCAGTGGCAAAGTAGTTGCCTAGTATTCATAAAGCACTGGATTTAATACCTAGTGCTAAAATATACTAAAATAAAATTATACATTCACACCTGTATTTATGCAGAGAGAGAGAGAGAGAGAGAGAGAGAGAGAGAGAGAGAGAGAGAGAGAGAGAGAGAGAAACAAGAAAATCTACCCTTCAAAGTCACATTCTGGTGATCTGCTTCCTCCACCGAGGCCACGCTTCCTAATCGTTCATTCAGCCATGAAGTCATTAATGCAGTAATTAATTGATGACATTAGCGTCCTTGTAATCCAATCACCTATCGATAGCATAATAGGTGGCTAATTCTTTGAGGACTTAAAAAAAATTTTATCTATTCATTAATTTGAGGGGGGAAAGGCAGAGAGAGAGAGAGAGAAAGAGAGGGTGAATGCGCATGCCAGGGCCTCCAGCAAAGGAACTCTAGACACATGCACTGTTTTGTGCATCGGGCTTATGTGGGTACTAAGGAATTGAACTTAGGTCCTTAGGCTTTGAAGGCGAGTTCCCTAACCTCTAAGGTACTTCTCCAGCCCCAGACATTTCCTATCTAACCCTCACACGGCCAGTGGCACGGTAACCCTAGCTGTACAGGAAGCTGACAAAGCAAGGAAATCACAAGTTCAAGGCCAACTTTGTCCATTTATTGAGACCCAAAATAAACAAAATAAACAAATAAACAAAATAAAACAAAACAAAACAAAAACATAGCTGTGCTTTCTCAGCCTGGCTACTGACAAATAAAGACTGAGTACACACACCTTCCATTTACTACCATCCCAGGGAGCAGTCAGCTGGAATTCTGACACAAAGTAGACAAAGAAACAGAAGCAAAAGAGGGTACGAAACCCACGCAAGTAGACAAGCCCTTCCCCAGAGCGTGTTCCAGGAGCGGCACTGAGGAGGAGGGAAGCTGAGCCCTTCCTCGACGTATGTGGCAAGAGCAGCTGCGGTGAAGAGAAGAAGCCAAGCCCTTGTAGAGCATGTGTCCAGGAGTAGCAGCAGAGAGGAAGAGAGGAGGAGAGGAGGAGGAGAGGAGGAGAGGAGGCGTTAAGCCCTTGTCTGGAAGTGTTCTTCAGCTGTGTCCTCAGAAGTCCATGTGCTGGGGCCTCAGTCCGCCCTAAGTGTGGCTTCTGTGGTTTTCTTTACATGCCCAACTCCTCTTCCTCACCCCCCAGGGATTACATGGTGTCAGCTTCCCCAGCAGAAAACAAGTGAGCCTGGTGGTAAGAGGGTTCTGTTCATACCCTCCAAGCTTTGACCCAACAGCACCCCTTGTCAGGCTGCCTTGTCCCTTCATGTCAGTTAGTCCTGCTGGGGAAGTCAGGCATTGCCGTGGGCGTACTATTTCTCTTTGTTTATGTATGTTTTTCTCTGTAGCCTGTGCATTCTTAAGGCTAGGAGCTGTCTTGAGTTCACACGGCTGTGGATCTATAGCAGAGGCTCTGGAGACACACGGCCCGCATGTGCCTGTGGTAACATGCCCGTGACTGCGTGAGCACGGGTGGCCTCTCTCTCCGTCCCTCTCCATCGTGGTTTCTTCATGTGCAGAGCGGAATCGCATCCGGCAGAGGCACTGAGACGGCTCTCATTCATCCATTCGTAATGCCTTCTGCGGTGATATGCCATCCTGCTTCTGTCCGGCTTTGTGTGCTAGGAAAGCAACTGCACACACACAGGAGTGCCTCCTCTGCTCCCGGAGCTTGCATCTTATAGTAAGGAAAAAGAATTACAAGTAATCAAGGGAATGTGAAATTGCCAGAGACTAAGAGACATGCCACGGGGGTGGGTGGCGCACGTCTCCTCTCAACTTCGCATTCAGAATATCATATCCACAGCTAGAATCATTGCACTGGGAACAGTGGAGGGACTGGCAGCATGGGCATCTGTGGACAATGAGCGCAGCCCTCCTTGCCCCCGCCCCCACCCCATCAGACCTGGGCATCGGTGGTGAGCAGCAGAGTGACTCGCAGAAACAGGCAGGTGAGAAGATGGTGAGTCAAGACAGGGGAGCAGGTGACTCACTGCTGAGGATGCTCTGGGCAAAAGAAGTTTGCACTGAGACCAGAAGTCTGGGGAGCCAGTGACGAGACATGGGAGACAATTCAGTCAGCGTGGATGGGTGAGTTCAAGGCTTAACCGGGGAGTAAGGCAGGCATGCAGTCTGGAACATGACAAAAGATGCTTGAGCACAAGGATGAGATTAGGCAAGGGCAGAGCAAGGTCATGTAGAGTTGTACCCAAAGCACCTGTATTATTCCAAGTCCAGGGGAAGAGTCTGGCAGGCTTGTGGTGCAGACACTACTGAATAAGCCTGTGCCCATCACTAGCAAGACACTCAGTGAAGTCAACATAGAGACCGCACCTGGTCCTGGTGGAGGTCTGCTGAGAGATAAAGCTATGCATGCCTACAAGGAAGACTCTCTCTCCCTCTGTGAGCCTCTGTTGCTTCATCTGAACACTGAATTATTTGTGAAAGAGTTCTTTCAGGTGCCTTTTATTCTCAGAACTCTTCCACTGTCAGCATGGACTCTGGGCTGGTTTTGCTTAACCCACTCTGACAAGAGGGTATACCAGCCAACAGCCAATATTCTCAAACAAACGTGTGATACCACTTTGGAGTCATCTCATAGCAAAACACGACATTCCTGCCTTGTACAATCACATAAAACATAACAGCCTTAATATTTCTCTTCTTATCCTGAGGGAAGAGAAGGGGTAGGAAGGAGAGAGAGAGAAAGAAAGAGAGAGAGAGAAATAGGCAGTCACTAACGAGACCATAAATATTTATGTCTTCCTCAGGCCCCCTAAGAGCGCTATCATTTTGGCAACTGGATGATTAATAATAGATTAAACACTTTATATTTGCTTACTCTGGGATCTGTGACTTTAAATGCATCTGCTGTGGGGGAACTGGCTGAGATGGGAACCAATAGATTATGCAGATTTGTAGTTTAAGAATATATTTGCGGGGGGGGGACACAAATTTGGCTGGACAACCGACCTCCCTGCTGTCTCATAGCTCAGATGCTGTCCGTAAGGCTTCCATTGTCTTTCCAGATGTCCACTTCCTTCCAGAAGAATCTACCCACATGATCACCTAGGGGGAGGACCATGTTAGCATGTCCCTTCTGTTAGTGTTCTGAGCATGTGGTAGATGAGGAGAGAAATTAGCCTGCACATACGATGGGAAATCTCTTCCAAACGGCAGTTAATGACCACAGGATTGGACAAAGCAGGTGCAGATGGGAGGAAAGTGGGATGCACGCCCATGGCTGCTGGGGTAGTCTACCTGTTCCAAAACGCTTCCTTTGGGATGGAGGCAGGTAACTGGGCCAGGAGAGCCACCGATGCTTCCTACTTAACATGGCCAATGGCCCTTTTGGTCAATAGCAGACAATGGAGGATGCCAGCTTAGGTGCTGGCACCTGTACTGGGCACCAAAAGGTAAAGTGTGTTGTGGGGGGGGGGGGCCTGATTCTGACATGAACTGTGTGATGCCTGGGCTCCTTCCTTCTCTGAGCATTGGATTCCCAGCTACTTAGCGAAGGGAAAGGAGGTTGTTTTTCTTTAATAGCAATGCTGGGGCTTCCGGGGATATAAGCTCCCACTCTGCATCATGGGCTGAACTGTACCATTGAGAGTTAGATAGATGGGGGGGAGGTCATTAATTAGGATGAAGTTCTGCTGAAGTAGGGTGGAGCCTTGGTCCTATATGACTAGCGTCCTTATATAATGAGAGAAGTTTCACAGCCCCTCCGTGAAAAGCGTTGCTTGATGGCAACACAGAGGCTTGGCAGGTCCACATCCAGCGCAGCCAAGTGCTGACGGCGTCGACGGAAGCTAAGGAGGCCTGGGCCGATGGCTCCATGGGGAGAAGCGCACGCTGGGCAAGTCTGAGGATCCGAGTTTGATCCCCAGCAGCCCGGTGCCACGCCAGCATGGTTGCACGTGCCTGTGAGCAACTTCTGAGATGGATGGAGAAAGAATGGTCACTGGTGCTCACTAATCTCCATATAGTTCATCTAAGCAAAAAAAGAAAAACGGGGAGCCCCAAGTTCAGTAAGATATCCTGCATCAAGGAAGCCAGGCCGAGAAGCCTCTGCACACACGCTCATGGGGAGTGTGCATCTGCACACACATATACCATGTGCACACACACAGTGCACACAGTGCACACTATACTACTGACACTGCCCCCCCCCACCAATGAAACAAGACAAGAAGCTAAGGATGGCAAGGAAAGATCTTCGTCTGTTGACACCTGATTCGGAATTAAGTCCTCTAGGAAAGGGGGAGACAATAAACTCTTGTTGGTTACCTCTCTTGTTTGTGGAACTTGGTTAGAGAAGTCCTCAGAAACCTCACACACCCCATGTCTAAGCTCACTGAATAAAGACATCAAGCTAAGGGTCTGGAAACATTATCGTGAAAAATTCTGGAAAATTCTGGTACACACGTTGGTTTATACATGTAGGATTAAGTTTTAACCAAAAAAATAAATAAAATAAAATATTTGCCAGGCATGGTGGTGCACACCTTTAATCCCAGCACTTGGAAGGCAGAGGTAGGAGGATTGCTATAAGTTGGAGGCCACCCTGAGACTACATAGTGAGTTCCATGTCAGCCTGGGCTAGAGTAAAATCCTACCTCCAAAAAACAAACAAAAATAAATAAAATAAGTATAAATGTAGGAATAAGTGTCTGCTAACATCACAGTTCTTTGATTCATATGGAGCTCTGGCTCCAGGATCATCACCGAGACGGAGTCGGGGACTCAGAGCTGCTGGTGTGTGGAGAGGAGCTTTGTGGCGCTGAGCAGTGGAGAGGAGCTTTGTGGCGCTGAGCAGCGGAGAGGCGCTGGCAGAGCCCAGAGGGCCGGTCTGCAGGGATGCAGAGTCACTCGGTCCATCTGTCCTCTCTCTCTCTAGAGCCTCCCACATTCTCCAACCTGAACTACTTAAAGGGAAAAGTTGATGGGTGCTACAAATGAACAAAAAATTTCTTTGGGGGGGTTGTTCAGAAATTGTTTAGTGGTTAAGGCATTTGCCTTCAAAGGCTAAGGTCCTCAGTTCAATTCCCCAGGACCCATGTAAGTCAGATATACAAGGGGGCACATGTGTCTGGAATACGTTTGCAGTGCCTAGAGGCCCTGGTGTGCCCATTCTCTCTCTTTATTTGCCTTTTTCTTTCTCAAATAAATAAATGAAATATTAAAAAAAAATCGTTGTGAGTGGGCTTTTTTCCATAGGGCTCCTCAGAACCCAATGCCTATTGTCTACTTATAAGGATCCATCACCTTTGCCACAAGAACCCCTGGGCACTAAAATTAATCAGTAAGCTACCCAACGAGTTGCTCATGGACAGCAGACCACCTCTGTGTTGTATCGCACTTCTCCTCCATGCTGAAGGCTCAGGAAACATACTGTCCCCTGGAGGCACCCGTGACCCAGCAAGGACTTGGGAAGGCACATGAGTCAACACTTCATAAAGACAATACCAAAAGCTGCAGGATGGATCGGAACCCTAGAATAGGAAGGAGGACAGACAGAATGTCCAGGGAAGGACAGAAACACCTGAGCTGAAACTCAGTGATCAGAAGGAACTGTGCTTAAAAAACCTTGGCTAAGTGGAGTAGGTAGCTTGGCACGTTTGGGGCTCACAAGGATAGATCATGGAGCTCAAGCACAGGGCAGTTGTAAAGAGGGTGAGTTCGGAAGAGTCATGCAAGGTGAAACCAAAGTCCTCATCCAGGTCCTGTTGGACATCCGGGTGTCTTTGGGCGGGCACAGGGGGTGTCTAACAGTGGCTGTGATGGCCAGATGACTTCTAAGAGGAGAGCCTCATTAAGGCTCGGATGAGAGCACTCTTCGTGGAGGGGCCTCTGTCCGTGGAGCTAGAGCCAGGGCTGAGCCGCCAGTGGATGTGCTATTCCCACAGACGTGCCGGGAGGGGAGGGGAGGGAGAGAATGGAGATGCCTCTGAGGCAGACTTGAACTGCTACCTGAGACCCAGTCTCCCTGTGAAATGCACAAGCTATCTTTGTTATTTCTGAAAGGTTATCTGTGGAAACATCTTTAGGCAAAACCTGTCTTTGCAAACTCACACCGGGTCTCGGTTGCTGCCCTATTAGGATGTTGACAAGCACAACATCAAAGGCGGTGATGCACCGCAGAATAGCACTGTGGAGGTAACCGGCAGCCGTTCTGAATACAGATATCAGTAGAGAGCAGCTCTCCCCGCATCCCATAGCCGCTCCCTGAATCCAAATCTCAGCCTCCAAAGCGATGCCACAGCCCGTGCAAGCTCCTCTGCTAGCCCCTCCCCCCACGGCCCCGTACTGGCACCAGAGGGTAATATTAATGAGGAGAGTGCCATACATTTGAGCAGTGCATCCATTACCCCCTTGGAAGCACCTCATCCACTGCACAAGATGGGTCAGGTGAGTATTTTTAACCATTTTACCAGCTGAGAAGCTTGGCCCCAGGGCAGGAGCTTAAGTGGCCAAGGTCACAAAGCTTACCTTTGGCATCAGTTTCCTAGACCAGTACTCAAGTTCACGTGGCACTGAGCTTGGCTGCCTCTGAGCGAAACCACGTTTTTAGGTTCACATTGAACAAGATAATATGAAGAGCTGCTAAACTGTATAGGAAACCAAGGAAACTGTCTAAAACCCTAAGAGATGGTTCTGTGGGCTGGAACACCTGGTTTTGAGGACTGGCTGTGTGAGGTTAAGTCAACTTGGGATCCTCTGTAGTTCTAGTTTACTTATCTGTAAATGTTCTAAACCAGTCAGTTTTATCTTCTTCAGTCATGAAAGTGATGGGGATGAGGAGGATGGCATCTGCGAGGTCGGTCACCTAGGAGTTCCTCCAGTGTGCGGGCTCCAGAGCTTACTCCTCTGTGCTTGAGCTTCCTGTGCCTGGTTCTTGATGCTCTCAGTTTGCATGCGTGTTCTTGACTACTTAGTAACATTGGACACAACATTTCAGGGTAAATAAAAGAAAGTTCTCTCACGAAAGGGTCATACAGAAGAAATGGATATGGGGCTGGAGAGATAGCTTAGTGGTTAAGGCGTTTGCCTGCATAGTCAAAGGACCCAGGCTCGATTCCCCAGAACCCACATAAGCCAGATGCACAAGGTGATGCATGTGTCTGGAGTTTGTTTACAGTGGCTGGAGGCCCTGGCGTGTGCGTTCTCTCTCTCTCTCTCTCTCTCTCTCTCTACCTCTTTCTCTCTCTCTCAATTAAATAAATAAAATTAAAAAAAAAAGAAACAGGTATGTCTGAGAAAATGGTGGAGCCATTATATTCTCATCCTCTCATACAGACTTTTCATGATATATATGAGAGATAGGGAGACGTGCTATCTTTTTGTGAAAGGGTTAAGAAGATAGAGAAACTCACTTCTGGAAGGGCACCATTTTGTCAGAAGCCTCCTTTGCCTATGTCTTCCATCCTCGAGACCAAATGAGTCAACTGACTTTGAAATCAGAGGAGTCTTTGAGACCAGCAGAGTCAACAATCCTTGAAGAGAAAGCTTCTATTTTTGCATTAGGTTAGGTTTACACTAGAAACTGTGTTTTTTGTATATTATAGCCGGTTTCCTAAGAGTTCAAGATCATGTCATGACTATGAGACATGGGCCTCCATACCAGGAAGTAAAAACCCTAGAAGACTTGGACCTGGCATGCCTTGCCTGCCTGAACTCCATGGTTATGTGCTCTTAGGCACTAGTAAACATTGCCTTGCCAATTGTGTGGTCATTCTCAGACTCTACACTCATTTCTGACACCTAGAACAGAAAAAGAATATCTTGATGGTTTTAATCAGCAGCGGAACATGAAAACTTTACAGTCAGACAGCCAAGCCAAATATACCAACTGGTGCAAGTCTGTTATGAGGGAAACCAATTACTCTCTGATTGGACTTGAGGTACTCTCTGTGGAAGAGAATTTCTGCCTGGTACTAAAAACCAAATTCAAATCCCATGGAGAGGGAGTTCATAAACCCCAGGTGAGAAACTATTTTTGTTGTCTGGCTAAATGCCTATCAAGTTACTCTGTAAATACTCATGTCCATGCACATTTTTTAAATATTTTATTTATTTTTCATCTACTTGTTAGAGAGAGAGAGAGAATGAATGGACGCACCAGGGCCTCTAGCCACTGCAAATGAATTCCAGACTCATGAGCTACCTTGTACATCTGGTTTACATGGGTCCTGGGGAATTGAACCTGGGTCCTTTGGCTTTGTAGGCAAGTGCCTTAACCAGTAAGCAATCTCTCCAGCCCTATGCACATTATCAATGCTACTTTCACTTTTGGTTAGAGAAGCTTCTCTTTTTACATGGTTGTGAACGCTTGGGAGACTCAAAACTCACCAAAGTGCTGAGAAGTTACAGTGGACTGTTCAGCACTCAATGAGACATCTCTATAGCACCCTTCAATGCCCAGGGACCATAGAGAAAGAGGTGGCAGAAAGAAGGTAAGAACCAAAAGAAGGGGAGGACTGCTTACAACACTGTCTTCTAGATACAAAGTGGCCTTCATATTCATGACCTCACAGTAGCTGATGCTATCCAAGACCTCAAGATAGAAGGGGAGAGATGATGACATCAAAATAGAAAAGAGACTAGTTGGAAAGATGGATGAAAGGATTCACTAGAGGAAGGATTTGAGAGGGGGAAAAGGAAGGGTTGTGGAAGGGGATTATGGTCATGATATATTGTCTACATGTATGGAGACTGAAATTAAAAATTAAAAAAGAGGGCTGGAGAGATGGCTTAGCAGTTAAGCACTTGCCTGTGAAGCCTAAGGATCCCGGTTCAAGGCTCGGTTCCCCAGGTCCCACGTTAGCCAGATGCACAAGGGGGCGCACGCGTCTGGAGTTCGTTTGCAGAGGCTGGAAGCCCTGGCGCGCCCATTCTCTCTCTCTCCCTCTATCTGTCTTTCTCTCTTTGTCTGTTGCTCTCAAATAAATAAATAAAAAATTTAAAAAAAATTTAAAAAGAAAAAGAACATTTTCCATGCATCAAAATGGGGACTCTAATATAAATAATATAAATAACTCAGAACAACCGATTAGATTCTGTCCCATTCTCAAGTGGTGGAATGCAAGAATACTAGAGTTAGATATCTTGAATATTCACTGAGTCTAAGTCTGGAAGGAAGATCGTGAGGGGTCTAGGGCAATGGCTTATCAGGCCCAAAGCCAGACTCGAAGGCATAAAACTAACTGGACCAAAGAGTCCTCTAATAGCCTGGTTTCCTCCCTGGCAACTAAGTTAAATAGTTCTGTCTTTTCAAACCACCTCGGGATTTAGCTATGGTTGGGGTGAAAGTTAGGATGGCAGGGTCGACATAGGTGCCCAGCAGGGCAAGTCCCCTTGCCAAGTGGTGGCTACTTGTAATCCTCAGTTTCTCTGTGTGCAAAATGGGGGAGGAGCAGTCTACCCAGATCAAAAGCTTCAGTTCCTATTGATGAATCTGGAATTTGGAGGTCCTGTTTTCTTCCTCAAGGTTCCCAGGCGTGCTGAATTGTCATGATAAATGTGGGCAGAGGCCCTGGATGTCCCATGGCCTGGATCCCACATCTAGTGATGTGACCTTGAGATAAGTCACTTACAAAGTTTATGTTCACTGACCCAGTTAGGAAACTCCCACACTACCTCTGTGTAAAAGTCCAAGCTACGTGGAAGCAATAGATGGGAAAGTTAGCGGAGGACTATTTTGACATACACACGCATATATATACACGTGTACCCAGGTGCACGGCTTCTATTGTCATGACCGTCAGTGGGGCGTTCCCTAGTGACTGCGCAGGTGATAGAAGGCTGATGTCCTGAACCCTGTTCCCAGCAGAGGCACCTCCGTAGCTCTCTGTCCTGAGCATCACATCCTCTTGGAATTGTCTTATTTCCTGGACACTGAGTCTGGTTAACGGATGCTGGGGCCAAACTAGAAAATAAATTGGTTCTATGGAGGAGACCAAACACATTTCACTAAACAAACGGGGCACTAGCATATAAAGAGCCATTGCATCAGTGTGGAGCCTTGAACGCATTTCATGACTCACCGGATTATTTGTCGCACTCAAGCCCCCGCGGAGGCAGGGGAGGGGAAGCGAGGGAGGTAACCGTGGATGTAGCATGCGTGAGACCCTATGGTTGACTCCCAGTATTGTATAAACCAGTAGTAGATGTAGGAGGACTAGAAGTTGGTCACCCTAGGTGACATAGTGAGTTTGAGGCCAGTGTGGGATATAAAAGTCCCTGTCACAAAAAGCAAATCAAAAAAAAAAAAAAAAAAAAAAAACAAAACAATACACAGAGACTGGGTTGTATCCTGTTGGGCTTAAAAAATTTGGTGGCTTATCATGCACTTAAAATAAAACTGAAGCTTCGCTCCATGACCTGTCAGCAGCTGTCTGGTATCTTCTCTGTCTTCTCAACCCAGTGTCCTAACATTATCTCCTCGGTTAAGAACACCGCGTTGCCTGGCCATCCCTGCATTCCTGGATCCATTTGAAAGATTGTTCCCTTGAATGAGAAGATTCTCCAACTGGTTTTTGTTGAGCTTGTACTTTCTCTACATTGAGCTGTTGAAAAGCTATCAAGGATGGAATATAATTTAAAGCAGAAGTGGACTGTTGGACAGGCAGCCGCCATCTCTGCGTGTTAGCTCAGGCCCTGACCCCATCACACCTGTCTCCCGAGCTCTCTTCTCTCCAACCTACTTTCCACAGTTCAGAGATCCCCCCCTTCCTCCGTGGAGGTGTTTCCCAATGCCTCTGGGTACATGTTTTGTCTTCTCTCCAAGTTCTCATAACATGCACCAAATTAAATTATTTTATGTAAAAATCTATATATCATTCCTTTTTTTATTTTTTTGGTCTTACTCGTGTAGCTCAAGGTAACTGTCCTTGGTTGATAATACCATTATTCCTATTTGAAAGATGGGGAAGCCACTGGGTGTGGTGGCACAGGCTTGTTCCTAGCACTCGTGAGTCTGAGGCAGGAGGATCATAGTGCAGCCTGTCTCCAAACCAAACCAAAACTACAACAAAAAAGAAGATGGGAAGAGTAAGGCCCCAAGAGCTTAAAGGGTACTTTGAGGATAAGAAGCTGTCAGATAGGAAGAAGAGAAAGAAGAACTAGCTACCAGCTTCTCTCCTTGTCTCTCCATCTCTCCATGCCATAACTGCTTTTATCTTAATATTTTGGCCTTTGAATTGGTAGAGCAACTCAGTTTTGGGAAGAGCACAGATATTCCTCGTGTGCGAGAGCACACCAATGCCTGATGTCCACCAGGGCACCTGAACTAGAATAGGGATTCTTCATCCTTCCTGTGAGTAGTTATCCATGTGGCTGGTTGTGGCTCCTTATGTCCAAAGTGAATACCAAGCTCTGTCCTGACATCACACACACAAACCCATAAGGCAGAACCCCCTCAATGTTCTTGGGGAAAGGGAATCACGAGCTCAGACCAGGGGAGGGACGAAGACAATTCCCTCATATTTGGTTGGGAAATCGAAGAGCTGCAGTTCTGCTTACTAGACTCATAGGTGATTTTGGAGGAGCCCCAGTCCTCTGGGATTTAGCTTCCTCTTCATGGCCTTTAGGGCTTCCCATATTGTGGGTCCTTGATTGCCTGCCTGGGGAAGTCTTAATCACAAACGGGGTGCATGTTGTTATTTATGGCCCTATGTATAGTCACTGAATTTGGTATCTTTTGGGGCCCAGGCTTTCACTGCCTGAGTGCTAGAGCTTGGAGTGGCCAGTAGGGGGCAGCACTCCCTATCGACCAAGTACATTCCCTTCTCTTTTCTATGGTGGTATTCCTTTCCCCCTTCCTGTGAGAGCTCTATGCATAGCACTGAGTCCTAGCAGGGGACTCAAGAGTCCATCCCAGCACTGCATGGAGCTTCCTCCTGATTTAGGAATCTGAGGTTGCTGCTCAAAGCCATTTCGTTCAACTGTTTTCTGAGTCAGCCTCAGTCTCTCTGTGGTTCCCTGTGTCTCTAGCTATCATTGTTCGGGTATGACACAGGGAGAAATCTCACAGTCGGCCAAGCTGGAAAAAAGCCTTAGTGAATGTCTAGGTCAAGTCCTAACCTGGTGTGTGCACTGGGGCAGACGTGGGGCAGGAATTTCCTCAAAGGCTCCTCTATGCCAGAACTACGACCCAAGGTTTGGCCTCCTGCCCCCCCCCCCTCAGCTCTCTCCCACATAGCGTAACCTCGGTTTTGCCTCAGACAAAAGCTTTTCATTCACCTCAGTTGTTTACCGCCTCATATAACCAACAGATAATCAATGACCTGCTTCCTGGTTTCCAACATGTGTCAGAACAGGGGTACTGAGAAACAGACACCCCTCACCACGTCCTTCACACAGAAGCTAGGGAATTAAGTTTGCTTAGTATTAAAATTGCAAAAAGGACTACACATAGCCTACTATCATTTTTTCAATTGTTACTGTTTTTTTAGTTACCATATACGTCAATGGGCTTCATTATGGCATGTTTTATACATGTGTCATTACACTTAATATATTTCAGGAAACAATTTTAGTTACTCAATTCAAAAGTACTACCTACATCTTTACACAACTCAAATTCAATTACTGGATACTGAACACTTTTTAAATAACACAGTAGTACCATTATTACCATTAATAATATTAGACATAACCACAAGCTAGGTTTATATAAGGCACAACTTAGGTCTCCCTCTCTCCAGTTGATAACAAGTTATTACCATGGCAATGCCTCTTCGCACTTAGGCAGGTGACTGAAGCTCAAAGGGATTAGACTATGTATCTCCAAATCAACAAGCTACTGAAAGAACCATTCTGTAACTCAAGTGAGCTCCCCTGCTTCTAAAATCCAGTGACTTATCTTTAATGATTTAGTTGCTGGTGTGTGGTGCGTGTAGACGTGTGTGTGAGTGTGGCAGCAGCCACTCTACACTTCGGGTGCAGGTCCTCACCTTCCACCTTGCTGAAAGCAGGACCTCTCATGCATCAGGTTAACTAGCCTGCAAGCCTCTGGGTCGTTCTCTTGTCTCTGCCTCCCTTTTTGCTGTAGGCATGCTAAGAACACAGCATTTAGAGCTATCGCATCTGGCTTTACGTGGGTTCTGGGGATCGAAAGTCAGGTACTCATGCTTGGTGACAAGCTTGTATCTACCATAACATCTTCCTAGTCCCTGAATGTTTTTATTTTAGGGCAAGTGGATATTGTAGCACTTTGGTAGAAGAAGGAGGGGACCTGGTATTTAAGATCCCACCAGCTCATGACTTCTTATTTCTCAACTCACCCCTTACAGACTCTTGGAAGGTTGGATTAGAACAGAACTTCAGTCTTGCTAGTTTCTTACTCGGGTTCCAGGGTCTTTGGCATCCAGCCCCACAATGACAGAAATTCCCATTACACTGTCATGAGCCCTTTTTGTCTGTCTCCCCAGTACCCTTCGGAGGTCTTGAGGGCCAATATTTGTCTTCTTTCTTAATGTGCGTGTGGCACACAAGACCGAGCCCAGTGCTAAGCATGTGCTCCAAGAATGTTTCTGAAGTGCGCAAAGATTCCGTTCCACCACTCTTGGTGGCACGGCGTGACGCGGCCGGCTGACAGCGGGACGGGGACGAAGCCTCCCATCTCCAGATGCCTGTCTCAGCGTCTTCTCATGCGCACAGAAAGATAATGGCATTATTACTACTCATAATGATGGCAGTTGACATCTCTCAAATCCTGACTCTGTGTCGTTACAACACACGTGTTTTCTGAGCCTGATCCAATTTAATACTACCAGTAATTGGGGGCGAGGGGGAGGGCTGTAATACCCTTATCCAAGCATGCAAAGTGACAATACATTATTAAGAAGACATGGAAATTACTTTAGATTAGAATGAGCTACAGATTTCCCTTCACTTTGAAAGTATCCTGTGAGTAGCCTCCTTTGATGTAAAAATAAATTAATTAATTAAACCTGGTACTAGGACAGAATCCAGAACGGCTCCTTCCTGTGCCAGTCACGCGCCCACATTCTTGGCGGGCGTAGCAATGCCCATCCTGAGAGAGGGGGCGCCGAGGAAGGGCTGCTAACTCCCGACCTCCGGCGTCTGCTCGGTTTTGGGTTGTCAGTGTGGTTCTATTTGTTCTGCTCCATTTGTGAGCATCTCCGGCTGATGTTCATTTGTTTATCTGAAAAGGCTAGAGTCTGGGATGGGCTCATTAAGATGGCATTACCCTGTCACAAAACCAGGCGGATGGCAGAGACACAGTATTTTCCACATGCCTTCTTCTCCCCATGCCAACTCTACAATAGAGGCAGTCAGCTGAGAGCTGACCCAAACCAAGACTGGCAGGACGTCGGCTCGGCTGGAGCCAGCTTGCAGGCAGAATAAAGTCCTTCCCACCCTCTTGCCTCTGCTGTGTAATCTTCCCTGACCTCCGTGTCCCGCAGTGGCCCTTCCCTATTTAGAACCAACTGACACCATGGAATCATGCAATCAGGGGGGCAGGGCCATGAGCACTTCCTGCCAGGAAGGGCTATGAAGATGATTGGTGCTGGGCATGTGAACAGCTCGGCACATGTGCCCGCTCCTGCCCGATCTTCCCACCCCAGAAGCCAGTTCTGATCAGCGGTACTGTCTTCCTTGCTGAACCTGGATGGCGGTCCAGCATCCTTTCTCATAAAAGTACTCTGGGCCGGACATGATAGCTGATGGTTACAATTCCAGCACCAGGGAAGACAGGAAGACTGAGAGCTTGAGGCAGGCTGGGTGGCATAGTGAGTGGCAAGCCCAGCCTGGGCATATAATTGAATGGCAGACAACTTGCATGGCATGCACAAGGGTGGGGTTTTGGTCTCCAGGTCAGCTGGAGAGAGGAAGGTGACAACACTCTTTGGGCAGAAGGGAAGCTTATCTAAGAGGTAGGGCAAGCATTTTAGGACAAAAGAGGCTCTTGAAAAGAAGCCTTCTGTTATGGCGGCTTTCTTAAAGGTATAGTCCTTGGTTGATCTCTTGGGCACTCACGCCAAGCAGCATAAATGCTGCTGAGCTGAGAGAGGAGCCCAGCCTGGAAATGCTCTTGAAATGCCATGGAGGTCTCACCTGGGATGAGCAGTCACATATCATGCAGCCATTCTCACTGACGGACTTAAGAACAGTTGTAGGTGACTTACTAGGTATCATCCAAAGGTGACCAGTTGTGAGTATTTTCCCGCCAGAGGCCTGAAATCAGACGCAGAGGCTGGGAGGAAGGCCTCTGAGAATCTGAGATGTAACAACAAGCAGTCCAGATAAAATACAACAGTGCCTTAAAACATTATGTTGCAATACAAAAGTCCAAGTGAATTTGGGTTCTACTAAAACACGCAGCAATGTATATTTTAATATAGTATGCATATCCTCTGAGTTTTTGATGTACTCTTTTTTTTTGATGCACTCTTCCAGAGACACAAAATGGCTTGGATACCCATGACCTCGCAGTGCCTGGCACTACCTACACAAGACCATTAGAACAGGAAGAAAAGATGATGACATTAAGCTAAAAGAGACTGACTCTTTTAACATATTCAGATGGTTGAAAACAACTTTAAAAATATTAATTTATATATTTGAGAGAGAGAAAGAGAGAGGGAGAGAATCAGATAGAGGTTAAAAAGAATGGATGCATCAGGGCCTCTAGCCACTGAAAATGAACTCCAGACACATGTACATATGGCTGACTTGGGTACTGGGGAATTGAACATAGGTCCTTAGGCTTCACAGGCAAGCACCTTAGCTGCTAAGCCATCTACCCACCCTTGGAAACAATGTTTAGGGAATATTCACTGCACTTGCAAATCATATGAAATTCAAATGTTAGTGGCCACCAGTGAAGTCACTGGTGTATGCCCAATGCTCTGTGGTTCCTGGTTGCTTTCAAGCTACACAGAACGCCTGAGTGCCTGTGAGGGACAATGCTGGAGTGCTGGTGAGCCTGAAATATTATTTGGCTTCTTACAGAGGGTCTCGGCTGTTGTTTCCCACCCCACGAATGCCTGGAAATGGTCAAGGGGGAGTGATACCGCGTAAGCAGTGGTTCTCAAATATGCATACTTCTCTGCCCTACCCAGGGCGTTTCGGCAATATCTGTAAACATTCTCGTTGTCACAGTCTGCGACGTGAGTCATGATTGGCATCTGACAGCGAGGGAAGGCCAGGAGTGTGGCCCAACGCCTTTAAGTGCACAGGACAGCGCTCCTCACCGAGGACACGTGTCCAGTGCAGCGGCAGTAGTTCTGAGACTGAAAACCGCACCCCGCATGAGGGCTGGCTTCTCCCTCCTCAGTGTCAGCAATCCCAAGGGAGTTTCTCATCTGGGGCCGAGAGGAAGAGGTGCTTATGAAGAGCGAGGAGGAGCTCTTGCTCGATTTGCGGCAGGAACATAGGAACCTAAGTGTTAACAAAGGGCCCTCTTGTGACGCACTTACTGCGTGCCAGACGCTGAGCTGGGCGTTTCACTTGCATCTTCCCAAGTAGTCATCATTTCACTTTTGGGAAGGTGTCACACTATAAGCATCCTGCTACAGTGAAGCTGAGGCTTGGGCAAGTGATGAGGCCAGTGGCCATAAAGTAACGGAATTGTAGACTAGCAATGTGCATACAGCTGTCTAGTCACAGGGATTTGTCTGGCTCCAGCAGACTTCTAGGACATCTGTTGACTCTTTACCTCTGTGCTTGGATGAGGGCAAAGGAACTGTCTAATCTGTAACCCCGGCAAGAAAGTCATAATCACACCAAAAGCCTGGCCTTTGAGACAAGCTCCTTGCCACAAACGCCCTTTGCTGTAAACAGATGGCGTTGTAAACTCTAATGGCAGCTCTGCAAACTATTTTGATAACAGAATGGTCTATGCTCTAGACACTTCTCACAGGACATTCATAAGCTCATTACCAACTGGGATGTCAGAGTACATTTGTTACTCTTGATGGAGCCTGAACTCAGCACCCATTGTTAAAGGGTAACTATGAAGAGAAAACAGGGAGGGGCTTGTAATAGCTTAGATCTTAGGGGTTCCTCAAAGGTCCATATGGCCAGGGCTTGTTTCCCAGGGTAGTGTCACTGGGACATGGTGAGGCCCGGTGGGAGAAGATAAGCCACTGGGGCACGCCCTTGAAGAAACCCAGTCCCTTCCTCGGTCCCTCATGTCTGCTTTCTGGCCGTGAGGACTTTTGTCCACCATGTACCCCTGCCATGGGTTGCTGCCTTGCAAGGGCCTGAAAGAAACAAGGCCACCCCACCAAGGCCTGGAGCCTCCACACCCATGAGCCAAGCAAAACCTTCCCTCCCTGTAGCTGGTTGCCTCAGGCATGTGCTGCAGTGACCGACCCCGGACTGACCCACGTCACGTTGGAAGCGGTGAGTCTTGGTGACCGAGTGCGCTCTTCCTCCGTTTTGTCAAAGCCAGCTTAGACTGGAAGTAGTAAATCTCGACCTTCGCGTGGGCCAGCGTGGACTGTCTCACAGGCTAGATTTTTATTGTCTTGATTCATGCTATTATGTTGTTTTGCACGCGCGTGTGCAGGTGTGGGTGCAAGCACACATGTAGGAATGCGTGAAGTTGATGTCACGTGTCTTCCCTCTGTCAGCTTCCACCTTTGTCTCTGGGGCAGGCTCACTTGCTGAACACAGGCCTCACTGCTCTCGTCTACTTAGCTGTCAAACTCCAGGGGCTCCGATCCCAACCTCGGCAGCATGGTGGTCAGGGATGCAGACTGTCACACCCAGCTCACATGGGTGCTGGGGACCCAAGCTTGTGCACAGTAGGCGCTTTGTCACACGCCGAGTTTTCCCTGTACTCGTCTATTTTTACATTTTAATTTTAGAGAGAATGACAGAAGAGAGAGAGAGAGAGAGAGAGAGAGAGAGAGAGAGAGAGACAGAGAGTTGGTGCACCAGGGCCTAAGCCACTGCAATCAAACTCCAGAAGCTTGTGTCCCCTAGTGGGCATGTGCGACCTTGCACTTGCCTCACCTTTGTGCATCTTGCTTACGTTGGATCTGGAGAGTCGAGCATGGGTCCTTAGGCTTTGTAGGCAAGTGCCTTAACTGCTAAGTCATCTCTCCAGCCCTGTGGTGTTATTTTGTTTTACTTCTGCTTTCCCTGGTTGTACGGTGAGAAGGGGGTGGGGGGCTCTGCTAGGTGTAGGTGTCCTTAGCTTTATGACTTTAAAGAGCTTAACACAGGCACATGAAAGGCTTGTTAGTAGTGATGTCTACCCATGGGACCATATGCGACTCACTGCCAAGAACAGGCAATCCAAACAGAATTGAGGTCAATGCCAGTAGAATCCTTAAAAATGCTTTTATATGTGTATTTGACATGTGTTTGTGTGGGGGCATGTGTGTTGGTGCTGTGGACATGTGTGCACATGCAACCTGGAGGCAAGAGAGCAACATTGGGTAGCTTCCTCAATTTTGGTCCACTATGTATGTGTGTGTGTGTGTGTGTGTGTGTGTGTGTGTGTGTGTGTGTATGTGTACTTTTTTCATACAGAATCGCTTATAAACTTGGAGCTAACTTTTTTTTTTGACTAAACTAAAGCCAGGGAGCCCCAGGGACGCCCTGTCTCTTCCTCCCCAATGCTGGGATGATAGGCATGTGCCACTTTGCCTGGCTCTTATATGAGTGATGGGGATGGATCCGAACTAAGGTCCTCATCCTTGTGAGGCAAGCACTTTGTCAGTGGAGCCGCCGGCAGGGTTTTGTGTCTGGGCACCTTGAGCTCCGGGGGAGCCACTCAGCCCGCCACGTGTGCACGGCAGCAGCTGGAAGTGAGAGCCGCAGCAGGAAAGGGGGGAATGACTGCTGTCCTCTCGTCCCCCAAAGAGCTTGATTTCACAGAACAGAGGGCTCTCAAAATAAAGATTCACAGTTTTTATTTGGCCTGAAATTCTGGACTGCGTCCAATGCCTGCACCTAGCTGATCTGAGGCTATCTACTCATGGCAGGCTTTATAAAGAATACTGTTTACATAATTGCTGAACGGCTGCATAGACCCTTAGAGAAAATAAATTCACAGAGATTACGTGCCTAGGAATCTGGGCATTCCTCCACAGTTTTATCAGATCGAGGAGCAAAATATTTACTAACTCCTCCCATGTGCTCAGTGCTCTGTGGGGGCCGCGCCTGGGAGGAAGTGTGCGGGCGGCCTGTGTCTCCTGTGAGCGGACGATGCAGGTGTCAGGACCTATGCTTGCGCCCGAAGTTACAGCGCTATAAAAAAAAAATCTTGGGACAGACACCACAGGCCATTGGAGCTCAGAAACAGGGAGACACCCTGGGTAGACTTGTGATGGATGAGAGGTTTCTGCTGGGCCTTGGAGGCTGTGGAAAGGGTGGGAAGGGCCTGCCAGGCTGTGAACAGAGGTACAGACAGGAAAGGTACGCGTGCGTTCAGCAAACAGATTCTTTGGCGAAGAGCTTGGTGTCAGAAGACAGAAGGCCTCAAAGCCAAACTAAGACATGGCCTTAACCTCGAAAACAATGACAAAAGTCCCAGGGAAGATTTGAGAGTCAGAGAGGTATAGGTAAATGGAAGAGCAGGAAGTGGGGAAGAAAACTTTTTGTTTGCTTGTGGGTTTGTGTGTTGTGTGTGTGTGTGTGTGTGTGTGTGTGTGTATGTGTGTGTGTGTGATGCATGTATGTGTGGAAGGCCCAGCTTCTTACATGAGTCTGGGCATCAAACTCAAAACCTCATGCTTTCACAGTAGGTGCCCTTGCCCACCAAGCCATTGTTGTGATGTGGGCACCATCGTCAAGGTACAGTCTGTGCTGACCAGGGTAAAAGTAGAACTAGAGACACAGAGAGGAAGTGACCCATTCTGTGATTGCCAAAGGCCCCGGGGGACTTTGTGGGTGAAGTCTTCCAGGAAGCCAGAGAAGGTTGCAGAATCAAGATGGTACTATGGAAGAGCTTAATAACAACACATGACTCATCAGAGCCCCTTCCAACCCATCGGAACCACTTAGCTACTTCTGATGATGTTGAGAAACTCCATCATTCCTTCTCAAGCTTCAACACACACACACAAATGACCTGAGGTGCAAATGACCTGAATGGCTTGGGGTCCCCATGACAGCAGTTGAGCAGGTTTAAAATGATAGCCAGAAGACTGACAAGAGAACTTCTGAGCTGCAAACCAGAATTAGATTAGCCATAAACTTCTGTGTCTCTTTGAGTTTTATGCCAAGTGTCAACAAACACAGGAAAAAAAAAAAACAAAAAAAAACCCCTCCAACAACGTAGATTCAGGGAAATGTTGATTATATTAATGACCACCTGACATCTTCACAGTTAAAAATTTGAACTATTCAGTCTTCCTCACTTTGTGAGGAAATCATGTGCCTAAGGATCTAGAGACTTGGGTGTCCGTCCTAGCTTCACATGACTGAGATCCTCAAAGAAAGTGTAAACAAAGGCAAAATAAAAGGAAGGGACAAGATCCCAAATCTTTTTTTTTTTCTCAATTTTTATTAACATTTTCCATGATTATAAAAAATATCCCATGGTAATATCCTCCTTCTTCCCAAGAACCCAAGTCTTGCTTTGTTCCTAGACCTGAGAGAACACATTGACCCCCAACTTTTCATTGTACCTGGATAAGTTCCAAATTCCTTTATTGTCAGACTTTCTTCATAATCTGACTCCCACCTGCCTTGAAAGGTTCCACCACAGAGGAAGCCAATCTCCCCCTCTCCACCTCTCCCACAGCTGCTGTCCTCTCTCAGGTATTTATACCAGGCATTTTCTCACTTTGCTGTCTGTTTATTTCCCTAAAAGCATTTCTCCATTGTCAGCCATTCTTTGTGATATTTAACTTGATATCCTTTGTCTCACTTGAATGGCGCTGGGTTTCATGGGAACAAGGACAACGTGGTAGTTAACTTAGTTGGTCCTGTCACCAGATTCCTGGCTTGAGGAAAGACAGGGTCTATCTGGACTTGCAGTGCAGGGGAGGCTGCCGGTCATGGAGGGTAGGGCATGATGACAGGGAGGAGGCGGCCAGCAGCTCGTGTCGTACTCTGTCAGGAAGTCAAGAAGGACTGGAAGTGGAACTATGCTGCAAAGTTCAAGACCGCTCCTTCCCTGACCAGTGACCCACTTCCTCTAGCAAGAGTCCATCTTCTGAAGGTTCCACAACTTTTGCAAAGAGCACTGCCAGCTGGGGAACTGGCGTTCAAACACGTGAGTCTATGGGGGGCATTGGAGACTTAATCTAGAACAGACATTATCATACATTGTTCTCTGATGTATCGCTGGTGTGCAGAGAAATTTTTTGCACATAATGGACAATGAGTGAGCAAGTGGATGAGTGAATGGAAACAGGTAAATATTGACCACAATATAAAGTAACTTAATTGAATAAAAAGATAAAAATTAATAAATATGCTGCAGGGATACCAAAGATGGCGAAAACATAGCCCACCGAACAGAAGAAATCCTTGCAAGCCCTTATTAATAAAGGACTTGTATCTAGAATATAGAAAGAAACCTGATGATTTAACAATATGACAGCAAGCTTTAAAAAATGGGCATGAAATTTATGGAGGCATTTCTCCAATGAAAGATACAAAGAGTCAATACGAAACTAAAAAAAAAAAAATTCAACACCCTGATTCTTGACAAAGACACAAATCAGAGCCACGGGAGATACCAATTTCACATGCACTGGCATGGCTAGAACAAAAACAGGCAATCGCATGTGACGTGTGCTTGTGAGGACTTAGGGGAAATGAACCCGCTTCATCTTGCTGGTGGGGACGTAAGATGGGGAGCCACATTAGAAAACTAATTTGACAGTCACTCAAAACAGTGAAATATTTATAGTGTAATGTAGCAACTCTGGTACAAGTTGCCTGTTGACTGAGAATGAAAATACGGGTGCACGTGAGCAGAATGTTCCTGGCAGCGTGGGGACCATGGCTCAGTGGTGGACTCGATCCTCAGGTGTGTCACAGGATGACCAGAGTGGTATAGCCCGCCCAGTGGTATGCTACATGGCCACAGCATAGGAAGGAGATAGAACTTCAAGTTGCAACATAGATAAGTCTTGAAAACATTACGCTAAGTGAAAAAAAGAGTCTTACTCATGAATTGTAAGCTTCTCTTGTGACCGGAAGAGGGAAGTCTGTGGAGACCTAAGGCAGAAGGGAGACTGTGGAGGTTGGAGACAGTGCAGGGTGACGGAAGGAGACAGTAAATGGGTTATAGACTTTTCATTGATGGACAGAGAGAAGTGCACTTGGATTATGGTAATGAATGTATATATGAATACGCTAAAAGCCATTGAATTAAACACTTTAAGCAAGTGAATGATACAAAGATGTGGCTTATCTTTATAAACTTTTTAAAAGATAAAAAGAGAGCTATAAGAATTGAGAGGATTTTTATTTTTATTTAAAAGAAGTATCTTATGTTTCTTTCTTTGTTTTTTAGAAAAGATGACAATTGCTTAGAAATACAGATCTATTGACGCACATGTTTCTTATTCAGTGTAGATGTTTGTTGGGGATGTCTTTGAAAGGATAATGACATGAGAGCCCAGACGCAAGTCTGGGAGAAAAAAAAAAATGTCACGGTAGGTGATGTGATAAGAATACCTGCCCAGAGACAGAGGTATCCTTGGGTGAGCATAAGCATTATGGGGGGCTCTACAGCAGCTCTTACTAAAACTAACATGGGGAAGCCTGACAATGAATAATGGTTTTGCATTGTATGCAGGGCCCCCTGAGTTACACCTCCAGCCCATGGCTTCAGGTCCTTAACAGTGAGCCTTATCCTCGGTGTTTGATCCATGGGGACCTGGGAAATGTGCATCATGTGGATGGGGGATCAAAATTCTTCAGACGTGCTGGTTGTTAAAAACCAGTGTGCTATGAGGGAGTGTGCACACACCAGGAGGGGCTGGGAGGGAGTGTGCGCACACAGAGAGACTATGTGTGGGCACTACCTCCTACACAAGAGAGGCAGAACTCTGAGAATCTCCTTACAGAGCCTTCAGATGATTCCTGCTTCCAGCTCTCATGCCCACCTTGAAGGATGTCAGACACTTTGGACAGAACCAAACCATCTCTGCCATGTGAAATTCCTGGCCCAGAGAATGAATGCTTTTTGTTAAGCCAGAGTGACCACTCAGTTAGTAAAATGCCCGAGTTAAAGGTCCAGTTGTGTTGGCATTTGTGTGTAATCAGCAGGCTGCAGGATAATTAGAGACCTCATCTCAAAAAAAAAAAAAAAAAAAGAGTGGACAGTGGACCTGAAGATACAGGTTGTCCTCTGACCCACTTGCATATGCACCTCCCCCAATTATAATGCCCCCACAGGCATATGAACATGCATACATGCATGCAAATGACATACATGTGCAAAAAATATTACTGCTGTAAACCACTGAGTTTTGGAGTCATTTGTTAGCCAGCCATATGTGACTAGTGCGTGAAATCTGTCTGATTCCAAACCTCAAATTTCAGATTTGAAATCAATGTGTGGTAGTTGAAACTGCAATGAAAGGTGGCTTCGCAGAATTCAGCCCCCAAGCAATGTCCCCTAAGCATGAGGCTGCGCTGTTAGAGGCTTTACATTCAATAGGACTGAGCAATGAACTTGGCAAACAGAGGTCTCTGTATCTGCTATGTAAAGGTGACTCTCTTGGGGACTTGGGAGGCATGATCAGGCAGCTCTGAAGCATTGACAAGGTAGAACTTGGCATCTGTCTAGGATGAGGACTTTGGCCTGTGTAGAGGTCACACCTTGACCTTGACATATACTTCAACAAGTGGTTATGGTTCGTAAACTGTAAGAAAGCTGTGCCTTGGTTTACTTGTTCAAATCTCAGAAGCAGGGCTGGAGGAATGGCTTAGCTGTTAAGGCATTTGCCTGCAAAGCCAAAGGACCCAGGTTTAATTCCCTAGGACCCACATTAGCCAGATGAATAAGGGGGCGCATGCATCTGGAGTTCATTGGCAGTGGCTGAACGCTCTGGTGTGCCCGTTCTCACTGTCTCCCCTTGTCTTTTTTTTTTTTTTTTGCCAAATAAGTAAATTAATTAAATTTAAAAAAGTCTCAGAAGCAATGTAAGTTTCTATGTGTGGAAGCCACATATATAGCATTCTCTGGACGTTAAATTTATTAACATTTAGTGTCCTCCACAATGCAATTTCTCTCACATACTGGTATTCCCCTCCCCAGAGACAAGACAGTGATGGGAAGAGGCTGATTTGAGATGAAAGGGTCCTTTTTGCAACCCTGACTTTCTGTTCGTCAGGAGGGAAGAGGAAGGGTCGGCAAGAGAGTGTTTGGAATGGGCTTCTCGGATGCTACACTCCTTGTTTAAGATTGACGGATGGACTGCATCCCAGAGAAAAGAGCATTGTTCCTCACCAGCATCCCAACCATGCCATACATATTTGATGACAGAGAAACCTGGCTGGGAGATAGAAGCAGTGGAGAACAATAAGGAATTCTAGTTTCATTATTTTTTTCCCCCTCAAGCTCTTCGTGGTCTCTGGATCATAGACTTGGTTTCTCCTCTGCCTCACCCTTCTTTCTATAAGGAAAATAAAGCCTTGTAAAAGGAAAATAAAGAAAATACAAAAAAAAAAGAAGAAGAAAGGAGGGAAGAATAAGAAAAAAGAAAAAACAGCTGCCTCTGAATTCTTGCAGAACAAAACAACAGGAACCTTTCATATCTCTGGAGGCGAAGCTCCATTATCTCTCTTGTGAATCAGAGCATGGGGCTCAGGGGCTGGAAAATCAACTCTCAGAGGACACCAAGCCATTCTCCCCATGGTTAACAATGGAGAAAAAGCAAATTTCACTTGAAGGAAGAAATGAAAAGGAGAAAAATAGGAAATGGGGTTTGGGATCATTGAATTGTGTCTTCTTTGTAAAGCACCCTTTTGAGCAAGTGTAAGTAAAGACGGATGTAAATATTGTGGTTGCAAAGTTGGCAAACCTTGGTTCAAGTTCCAAGGTACATGAGATCCTAACTATGAGAACTTGAGATTTTTTTTTTTTTTTTTTTGTATCTTCTCAATTCAGTCGCCTTGAGAATTCAATGAATAGTCACCTTTTGACACACTGGCAACTTCAGCTCCCTCAGTCCCTCCCTCTCTCCCTCCTTCCCTCCTTCCTTCCCTCCTTTTCTCTTTTCCTCCACCCTTACTTGTTGAGTATGCAAAAATCTTGCACTCTGAGTCTGGGAAGATGTTTCCATCAATAAAGAGCTTGGTTTTTAAGCATGAGGATCTGTGCGTGCATCCCTAGAATCCACATAAAAAAGCCTGGTATGATGATGGATGTCTATAATCCAAGCTCAGAAGCTGTGGACACAGGAGGATCTCTGAGACGTGCTGGCTGGGTAACCTAGCCTAAGCAGTGAGCTCTGGGTATGAAGAGAGACTGTGTCTCAGAAAACAAGGTGGCGAGTAACTGAGGAAGACACATGATATCAACCTTTGTCTTCTACAGGCATGTGCACAAACATGCCTGCGTGTCCCCCAAAACACATGCACATATATGGGTAAGTTCACACACAAACACACACACACACACACACACACACACACACACACACGGACAAACAAGAGAGAAAACTAACAGTTCATCACCCCATATTTTTTTTCTTTCAACAAGATGATATGTCAAGATGTTTCCCTTATCAGATCACATGATTTTTGAAGAACCCCATGGACTTGAAATATATTCACAAATTTCAAAGTATTTGATCCCAGTAATGGATGGTTACTCAAAGGCTTTGCCTGGGGGTGATGCACCTCATGAGACCCAATGAAGTCATGTCTTGGGCCTTCTATCAAGCTGACTCCAAGGCCACAGATTCTCCTTCCCTTTTCATCACCAGAATCGGTCTTGTTAACAGGATTGTGTTGGGTCAGGCTTGGTCTCTCCCAAGTCTCAGAGCCTGTACCAGCCTCACACACATCCCAGCCATCATGGGTACAGATGGTTTGTCAGTCCTTCCTGATTGTGTTACACCCCCTGCTCAAAAACATTCAGTACTGCCCTCCTTTGGGCAGCACACGCTCACCTCGGCTTTCGGGACCCTATCCCACTGAAGAACGCTCTCATCATCTTCACTCAGCTACGCGTCAACCAGCCAGAGGTCTGGTCACCACGCAGGGTCATTCTGCTATCTCTTTGCTTTCACTCAGCTGTTTCTTATAGTAGAAGACCCTTTGTACAAGGTGCCATATACACTTTCGCCTTTGGAAATCAAGTTCAAATGTTGAAGCATTACCCTGATCTTCATCCTGGCTTGTTCCTTCTGTCAGTTGTGTGGAAGTGATTGACCCTCATTTCAACCATTTCGCAAATACCGGTCTATCTGTCTTAGTGATGGCATGATGGTTATAAGATAACAGCAGGTGGCTGGATGTAGTGGTTCCCACACATCTATAATCCCAGTATACAGGAGGCAGAGGCAGGAGGATGGAAAGTTTGAGGCCAGCTTGATTTACATAGAAAAGCCTTACCTAAAAAATAAGATGTTAGGGCTAAGGAGATGGCTCAGTGATTAAATGCACTTGCTTGCAAAGACTGCCAGTCTAGGTTTGATTGCCCAGTACCCACGTAAAGCGATGTATACAAAGTGGCACATGCATCTGGAGTTCTGGGGTTCATTGGCAATAGCAAGAGGCCCTGGCACTGCCAAGATCCTCTCTCTCTTTCTCCCTCTCTCTCAACCTTTTCTCTCCTCAAATAAATAAATAAATAAAATATGGAATAAAAAGAAGAAAGAAAGGAAGGAGGAAGGAAATAAAAATCACATGGAAAGAAAGAAACAAAGGAAGGAAGGAAGAGGGAAAGGAAGAAAACGATCATGGCAGCTAATCTGTATCGAGATTTCCAGAACTTCCAGAGTGCCGGGCAGCAAGACAAACACTCCGATTCACTTTCCAGTTCTTGAAATTGCTTTAAGCCGATGTAATAGTTTTATCCCATTTTACAAAAGAAATTGAAACTTAGTAAGGTTAAGTAGTGAACTTAATTTCCCGCATAGTGATTGGCAATTATATGGATGGGCTAGACTCTGGGATGGGGAACCCGGGAGTGGAAACCTATGGGCTTTC
The DNA here is from genome assembly GCF_020740685.1 of Jaculus jaculus. Classification (NCBI taxonomy): domain Eukaryota; kingdom Metazoa; phylum Chordata; class Mammalia; order Rodentia; family Dipodidae; genus Jaculus; species Jaculus jaculus. The sequence continues at coordinate 8,250,624 of NC_059107.1, read as the reverse complement.
ACATCACAGATGCTGGACTGCCGTTTGGGCTGAACACACTGCCAGCCTTACCACCATGGTCAATCAATGGACTCAGCATTTCCTTATGTGTAAACATTGCTATTGCTGAGTTTGCTGTAATAATTATATAATAGCTAGAAATCTCTGAGCCAGACAGGGCCATAGTTATAACAGAGCTGGTGGCTGCCACAAGAGATGAGCTGCTCAAGAACCACAATCTTGGGTCTTGGTGAAAACTTGGTCCTTTCTCCACATGGCTGGCAAATGCCAGTGAAGTCCTGCATGCCACAGAGAAGTCTGTGTGATTGGGTATAAGGAAGGTCCATGAATGGTGGAAACACGCCCAATCTTAGACTTGTTTCATCCCTTTGTTAGGGAAGGCACAGCCTAAGCAGCGTCCTAACACACAGACCCCTGTGGCTCTACTTCCCTGGGTGACATCCTCTACTGGGATTTTCTCAAACCTTCATGCAGTCCGCAATTTCTCAGATGAGTATTCGAGAACCTCAGAAGAGGTCTATGTCTAAAGCTTCTGCAGTATCTTCCAGAAGCACTTCTTTGGAGGAGACATTGGAGGCCATTTCTAGGAGGAGTTGAGTACTCCAGAGTCAACCAGCTACTGCCCACCAAGTCCTGGGTGGGCACTACTGAGTTTCTGAGGAATTATCCAGAGGGAAATCCCAAGTTAGAAAGCACAGTTCATGGAGCAAAGAGCTCTATGTGGCATCAAGAGTCAGCATGAGGTTGCAACTGGAACAACAGAGCCCTGTGACACTGCTTATGCCAACTCATTCACCACCACCTAGTGAGGGCCGCGGGTGGCAGCCGTGAGGGGTCAGGAAGCAGTCAGTAGAAAGGACTTCAGAGCCAAATTGCCTTGGGTTTTCCCCAGCATTGCCACCTACTAGCTGTACCAACTGGAGCAAGGAACTTACTTCCTGTGCTTGGGTCTCAGTTTCAAAATGAAGGCGCCGAGAGCATATTGCATGAAAGTTTGGGGCAAATACATGAGAACCCACTGTGTGGTCTAATTGCCAGAGATTGCTAGCATCTTACACTGTGTATTGAACCAACAACGTTGATGGAACCTGTCGGGCAGACACTAGCTCATGTCATAGCCAGTGGACGCACGCCCTGCCCTTATGGAATTTACAGTCTGTGTGGGCTAAATGCCCACACACTACTCTCCCATGATAGCACTATGGGGTGGGGGCACAGGCATTATGAAGGTGCACCCTAGAGGCAGGAGCTGCCCCGGGGCCATGCTGTGTTCATTGCGTCAGGAACAATGAGTCCAGGTGCACAGGGGATAGTCCTATACGGTCGTCACAGTACTTTCTTAGAAGGGAGGGGTCTCACTTTAGCACAGCTGACCTGGGCTTTGCTATGTAATCTGAAGCTGGCCTCCAACTCACAGTAATCCTCCTACCTCAGCCTCCCAAGTGCTGGAATTAAAGGTGTGTGCGCAGGCTAAGGTTTAGTGGAGGCAGACAGTAGCGTGTGGGAGAAGAATTATGAGAAGCTCTCACTTGTTTGTGGTCAAAAGAGAGGCTGCACCCATCAAAAAATCTCTCTAAATTAATAGTGCTCATCCTCGTTTACCTATGATGATATCACTCTGAGTTGGAGAATCTGTTTTTCTTTTTCAGAGGACAAGCGAGAACAGAGCACCACCAAAATCTACCGACAAGACAAGACAAGACAGCTGAGGTCTGAAGAGATGGCTTAGCGGTTAAGGTGCTTGCCTGTGAAACCTAAGGACCCAGGTTCAGTTCTCCAGGTCCCACGTAAGCCAGATGCCCATGGTGGGACATGCAATGGAGTTGGTTTGCCGTGGCTGGAGGCCCTGGGGTGCCCATTCTCTCTCTCTCCCTCTCTCTGTCTCTAATAAATGAATAAATAAAACTAAAATCTTTAAGAAACAGAACAAAACAAGAAAAACACCTCTGACTCCCTGGCAGATGAGCCAGTCATAACAAATCATCTAAGGCCCAGGTGGAACCACCGAGAAATGGGCGAGTTGAGCAAGAGTGCTGCCTTCACCGCCAGCCTGACAACCTGCACAGGGTGATGGAGACACTGAGGACACTCAGAACACACCAGAGCAGAGAGCCCGGAGATGCTGAGAGTCAACATGAATGCAGACTTACAGTTCACCCACCACAGCTCAGGGAATTCGAAGAAGGGGAGGTGGGAAGAATGTAAGACCCGGTGGTTGGGGGGACTATCCAGAGGCATTGCCCTCACCCCACAATGACTGACTGCTGCTCTCATAGCCCACAGCCCATGGCGAGGACCCGCACCTTTACTGAGGATGGCCCTCAGTGGAGTGGGGGCAGGGAGGAGGGAAATGATGGGACCCATATAAGATGTGTCTATACAAAGTTTCAACTTAATTAAAAAAAAAAGGGGGGGGGGGTAAGTGGTAGCCGGGCATGGTGGTGTATTTCTGTAATGCCAGCACTTTGCAAGTGGAGGCCAAAGCATCAGGAGTTCAAGGTTGTGTTCCTTGGCTGTTTACTTAAATTTGAGGCCAGCCCATGTCCATGAGACCCTGTTTTAAACACCAACAGCAATAATGCAATTTAAAAATTAAAAAAGGCATAAAATAAATAAATAAAAATAAAAGTGAGCAAAGCAGGAAGGGCAGGCGAGGAAGAAGCAGGGGGGAGGCAGGCAGGGCCGCCGTTTATGGCCTCAGATCTTAGCGTGACTTCAGGCTTATCCTCGAAACATCGGAAAGCCACTCCGTTTTCTAAGCAAGTGTGGTTCCGCGGTTAACTTTTTCTCCAGTCTGGCGAGCCCCTGACAGCAGCGGTACGTCTGGAAGCCGGGAGCCCCGTTCTTACTTGCACGTCTGGGTAAACAGCCTTCCAGGCAGACCTCCTGGCAAGGAGACAGGGAAGCAAACGAGGGGCCATGATAGGAACAAGTGGACAGAAGCAGCACGTCTTCAGGAAGCAGGGCAAGCCTGGGCCGTGAGTCCTGGGGACCTGAGCAGCCTGAGTGAGTGGCGGCCCCAGGGGGCCGGAGGCTGAGGAGGGCACCTGCGGTGTGTTGCATGGGAAACCCAGGAGGGGGGGATGCAGCTCCAGCATCCGGCTCATTACCAGTGCACACGGCTGCCAGGGTACTGGAGAGGAAGAAGATTGGCAGGGTCCACGGGAGACTGGACTGTGGAGAGGACCCCTCTCTATCCTGAGACCAGCTGCTTTGGAATTTGTTGATTTTTTTTTTTTTTTTTTCACTTGGAAAGCCAGGACACTGAGCCCAACCCAACCACGATCCCAACACTCCCAGGTGGGAGTGACAAGGTGGGTGGAGTTAATGTTTGGAAACCCCTGGAACATTTTGGAAGTCTGACAAAAGCTCTCTTCCTGGAAATAAAGAATATCAAAGTATACATTACAGCCATTCTGCATAAGTCTGCTCTAGTCAACATTAACTCAAGAGGAACCATGAACTATACGTATACAAAAAAACCTACATAGGAATATCTGTAACTCCTCCATTCATAAATGCCCCAAACTGAGTAGAATTTAAAGGTCTGTGAGCTGTGGATGAATAGACCAGTGATAGTGCATCCACATGATGAAATCAAACAGAATCAACAAAGAGAGACGAAAACTACTCGTACATGTGACAATGGGAATGGGGTTCCGAATGAATCCACATGAGAAAAAAATGCCTGCATGACTCCCTTTAGTGACATTCTAGAAATGGTAAAAAATAGAAAAGAAAAAAGCTGAAGAGGAAGCAAAGGATATTTCCTGTGCATCCAGAGGCAGGGGCTGGGGAGAGAGAACTATGTACAAAGGTACAAAAGGGGACTTTTGGGAAGAATGTTTTATATCTAGATGTGTGTTGGTTCAAATTCATGGAGCTGTATATGAGAAGTGAGTTTCACTGTATAATGTATATTATAAAATGTATATTATATAAAGTCAAGTTCTACATAAGTAACAGACATTTCATGTGCCAATCTTTATACTTCATGTAAAGAAGTCCTTGATCTATCTATAGTCAACCAAATTTCTTTTTTTTTTAATTTTTTTTTTAAATTTTTATTTATTTATTTATTTGAAAGCGACAGACTTAGAGAGAAAGACAGATAGAGGGAGAGAGAGAATGGGCGCGCCAGGGCTTCCAGCCTCTGCAAACGAACTCCAGACACATGCGCCCCCTTGTGCATCTGGCTAACGTGGGACCTGGGGAACCGAGCCTCGAACCGGGGTCCTTAGGCTTCACAGGCCAGCGCTTAACCGCTAAGCCATCTCTCCAGCCCATCAACCAAATTTCAAGGCGGAAAGGCACCTCACAATATCTAGATCACAATTGCTTAATTCAACAATAGAAAAGAAGCAGAGACCAAGGCAATGACTGGGGTCTCTGGGAGCACAGCCCCTTCCAGTGATGTCCACTTTTGCAACTGGCTTTCCTTGTACCTTCCGCCTTTGGGCATCTTACTGGAGCACTTGACTCTGGACGAGGAGACATGTGAGTGGACCCAGTGAGCAGAGAGGGGTCTTTTGATGTATCTAGTGAGTCACTTTGTACTTTTTTTCTTTTCTTTTCACTACAAGATGGGAAAACTCCCAGACACACCAACTTAATCCTACTATGCAGAGAACACGAGGATATTGCTGCTACACAATCTGGCTCAATAATTATAAGTCCAGAAAAAAGGACAACAACATCTGTCCACATATTATGTGGGTCACCATGCTCAGTCCCTGGAGAGATTAAAGCCCCATGTTCTCCATCTGAAATGGTGGGGACTGAAAGCAATGCCACTGCTGCCCTCCAAGCTTGACATGGGAGTTGAGTGGGGTGACTGACTGTCATCCGTCTTGACCTTGACAGTCACTCCAGTCTGCTCAGGTTAATTTCTACGCTTGCTTGTATATTCAGAGACCAGTTAAGCATTTCCTTCCCTGGGCTTCCCATGGCAACAGGCTTGCACCTAGCTGCCCTTGTTCTGGCCTGGCATTGCTATTGTAAGTTTCCAATGAGGGGCACCATATAGGGCTGCTTTCTGTGTGGTGTCAAGGTAGGGGTTGTGTGTGGGGGGGGCGGTGGGTGGGTGGGTGTGGGTGCTGTTTATCAGTTGGAGTTTAATTATTTTGAGACAGGGTCTCTCATTGCCTTGGGGGTCACTTCTGGGATCCACTTGCCTTCTGCCCACCAGTGCTGGGGTTCAAAGGGCTTGCCACTATACCCAGATTTTGTTAGTGGTCCTGGGACTCAAACTCAGATCCTCCTGCTTGCAACGCAAACACTTAGTAACTGAGCTCTTTCTCTCTGGCCCCCTTGTTCAATTTTTCAGAGTTGCTAATCTCAGCTAGAGTGAGTCTCTCCATAGGTAAAGATAAAAGAATGTCACCCTGTTTCACATTTCCCTGTGCCATACAATTAGGGTGGATCTGATGCTGCCTTGTATGAGAAAATGGCTATCTCACTGACAATGGACTTCCAAGCTACATGGCCTGGTGGCAAAAGACAACAGTTTAATCTCTGTCGTAACAACACACCAAGCCCTCTTCCAAGTGAGTAGAAATCTGGCATACATACAGATTACAGATTGCAGCCGGCACAGGAGAAAATGACCACTCTTAAAATATACAGTGTTGAAAGACCTTTACCTAAACATCCTGTCTCTCTGTGACTATATCAAAATCACGTAGGGATGGAGAGGTGGCTTAGTGGTTAAGATATATGCCTGTGTAGCCCAATGAGTAAGGACCCAGGTTTGATGCATAAGGTGGTAGATGCATCTGGAGTTCATTTGCAATGGCTAGAGGCCCTGGTGTGCCTGTTCTCACCATCCCTCTATTTCTCCCTCCTTCCCTTCTTCTCTCCCTCTCTCCCTTGCTCTGTCTCTGTCTCTCTCTCTCTCTCTCAAATTAACAAACAACATAATTTTTTAAAAAATCATTTGGATGAATTTTCCTGCACCCCTCCCCGATCTATCACACAGACTCTGTGGACCAGAGCTCTGAACACAGACATTAATGAGGGCCTCAGGGGAATCTACCACAGGCTATCCCTTTGAGAGACTCAGACCCAGCAGAGTGAATTCACTATGGTGACATTTTCGGCTAAGAGAAACCATCAATATGAAGGGAATACTCTATCCGCCGGACATGTTTCTTCATCAGCCTCCCAACTTCTCACCTCAATTCAAAAATAAAAACCATTTTGAGAGTTGTTCCCTCAGTCCGCTCATACAACTAGGCAGTTAGACCTGGCTGGCTGTGTGCTTCCTCCCACAAAGAGGCTGCTTCATGACTTAGGACTTAGGACTTGCTCAAACAACTATTTCTCCCAATGCATGGCCCGTTCTATTTAGTACTTATATTTTCTTGAGCCACAACTGAGGAAGGATGGGTGAAATCTGTTTTCTAATCTACAGCCAACCCACTACCATTGAAAACAATATTCCAATAGGAACCACGAGGATAAAGTGATGCTGTGTTGGCTGAACTCCTTCCTGCTTGTCATGGTCTGTTATAAGGTTCACAGGGGGACGCAGGGGCGCACAGCTGTAACCCCAGCACTGGAGAAACAGAAACAGAAACAGGAGAACTCCTAGGGCTTGCAGGCTCCCTAGAAAATCAGTGAGACCCAGGGTCAGTAAGAGATCCTATCTCAAGTAAGTCATGGGGAGAGTGATTGTGGAAGACCCTTGATGCTGACCTTTGGCCTCCACACACATGTACACACACACACGTCCCTGCACATGTACATATGTAGATTCCCTCTCACACATGTGCTCACACACATACATGAAAATGCATGCACCACACACGTACAGAAGAACAAAAGTAAAAGGAATAAGCGAGGGCAGAAGAACTACCCTTTTATAGAAACAGCCTCGACACCACTCCCAGGTATGTTTATAAAAGTAAATTTTTAAAACTCAAACTATTATTCCTTTTAATCTTCAGTCTTTGGTAAGGAAAATGTTATTCTGACACTCCTTGAAGCCCATGAGCCAGACCTGACCACAGGATCTGTGATTTCCTTATGAAAAAAATGTAGGATTAGTTTTATAAGAAGTCCTATTCCACCCTACTAAGCCAGAATGTAGATTTTAACAAGATTCCAATTAATGACTAGCTCACAATAAATTTTGAGGTTTTCCTCTAAGGTCTTGGTTCTGAAATGTGTCTACATACCGAAGCCATCTATAGAATTAAGAAATATTGGGCTGGAGAGATGGCTTAGTGGTTAAGCGCTCGCCTGTGAAGCCTAAGAACCCCGGTTCAAGGCTCAGTTCCCCAGGTCCCATGTTAGCCAGATGCACAAGGGGGCGCACGCGTCTGGAGTTCGTTTGCAGAGGCTGGAAGCCCTGGCGCGCCCATTCTCTCTCTCTCCCTCTATCTGTCTTTTTCTCTGTGTCTGTCGCTCTCAAATAAATAAATAAAAAATTTTTTAAAAAAAGAAATATTTATGCGTGGGTCCTATCCCAGACATCTTTGCTTGGTTGGCACTGGCAAGGGTGTCCAGGTCATCACTGATGGGCTGCATGTTGCCAGGATCATAGCTATGAATGCCACCCAAGACAAAATCATAAACTTATGAAACTTAAAAAAGTGACTTGATTGCATGGTTCTTGAGTTGAGTGTGAACATTGTAGATGATGATGTGGCCCAGAGAAGCTTAAAGACTGGACATTCCTAGTGGAGCTTTATGGAAGCTGCTAGGTGACTTCAACACACTCCGCAGTCTGTCAGGAGTGTTTTTTTATTTTATTTTATTTTATTTTTTCTTTGCAGTGCTGGGGCGGAACCTTGGGTCTTGCATATGCTAGGCTGGAGATCTACCTTAAAGCTGTGTCCACAGACAAGGTGATAATAGTGCAAGCATGTGAAGGAGCCAGGCGGGCAGCCGGAATGGGTGCCTCCATTTGACAGCCACGGCATCGGCGGGGAATGTGGCTTCTCAGCCGAGATCCCAGCATCAAAACAGCTGCCTGCAGCCTGGCCGTTGGCAGCGGAGTCCAGGGCTGACAGATCTTTCTGTGTGTGCATATTCATGTGTGTTCAGGAACATGTGTGTGTGCGGGTAGGCAAGCACACGTGTTGACACATGTGTGGAGGCCGGAGGACAATCTTAGGTACTGTTCATTGGCATCCAGCCCCCTTTTTTTGAGGCAGGGACTCTCAGTGGTCTGGACCAGTGGGCTAGACTAGCTGACCAGTGAGCCCCAGGGTCAGACTGGCCCCACTTCCTCAGCATTAAGATTGCAGAGGCTTGCCACCACGTCCCACCACATTTTTCTTTTTCTTCCTTCCCTTCCTTCCTTCCTTCCTTCCTTCCTTCCTTCCTTCCTTCCTTCCTTTCTTTCTTTCTTTCTTTCTTTCTTTCTTTCTTTCTTTCTTTTTTGCATAAGCTCAGAGCATTGAATTCAGGTCCTTATGCTTTCAAGACAAGCCCTTTACTGATCAAGATATATTTCCAGTTTCCTTCCTTTCTTTCTTTCTTTCTTTCTTTCTTTCTTTCTTTCTTTCTTTCTTTCTTTCTTTCTTTCTTTTTTGCATAAGTTCAGAGCATTGAATTCAGGTCCTTATGCTTTCAAGACAAGCCCTTTACTGATCAAGATATATTCCCAGTTTCCTTTCTTTCTTTCTTTCTTTCTTTCTTTCTTTCTTTCTTTCTTTCTTTCTTTCTTTTTTCTTTTTTTGTTTTTTTTGAGGAAAGGTCTCAGTCTAGCCCAGGCTGACCTGGAATTCACTATGGAGTCTCAGGGTGGCCTCGAACTCATGGTGATCCTCCTACCTCTGCCTCCTGAGTGCTGGGATTAAAGGCATGCGCCACCACGCCCGGCTCTCTCTTTTCTTTTCTTTTTTTTTTTTTTAAAGTTATGTTATACTGTCTGAATACTAGTTTGGGACATCTGACAGAAAGGCAGCAGGTTTACAGGAAAAGGAGAGTGACCCACCTACCATGTACCAATTCTGCAAGCAATTCTTAAGTGACCTCGTTCTAAGAAGAACAGGTGAGGGCCTCTGCACTGGGTCCTGCAGGTTTAAGGGAGGTCCCACTGTTTCAAAGGAAATGCACACACACATTCCAATGCAGCATGGCTGAGCCACTATCCCCAGCCAAGTCGAAAGGACAGGACAGAAAGCACAGGATCCCCAGAAGCTGAGGAGTGGCCTGGGGCACAGGAGGCCAATAGCTGGGAAAGCAGAGTCACAGGAAAGATCACCGTACTCCCGTGCGACAAGGAGGTCCTGGGGTGCCAGTATGGGCATCTGAGGGGAGACCCCTTCTAGGAGTCACTGCCTTCTGAGGTACAGGTCCAGAAAGTCCAGTCCTGATGGCTTAGAGCTCTGGGGAGAGCACCCAGAAATCAGTGCTTCTCCATCCCTCTAGATGATTCTCTCCACACACCCCAAATCACCTCAATGGAGTCTTATAGGCCTTGCTGAAATGTACAAGTTTCAACTTATGCCCCATATATATATATGTGTGTGTGTGTGGGGGGGTGTGATTTTATATAGTCAAAGCTGCTCTTCAAATCTCTATGTAGCCAAGGACAATTTTGAACTTCTAACCCTCCAACCTCCGCCTATCAAGAACTAAGATTGTAGGACTATGACACTACTTCCTGGCTTCTCCTTTGATCTTCAGGGAGAAATGTAAGTTTCCTAGCAATGATTTTTGGGGTTCTGATAAATCCATACATATATATTTTGCTACTTTACCACTGCACCAGTCCATTCAAGTTGCTTAACCAACAACAGCAACCACCCAGCCAGCCAGTTGTGCCCTCTAGTCTCCTAATCTGTGTGCTTGGAGTTCTACCCTGCCTTAAGAGACTCTGTTTCATCTTTTAAAGCCTCCACTGACCAAGGCGAAGCCTTTTCACTCTTCCCCAGAGAGCTCTAAACACACAGCTCTCGACTTCACCGTCAGTACGGACGTTTACATGACTCCTCGTCCCAGGACTCCAACTCGGAGGAAACGAGCACGTCTTCGCGTACGTCTCTCCTTTTGACACCCACCGTAGAATAGCAATGCTTGAGGGCTGGAGAGCAGCCAAGAACGCAGGACCACTACCAAGTCCTGCAAAAATGAAGCACCAACCCCTTCACAGGTCATCTGCTGCGCCCACCGAGCATCTTGTTTTTATTTGACTACTCCGTGTAAGTGCATATTTTTTAATCTGTATTTCGAAAAGTGAACAATTGAGGGGCTGGAGAAATGTCTCAGTGCTTAAGTGTACTTCCTGGGCAAACCTGAGAGGGCACCTGAGAAGCAGCTCCCGTTGAATCCTCAGGACCCACATAAACAGCTTGGTGTGCTCACAATGTGTTTGCGACCCTAGTGATGCAGGGCAGTAGAGACCTAAGAATCACCAGAGCTTATGGAAAAACAGCAAGTTCCCGGATCAGCAAGAGACTCGGGCTCTAGAAAGAACAGGCAGAAAAGCAACGGTGTGGGACACCAAATCCTGCTCTGCAAACTACAGGCCAGCACATCCCTCCACGGGCATGCGGATGGGGCACACCAACCCCATCACACCACACACACACACGTCATCCAGCCCATGTTAGAACAAAAACTATTTTTTCATGTGTGTGTGTATATACATAGAGGCAGAGGTTGATTCTGTATTTCATTGAAGTAGAGCTTTTCATTTGAGCCCAGAACTTGGTGACTCAGTAATTGAGCCAGTCTAACTAGCCAGCGTGCTTTGGGGACTGCCCGTGTCCAAGGCCCTCCTGCATGCCAGGATGACAGGTGCTGCCTTTATGTGGGGTCTGAACTTGAGTCCTCATGCTGGACTGTAAGAACGCCACCCACCCTGGGACAGAGCTACTGGGGAGTACGATGGTGCCTCTCCACTTTTTTTTTGTGGGGGGGAGATGGGGAAACAAAGTCTAAACTAGGCTCTGAATCTTCTTAGTCTCACAGAAAAGGACTGAAGCCATGTCTACAATGCTCATTTGGATCCTTAAATATCTTAGCAGTGACAAACACACATTTCAGGAGCTTCTAGACCATTCTGAGAGTTGCCTCTACTTTCCAAATGGTTCATCAGGCAACTTATTTCCTGGAAATTTTTGAAACGGGTAAGATTTAATTTCTTTTCCCAAAAATGCCTGCCTTTGCTCTCGGGTTGGGTGTTGTCATCCTGAGTCCTTCGCAGCCTTGCTTCTGGTGTCAGGCCCACAGCAACCCCAGGTTGCCCCAGCCTTTCTCAAGTCCGGCTGCTTTCCTTCTAGGCTCCAACCCAATTCTAGTGTGGTTTCTGGCCTCACGGTTTTCAGGGCTAAATAGATGCCTTCCTTATTTCAACAGCATCTGTTAAGCTCAGGAAAGCTCATGTCTGCTCTTGTAGGACGCAGGGTCATCATGAGGACCTGAGAGTACTGATATCCTTGTATTTGGCATAGCTCGATCTGCAATGAGAAACTAAACTCAGGGGATCTGGTTTCTCCTCTATTAGTGTTCTGGTCACACCCGCCCTCAAACAATCATGACAGGGAGCAGTGTTAGGCACCACCCCACTTACTCTGCCTGGGGAGGAAACTGGGCCTCAACCTGGTTGAGTATGAGAAGAACTCATTATGAGTAAAAACTACAAGTTCAGTCATTGCAGGTACTTGTGGCCTAAGCATGGCACTATGAGTTTCAGCAGTAATATGCTATTTGTTCAATCCCATTTGGAAATACAGATAATATCCAGCAACAATATTTTTGTTGCACATATTTTAAATATTTTTATTTATTCATTTGCATAAAAGAGAGACAATGGGTGGGCTAGGACCTCCAGCTACTGTAAAAATTAACTCCAGTCACATGCATCAACTTGTGTGTCTGGCTTATGTGGGTTCTGGGCCTTTTGGCTTTGCAGCCACGAGCCTTAACTTCTAAGCCATCTCTGCAGCCCCGTTTCACATATTTTAATATGTCACATCAAGGGACTCTGTATATAGCTATTTAAGCCCCAGTGACTATGTCTACTTACTGTTATGCCCTGCTAGATGCTCACAGCACTTCGAATGGAAGCTGAAGAGTGAAAAAGGCAAACATTCAAATGATGAGTCTAAAAGTATATACATTAAGATGTTGCTGGCTTATCTCAGACTTGTGCAATGATGGGCACTTTTTAATTCTTCTTTTCTCATGTGTTATATTTACATAAAGACGATGTTCTGGCCCTATAATAAACAACACCCCCTTTTCTTATCTGTATCCTCCAGTTCCTCCCATAATAATACCCAGCCAATGCAATTTATAAGGATATTGTATTTTATAACACTTGCCCACAATTTTGTACACGTGACAAACCAAAAACCAACCAGTCAAGCTATATGTCCTAAAAGTATATTTCTGCATAAAAAGTTGTCTGATACAAATATTTCTGTATCTGGAGGAAAGGGATTTGGGTCTGGTTCCAAATCTGCCACTAACTACTGCTGAACACCTGACCCACACAGGGATCTGTGGGCCATGGTCTACTTGTCAGTCAAATGGGGATAAGAGCATGCAATTTGTAGGCCCAAATTACGAGGTTCCATTTTATACTCACTCTTCACAGTCAAGGTGAATTTTTAAAGCTATACACAGAGCAGGGCATGGTGACTCACATCCGTAATCCTTCTTGGTTGGTGCAACATGTGACATCTCCTTCTAGACATTGTCCCTTGTTCCTCCACATGTCTCAGCTCTGCCACCTTAAGACACCTTCTGTTTGTGAGTCTAAGCTATGTTGTGAGTAGTTCACTGTTAGTTATATGGTCATTAAAATGTCAACCATGGTGTTATTTATTGATAATCAATAGCTTTCTTTGTTTATGCAGAACTTATGAGAAATGCCTTTATTAGATTCTTGTAATACGTAAGCTGAAAAAAATCTTTCCTAAAATATTTTAAATGCAAAGCCCAAAAGTGTAGTCTATGTTACAATTAACTATAATAGACTGCCCTGTGCCTTCTGCCTCTAAGCTCCTCAGACAGTGGGTGACTTAGTCACCTGCTCCTGCGCCCATGGAACTTGGCATTGTTCTGACTAATGCACAATTGACTTAGAATATAGATTTAAATCACAGTCCCATTTCAGACCTCAGCCTTCGTTACTTTTATTGTGGCTGTGACGCTGTACACTGAAGGAAGGAGAGGTTTAGTTTGGCTCACAGAAGGAATAGAGACCACTACTCTGGGGACAGAAGCCTGGGGCAAGAGTCACCAGTGACTGTTCACATCGCCTCTGCAGTCAGGATTCTGAGAGCAGACAGGAAATGGGATCAGGCTGTAAAGCCTCGTGGCCTATCACTCCTGAGTGGCCCACTTCCCCCCACAAGGCTCTGCCTCTTAAAGGTTTCACAAACTTCAAAATTGGCACTGCCAACTAGAGATCAAACCTCCGTGTGTGTGTGTTGGGGGGGTGGTGGGGTGTGGCGGCATCTCACATTGGAACCATAACAGCCTCTAAGAAGCTGGACTTCTCCAATCATTGTGGTGAGAACATGTGAAATTGCCTTGGTCTTTCCTCCCTGGCAGGAGTTAGGGCGCAAGCACAGATGACCTGGGTCGTGTCTCCTTGCTCCTGGATGGTTAAAGGTGAGCGGAGCTGCTCCACTCAGCTCTGTCTGTTGCCAGGTTACTGTGCTCCAATGGAGTGGCATCTCTTCATTGTGGCATCATGCCATTCCGGAATGGTTCAGCGGGGGCAGAGAGGGGCTACCAGAGAAAGACTGAATGGGCTTCCTCAGCTTCCATGGTGTGAACATAAGGACCTCGCCATCTCGGAGCGACCCAGATTTGATTCTCGAACTCTGATGTGAGACATGGAACCCTTTCCCAGGCTCTGTCCAGCTCCCTGGCTCACTTCCCGCGGGCTCTGCCCTATGTGGCCTGGTGAGAGGCCTTCCCTGAACACCTGTGTAGAACAGTGGTCACCCCATCCAACGCATGCCCTGCAAGCTCTCCACGCGCCGACGCTCACGGCTGCCAGCACAACCTTCTTCTCGCTGTCCTTAGTGCCTCTCGCCGGGCCAAGAACTCCGCAAGGGCAGCGCCTGCGGTCCACGCTGCTCACAGCGCTCCTCACAGGAAGCTGAGTATCTGTTGGACGAATGAATGAGCAACTGTGGACCTGCCCCTACCTCCATAAACAGCCACTGTGCTGCCCCTCCATGAAACACGGAGAAGACGATTTTCATAACGTTTTGAATTTTTTATCTTATTTGATTTTTATAACAGATAGGATCATTATTTCTGCGATGGCATGAATGTGAAAATGCCGCACCCCCCCCCCACCCCTGCCATAGACTCATGTGTTTTGAATACTTGGTCCCAAGCTGGTGGCAATTTGGGGAGGCTTTGGAGCCTTTGGGAGCTGGAATCATGCTGGAGGATGTGTGCCGCTCGGGACAGGCCTTGGGGATAGATGACACAGGCCAGCTCCAAGTTCGGTGTGTAGACCACACCCTTCCTGCGGGTGTGCTGGTGTGACCTGCTCAGGCTCGCCCGCTCTCCCCACCATGGTGCAACTTCCCCTTGGAACTGCAAGCCAGGGTTGACCCTTTTCTTCCGTAAGCTGACTTTGAGAAGGGAACTGTTACAACCTCCGCTTGAAGAAAAGAAACGGCGCTTTCTCCTTTTCTTCTCTCCCTTCCCCACTCCCACTCCTTCCATGTTTCCTTCTCTCCATCCATTTCCCTTCAAATGGCTAACGTGTACGTGATGAGTGCATGCAGCCTGTGCCATATTTTCGCTTTGTTTCAATTTCTGAAGTGTAGGAACTCCAGTAAATCACTCAACTCCCGAAACCTCAGTTCATGGATCGTGAAGACGAGGGCTACTGGAAGCATTTGGAAGACGTCAAATGCACGGAAGTAGATGGAGGCAGGGAGTTGTTGAATGTTCTGCAACCTTTATTCCTGTTACCTCTGCCGCCATCGCTGCTACCATTACTACCATTATGACGTCACTACCATCATCATTTTCCCATTACCACCACAGCGTCACTGCCAGCATCACCAGCACCAGCTCCCAGAACCCCTGCCATATCACATTATGACTGCCACCAGCATAATGTCGTTATTTCAATTGCCACAGTATCACTGTGCCATTATCATTGCCACCGTCACATGACGATCACTACCACCATCTCCTTGGTCAGTGTGTGCCAAGCACCGTGGTTATGGAATGCAATGAATGTCATAGCTATGACCTATGCTTCCTGATAATTGCTTTATAGCTGCTTAATTTTCATACCGACCCAGTGGGACCCATATTATTATCACAGAACTAAAAGATGGCAGAAGTCTGGTTACGAGGATAATTAACATCTTTGATCTTAATCATGATACTGGGCTGACCCAATTTGGAGAGAGGAGGAAGAGGAGGTAATTATAGCTGAAAAGAAGAGAAAGGTGCTTTGAAAGCCCACAGGAAGTCCCCTGACCAGCTTGGGGGAAGAAGTGGCAAGAAGTCTTGGAGGATGTGTCACTAGGCAAATTGTCTTAAGTGAAACGCTGTCAGCCAGAGCTCTGTGGCGGACGAGTGGTTCAGCAGATGAGGGGCTCCAGGTTGCCATCGCCCTCTTGCTTGGGCCCCATCAGCCCTCCATCGGGAACATGGCAGTGTTTGCTCTGGTCCCCGGTCTCAGACTGCTCACAGCGCCTCTTCTAGACAAAGCAGTACTTTCACCCGACACTCTAGGAGGACCGCTTTGCCAAGTGCTCTTAGCTGTTGTCAAGCCCTTCTCGTGGGATGCCACTTAGAACATCCAAAGTGACTCCATGGCCACCGTATGACAACTCAAGATCCCCCGAGCTTCCTTCAAGAGGACGGGAGAGCTGTGGTCCAGGCTAATCCCACAGGCGCTCAGAACTGCATAGGAAGAGGGTTTATGGGCCTCTCGGACTCTTAGCATATATGCAAGGAGCAGAAAGTAGGGGAGGTGTGAAAGCTCGGCTACCGGAGCTTTACGGTCTCAGTTCCACCCCTTGGAGACAATGGGCTTGCTGTCAGCTCTCCGCTGAGTGCCACTTCTGGAACATCATGGGCTTTAAACGACACTTGAGCTGAAGCCGGGGATAGAAAGGGCACGTACGTGGGCGTCCCTACATATGCACACGCACCATGCAACATTACACACTCATGGACATACACAAGCAAAAATAAAATAATTTGTGATTTTGTGGACATGGCTCAGTTGGCAAAGTGCTTGCCATGCAGGCAGGAAGACCTGAGTTCAGATACCCAGAATCCACATAACATGTCAGGTGTAGTAGCATGTGGCTATAATCCCAGGGCCAGGGAGGCAGAGGCAGGAGAACCCCTGGGGATGGCTAACTTTCCCTACCCAAATTGGCACATTCTAGATCTAACAATGGATGCTGTCAGCAAATAAGGTGGTGACTGAGGAAGACACCTGATGTCAACTTTTGGACTCTGCATGTATGCACATACATGTGCACATGCACCTGTACCCACATGTGCATGCACACACATAGACACACACATATACCCACACAATACACATGCAACAGCATAACGATAACAATAAATACCAACAGATGAGAGGATGAGTCACTCTGTTGATCAATGAACCAGCTAGTCAGTGGTGGCAGTCAGGGTAGGGAGTCCGGCTGAGCTTACAAACAGTCAGACTGAGAAGTTCCGTTTCCATAGTCAACGTGACAGACACATCCATATGATCAGGAGAAGTGCCTTTAGAGAGGTGACCATGGCTCAGGCTCTGACCTCAACCCGGAGGAGCAAAGGATGTGAAAAGTGAACCCAAGCCAGTTGGATCCCGATTTGCACTCAGAGACCTCTTCCTCATTACTTCTCTCTCTCTCTCTCTCTCTCTCTCTCTCTCTCTCTCTCTCTCTCTCTCTCTCTCTCGGAGGTGTGGCTAAGCGCTACTAGGGATGCTGGCCCGGGCAGGCTTGCCCTACCCGAGGATGAATGCTATTGAAGCGAGGCAGACAGAGGCACGGATAGTCATGGCTTGCTCACATGTGCGCTGGCTGGATTTCCACAGGGGAAAAAGTGTGTCCCGTGGACATCAGCTGGTATTTTGTCATCTCTACCTGCAACCTCACCCAGCACCTGGGATCAGCAGGGATTTTTGAAGCATCTTTGAACAAAGCTGCTCGACATATTTTGAAAGAGGCACCCAGCTGGAGTGTGTGTGTGGGGGGGTGGGGAGCAGAGTTCAAGCTTGCACTGTGAGTGAGCCCACAGCCCAGAACACTTGCTTCCTGTTCATAGCTCAGCTCTGATCTTCAGCTGTCAGGAGAGGCTTCAAGGCAATGGCCTTGAACCTGACCGTATCCCAGGATCAACAATGGATAAATCTATAAAAATTCTTATTCTAGATATCTGAAACCAAGTCTGGAAGGTGACACTTTTCAACAAACATGTCTACATGGATAATTTGGATATGGCTGGTCCTGGACAGTATTTCAGAAACTCAGGTTTAGACAAAGGAGGAGATATTGGGGTAGAGAGATAGTTCAGTTGGTTTGGTGCTTGCCTTGCAAACATGAGGATCTGAGTTTGGTCCCCAGACCTCACATAACCAAGCTGGTTGGGCATGGTGGCAAGCCTGGAATCACAGTGCTGGTGAATCATAGATAAGAGGATTCCTGGAGCTCACTGGCCAGCCAGGCCAGCCTATTTTGTGAGCTTCAGGCCAGTGAGAGACCCTATCAGAAAATGTGGATGATGCTTGAGGAATGACACCTGAGATTGTTCACTGACCCCCACAGTCAGGTTTAAGCACATGCATGAACACACATGTACCTATACACACATGAACACGTGCAGAGAGAGAGAGAGAGAGAGAAAGTTGGGTTTAAAGAAATTCAGCACTTTAACTTATGCATCTCATCATGTAGATGTATAATTTGGGGCTTATCTCTACCTTCAACCTCACCAAGCACCAAGAAGGTAAAATACCAACCTGACAATTCAGCGCTAAGGTAGAAATTGGACTCATGTAGCATGAGTGACTGAAATTTTCTGGTCTCAGGATAGCATAAAAGATGAAAATAATTTTATCTTAATTTCCTTTTCATTTATTCTATCAAGTAAATGAGAAGGCCCCAGGTTAGTTTTTCAATCCTTAAGATTGCAGTAAGTAATCTCCACACCTTATTCCTTCCTTTTTATTTATTTACTTATTTATTTATTTTTAAAATATTTTTATTTATTAATTTGCAAGCAGAGAAGGAGAGAGGGAGAGAATGGGTGCACCAGGGCCTCTAGCTACTGCAAACAAACTCTAGACACATGGGCTACTTTGTGCATCTGTCTATTTGTGGGTACTGGGAAATCAAACCTGGGTCATCAGGCTTTGCAGGCAAGTACCTTAACCTATGGTCCATCTCTCCAGACCACTACTTCCTTTCTAAATATGTGTGTGTGTATGTGTGTTTGGCATGTGCATATGTACGGGTTCTACATACCATGCACATCTGTGGTAGTCAGAGGTTCTCACTTCCCATCTTGCTTGAGATAGAAGCTCTCTTTTTCTGTTACTATGCATGGCCGTCTAGCTGGCCCATGGGGCTCAGAATTATCCTGACCTTTGGTCATGTAGTTGTGGCCACATCAGGATGACATGTGCTGCTTTACATGGGCTGTGGGGATCCCAGGCCCACTTGCTTGCTCAGGGAGCACTTTTAACCACTGAGCCCTTTCCTTATATTAAAATAAAAAAGAAGAAGGAAGAGGAGGAGGAAGAGAAAAGAGGAAGGAGGAAGAAGGAAGAAGGGCAAGATACAGCCTCAGAACTCTCTAAGAGTGATAAAAGACCAGAATGCAACAATGTGGTTTTCTTTTATTTTTATAGTTTCCTTCTATTGATGACAAGGAAGACTGGCTTTTTTTTTTTTTTCTTGCTTGTTGGTACATTTTCTTCTCAAAGAAATTTTATGAAGTGGTGATTTTACAAGAGGATTTAAGTAATGCACAGATATGGCAAGTGTAGCAAAGGCTCCATCTTTTAGATCTTCATGTGACTCCCTTATCTGTGCTTCTCCTTACAAACCATGTTAGTGTGTGACTAACTGTCCACGCTAAATGGACTATTCAAATCCAGGCAGCTTAATTCCAAGGGTGACATCTAACAGTAAGTCTTTAAACCCAAAATCATGGTTGGGCTTCATAAGGAAAGATTTGAGAGAAGATCTCTCACTCTAGGATTAATGCATTTGATGGGTACGCTGTAGGCTTGGGGAAGATGGTAATCATGAAAACCTGGAGGAAGTAACACAAAACAGAAGGAGGATTGTGCTAATATCATCTTCAAGTAGCTGCAGGATGTGGGTCCTGGTTGCTCAGGGGAACTCAATATGGCCTCTCCAATTGTTGGAGAGACCTAATTTCAGGGAGAAGCAGGAACACATTGTGCTAATGCAAACATCACACAAAAAGATTGGGTGGGTGGCTGTGGCTCTCATAGTCTGCAGGTTCAAGAGGAACAGCTCACCCATGTGCTTGACTTCAGAAGCCCTCCCACAGGGATATCCAGCACCCACTCTGTGAGTGTCCTGTGGAAGAGCAGAGCCACCCTCTGGTGTAAGGGGATTGACCCACCAGGAGGCCAGGCTTTGGGGAGGCGGAGAGTGAAGAGATGCAGAATTGTCAGTTGCTAGGTGAGCCTGGCATACTAAAAGGCAGCTTGTGGACCCCTTTCTCTACTTGTTCTGTGATCTTGGCTGAATATTACCTCCCTTGACTCTAGGCAGGGTCTTATCAATGCATCACCTTAAAATGCCATGATGTCTACAATTTAAATGACTCAGCCCTATGATTTACAGAGATATCTGAAGAAAACCATTTAAAAATGACTGGGAAGTGCTGCAGAGATGGCTTAGCAGTTAAGGCGTTTGCCTGCAAAGCCAAAGGAGTTTGGCTCAATTCCCAGAACCATGTAAGCCAGATGCACAAGGTGACGCATGCATCTGGAGTTTGTTTACAGTGGCTGGAGGCCCAAGTGTGCCAATTCTCTCTCTCTCTCTCTCTCTCTCTCTTTCTCTCTCTCTCTCTCTGTCTGTCTCTCTTTCTCTCTCTTTGCCTCTTTCCCTCTCTCAAATAAATATTTTAAAAAACATGACAGGGGAAGGGGATCACTTCTGAAAAACGGGCTTGGTCTTGGAGGACCACCAATTCCTCTATTCTGCACCCTTTCTAAGTCTTTGTTTTGGGAGAATCAGCCGGCCCCTGCCTTCCTCTTGTGCCAGCCACACCCACCTGGTAGTCACCTTCTCGTTGCTAGGACAAAGTGCCTGCCAGAAGCAGTTTATGAGAGGAAAGGGTTTATTTCAGGCTGACGGTTTCAAGAGGAAACTTCGTCATGGAGGGTCAAAGCAACAGGCTCACGTCCTCACACGTCCATCCATCCGCAACACAGAGAGAACAGCAAAACAGAGCTGGATTTCAATCCCCAGTGGGCTGGGCTTGTCAGCCCCGAGGTCGGCCCCCACAAACACACCTCTTTCAGTAAGGTTCGGCCTGTCATAGGTTCCTCCAGCCGAGGACTAAGAGGGAGGCTTCAATACAAGCACTCGAGGCTATGGGGAACATTTATATTCAGATCAACACACCCACCATCTCTGGTCCATGCTAACAGTGCCCCTCCCTCACCCACAGCCCTAGTTCTTTAGGACACATGGATGACCATCTGAGCCGGGGTCCCAGGCTTCCCTGCCGTCCCCAGTCCAGCACCCCCTGGCCTCTCACAGCTCCTCCTTCCCGTTCTGACACTTTGAACTTTTCCTTTCATCTGATCAGAGAGCTGGTGAGAGCATTAGATGTTGGCTGAGGCCAGGTTAAACAATCTTAGCTTTTCCAGTGGTTATTAAAAACAAACAAATGAAGCCTGCTCTCATCTTTCGATTGGTTTATCAGCCTGCTGATAAAAGGCCAGGCGTGTGCCGGACCTCGGTCTGTCCTCCCTCGGAATGCGCATTTGTCTGTACTGTTTGTCTCTCTGGAAGCCACTGGAGTCTCTGGCACTGACACCAAGGCCCTCAAGCTATTATGAAGTCCCTTCCAGAGAGGACTACAAAGGGAGCTGCTGCGGACCTAAACACAATGCAATTTATTTCTGTGAATCACCTTTCACACTGCCGACATCACAGACGTGCCTGCAGTGGCTCAGCCAGGGAGCTGGGCAGGGAGACGCAGAGAGGAGACAATGAACAGTGAGGCTGTGGGGGTGGGCAAGGAGAGGGAGTCCGGGGACACAAGGGAATGGAGAGTGTTCTTGTCAGCCAAGCTCCCTGGGCCCTTGTGGGCGAGAAACCATTAGCTCTCCACAGGGCTTTAATGTGCAGGCCTGAGCCTCACACCTGCTGCAGGGCGAGGCTTGGCTATGCAAAGCTTGGTTCTTGCCTTTCCTTGTTTCATGAGTAAATACTACAAGCTCAGTCATTTGCAGCTACCTAGGGTCTAAACATCCCACTATGAGCTTCAGCAGTCATATGCTGAAGGGGAGGGGGCAGTTTCTAACCCATGGAGATTTACAGGGGACCACGGGGACTCGTGAATGGTTAGAAACAATCCTGATGCTCACAGTTCCATGACTAATTATCACAGGCTACCTTGTCTACCAATCAGTGCTGTGGGATCTTTTTCTTCTAGCCTGAAGACCTGAGTTCAATCCCAAGAACCCATGTAAAAATGACCACTGTGGTGGCATGGGTCTGTAATTCCAGCAACAGGGAGATGAATTCTGGTGGGTCCTTGGGGATCTCTGGCCAGTTAGTCTACAGTAATTGGTGAGATCTTGTCTCACAAAATAAAAGGTGGACTGGGTTCTTGAGGAATCATACCTGAGGTTGTCCTCGACAAACATTTGCACACAAGTGCATCAGTTCACACACAAATGAGCACAAATATACACGTGCAAAATAATGTGTAGCTGGGTTAGGAATATGGCTCAGTAGTTAAAGGTTTTAGCTTGTAAAGGCCGCCAGCCAGGGTTCAATTCATCAGTCACCCATGCAAATCTAGATGGGCAATTGTTTGCAGCGCAGGAGACCCTGTTTGTGTGTGTGTGCATACATGTGTATAAAATTATTTTTTTTTTACAATTGGGTAGCATAAATATTGTTATTTTACACTGGAGGAAACAGAGGTTTAGGAAAAGTCACTGAGTCATCGAAAGTGTGCTTGTTCACATACTGAAGAATAAAAGCCGGACAGTCTGACCTTGGGACCCTTGAACTTTAACCAGAAGGGCAACTCTTCTCATTGAAAACTCCAACTACTGAAGGAAAAGAAAGAAATGACTGGAAATATTAGAGGATGAAAGAAAAGCCTTCAGCTGCCTTTGCCAGAAGCCTCAAGTTAATTAAGAGGTGAGAGAGGCAGGCATGAAGGGATGAAGCAGAAACGTTCCTAAAAGGAATATGAGCACCAGGCGAAGGTTCTCCTCCAATATCATGGTAGTTGAAATGTTCACCCCCAGCCCAGAGGACCTCAACAGCTATTTTCAAAGAAATAGAGTGGAATTAATGGATTCTCTTCAATGAACTTTGCCAGGGTGTCTGTTATACGTCACGTCCCGCACTTAGATGTCTCTGCTGGGGAGGATGGGAGGACGTAGTCAGGCAGAAGAAGACGGGAAGATACGCAGATAGGTGAGCATGAAGAGACCCGCCCCTCCTGAAGAGCTGTCAGTCTAACGGAGGAGACAGTCTGACTTCCAAACACCACTAGTGGAGACAGAACAGTGAGACATGGAGTAAGGAGGCTGAGGGCGGCAGGTCCACAGAAGCTTATTGGTGGGGATTAGATCTAATCTTGACCCCGAAGGATGATTAAAAGTCTCCCATAGAGGGAGGGGAGGGGAAGAAGGAAGCAGAATGGCTTTGCTGGCAAACGGAGCGGTTTGCCGTGAGTGGTAGAAGTAGGAGAGAAAAGAAGCGATTCTGCTCAGGCTGTGGCTTAGAGGAGGAGTCCGGGAGGGATGAGATAAGACTAGAGTCTACTGATCCTTGAATGCAGGCTGTGGAGCTGGGCTTCACCATGTAGCTAACAAGGAGAGACTCAGCGGGTGGTTTTTGTAGGACAGGGGAGACGGCTCAGTCAGTAAAGTACCCCTCGTGCCGGGGCTGAGGCTGAGTTCAATTCCCAGGAATGACATAGAAAACCTGACTGTGGGGTAATAGTGCCTGCTTGTTAACCCAGGGGAGGCGGAGGCAGGAGGATCCCTTGGGCCTGCTGGTCACGCACTATAGCCTAGTTGGTGAGAGCCAGGACCAGTGAGCAGTCCTGTCTCAAAACTGAGGTGGGCAATGTTCTTGAGCAATGGCACTGGAAGTTTTCCTCTGGCTTCCACATACATGTCCACACGCACACTTACACACATGTACCTGAACACTCACACACACACACACACACACAGAGGTCTGTGTGAAGTAGATGCTCCCGACAGCAGGACTGCGTGTGTGTGGTGAGGGAACTAGTCGCGAGGACCGTGAAGACTGCCTGAAGGGGTGGAGGTGAGCTTGGCTGGTCAAAGACATGGGAAAGGTGAGAAGAGTGAAACGTGCCTTGATTTCTTCATGGGTGATCTTGGGAACTGTAGCACCATTATTGGGGCGGGGAATACAAGAAGAGGGACAGAGGGAAGTGAATGTTGTGACCATGGATTTGGGCATGAACATTTTATGATTGCCTGGCATTTACAGACCTTTATTTTACAATGAGAATGGGCACCCAATGGGCAGGAATAACTCAAGACCAAGAAATGAACACTTCCGGGCTTCTCTTCACTGCATTTCTATGCATGTTCCCAAACGTGCTGAAACATGCCTATTCTTGTCTATTACCTATGCATGACAAAGACATCCAATAGCAATGCAAAGTTTTGAGAGTCATATATATCAGTGATATTGCACCATTCCAAAATACAAGCCGAAGCACCACCCACCACAGTCCTCCATCTGATGGACAGATAGTCATTCTGATCCTCAGATGTATCGTTGACTAAGCAACGAAGATGGGTCATAGGTGATAGCGTGACTGCACACATCTCCAACGCTCTAAATACATGAGCCATCACCAGGCTCACAACCACACTTACTGTGTTAGCGACTTGTCTCGTCCCTGTGACCAAATAGCTGACAAAAATCAGGAGGCAGGAAGATTTATTTTTGCTCCTGGTTTGAGAGAATACAGTTCACCCCTTGTTGGAGAAACATGGTGGAATTTTGGGAAATGGGAGCAGGTGGCCAGGACTCCACATCTTCATGGAGCAAGAAACAAGGTAGAGGGCTGGAGAGATGGCTTAGCGGTTAGGCGCTTGCCTGTGAAGCCTAAGGACCCAGTTCAAGGCTCGGTTCCCCAGGTCCCACGTTAGCCAGATGCACAAGGGGGCGCACGTGTCTGGAGTTCGTTTGCAGAGGCTGGAAGCCCTGGCGCGCCCATTCTCTCTCTCTCCTTCTATCTGTCTTTCTCTCTGTGTCTGTTGCTCTCAAATAAATAAATAAATAAATAAATAAATAAATAAATAAATAAAATAAAAAAAGAAACAAGGTAGAGTACCAGTACACAGCTGACTTTATTTTCCCCTTTTTTTCAGCCCTTGACACCAGCCCATGGAGCAGTGCCCCCCCCCCACCACATTCAGGGTATGCCTTCCTCCTCAGTTAATTCTCTGTGGAAATGCACTCAAAGACACAGCATTCAAAAGCATGTCTTTCTAATGCCCTAGGTGTTTTTTTAATTCAACCAAGTTGACAATGAAGATTCACTATTGCACTTACATTACTTTAACAACCAATTACAACAACTCATTCCTCTCTAACATAGAATAATTTTGAATGAGCTTTTTACATCTCTTTCCCAGTAGACATCGGTCCAGCAGGGGTCAGAGGAATGTCTCATTCTGTGTTTGAGAATGGCCAGTGTATGACGTTTGGACAGTTGGACTGTTATAATCTTGTTTTGTAGAAATCTAAGAAAACACATCCCTTACCCAGGGCCATAGAAGTGTGAGTTACAGTTCTGAGGCTCCCACCAAGATCTCTGGTCTCAGCCACGCACTAACACCCCAGTCTGTCACTGCCTTTTCCGAGTTACTGACAATACCTTACTGTCTGAATATTTGCAGGCTACATTTCAAGGCAAGAAATCTTTATTCATTCCCTCACTGAAGGGGTTTATGAAATGAAACTCAACATACAAGCTTTTTCAGCTTGCTATTATCAAGGTTCACTGAAGCATTTTCTTCCTTTCTTAGCCATTTTGCTCTCCTTAGATATTATTTTTTTCAGTGTGAATTTCTAAGGACCTTCCCCCACCGCTTTTTCTCTAGTTTATGCCAAT
Source organism: Jaculus jaculus (assembly GCF_020740685.1). Taxonomy (NCBI): domain Eukaryota; kingdom Metazoa; phylum Chordata; class Mammalia; order Rodentia; family Dipodidae; genus Jaculus; species Jaculus jaculus. Next base: position 8,225,307 of record NC_059107.1, on the reverse strand, counting down.
AGATCCAGGCCGTTTCCCAGCTCTTTCTCCCCAGAGGAGCATTTGTCAGTCAGCCTTTCAGTTAAACTTTTACTTGGCATCAAACAGTGAAGGAAAGTAACTCCACTGCAAGCGGCGACAGGCAGGTCTGCTAATTACACCGCGCGCAACATAAAGCTTGGAGGAGAGTTAGGAGCAGAGGCTTGGAAAGAAAGAAAGGAGCGATTCTCTCCTCTCAGCCTACTCTGGAACAAAAGCACACGATAGTTTTAGGTTAGAAGACGCTTTGAAGGCATCAGGAGCAAGCCCGGGTTATCCCTGAAGCCTTCACGGGAGCTTGGGAACATAAAAATGCATTGGCTTGCAGCAAGCCTCCTCCTAGACCTAGTCAATACCCATCTTCTGGAGCTTTCAAACTCCAATTCCAGACGATCACATTTGAGTAAAATACGGTACACTACACATTATTAGCTCCCCATTTCCCTCCTTCTCTCCCTCTCTCTTTCCCGCCATCCTTCCTTCCCTCCCTCCCTGCTTCTCTCCCTCCCTTTCTTTCTTCCTTCCTTCTTATTTTTTTGTTCATTTTACATAGGCCTTCATTCCTTTTTTCTTTGTTTTATATATGTATGCATGTGGCATGCATGCATGTGTGTGTGTTCATATGTGTGTGGGTGTACACATGTGGGTGTACACACGCATGTGGAGGACCGAGACAACTTGGGTGTTACCCTCAGGAATGTCCTCCACCTGTTTTTTTTTTTTTTTTTTTTTGGTTTTTTGAGGTAGGGTCTCACTCTGGTCCAGGCTGACCTGGAATTCACTCTGTCATCTCAGGGTGGCCTTGAACTCACGGTGATCCTCCTACCTCTGCCTCCCGAGTGCTGGGATTAAAGGCGTGTGCCACCACGCCCGGCACTCCACCTGTTTTTGAAGACAAGGCCTGCCAGGGGCCTGAAGCTCATTGTGTAGTTAGGTACACTACCTAGCCATCAAGCGCAAGGGACCCTTCTGTCTCTGCATGACCGGCACTAGGGTTACAGAGACCTGCCACCACACCCTGACATTTCTATATGGGTTCCGAGGATTGAACTCAGGCCCTTATGCTTGTGAGTACAAGCCCTTTATTGACTGAGCATGTCCCTTGCACTAACTCTCCACTTCTGAACAAGTATTAAAGTTGCTTAAGCTAAGTGTGGTGTGTGCCTACAGTCCCAGCTATGTGAGGGAAACTGAGGCATGAGGAACGTTACATCCAGGAGTTCAAGACCAGCATGGGATACATAACAAAGCCCTGTCTAAAAACAATAATAAACTAAAATATACCTCAGAAAACTGATATGAACATTCAGTGCAATAATGCAGTAAAAGCTCTCAGTACTCAGACAGAACTCCTAGGGAAATACCTTTTCCTCTCCTGTTCCCTTGCCGTTGTGCTTACTTATTTTTCTACTTAGAATTAGCCTTTCCCATAACTATTGCCCAGAGTAGAAGCCAAGTACCCTTCAAGGATCAGCTCAGACACCCCGTCCCTCACCGTCTTCCTTGACTCCTTCAAACCAATGAGTATGGCGCTTCTTTGAGCACACAGCAATAGTGTTCTGATGTCCTCAAGTAGCACCTGGTTATCTGAGTTGTCATTTCAGTTTTTAAAGGTGCGGCAGGGTGGATGCCTTAAGCCCCTTCGACTCTCCCACAGACCTTCTGATGTCTTTGATCATCACACTCATCAAACCTCACTGTGGTTTTTATGTCTTTCCAACAGGGACTTGAGTTGCATCTGTAAGCCGCACCTTGTGCATGGCAGGTGCCAATGGACATCCATTGAATGGCTACATGGATAAAGGACCCATCTGTTATTTTTACATATCCTGCCAGACACCTAGTGAATCCTCAGTATTTACCTAAAGACAATTTCAGTTTGTGCAATGGATGGTTCACAGCATCAAATACCAACATTAGTGGGTATATGGGAAATAAGGAAGATAACTGAGGGGTACATTATTTTTCTAAAAAGCCACACATCAGAGTTTTTAGATTTTAACAAGCAGAAAAACACATCTATGGGCCCAATTGCCCATACAGTCCATTCTTCTATGACCTTTTCACTGTGAACTCAATGAGGTTCCTGATGCAGAATACTTAGAAACAGATGCAATTGCGACCTGTCAAATAGTGGAGAAGCCTTGTGTATGACAGCTGCTCTGTTTTGGGGATAATATCTCAGTATTATTAAAGCCCCTTTCCTGGCATCCATAAAAACCTAAAACCATGTTCCTGCTCCAAACTTGTGTGTCAATTCTTGCATGAGAAAGTTACAACTCATTCATACCCATAAATAAAATGGTCAATAAGTAATTCTAATAGTAGTCCTTCCGAGGTAACTAGTCATTTAAAAGTACCACTTCTTTCAGCACAGTGGAGAGGTAGTCATATGGAAACGTGTGGCAGGGGAAGGAGAAGGAAACCTCAGAGGCAAGCGAGCCTGCATGGTGCATTCCTCTGTCAGCTCACCCCGTCCCCTCCACTTCCCACTAAGTAAAGTCCACTTCCCACACGAGAGCAGCTTGGGACTAAATAACTCCCAAGTTTCTACAAGGATGATAGACCGAACAGTCCAGTGTGTCTGGCGACAGGCTCCTCTGAAGAGGCTGTGGAAGGCAGGGTAGGGCAGGAGCACTGGAAGGGAGACACTTGCATTGCCTACAACTGGTTGTCTTTTCGAAAGCTCCCTTCTGTTGCCTTGCTAGGGTGGTCCCTTCAAGTCTGAGCAGTGACCTTGGCTGTCCTCCCCAGCGCGCCATCCGATGCCATGTGACAGGAGTTGAACCTGACCAGGAAGACAGCAGTCCAACCACCCCCCCACTGTGCCGCGGAGGGTGTGACTTCCCGGTAAAGAACTGGGGAAAATGATAAAGTGAGGGGTCAGCGCTCCACGGCCGTCACGTGGTAGGCTTCAGTAAATACAGGGCTGGGGAGGGAGGGCGATCAGCTCGAAGGGCTTGTAGCTCAGGCTTTGCTCAGCTTCCAAGTTCTGTAGCTTGAGTGTGTCTTCAGTAAAGGATATCTGAACTGAGGGCTGGGCGCAGACCACGGCAGAGGGCTTGCAAGGCTCAGTTTCACCTCTAGAGCCACCCACCGTAAATCAAACAAACAAAATCAAACATTGGGACTTTGGAGGAGCCTCAGAGGAAATCTTGAACCTGGACCTTCACTTTGGCTTTGAGTAAAGCTGTTCATCTTGTCCGTGACGTCCTACCTCAAATGTCTTGATCTTTCCAATGTTACAGCATGTTTTCTCACTGTCTTTTGACCTTAAACTCGCCTTTTATCCTGCTTCCTAGACCCCCATCCCCAGCGCACACACACACACACACACGTGCACGCGCGCATGCGATCAATCTTTGCCTTCAAGCCAGGCTCTGTTACCTCCTATCCAGGAGCCATTCTTCCTGCAAAGACAGGAAATTTTCCTATGCCTGACCTAGTCTTCCATGGCTCCCATCTCTAAATTCACATCAGATTCACAGTCCAAATAGCTCATGAATGATCTCATTTGAGTTTTGACCCTCTTTCATGTTCTATCTTTCATAGCCTTCCAGGACCTGGCGCTGTACTGATGACCAAGTCCTTACGACTCTTACTTTCAGGGAGTCATTTGCATAGGACTCACTCTGTTTCCTAATATCCTAAACATAGTCCTTCCCAGAGGCCCGAACTTACGGGTCTCTCTACCCCTAAGTCTTGACATGGCTTACAGGTTCTCTCCAATGTTTACAGCTGACTTACTGGCCTCTTTTCCAAATAGCTAATTCTTCTCTCCCTTACATGTTACTCTGCATTCCTTTTCTTTCTTTCTTTATTAAAAAACAAAACATTTTTTCCTCCCAGTATTTTGTCCCTACATAACTTTCCTTATTGAAAGGCTTGCCAACAGTCTTTCTCCTCACTCACCCTCAAGATGCTTTAAGCATTCAGGGGATGCATGGCTGCTTGGTTACCCCTCTCTGCTCACTCCTAGGACAGGGGCCAGCATGCTATGAATGACCAACATGTTTTAAAAGAATGAGTGAATGCCAGAAACTAGAGCCGTGTTGATGAGTTTCACCCCTAGCTTTCTGCTTTTCAGAGAGCAGATACATTCTAGACTGAGGCAGGAGTAAACAAACGAATGTGAATCATGTCAGGTGAGAAAATTTTCCAACAACTAGTGAAGGACCATCCCAAAGGCAACTGATTCAAGAAACAACTGATGGGCCAAGGATGCGATGTCCTAAGCTGACAGAGCCGGGACTTGAGTGGAAAGGACACTGGACACAGGATCCGAAGTTGGTGGTTAGCAGGTGACCACTCAGTTTTTCAGGCTGCAGTTTCTTGGCTGACCAGATGGGTGTACTAATGACCACAGCGAGGGGCTGCCGCTCAGTGGGCAGATCCCTCGGTCTCCTGCGACGTGAAGCCACAAATCTCAATGTGAAGAGCAAACACTAACTGCAGAGCAGCCAGGCTTCTAATCTCATTCATTTGGGGACATTACTGATCTCCAGACATTAGCTATGTTAACTTTACATGAACAGATAAGCAAAGAATGACCTCCCAGTAAAGAGAAGGTGTTCGGTGAACGCTTGTTAAAATGCACATCACTGGCCCTCCCGGCCAACCTTCTGGTTTATCTCGTCACCGTTTTGGAAGATCTAGTTGATTATGCCTCCCTTTGTGGGCTGAGTCTTCCAGGCAACAGGAACATAACATCTTATTTCACATCCAGCTAGGTCAGTTCTATATTATGCCAACATGTCAGGCATGGTATCCAATTTGAACTCAAGATAATTATGAACGCTGGGCATGGTGGTGCACACCTTTAATCTCAAAACTCAGAAGGCAGAAATAGAAGGATCATCATGAGCTCGAGGCCATCCTAAGATTACATAGTGAATTCCAGGTCAGCCTGGGCTAGAGTGAGACCCTATCTCAAGGATTCTGGCTTCCCATCAAGCCATGAGAAAAGGATTAGCGAGTGACCTTGTCCTTCTTGTCCCCATAAGAACTCTATTCTTTCCTCCATGAACACTGAAGGTAGAAGACTTTTCCTGACCACATGAGCTATTTCTTTTCTTTTGGGGGGGGGTGGGGTGGGAGGGAGTTGAGGAAGTGTCTCAGGCTGGCCTCGAACTCACTGTGATCCTCCTACCTCTGCCTCCCGAGTGCTGGGATTAAAGTCATGCGCCACCACACCTGGCTCAGAAAATAACTTTTGATGTTACAACTAGCTTTATTCTTTTGAGACGTGTGTTGTGCATGTGAGCACAATTCAGCAGCAGAAGAAAGTCTTTTCTAGAGGTTGAGCTAATAAGCAAAAACATTACATGCAAACCAATCTCCTGACTCCCGTATCTTGCGCACATGACCCCAAGCTACCCTTTTCTCCATGATTTTTGCCCGGAGAGGGGTGGACAAAGGCTGTGATCTGCCCAGGACAGGCGGTTTTGCCGACCTGAGTGTGGGAGAGCACCTGCCTGCGCGCTGCATGGGGCAGCGGGGGAGTAAGTACAACAGGATGGGCCCTGAGCGGCGCGCACGTGTGTCTGCCAGCCTCAGCCGGGTCAGCCTTTGGCCCTATCTGGTTCCCATAGTTGGCTGGAAAAAGTTGAATGCTCCAGGAAGCCGTCCCTGCCGAGTTCTGCTCCAGCCACAGACGTGAGCTGTGCCCTCGAACAGCAGAGAGGAAACGTAGCTTTCTTGGGAGACTCTTTCAAAGTGGGCTCTGCCGGATTCTGCCCAGAGTAGCTCCTCCACTGGCAGAGGAGGGGCAGAAGCATCTTGTTCCCCACATATCACCCCCAACTGCCTCTCTCTCACACACACAAGCCTAAGCCATCGGTTTGTCCTAGGGCAAACTTCTGGGAAGAGACAAAGGCACCGCACATTCCTCCTGAGCAGATCCTGTTCCCTTGTCATCGGTCCCCCTCCTCTTGTTTCCCATGTACCTCGCCATGTGCTCACTAGACCAAGGGTCCCTGTGGCACACTGACAGGGGAGGTGCCCCCCCTCACGGCCCCAAGCAAGCTGGAGAACAGGGCCAATTTGCAAACCTCCTTTCACAGAGCAATTGTGGTGCTCAAACAAGGTTTAGGAAAGTTAAAACAGGGCTGGAGAGATGGCTTAGCAGTTAAGGCGTTTGCCTGTAAAGCCAAAGGGCCCAGGTTTGATTACCCAGGACCCTTGTTAGCCAGATGCACTAGGGGGTGCATGTGGTGAGTTTGTTTGCAGTGGCTGGAGGTCCTGGCACGCCCATTCTCTCTCTCACTCCCTCTTTCTGTCTGTCAAATAAATAAAAATGAATCTTTAAAAAGAAAGTTAAAACAGATTAATTCTGTTCATCAAGTCTCTGTACTGTCCTATGAAAGGAAATTATTTGTAGTACTGGGCTCCGGCTCCCTCTGGAAGGCTTTCCTGAGACCCTGAAAAATCCTGAAAAATCTCGTTTTTTTTCCTTTCCAGCACTATTTTTTTCTTTCTGCACCAAGTCAGTACCTATTGGGCCCAGAAGAGGAGGAGGAAAAGGAGAAGAATGCAAAGAGGTGATTCTCTGCCCTACAGAGGTAATCTATATGGCATGAGGATTACGGACTCATGACCTAGGCTGTCACGGAGTGAACGGGGCTCTTAGGAGAGCTGTCCCGCGGAGTGAACTCAACCTCGCCAGCTCCGTATTAGCTTCTATAAGCTCCTGTTCGGGCCCAGTAGACCCCAGATGCTGGGCAAGAGGGAAGTTTAACTGGACACCCCTGCCAAAGGCGTCATTCACGGTGGCTGCAGAGTGGCCCATGAGGAGGCAGAACAAGACACCCTGACCTCACAGATTCCCCAACAAGGGCCAGCAGCTAGTCACCGCTGAGAATGTGTGGAGGGCACTTTGTCTGACTGCCAAGTTAAGTCAACAGTAAAGAAAGCCTTTGAAACCCCTCCCCCCCCAGCACCTCAGCATACAACCTCCTCTCCACTCACAGACAAGGACAAGGGTCAGTCTCCACGACTGCCGAGGGGAGGGGAGAGGGTCTGGAAGGCCCTGAGCTAAGCGCCTTGGATACCAGAGGTGTGTCACCCAGCAGCAGCAAGTGGCACGTCACCAGGAAGGAATCCCGGGCCGTAGGCTCCGGTGGTGGTCCAACCCACTGTTGTGTGACTCTGCACAAGACAGTTTTCTTTGCTGACCCTCTGTTTCCCCAGATAAAGGATGAGCGGGTCCCTACTAGATTGATCAAAGATGAGCTAAAGCTGGATATATTTTGTTCATCTGGCCAAATGTTTCAAAAGGACTGGAATACTTGCCGTTATTAAATAGTCGAATGTTTTCAAATGAAAACTCAAGTTGCCAACACCTTCTTAAAAAGCTGCTGGTGATACCGCAGGCCACAGATATTCCATTTAGCTGGGTCACTTGCTCTGCATCTCCCACGGTCCCCCAGCAATCTCTTGGTGTCCCCAGCAATATGGCTGCCATGCATGTGCTGTTCTTCACCCTCATCATTTTTTGACGTGTGTGTTTATGTGTTTGGGAGGGGAAGGGCTGGGTCATGTGTGTGGAGGCCACGGGACAATATCCAGTTTCATTTCTCAGAACAGTCATCATTTTTTTTTTTTTTTCCTGAGGCAGAGTTTCCCACTGGCCTGAATCTAGCCAAGTAGGACAGACTGTCACGTGAGTCTTGAGGACCTTCCTGTGTGGGATCACAGGCACATGCTCTGGCTCTCTGAAGTAGGACCTTATGCTTGCACAACGAATACTTTACCCACTGACCCATCTCCCCAGCGCTATTATTTTTAATTCTTTCTAGTTCAGTGGCTCATGGGATCATTGCTGCCTCTGTTGGCATTGGAATTTGCGACCCCAGAACATGTTGGTAAAGCCTTCTGGTGTTCTCCCTTCTGGACAGGCTGTGAACTCAGTACTACAGTCAGACATTGACTGTCCACCTGTGGAGTGACCTCTAACAAGTCCCTTAACCTCATCAAGTAATGAAGAAACACAAGCTGAGCATGGTGGTGCACTTGGGAGGCAGAGGTAGGAGGACTGCCATGGGTTCAAGGCCACCCTGAGACTACAGAGTGAATTCCAGGTCAGCCTGGGCTAGAGCAAGGCCCTACCTTGAAAAACCAAAAACAAATAAGTAAATAAATAAAATAATGAAGAAACGATCTCCACTGCACAAGTACAAGGTAAGAAAAGAACCTGGCAGTCTGTAAGAGCACGATGCATGTGCCCTGAAAGACGCTGGTAGGGTTTATAAATGTTAACAAACTCTTTACGTCTCTAAAACACTGTGATGCTGCCTTTTGAGTACATTTTAGGCTACCCAGCTCTGATATGTGGCTGAGGACACAGACTCAGTTGCTGATGTCCCTCGCTGTCAGGAGTTACAGAATGCTGTATGACATGAGGCTGTGAGTCATCTACTTGGTCACCTGATTGCTCCTTAAAGACTAAAATGCTAATGAAACCCTGGGTTCAAATAGAGGCTACTTAAACCCTCGCCCCATCCAAACTTCAACTGTTTCTTTCATGCTATCTTTCTACACTACCCAAACATTACTTGAAGCTCCTGGCCCTGCCTGACCCAGCTACCCTTCTGCCGCTACCTAAACAACTTTAAAAGACTTTAAAAGACTTTAAGAGACTTTAAAAGACCTTGCCTATCACAATGCAAGGATTTCACTGAACCCTTCCCTGACCCTAACCACACTTGGTGTATAGATGAAAGCTCTTCTACCACCCCACAGGGGTCCCAGAAAACAAGATATGCTGGTGTTTTAGGTGACCAGATAGTAGAGATTGGCCCATTATCTAGGAAAAGTACACTCCACAAGGCTGAGCTTGTCACAACCCATTTACCTATACTAATAAAAACAAGTCTTACCTCCTCTGGAACAGCTACAGGACCGGCCATAGGTGGGCCGGGACTCAGCCTAATCTCTATCCACAGTTTCCACAGGACTGAGAACAGCCATTGAAGACACTGCTACCGCAGCAGCTCACCTCACTGACATCAGTCATCCTTCACAGCTACCAAGGCCTCGACCTCATCACAGCTGAGAAGGGTGGAAACTACCTCTTTGAAAACAAAAAAGTCTGTTACCATATAAACCAATTGTATATGTAAAATTAGACATTAAAAAAAAAAACACAACCTGGGCTGGAGAGATGGCTTAGCGGTTAAACACTTGCCTGTGAAGCCTAAAGACCCCGGTTCGAGGCTCGGTTCCCCAGGACCCACGTTAGCCAGATGCACAAGGGGGCGCACGCATCTGGAGTTTGTTTGCAGAAGCTGGAGGCCCTGGTGTTCCCGTTCTCAATCTCTCTCTCTCTGCCTCTTTCTCTTTCTCTGTCACTCTCAAAGAAATAAATAAAAAATGAACAACAACAACAACAAAAAAAAACCCTCCAAACTCTGGCTGACAGAATCGACCCTGGTGCCCCACTGTCCTCAGGACCATTTAGAACTATTTGATCTTGACTACTACCATTACTGCCATTAATGGAGATATTTCTATTACTCTTGATAGCCCCCAACTTTAGAAATACATCCAAAACCAGGTACAAAAATATCTCACACGTCACTTATTCAACCAACGTTTTTTCCAACCTATCTCTCCTCCACTCCAACCATACCAACTTTTAGCCTCCTCAGACTCAACTCCCTGCCCCCTGCTCAGAGGGGACTTGCCAGCTGCAGACAACAGCAACATCCCCTGAAACACCTGACCACGTCCCCTCACAGCAGGAAGCAGCTATGAGAGACACCATGCCCCCTCATCCCTAACAAAATGCTGGAATGTTAGGCGGGACAAGAGCCCCAAGATGGAGCCGAAGTGAAGGAAGAGAACAGCGGCCTGACTGATCAACTTCAGCTGTCTATGTTGCCTAGCCCCCAGCCCCTGACTTAACGCCCTCGGCCATAGTTCTTGATCTTATCTCAGAGACAGCTGCCTCCTCTCCTGGTGACATCTCCTCCTCCTTTGCTGTTTGATGTCTGTCCACCTTCTGACTATTTAGCTTCTCTGCTTGGCCCCTGCTGTTCCCTGTGTCCCCATCCTTTGTCTTCTGTATCCCACTCCCAAAAGGAAAAAAAGAAAAAACTACAAAAACCCAACAATCTAGAGTCACTCTGGCTGTTCTCTCTCTCTCTTCCCATGAGACAGCCCAGTAGCTCAGTCCCCAGTAAACAGCTTTTCCTGCACTAGACTGGTCCAGCATGCTCTTTGGTCATTCACAAACCTTACAGATATGATGTGTATGTATGTGAATATGTATACATTTATAAATATTCATATATGTGTGTAGATATATACTGTAGAAAGAGACTTGTGTCTCAGATTCCAGAGAACTATAACCTCAATTAAAAATAGTGTAAAAGGTGATAGAAGCATCAACTTCCTAGTGATTTTTTATTTTTATATCTCCGCTAATAGGGCTTAACCTTTGTTTTTGTGGCAGCTAACATATTGCTCAAATAAAGTGAAGGGAAGAGGAGGGGTGGGAAACCACAACAAGATCTTTAGGGAATGATTTTGCTAGAGAAAAAACAACCTTTCAGCCACACTCTCCCCCACCACACACTAGTAAATCAATTCCGTATCATCACCTAACACGTGCAGGAGGGCTGTACAGGCAGAGAGAATGACATACCTATGCATACCCCAGGAGAATGCTCATGACAGAAATCAGAAGTCAGGACACACACGTCACAATATGAACTCCAATCACGCCTTGTTCTCCAGGGTGTTAAAGCATGCTATTCTGGACCCTGTCACAAGCTGCAGGAATACAATTCTTAGAATACCAGAGTTTCAGTCTCCATGACTGCAAGTGGGGGCTGTGACATTTTGCAAGAGTTTCTAGGAAGATTAAACGCAATGACACACCTCAATTTCCTGGCATTTGTTGACTGTTTAGTATGTTGGGATGGTGACCACGGCAATGTCTATTGCAGAATAAGGTCCTGGTTCCCCCTTCTATTCAGAACATTCTAACCAGCTGATCTTCCATCTTCTTCACCTTCTTTTTAAACAAAATATATTCTATTTATTTGAGAGAGAGAAAGAGGGCGAGAGAGAGAGAGAGAAAATGAAGAATGGACACCCCAAGGCCTCTAGCCACTGCAAACGAACTCTAGACACATGTACCCTTTGTGCAACTGGTTTACGTGGGTGGGTCCTGGAGATTCAAACCAGGATCCTTTGGTTTTGTAGGAAAAGACCTTAACCACTAAGCCATGTCTCCAGCCCTGATCTTCCATCTTCTGTTCGTATAGCTCTATGAACATGGTGCTCAGTGTCTGCTGACTCTGACTGAATGTAAGCTTTTCCTGATTATAAACAAAATCTGTTTCTGGTCCTTTAAGTCTTTAGGCTTTCCTGAACACCTGCCATGTGCTCAAACATGGAACAGTATTGTGTGGGGAGAAACAGAATGATGTGGGCCCATCCCTTGGCTCTGAGCTGGACTTCAGAGTGGTGATAGATACACAGGATGCAGTCAGTGTTTGCCTTGGTTAGCTGGATCCTTGAGGACTTTACAAAATGGAAGTGTCCAGGTCTTGGTTCTAACAGGCCTGCATGAGTTGTTGGTTGCTGACTCCACACTCCTGGCACTCTGTCTCCAGGGCACCACCACCCCACAGCCTCTTGGATTTACCATTTCCTGAACTTCTTAACTTGGACCCACCTAAGGACATTTATACATGAAACTCCCTCTGCCTAGAAAGTTCTTCCCCAATGTTACCCGGGGCTATCTGGCTTGCCATTTTCATCTCAGCTCAAATGTCTCCTCTTTGACCACGCTGCTCTCTCCCAGTGCAAGGGTCCACCTCTGCCCAGACCAGCAGGCTTCTTTCACATACTCAGTCTTATTCTTTCCCGGTTTCTCATTATCTGTGATTATTATTATAATATATCTTCAGACTTGCTTATTGTGGGCCTTTCTCCAACTCTAATGAGAGCGGAGTTCCTGTCCATCTTTTCTCCTGCCTTCCTCAACTCCTGCTACCTCATCAAGGTGGAGTGCTGCTTGTGGAATATTTCTCCGAAAATTAAGAGGTTGGACTGAATGCCTTCCAAGCCCATACATATCCTTTGTCTCTATTAACCTACATACAGAGTTTGTTGCCTAGGAAGACAGTTCCTCATGAGAGGGTACCTTGTTGGGCACAGAATGACAGAGTATCCCTGTCTGAATTGAGAATGCCCAGGCCTAGCTACTGAGCAAACTGTTTTAGATTCCATGTGGCACCTGGAATCAAACAGATTGTAACAGCACAGTGGAAACTGTCTGCTGCTTGGGAATGAATTAGATGTTAGCAGAGGTAGCAACACTCACAATCCCATTTGCGATCAGTAACGATCACAGCTGCTTCTCATTTTCATAATGGAAAGGAAGGGGGATAAAAAAGAAGGAATCTGAGCTGGGTGAGAAACCTAGGTGCAGAAGCCAAGGCCCCAAGGACATAGGTTGCCTTGATATCAGCTCGAAGCTCCCAGAAAAAGCTGTGGAATAATCACTCTTTCTTGTCCTCTTCCATTTTCATTCTTCTTCGGCCACATTCATCCCTACCTTACTTTCATACTTTTATTCTTAAGCCATTGTGTTAAATTAGAGTGCTTATATGATCATGGGTGGGAGGTTATTTATTGTGGAGTAGCAGTTGACCAGTGGCTACAGCACTGAGGAACCTGACTCCTCCTCTGCAGAAACCACTGTCTGCCTTTAACTACTTTAAGGTGGTGTTGGTGGTGGGGTGGGGTGGGGTAAGCTGGAGGGACTTTCCTCGTAGCTTGACAGGCGCTCTTCCTACCTCCTGACCTGACGAGTTATACTGTAGGCCCTGGGCCCAAGGTCTGAACTCGAGACTTTCAGGGAGGGACCCCAGGAGTCCAATATATAATATATGATTTGTTAGCATACATACTGCTCTCCCGGCTCCTCTGTGAAAACTGGAGCTCTGGGAAGACTTTCCCGAGGTTCGTTCTAGTCAGATAACACAGGGCACTTGTTCCCCTCCTTGGACAGCCGGCGCAGATGCTTTCCATGATGGAGAAGAAATCACCAGAACAAACAAACAATGCTCTTCGTTCACATGAAATAAACAAAAGTGATCATAATGGGAAAATTTATGCCCCTCATTTATGTTTGCAGACAATAGACCATGTTCTACTGTGGCACTTAGGATCTCAGAATTAAGGTGGAGGAGACATATTTGTTCTCTGTACACCCACCCACCCTGGAGACTAACCTCCTCAAGGGCATGTAAGCCTTCCGTGGAGGAGGTGTGAGTCAAGCGATGTGAGGTTAGTGGGGAAGATGTCAAGGTACCGAGGGGCAAGCCTGGAGATGGGAGGGGTGTAGGGTTGGGCTCAGAGGCCATGCAAAAGAACTGCCTTATTTTCCATGTGGTGTGGTGTCGTCACTGTTGTGGGAGATCTTGGATGGGAGCCAGGTTTGGAAACTGCTTGAAAAGCTGTAGCCAACTATTGGGAGGCCCAAGAGTGAAAGGTAGGTAAAGGGAGAAGGAAGGGTTTAGCTCAGTGATTTTCCAAAGGCACTGCCTTGGCCACCAGCGGCAGCAGCACCTGGACCTGCTTAGGCATTCAGGCCTGTCCTTCAGTCGGACCTACTCAGTCAGAAACTTGGAGTTTGTAGAGCCAGGGGGTTTTAACAAGCCCTCCAAGTGAGCTTGATGCCCATGGACATTTGAGAGCTGCACTGGATTGTCTGAACCTGCTCTCCCAGGTGTGGGGTGCAGATGTTCCCAGACACAGAAGGAGGATGGCCCCATGTGGCTTCCACTCGGAATAGCCCCCATTGGAGATTCACCACTGTTGCCTGAGGGAGGAGAAGAAATGACTGCCAAGAATTAAACAGCCCAGTGTACACATGAGGTACCAGTGTCTGTGACCCCTCCGCATCACTTCATTCCCTTAGTTACCCCAACAGCTCTGCCAGATGGTGTCACAACTTTCCCTGTTTGCAGATTAGGAAACTGAGGGTCTTAATGTGGAGCAGAGAGTCAGGAAGCTGGTAAGTACTTGCGCCCCAGAGGATACGTTCGTTAGCCCTGAGCCCAAGCTACATACTCCATTACTCTTAAAATTCAGTGTGATTCCAGGTGGCTGAGACCTGCCTCCATGGTCTTTTGCAGGCCCAGGACACCCAGATCACGTGTGCTCAAGTATGTGTACAGTGCTTCTACCAGAACATTCCTTCCAGAGCCCTCTGCCCCTGGGGAATCAAGTACCAAAATCATTCTCGAAGACATTTTAGGAATTAAAGGAGCCACCTTTTGATATTTTTTTACGTAAGGTTGTTTTAAAACAAAACTTTTACAACAATCTCTACCAACCATATTTCATAATAACAAAGTCACCTGAGCAACAGAGAAAAAGGTATAATAAGCTCAGCATATGCCCCATAAGATTTACATATTATTGTCACTATATTGGTCCCATTTTTCTGGTTCACGGCACTTACAAAAGCATTTCTTTGAAATAAATTTGTAAATGTTCCTAAATTTCAGTTCATAGGCTGGGGCTGTGGTTTTCTGAATACCAAGCTGCACTGTTAGGAAGCAACTACAGAGCGTTCTCAGAACTTAGCAGCTCTCTCTCCTGGTTCTCCATATTGCTAAGGTACCCAGAGATATTGTGATATGTCATTATATTGATATCCCCGTGCCACAGGTAAAGAGATGGAGGCCAATTCCCAAGTTTAGAAGCCAAACCTCAACGTACAAGGTCAAGCCCAGCGGCTTTTGCAGCACGCGGCAGGGCTGGCTCTAGCGCCACAACGCCGAGTGATGCTCCTTAGTAGCTGAAAGAAAAGCTGGCTTCCGTCCCGATTGTTCTGCCCCATGATCACAGCTAACCAGGTTCCATCAACCAAAGTGCAAGTTTTATACCAAAAGAGAGTTCAGCTTACTAGGTTGAGGGGTTTCCAGCCAAGACCAGGGAAGAGGGGGAGGGACAGGCCTTGGGAGAGGTCCTGACCCTGCAGGTAGCTGGGACAGCTGGTAGTAATCTGGATCCCAGCTCCAACTAGTGGTGGTCCCCCTGGTGCTTACTCTACAAAATCTAGTGGGGTGCTTTGGGTGTGTTCCTTTTCCACATGTAAAATTCACCTTGGCCTCGAGGAAAGGGGGAAGGGAATGACAGGTATTCCCCCAACCTTGCCTTTTCACCGAGGGTAAGCCAAATTAATTCTTTTCTTTTCTTTTTATTTATTTATTTGATAGAGAAAGAGGGGGAGAGAGAGAGAGAGAGAGAGAGAGAAGGAGAGAGAGAGAGAAAGAAAATGGGCACGCCAGGGACTCCAGCCTCTGCAAACCAACTCCAGATGCGTGTGCCCCCTTATGCAGCTCGCTAACGTGAGTCCTGGGGAATTGAACCTGGTTCCTTTGGCTTTGCAGGCAAAAGCCTTAATCACCAAGCCATCCCTCCAGCCCAAGCCAAATTAATTCTAAAGAGCTTTAAACAGAGCCCAGTGAAAACAGTCAGATGCTGGGTCTTAACTTTGGCATCACTGACATTCTAAGCCCGAGACCTCCGTGTGGCAGGGGTTTGCCCTTTGCCTTGCCACACGTTTAGTAGAGTCCATTTCCTCTACTTAAATATCAGTAATATTTCCTTCACCCTGAATTATGACAATTGAAAGTGTCTTCAGACATTGCCATATGGCCCCCGGGGAGGGGCGACTTCAGTCCCCAGTTGCGAATGCTTACGCTACCCTGCTGAGAAGAGAAGAAAGGTAGTGTGGACAGTGGAATGAGTTGGCTTTTGTGTGTGGAAGCATTGTGTACACTTCTAATAAACTGCTAAGCTCTGGAGTTCAATAGGTGATGTATGTCCCACGGGCTGCACCTCAGTTAAGTAAACAGCCGAATGCTTGAGAGATTGGAAGCAGGCATTGCGGAGCCTGAATGTGTCCATTCACTATTTATCCAAGGACAGCACTGCCAAAGATAGCAAATATTTCCCCTAGGTTTCTATCAACTACTGGAGGGGCTTAATGGGTGACCTTTGATGTTCAGGGTGGATACTTCCCTCCAGAGACCCACAGGATCTCACCACATCAACCAAGTTACAACTGGGAGATTGAGCTTTTCAGTGCAGCAACAAAAGTGGTAGACCACTGATGTTACCTCCCCTTCCCCCTGCTACCCCCCCCGCCCCCACCGCCCAGGGCTGAATCTAGATGGAAGGCACTGGAACAGAGCTGAGTATCATCAGGGACTGTCGCCAGCTTCATTTCAAGCCTAGTCCATTAGGAAAGGACATACAACACCAAGTCAGTGGACACAGATTAATCCAATTCAAATGAATTGATTTTCTTGGAGTGCTGTAGTGTAGAATTAAACGAATTAGCGAGGCAGAGGCTGTTTCAGGATAGAAAGTTGCTTTGTCCTTACGGAGACCCACCTTCTCAGGATTGTACATATCAAGAGAGTCTCTGCATCTGTAGACTCCTGTGTCTCTACCCATTCTGGGAGCTTGTAGAGTACAGAAGTTCAGAGCCTTGGCTGGGGACTCTGGTTCAGTCAATCCACATTCCCACAAGTAACTTCTCTACTTCTTCTCCACACCCAAGTTTGAGAACTATTGTCTAAGACTCCAAAGAGCATCAGTTTTCTAATGTTATTTTTTATTTTTTTCTTTTAGGCCACCCTTCAAAGTCTCACAGGACCCTAACACTATATTTACCATCTCGAGGGAAGAACGCTTATGGAGAAAACCAAATGGCATTAAGAGTTTCTGGTGATGACAAATTGTTCGATTATGTCAACCAGCCACCTGCTGTGTACCAAGTACTATGGACAGTAGGAGAATGAGGGCATTCACATGTAAGACCTTGTAAGTTGTCCCTCCATGTTTTCACGTGTGGCTTCTCAACATCCTTACAATGCAGGCAAAGCCACTTCTGCCATCCCAGGAAAGCAGAAGCTGTGGCTTCCTGTACAGGGCATCACGACCTGTAAGTGGTTAGATAACATGTGTTTGATGGTGTGCTTGGTGCCTTTCATGGCCCTAACATGAGCAGAGAATGATATAAGAACCCAAGTCCGAGGCCAATGCCATGGGAGTAACCCACTTCCAGCTCTGAGGGAAGTCATTTCAGGCTGTGGAGGAAGTGGGAAAATGCACTAAGAAGGGGGTTGGGATGTGGAAGGGAAAGAAGAATTTGTGGAAAGGAGAGCACACCTGGACAGATGAAGAGTGTGAGCTCCATCATCAAACCACTGGTGTTTAATATCTCCACTCTGCCCTTTGCCAAATTTGGTCAATGGCAATCCCTCTGAAAGTTATTCTCTTCTCTCCATCTTCCAGATGAGAGTGACAACTGTGGCCACCTCCAGGGTCCTTTGCAAGATAACAAGGGCAGAGACCACCTGGGATGCCCACGGGCCATTAATAGGTTATCTGACTCAGTCCTCACAATAAACGAACACATTTTGCAAACGAGGAAACTGAGGAACATTTAGGATGATGGCACTTGCCAAAGGCCATGCTGCAGATCCACAGTAGGTGCAAAATTCAAGCTCTAGGCAGTTTAATTTCAGAAGCCTTATGTGTACCTGTTGGTAATGGCTGGAGCACTGATTTGTGGCACATAATAATTACAGGATTATATTCTTTCCCCGGGGATAGTAAACATAGTATTGGGGTCCTGCGATCTTTTGAAGTGAACCTGAAAAGCATTTCTGACTAGGAAAAAGAAAGCTAGGTTTAATGCAAGATGTGGGCGTGCCATAATATCTTTGGTATAATGGGCAGGCAAGCCTGCTTCCAAATGACCTCCTCCACCGCTAAATAAGTGTTAGCCGATGGGCCACTTTTCACTGCTGTCCTGAGCGTGGACTAGCAGGAACACATCTGAAAGCACTCCATATCCCTTCACAAAAGGGTTATTGGTCCGCTCACCAAACCAAACCTGGTTTTATCGAGGCGCAAGAGACACCAGCAAGATGGTATTGCTGCCCTTTTGCCCAGAAAGGTCAAGTTGCCCAGACCACTGAGCTCAGGGATAGGAGTTATAGCTCCAGGGTCGTGCACAGCTGGAGAAGGAGGGACAGTGGTGGTCTCTCGCTGTCTTTACCCCCGACCCCTGAGGAGTGCCTGGTTATACAACATCATCCTGCCAAAACCATTCTTGTGAAAGCTGATTGCGCCTGCTGAACCTTGCCCGGGCACCCATCGCTCAGCCGGGCGTGTTGTGCCAACTTGCTGAGAGGTATCTGAGACATTTCTGTACCTGGAGGCTGAGCTAAGGGCTCTGGATCCCTGACAATTCTTACTTTTTTTTTTTTTCCTTTGAATTCACCTATGTCACCATCATCATGGCGTGCAGAGTTTTCCTAGCCTGTTTTGAATTTTGGTCCAGTAACAGCGCCTGGGTCAGCCATACCTGAAGTCCGCGTCCTGCCACGCTACTTCTGGAGAGATGATCTCTCCGCCAAACCTCTGCTTCCACCATATGTAAATTGGCGTTGAAGGAACAGCTGCCTCAGAGCAGATGCTTTGCACTTAAATAAGCAAAAGACAGTTGGACATATCATTGCCCAACAGCTGTTTGCTAGCATCATTATTATGACTATCACTGTCACTAATTATTTATTTATGTGCATGTGTGCGTGCGTGCCTGTGTGTGTGTGTGTGTGTGTGTGTGTGTGTGTGTGCCGTGTATGTGTGATGTGGAGGTCAGAGTACAACCTTAAGGTGCTTTCCCCTCCCTCTACCTTCTTCTTCCTCTGTTATTTATTTATTTTTTGTTTATTTATCTACAAGCAGAGAGCGAGGGAGATAGAGAGAAGAGAGACAGACACAGAGAGAATGGGTGTGCCAGGGCCTGTAGCCACTGCAAACGAACTCCACATGCATGTGCCCCTTGTGCTTACTTGGGTCCTAGGGAATTGAACCTGGGTCCTTTGGCTTCACAGGCAAATGCGTTAACCGCCAAGCCATCTCTCCAGTCCCCGCTTTTTTAAAATTTAATTTAATTTAATTTAATTTAATTTAATTTTATTTTATTTTAAGGCAGGCTCTTCACCCTTGTTTCAGTTGTTGCAAGCATGCCACCCTAGTGGCCTGTGAGCTTCGGCATTGTGCTTGCTCTGCCTTTCACTGCCAAAGATGTGCTGAGATCACAGACGCACGGGCTGCTTTGCGTGGGTCAGCACGTTCGCAAGCAAGTGCCCTTAAGCCACTGGGCCGCCTCTCCAGCTTCCATTGCCAGTTCTTCCATTTGGCAAGTGGGCGGTGGTCTGGGTTCTTATTTCGGGAACAGGAAACAGTGTTGGGCCGTGAAGAGGCTGCAGCATGTAAGTAATGAGAGGCCGCTGCCCAAGCTCTGGCATCAGATCGGGAAGTGCCCTCGCCTGCTTTCTAATCGTCCCTCTGCCCATGACACCATCCCTACCTACTTCCATCCCCACGCGTCTGCGTGAGAAAGACTGTGATGGAATCTTATTTAACCTGTGCGGCTGGCCCCCCTGTGTCCTGTTTGATGGAAACCAAATCATCCTTCTTCATTTTGCTTCAAGCTCAAGCCTCAGAGGGCTGCAGAGAATTCCAAATCTGGCGATTTTGGAAGCTGGGAGCTCATTTGCCTTTGTCCTGTGAGGCCGGGCTCGGCAGGTGGTGGGGTACTGCTCAGCCCCCTCCTCCCCCAGCATGCACCTCAGCAGGGAGTGAGCTAAGACCAGTGAGTGAAATAAACAAGCGCTTGGAGAGTTTGGAAAAAAAAAAATTCAGCAAACAAACAGAAACCCTGCAGGCTAGTTGAGACCATGGAAACCTCAAACCTAGATGGTTTATTAATTAGTCCTGACACCTCGGACATCCAGCCTGGCCCGTTTAAACTTCCCCACACAAATTATCTGATATTACCATAAACCTAAGAGGCCATGGGATCTGAGAAACATGTTCACACTCCCTTGTCCCTGGCCAGGCAGATCAGTAATACGCTCAGTTCTACTTGGTGCGTGTGGGGGCACGTGGCTACGCAGGTATATATGTGCGAATTTTGGTGTCATTCCTCAATAACACAGCCATACTTTTTATTTTATTCTGTTTTTTTTTTTTTTTTTAAGTATAGGGCCTCTCACTGACCTAAAGTTCACCAGTTAGTCTATAGACTGGCTGGCCAGTGAGTCCCAGGGAGCCTCCCATCTCCACCTCCTCAGGGCTGGGATTCAAAGCATGCCTGCACACCTGGCTATGTTTTTGTGTGGGTTCTGGGGACCCACTCAGGCCCTCCTACTTGCTTACTGGCCGAGCTCTCTCTCCAGGCCTATTCCTACTCTGTTTTGCATGTCTGAAGAGATGGCTAAGGGACAATGTGTGTTTCCGGTGAGAGGAGGTAAGAGATTAAGAAGTGTAAATGTGGTAAAAAGTTAGGCATGAGTATGCTACTAATGATTCCATAGTGGTGTTTAGCCAGAGATACAGTCTATCTATCGTGAGGTTTGACTGGACACCAGCGTGTTGTGTTTGACAGAGCACAGGTGATTGAAGGACCATTTTTAAGGGCCATAGACCTTGTCCCGCTCTGTTTAGCTGTGTGTGAGCATCCGGGTGACGTCTGCCATGTGGCAAAGGGTCCCAAAGCCAGCATCAGGCAGGGACGCTGGCTCAGTGCCGCTCTGTTCTTCCAGTGGCTTCCTTGCCACTGGATGTGAAAGCAAGCAGTC
This sequence comes from Jaculus jaculus, assembly GCF_020740685.1. NCBI lineage: Eukaryota > Metazoa > Chordata > Mammalia > Rodentia > Dipodidae > Jaculus > Jaculus jaculus. The sequence goes on along the minus strand of NC_059107.1, from coordinate 8,204,596 downwards.
AATACCGAGTCGGGGCTGGGATCTCAGTGAGAAGGATGTTGAGTCCACTTTCGTTCTTCATTCTGCAAAACAAGTCCTTCAGCAGGTGGTGGCTTTCGGCAAGCATTCTTGGAATCATCTAGAAGACTTGGAAAAACCGTGCTGGGCTCTGGAATTTCCAGAGGTCTGGAGTGAGATCCTGGAGCTGACATTTTGAACAAGTTGCTAGGTAACGCAGGCATCATTGATCTAAGAAAGTGGGAGGCTCTTTTTCTGAGAATCCCTGGCCCCAGATGCAAAGTGCCCCCCACCACATGGAGTTAAGGTTTTGGGGGTTGACATTTCACACAGCCACTTAGCAACTTTTCCCCAGGGCTGAGTTATTTGGACCTCTCTGTGTTTCCTCTCCATTTTTTTTTTTTTTTTTAATCAGACATGAAAATACTAACTAGCAGAGTCAGTGGTGGCAACTAAGTGAAAACACACATACATACTGTGACTATTCCACAAATACTGCAATATTGCTTTTCATCATTTTCAGTGGCACCCTCGCCGCTGTGCATGAGTGCAGTTCCTCCCTACCTGGGACTCCTGCCCTCCCCATTCCATCCTGAGTCCACCAGCAGCTTTTGGACTGGGCATCGTTGCCGTCTCCCTGAGTTTCTTTGCTCTGTACCAGCTTTCAGGAGCTTCCAGTGAGTGTGGGGAAGGCATGCAAAATCATATAAGTGAATAAGTAAAATGGCTATTGTGGAAAATGCTTTAGAGGAACTAGAGATGGCTAGAATATGAGCAGTTAGGGAGATACTTTAGGTGAAACTTCTGGAAAGATGCCAGTGAGGAAATGGTAGGTGAGCTGAGATCACAGTGAGGTGAAGGTTACCAGAAGTTGGTCCACGGGTGTTCTAGACAAAGGGCCCAGGTGATACGAAGGCCCTGTGGCAGGAAGAGTTTGGCATCTTTAAGAAACTGAGGAAAGACCTGGAAGGCTGGATTCTAACTCTGAGAGGGAAGAACAACAGGTAAGGTTGGAAAGGGTCAGGTTCATTCACAGCCTTATAGACCAAGGAAGGAAGTTTGAATTTATTTATTAATACATTGGATCCTCCTTCCCTCCCTCCCTTCCTTTCATCCCCATTAATTCAATGCATTCACTTAATTGTTTTGAGGCAGTCTCATGTAGCCCTAAGCTGGTTTCCAACTTGCTGTGTAGCTGAGGATGACCTTCAACTTCTGCTCCTCCTGCCTCCATCTCGCAGGTCCTGGGGTTATGGGCGTGCCCTACCAGGCCTCGGGATTCAGGGGACCGAACCCAGGGCTTCCTGTATGCTAGACACGCACTCTACCAACTGAGCCACATGGCCTGCTCAGAAGTTTGCACCTATTTAAGGAGGGGACAGGCATACTCAGCTAAACACATCTGAAAGTCCTATTCGCCTCTACGAGGCAGATGGCGTGGCAGAAGGCAAGCTGGAGGTTCACTCGTGATGGGGGAAAAGATGGTGGTGATGTGGACTTGCAGGCAGCAGCAGAGATGCAAACGAACAAACAACAACAACAAACGAAGCAGTGTTTGGGATCACAGTTACGCAGCCAGGACTATGGCAGGCTGACGAACCAGACATGGGGGATTTAGGACAAGAAATAGCGGATCTTGCTGTGGATTTAACGAACGTGTGTCCAGCTATGATGTCTTTATGAGCCATTGCCCCGGCTCCTGGACCTCCCCTCTGCTCACAGCTCATTTGCTCCCTCAACCAGCCCCACTCCTCCTTTCTTAGGGCTCAGACATCTATTCCAAGCTCCTGGTATGCCCCAGAGGCCTGCTGGCCAAGCTCATAGTGACTGTCCTGGAAGCTCGGATGTCCTATCTGCGTCAATAGGAGGGGAAACCAGCCATCTGGGGATTCTTAACAGAAGGGCCCAGCAGCAGGCAGGACATAAAAAAATAAAGTCATGTGGGTACTCTGGGGATCTGGGGTGCTGAAAGGAAACTAGAAACAAAGGCAGCTTAATATGGAGAGAGAGAATGGGGTCCTGCTGGCTGGGCTGCTGCCTGGTGGTCCTAGGCCAACGTGGCTTCCTCGGTTGCCAGGACAACACATTCTTCAATGGATGTTTCAAATAGGGGAGTGGACTCCAAAGTCAAATGTCTCCTCTCTCCAAGTAGCTCTTTTGTTCAACCTCTGTTCATTATCACCAACCCTGGAACCCTGACACTAAGGCCAAACTGAGGTTTTTATATTTCCTTCCTTCCTTCTGCCCTCCCTCTCTACCTCCTCCCCTCCCCCTCCTTCTGATCTTTCCTTTCTCCCTTCCTCCTTCCCCCTCCCTCTCTCTCTCCCTTATTTTATTTTTCTTTCTTTCTCTAAAAATATAACCATAAATGTCTCCATCAGTACAATGATTTTTTTAAAAAAATATTTGAACGGAGAGAAAGAGTGTTGTATGGATGTGTATGGCTGTGCCAGAGCCTTTTGCCTCTGCAAACAAACTCCAGACACATGTGCTACTTTGTGCTTCTGCCTTTGTGTGGGTACTGGGGATTTGAACCTAGGCCAGTTAGGCTTTGTGAGCAAGCATATTTAACTACTGTTCTCCCCAGCCTTACAGTGCTGTTTATTACTGTTGTTGTTGCCTTGTTTTTGTTTGCAGGTGTTGGCCACGCTGGGATTTTGTGTTTGATTTTTATGTTTCTCTCCTTTGGCTACTCTTTCCCTCGGTTGGCATGGGAACCCCGAAGCACTGCTTGAGAAAGGCTCCACCCACCTTGTCCGGCACTCTCCCATGCTGCCCAAGTGCTTTGATGTGTTCATAGAGCTCTGGAAGCAGCAGCCTTGATGCTTCGCAGGCGGCAGGGTTCTCTGGCTTCCAGAGTCTCAGAGGTCCCGGGGGCCCCAGGACAGACCCTACTCCAGAGAAGAGGCAGGACTGCACCAGGTCATGTGAGTCAGCAGTGAGCGAAGGACCCAGGCCTTTGACGCAAGGCTGCTGCCCACCCGCCCTTGTGGGATGCTTCTGAGCCTTGGCGCGTTGGTGCAGACAGATCGTTAACTTCCTCCCGAGAGGAGCTTTAACGACCAAGTGGAGGCTCATGTTATCAGCACATCGAGGAAAGGGTGAACGTTTCTTTAACCCAAGATGCCAACACATGGGTTTGGCAGTTCGATGTTCATATGTAGCTTTTAGACTAGTGAAAAACTAACATGGTGAGCACACTGATGCCTCACTGTTGACCCATTCTGACAATCACTTTTCTTCTACACATCAAACATCCTCCAAACATTTCACGTGTGTGTGTGTGTGTGTGTGTGTGTGTGTGTGTGTGTTTAATGGGATGCAGTGACAATGACAAGATTTAGTTTCATGCTTTTATTTTCAGTAGCTTGTCATTTGGATTTATGGGGCAGAGGGTGAAGATTGCACGCATGGATATGCTGCGGAATCTCCAAGTCAGGGCAACTGACATTCACGCAAGTACGCGTCATTGCCTTGCAGTGAGGGCTTTCCAAGTATACTTTCAGAATTTAGAGATGTATCATGTATTTTTATCATCGTCAAGTTGCCACACGGCACGTCACCAGACTCATTCCCCTCGTTAAACAGAACCGTCCTGCTCTTTGACAAACAAGACCCCTTCCTCGCCACTGCCCCTGCTCCGGGCCTTGAGTCAGCAGCAGTCCAAGCTCCAGATCCCGCTTTTACGTGACATAATGTTCTGTTCAGTCCTCTGCGACTGACTTCCTGTATTCAGCACAATAGCCTCCAGATTCACACTGTTTTATCCCAAATAGCAGAATTTCACTCCTTTTAAAAGATGATTAGTCAATATATTCAATCTATCATCTATCTATCTATCTATCTATCTATCTATCTATCTATCTATCTATCTATCTATCTCTCTATCTCTCTATTTTGTTGGGGGGAGATCTCTGTGTGCATGCCTGCACATGACACAGTCAGAGGACAACCTCAGGGTGTCTGCACATACACGGAACCTTGTTTGATTCAGCATCTCTCTTATTCACTGTTGCATATTTCGTGTGTCTGAACCTCTAGCTGCTAAGGTTTTCCCGGCTCCACCTTCCATTTTACCCATGGGTGCACAGGAATTATGGACATGTGTGCTATTGTGTCTGTTTACACAGGGATTGGGGAATCCAATTGTCAGGATTGGGCAGCATGCTTTTAACTACTGAGCTATCTCCTCAGCCCACTATACCACATTTTAAATCCATTCATCTGTTTATGGACCCTTAGGTTGTTTTGTAACTTGGCTGCTATAAAAAATGCTTCAGTAACTGTGGGACTGTAGAACTCTCCATTACACACTGATTCCAGTCCCTTTGCACATCCACACAGAGTGCTGAGTAGTTCCAGTTTTAGTTTTTAAAAAATATTATTTATTTATTTATTTGCAAGGCGAGAGAGAGAGAGAGAGAGAGAGAGAGAGAGAGAGAGAGAGAGAGAGAGAGAGAATGGGCTGTCAAAAGAACTCCAGATGGGCTGGAGAGATAGCTTAGCAGTTAAGCGCTTGCCTGTGAAGCCTAAGGACCCCGGTTCGAGGCTCGGTTCCCCAGGTCCCACGTTAGCCAGATGCACAAGGGGGCACACGTGTCTGGAGTTCGTTTGCGGAGGCTGGAAGCCCTGGCACGCCCATTCTCTCTCTCTCCCTCTATCTGTCTTTCTCTCTGTGTCTGTCACTCTCAAACAAATAAAATAAATAAATAAATAAAATAAACAACAACAAAAAAATTGTTTTAGGGCTGGAGAGATGGCTTGGCGGTTAGGCGCTTGCCTGTGAAGCCTAAGGACCCCGGTTCGAGGCTCAGTTCCCCAGGTCCCACGTTAGCCAGATGCACAAGGGGGCGCATGCATGTGGAGTTTGTTTGCAGAGGCTGGAAGCCCTGGCGCGCCCATTCTCTCTCTCTCCCTCTATCTGTCTTTCTCTCTGTGTCTGTCGCTCTCAAATAAATAAATAAATAAATAACAAAAAAATAATAAAAAAAAAAGAACTCCAGAATCATGTACCATTTTGTGCATCTGGCTTTATGTGGGTACTAGGGAGTCAAACCCAAGCCATCAGACTTTGCAAGCAAGTGCTGATCCATCTCTCTAGCCCTTAGGTTTTTGAGGAATCATTGTGCTTTCTTCCAAAATGACTAGTGGTCCTGACATGGACGGTACTAATCCAGTAACAGGCGCAGCATGTGAGGGTCCCTCTTCCCCATCCTTCAGCCTTGTCGTCTTTCGTCTTTTGAACCAGAGCCATCCTAACAGCTACGGGGGGACCTCTCATTGTGGGCGTCAGTTGTCTATGTGTGCTGATTAGTAATGTTGGACATGCTTTCACGTATCTGTTGGCTATACTCAGATCTTCTTGAGAGTAATATAAATTCAGGTCCTCTGCCCATTCTTAATAGGGTTGTTTGTTTTCCAGTTAAATACAATCCATCTCAAAATTTGAGTGCTACTCTTCACAGAAATAGAAAAACAAAACAAACAAAAACCTTCCAATTTTTATGGGAACACAAAAACATCAAGTAGCCAGGCAATCTTGAGGTGAGGGGGTGGATGGGAAGACTGGAATGATCACAGTACTTGTTCCAAGCACTCCGAATCTACAGCAATTGAACACTGGTGTTGGCCTAGACACAGATCCTCTGACCAACGGCACATGATAAAGTGCCCAGAAGAAAACCCAGGCATCACTATGGTACATTGATTTTCCACAAAGCTGCCAAAAGCACACAATGGGGAAAGGGCAGTCTCTTCAATAAATGGCACTAGAAAACTCTGACCATCCACATGACAGAGAATGAATCTGAATGCTTATTTATTATAGGAGAATCAAATCAAGACAGATTAAAGACTTAAAGGTAATAACGGAAACTACAGTTCTTACAAGAAACATGAAGCAAAAGCCATGTAGTCCTGGCCCGGACTGCTATATCTGGTTGCATAGGACTGCAAAAAGCCCTGGTAAGAAAAGGTAATCTTACTAAAAAAAAAAAAATAAATAAAATGAAACCACCTTACCACACTATGTTGGGTGATGAGCAGTAAGTAATCAGAGCAGGCCGCAGTGGCAGTCTGTGTGGGTGTGTGCTGGCCACCGCAAAGCTGGCATTGGGTTCTGTGGCTTCTCACTTGCGTCATAAAGACTGAGTGGGAGTTTCGAGGCTTGCAGAGTGCGGGCCTGAGGTGAGCTACAGCAAGCTGCTTGGGGAAAATTGCACCACAGTGTTGGAGCAAAATACGTTTAGTGTTTACTTGATGTGGTAGGCTCTTATGCACGGCATTTCACCAGCAATTTTTCATTCTATGCCTGCTAAGACCATCTGACAGGGACTGTTATTAATCCCATCTGACAGTTATGAAAACCAAAACTCAGAGATACTACGTTAATTTCGCCCGATGTTCCACAGGCAAGAAAACCACAGATATAGGATTCGCGTCATCTTTGGCAACAAAGACTAGGCTCCTAGCCTTTGGTCTTGATGAGCTCGGTTCATCAGGGACACACAGACCAAGCCAGGCTGTGGAAGGAGCCAGGGTGCCCAGGATCACAGCAGCGCCGGCCAACGACCCAGGCTGGAGCCTCATTGCCCTATTTCTGCTTTTCCTCTGGGCCATTCTACGGCTCTCACTGACTCAGGACAAATTGAAGAGACTGAGAGGGAGGGTGTCAGAGAAGCAAGCCCTCCACTTGAAAGGCGCCACATTCCCTGCACATCACATCTCCTCCTTGGTTCGGCCTCCATTAGGTTTTCCCAGGGATCTGTGTGGGCGGGGAATTCAGAGTATCTGCGGATCACAGATGTGCATATTTTCTTGGTCTAGTGAGACGAAGAGAAGCAGGAGGAGGCTGGGCACAGGGCCAGCCCTCAGCAAATCCGTCAGAATCTAAGACCTAGTCTCCAGGACTACCTAGTTCCCTATGTGCACCCCTTTTCTGTCCTTTTGTGGGTGCTTCTGCTTGCTTCCCATCCTGCATCGACACGTTCCCTTGTTGCAAAGGAATCGCCTCAGTTGCCAGTTGTGTTTTTCTCAGCCAGGGCTGCCACAACAAAAGTCTTTAGCATGGGCAGCTGAAACAACAACGTCCTTCTCGCGGTTCTGGAGGCTGGAAATGAGACATCCCGGTGGCAGCATGGTCAGGCCTGGCCTCCACTCTCTTCCTAGCTTCAGGATCGCGCTCTGTGGGAGTTCACATTGCCTTTCCTCGGTGTATATGCATGGAGAGGATTGGGAGCGAGCTCTCTGGGTTCTGTAATAAGAGCTCTAACTCCATCACGGGGACTCACCCTTATCTAATCTGAATTCTCTTCAAAGATTCCCTCTCTAAATTCCATCCCACTGGGAGTTAAGATTTCAACAGATAGGTTTGGGGTGCGGATAACACAGTGCAGTGCATAGCGCCAGCCCACGATGGTAACGCTTTGCTCAACAGGATTTAGTCAAGCAATGCTAAGAAGCCGTCAGGTTTGAAGCCAGTGAGTAATTCCCTTCCTCCCTTTCTTTTCTTCCTCTACTTTCTCTTCCTCCTCTATCTTCTTCTTATTTTTCTTATCTGGTGAGTGTGTGTGCACATGCGTGTTAAATATGTGTGTTAAGTGCACCATGCATGTGTGTGCAGATGCCTTGTCCTATGCACCCATGTGTGGAGACCATAGTTGGATATTGGGCGCCCTCCTGTCATCAGTCATCTGCCTTATTTTCTTGAGACAAAGTCTCCTACTGGACCTGGATCTTGCTATTCCTCCTCCTCCTTCTCCTCCTCCTCCTCTTCTTCTTTTTTAATTTGACTGACAGACCAGCAAGCCCAATGATCCTCTATTCAGTGCTAGGGTCACAGGCATGTGTGGCCATGCCTGGCTGTTTCCACGACTTCCATGGGGCTGACTCAGCTAGTTCATGCACGCACAGCAAATGCTCTTACCCGCTGAGCCCTCTCCCCAGGCTTGGGTGGCTTTCTAACAGTGATGTCACCGGTACTGGGCCATCAAGGTGGAGGGAAGGAGGCAGGCGGCAAGAGTGCCAGCGTTTCCATAAGCCGCTCTGCTCCAGAGGTGCTGGAACCCGGAGGAAGCCCCCCATGACGGCTCTCCCACTAGGTAGGCCAAGGACTCAGAGCATGCCTGCCCTCTGCTCACTTGTCTTTGCTTGGCTCAGGGAGCCACAGACAATCCAGGGGACCCTTTCCTGAAACACACACGTTGAGGTTCGGGGTGAAGGCTGTTCATACACATGGGCTCTTCCTTCTCAGAGTCTCCATCCGTTCTCACTAGAAAGCCTCGCCATGTCCTCAAGCACCGAGATTTCTTTACAATGCCCACAAGAATTGATTCTTTTCTCTCGAATGAAGTCCTGTGCAGAGTGAGTGCTTGCTGTCCCAGGATCACAGGGACAAAGCTTGCACTTGGGTTTGCCAGCTCCGGGCTGAGTCTTAGCACGTCCTCAGCTTCTCTGCACAAACTGGCTGTTTAATTTCTTTTGTAATTTAATTTTTTATTGACAATTTATATACTTACAGACAATAGACCATGATATTTCCCTCCCCTCTCCCATTTTCCCCTTCACAACTCCGTTCTCCATCGTATCCCCTCCCTCTCTCCATTAATCTCTCTTTTATTTTGATGTCATTGTCTTTTTGTCCTATTATGAGAGGTCTTGTGAAGGTTCTGCTATGCACTGTGTGGTCATGGATATATATTAATTTTGTATTACCTTTAATTATCTATTATGTATGCAATAATATATATATATGTGTGTGTGTGTGTATATGTATACATACATATATATATATATATATATATATATATATATATATATGTATACATACATATATATATATATATATATATATATATACACACACACACACACACACACACATACATATATATCCCCAGAGTCTGGAGTTACTTCCAGGGACACATCTGAAGGCGGGTTTGCCAGTGGTTTCTTAGTGACAATGAGGGATAGCACAGCAGCAAGGTTGGCCTGAGTCAACTTGGTGAGTATTTATCTGAGCTGGAACCTGGTGTCCTCCCGGGTGAAACTGTGTGAAGAGCCAGCTCTAAGCATAGATGGGGCACACTGAGAGAATCAGGAAACCTGGATTGGAAGGTCCTGGACCCCAGTGGTTACAGACAAACGTGTCTGAGCTCTCTGGGCTTCAGTGTCACCCTTGGTGAAGCAAGATTTAAGTTGGCACTGAGATTCGACAGCTATTTATAGGCAATACAGCAGAAAGAAGGACTGCTGAGTTTTGAAAATGCATGCTTTTTAAAGAAACTAACAAGACACATTAACATATTAAAAAGTCCTCAAACTCCTAAAGAATAGTATCTCTCCTTTGATTAATCAAGCATGATTCATTATTGGCCATAAAACCTGCCCTCATCAGCCACACCCCAAGGAAATCTTGTTACCATGAGAAGAACATCAGAGTTCCCTTTCTTTCTTTCTTTCTTTCTTTCTTTCTTTCTTTCTTTCTTTCTTTCTTTCTTTCTTTCTTCTGTTCTTTCTTCTGTTCTTTCTTTCTTTCTTTCTTTCTTTCTTTCTTTCTTTCTTTCTTTCTTTCTTTCTTTCTTTCTTTCTTGTAATGGGTGTGTATGAGCATGTGTGTGCATATATTTGTATGTAGGTGCACATAGAGGCCCGATGACAATCTTAGCATCATTACTTAGGCTCCAACCACTATTTTTGGAGACAGGGTCTCTCATTCTGATTAGGTTAGACTTACTGGTCTGTGATCCCGAGGGCTCTTCCTGTCTTAGCCTCTCTTATGCAAGGATTACAAGCATGTACCTCTATGCCAACTTCTTTTTAATGTGTGCATTGTAGGTGAAACTCAGATCTTACTGCTGACAAAGGCCAAGTGCTTCACCCAGTGAGCCATCTTCTCAATGCTGAAGCATAATAGCTGTAATGAGAATGCTGCATCAACTAGAATGTTCCTGACCCCGGGCTCTGTGCCGCGGACATGGGGGTGTTGTGTAACATCTGACATCCCACCACCTTGGTCTTGCCTCAGATGACTCAAACAGATGTTCAATAATGATATTAATTTTCATGATAGAAGTAGGTCCTTGTTTGGGGACAAGGATCTTTGCAATAAGTGCTATTAAAACTTTATTATTCTATCTCTTAATTATTTTCTTCTCCTGGCCTTCACAGCCTTCTATGGTTAGAAGTCAGTCTACCCTAAATCTATCTTCCAAATCCACTATGTTCGAGTCTCTACCTTCACATTTGAAAAGAGCCTCACTCACCCTCCCTTTCCCAGCCACAACTCCAGAAGGATCCATTTTGACAGAGCCCCCTGGATCCACAGATTCCTTCTGATCAAGCCAGTGTTGAACTAGAATCACACGACTATGTGAGGATCTCACCAAGGTAAATCTCCTCAAGCTACATTTCCGACACTGTATATGTTCCTTTATTGTTTTAAGGGAGTCAACTCAAAGCAAGATCTGGAGGGTGAGCAGAACTTTGCTGACCACTGGCCGAAGAACTGAGGGGTGCAGTGGCTCTATTTGGGGTCATGTTGTTGTCATTTTCAGAGCAAAGAGGCTCAAGCTCTAGATATTTCCTAACTCAATTATGAAATTCCATCCAGAGCGTTTTTATTCTCCATCCCCTCATGTGAACAAGATTTTCTGACTAAGGCTCTAGAGGGCACATGCAAAGCAGCTTGTCATCACAAACCATTCTGTGGAACCAATAAGAACCCATTCATTTATTGGGTGCTTCCTCTGTGCCAGGTCTTATGCTAAGCACTTTCCGGGTTTATCTTCAGTCCCCACACTTGAGGAGGTCTGTGTCATGCCTACCACTTTACAAAATAAGAAAGCAGGGCTTTGAGAGGGGAAGTTGATTAGAAAAATCATGTGGGATAGAAATGTAGGAAAGTATAAGTTTTTGCTCTCAACCATTGTCCTCCTATCTTGAAGACATACATTGAGAATTGCCCTAGGCAGTAGAGTCGCAAATGTGGACTGGGTTATCATATTCCACTGCTCCCCAGGAGTTTAGGGTCTCTGTGGTGAATGTAATCTTCTCTCAGGTATGGACTGGTAGAAAGTCAAAGAACCAATAAGACTGTACAAAGGCTGAACTAGTAAGATAAAGGAAAAAGTAACCTCCTGTCCCGGAAGGGATAATGAGACGTGGCTTCACAGGACAGGGCTAACCTCGGAGGCCATAACAAGACTGTATTGTCCACACTCCCATCATCTGTCCTCTTTGCTCTTGCAGGGGTCGCCTGGGTGGTTTCTCTGGTCCCTTCTGTGGTATATTGGACCATTGCTATAGGATGACATGCATGTTCCCTTTGCCAAGTGACTTTGGCATTCCCCTTAGACTGTATTGTCCCATCCTGTGACTATTTGGTTCAGCCGTGTGTCTTGTGTAAGCCGGTGGGTTATGACAGGTCAGGATGCAGGAAGCGGGTTTCCGTGCTCCTGCATGACAAATTCGAACTCTGACTCCCAGAGCACCTGCAGGAGGAGCAGGTGCAGTCGCGACCCCTGAGCCTCACTCGTGAGAGACCCTCAAGGCAGCGCTAGGCCTTCTGGGAGTCCTGCTGATTCAGCTGGAACACCATAATGGCTAAAAAAATGAAAATTTTTGTTTTAAGCAACTAAGATATTGGTGCTATTTGTTGTGCAGCAAACACTGCCTTATAGGCACTATGTTCACATCAATTCACACATATCTCTTCTCCTCAGGAAAAATGTGTTGCCTGGAATACCTGAGGAGGGGTGTAAACATTCCCTTAGCCCATCAACCTTGTATAAGAACACACAGACATTGGACCATGGGATTTGCCACTGGGATACTTATCCATAACCCGAGAGGGTTCCTGGGACAATCAGGATAGAAACTGGTTTTCACAGTGGGCTGGGCTTAAGGAAGAGATGCTAGTAAGTACAATGTCTGTTCAGTCGTTTTCCAAAGCCTGCAAACTACCCGGATGCTAGAATGCCCATGACCCTCAGGAGCACTTGCTCTCTGCTCCGCCTCCCGTGTGTCCTGCCCTGCACATTGCCCATGCGGCTGGCCCCTTCCACTCCACACTGGAGTTTCCTCCTGTCTGGCTCCTTCCAACTTTGAGGTCCAAATTTGGACGTGGAGCTCTCTGTGCTCTCCAGGGCTGTGACGTCAGAGTATTTAGGGATGCCGGCCCTTATCCTGTCTGCTCAGACTTCTCCAATTAACCACTTCAATTAACAAGTGGATTTGGCACAGGGATAAGATGGAGTTTTTCAACTTTACATTTCCATCACATGCAATTTAAACTTTCAATTCTTTTATAATCACACACTTGGAAAGGGATCTATCAAGAAGCCATTTAGTTCCTTCTTCTCTGTGAAATGATAAATGCATGAATGAACACACACACACATGCACACACACACACACACAGAGTTCCTGCTACCTTGATTTAAAAAACAAAACACTCCCTTGGGATCCTTTGGAGAGAAAACAGGACAGATAGTCAGTCCCACCGCTCTCTTCGGAAAGCCACCACAGCGGGCCCAGCTTCTCCCTCCCCTGCTGTGACATCGTTACCCTCTGGTCCTCCTGCCTTGGCAGGAAGTGCATCTTCATAGGTCCTGGACTTGCCCATGAGACATAGTACAACCTAGTAATGCAAGCATATGCCCCAGGATGCCAGAGTAACCCTATTTGCCTGGGTCAAACCTCCGTCTCCCTCTCTAGATCCAGACTGTCGATGGAACATGCCTGTGTGGCTGGCTCCTTACACTGCTCATTGGAGCTTCCTCCCATCTAGCTCCTTCCAACTTTGAGGTCAGAGTTCAGAATTTATTTCCTTGGAGGAGCTTTCCTTTACCACCTAACCTCAAGTACAGGGTGATGGACTTGGCTTTTTTTCTTTCTTTCTTTCTTTCTTTCTTTCTTTCTTTCTTTCTTTCTTTCTTTCTTTCTTTCTTTCTGTCTGTCTTTCTTTCTTTCTTTTATTTTTTTTTCTTCTCCATCCACCATGATGACTAGGTTGCCACATTCTATTTTCTTCACAACACTAGTAATGTTCTTCCTTAAAAAAATAAGTGTGTTTATTGTACAACTGGAATCCATGGTCCATGGAGATCAAAGCACAGCTGTCACCCTCCAGTGCCGCCAGAGGACGGCTGGGTGAGTGTTGAGGGCATCAGCCAGTTGCTGTGAAGCACAGCACAGGCCCTGGGTCAGTGGTAGGTAACAAACATCAAACCCTCCCTGGGACGCTTCCAGGCGTGTGGCCGGCGGGGACAGCCCAGCTCGGCTTGTGCCTTTCTTTCTTGGGCTTGCTGGATCATCTCTTATGTTTGGGTTTCCCTTTCTTCTAGGGCCAGTAGGCTTTTTTTTGGGGGGGGGGTAGGGTGCAGCAAGCTTTTCTCATAGCTTATGCTATGAGAAATCTATCTATGAGTATCTACATTTCCAAAGCAGGTTATGTGGGAAGACCTTACCTAAATGGGTCGGGAGAGTTCCCACTTCCTAAACAGTTGAAGGAGAGAGACAAGGGCTTGCCAGCTGAGCGGTTAAGAAAGTGGCTCAGCATGGCAAGTGCTTGCTGAGAAAGCGTGAGGACCTAGGGTCACATCTCCAGCACCCACATAAAGTACGGAGCATAGTGGCTCACGCCTGTAACCCTAGCACTGGGAGCACAAAGACAAGAGATCCCTGGGGCTTACTGGCTAGCCAGTCCAGCTGAACTGGTGAGCCCTGGGTTCACCTGAGAGAATAATATAGACAGCAATTGAGAAAGACACCCCAGGTTGACTTATGGCCTCCACACACACCTCTATACTCCACAAAAATCAATGACTGACTACATGAATGTTCTCTAGAACAGTCGAACTTTTAGATAAATGTCTTTCCAGCCATGAGAACCCTTGGCCTCACCAGGGCTAATCCGGGAATGCCAGGGCACGGTCAGTGTAATGACTCCATGTGAGAAAACCATGCCACGCCTCCCTCGGAGGCACTGGCTTAAGTTCTAAGCCTGTCTAGCAGAGGTTAAAGTCTTTTTGTGATCTTACCCTCCATGGTCCTTTCTTCGAGCCCAGGGAAGTTTTCATCACTGCTAAGAACTAACGGGGATGGAACCAATTAGAAGAACGTACCATCTGGTGGTGTGGGCTTATCAGGTTTGTAGCCAAGATTCCAACTGAGACTGTGAAAGAGTTTGTGCCCATTAGCTTGTGTGAGCAGAGCAGGAAACGTCTTGGTCACCAGGGGAGCCTACAGGTGCCTCAAGTTCTAGATACTTCAAGGAATACCCTCAAAGGACCCCCCTCACATCCCAGGATACTCATGAGATGGCAGCATTCTCAAAACCATCCCATGGGCAATGATTATCAAAGACCCCTCGCTGCTCTGGCTAATCCAGCTTCCCTCAGTTTCAAACCTCTTGACCTGCTGACCATTGATCACGGCTTCCTTGTCTTCTTGGAGACTCTGCTGACTTAGGCGTGTGGGTCGTTGCTCTGTGTGGTTTGAGTTCCCCTCTCTAGGGTTTCATCTCTGAAGGGTGCAATAGAACACCTGCCTTAGTTTGCCCATGGAGCTTCTAGCCTCTCTGCCATGGCTGGCAGCATTCTGGTTTCCTCTGGGGAAATTACTCTTTCCACTGCCCATTGGCTGTGCTGATTCAAATCAACAATCATTTGGTCCTTCCTGTAGACCAAACAAAAGACTTCAGTATCCTGGTCACTGTATCACATTCAGAAATAAATGTGTACCCTGGCCTTCATGCAACAACCACAGTCCCAAGACATTGGTGAAGGTGATGGAACAGAGAAATTACCTTCCCAGTGGACTTTGAACTGCGTAGGTGAAGGCTGGGAGGTTTGGGTTCACATGTGGAATATGTGTGTCTAACAGCAAAGCAATTTAGAAGAATTAAGTTCTCTAAGCTGAAAAATCTAGAAGTCAGGGCTGGGGAGATGGCTCAGTCAATATGGTCCTTGCATTACAAACATGAGGACCTCAGCTCAATCCCCAGTACCCAGGTAAAGATTCCAGGTGAGGTGGTACCTGCTTATAATCCAAGAGCTTGGGAAGCAGAGACAGACAGGTCACCAATATTCAGTGGCCGGCCAGTGTAGCCTAATTGGTCAGCACCGGACCCATGAGAGACCCTGTCTCAAAATGGGTGGATAGTACTCCTGATAGAAGACACCCTCAGTTTTCCCTCGCTCTCCATACAGGCATGCACAAGCACGGCCACACACGAACACACACACGCATGCATGCAGATGTCTTGAGGCCAGGTCTCCACGTGGATAGTGTCATTCAAGTCCTGGACTCTCGAGATGCCTGGAATCAAGTCTATGCAGACAGCAGTTGGGTTTCTGTCACTTGTCACCAAAGGTGCCCTGCGCAGATAGAGTCAGTCTTCTGGGACTGCAAACAAGAGCTGAAGCCCAGGGTTCTCTGACCCACCCCTGGCACCGTGCCTGTGCGCCTCAGAGACAAGGATGCTTTCAGAGTTGGGGCACTTGGGCATTTAGGCCTGGGGCACTTGGTCTTGAGGTTTTCATTTCTGAAAACAGATTCGCCCGTAGTCGCCAAAGATTAATTAGTCACATCGTCCTTGTAGTGCATTAATGTCAAGGGGTAAGCAGCCTGGTTCACTCTGTCACCCACCCTTCCCCAGCACTTCAGATCTTTTCAAAGCCTCCATGTGAGTTCTAACGACCCAGGAGACCCTGCTTTTATCGCCATGCATTGACATCTGGAAGCTAAGTGGACACAAGGACTTCTCAAGGTCATTCTGCCCGTTATTGTTGACATTGGGTAAGTTCTCTCAGATCCTGCATACACTATTCTATCACTGCTCATCACAAATAATTCTCCTGGTCTTATTGCTCATAAAAATCACAGAAAAATACATACAGGTGACTGAGTGTTTTTTAGCGTACTCATCACAAAATTGTCTTTAAGGAAAAAAAAAGATGGAAATGAACTAGACACCCAGTAGAAAGAGATGGCACAAATAAGTCAGGATATACACGTATTGTTATGAACTCTTAGGAAATTTGAAATTAATGTGTAATGGTAAAGGTGGCGTGAGTGTTACATGAAGAAAAAATATCATATCATTAAACACTAAACAAGTTGTCCATTTAAAAAATATCTTAATTTATTTATTTGCAAGCAGAGAGAGATAGGCAGATGATGGGCATGTCAAGGCCGCTAGTGGCTGCAAATGGACTCCAGGTGCACGTACCACTTTGTGCATCTGGCTTTACATGGGTAGTGGAAAATCAAACACGGGTCATTCAGCTTTGCAGGCAAGTGCCTTAACTGCTGAGCTGTCTCTCCAGCCCACATCTATCCATTTTAAAATGTGTTTTCAACAACTGATGGTGAATTGACCTTTAATATTCTGATTGCAGAAGTTTAATTTTGTTTGATGCGCATGTTCCCATTCTGTACTATAATGCTTTTGTACAAAAAGGGAGAAGATATGTCAAAAAGTTATCTCCATTCTACAGGTTCTACATGATGATGCCCTAAAATGGGCCAAGCCACTGGGTGTTAATTTCATTAGCTTCATTAGCCTCTTAATCCCAGGTTTGGTTGTCTCTTCTGAGGCCTGAACTTGCAAGGGCTGTGGGCTTCCCTGCACTCTTGAGACAGCAGGCTGGGGCACACCAAAGTACAAGAGCAGCAAGATTGGGTTGATTGTGTTGGGAAGAGATGTCTGGTGCCCTTAGCACCCTGCCCCCCTGAACTATGACTGGCATACAGTACTACCAGCTGCTTAAGCATAGAGGGCCTTATCATCTCAGCTTGCACCTAGGCAGGGAGGCAGGCTATTGTTACAAAGTGGGAGAGAGCTGCAAGCAGACATGGGCTGAGGAGAGCCTGCCCAGTCCACATCTGTCTAGAGACCAAACTGGAACCCTTAGACCACCCTGGCTCCTCGTCTCCCCCTGAGAGCTATTTCCACACCTGTGGAGAGGGAAGAGTGAAAATGCCCACCTCGTGGTGATTTGAAACCCACTGCCATGCAGTTCTTCTTGCAATGACCTCATGTGTTTATGCTAGGGTCATCTTCTTTTTTTTTTTTTTTAATTTTTATTAACATTTTCCATGATTATAAAATATATCCCATGGTGATTCCCTCCCTCCCCACCCCCACACTTTCCCGTTTGAAATTCTATTCTCAATCATATTACCTCCCCATTACAATCATTGTAATTACATATATACAATATCAACCTATTAAGTATCTTCCTCCCTTCCTTTCTCCACCCTTTATGTCTCCTTTTCAACTTACTGGCCTCTGCTACTAAGTATTTTCATTCTCACACAGAAGCCCAGTCATCTGTAGCTAGGATCCCCATATGAGGGAGAACATGTGGCGCTTGGCTTTCTGGGCCTGGGTTACCTGACTTAGTATAATACTTTCCAGGTCCATCCATTTTTCTGCAAATTTCATAACTTCATTTTTCTTTACCGCTGAGTAGAACTCCATTGTATAAATGTACCACATCTTCATTATCCACTCATCTGTTGAGGGACATCTAGGCTGGTTCCATTTCCCAGCTATTATAAATTGAGCAGCAATAAACATGGTTGAGCATGTACTTCTAAGGAAATGAGATGAGTCCTTTGGATATATGTAGGGTCATCTTCTTTCGAAACAAACTGGAGCTCAACAAGGATCACCGACTTGCGCCGAGGGCCCGTAGCTCTCTTGTATCAGCAGACAGGCCGGGATTTTGATCAGGAACCCTTGATGTGAAAGATGGAGCCCAGTGTCTTTTACGAGGAGCTTTCAATGTGAATCGTACTGGGTTTCACACGCATCACTTTCCAGTTATACAACAGGAGGCATCCAGAGAAGTTGACAGTGCAGCCAGCCGCGGCTCTCAGAGCGCCGACCGCAGCACGGCGCAGGCTTGCCCTTGCCACCGCCATTGCTGTGGCATCATTCATTCGCTCATTCATTCACTTAGCACCAATGCACGCTATTCTTGGTGGAGGTTAAAATGAGAGGTCAAAGAAAACATGGACACTGATGTCAGGTTGCTTTTTGTAGTGGCAGATAAGACAGAACTGAAGTGACTGAGGTCCAGGGCGATGTGAGGGTTCTGTTACTATGTGGGGGATACAAAGGGCTGAGGTGCAGAGGTTAGAGTGAACATAAGCAAGCAAGGGAGGCTCATCAGTGGAACGGGCAATGGATGCAGAGCAGGACAGAAGTCCTTCTCCTCCTTCCCCCTCCCTCTCTGTCCCTTCCTTTCTTCCTTCTTGCCTCTCTTCATTTCCTTCCCTCTCTCCCTCTTTCCTCCCTTTCTTTCCCTCAATCTCTCCGCCCTTCCTTCTTTCCTTCCTTCTTTGTTCTTTCCCTTTTTCTTTTTTTCTGACCCTCCCTCCTTCCTTTCTCCCTTCTTCCATCCTCCTTCCCTCCACTATCCCTTCCCTTCCTTCCTTCAACAAGGTCTTCCTATGCATCCCATACTGGCTTCCAACTCACTATGTAGCCCATGATCACTTCAAGCTCATTGTCATCCTCCTGCCTCAGCAGGTCAACTGCTGGGATTGTGCACATGGGCCACCACACCTGGCTGAAGGACAGCATTCCTAGGGAGGGGCTGTGGGAGGAGCTGTTTGCAGGCCCAAGTGGAAGAAACAGCAGTGTGAATTTGAGAGCTAGAGTTGCCCCACATGAGCAGAGACCGAGACTTAACATTCTGCCTGGCTTCCTCGCTGACGAATCCAGCGAGGAATCTAGATGGTTTCCTGCCATACACAGGCCTGCACACCTGGGCCACAGAAGCACACCTGTCACCTTACCCACACGCCACCAGCCTTCGCTTCCTCCTCACACTGATGTCACTCTTCCCCTTCTTCCATGCTCCATCCCCGCATGGAGACCAGAGGCCATTGCTACACAAGCCAAGTGTGTCCCGCCCACAGTGCCTACGTGGCAAGGTGTTCTCAGACGCTTAACTCCCAGGGAGGAAGCAAAAGTCTCAAGAGGTACTTTTCTGCTTGAAAGTCTCAGACAGATCCCCTTCAACTCAAAATCCACAAGCTGACCGTTGCGTCCTTTCCAGCAACACACTTTCCCTCACCTGCTCACCTCGTCAGAACTCTGCCCATTCTACAACTAGAGTTCTCGGCTGTCTCCAGCACTGTGTCTCAAGCTTCTTCAGTTCTTACCTCCACCACTAGTCCTGCCCCGGCCCCTGCCCACAGCTGGTCTCTTCCAGGCTTTCCTAGCATAGTCCTTGTACCACGGAGCCTTTAGCACAACCATCTGTGTGCTTCCCTTACCCAGTAAGCACCAGGAACATGGGCTGCTCTCTGGCAGTGTTCCCGGCAGTAGGCATTCCATATATACGCCTGGAATAGTAAATGGACACTTCTGCATGTACGTAGAAAAATGTAGCTTGGCTATTCAGTAGAGTAGGCAGAAAGGCAGTTTTCCTTAGGGTTTTGCTTATTTTAGGGACCTTCCCTCTCAAAAAGATTTGAAAGCTTCTTCCATCCCTAGAATTACCCATATGTACTTGGCACAGAAGTGCAGTCCTAAAAGGATGCTCAGAGACCATTAGTTTGAGTTTATGAATAAGCTTTGGGTTTCTAATTCTCCAAGGTTATACCTGAAAAAGATGATCTAGCATTTGGATCTGTCTTCGTGTCCCAATTCAGTGAACTATTCAATGCTCCAAACAGGGTAGACACCTTCCTCCTTATCCTAATTCTCCTGATTCCTATCCTGAAGCTCTTTCTCGAGGAAACACAGATTGTTCCAATGGGAAGTTTATTTCCTCTCTTCTAGACATCAAAGTACAGAGAATGGAAGGGAGGAGGCGAGGGAAGGAAAGAGAGAGGAGAGGAGAGACAGACTGACTTTGTCCTTATGTCATGCTTATTGCCTCTGTAAGAGCTCCAACATCTTCAAGGGAGCATCAAGGCCCCATTCCTAAAGCATTGAGTTGTGATGACAAGTATATTTCATCACTTGCTTCAACCCTGGCCTATCTGTAGCAGCTGCTTACAAGGCTGTGGTGAGAGGGAGGCTGAGGTCATTTGGGACAGGTTCTATGAATAGTAAACACTGGCCATGAATGTGTGGAGGGAGCAGGATGGGACATATGCCCCAAGAAAGATGACAATAAGGGGTTCTTTGAATGCATGACTCAGAGAAAGCTACCAGTCTCCCAAATGTTCGTATGACTATGTAGCCCTGAGGCTCTAAGAGGGATGAGGTCTTTCTCTAGAGCAAGAGCTATCCATCAACACCATCAGAACGAGAGTGGGAGTCAGCCACAGGCAGATGTTGACCCCTGTATTCCTAGAAGTGAGAGAAGTGGGTAAAGATGGAGAAACCCAAACCCAACCATCACCTCAAACAAACAGCCATTAACTGGGAGCCGTGGGTGCAGAGAACAAATGCCAAACAGCCTGGCTCCGAAAAGCAGCTCGTCTTAGCAGGTGAAGCGGGCGAGGAACGCTGTGAGGATACCCACTCAAAACATACACTGTGCTGGGGTGGGGAGATGGTGTAGTGGTTAAGACGCTTTCCTGGGAAGCCTGAGGACCCAATTTCAAGTCCCCAGTACCCATGTAAGCTAGATGCACACGGTGGTGCATGCGCCTGGGGTTCATGTGCAGTGGCTGTAGGCCTTGGTGCACCCATTATCTCTCTCTTTTTTTTCTCTCTCTCTCTGTACCTCTCTCTCCTCAAATAAGTAACTAAATAAATAAAACATAAAATCTTTTATAAATATTTTTAAAAAAATGCAATATGAATGGAATTTCAAAGGGGAAAGTATGGTGGGGAGGGAGGGTATTACCATAGGATATTTTTTTATAATCATGGAAAATGTTAATAAAAATTAAAAAAAAAAACACAATATGGCAAAGATGGGGCAAACACTGTGAGGGCACACACTCTGAAAACCACTCTTGCTCTCCAACACTGACATCCGACCCACTTTTCAGTGCTTTCTTGCCCCCCTTCCCAGATACTTCCTCTGTCCACAACCTTTGCTTCTGCCTTGGTGACATGGTTTAATCAGAACTGAAATCAAAATTAAACTACAGCACGATGCATTGTGACTACCAAGGGCCTCACTTATCTTCATGTTCATGCAGCCCGTGACCCCGAAACACCCAAACTGACCTCAAGTGCTAACTTACTAACGTAAGCTGTTTTTTTTTTATTTTTTTTTTTTTTGTGGCACTGCTAAAGACAATCTCCTATAGTCGCCTCTATAAAGTGAACGTAACAAGCTTTTGGGGTGGTGGTAGAATTTAGACAGGACAACATATGTGAAGGAGCCGCACAAGACCCCGTCACCGTCACGGTTTTGTCCAGGTGACCTCTCCACCCTAGACCGCCTCACTGTCTTCATGCAGGTAACTGCTTGGCAAGCAGTGGTTGCACAGCTTTTGTGATCTTCACTGTTTGTTACAGGTGAATGATGGGCACTAGAAATAAACAACAAGATAGTACATACGAAAGGCTATGTGTCAGTAAGAGCAGATTCACCTGTGTGCAGACCTGGTCAGGCCAAATCATCCTATCATCATGACAACATGGACAACAAGGCAGACAGAGCACTTGGCTACACCTGATCATTGATGCCATCTATCTATCCATCCATCTATCTATCTATCTATCTATCTATCTATCTATCTATCTATCTATCTATCTATCCATCCATCCATCCATCCATCCATCCATCCATCCATCCATCCATCCATCCATCTATCTATCTATCTATCTATCTATCTATCTATCTATCTATCTATCCATCTATCCATCCATCTATCTATCTATCTATCTATCTATCTATCTATCTATCTATCTATCTATCTAATTTATGTATTTGAGAAAGGGAGAGAGAGAATGGGTGCACCAGGGCCTCCAGCCACTGCAAACGAAACTCCAGATGCATGCGCCCCCTTGTGCATCTGGCTTACATGGGTCCTGGAGAGACAAACTGAGATCCTTTGGCTTTGCAGGCAAAAGCTGTAACTGCTAAGTCATCTCTCCAGCCCTTGATGCTTTATATTTATAAATATTTTACTTATTTATTTATTTATTGGAGAAAGAGAGAGAAATATAAATTTCTTAAAATTTATTGGAGAGAGAGAGAGAGAGAATGGGCATTCCAGGGCCTCCAGCCACTGCAAATGAACTTTAGATGCATGCGTTACCTATGCATCTGGCTTTACATGGGCACTGTGGAATTGAACCTGGATCCTTAAGCTTTACAAGCAAGCACCTTAACCTCTAAGTCATCTCCCCAGTCCTGGCGCTTTACATTTCCAGAGAAGACCCCTCCTCTGCTCTGCACAACAGAAACTAGGTACCCACAGTTGCTTCATGCCCCACATTTTTCATTTCAAAGAAGGCAGCATCTAGATTTTATGCTACATTTTGAAAAGTGTTGTGCAGCTGAAGCGAAGCAAGTTTGTGTACTGTTCATCAGCAGCTCTGAAAAATGATGACTGAGGCATATGGTATGCTTATATTTTTCAGGACCCAGATACTTGCTAAGATACCCCTGAGTGTCCCAAGTAGGTCTGCAACAGAGAAATTCCCATGATGGCAGGACGTTACTTGACTGTAACTTGGATTCTCAGCATCCTTATGCTGGGGACTCCTGCCGCGGGAAGACTTTGTTTATGTCAGGGAGGCTGCCAGGCACATTCAGCAATCCACATTTACATAGTCCTGCTGGGAAGCAGTTCCTGTCCTGGCAGTAGACGGAGCTGACCCCATGGTCAACATGGAAGTGGCACACAACAGCTCACTTGGGGGCTTGAACCTATGCTTCTTCCCAGAGCTGTGTGGAGGGAGTGTGAGGGAAGAGGGCTGGATGGGAGGGAAGCTGGTCAGAAGAGCATCTTTTGCTCTTTCCCTCACACAAAGGCTGCAGATCCTTGGTGTCCAGTATTAATTTATCTTTAAAAAATTCTAAGAAAGATGGGATATCTGAGATTCAATGTGAAATTTCATCATTTTTGAATGCCCATCTCTGCCCTGGAAATGACCTGTGGGTGGCCACTTGTTGACCATGTCTATCTACAGCACATGCTGCAGGCCGGCTTGAGAGATCCCGCTACAGCAGGCCGCTGGAGGTCAGAGCAGGGAAGAAGCACAGGGTGACATGTCACCCTCGGCACCGTCGGTCCTCTGTGCACACAGGGCACCGGCCTCGTTCCCTTCCTGGCCTCTGTTCTTACCCGAGAAAACGTCTATTTCCCACTGCGACTCAGCTGCCTCCTGTGCCACGCTCTGCCAGGCTGGGGCTGCCCTCCTGGTGCCTCTAGCAATCCTTAGAAATCACTGCCATGGCACGTAGAGTGCTACATTTTTTTAAAATTTTTTTTTTAATTTATTTATTTGAGAGTGACAGACACAGGGAGAAAGACAGATAGAGGGAGAGAGAGAGAATGGGCGTGCCAGGGCTTCCAGCCTCTGCAAACAAACTCCAGACACGTGCGCCCCCTTGTGCATCTGGCTAACGTGGGAACTGGGGAACCAAGCTTCGAACCGGGGTCCTTAGGCTTCACAGGCAAGCGCTTAACCACTAAGCCATCTCTCCAGCCCGAGTGCTACATTTTAATTTTCTCTTCACAGGACAGTTGGCCTCGCTGGGGATAAAGTCCTTCAGGGCAGGGACTGTGTCTTAACTTTGTCTACTTTCCTGGTACTTAACGTTATGCCTGAGTTTGGTTAAGAGCTCAGCAATGCTTACTACTGAAACCGAAGGCTTTTTAGATAAAAGAACTTCTTAAAATGTGATGCCCATACTAACTACTAGAGAATCCTTCCAGGGCCTGCTCTGGAATATTCTGATCCAGGAAGAAAAGAATCCATTGCTGGGGCTTTGCTTTAAACAAGCTCCCTGGGTGAATTAGATGTGCACTGAAGTTCAAGGACCTCTGGGTCAAATAATCTGTAGGCTACAGCGAGCTAGGTCTTTCTGTGTGTGTGTGCACATGTATGTTGTGCGTATGAGTGTGGGCACTCTGTATGCATGAGTGTGATACACTGTGTGCAAGAGCAAAAGTACATGCGTGCATGTGAAGGCCAGAGGTCAAGGTCAAGGGTTTTATCAATTGCTTTCCTCCCTTTTTTTTTTTTTTTTTTTTTTGAGACAATATCTCTCATTGAACCATAAGCTCGCCAATTTTGGCTAGACTAGTTAGCCAGCAAGTCCATGGTAGCCTCTTGTTTGTTTCTGCCTTCTGGCACTTGGATACCTGGCATGCAACATGCCCAGCTTTTATGTGGGTGCTGGGGATCAAAGCTCAGGTCCTCATGTTTGTGTGGCAAGC
This sequence comes from Jaculus jaculus, assembly GCF_020740685.1. NCBI lineage: Eukaryota > Metazoa > Chordata > Mammalia > Rodentia > Dipodidae > Jaculus > Jaculus jaculus. The sequence goes on along the minus strand of NC_059107.1, from coordinate 8,180,281 downwards.
ACTTTACCCTCTGAGCCATCTTCCCGGCCCCAATTTGTGGCTTGTTGTTTTTGGTCCTTATATTCCTAGCATCTGACACAGTGTTGTGTATGAAGCCAGCCTTCAGTGTGTACGTACCGAATGAAAGAAGGAATGAAGGAACGGAGGGAGGACGAGAGCAAAGGTACCAACCAACTTCCCTTGGACAACGATGGGACTCTGCTTGGAACCCCATTAGTGTTTCACCCACACTTTCATTTACTCTTACCACAAAGGCATAGAGCCGGGCTGACTAGCGAGTATCCTCCCCGTGGATAGCCTCCCTCTCCTGTGTTTGTATCCTGGGAAGGCATCCTCAAGGCATTTCGTTTGCTGATTCACTCAGTGTAACCTCCATGATAACAGATAAGGAAAGCAAGCAAGACCAAATGCACAGAAGTCACCAGACTCTCACCCTGACCTTGGCCCGTGGTGTTAGGAATGTTCCTCCTCCATCACCTGCAACCACTGCCCGGTAACTACACGGTCCACTATGAGGTCCCCGTAGCTAGGACTTCTAGCAGGCACATTTCTTGCTATACTTCTCCCTTCCTTTCTCCACCCTCTGGTGGAGGGATAATGAATAACAAAATAGCACAGGAGGAAAAAATGGGAAATGAGAGCAAAAATTAGGAAAAATAAATATTTGATCCATGTTCTAAATGAAAAATTGAATGGGTCATTTAATTTAAGGTAATTATAATATCATACTTCAAAAAACCCACACAACATTAAATCTGAACAATATACTTTATTTGATTTTACACGCATGACGCATTAACCCATTCTGCCCAGAACCATTGTTCTCTACTTAATGTATCTTGCAAAATTCAGATTGGGAGAGATATGCATATTTCCCACCCCAAGAGTTGTCTAGCCCCTCATAAAAGTTATCAGATATCTCCCCACAGACCTGGAATATGGCTGCCATTACTCCCCTCAAGCTTGTCTCATATACCCTCCAATCTTAGAACCAAAGAGGAAAACCTGAAAATTTAAGCATGAGGTAATATTACTGCTTTTCTCAGAGAGTCTCACTGAGGTCCCCACTGGAATGTGAGCTACCTGAAGGCCCATACTTTATCATCACTTCATTTCCGGTATCGACCTTAGCTTATAGCTTTGAAAACACATGTAAAGAATAGTCAAATGAACAAAGCATGAAGGCATGGGCACCTAGCCACACCCCAGAGCACAAACCGCAATGGTCAACGTTACCTGTACCCTATTTCTATCTCCCTGGTAAATAGTCAACAACGCTAGTAGAAATCAGGGTTTTCAGCTGCAAAGATAAACTAAACAGAAACATAAACTCTTGACTTAGAACTTTTCCTTCCAGTTTTGTTTTTTATGATCTTGTCCAGCCAGTCTCTCTCCTGGCACTAAAATACAGTTAACATATATTTTTGTCAAATTATCCTACAGACAGTTCTTGGCCTTGTAGGTGAACACACGTACCAGCCATGTATTTTAGATCTTCTTATCAAGTACTTCTTGCTGAATAGTGAGCCCCTTGAGAATCTGATGAAAGCCATCCAATAAGACAGAAGGTGTGGAACCCCTTCCCCAAAGATATCTTGACATTCATAGACACATGCACAAGGCTGTCTAAATCCTTCCCCCATCAATCTACACTAGGACCTGTTTAAAGGGATAGAAGGTTATTTGATAGCTAAATATCTCCTCCAGATCATTCTAGATTACCTCCAAGGTGTTTTCATAGAACTACAGTCCAATGATTAGACTTCAGTTCTCTTTTTCTGGGTAATGTTTAATCTGATTGCCAACGTGATCAGACGAAGAGATGTGTAAGCATTAGTGAGAGTGTGCATGTGGGAAGGAGCATCCCATGGGCCGGAGTCCTGGATTAAATGGAAAGGCAGGGGAGCCAACCGAGTGTCGGCATTGCCCCTCTCTACTTGCTCATCCATCCAGGCGCAAACAAGGGGCCTCATGCTCCTGCAGCCCCACCCTCCCCGCCATGATGGACTGGTGTGCCCTCAAACTGTGAGCTAAAATCAGCCCTTCCTCCTGTCATTTGCTTCTTGTGAGGCATTTGGCCACAACAATGAGGAAAGTAACTCATACAGTGAGTAACGCAGCAGACATTTTCAATCTCAGCATTTCTACCAGCAGAATGCCACTCCTGTGCAAAAACACAGCCGCATTTGAAAATATAAGCTTGTCTTCGTAGATGTATTGTCTGGACTATGCTTTTCAAGACTTTAGAAATTTCCTGTTAATTCTTGAGTTATCAAAAGGGGCAGTGTATTTATCACAATGAGTAGGAATATAAACCTTGAAGGTCATGAGATCACCATTTACTTCTTTGGTGACCTTTTGAAAGTGATCTTGCCTATTGCCATTTCAATTTCCTCATTTTTAAGAGAAAAAATACACTGGTTCTTTGCAAGGCTTTTATGAGGAATAAAATGGTCAACTCATGAAAAGCAGCTAGCACATCCCATTACTATAGCCAGTGTTTAGCGAATGTCAGTGAGCATCACCACGCACATCCACGAAGTTTCCGCAATGGTCTTCAATAAATGGAATATGGTACAATTCAAGTTCTTGGGAGTCATGTCAATATTACCTTATGAGTGATCTTAGGGTTAGGGGAATTCTGAATTCATCTTTTGAGATATCAAAGGCTCTCCAGGCCACACCATTGAGAGCTCACCACTTGTGAATGTGGGAGAGAGATGGGAGATATGTCCACACCATCAACCATCAGTGGAAGTCACAAATAAACAAAGCTTACCATGCCAATTCAGTCCACTTTCAGTTCTCACATTATTCTCACTCATTCTAGAAGCTTACATGTTCCTGCCACCAATTCCCATCACAGCTTACTTCCTTGAGGGAAATGTCTCTCCTGATTAAGTTTTATGTTTTCATCTGACACAAACCGATGGCCATGCAATCCCACCAACACCGACTGCCTTTTTAGTCTCAAGTGAAAGGAAAATTCAGACTGTTTTCCCACAATGCATCATTTCAGCTGCTAGCCATTCACCTCCCGCTCTCCTGCAGGTAGATGTCTTTTATGATCAAAGGCTATTGTCCAAGCTGCACGCGCCTCATTATTTTCTCTGCAATCTACAAGTTGTCTTAAGCAACCAATCACTTCAGGTCATTCTAGAAATACCAAGCCACCAAACCTCAAACCAGATATGCAAATTCTCATCTATCTTTTCATATCAAACTGTAGGACACTTTCCTCCTTCTAATCCATGGACAGCGAATGGCTGAGGCATGTTAGCCCACTGTTCCAAAGTCCTACATCTCTCAGACGTTCCCTAACTGTGCAACTCTCTAGGCTCCTCCAGAATACCTCAGTGAGGTTGAGGAGAAACTGGCAGCCAAGTCCCCACCAGGCTGGCATTGAAAGTTGGCCGGTAACAAGAAAGCATGCCCATCCTACAAAGCACAGCAGAATTAAAAATGCCAATGGCTGGAGTCACTGGAGAGACTCTGGAAGTGCTTCTTGGAGGGCTTTTTTTTTTTCTTATGAAGACAAATGACAGCTCAGTCGTTTGTCCCAACACAACAACCTACCCACGGGCTCCCCCATCACGGGTCTTGCACAGGGAGAAGTCTTACAAACAGAAATGGTTACTTACATCTATAAGTCATCTCAAAACTGTCGCTGATGTTCACAATATCAATCTGCGGCAGCAGTTTGGGGGGCTCGGTGAGTTGCGACAAAGCAAATCTAAAAGCCGCATGTTCCTGTGACTGCTGGTTCGGAAATAATCCGCCTATGGGAAGAGAGAGGGAAACATGGAATCTGGCCTGGAGACAGGTGTTAGCTCCTCAGCAGCCCCTCCCCTGACCCCGGGTGAGTCCATTTCCCCTCCCATGCCTAATCCAGGAGTGCTAGCTTTCACAGTAATCATGGCCTCACCTATAATCATAGATAAGAGTTTAAAATAGGCCCGACAGGACACAGAGACTTCACCTTTTGTGACAGGAACCCTGGTCTCCTTTGCTTTGCCCTAACATTTGGTTGTGTGTCCCATCCCTCTTGGTGAAGGTCACAGAAGATGGGAGACTTTCCTTCTTGCTCCCTCAACTCTGCCAGTTATATTGGAACCTCTGCTTTCACATACCCACGGTCCGGTCCCTCCCTGTGGGTAACTCACCTTACACGGGCCTATCTGTCATCAGAGCCTCGCAGGTGCCAATAAGTGTGGCAGAGCGACTGAAGTCTGGATCTGGGACCCTGTGAGCTTTGCTAGCACCGTAAGTGCTGGCTTAGAGACTTCTGGTGTTTAACTCGGCAAGACCGGCATGCAATTCAACAATCTGATCACCTCCAAGGTTTATTGTTTATCTCCTCAAAGAAGTGTGGATTTGCTGCAAGGAGGGTTTCTCCCCCTCCCTTGCTCATGCTTGTTGCTACCTAAGAACAACTAGTTATATAACAGGCTCCCATTGTGTGTTTGTATAGTAGAACCTTGGGTGGGGGGGTGCTTAAGAACGTCAAGCAGTTTGTACATCGTCTTCCAGAAAGAAGCACAGGGGAGGGGCATCTGTCAGGGCTCGTGCTCAAAGGAAAAAAGCACAGCAGGGCTCACCTTTCTATTTACGGTGGGTATGTAAATGAGTTAAAACACAGTCCAGTGGGATCAAACCAGCTATTTCCAGAACTACACCAAATGTCTACAGAGCAGTTTATCTCCGCATGGTCAGGGATTATCACAGTCCCAGTAAGGCACCTCCAGCTTCATGTGGCTTTTGTGAGCAATCCTGTCAGTGGAACCAAGTGCGACCTCGTGGCCGTGACATTTTCAGCTTTTGTTGTACAAGTTGGTGTTTCTCCCTATTGTTTGAGAGCAGCAGCAGCAGCAGCAATCATTCCGGCCGGTAGATAAGCAAACTGGGGCTAAATAGGCTGAAAATGTCCAGTGAGTGACGAGCCAATGCAAGCGCCCACTGACACAAACGCTCCTGTGCATTGACACGCGTGGTGACGTGCACACATGCCTGGAGGAAGCCAGTCCCCACACCCTCCACCAGCGGTCAAAAAGCGCAGACCACGGGCACAGTGCAAGCACAAACAACGTTTCCCTTGAGGACAAGTGACTTCCACAGGTGCATATGTCCCCATTTTCAAAAAAGTACGGAAAACACAACAGAAACCATTCCTCTGTGTGACGCCCCACCCTGCCTTCCCAGATGACCACACCCCAAACTCTCCTCTCTTTCCCCTTCCTCCTCTCTTAGCCAGTGAGTGGAGGAGAGCAGGTGGGAGGTGGGAGGGAGAAGCGACAGGCCGGGCTGCAGGGGAAGTGTCCCCCGAAGACAGGAAGTTTGTGTGGAAGGCAGGCGCACACGTACACACGCACACTTCAGAATACAGCTTAACAGGTGTCAGGAAATAAAACAAGTAACTCCTCAGCCATCCCAATAGCCCTTGGAGCCAGGGAGCTGGGAAGGCCCCCCCCCAAAGGTGCTACAGTAGCACATGTGTGCTGACAAGATACGCTGAACCCCATGCCCCCCGCCCCCAACACACTCGCATAAAGAGCAGGGACCAGCAGCCATGGAACTTTCCTTAGTGGAGCTAGCTCCTGGTGGGAGGAAGAAAACAGAAACTGAGCCAGCCTACATGCCTGGACGCAGGGCACCTCATGTGATGCCTGGGCACTGAGGAGCTGGACACTGCGACCCCAGAGCACTGGGGACTGGCTCTGTCATAGGCGCTGTTGCTTCTGTTTGCTTGGTTTCCCTACCCCAGTGGTTACGGGGAGCAGTGCTATCTCCCAACTCCCCCATAAATGCAGGCCTGGGGAGGGGGGCTTATGGAAGCACAAGCAGCAAGCCAGGGAATTGTGGAACAAAAACGCATGCATCATGTTGAAACCTGCCTTCAAGTTGTGAGGCTAGAGCCGGGAGCCAGGCATGGCTAACAGGAGGGGGAAAGGGACACAGTGCTTCGTGTGTGTGTGTGTGTGTGTGTGTGTGTGTGTGTGTGTGTGTGTATGTGTGTGTGTGTGTGTAAGCCACTAATAGTGTCTGTGGACAGGACACTAGAGAGGAAAAGGAAATGAACAGAAGAGAGAAAAGGATGCTAGGAAGTCCCAGGATCAGGGTGAACGGGGGACCACAACCTACCATAGCAGACAGCAAATAGAGAAGCACTAGAAAGGTCCAGGAAGCCCTGACCACCAAATGGACCCTTGGGCATTATCTCAGCGCTGCAATAAGCTGTTCTCACCATCACTCTTTCTCTGAGAGGGGTCTCTTTCTCCTCCCTGAGCCCCGAAATTGGCCACCTACAATTCAGTGTATATGTGTGCATTTAACATATAATCACACACATAAATATTCCCACAATATATGTTTATATAAATCAATGAATCCAGGCACCGTCCATCCAGCAAGAGTTAACTCCTTAAACACCTACAATCCCCAGTTCCAAGCCAAGTCTGATTTTTCTCCCTGCCACCCCAAAGCGGTGATTCCTCCATTTCACACGCTGAGCCTTGGTGTGTGAGTGCCGTGTGTGCACCCGTGTGCGTGTGTGTGTGTGTGTGTGAGAGAGAGAGAAAGAGAGACAGAGACAGAGACAGAGAGAGACTGAGCGAAGACTTCCCCTCTGCCCCTCACAGCATCAGAAGCCCCCTCCCCTTGCTAGCAATCCGAGTCCTCTTCCCATCCTGGTTTTGGCTCCGCCAAGCACAGCAGCTCCTGCTGAGGAGGGGCTGAGAGCCCTCCAACCCCCTTCCTGGAAAAATAATCTCAGCCAGATCTAGAAAGTCCCCCACCCCAGGCTGGCCCCTGCCCGCCGCCCCGCACTCACTCACCGATCTGGATATTGTTGGGGAAATTGGCACCTACTACCGAGCCTAGGAAACCGGTGCAGAAGAGGGCAAAAATGTACCGCATATTCCCTTTTGCATTGGAGAAAACGAAGCCGAGGTCCAACCATAGATTTGGTGTCTCCCCTTCCCTTTATTCCTCTCACTGCTCGGCTGGGTCTTTCCTTCTCCCGTTGGGTCCTTCCTTGATTCCTTCCTTCCTTCCTTCTTTCCTTCAGGGACGTCTGAGGTTTGTCTGTTTCCCTTGGAATCCAATCACTTAAACTGCAGCGTTAACACCAACTGACAGCCAGATTAACTGAGCCCGGAGAAGCCCGTCCTCATGCTTGGAGCGCTCGCTCGCTCGCTCGCTGCCCCTCTCCCTCTGTTCTCTCCTCTCCTCTTGCATGCAGCAGCCTGCTGCTTCTCTAGCTCGCTCTCTCTCTCTCTCTCTGTCTCTCTCTCTCTCTCTCCTCTCTCTCTCTCTCTCTCCCCCTCACACAGGCTGAGAGCTCTATGCAAATACCCAGAAGCCAGCTCAGAGTTGCTCTGCCAGCCTCCCCTCTCTCTCACCCCTGCCTCCCCATCCTCACCTGATTTCCGTGTGTGCAGAGAACTGGGGGAGGGGGGATGCCTGCTACTCCTAGAAGGGGGGAACCCACAGTCCCCTTCACCTCCGCCTACTCTTTTCAGCTCTCTCGACGCCCCCTCCCCCAGCTAGGACATGCTGTGGAATGTGGGTTCAGCTGCAAGTCAGTAGGTGGCAGGGGGTCCCCACGATAGTCCTGGATTCACTAGCTTCTTGATCTAGGTCACTTTTTCTAGGAGTGCATGGGCTGCGCTGGATATGTCTCCTACACTCCACTGGCCCAATTATTCCTACAACTAATTCCCAAGGGGGAGGGGGACCCTTGAAAACCCTCCTAAGAAATTGAAAGGGAAGATCTATGGCGAGAAAGACAGCCAGCAGGAGGCTCAAGAGTGACCAGCAGGTGTTTTGGCATCCTTGGTAGCTTTAGGAGTGACATGGATCAGCTCTGTTTAAATCCCAGGTGTTTGAACATGGTCCTCTTTTCCTTTTTTCCGGCAGGGCACAGGAGTCGATCACACGGAGTTGTGTGGGTGGGGGAACAGGAACGAATCGGGGTGCTCACACAGGGCAATTACACGAGTCGTTTTGCACCCCAGTGGGAGGCTGCTTTCTGTGAGCCCTACATACTCCCGGGCGTCCAGCGCAGGCTGGGCCTCTGTGGACGTTGCTGGACCACAGCTTCCTCTGAAATAGCCCCACAGATCGTGCGAGGTATGGAACAGCCGCGGCTGCCAGCCACAGGCCCTTTACAGTCTATGAAGCGACTTCCAGGTGGTATTCGTCTCATCTCGCACCAGAGAGTGACCATGAATCCTATTTTCCAGATGAAGAAGCAAACAAACAAAAAACTGAGACTCTAGAGATTTAGTCATGAAGATGTAGACCCTACTAGGACATTTAATTAGTGTGGAAGCCTGAAGGCTCTGGCTGTTATCAATGGATCCTCCCGCCCTGGCCAGGATGCCCATCTAACACACGATCATCCAGGGGAAGGAAGCCCCCCCCCCCCCGCGCCCCCGCCTCCGTTCCTCAGTTAGAAGAAATGGGAATTGACATTGGAACTCAGTCCTTGGTCACTGAAACATACCACTGGGCGTGGAGAGTCACTCCGTTCCGGCACTGTACCATCGCCTCACACACTTGCGAGATAGCTGTAGCAGCTGCGGTTTGCAAGAGCTGTCAGGCCACGTTCCACACAGACCACGACGTAAGAAGGCCATGGAGGTCGAAGCTTTGCGACCTTTTACGTCCCTTCACGTATGTAGCTCCTAGTGGTTTGATGCTTATGTTCGTTTTCCATTTTTTTCCACTCGGGAGTAACCATCCCCACAGTAGGCGATTGCAATAAGCACTGTGGCGAGGCATCCTGATGCAAGCATTAACTAGGGGAACTTAGAGAACAGAATTATCAGTGGTCACTTCTAAGGTCCTGGCCAATATTAAGAGCCTGTAATTCAGTGATTCCATATTATAATTCTTCTGGTTTTTTTGGCTTCTTACTATTTTGAATGGTACTTAGGGACCTTTCAAGTTTGCTGAGCTGTGTGCCTGATAATAATAATTAGTCTGCTACTGAAGGCTTCACACTTTGTCACCTTTCAGAAGATCTCAAAGCCATTGATAAGGATTAATTACCAAACCTTATCGCCCACCTGAAGTGGGTAAGAACTGTTTGGTTTTTGGGACAAGGGACATAATTTAAAGAACCCAAAAGATTTTTTTTTTGTTATCATCATGAACCATATGGTCAGAAAGATGTTTCAAAATTTAGTTCTGTGTGTCTGAACTTCCTGAGTGTGTTCAATAGTGCCCATGGCAAGTTCAATAAATAATTATTCAGTGATTACATGAAAAGAACATGAAATTTACACATTGCAAGCTTGAACATCTAGGATAAATTATGTCCAGATTCAACTGCTCATTTCATCTCTCTCCGAATTTCCAAATTTCTCTTCAAATCAAATGATGGTGGGAATCCACAGAGAAACCACCTAGGAGTTGGTGCTGGGGGCGGTGGAAAGGAACCAAGAGGATCCTGTGCATCGAGGCAGGCAAGAATGCAGTCGAAAAGGAAAGGAAGGCATACTTCCAGCCAACTCCCTCTACTGTAGAGTCTGAGCAAGGGTCTCTTTAGAGGTGCAAACACTCCGGCGAGGAGCAACGAGGAAGCATGCCTGTGTTCTGTGGGGTCCAGCATGGCTTCAAGGAACTCAGGAAGGAAATAATAGGCAGAGACCTAATTTACTGGTGACTTTTCTTCTTGCTGTGACCAAATACCTGATGAGAAGCAATTGAAGAATGAAGGAAGGGCTTACTTCAGCTTTGTGTCTGAGGGGAATGCTGTCTCTCAGTGTAGGAAAGGAACGGGAGACTGAGGCAGGAAGCAGCTGGCCACGCTGCCCCACAGTCAGGAAGCAGAGAGAGATCAACGCTGGTAGTCAGCTTGCTTTCTTCCTTATATTCATCCAGAGACCCCAGCCCATGCAAAGATGCTGTCCACGATGAAGCCGAATCTTTGACCTCAATCAACCTAGTCTAGAAACCCCTTTACAGTCATGCCTAGGGATTTGTCCCCTAGGTGAGACCGTCAGGTGGATAGCATGATCTATCACGCCTAACGTGCAAACACAGGGGAGAGAGCAGAAGAGCTGGAGGCCAGAGAGACCCCCTTGTACTCTGTCAACCTGCAGCCCCAATGTGTGATTGGATACAAAGGTACAAGAACAGGAAACTGAAAGAAGCCAGGGGCGGGGTCACTTCACCAAAACAGGGGAGCAATGGAGTAGCATGGGGGGCATTTCTCATACGACCCCGGGGAATTCCGCGTATGTGTGCATGTGAAAGAAAAGACCAACCACTGGTCAAAGGCGCTTTCCTCATTTCCCAACCTCAAACGTAAAACTAAACGCCATACGGATTCATCTTCCTAAACAACACGTTCCCCTGCCAGCCTTCGCCAGCTCACAACGCTTGCCTCTTCACAGCCCCCATTCCCGTCAGCCATGGATGTCAGCCTCCGAAGATCACACTGCAGAGTCTGGAGGGCTAACCACCACCGTCACCGTGATTTTTTATCTAAGCTCACCCAGGAGACAAACCTCTGGGCATAACTGAAAGTGAGTTTCTAGACTGGCTTAAGTGAGGGGGAAGACCCACCCTAACTGCGGCCAGCTCCATTCCAGGGGCTGAGAACTTACGTTGTAGAAATGTTCTGGAAAGATCGCTCCAACGCCAGTCGGAGTGCAAGTAGAGAAGTTTATTTCATGGAGGCAGCCCTCCAAAGAAGCTCTGGCCCTGAGCTGAGATTTTATTTCCGTTTTATAGTTTTCATAGCCAAGGTGAGGGGCAAGTGAACAAACAAGACGTGGTAATTTGCACATCAATCATTTCTGTTATCAGGCCACCCTAACAATGAACTTTATTTTACTTTGTTTAAGCTTAAACTGTCTTTCCTTCTTATCATCCCTTTGGGCACTTTCTGGACGGTTCCCGTTTTTGGGGATTTTTCCATCTGCTGACAAAGATAAGTTTTAGCTCCTCAGCAATTAACTCTTACAGGAACTCAGTGAATGAGTTCAACTTTTAGCTTCTTTTCTTCCACATAGACAAAAAGCTATCCGCACACCAGCGTTCACCTCTCTGCTTCCAGGGCTGTGACTAATAGCTCTTTCTGCTTCCTGATGCCTCCGTATGACCAGCAGCGTTATGCTCCTGTGGCCACGACCCCCACCTCACTTCATGACGAACTGCATCCCCTCCAACAATAAGGTGAAGTAAGCCCTTCCTCCAGCAAGGTTGCTTCTTGCCAGGTGTTTTGTCATAGCAACAAATAAAGTAACTCATCCAGCAATCAGACCCTACTGACATGCGGTGTAGTGATTCACACACGATTTATACACCCATCTTCTAATTTCATTCTCCCAGTGACTCCACAGACAGGAGTTAAAGCCTACTTTACACAGGCTTGGTAAGGCTCAGAGTGGCTAGATGGTCAGCTGTTTCAAAACTGGTTCTCAACTGGCAGCAATATTCTCCCTGGAAGGTATTTGGCAATCTCTGAAGATAATTTGGGTTCTTATAACTGGGGAAGTGTATTGCCATCTGTGGACAGAAGCCATGGACGCTGCCCAGGTCTTATGAACCTCACGGGGAAGGCTTCCCGGCAGCCCCAACACATTGAACACAGTGACCGTGTCTGGGCTGGGGAGATGGCTCCGTCATTAAAGAGCTGCTATTTGTGCTGGACAATGTGGTTACCAACTTGACAAGATCTGCAATAGCCACCCAACTGTGCACAACACCAGCCTGTGAACTAGGTTCGGTTCCTGGACTCTGAGAAGGAGAAAGCTAGATGAGCATTAGCCTCCATTTCTCGTCTCTGTTGAATGTGACCAGCTCCTAACATGAAGTCTTCTCTGCCATGATGGACTGGAAGCTGGAGGTGTGAGCTGAATGATACCCTTTCTCCCTTATACTGATGTTTGTCAGGGACTTTGCACCAGCATTGAGAAGTTGACTGATATACCATGCAGGCACGAGGACCTGAGTTTAGACCCCAGTAGCTGTATAAACTCTGTGTGGTTGCTTGTGTCCTTAATCCAAGCACTACAGTGGTGCAGATGGAATTTCTGGGGCTCCCCAGAAATCTGGCAAAATTGGTGAGCTCTCTGTTCAGTGAGAGACCCTATCTCAAAGAACAATGTGGAGAGCAACTGAGGAAGACACCTGACACAAGCCTCTGGTCTCCACATGCACACATACACATGTTTGTATGTACACACACATGAGCACACACTCACCATACATGTTACACATACAAAATGTAAATTTCAAAAAAAAATTCTGATTAAAACATATGTATCATTAAAGGCTAAAAAATCTTTCTTTTAAAATATTCTTTTATTTTTATTTATTTATTTGGGAGCAAATGAAAGAGAGAGAGAAAGAATGAGATTGCCAGGGCCTCCAGCCACTGCAAATTAACTCCAGATGTGTATCTGTACATCTGGCTTATGTGGGTACTGGGGAATCAAACCTGGGTCCGTAGGATTTGCAGGCAATTGCCTTAACTGCTGAGCCATCTCTCCAGCCCTGAAAACCTTTCTTAAGGGGACTCGCTATTGAGCCACCAGGTTGTGAGGCATAGAAAGAAGATTGCATTCTCTGTTTGAAAGGTTTTCCCCATCAGAAATCAGGACATGTGACGGAAGAACTGCAGGCAGCTGACAGACGGGTGCTGACCACCCAGCAGCCGGAGGCGGGCTGCGCTGCCTGTTCCTCAGCCTGCTTATGACCTGCGCCAGGCCTTCCTTGGCAAGCTTTAACTTTCTTACCATGTCACCACAATTGCTTAGCGTTACTTACTTGGCTCTGTGTTCCACTACAAATCAAGGAAATGGCTTTGGGCAGGGATTGCAAGTTCAGCCGTCTCCTGGGCCAAGCAGGAAAGTGAGGGAAGTAAGCCGGTGCATGCGCAGGGTGGGGGGGAAGGGGTGCTCCCACCGTGGCAGGGACTCAAAGCAACCTGTGACTGCCGCAAAGACAGGTGGGTCCAGGTGGCAGAGCTCTTCACCTGTTTGTCATGAGCCAGGAGACGTATGGACTTGGTGGGCTTGAAAAAAAAAAAAGATATACCTTTTTTTTTGCAAGAGCCAGCAAAAAGAAGATGGAGTACAATGTGTGTGGAGAAGTGATAGCTAGGCTTTTTTCTGACTCAGAGCCCACAAACCAGCAGTAAAACAGGAGCCCAAGCTCCTGCTCCACCTCGATTGGGTGGCCAAGTTCATTTCCTCTCGGGATCTCTGTTACCTCGTATGTGAAGGGGTGAGGTAAGGTGCCGGATCCAGGCAGCCCGGCGCTCACACGCGGTGACCTCACTGGCCAGCAGGGCTGGGATGGGAAGAAGGACAGCAATCATGTTTGTGGGACCCATTCTCCTCCACCTCCCATCACCTGCGGCAGGAGTACCTTGAGGTCCCTCCCTGTTCCTTTAAATTTGAGTAAGCTTTCTTCTGGATTAAAAATACTACGCTTCGGGCTGGAGAGATGGCTTAGCAGTTAAGCGCTTGCCTGTGAAGCCTAAGGACCCCGGTTCGAGGCTCGCTTCCCCAGGACCCACGTTAGCCAGATGCACAAGGGGGCTCACGCGTCTGGAGTTCGTTTGCAGAGGCTGGAAGCCCTGGCGCGCCCATTCTCTCTCTCTCCCTCTATCTGTCTTTCTCTGTGTCTGTCGCTCTCAAATAAATAAATAAATAATTAAAAAAATAAATAATGTAAAGAGGGCTGGAGAAATGGCTTAGAGGTTAAGCGATTGCCTGTGACGCCTAAGGACCCCAGTTCGAGGCTCGGTTCCCCAGGTCCCACGTTAGCACAAGTGGGCGCACGCGTCTGGAGTTCGTTTGCAGAGGCTGGAAGCCCTGGCGCGCCCATTCTCTCTCTCTCCCTCTATCTGTCTTTCTCTCTGTGTCTGTCGCTCTCAAATAAATAAATAAAAAAAAAATACTAGGCTTCTAGCTCACAACAATTTAAGGTATGAAAAATCTATGGAATTTGTCGTCTAAAAACAAATGACGGGCAGCTAGCAAACTGGAAAGAAGGCAGTCAAAGAATAGGTAGGTCTGTGGCTGTACAAAGGCCTTGCCTTCAAAGATTATTTTTAAAAAAATGATAATATTTACCATGTTTTCGAGCATATTTTATACAGAAAGTCTCAAAAATACTCTGCAGACTGTGTGTGGTGAGAACATACCCCGAGGAAGGCAATTACCCACCCTGGAGTTCGGCCAGGTTGAAGTAGCATTTTCTTTCTCTTCATCTTCTTTCAGTCTTCCCTCCCCTCCTCACACAAATGACAGCATTTTCATAAGCCTTCAGTGTTCCCAGGTAATTAGGGTGCAGCAAAAGCTCTGGAAAACACCCGAGGCAGGATCAATGCCTACAAAAAAGGTTTATTTCAGGGTGGGAGGATCCCCCATAGCACCATGGTCCCTGGTAAAGGCTGGAGACAGCACGTGGTCTTCCAGACCAGCGATTCTTTCTGAGGCCCCTGAGTGCCTTTGGCAGCATGGGAGTCTTTAGCTGCTCTGTTAAGGGGTCCTTGCACTCATTCTGCCCTGGTCCACGAGACAAGGGAGCTCAGCCATCCAGGGAGGCCTCGCCATCTGGGTAACTGCAGATGAGCTGTTCGGCCAGTCTTGGCATTTTCATCTGTTAGGTGGAATCTCCCTTGTAGGGTTGGCAGGAACATTCACAAGAAGGGCCTGGCGATTGTCCAGGCACACACCAAGGGCTCTGCTGGACACTCTCTTAGTCAGCTGTGAAATGTCATACACTTTGCCTACTGGCGTCTAGATCCATCATGCCATCGCTGTCCCTCCACCTGGTTCCCATTCTGGAAAGTCTGCCGGCGTCCTGTGAAGTGAATATTGCTCTACTCCCCTGCCTCAACACAATTGCCTTTTGGGAATTAGCAAACATCTGACTTGTAGCTACATGGCCTACCTAGGTCTTTCTTTTTCCCTAATTTCCCTGTGACATGCTTGCTCATACAGTCAAGCAAACGACGCTCCATCAAGCTCCTCAACCAATCCCATGTGTGCACCACTTCACTTTGTCCTTTCTACCCCTACGTCATCTCTTCTCTTTATCACCCTTTCATGTTTTAGAATCCAGTTCAATTCTGTCTTCCACAATGCCCTCTCACACCAATAAGAGAGCTGTTACTTACCATTTACTGATTTTTAGCTGACGTTTCATATGGCCCTATCCCCTTAGTTTTTGGTCCCTTGGGTGGCAGGAATCAGGCATTAGAGGCAGAGAGTGTGACACTGAGTCCTTCCATGTGCCAGGCACACATGGTGGGGGTCACATCCTGC
This sequence comes from Jaculus jaculus, assembly GCF_020740685.1. Lineage (NCBI taxonomy): Eukaryota > Metazoa > Chordata > Mammalia > Rodentia > Dipodidae > Jaculus > Jaculus jaculus. The sequence continues at coordinate 8,164,991 of NC_059107.1, read as the reverse complement.
CCATTGCATGTGGCCTCCACAGGGGCGCCATGAAGCGGAAGTGCTTGGTCGTTGAATTATCTTGCAGGGAAAGAAGGGTAGAAGTGGCTATGCAACTTTGACAATTGTGGGAAACCAGAGCAAGGCTGGGGCTTCAGCCTCCATCAGCCAGCTTCCAAGGTGAGGTCTCCATCCTTGCTGAAACCATAGTGAGGGACTTGACCAGTTTGCTTCAGGTGTACAGGGATTTTGCTGGTGTTGCTTCAAGAGTGATAAAGGTCTTGCTGCAGGACACGCAGCTCAGAACAGAGCCCACAGTCAACACTTCAATCCTGAGTGGCCCTGTCACATTGTTGATGGGAAGAGACTCTGAGAAGTCACATGGAAAACATGCACGACACAGGTTTGCCTCAATAACTGAGTGTGTCTTCAACATGGAAGCAAGCCAGTGCTTCTCTCTGCGCATCGGTGACCCCTGTGATGAGGCCACATACTGATGAAGGAACTGACTGGACCTACCCACATGGCCAACGGCAGATTTTAATTGGTTTTCAGCAACCTGGAAACATAAGTGATTCTAATATTCTGCTGTCCTCCTAGCATTAAATTTTGCTGCTTGTCTAACCTCTGGCCTTTCCTTTATGACTCCAAGAAGAGACAAAATCACATAGGAGGGGGAAAGAAAACTCCAGAGGATGGGACCGTTCTATTTTCAGAGAAGCAAGTGGAATGTAAGTGAGAGAGGAAAGGAGAATTTAAGATCATGAAGTCTAATGTTTTCAATTTATAAATTAAAACCAAATCTTGGGAAGGTGAAGTCCCTCACTCTGAGCTAACTAGCCCGAGCCTAGCAAACTGGGACTGGAAGCCCGTGTTAACCACACAGGCAGGACTACCCTGCTCATCCCAGTGAGACCAATACAAAGGCTATATCAAGGGAGAAGGCCATAGCTGGACAAATGACACCCCAGGGGCTGGGGACGTGGCTGATCAGTGGAGTGCTTGCCGCACAAGTGTGAGCACCAGATTGCTAAGCCCCAGCATCTACGCAAAAGCAGAGGGGTAGTGCTGAAAAAGCAGACAGGAGGATGCCCAGAGAGGGTTGGCTGGCTGGTTTAGCTGGATAGGTGAGCTCTATGTTAAGTGTGGGACCCTGTCTCAAAAAAATAAGGTGGAGAGTGAGTGAGGAAGACACCTGATAGATGCTAACTACCAGTCTCCATACACATGCACGTGCACTTACACACACACACACACACACACACACACACACACACACACACACACCCCAACAGTGAACAGCAGCACAGAAAGAGGTGACCTAAATTAGATCTACTTTTGGGAAAAGGAAGGTGGGTGTTGTCCTTAAACAAGGTCACTGGTATGTGACCTTAGGGGGTTCGAGTTTCACTGGACATTTCTGAGATGATCCTTCAACATAACAGAAAGGGAAGGCCAGATGGTCTTGACTGAGGGAGACATGAGGGAGACATGCCATTAGAATAAACACAGCAAGACTTTGTGCAAACTTCCCCAGTGTCCTAAATGTAGATCCTTACGTATGACTTCCCTCCCCTTCTCCCTCTCCTGCTCTTCCCCCGTCCTGGCTCTCTCCGCATACGGCATTCTTTGAACTCCCATGCCGCCATCCTAATTATCGCTGGGTAGGTTCACATTCTCAGCGATCCGATTCGATGCTGGGCCGCTCCCAGTGGGTCCTCCTCTCTACCACCTCTTCTATTGCACAAGTCAACGACTCAGCGTTCTGGCTCTTGTGGACCAGAAATGGAGTAGGATGGCTGCAAGGACTGGGCCCTTGGGAAAAGTGGGGATAGCAACACAGTAAGGCCACCACTCATCTATAGGGCCCTGCGATGAGGAGTTTCCACACATCCTATGATATCTGTTTCGCAGATGAGCCTCATGTTGCTCAGTCAGCTTTCAAAGTCACTCACCACTTGGCCTCATATACCAGAGAGCTCTGCTAGAAGTATTGCATCCTAGTTCATCCTCCAGAAAAAAAAAAAAAAAAAAAAAAAACCTACAGAAAAAGAATAGCCAGCTCTCCTCTGCTTAGCACACGATGAAACTAACTCAGGGATCTAAAGCATGAAGACCACCCAGGCTATATGTGGAAGAACAGACTTGTATGCCAAATGAACCCTACTGAACCCTGCCGGCTCCTGAGACACACTGATGCGCTTCGTTGGCTGAATCAGTCTGCTAACACTATCTACCTACCCACCTCAGCCCTTGTGCTATGAGCAATGATTTGTCCATGCAGCTGTTGAGATAGACCCTGAGGAGGACCAGTGTTGCCAAGAACTCAGTAGGCATGTATCACATGGTAAATAATATTTTAAAGAAAAGGAAAAAAAAATCAGATGAAAAAATAGTGCCTTTAGTTATCTTTATTTTTTTAAAATCTTTTGAAGTGGGGTCTCAAGTGTGTGTGTGTATGTGTGTGAAGGTCAGAAGTCAACATTCATGTACTTTTTGAGACTGGGTCTTACACTTAACATAGGATGTATAGCAATTTGAATGATCTTGAACCTCTGCCTCTGTTCCCTCTACCTGCTGGGATGCCATGTGCCACCATGCCTGGCTTATGCTAGGCAGTGCTGGGCATCAGAACTCTGGGCTTTGCACATGCCAGACAAGCACTCTCCAAACTGAGCCGCGCCCCCAGCCCTGCCTCCCAGCACCTGTGTCGTGAGAGGTTAACATTTCATCTATAGTCGTGCCAGCCTGACTGTGGTGGGCTTACCTAGAAAACTCACTGAACTCACTGAGAAACTAAGACCAGATTTTGATTACAACATTTTCTTCGTGCACATGAGAAGACAAGGACACTCTGAATGCTAATTGACAATGAGAATCCACATCTTTAGCAAGGGGATCAAGTCACATGTAAGACCTCCTTCAGTGGAGGGGAAGCAGGGATGGAGCTAGAGAATCACTTTGAGGATACCAGAGGGAATAGAGGCTGGTGAGGATGACAGGGTGCCAGCTTTTGGCTTCAAGAAGGCCATGAAGACCTTCTGTGGGACCATGACAGCTGAGACAGCTGGTAGTAGCTGTCCGTACTCTGTGCGAAGCCCTGGCGAGGTTCTCTATGAACCTCTCTAGAGTCAACTGTGTGCAGCCAGGACAACACATGCTGAGATGGCCTGGACTCTTCCAGCAGCGTTACTTCTCAAGAGCCAGGGCACAGCCACAGCAGGCGAGCCTCAGCCCTGCCTGTCGCCACAGCACACTGCCCTGGAACAGGGATAGTCCTAGGGTTTCACAAAGTCTAGAAAACATCAGTAAAGAAGGTCTGGAAATGTCACAGGGGTTAAGAGCACTTCCCGTGCAAGCATGAGAGCCTGAGGAAGCCCTAGAGACGGCCCACATTAGATCCTCAGGGCTCACCTACACAGCCAGGCACATGTCTGTAACACATGCACACATGTCTGTAACCCTAGCCCTGTAGGGAAGCATGGACCTGAAAATCACTAGAGCTAGTGAAAAACAAAAATACTAAGTTCTAGGATCAGTCAGAGACTTTGGTTCAAGTACGAATAGAGGAAGAGGGCTGGAGAGATGGCTGAGCCATTAAGGCACTTGCCAGTAAAGCCAAAGGGGTGTACAAGGTGGAACATGAGTCTGGAGTCCATTTGCAGTGGCTAGATGTCCTGGTGAGCCCATTTACTTTCTCTCTCTCTCTCAAATAAATAAATAAAATAAAATATTTTTAGAAGAATAGAGGAAGAATGATGTAGTCAGATGCCTGAAGCTGTGCTCTAGCCAAAGCCAACAATGGTGCCCACCAGAGGTGAGGGTATGGGCACACGCACACACCCACACACACCATAGTGCACACACACACCATAGTGCACACACATCATAGTGCACACACACACACACACACCATAATGTACACACATACACACTGTAGTGCGCACACATACCATAGTGCATACACACACATACACACACACCATAGTGTACACACACACCATAATGCACACACACACCATAGTGCACACACACACACCTTAATGTACACACACATACCATAATGCATACACACACACCATAATGCACACACACACACCATAGTGCACACACACACCGTAATGTACACACACATACCATAGTGCATACACACACATACACACACACCATAATGCACACACACACACCATAGTGCACACACACACCGTAATGTACACACACATACCATAGTGCACACACACACATACACACACACCATAATGCACACACACACACCGTAATGTACACACACATACCATAGTGCATACACACACATACACACACACCATAATGCACACACACACCATAGTGCACACACACACACACCATAATGTACACACACATACCATAGCGCATACACACACACCATAGTGTACACACACACATCATAGTGCACACATACCATAGTGCACACACACACACACACAACCAAACACCATGGAAGGAAAAGGACAGAGGGAGGACAGGGGTGAGGGAGGGTCCTTCCGAGCTCAGCCCGAATGTGCGCTGTCACTGGGGAAAGCCCTGCCGCTCGAGCTGCTCTGGCTCAGAACTGGAGTCCATCCCTGCCCGGGCAGCTGGAACCGGAAGGAGTGTTCCAGTAGGGGCCAAGAGTCCTGACCCACGCACAGAAGCTGTCTTGTAGAATGATGTTTGGTATTCCTACTGGAGCGGAGCCTTGCTCCCCAAGAACATTTTGAGCATCCTCAGAAATGACGTAGGAGTTAGTCTAGGGATGAAAGTCACACTGGCCAAACCTCACCTTGCCCTTTCACCTTCTTATGCGCTCCTTCAGAGCCGGGCTGCAGTGCCAGAGTGCTGGGTCTGTGCACTCGTCCCAAGGCTACGAAGCAGCGTGACCGCAAGCAAGGCCCTTCAGCGCCCTGAACTTCCCTCATCCTCTCCATAAAACGTGGTGATAATACCACAGGGACCACTGGGAGCATAAATGAAAAGTTGTGGCCGGCACAGTGCCTCTTCAACAGCTGACCTTCAGGGCGCGCTCATGGCTAACTCTGGTTTATTGGCATGTTATTTGGGCCAGCCCTGAACGAATATTTGGAACAATAAAAAAAAGCATGTTCTCGTCTGTTCATTAAAAATAATTAATTAAATAAATTTGAGAAGCTATAAAGTTGTCTGTGTAGTCCTGGCCTCCCGATGAGGGGCAGGATGGTCCACGTCAATGGAGAATGCTTAGGGCCTGTTGTGGCTTGAGTTTGAATGTGCCCCACAGGCTTAGATTTTGATCACTTGGGCTCCTCGTGGTGATGCTATTTTGAGGGGCTGTGGAACCTTTCGGAGGTGGAGCCCACCTTGCGGGAGTAGTTCTCTCAGGGCAGGACTTCCAAGTTCAAGCCCCGCCTCTCCCTGTTCCAGTCCATCATGATGTGAACAGATCCCTCACATACCCCAACTGCAGCAGCTTCTCTGGCATGATGGACGGAAATCTTCCGAAACTATGAGTCAGAATAAATCTTAAGTTATTTTTGTTAGGTATTTTGTCACAGTGACACAAAAGTAACAAAGGCAAACATAAACAGAAGAGCCTTTCCTTCCACGCAGACATGAGGTTAGCCAGGGACCAGACATTCAAGGTTGCCTGTGAGTGTCCTTGACGGAGCTGCGAACCAAGTTTGGATCTTAGCATAGAAGTTGGATCTGGGCGTTGGGGAGACTGGAGAGATGACTCACTGGTTAAAGGCACTTTCCTGCAAAGCCTGACAACCCTAGTGTGATTTCCCTAAAGCTAGACGCACAAATAGTGCATGTTTCTGGAGTTAGCTTGCAGTGCAAAAGGCCTAGACATACCAGTGGTCTCCCTCTCCCTCTTAAATAAACAAATATATTTTAAAATGTTTTATTTATTCATTTATTTTATTTTTATTTGGGAGAGAGAGAAAGAGAGAGAAAAGGAGGCACATAGATAAAGAACAAGCACGCCAGGGCCTTCAGCCGCTGCAAACTCCAGATGTATGTGCCACGTTGAACATCTGGCTTATGTGGGTCCTGGAGAATTGAAGGTGGGTCCTTTGACTTTGCAGGCAAATGTCTTAACTGGGAAGCCATCTCTCTATTCCTAAATAAATATTTTTAAAAAGTAATTTGGATCTGTATTGTCCTTAACCCTTGCAGGCCTGGGAAGGGGTGGGGAACTAGCTTTGAACCTGAAGTCGGGAGTCCCATCCACACCCAGGACTCTTCCACTGGAGGCTGACCAAGCTGGCCACAGGAAAACACTTCTTCATAAGAGGGTGTAATGGGGAATGTCAGCCGTGGCAGGAGCAAAGTCCCTATGTTGGAAGCCAAATTCTTCTTGTTGCTAACTGTGAGACCAGTGCTTTCTTTTGTTTTGTTTGTGGGCATTTATTTTAGTTTATTTATATATAGGTGCAAAGAGGAAAAGGAGAGAGAGAGAGAGAGAGAGAGAGAGAGAGAGAGAGAGAGAGAGAGAAGGAGAGAGAGGGAGGGAGGGAGAGAATGAGTGCACCAAGGCCTCTAGCCACTGCAAACAAACTCCTGATGCATGTGCCACCTTGTGCATCTTGTTTTATGTGGGTACCCAGGTCCTTAGGCATTGCAGGCAAGTGTCTAAACTGCTGGGCTATCTCTTCAGCCCAGTTTATTATTTTTTAGACAGAGTCTCATATCACTCAGGCTTTCTTTGAACTCCCTGTGTAGTTTCCCCTGGCCTTGAACTGTGAGCTTCCTGCGTCCAGATCTCCATTATTGGCCTGACAGGCTTGTGTCATTACACAGCCCACACTTGATGTTGTAGTGCCGTGGTGTTTCTTTTGCCCATAAAAGGATGACGATAGGGCTGGAGAGATGGCTTAGAGGTTAAATGGTTGCCTGTGAAGCCTAAGGACCCTGGTTCGAGGCTCAATTCCCCAGGACCCACGTTAGCCAGATGCACAAGGGGATGCACACTTCTGGAGTTCGTTTGCAGTGGCTGGAGGCCCTGGCTCGCCCATTCTCTCTCTCTCTGTCTGCCTCTTTCTCTCTGTCTGTCTGTCGCTCTCAAATAAATAAGTAAAAATAAACAAAAAAAATTAAAAAGTCACTTTTTTTAAAGGGTGACGATAAATCTCAGACCTCAGAAATTTGTTTTGGACTTAAGACCTTCAACACCATCTGCAACATAGGGCACACTCAGGTGGTACACCGTGACAGCAGTTGCAGCTTCTCACGGGCATGGATCTCCTCCTTCTCAAAGCCACAGCAAGCCAGTTCTCCGCTTTCTCTGGGCTGGACCACACTGTGTCCACGTGAGTGAGTTTCCAAGAAGGAAATACTTCAGCTTCCTTCTCTCTTCACCAGCGTGTAGATCCTCTTCCAGTGTAACCAGGTTTCTCTGACATTTAGCTTCCATTCAAATGCAGCTCTTAGCCACACAGAACCCCACCCCTGAAATCTGACCACAGCCCTAGTTCTCATCTCACAGTAGATAGGAAGCATCTCCTTGAAGCAGTGGCTTCCTCCAGGTGATGGGATGTGCCTGTGTGATTTTTTTTTTTTTTTCATCCTCATGGGACTTCTGGCAATGGCTCAGGACATTGTTAAAAATGTTTTTATTAGCATATGCTAGTTATACATAATGTATTTCATTCTGACATTGTCATACATATATAGAATGTAATTTGATCCTATGCAGTCCACTACCCTCTCTTGTTTCCTCCCTACTCCCACAGATCCCCTTCTTTCTTCCTCTTCTACTTTCATGTATTTTATTATTATTATTTTGGTGACCCCATGAGTTCAATGAGTGTTGCTTATAGGATCTTGGCTGAGGGGTTGTGTGTAGGAGCATGGACACCTTACCAGTGGCTTCATCACTAAAGAAAACCTCTCTTCCTCCCTCAGCAACCCGTAACTGTCAATAGATCCTGGGGAAGAGAGACTTATGAACCCACCCCTCTCCTGATATGGCAGTATTGGGAGTGGGGAAGGAGGTTTGCACCTGACCCTCTATCACAAAGAATTGTCTGACTCCAAAAGTCAAAGTACTAAGAGGGGAAACAGCCAATTTAGAGGGTAATATTTCAGAGTGAAGCCAGACGCTAAGGGTAAACCTTAGGGAGTCAATCAAAGCCTTTGAGCAGGAAACGTGACAGGGGATTTTTTCTGGATTTTGAAGACAAGCCCCATAGACCTAGGATGGAACTAGTTAAGAAGTAATTATGGCCTTTAATCCCAGCATTTGGGAGGCAGAGGTAGGAGGATCCCTGTGACTTAGAGCCCACCCTGAGACTGCATAATGAATTCCAGGTCAATCGGGGATAGAGTGAGACCTTGCTTCAAAAAACAAAAACAAAATAACAAAAAACAAGACAGATTATAGTCATAAATAGCTAGGTGATTTCCTAAATAGGGGAAACAAACAGAGGCAGAAACAGGATGGAAATGTTCATTGAGAATTTTATTTTCTCTTCCACTCATCACCTCCTAGCTCCCCATAAACACATTCTGTTTTGATCACAATCACCTCCCCATTATTCTCACTTGTCACCTATTCTTTCCCAACTAGACAACCCTCTACTTTCTGGTCCATTGTGTGCGTGTGTGTGTGTGTGTGTGTGTGTGTGTGTGTGTGTGTGTGTGTGTTTCTTTTATGGCCCGATGCATCTCAGTAGCATTGCTCACAGGAGTGAGGGCGAGGAGTTCTTTGCAGGGCATGGGCCTGCAGCACGTCTTCATCCATGAGCCGGCTAGTTTGGGGGCTCGTCATGAGGAGTCAGGGAGTCAGGGATGGTGGCTCAAGCCTATAAATCCAGCACTTAGAAGGCTGAGGCAGGAGGCACCTTTGTCTGAGACCAGAAAGGGCTGTGGAGGAAGATCTCACACCAACAACCACAAAAAAAAAAAAAAAAAAAACAACAACAAAAATCCTCCAGGAACCTCAAGATGAGCCTCAGACACTCCTGGACAGCATCCAGCTAGTGTGAGGTCAGTCACTGAAGCCATAGGGTGGCAGCGTCACCGGGGGACAAGGCGAAATGAGGAGAGATATAGCCTGAACACTGGGCCTTGGAAGGCATCAGATTTCAGAGACCAAGGGATAAAAGATACATTAAGACACTCCAAGAAGAGGTTCTAGGAACCACGAGAGTACAAGAAACATATGTTGTCATGGAAACCAAGGGCAGGAGGGTTTCTGAGAAGGAAAGGGCAGGCAGTGAAGTTAAGAAGATAGAGAAGGGGGTGAGGATGAGCTGAGGGGTGGGGGCTGCTGGACTAGATGGTGAGCAGGGTGGTAGAGGCAGCTTCACAGGGGTCCTCCTCATTCATCCATCCATCCGTCCGTCCATCCATGGCTATTGGCTACAGACAATGCAAAGTCTAGTGTGCTGACTTAAAGAACTGAGCTGCACCCTGCCCTCCCAAAGGTCGCCGTCTGTCACTTGTGTAAGGATTGGCATCTGGGTTTAGCAACTCATCCTTTCTATGATCAAAGCAGATGCTGGTGGATGGGGGCTCATCAGCAAAGACTTCCCACAGTAGGTGACGTCTAATCTTAATGACAAAAGACAAAAGAAAAGTGAGAGGACTGAATTGGGGGTGGGCATGACAGGCAGCTAGAAGCACAATTTCAAGCCTGGGAAGCCGCGGTGATACCGAGAGGAACTGGGCTGCTCAGAAGGTCAGAAGCACTCAGGAGAAGCAAGGACGGACCTTGTTCTGGAATGCCCAACAGCAGCTGGAGCTTCTCCTCGACGTGACTCAGGAATTCAGGATTGCTTTGTAACACTGCTGCATGGGCAGCTGGTTTCTCCTTCTCCTTCTCATTCCCCTCCTTCTCCTCCTCCTTTTAATTCCATTTATTATTTATCTGCAAGGAGAGGAGAGGGGAGGAGGAGGAAGAGAAAGCAAGAGAGAAGGAGAGAGATACAGAAATGGCATGCCAGAGCCTCTCACCACTGCCACCAAACATTAGATGCATACACCCCTTTGCGCATCTGGTTTCATGTGGGTTCTGGAGAACCGGAAACTGAGCCTGAGCCATCAGGCTTTGCAAGCAAGCACCCTTACCTGTTAAGCCATCTCTTCAGCCCACAGCTGCTATCTTCTCTTTTCACTTTTATTAAGCAGAAACTCTGTATGAACACATCATATGTTGGTCCCATCATCTCCCTCCTCCCTGCCCTGGCATCTGTGTTTAAATGGGTGTCTTGTTGAGTTAATGAAAAGATGCAAAACCAATGAAGTGCTCATGCATTTAGGACAGTGAATGTGTGACAGAGGTGTTGAACAGGAGTTTAGGGAGGAAGAGGACTAGGATTTTAGTCTGCTGTCCCTTTTGCAAAACCTAGCCCCGGACTAAGGTTGACTTGGACTCATGATAGACAATGTCAGCTCATAAAGAGAGGAAGGTTCAAGTTTCTCTTTCTGTCTTATATCTCTCTTCTCTGCTTTTCTTCTTTTCCTCTGTGCTATCTTTTTCTCTCCTCTTTCATTCATGCGGTTGAGATCTCAGGTAATCTGTTTCATTATAAAAATTATTTTTATTGCTTTTGTTGGGGACTGGTGGGGGAAATACTGTTCATGCTTGTTTCCTGGAAGTGATGTCGCATGGTGGAAGATGGATGGAAATTCTAAGTGAACAGACACAGAGATGCAATCAACAAAATCCAGAATCCAGAATTTTTATCCAGAATAAATTGCCACTTTCTTCAACAAATAAATTGCAAGGGGAATGATTTGAAAGTGCAAGTGAGACTGCAGATTCTGTAGCACTCCAGACATACCTAGTGGCTGTAAATTTTCTAACTTTATTTGCATAGCAATTTAAATAAACAAAAGAAGTTTAGAGTCACATTGAGCCCGAAAGGATATTTGATATTCAAAAATTTATTAACTTTCTACATGAAATAATGTTGCTGTGGTCATTTTTAATAATAGTCCTTCACTCTGACATACATATGGATGGAAGGGCAGTGTCTAGGGTTCTCCTCAAAATCACCTAGTGAGGTAGGTTGGGAGTGTCTGTAGATAAGAGGAAAATTAGCATTGGGTTGTAATGTGTAATGAGTATTCGGGGGTTCACTGAACTCTCTCTTGCATTTGTTTTTGTTTAATTTTTTATTGTGAAAATTAAAAAATAGAGGGGGGATATGGTCAGTGGGTAGAACTCTTACCACGCATCCACGAGGACCTGAGTTTTGTTCGCCATCACACACATAAATGCAGAGTGACATGGTGACCCTCTTATAAACCCAGCACTTGGGAGGCAGCGTCAGGGGATGCCTGGGCCAAGCTGGCTTGCTAGACTGACTGAATCAGTGAGCTCGGCTCGGGCGAGACACCTCGTCTCCATAAATAAGGTGGATCGCAATTAGAGTAGACTCTGACGTCAGCCTGGGCCTTCCACATTCGTGCGCACCCACATGCAAACAACATGCATACACACGTGTATGCCTGCCACATACATTAGCAAATTTAATATGTAGTGGGGCTGAAGAAATTCCTTAGAGATTAAAGCTCTTTCCTGTGAAGCCTAAGGACGCAGTTTGATGCCCCAGTACCCCATGTCAGCCAGATGCATATGGTGGCTCATGTGTCTGCCGTTTGTTTGCACTGGCTAGAGGCCCTGGAATGCCAATTCTCTCTCTCTGTTTATCTGTATCTTTCTCTCTCTCAAAAATAAATAAATAACTTTAAAACTAAATAAATACATACTGAAAAAAAGAGTCAGATGGAAGAGATTCAGTAGTGAAACAGAGTGGATGGTGAGATGGCTCAGCAGTAAAAGGCGCTTGCTTGCAAAGCCTGGCCTTCCAGGGTTCAGTTCCCCGGTACCCATGTAAAACAAGGTGCACGAAATGGCACATGCATATGGAGTTTGTTTGCAGTGGCAAAAGGCCCTGGCTCACTCCTTATCATTCTCTCTTTCTTTCTCTCAAATAAACAAATAAATAAATAAATAGGTATATAAATAAATAAAGTATTTAAAAGAAAGTGACTGGAAGAGGTACAATGGAATTGGAATAAAACACAGTTTCCGAAGACAGGAGAGAAGGTTTGGATGTGTGTGTCTGCAATGGGGGTGGGCAAGAGTTGGTTTTTCAGGGCCCAGAGACGATTTTGCAGGGTCGCCGTCTGAAGGGCAGGAAGTGGCTCTACGAGCTTCGTGTGGGGACTGCCCTGAGTGGTCTACTGGGGAGGGAGGATAGGATGGGTGACAGAACCTGGGGCTCTGCTTGGGCCACAGAGAAGAGGGACCCAGGAAGCCTCCCAGGTCCTCAAATCTACAAAGGGGCAGGGAGGGGGAGAAAATAGCAAGTGAGTGCAACTTATTTTTTTCCCAGATGTCTTTTTCTTCATTTGCACAATGTCCCTAGACTTTAGTCCAAACCATGTTAACTTCTCATTGGTACTGACCAAGAACAGTCTGCAGTGGCCAGCATTGACCTCTGCTGAAGAAGAGGCTACAGTGACCAGCACTGACCACTGCTGAAGAAGAGGCTGCAGTGACCAGCAGTAGCTGTTTGCCAGGATCTGCACTGTGTACTGTGAACACTGACCACCCTGGGAGGGGTGTGGGCTTGCCCTGGCATTATCACAGTATCAAAGATAAGGTCAGACTACCCTGCCACCAGCACTGAGCAAGGCCCACGGCTGAGACCTCCATGGAATCTTGACATTTAGAGCTTGCCACTTAATGAGAATAGCAAAGCAAGAAATTGATAACAGGAAGGTGTGTACTAAATTGTCTGTGTGATGATTGCTATAAAATAAATTTTATTTGGGATGGAGAGATGGCTTAGTGGTTAAGGGTTTGCCTGTGAAGCCTAAGGACCCTGGTTCGAGGCTCGGTTCCCCAGGTCCCACGTTAGCCAGATGCACAAGGGGGCACATGCTTCTGGAGTTCGTTTGCAGAGGCTGGAGGCCCTGGTGCGCCCATTCTCTCTCTCTCCCTCTATCTGTGTTTCTCTCTGTGTCTGTCGCTCTCAAATAAATAAATAAATAAATAAAATTAAAAAAAATAAGTTTTATTTTACTTTTTGCATTTTATTCGGTTATTGGCAAGTCTCTTGTTTCTGAGAATGACATGGGCAGTAGGGAATCGAGCCCAGGCCATCAGGCTTTGCAAGCAAGCACCATGGTGAGTGGGCTGTACTCACTTATCCCTGTTGAGCTGGGCTGACCCGCTCCCTCCATGCGTAAGAGCCAGCCTGAGGTGATGGACATGATAAGATATCAAGTCACCTCATTTGCATTGTTGCTCTTCTTCCAATCAGGCTATGTTCTAAGGTGAGACACAGGTGTGAGAGAAACCAGACACACAGTTGCATGAAACGCTAAACAAAATCTGAAGCTCCAGTGACATGACAAACATTTATTGGTTGACTGGCATATGTCCACCTAAGGGCACTCACCAGGGATAGGTCTACCACCACCAACGACCCTTACTACCTCCTAAAGACACTAACTGGGGCCAGGCATGCTTCCAACTAATGAAACTAAGAAGGGTTGCAATTCAAATAAATAGTTTACTTTCCTATAATCATGAAAATTCTAGCAGCATTAAATCCACAGAACGAATCCCCCCCACTTACATGAACCTTCACACTTTACCTCTCAAACCATGTGGAGAGTATGAAGGCATCTGAGGCAATCTGCCTTCCTTCCAGCCATGAACCCTGTAGGGCGGATGGACTCAGTGACGCGTGCACAGCAGCTTCCCAAGCTACCTGGGGCTGAGTTTCCGCACCCTGGAACAAGGAGGGCTCTTTCTGTTCAGGGAAGTCTGTACTTTTTGGTGGTGTTTGTCTGAGGCCATAAGAAATGTAATTTTCCAATGAAGAACTTGTTGGTGCCACAAACACACATTGGGATTCTAATTGTTGAGGCTGGGGAGATGATTAAGTGGCTAAAGGCACTTGCTTGCCAAGCCTGGTGGCCTGGGCTTGATTCTCCAGAACCCATATAAAGCCAGATGCACAAAGTGATGGGAATGGTGTCCCCTGTGTTGACAAAAGGCCCTAGTCCCCCAATTCATTCTCATCTATTTCTCTCTCTTTTTCTTTCTCCTTACCTCTCAAATAAATTAATACGTAAAAAAAATATAAAAAATAATTTAATTGTTGTCACCATTCTAATAACAAGAAAAACACTAATTTTCAAAAAAAGAGAACAAACATTCTCGCCTTTGTGAGAAAGTCTTATACCTTGAGTCTGAAAGTCCCCCATAGGCTCATGTGCTTGAACCTTTGGTCCTTGCTAGTGCTGTTTTGGGAGGTTGCTGGAGCCTTGAAGGGGTCTAGCTGGAAGAAGTAGCTCAGCAGAGGTAGGCCTGATGGGTCCTAGCCCCAGCATGGGCTCTCTCTATCTATCCAGGGTAGAGTGCCCCAGGCATGGGAATGAACACGAAGGTGTGTTTGTATGTGTGTGTGTGTTTGTGTGTGTGTGTGTGTGTGTGTGTGTGTTATAGGTGTTGACAATAGGAAGGAAGTGGCTGGCTGGGAGAGAATGGAGAGGAAGGAGGAAGGAGTGGCAGTCCAATTCCCGTGAACATGGAACATTAACATGGAGGAAGGGTGGCCAAGCGATGTCAAGTAGGCTGGTCATTGGGAAAGCAGACTGAAGTGGAGGAAGGCAGACATTTAGAAACTGTTTGGTAAACATTTCAGAAACTGTAACAAAAGAGCATGGTGGCTCCAATCAGACGCATTGCATGCAGCAGGTTTGGTGAAAAGTAATTGAATTCTGGATGTATTTTGAAAGCAGAACAAATAGGATTTGCAAAAGGGCCAAAGGTGGGAAATGAGAGAGGAGTTGCGGATTAACCAAGGCAGCCGGAGCCCAGGCCTTGCCACTAACAAAGCATGTTCGGGTCTGGGGAGGGGGAGAATTCCATGAGCTCATTTTTAGACATATGTTTAATTTAAAATGCCTATTAAACATTCAGGTAGAAATGTCAAGTAGGAAGTTAACTGTGTGAATCTGGAGTTGAGCGGAGAAAGTGCAGGCCTGGTCTATGCATCTGGTGGCGCATGGGAGGAATTTAAACCAAAAGGGCTTAATGCGATGCATGGGGAAGAGGGTGTATGTGTAGGGGACTGATCCTCAGGCTTCCCCACATTCAGGTTCCAGGGAGACAATCCAGTCAGAGGTCATGTGTGAAAAACAAAACAAAACAAAAAACCAAAAACCAAAAACAGGGGGTGTGGTGCTCCTGAGACCAGGAGAAACAAGGCATTCCAGAAGAGAAGGGTGTTCTGTGTCCAATGATGATGGAAGGGGAAAAATATTATGGTTTGATGCCTGAGGAGATGGTTCAATGGGTAAAGGGCTTGCCACACTTGCTATACAAGACAAGGACCTGAATTCAGATCCCCAGAATCCACATCAATATGTCTGGCTTGGTGGTGTGCACCTGTAACCCCAGAGATGGGGAAGCAGGGGTAGAGAAGAGGGTCCCTAGGGCTTGCTGTGTGGCTGGTCCGGCTGACTTGGTGATCTCTAGGTTCAGTGAAAGAGCCTGAGTCAAAAGGTAAGTCAAGGCACAACTGAAGAAGATATGCAATATAGACCCTGGCGTGGTGTCCACATGCACAAGCATTGACACATATGGACATTCCTACACTACTCATTACCCTGTACACAAACACACGCTTAATAAAAAAGTAAAAAGTATAAGAACAGGATTGAAAACTATGTTGGGCTTAATGTACAGGTCATTGTTCATGACTTCTAGAGGAAGTTTTGTGAAATAGAAAAGAAATATTTGGTGATTGGTTTGGTCTGAAAGTGAATGGAAGATGAAAAGTTTGGACACAGAGTTCTGGGAGGAGAAGCAGAGGGGAAAGAGAAGAGAGTGTCAGAGATGGACACACTTCTCCAACAGGGAGGATGGATTAAAACGAGGTGCTGGGGTAAAGTCCTGTGTGGGTTGTGAGGGTCACCAAGCTCTTTGCCAAATACTTCATTTTGTCAGGTGGGAAGCAAGGTCAGAAGCCGCGAGCGAAGACAAAGGGGCAGGTGTTGATTTGACAAGAAAGGAGAACGTGTGAAGTGACAACCTGAGCGAGTGGGAAGAAGAATGGACCAGGAAGATGCAGGCATCTAGAAAGCCTTCGGGGTCTATTGATCATAGATCTCAAGTCGTGGAGGTTGGCTCTCTGGCCTTTCTTGTCCAAGTTCTGCCCCTGAGAGGGCGCAGAGTTCAACTTAACCAGGTAAGTAAAGGTGGTGCCTTTAAGAGTTATAGACACGAAGGGGGGCGGATCAAAGGGTACCAAAGAGGATGGCTGAACAAGGAGTGAGGTCACAGGGTGACAGGCTGAGAAAGACAGCACAAGACTGATGGGTGTTTTGAAGTGAGAGAATGGGTGTGGTCGGACAGCGCCATGGCCTGGGGATGGTGGGGAGTGAGCTGGAAATGTAGAGGCTGCAGACAGGCTGGAACTTGAGGTCTTGGGGAATTTAATGTGAATGCACTAAAGAAGTTCACCCTGCAGCTGTGAGAGTAAAAGGACAAGCAGGACAGGAACTGGTTGGAGGAGGCAAGGACCTCAGCTGTGCAACGACTGTTTCCTAGAGCCAGGCACGACTCGGGGACCCTGGGAATTAGGGTGGCATCCCTTATCAGGCACTTGGGATCTGCCCAGAGGAAGAACCACTCCTCACTCCTATCTTATATTGTCATTGAATTCCTCATGTCCTCAAAACTCAGGCAGGCAAGAGTGTTGCTTACTAATACCCATTTCCCTCTGTTTCTGTGAAAATGAAGAACTAGGAATAAAATGTGACTTCTTCAAGGAGACACATATGTATATTAGCATGGGCAGCATGTGTCATATATGCCATATATATATGTATATATATATATATATATATATATATTTATACACACACATATATATATCACACACACACACACACACACACACACACACACATACGTGTGTATGCCAGACATTGATGTGACTATGTGTCTCCTTGAGGTTAAGAGTGGCCATGTAAATTGCATAGGCAATGAGGTGCAAGTACCAGTGTACGAGTGACAAAGGTCACTCAACAGGACATTCATTTGCCAGGCGTATTCTTCCCCTGTCATTTTGAGCCAGGAAGCATGTAATGGTGTAGACTAATCACACATGCCTGATTGTGGCGTGCAGTCTGGCTGCCTTGGAGACCTGGCCATACCTATACTGGACATTGTGTAAGATATAGGCGTGGTTGTGTCTGGGCGGGCATGCTCCTGAGCTCAGTCTACATGTGCTGAGTGTTAGGAACCAAGTGAGAGGTCAGTGCTCCAGCCAATGACGTGGACCATCCTCATCCTCATTGGATGGCCATTTGGTAGAAAGGATTTTAAGTAATTCATCACTGGAGCACTTGGCAACATCACACTCCTCACCTGGATGCACATGGGACACAAGCAGCAGCAGAGGTGGCGCTGTCCACCTAGGGTCCTGACGCCCCCGGGGGGGGGGAGTGGTTTCCCCCCGTTTGCTGAGAGCTCTCTGGGGGCATGCAGGCTGAGGAGTGAGTGAGGGCGGGAGGCGAGGGGAGGCGAGGGCCAGCCACACTGC
Source organism: Jaculus jaculus (assembly GCF_020740685.1). Lineage (NCBI taxonomy): Eukaryota > Metazoa > Chordata > Mammalia > Rodentia > Dipodidae > Jaculus > Jaculus jaculus. The sequence continues at coordinate 8,147,436 of NC_059107.1, read as the reverse complement.
AAGGCAGGCCCAGGGATTCGGATCCAGATCCAGAGACAAAGGAAGGCGGACGAAGGCCTATTCCCGGAATGGAAAAGTCACAGCTTTCTGTGTGCAGGGTTGCTCTGGCAACAGAGATCAGCATCACGAGTAAAGGATGAGTGTCAATACTGGTGGAACTTGTGCCATCAACTGATAAGAGAAGCTAGGGCCCAGAAGGGATGGCTGGGAAGCTTCAAAAAGTTATTCTTAAAGCACAATTCAATTTAATTTGTAATTGTGGTTGATATGGAAGGTAATGAAAAGGGGAGAGTGGAAGGTAATTCCAGAGAGTCAAACAACTTAAGGGACAATAGTCTCATTGCTGATAAAGTACGTTCACTCCAAGAGGTTGTGGAGAAAATAATTAAATGGGAGCCATAAAACACCTATAATGCTCAAGTGTACCCATGTTTCTTAGCTCTGACCCTCTGTGGGTCATGCCGTCGCGCGCAGGCATTGCTTCCCACCCCCTCTGTTAGACTGCTTGATCTCTCAGACAGAAACCGTTGTCGCCCCGTGCGCCTTCCCCACAGTCCCCGCTGCCAGCACTCAGGGCCGAGCTCTGCATGGACTGAGCGTAAGAACGTATTCACCTAGACTGCAAGATGGGAAACCTGGTTTCTGCAAGGCCAGAAGGGAGGAAGCTGCTCAACCAACTTCCAGTCTAGCTCTCCTCCAGTTTCCTGAACAACACTACCGTCACTTCTTTTTCAAGTTGTACTAAGACTCTATTCTACAAGGGAACACAGCAGTAGTGGGTTTTTTTTGTTTGTTTTTTGTTTTTTTGTTTTGTTTTGTTTTGTTTTGTTTTATTTCTGTCATCCAAGGGACGTGTGTATCTCTGATTTTCCCAAACCCAGATAATTTAAAAAGTTACAGGCTGTGGTCTGGAGAAGGTGACTTAGAGATTAAGTCCTTTGCTTGCAAAGCCAAAGGACCCAGGTTTGATTTCCCAGGATCCACATACGCCACGTAAGTGCACAAGGGGCACATGCGTCTGGAATTCATTTGCAGTGGCTAAAATCCTGGCGCAACTATTATTTCTCTCTATCTCTGCCTTTCTCTTCTCTGAAATAAGTTATATATATAATTGATAGGCCTGGGAGAAGGGGCAGTCAGTAAAACATTTACCTCATAAGATGAAGGCCTGAATTTGGTCGCTGGTGCTCATGTGCAGTGCCAGGAGAAAGGAGGGTCCCTGCAATTGACTGGTCAGTAACACTAGCCTAATTGGTGAGCTACGAGCCAGCAAGAAAGCCAATTTCAAAACAGGGAAAGGACATCCTTGAAGAATGACACCTCTGGTCTCCACACACAGGTCCCCACAGTTACATTACACTTTCCATACCCACGTACCCACACACATGAACATGCTTGCTCACACACAACAATTCTTCTTGGGAGATTTTGTTACACCCCCTCTCAACAAGCTAGACCTATTTGGAATCAAAACTCTGTCTCCCACAATTTTCCCCCAAATACCCTTCACCAGCTTAAAGCCCCAATGATCAAAAGAAGAAATAGCTAGTTTAAAATGGCAGTTTACCAAGGTGCAGTTTCCCGTACCATGCAGTTCATGGACTCTGTCCCTCCAAGCAGACGCCAAAGAGTGAGCGAGGCATGACCAATCTTCAGCTTCCCTCTCTGGTTCCCACTGACAGCAAAGTCATCTCCCTCCCCTTCCTCACTACAGAGCTGGGTTCCTCCGCAGACATCTTACATTCACTTACATATGAGTTCAAATGAGACTGTGGATCTTTGTTGACAACAGGATTGCTTTATGAAAACATCTGTTCTTCTAGCAAGTATACAAGGCTTGGAGTCAAAAGTACCATGTTCTGTGTTCTTACAGAGATAAATGAATGATTTGAGGTTGAATCCCAGGGTCTATGACTGGAAGGTTCTAAGCCCTACTGTGTGTCTGGCTGAGCCAAACAACTACCTCCAGTAGAATTTCAAAGTGATGGTCTATTTCCCCATTTCTCCTTTTCTTTTTACTTAGTGTGTATTCTGTATGTGTGTGCATGTGTGTGGTATGAATGCACGTGTGATGACATGTGTGTGGGGTAATGACTGTACAGAAGTGAGTGTCTTCCCATATCACTTTCTGCCTAGTTCTACCCACAGTGTACTATTTCGTCTCGTCTAGCTCACAGCTTGCCTTGGGGATCTCTGTCTCTGTCTCCTGGCATTTATACAGGTGTCGTGAATCCAAACGAAGGTCTTCACACTTGTGAGGCAAACACTTTACCAGGAGAATCAACTCCTGACTCCCACCCCCACATCTTTAATTTAGGCACTTGCCTGAAAAGCCAAAGGACCCAGGTTTGATTTGATTTCCCAGGCCCCACGTAGGCCAGATGCATGGGGTGGTGCAGGTATCTGGAATTTGTTTGCAGCATTAGAGGCCTTGGCATACCCATTATCTCTCTCTCTCTCTCTCTCTCTGCCTGTTTTTTGTCTCTCTCTCAAATAAGTAAATAAAAATATTTTAAAAATAAAATAAAATAAACCCTCCCATGTTTGCCAAGCCAAGAAAAGAATCTCAAAGCTGCAGCCACCATCTGAATGCCTGATTCCAAGTCTGAGCAGGTGGGGGTGGCCGCATGGCTTGATGACACTCATTACTCCCTCCCTTTCAGAACTGTAGCATTGTGACCAAACGGTGAGAGCTTATAGGTGCACGTGAGTGCAGCAGGCCCTCTCTGACCTGAAAATCACACGGCATTTTCACTTTTTATTTACGGTCTGAAGTGGAGGTGGGGGGGGGGGGGGGAGAGAATGGGCACCTCTAGCCACTATAAAGGAACTCCAGATGCATGCACCACTGTGTGCATCTGGCTTTATGTGGGTGCTAAGAAACTGAGCTTGTGTTCTTAAGCTTTACAGCCTTAACTGCTAAGCGATCTCTCCAGCCACTCCCCCCCCCCTCTTTTTTTTTGAGTATGAAAGAGTTCTGGAATAAGGTAGCAGGGTCCAGCAGGGCAAGGACCCAAGGCTGAGATTGCCTGTTTCCCCACCCATTTTGCAATAGATGCTCATGCAAGGCTGCTCTTGCAAGCCAAGGATGACATTGACTCTGACCCAGGACCCAAGCGTCCAGGAGTGACATTGACTCTGATCCTGGGACTCAAGTGTCCTCATGACCTTCCTCTTTGTGCCACGTCTAGTGTGGTAGGGTGATGTCTATTCCTTAAAAGCACACTGTCCTTCAGATTGTTACTGGTGCAGGGAGAGGATGGGCCATCTCCTGTCAGTGTGTATGCAGGAAGCACTCCTCTGGATACGGTTCTGTCCATTGATATCGCTAAACTTCCCAAGTCCCGAGGACATTTTCATCTCATGAATGATTTAACCTTAACTGTGTTTGAGTTCTCTAGATTATTTATAATGGTAACCCAGTTGTGTGTGTGTTTTTTTCATATTTTTGCCTATAAACACATTTTTGCTTTATCTTAATATTTTTACAACTTGTTTGACTTATAATCCACGTACAATGAATCACACATTTAATGCACACAAATGGTAAGTTTGCTGCACACCTATCGCTTCTAAAAGTTGCCAGTTGCCCTTTAAGATGCAACCTTCTCTCACCTAGGTAACCACTGATCTGGATTCTGTCATTAGACATAGAATATTTTGCATTTTTAGGGTTTCATATGAACAGAATCATATAAAAATGCTCTTTTTAGAACTCAGTCTTCTAATAAATTTTTGAGTGTCTACACTCTGGGATTGAGCCAAGAACTGGACAGACATGGTTCCTGCCATTAAGGAATGTTTCGCTGAGCAAGAAAGGCAGCTCCTGAATAAGTCATTACAGCACAGCGTGCTGCGCGCCTTGGTGAGAGGACGCAGGCGCGTGGAGGGATGCGCCACGGGCACCTAACTTCAAGCACCAGAGAAAGGCGAAGGTCCAGCCGTAAGATAGGCAAGGATGGGTTAGTCCAGGGAACAGTGTAAGAAGGTCCCCAGGAAGAGTGGGTCTGGTCTGTTTAGGGAGAGGAACGAGGCAGTGCGGCAGCACCCAGCAGAGGAGCCATGCTGAAGAGGATCCAACAGGCATGCCACGCTTGTCCGCATCTCAGGGTCCCTCACCCTTACCCACCCATTCAGTGACTCTCTACTGAGCCTCGGCCAGCCTTTCCATGGGTGTCTTGCCTCCCTTCATGCCTTTGCCAACAACTTTCCTTTCTATGGTTTAAGACAAGGGACAGTGACATTAGGAAGGGGGGTGAAGGATTCAGACCCACAGACCCACTGGCGCTAAGGGGTGATTGCAACCTAGCTAGTCCCGTTCCAAGTGCCCTGTGTTACACACCCAGACTGCAGGGCTGCTGAGCACCTGCCCTGGAAGCATCTACCACAACCCAAGGCAAGCGGTTATGTCAACTCACAGACATGGGGTTGGAAGAAGAGTCTATTGACATGTAGACAGCTCATGCCTCCTAACACTTGATTACTTCCTGACAGGAAAACTGGGTATGCCATACCTTACATTTTTCTTCACCTTAATGAAGTAATTAAATGCTATAAAAAGTGATGAAAATATAAATGTAAGAACACATGTTGCATAATTAATAATATATACATATGCATGACAGGGTGTTTCTTTCCAGCACACATATGCATATGTCATTAATGGAAACATTATCATTTTTGTTTTGCTGCCAAGGCATTGGTATAAGTCATGCTACCTATATGTCAGCTGCCAGTCTGAATCCAAGGTGTGTGAATACGTGGGAGGATCAGCACGGACCTAGGGACAAGCGCTGGGTGGGGAAATGTAGTACTGGCTATGGATTCAGAGCTGCAGGGACTCGCCGTGTGACTTCCCATTCTTTCCCTGTGGGCCTCAGTTTCCCTGCTTGTAAAACTGAGGGTGCTGTTACTTTAGTACTTTACATTGAAAAGCCAGCACATCTTTGTTCGAACAAAATCTCCAGTGGAAACAGATCTATAATTCATAAAAGTAGAAACCCTGGGAACTGAGGAGATAGACAACCTTAGTTGGTAAAGTACTTGGCATGCAACCATGAAGACCTGGATTTGATCCCAAGCACACACCTGAAAATGGTGGGCATGGTGGCACGCAGCTATGACCCCAGCTCTGGGGAGATGAAGACAGGAAGATGGTTAGAGGTTCCTGACCAGCCAGTGTAGCTTCCCATGCTATTCCAGACACACAATAGATCCTGTCTCAAATAAGGTCGATGATGGGCTGGAGAGATGGCTGAGCAGCTAAGGCACTTGCCTGTGAAGCCTAAGGAGGCACGTTCAACTCTCCAGGTCCCACGTAAGTCTGACACACAATGATGTAAGTGCACAAGGCCACACATGCACAAAAGGCGGTGTACACATGTAGAGTTCTGTCACAGTGGCTGGAGGCCCTGGCACACCAATTCTCTTTCTCTCACACTTGCATTAAAAAGGCAATCTGGGACTGGAGAGATGACTTAGCAGTTAAGGCACTTGCCTGCAAAGCCAAAGGACCCAGGTTCAATTCCCTAGGACCCTCATATGCCAGATGCGCAAGGTGGCACATGTGTCTGGAGTTTGTTTGCAGTGGCTGCAGGCCCTGGTGAGCCCATTCTCTCTCTTTCCCTCTCTCCCTCTCTCTGCCAAATAAATAAAATGTAAAACAATTTTTAAAAGGGCAGTCTGTTGAGCTTGCCTCCAAAACAAAAGAAAAAAGGGGTATTTGACAACTGAGAACCAGTACCCGTGTATGGTCTCCACACACATGTACACATATGTGCTCATGTACTTGCACACATATGTGCACCTCCACATATGCACCTGTACGTACCTACACTCACCCCTACACACACAGAAACTCCATGCTCCTGCAGCACCCTCATCTTTAGACAATTTGTTACTGGTCTGGACTGGACTGTCATAAAGGCCCTCTGTGCTTTCTCAGCTTCTCAGGGCTACCAGCTAGAGGGCATCATAACAGCCCATGCTGTTTGGTAGGGAGCCGACCTGGGGCGTTGAAAAGGCCTGAGCTCACATTAATGTGGCAATGTTCCCCACTAGATGTGTGACCTCATACCAGTCAGTCTCCTATTCAGCTTGAGTATCTGTACTTCTCACCCACAGGAGAGAAAGGAAGTGTTTTTCCCTTCAACCTGTCGAGATATAAACTAGACATACATCTAAATACTCGGAACATGAAATCTATAATGGATACAAAAGGCATTCTTCTCAGGGCTAAGGATGTAGGCTCTGGACGTAATTGCTGTGGTACTTACTAACTATATCACCTTGGGCAAGTTACATAAAATTTCTGTATGGTGGTTTTCTCATCTGTAAACTAGACACCAGAAGTTATCAGGTCAATAAAGTGCTTATACTTAAAAACATTTTTTATAGTGTAATCACTGCATTGCTATAATTATGATTATTATTATTTTGTGGTACTTGGAAATAGACCAACAGCCTTGCATATGTTAAGCAAACACTGTACAACTGAGTTATGACCCCAGGCCTCACTTCTAAATTTTATTTTGAGATACTATGTCACTAAGTTGCCCAGGCACATCTTGAATTTGTAATCCTCCTGCCTCAGCCTCTTTGCTGGGATTATAGGTGCATAGCATCACACCTTCATTTATCATTTTTAAGATCATCAACATTAGTGGAAAGTAGCTGGTCATGGGGTAATAAGGACTTGATTCCAACCTGGAGCTCATTGCTTTCTTTTTTTTTAAAATTAATCAATTAATTTATTTGAGAGCGACAGACACAGAAAGACAGATACAGGGAGAGAGAGAGAATGGGCGAGCCAGGGCTTCCAGCCTCTGCAAATGAACTCCAGACATGTGTGCCCCCTTGTGCATCTGGCTAACATGGGACCTGGGGAACCGAGCCTTGATCCGGGGTCCTTAGGCTTCACAGGCAAGCACTTAACTGCTAAGCCATCTCTCCAGCCCTCATTGCTTTCTAAATGTGAGCTGAACACTCAGTAAAATAAATAGGCCCAAGCCAGTGGATTCTGTGGATTATATCAGAAAAGAGATCACATGAAATATTGATATTCAAATGCTTCTAGAAATTAGCACATCACTGCCAATACCACATTTACTCATGCCTTTCAAAGATAGCTCTAACTGACTTGCTATTGAGACATTATTTGGAGGCTTAGGGGGAAGTTTAACAGCATATTCAAATCTCCTTTCTTAATTTGCTTGAAACACAAGGAACATAGATGTGTTTCAAAGAGAGAATGCCAGATCTGCAAAAAGATGACCGAGAAATGTTTTACCACTAGTTTCAGCCTAAAAGTTCAAGCATTTCAGAACTAAAGTCAGAAGACACAGAGTTTTTGGGTGGAAATATTAGTGTTCTGAGGCTTTAAGTTATGGAGTCATAGTTGGGACCCTTCAGCTGGCTGGATTGTCTGTCTGAGGGCACTGAAAGCATACAGCTGTCTTTCTGGGAGGCCAGGCTGATGGGGAGTTAGGGAGAAGGGATACTGCAGTAGGTTGGTCATGATCCTAGAGACAGGGACAGAAGCTTCTGAAAGAGCCACAGTGAAGGAGAGGATATGAAGTTGGGCATCACACAGTGCTCCCAAAGGGATGTTCTGTGAGCAATGCCATGGATCAAACGTAAGCCATGTGTGACGGACACAAGGCTGGGCCCACTTAAGTGTTTCTAAGAGAATTCTTGAAGAAATAAAAGGGGTTCTAAGAGAGAATTCGTAGAGAAATGAAAGACTCTCAACCAACAAGAGCCTGGCAGTGAATTGTCTAGTGCCCAGGGGACTTGCAAGGAATGAGGCTAGACAGAGCTGTATTAGTCCTCTCCAAGGACGCTATAGATGACAGATTCCCACTTATAAGGCTCTCTGGAAACCCGACACAGAAGAATAACAGCAGTTCCCAAGTCCAAGCGATAGTCATCACGGGGCAGTATCCCGAGAGACAGGAGGTCTCTGCTCTGCTCCAGCTCACCCCCACGCTCTTAAGCAGAGCAGGGCGTGGTGGGCAAGCTTGAGGAAGGGCTTAAGGCACAAAGTGGGGACAGAGATCCCAATCCATTCATCATTCAGGCTGTCCACCTGGATAATGTGTATCAACTTGACAGGATCTCAAACCAAGTAGGAAATGAGCCTCTGGTCATGTAGGTGAAGGATTATCTAGATTAGTTTATCCTCTGAATAGATATCACCATGTACAACTCCTAAGCTTTAAGAAGTACAAATTTGGCTGGGGACCCTTTTCTTCCTTCCCTTCTCTCTCTCCCCTTCCTTCCTTCCTTCCTTGCTAACTTCCTCTGGAACCTATATCTGGAAATTTATTATAAATCCCGATCTCATAACTAAGATCCTGAGTGCATCTCTGGCCGATCCCCATGCCTCAGGCACCCTGTGAAGGGACATGTTCCTCCAGATGCCCCACCAATGAGTAACTTCATTGGTTTCTCCCTCCCCTGTAAGCCAAGAATTCTTTGGGCAATCTAAGAGGGTTTATGCTTATGTGGAAAGACAGACACTGGACAAGCCACATAAGTGTCTCAGAATTATCTTTGATAATTGATATAAAAGAGAAGCATAGGGCATAACAAGGGAATGTGACCTAGTTTGGGGAGTGTTTCTTTGAACCTCTTTTGAAAGCCCATCTCTTTATTGATATTTTGGGGACTGAGAAGAGCCACCACCTCCTGCTGGTGTCATAAGAAGGAAGTGTGGGGATAGCCACAGAGCTCTGAGCACAGGGTTTGGCACAAAGAGCATCCTTAAGTCTTAGCAATGGCTGACGCTGTTATCGTCTTTATAATCTCCATGTTCTTTGTTTTTTTTTTAATATTTAATGTTTATTTATTTATTTGAGAGAGAAGTAGAAAGAGAGGTAGAGAGAGAGAGAGAGAGAGAGAGGGATAATGGGTGCTCTAGGGTCTCCAGCCACTGCAAACGAACTCCAGACATGTGCGATCCCTTGTGCATCTGGCTAACCTAGGTCCTGGAGAATCGAACCGAGGTGCTTTGGCTTTGCATGCAAACACCTTAACCACCAAGCCAGGCCTCCAGTCCTCATCCTCATTTTCTATGGATGGCCTTTTCTTTTTTTCTGAGACCTAAAGGGGGCATGTGATAGTTTATCTTCATTGTTGACTAGATTCATAATCACCTATGTGACACACCTGTGGGTGTACCTGAGTGAGCATTTTCCAGAGAGGCTTAACTGAAGCTGACTAGCCATTCTTAATATGTGTGGTAGCATCCTGTGGGCTGGGGTCATAGACTGAATAATGTCAGAGCCACATGTTGGGTCATGATATGCAGACATTTATCCTACCCATAACTGTGGGCTGACTCCAGAATGCATGGCCCATATACCTCAACAAGGAGGGGCCAAGGGAAAGGGGTAGGCAATGGATGCCTAATAATGCTACCAAATTGACTAAATTCACTGAGTACAAACTAATTAATAAAAAAAATTATTACACCTTTATTACATGGGAAAAAAAGGATAAAGTGTGTGGGCTGGAGAGATGGCTTAGCAATTAAGGCATTTGCCTGCAAAGCCAAAGGACCAAAGTTTGAATCCTCAGGATCCACATAAGCCAGATGCACAGGGGTATGCATGCATGTGTAGTTCGTTTGCAGTAGCTGGAGGCCCTGGTGTGCCCATTCTCTTCCCTCTCTCTACCTGCCTATTTCTGTATCTCTCTCCCTCTCTGTAGCAGAGAGCTTCAGGTTCACTGAGATGAACTTTCAGACCAGGCACAATTATGGAGGAAGGGATTTATTGAAACTTACAGATCCAGGGGAAGTTCCATAATGGCAAAAGAAGCTGGCCTGCCTTCAACAGGCCCAAGCAGAGAGAAAGAAGTACAAGCCTCAAGGTCAAAAGCCACAGCACACTTCAGGAACTCCAGCTAGGCACACTTTGCATATCTTTAGATTGAAATTGGAAACCTACCACCACACCTTAAGATCACCCAGTGACATTGCCTCCAGCCAGGTAGCCAGCAGATGCAAACTACAAACAATAAGGAACTGAATATATTGGGGGCCATCTATTCTATTCAAACCACCACACCCTCTCAAATAAATAAATAAAAATAAAATATTTTTAATAAAGGATAAAGTGACTGGAACCTGCACCTCTCCCTGCTTCCTGACTGCAGATGCAGTGTGATAAGCTGCCTCATGCCCATTCCCACTGCTACTGCTTCCCCACCATGACAGTCTGTACCCGCAAACTGTGAGTCAAAATCAACACTTCTCCCCTTAAAATTTTTTCATCAGGTATTTGGTCATAGCAAAGGAAAAGAGAAATAGAAAAGAGAAAACGAAAAGAGAAAATGCCCACTCAGACAGGTAGGAAAGCTTAGGAACTTCTTACATCTAACCCCTCTTCCCCTGACATAAAGAGCTATGCTTAGGTAAGTCAATGTTCACAGAACATAACAACACATTCTCATTTTCAAAGAGCCAAGACAGGTCAGTGTCCACAGAATGTCACTGGGGCTATAGTGGCTGGGGACGAATCTCCCCTACCCGGTGGCAACCTACTGCAGCAGAAGGCACATCCTATAACAATTCTTTATTTCAAGGTGACATCCTAGGAAGAGAAAGGATTTTCGAAGTTGAAAACTTGGCCTGAAATGTACAATAATCTAGATTCCAGATGTGTGGCATAGCTTTAGAGTTTCTGTTTTTGTCATTCATTTTCTTTTCTGCACAGCCAAAGGCTAGATCCACCTGGACTTAGTTAGCAACCCCTGATAGGTATCTTTGGTTTCATAGGTGCTTTCAGTCCCAGCATCCTCTCATCCCTATTTTCTCAGGAGTGATCCTATTGAGAAAGTCAATATCAGGTGTAGAAAAACAATTTGAAGATTGTTTTTAATTCTCAGCATCCAAACCAAGTGGAGCAGAAAGCAACCATGAAATGAGGGAGATGAAAGGATGCAGATTCAAAGGAGCGGCCTGAGATAGGAGGACTTTGGAGCTGTAGCAATCACCACAATTCAGAACAGTTGACAAGGGTGCCACCTGTGTGGTGACAACCGCGTCCCCCAGCTTCCTTGCACAAGTCCCAGGAAAGCAGGTACAGAGACCATGCCTGGAGAACTGAGCACAGGCTTTCTCATAGTCAAAGTCATTAAAGTTTTGAAAGAGGCTTCTTACCCAAGGAGAAGAAACACAATGTTATTTACACGAGTGTTTGTTTGCATTGTGTACGGTGCGTGCCCATGTGTTCAGATGGATGTGCCCCACGTACATGTGTGTGGAAGCCGAAGAACAGTGAGGGCCTTCTTACTACTCATCCGCACGTTGATACACATCCTTGAGCTGAAGCCTCTCTCTCTCAGCTTGGAACTGCTGTCAGGAAGCCGAGCAATTCTCTGGTCTCTCGCTTCCCCACAATGGACTGGAGTTTCATATGTGTGAAATTCCACCCGTGTTTTTTATTTTTTTTTAACTGGGTCCTAAGACCTTGAATCTGGTGGGTTCCAGCCCAGATGTCTTCATGCTTAAGCCACAAGCACTCTGAACTGCCAAGCTGTCTCCTCAGACCTGGAGCAGCAATTCGTGACCCACACAGAGGCTTCAGAGCCAATTCTCCTTCCTCACTTTGACACTCAGAGGATCCATGAGGTACCCACTGAGTAAAAACCGCTGCTCTGCTCAATGGGGGCCCTCTGCGCCATGTTGAGAAAACCACCTTGCTTCTGCTAGCCCTTAAGTACCTCTGTACTCAGGAACCAAGCATGCATGCCTTCGTCAGCAGCTTGCCTACTATCTGTCTAATTGTTTCTGGGCTCATCCAGGCACCAGTGCAACATCTATCCATGCATCATCCATCCACGCATCATCTATCCATCCATCTACCTGTGCATCCACATATCCATCCATCCATCACCTATCCATGTGTGGTAGTTAGAATATCAGATGTATGGCCCCATAGCTTCAGGTGTTTTATTAAAATTGAGCCTGCAACTTCAGCCCCTGGTGGGCAGATTCCAGCTATAGCGGACATGTCACTGCAGGTGGATCCTTGACTCCAGCCCTAAAGTGCAGTTGGGGGCAGATCTTCAGGCCAGTCCTATTAGGTGTGTTCAGAACAGTTTGAGCACTGCCTATTCCCAGTGTTTTGTGGTGCTGGCTGTTGGTAATGGCCCTCTGATTGGATCTATGGAAAGGAGCCAAATTATCCCACCATCAATGGTGTTCCCCTGGACTCTGTAATAAATAAATAAATCCCATTTCTTCCATAAGCTCTATCTGGTTAGATGTTTGTCCCAGCAACAAGAAGCTGAGTACAACAGGTGACCATGTATTCATCTATGTATGCTTCCATCCATCCCTCCCTCCCTCCCCCACTTCATCCATGCAGTTATCAATAGCATGCCCTTGCTAAGCATGCTTCTGGAATAAAACAGAAGAATACAAGAGGCAAGTGCCCTGTTCCACTACCCTCACTGAGGTCACCTTTTCGTGATTGTGGACCATTCGCCATTTGTACATTTCTTCAACAACTTTCTCTGTTAGGTTTTTATGCCAAGTGACAGGAAAACGAAGAAGTGTGGAAATACTGACCCTACTAACTGGTGACACCAGGAACTCTCTTAGGTAACTGTATTAGCAAGGCCACTGGCAGTATTAGAGATGAGCTTGAGGGAGAGCCATGGGAGGAGTTATCTTCTGGTTGCTTGGACAGAGCGCATGACCAGAAGCAGATTATGGAAGGAAAGGATTTATTTCAGGCTTGCAGTATCAAGGGGAAACTTCATCATGGCAGAGAAAGCCAGATTACTTCATTATATACCTGCGGGGGAGGGGGGAGAGAGAGAGAGAGAGAGAGAGTCAATGCTCAAACAGGCTCTCAACATACCGTAGGCTAGACTCAAGATCCATCCCCAGTGACACACCTCCTCCAGCAGGGCTTGGCCTGTTAGAGACTAAGTAGGAAGCTTAACCAAAAGTACCTGAGGGGGGCTGGAGATGGCTTAGCCGTTTGTCTGCAAAGCCAAAGAACCCAGGTTTACTTCCCAGGACCCATGTAAGGCAGATAGATGCACAAGGGGTTGCTTGTGTCTGGAGTTATACTGCAGCAACCATTCTCTCTCTCCACCTCTTTGTCTCTCTCTCTCTCTCTCTCAAATAAATAATCAAAAATAAAATATTTTTTAAAATACCTAAGGTTATGGGGCCATTTACATTGCACTACCACAGTCTCTCATATAGAATATACAGGCAGATAAAAGTACAAAATCAAGTTCCTCAGGAGGACTTGGATCTGTCTCTATGTTTCATAGTTGTTTTTTTATTGCAATAGTTGAAATGCGTGCAAGAGTATCTGGTGCATGTAAGCTCTAGGTAAATATATTTTTGTTGCTATCCACATTATTTTCAGCCTGGCATGGTAATAGACTCCTCGTAATATAAGGAACTTAGAGGCTTCTGCAGCTAAGAGAAAAGCAAAGCCAGAGGAATCAAGCGACTTCTCTGAGTGAAGTAAAGCCTGCCTGCAGGCACAGCCTGGTCTCTCTCCAGTACGATGCTTTTGCACACAGTGTGAGCAAGGCAATGACATCCACGGCATAGCTCTCTGTTTTTAAAAATGAACTATGAGCTTTAAAAACACTCTTTGTCAACAAGCCTGCAGAGCAACTGCATCTAGAGTCAGCCTTCTCAGCTGTATCAGAGGCCCAGAAATTTCTCCTGAAGTAAAGCTAAGAGAGAGAAGGCCTGGAGTTTTGTTGCAATCTGCTCTAAGAAAATACACCATGGTCCTTTATTTACCAGTCTCTCCTGCCAGGATCTCCGTGCTGGGATTTAGAAGGAAGGGTTCTGGGACATAAAACAGTCAACCAAGGTCAAGAATGATAAACCAAGGCCATCACGTAACAAGTCCGCACCTATACCAGGTTTGGAAAAACCCTATAGAGCACAGCTCCCAAGCTCCCTAGCAGAGAAATATGGTCTAGATATTTAAATTCTGACACATCTTTCCTGTGGGCCATGTTTCCAAAGCCAAACTCGGATGAGCCAGGCATTCCGTCACTCTGTGCTGTGGGTGACAGCAGACTGAGAGGACTGGGGACCGAGACGGGGCTCAGGAGTTGTGAGGGTTTGAAAGATGGGTGAGAGCAGGTGCCGAGCACTCAAGTCACAATTGCTGGCCAGGTGGAGCAAGGCGGTGGAGGGGCTGCAGTACTTATGCAGATATGAACCTGCCAGCGATGTGGTCTTCCACGGATGGAATCTTAGATGTTGTATGCAGAACCTGGAAATGGGGCTGGGGCCACAGTTCAATCAGTAAATCGGCTTCCCTGCTGGCCTAAGCACCTGAGTGCAACCCCCCAGTACACGTGGGACAATGCTGGGTATTGTAACAAGCCTTAAACCCGAGGCTGGGTGAGCAGGGATGGGAGGAGCCGGCTTGCTAGCTAGTCTAGCCGAGTTGGTGAACTCCAGGCCAATGGGAGACCTTAACTCACGACAGGGAGACGGGGCCTGGGGTACTTCAGCCTGGTCAAGGGCTTGCCACACAAACCACACAAGCATGGGGATATGAGTTCACACTCCCAGCGCCCATGTACGAGCCACCTGCAGTGGCAAGCTGGAAATCCCAGTGCTGGGAGCCACAGTCAGTGGAATCCCTGGGGCTTGCTGGCTGTCCAGTCTATGGGTGTCATTGAGGTCAGTGAGATTGAGGATGATGCCTGACCTTAACTTCTGGCTTCTACATGCATGTGTGTGGATGTGGATGTAACCACCCCCCCCAAACAGACACCCAATAATAAAAAGAAAGAAAAGGAATTGATGATGTTTCTGAGAAATGACATTAAAAGTTATAAAGTTATCCTCTGGTCTCCACGCAACCTCCGATCAACAGCTCAATGTGGGTGGCACAGTTAGAAGAATTTCTAAAACAGCAATTTCGCACAGATTTGGACCTTTTATCAATCCATCTTTTCAGATTCATCTCTATCTCTTTTCAGCATGGATTCTTCAAGGCACTCACAATGATGGGCCGACCATGCAGCCAGGGTTAACCAGAGTGTGACCACAAGATCCAAATGTTGAAATAAACTAGTCCTTAGTCCTTACCACATCTGCAGCGGCTGAGGATCCACTGGAGGAACTGGAATGTTCTTCCACCTCATGCTAACCTGTTTCCTACAAATGGCACAGTGCCACTTCCTTGGAAGTCCTCCCTTGAATGTTTTGACTAGGTCAAATGCTTGCAAAAGCACAGCTGTGTGCTCTCTTTCTCCCTCTCTCTCTTTCTTTCTCCCTCCCTCCCTCTCGTTCTCCCTCTCTCTCTTTCTCTTTCTTCCCTTTCTCTTCTTTTCCTTCCTCATACTCTTTTTTTTTTCCCCCCACTCTTGCCCAGGCTGACCTGGAATTGACTATGTAGTTTCAGGCTGTCCTCAAACACACAGTGATCCTCCTACCTCTGCCCCCCAGGGCTGAGATTAAAGACATGAGGTCCCCCAAACAAGACACGCTTCTGTCAAAGCACTTGATTACCTGCCTTAAGTAAATGGAAAGACCCTATTTTTGAAGACACAATATGCTGCCAGCACAGAACACAGAGAGGCCTTCCTGGAATCCAGAATAGAGCCAATGCCCAGACAGCTGACGGTACCAACACATGATGTACCCATACAAAGTTTGTTCATAATAATAATGATGATGATAAGTTTCTCCTAACCTCTAAGCTTTACATTTGCTTTTAAAAATGTTTATTATTATTATTATTATTATTTAGATACATGGGCGTGCCAGGGCCTCCAGCCACTGCAAACCAACTCCAGATGCATGCACCACCTTGTGCATCTGTCTTACATGGGTCCTGGGGAATTGAGCCTCGAACCGTGGTCCTTAGGCTTCACAGGCAAGCGCTTAACTGCTGAGTCATCTTTTCAGCCTCCCTACAGTTGCTCTTTAACAACATGAGGTATCTACTACTGTACAGCTTGGGAACTAAGGCTCAAAGATGTGTCTTACAGGCTCACAGAACTCAGCCTCCAGTTACACGTTTGCCTGATGGCTGAGCCTGTGGTATTCATGCAATCAGAGCCCTGAGTGAGAGCCCCTCAGGAAGATTTTGGGTGCCGGTCCAATTTCCCCTTCTGCAGGGTTCTGTTGAGACCTGTTGAGACATCTGTTGGACAGACGTGTGTATGAAACAAGACCAGCGTGCAGTTTCAAGCCTCCTCCCCCGAGTGCACGTACAGGGACTGGCGGTGAATACAAAAGAGCAGGCGCGCACACTTAGCCTGCTAATATTTGAAAGATTCAGGTACAAAAAACGCAAAACGCAAAACGCAAAAAAAAAAAAAAAAACAAAAAAAAACGCACCCGGTCTTAAGTCACGAGGAACATAAACGGAGCCTTTGTTGCTGTTTCCGTTGTTGTCCCCTAGGGTCTTAAACCCATACAGGTCACCCTTCGAACACTCGTTTTCACAGCATGGAGGCAGGCCACATGTAAGATTTAGTGGAGTGTTTGCTACCAAGCCATAAAATGACAATATTTAAACATCACCGAGGTCTTTAATGCTCACTGCAATCTAGGCTTTGTCAAGCCATCTTCCACAAGAAACTTAATAAGAAACTTAATGCCATCAGAGATGACAATGTGAGCTGGGCTGAAATGAACGCACACCCCCCACCCCACAAGTAAATTCACACGACATTCCATGTGTCTCAAGCATGGAGAATCTTCACAGAGCTTGTAAAGCAGGCTGGAGATTGGGCTCCTTACCATGAGGGGAGAACGCACAGGTTTCCTTTTTCCTTTTAACGTGTGGGTCACACATGCACGTGCACGCACATTCGAGCATGGGCAGGTGCGCGTGCACGTGGAGGCCAGGGGACAACCTCAGGTGTCATCCTCAGGACCACCTGCCACTTTCTCTTGGAGCAGAGTCTCTCTTTGGCCCGGATCTTCCTGTTTCCGCCTCCACAGCCCTGGGCTTATCAGCCTGCTGACACCATGCCCAGCATTTCACGTGGGTGCTGTGAGTGAAGTTTAGATCCTCACGCCTGCAAGGTAAGCACATGACCAACGGAGCCATCGCCGGAGGCCACGCGGACGGGTGTCTGTGCTTATTCAGAGGTAGTATGAGACCGTGTCTCCTTTTCTAGAAGAGCTTCTCCAATCAAAGCACCATGCTGCATCAGAGGCTGTTCGAAAGTGCCCCTGTGTGTGCAGAGCCGCAGGGGACACGACTGGATTTCTTTGACCTGAGATCTAGGGTGGGCATGGGCACGGCTATGCCGGGGTTCGGGGGTGTCAGTCATTCACCACTGTCCTGTGCTCACTCAGGACAAGTCATGTTTCTGCACATATTTGGGGGACGGAAACACATCATGGTTAAATCCAGCTTTTCTTTTCTTCCCCACTTGCTGTGCTCTAGGGTCACACATTAAAATGGAAACACTCTAAAAATAATACCTCCCTCAGATTTAAGAAAAAATAAAGGGAATAAAGAGGTATGATTTTAAGATTATTCAGACATAATAATTTTCTATTATTGCCCCGGTTTTCCAAGACATGGAAGCTGTGAGGGCTTTCACATCTCAGCCTTCCAGGTTCTTGTCACTGTGCGGGGTCTCCACGTGAGCTGGGCGGCCCCGCCGGGGTAGAGACCCCTGTTCTTTGCTACAGCAGCTGATGGTGTTTTCTGTTTTTCATTTTGCTCCAGTCCCTGTGATTATGAAGCATCACATGGAAACAGTTCAATATTCTCTTAAGAAATATAAAAGCAACCGAAATGAACAAGTCCTTAGAAGCTCAAGTCCACATGTTTGTAGAAACAAGTGGATTGATTTTGCACGGGTGACAAAAATGATCTTCCTCTAAAATAATAAGCTTGCTTCCAACTACCCGAACACCTTTCTGAGATCCCATCACGAAGGAGGCTCGGGCCCCACCGTAAGGCAGATATCAGCCAATAGCTCCGAGGAGACTCTGATAGCCAAGGGACAACACAGACTTCAGAGCCAGAGCAATGTCTCAGAGTGTCTGGAAAGACTCGTGACACCCACACGCGTACTCCCCTCCCGGTCCTGGCTGGCAGCTTCTACACACACCTGAACATTTTTGTGAGACTAAGATGAGACTTCTCGAAGCGGTGACAAGCAGATTTAACTTGCTGCTTTGAACTGTGTTCATTTGGAAGGATCAAGAGGCCAAGGGCAACTGGTCGCTTCAGTGTGACTCTCTGCTAACGCTGTGTGTGTCCTGGACTTAGTGAGAGCCAGAAGGATTCACGATGTTCCCTGGGCCCTTGAGCTTGCCTGTTGGGAGCATCCCCATCCCTTGGCTCTTGTGAGTGGAAGCGTAGAATCTTGCTCGGCATGCGAAAACACAGCAGAGAAGACAGCCATCCTCGAAAGATGCTTGAGGGCAGTTTTAACCATTTAAGGTTTGTGTCTGACAAACTGAAGAGGAGCTGAAACGCGTGTTAGATCAGCCAGGCGTTTAAAGACAAGTGGCCCAGTGCCCCTAGTGGTCACTTCCAGGAAGGCACACAGCCGCAGAGCCGGTTAACACAAGACTAAATCTCAAAGGCAGCCCTGGTGGTGCCTAACATGCAGATATTAGATGGCCACTAGCCAAATATGGTGCAAAGTTCCCTTCATCCGCCTACTAGCAACGTTCCTATCCTCCTTAGCAGGACACCCCTGTACTTTCAGGAGTGGCAATTTGCCAAACTATATCTGTATAGATTTATCAGACACCTTCACAGACCGAGTTACATGTGGAAGTCATTGGTAAAGTATTTGAAAAAAGTTTCACTTAGAAGAGAACTCTTCTGCTTTTGTCTTTGTGATCCCTCCTTCTAACTGCCTGGAGCAAATGCTTAATGAGTAGGATTTTGGCAGCCACTAAGGGCCATGAGATCAGCCTAAGGACAACAGGAAGAAGAGGTTCCCAAGTCCTTGATGCCCTGGCTGTCTATCCATCTCTTTTAAGTGAGGGAACATGAACTCATGTCTCACTCAAGGCACTAATATCTTGGGAACCTATCCCTATCAGGAAAAAAAAGATTCTTAAATGATACGTGCTCATTTCCATCAGCACATCTATTAAACAGCACTTAGCAGTCAAGAAGAATTCAATTTTAGAGATGAAAGGGACCCGTGTTTGGTCCAACTGCTTTATTCTATAGATTGAGTAAGGAAAGCTGGTTATTCGATCATTTGAGAGACATTTATCAAGTGGATAGGATATATCAAATTCAGGGAAACTGAGATAAAAAAGAGAGTTCATCCCTATAAAGTCTTTATTGAGCAGAGGAGCTTTTAAAAGCACTTTACAGATTCAGCCAGGTGGGAACTGAAATGCAGGAACCTTACAGATTCAGCCAGCTGGGAGCTGCACAGCAGGAATGTGTGGGGCCATCTCAGGAATACTGAACTTGTTACCTCCTTCAACTTCAGCATGTCCAGAAGACATCCACAAATGTCTTTAATGGATGTGAGCTCAGAGACTAAGGTCTTCAAAGGGAGCAGACAGTTAAATAGAGGGGAGCAACTGACCATTATCATGTGATAAGCTACAGACCAGGTCAGGTCTTAAATCCTTGTGCTTTCTCTCACAGCTGCATCAGCTATTGAGTGCGTTTGGGGATGGCAGTGCTTCTGCTCTTCCCGCCCTACTGAACCTGAGGAGAGCCTTTCCTTGGCAGTGAGCCGCCACTGCATAACTCAGACTTCTGGACAACCTGGGGGGTGGGGGGTGGGGGAGAGGACAAGAAATAAGAATTTTACAACACAAAGTGCTATTGAATTTTGGTTTAAAAAGGATGCATGTTCATTGTAAAAATATAAACTATAATTCAGAAGTGCATAAGGTAGAAATAAATCACTGAAATGTCACCAGCGCAGGTCCAGCTTAAAATAGCATTATCAAACTCAATAAATGCAAGAAGGAATGAAGGAAGGAGGAGTGTTTTAGTCATTTTCTTGCTGCTTTAGGTAAACTGAAGTCCATTGCCTGATTCAACTTTAGGAGGCTCAGAACACATCTGCAAATGCTATTAAAGGGTGCGAGCCTTGGGAACCGAGGTCCACTCATTTCAAATCCCTGACCAATGACGCCCACGTGCAATTTCATCTGTGAGGGTGGCTGGGAGTAACTGACACAGTTACGCAAACTGCCACACCTGAAAGTATGAGACTCCTGTGGGGAAGTTCCAGAAAGTAAGAACTGTGGAAGGAGCTCAGGGAAGGAAGTGCTCTGGAGGAATTGACTTAGGGAAGCATCGGCACTGGTTCACCCCATGTCACACAGCACTCATGTCCTCTCTTTCTCTCACCTCTGCCACTCTGATTATTGTCCCCACACTGTCCTCCAGCATGACCACTTTCTATGGCAGATGAATCATTCCCTACGGAGCCTAGGAAGAGGAGGAATGTCCATTTCTTCAGTCTGATTAGGTCAGTGTAGGTCAAGTTCTTACCCTTGATCCAGAAATACACCAAGAATATGTCAGGCTGTGATTGGCTTAGAACAGTGATCTGTAAAAGCTTTCCTACGGAAGGCCGCAGAGACCACTGTGGCATGTATGGTCTCTTTCTCATCAAAATTCAGCTCTGCCATTGTAGTGCAAGACATTATGACAACATGTAACTGAATGTGGCTATGTTCCAATAAAACTTTATATATGCAAAATGTTTTCAACAGGCAAGTCCATGGGGACTGAAAACTGATCAGTGGGTACTTAGGGTTTGTAAGCATGGAATACATTTTAGGGGTAATATTCTAAAATTTATTACAGTGTTAGTTGTGAACCTATTTCAATATAAAGCACTCTGGCCTCTTTCTTTCTTTTTTCTTTCTTTCTTTCTTTCTTTCTTTCTTTCTTTCTTTCTTTCTTTCTTTCTTTCTTTCTTTCTTTCTTTTGTGTATTTATGCAGTGCTGGGGATAAAATATAGGACCTCACACATACTAGGCACAGGCTTATGTAGCTTTACCTCTTGCCCTAAACTGTACCCTTTAGATTGGTGCAGTGTGAAAAAAAAAATACAAAAGGGCCAAGCCCCCCTTTGTTTTAACTTGGTCAGAGGCCAAAAGAGATCATAGAAGAATTGATGAAAGAATGTCGGGCTGAAGAAGCTAAAAACTTTTATAACTTTTGATAATTTATTATTATCAGTTGTTCATTTTATAGGCACAATGAAATTTTATATGATTAGGTCCTGTTTTTATTTGAAAATAAGTTTTATCAAAATTGAATACAATGGGGAAACATATAAGAGCAAACATTTAAGAAATCTATTGTAAACAGAGAAGCAGATATTCCATCCATCAAAACAAAGACTTCACCCAGTGGAAAACATAAACTTAGCATTTGGATATGTGGAGGTTTGATTCAGGTGTCCCCCAGAAACTCAGGTGTCCTGAATGCTGGGTTCCCAGCTGAAGGAGATTTGGGAATTAACGCCTCCTGGGGGCAATGTATTGTTGGGGCTGGGCTTATGGGAATGTAATCGTTTGATTCAGGTGTTCCCCATAAACTCAGGTGTCCTGAGTGCTGGGTTCCCAGCTGATGGAGATTTGGGAATTAACACCTCCTGGAGGCAGTGTATTGTTGGGGCAGGCTTATGGGAATGTAGTGGTTTGATTCAGGTGTCCCTCATAAACTCAGGTGTCCTGAATGCTGGGTTCCCAGCTGATGGAGATTTGGGAATTAACGCCTCCTGGAGGCAGTGTATTGTTGGGGCAGACTTATGGGAATGTAGTGGTTTGATTCAGGTGTCCCTCATAAACTCAGGTGTCCTGAATACTGGGTTTCCAGCTGATGGAGATTTGGGAATTAATGCCTCTTGGAGGGAGTGTATTGTTGGGGGCATGCTTATGGGTGTTATAGCCAGTTTCCCCATGTCAATGTTTGGCACACTCTCAAGTGGCTATTGTCCAACTTATGTTGGCCAGCAGGTGATGTCCACCCTCTGCTCATGTCGTTGTTTTCCCTGCCATTATGGAGCTTCCCCCTCAAGCCTGTAAGCCAAAATAAACCTCATTTTATCCCACAAGCTGGTTGGGTGATTTCTACCAGTAATGTGAACCTGACTGCAATAGGATATAACTTAGTCATAAGTCTTAAGCATCTCATTTGATAAAAGGTAAAACATGAAGTTCTTGTTTATAAACCACTTTGTGAACATTAGTAGAATAATATCTGTGAGGTCTAGTATAAGAGAATCAGGCTCTTTGTGAACATTTTAAGAGTAGAATTATATTTAAGAAAACTTGAATTTTGACCATATAACTTTAACAATATTTAATAGTACACCCATGTTATCTATACCTCAGTCAGCAATTTAAAAACATGTTTAATTTATTAGTTCACATATATTTTATATCCCTATCTCGGGCCAGGCACCTGGTCAGGAGGCAGTGACTTTTCCTCTTTTAATGTTACCAAGGAAAAAGGAAATTGGATATGTATTTTAATGACCTCCAAGTCTGATATATGTCTTTTAAAAGTGGAAAGAGACACCAAGTTCTTTTGGAAGATGGACCCTGGGTTCAAATATGTCTTCTTCAAGCTGAAATGAAGTGAAGAGAGAAAAACACAGTTGTGTGTATGGGGGGTGGTGGTTCTCTACTCTTGTTGACTTTTAGGCCTTGGAGAACAATCAAAAAGGATACAGACAGATGGGGTTAGGCTGTTATAAGACCCTGTGAACTAGATGGAACTAGAATGATCCAGAAGGTCATTTACATCAATTTTGTAATTTATGTTACACTTGAATAAAGTTTAAACAAATAGACAAAACTAGTTAAAATATATCTTGATTTTGTGAGTGCCTCCATTTGTCTGTAGTCAAAAGTTAACAGTAGGAAACCTGTGTACACTTGAATTTTAACCTTGATATGAGATACTGCAATATAAATAAATTTAATAATTCATTATAAAGAGTTAATTCTGAATTACATAAAAAATTCAGGTGAGAGAAAATACAGAGAAGCAATCATTTATGTTAACCCATTTTATCACATGCTACTTAAACCTTTTTCAGTTTAAGTCCCACAAACATCTTATAACAACTCTCATCTTTTTTTTTGTACAGCATGTTAACTAAAAACACAATTTATAATTGTAATTTTTTTATTACAAACATACATATAAGGGTACATCCTATGTTGGTGCCATCCTTTCCCTTGTCCCTGTCCCCATTCCACAGGGTCCCTCCTCAGTGCAGTTGCAGGTATCCCATGGGGCTGTGGATTAGGCACCGTGGGAGCAGCAGTCAGCTGTTGGGGGAGGCAATGACTCCAGGCTTGACGACCCAACCTGGGACTCTTGTAAGCATTCCACACTCTCTTCCACAAAATTCTCTGAGCCATGATGGGAGTGTTTTAAATCTACTTCAGTGATAATCTGTTGGGAGCCTCTGGATCTCTGCTTTGGTAGGTGGTGAGTATCCTCAGGGCCTGTATCCTTCACCCTGGTGCTGATTGTCAGGCTCACCATGGAAGCTGCACCCTTGATCATCTCCCCATTCCTCTGTAGTTTTACCTGAGGCTTGGCTAAAGTGTGAGAGGTAGTTTATCTCCTTGGGTCTTGCTACCTTCTGAAATAAGAAAATAGATTCTCCAACAGACAGTGAGTCAGTATAGGTTAATTTAGCGAGAATTTGATGTATGTAACTCCTCTTTAAGCCAGACTAGTGAGAGATTGACACTGGAGAGCATAATCATTGTCTCCATAGGATTCTGACCTGTTTCCCAGTTCCAGATATGGGTTCCTTTCCACTGGGTGGATCTCTTAGCCAATCAGAAAGCTATTAGTTACCCACCAAGGCTGTGTGCCACTATTGTACTGGCATGTACATCTCATCAGGGTGTTTGTTTCTGAGTAGCTTGGACCTCTGTTTGCTCAGACCATTGTTGGCCACTTTCCCTGAGTAGCTCATGTAGCACTTTCCAGCGGCAGAAGGACTAACTGCCTGGGGTCCGACTCTCTTCCAGATTCCAGCTGGGTCTCTGTGTGTTCTGTGTTGGCGGAATATGATGTGTTCAGAAGTAGGGTCTTACCTTTTACCTCAGTAAGTGCTTTGACAGAAGAGCCTGTCTTGTTTTGAGGACCTCGTAGGTCTCTCTGATCAAAAGCTCATTGTGGGTAGCACCACTTTCTGGCACTGGGAGTTGTTACAGGCCAGTGCCAAGGACTTTTTTGAGGTTAGACATCATCCCACCCTCTTCATTCAGGAGATAGGAAACCTTATTCCCAAATAGGCTAAATCTCTCTCATGGTGAGAGCTCTCTGCACTCCTTCCTCTTTTCTTTATTTTTAATTTTTAATTTTTTTGTTTTACTTTATGTATTGATGAGAGAAAGGGAAAGAATGGGCATGCCAGGCCTCCAGCCACTGCAAACAAACTCCAGATACATGTGCCACTTTGTGCTTAGGGCTTATGTGTGTAATGGGGAATTAGACCTAGCTCCTTAGGCTTTTCACGAAAATGCCTCAACAGCTAATCTATCTCTCTAACCCCCTTCTTTTCTTAATCTAATAAACACACACACACACTCTCTCTCTCTCTGTCTGTCTGTCTTACACTCTGGCTTATGAATTTTAATTCTTTAAATTCATAAGACAAGGATCTAAGGACACCCACATTTGTTGTTGTGTTGATGTCTTGGTGTATTGGCAAGGAACGCCAACACTCCCATAACACAAGGAGGTTATATAAGCCATCTTTGGAGAAGAGGGAACTGCCTTGTAATGGAATGGCCCTTTGAGATGTGCAGACGTGTGGGCTGGTGGTCAGGGAAGAAGCCAATATGACTAGATCCCTAATTGAGCCCTGAAGGGAAAGGGAGGGGGCAGAGGGAATGGGTACAGGCCTCTGACATTCCCACAGTAATTTATTAAGCTTTTCTGTGCCTGAGCTGACAGGCAAAACAATTTCCTCCCAGCAACCACCTGGTAACTCCAAGTCTCCTTTCCCCAATACAGCTGGTCAGGGTCCCCACCAACGAGGCTACTGCAGGCTGGACTCAATGCTACTGTCCACATCCCAGGCAACACAGCGCAGGATCTTCCCTCTTCCCTTCCTTTCTCCTGAGGAACTTCAAACCTTTCTTTCCTTCTACAAGCTGGTTTAGGGTCCAACTCTCCCTGTCTCAGCCCCTTGCCCCTTATCCCAAACCTCACCATTGTCTTGCCTGGCATGAAAAGGAGCCTTGGGCTCAAGAAACTGTCTGTCTTAGAGTCCTCTTTTGATAACTTGGACCTGACATATATCTGCTTCAGTGTGCTCAGGCAAGTTTATGTCCCTTTAAAGTGAACAAAATTGAGTTCATTGACTTTACAAGGCTCCTGGTGCAACTCTGTAGGAGTTTTCATCACTTTCCTGAAAAGAGCTTTCTTCTTTCACTAGCTCAGCAGCCTAGACCGGAAGGCTGCTCTGTGACGGCAGAGGGAATGTCACCAGGGACAGAGAACTCCCTCGGGAAGGCTGGCTTTCAGGCTGACAGGGAACTTGGTCCTGAGCATGCTACTGACCCCAAGAGACTGCCTTCACTCTATGCACTGGGGGTCAGCCTGGCAGTCGGTCGCTGGCCAGCATTGTTGGTGGAGTGGGATGCAGGGTTGGGAGCCCAGGCGTGACCACGGTGGAGCACCTCAGGGGAGCATAGAGAAATATTTGGGGTTCCCTGTGGATCTACTGGCCTGGGAAGGACACCGTCTTTCTGTTTCCAAAATTCTGGACTCGGCCCACTGACCTGTGAACTCATCTTGAGAGTGTGCCTGCTGGGGTGAAGGGAGTTCTATCCAAGTCTTCTCTTTCCAGAAGCAGCCAGTACAGATGAGCAGTCACATGGAGAGCCACCCACGGGTTACAGTTGCCGGACCACAGGATCAAGTCTCACATTTGAAGATTTGCATGGATGCAGGAATTTTGGGGGTGTCTTAGTGTCAGAGTGTCAGGGGCGCATGGCCTCCAGGGAAGTTTGTGGAGAGGGTGAACGCAGCTGGAGGAAGGTGCGTGGAGCAGACACTGCGGTCACCAGTTGCAGTGCGGAGCAGGGCACTCCATTTCCCTCACAGCGTGCTCATGTAGCTGGCGCGTGTGCATGTGCACTCCATGCAAAGATCTCCCTGGGGTGCGGGGTGCTGAAGCCAAGTTACAGAACAAGGGGTGACTGTTCTGTGTGCGTGGCTGGCAGTCAAGCCCATCACACCATCAGCTATATCCCTGTACGTTCCATCCTCTAGCCATGGGGGACCAGGTGAGCACCTGCTCTTCTCACCCAGACAGTAGAGCCTGGTGCCCATAAACCACAGTGACAGTACAAAGAAGAGCGACCTACCGTGAAGATACCTGCAATTAAAGCCAAACTTACAAGAGTCCACCACCATGTAGGTTCTAAAGAAGTCCACCAAGAGGTGAGGGTTTCTGAATGACATCAACCATCAACCTCCATGTCCATTTCTTGTAGCACCTGTGAAATATCCTGCACATGATCAGGGATATGCACACAGCATTCCACATGTAAGAGGGCACAGGTCCCTCCTTGGACAGTGATGAGTACATCTAATGCCATCGTGTTCAGTGACACCAGCTTCCTCATCTGAGTAGAGTCATCTAACAGTGTATCAAGCATGTGCCGAGCAAGGTTCAAGGACTGTAGCACGTGTTAGGTAAGACTAGTGTACACCTGGGTGTGTATGTTGTGGGTCATTAGGGCTGAAAAAAAAATAGAGGATTGGTAATGTTCAGAGGCAAATTTTACAAGAGCCCATCATGTCAAAGATGCTAAGACTCTGGAACGGAAAGGAGGAGGAAGGGAGAAATGGTTGAGGTCAGGAGCAAGCGCAGCCAAGTCTTGCTACATCCTGGGAAGTGGACAGGGGCCTCTTCTAGGTGATGGTCCAGGTTTGTGCTGTGGGTTCTGACCATATCATTGTAGCTGAGAGTCCAGGGCAGGGAGAGAAGCTTTTGGGCAGGGAGCAAAGCTTTGATGGCTTAAACCCAATTAACAGACTGGTAGTCATAGAGATTAGGAACAGGATAACTTTTTTTTTTTTTTTTTTTAGGTAGTCATACAGGGACACAGTTCTAAGAAAACCTGCTCTACAAGATTAAAGTAGGTATTATGGAAGATACAGTCCAAAAATCCTTCTATCCTTCTTTCCTTCTTTTGTACTTACCTTCTTGTTGTTGGTGCAAACACTTGACTAGAAACAGCCGATGGGAGAAAGGGTTTATGTCAGGCTTACAGTTTCCAGGGGGACATTTTATCATTGTGGAGGAAGATGACTCACTATCCACATAATCAATAGAGAAAGAGACAAACACCAGCAAATGCAAGCTGACTCTGAATACACCTTAGGGTTGGATTTGGGATGAGTGACAAACTTCCTCCATTAGGGCTCTGTCTTCAGGTTTCCCGAGGTGGTAACTAAGTTGGGAACTCCATCAGAGCACCCAAAACCATCACACCTGCTATGCTGTGCTTCACTACCAAGTCACTTCTCCTAAATGATTTTAGGGTCTCAGCTCTTGAAGGGGGAATGGTGCAGGTAGGCAGACATCAGACTTAGAGGCCAATGAAGGAAGGACCCACCTCCTGTTTCCCTGGTAATATTAAAAAGGGATAAAACAGGGCTGGAGAGATGGCTTAGCGATTAAGGCACGTGCCTGTGAAACCTCAGACCCAGGTTCAATTCTCTAGGACACATGTAAGCCAGGTTCAAATGGTGGCACATGCTTCTGGAGTTTGTTTGCAAAGACTGGAGGCCCTGGTGCACCCATTCTCCCTCCCTCACTCTTTGTCTCTAATAAATAAATAAAAATAAATCTTTATACAAAAAGGGAGGAGACACTTCCTGATCAAGACACCATTCCCTGCCTACAGATTTGCTAAAGAGGTGGGGGAGCAGTTGTCCACTCAGTGAGCTAATGTACTTGAAGCTGCAGATATCTCTCCCTTGGTGCTCACAGACCCTCACCAATGAGCCTGCCAGCTTCTCTGAGTTCCTACTTACAAAGAATAGGGTTTATTTTTTAAAGATTTATTGTATTTTTATTTATTTATTAGATACAGAGAGAGTAGAGAGACAGAGAGAGAGAGAGAGAGAGGGAGAGATTGGGCACACCAGGGCCTCTAGCCACTGCAAATGAGCTCCAGACATGTGCCACCATGTGCATCTAGCTTACGTGGGACCTGGAGAACTGAACCTGGATCCTTAGGTTTCACAGGCATGCACCTGAGCCACTAAGCCATCTCTCCAGCCCAAAGCATGAGTTTCTGTTTCCCCACTCTTTCTCTTCTTTGGATGCTAGTGGCAATCCTTAGCATACTGGACCTGGCAGTGGGCTTTTCTACCTTTCTGCTCCCAGCTACATGCCTTTGATCCAACAACCTTTGCTCTTTCCTTTGGAAAATGCTCATACTCCTTGGACTCTTTTTCTATATTTTCTATATTTTTCTCTATCTCCTTGTCCACATTCCTTAATTCTTATTTGATATGTGACATCTCAAGAGCCTTGGCCAGTTACTTCCAGCCTGAAAAATCTCATAGCTCTCAAAATTCCTTAACCATATGCCAGGCACTGCCCTGGTATAAATTTGGCATGGGGATTTGGAAGAAGTCAGGAAACATTGTAAGTTGCTATCACAGTGTTTTGGAGAAGCAATAATCCTTTGTGCTTCTGTCCACTATGAGGTTTTGAGTGTCTAGTGATCAGGAGGAGCTAGAAAGTACTGAAGAAAACATTCAGTGGAGGAGAAGACAGGTGAGTTAGGTTCACAACTCATATCCATTGCCCATCCATTAAACAAATGCTGACCCAGTACCTACTTTGTGC
The DNA here is from genome assembly GCF_020740685.1 of Jaculus jaculus. Taxonomy (NCBI): domain Eukaryota; kingdom Metazoa; phylum Chordata; class Mammalia; order Rodentia; family Dipodidae; genus Jaculus; species Jaculus jaculus. Next base: position 8,118,605 of record NC_059107.1, on the reverse strand, counting down.
CTGGCCTAGTCTTTTTGTTTGTTTTCTCATGCTAACCTAGGCTGATCTGGTGCTTACTCTGCAGTCCCAGGCTGGTCTCAAACTCACAGTGATCATCCTACTTATGCCTCTTGAGTGTTGGGATAGGCCTAGTCCTAAGAGCAATGATGCCATTCAGAAAAATAATGTCTCTGCTGTTAGGTGTTTTATTCCAGAGCTGAATATGCACACAGGGTGCCTACAGAGAATGCTGCAACCTTCTAGTCTGGCTGCAAAGTGCTCTGGGGAAAGAAACCAGCATTGATGCCTGAATCACGACTGATAAGCAAATTCTCATGAGTTCTCAGTTCATCGTCTGCGCTCCAGAGAGAATGAAGTAGCGCTATTAATTAGAAGTCGTTTGCATGCTCTTTGGGCAAGAAGCAGCCAGCTAAAGACATGGAGACGATGCTGAATTTGGTTGAGCTCCAATGCACCTTCTCTAAAGTGCCTGGAAAGCAGCTACTTTTTCCACTTTCATGTGTGTCTCTGTGAAATGGCCAGAGACCATTCAAGATGGAGCAGCTCTTGGGGATCCCTGAAGCTAGTCTTCCAAATTTTATATGAAAGGATATGTCCAGGATGAGGAGAGAAGTTTTCCTCTTGCTCACCTCACAGAATGCTTCATCTCAGCTATTTAAATGACTTTCAATGAGCAAAAAGGGCTGCAGGGTATTCTCAATCTGCACAGCCAGTTGGCTCAAGTTCTCACTCCCCCAGACATTTTGATAGTGCGTAGTAGCCCCGAACACACACAGAACTTGGCTGACAAACCTGTCCTCTGAAGTTCCACATGGGTCAGCCTGAAAACCCTAAAGTGAGAGCTTAATGTCTCTCCTCACCACCAGTAACATGAACTGAAGGGCTTCTCCCTGTAGGTTTCTAAATTGGTTGTCTGCTTTTCTAAGTTATTTACCCATATAACCTTGAGCATAGACAAGATGCATGTCCCTAATAAAAGGTAAGTTTCACTTACAGTCTTGCACTTCTCCAGTTGGAGTTCACCCTGTATGGTTGCTCAGTTACAGACTGTCTGAGATCAGATTTTTGTGTTGCCATCCCACAAATTATTCCCTCCTTTTATAAATCTGCACCTCTAATATTTTGCATGGGGTTTTGTTTGTTTTTTTGGCTGACAGTCATAAGGGGAAGCTCCATGATGGCAGAGGAAAACATGTCATGAGCAGAGGCTAGATATCACCTCCTTGAGAACATCAGGCAGAAAACAATAGCAGGAGAGTGAGGGAGATGACTCACCTTGGCAAGCTAGGGGCTGATATACCCCAAGGTCCACCCCCTGCAACACCCCTCCTCCAGCAGTTTATGGGGTTTATGGGGGCCACTTGAGTCAAACCACCACACAACCCTTCCAAATTAACTCTCTGCTACCAAAACCAGAGAAGGACACAAAAAAAGTGAAAATGGTAGCTCTATATTCCTGATAAATATACATGAAATCTTTCAAACAAAAATGTTAACAAATCAGATGAAAAAGATCAGTTACTAGTTTCATCAAGGTGGCTTCATCTCAAGGATACAATAATGCTTCAACATATATGTGAAAATCAAGAAAAGTGACATATCTCATCAACAGAATGAAGAATAAGCATTCTATCTAGGATCATCATAATAGATGCAGAAAGTCATTTAATAAAATTCAACATCCCTGTGTGATAAGAGCCTGGAAGAAGTTATAGAAGGATCCTACATCAACATAATAAAATCCTTGCATGACAAACCCAAAGCCAACATTATACAAAAAGAGAAAAACTGAAAGCATTTCCTCTAAAATCAAGAACAGAGCAAGGAGGTCCCTTTCTTTGCACTGTTCAATACAGTATCAGAAGAGTTAGCCAGGGCAATTAGGCAAGGGACATAAATAAAAAAGGCAAATAGAACATGAAAAATTCCCATTTGCAGATGATTGTTCTATATAGAGAGAAAAACTAACAATGCCACCAAAAGATGAACAGAGCTCATAATCAAATTCAGTAAAGTAGCAGAATGCAAAATCAATATACAAAAATCAGTAGCGTTTCTATATGTCAATAATAAATTTGCTAAGAAAAATTCATAAAAGCAATCCCATTTACAACAGCTGCAAAAAACAATTACATAACTTGGAATGAACCAAGAGAGTAAAATACCTCTGCAATGAAAATTACAAAACATTAATGAAGGAAATTGAAGCAGTCACAAAAAATTACAAAACTGCCCTTGCCCAGGAATTCAAAAAAGTGATGTTAAAACAGTATGCTAAGTGAACTGTATTTTCAATGAAACCCCCATCAAAATAACCAATGATATCCTTGACAGGACTAGGAAAATAAATTCTAAAACTTATATGAAAGCACAAAAGGTGCACGTAACCAAAGCAATATGAACACAAGGAACGTATAGGCATTGCAAGATGTGACTTCAAGACACCCGCAGAGCCCAGTGACCCAGACAGCATGGCATTGCCATACAAACAGACACAAAGCCCAGAAGCCAAGAGATAAAGGATTAAGGTACAAAAAAACATATGTTAGTCATATTTGAGCTATTGTAACAAAATACCTGACAGAAATAACCTAAAGGAGTAAATATTTCATTTGGTTCACCATCTCAGAAGGTTCAGTCTATAGTTCACATAGCCCCCATAGACCTGGGCAGAACATTATATGATGCAGAGACAGGCAAGAGGGTAAGGGGCTACATAACCCCCAAGGATCCACCACCAGTGACCGTCTTCTCACAGCTGGGTCCCACATCTTAAAGTTCCTACCAGCCTCCAAAATCAGAAACTGGGCACTAAGTGTTAAGACCTGTACCTGTGGAGACAGGCACTATTCAAACTATAACAGCAGGCGTTCAGTCTTTCAGTAAAGTGGAATCTCCACATGAGAAAGATTGAAAATTCACTCAAAAATGGATTAAGGATCTAAATGTAAGACCAAAGATTCTGTCACTAAGTCTGTAAGCAAACAGGGGAAGTGCTTCAATACATTGATGTAGGCAATCATTTTCTGGCTGGCACCCCAAGTGCACGGGAAACAAGCGAAAAAAAAATGACAAATCGGATTCCATCAACCTAAAAAGTTTCTGCACAGCGAAGAAACAGCAGAATGCTGAGAATGAGATAAAATATTATCCAACTATTTACTGACAGTACGCTATGTATATTACGATTATATAGTACAAATATATGTTACAAACTCAAACAATAACAAAAAAGTAATTCAATTTCAAAGTGAGTGAACTCTCTATATAGACATTTCCAAAAAGAAATACAGCTGGGTATGATGGCACAAGCCTTTTATGCCAGCACTTGAGAGGCAGAGGTAGATAGACTGCCATGAGTTCATGGCCACTCTGAGACATAACGAATTCTAGGTCAGCCTGTCTAGAGTAAGGCCCTACCTCTAAAACACAAATGAGGCTCTTGTTCTCTCTCTCTGCAACTGTGGCAGCAAAGTTCTTGGGTCTTCATGCTGGTAAGATCTCTCTCCCGCCCTGGAAGCCATGCCCAGGTGGTAAAAGACACTTTTTACCCTTTATTAGTGTCTTCCCTTTTAATCTTCTTGGAAGCACACATTTTAAAATCCCATTTCATGTTCTTATTTTCTTCTAAGATCCATGCTTGTTTACATGGGATCCTGGGTTCCACAGGTTTATCTCCCTTCTCCCCACTTTACATTCCCTTCCTTAGCAGACAGTTTTCTTCCTTACCCACATCGTTGTGATATCTGAATAAACTGTGGTATTTTAAAACCATTTTCTTAGCTAGACATCTGGGCTCATGCCTTTAATCCCAGCACTCAGGAGGCAGAGGTAGGAGGACCATCATGAGATTGAGGCTAACCTGAGACTGTACAGTGAATTCCAGGTCAGCTTGGGCTAGATAGAGACCCTGTCTCAAAAAAATATCATTTTCTTGAATTGAATTGCCAATTATTTCATTATGAAGTCAGGCCATGAAGTTCAAGGAAGCACCTAAAACCACGGTTTTATCTGGGATGAGGATTCCTGGGAGGGTGGAGTGCAAATCACAACCACTTAGCTCATGCGTCTTCAAGGCCTTCATCTCTTAATGTGCCTTTGTCCAGGTTCTAATTTCCCGCTTTTTTCTAGACCCAAGAAATCTGACACATTAAATCGATGTGTCACAGATGACTATAGGCACGTACACACATACACACACACAAACACATACCCACATGCACACACGTGCAAATATGATGTTGCCATGGATTTTTGAGATAGCTTTACTAACATGTTACAGATTGCATTTTAATGATATCAATACGTTGTAATGAATCTAATTCACCTATTAGATTTAAACTGACCATAGAATTATGTAATGTAGAGTCTAGCAGAGAACTCCAGGCTCTAAATCCAAAATAGTTTGTAACTACAGAGGAAATGTAGTCACTATATAACACATACTTTGAAACATGAATATGCAAATGTGTCGCACTGCAATCAGGATGCAAACATAGATGCTTCCCATCACCTCCCATCAAGCTGTCTCAAGTAATATGACCAAATAAAAATTTTAACGATTTAACTCAAAAAAACTATCATTAGCCATCAGGAGCATGCAAATCAATAATACAACCAGAAAACATCTTACTTCAGAATGGCTAGCACAAAAAAACCATAAATAAAAAATATGAGTAAATATAAAAAGACACACCTTTGGTGGGCATGTAAATTAATGCAGCCACTATGGAAATCATGAAAAATGCTCAAAAAATAACTAAAAATAGGGCTGGAGAGATGGCTTAGTGGTTAAGCGCTTGCCTGTGAAGCCTAAGGACCCTGGTTCGAGGCTCGATTCCCCAGGACCCATGGTAGCCAGATGCACAAGGGGGCGCGCGCTTCTGGAGTTCGTATGCAGTGGCTGGAGACCCTGGTGAGCCCATTCTTTCTCTCTCTCTTTGTCTCTTTCTCTCTCTGTCACACTCAAATAAATAAATTGAAATGAACAAAAAAATTAAAAAAAAATAACTAAAAATAGAACTAGCATAATATCCACACATGCCATTCCTGGGCGTGCACCTCCAAAGGAGATAAAAGGTCCTGCATGACCATGTTTCTTGCAGCATTATTCACAAGAGCTATAATATTTAATATGTCTACCAGCAGATAAAAGGTTAAAGGAACTATGATGCATATTATTATTATTTGGCTATAAGGAAGAATGAAATCTTGCCATTTGCAACAAAATGTATGGACCTAGAGGACATTACATTAAGTGAAAGAAACTGTGATGGTTAAGTTCTATTGTCAATTTGATGGATTAAACATCAAGTAAGAGGGCTGAAGAGATGGCTTAACAGTTAAGGCACTTGCCTGCGAAGCCTAAGGACTCAGGTTTGGTTCTCTAGATCCCACAGAAGCCAGATGTACAAGGTAGCCCATGTGTCTAGAGTTCATTCACAGTGGCTAGAGGCCCTGAATCAACCATTCCCTCTCTCTCTCTCTCTCTCTCTCTCTCTCTCTCCTCTTTCTCTCTGTCTCATAAAAATAACTAAATTTAAAAAAAAATTTAAAAAAAGAAATCAAGTAAGAGACATGCCTCTTGGATATGTCTGTGAGGGTGTTTCCAGAAAGGTTTAACTGAGGGAGGAACACCTTCTTCCAGAGTGGACAGTCCTTCTGGTGGTGGACTATATATGAAGCAGCTCCAGGAGAATGTGGAGCCATTCCTCTGGCTGCCCGTGACACTTGCTGATATGATATTTACCTGGAGGTCCTGCTCCTCATTTGTACATGCATCTACCTTGCTTCTGCTGTCCTTTGTGGGCACTGGCACTAACTTTCACCAGCCTTCCAGTGCGTATTGAAGTCTGGTGACTCTCCAGGAATCCTCCAGGCCTTCAGTGCCAGGTTGGGACTGCTGAAGCATCCAGCCACATGGATTGAGGAACAACCAGCTCAGCTCTCCGGCCTGCAGGTAGTTATTGTTGGAGTGCCCAGCTTGTATCTCATAAGCTAATGTAATAAATCCCCTTCATAATATAGATTTTAATACATACATGCATACACACACACACACACACACACACACACACACACACACACACACACACACACACACACATATATATATACATATAATGAATATATAGTATATCCTATGGGTTCTGTTCTTCTAAGGAACTCTCACTAATATAGAAGCCAGACAGAAAGATAAACACAATTTCTTTCTCATACTCTGAAGCTTAAAAAAAAGTTTGATCTGAAAGTAGCATAGTAACTTTACTAAAGCCAGGGGGAGGTGTAGGGGATGGTGTGGGAGAAGGTGTGTGGAGAAAGGTAGAAAGGGGAGGTTGTATTTGATCCATACGCAGTATTTTTGCATGCAAATATCACTCTGAACCTCATTAATGCGTATGATCAATATATGTTAATAGAAATAAACACACAAGTAATGTTTGAAAACTTGTTTGCTGAGCCCAAGTCCATGAATATATAAAGAAGGCACTGACTTTTGTTTCTGAAGTATTTTTATTGATTTATTTGCAAGGAGAGAAAGAGAAAGAGAGAGACAGAGAGAGAGAGAGACAGAGAGTTCCAGAGCCTCTATTCACTGCAAATTCACTGCAGATGATTCAGTCACCTATGGGTGTTGGGAAGGTGGAAGAGGCTGAGACAGAACAATGACCTCTCTGTTCATGCTCTTCCAAGGCTAGCTCCAGTCTCACTCCCCATGGAACCTCACCAAGGATCCGTGACCTCTTGCTGTTCTGAGCCCTTCTTTTAGCCATATTGTTCCCTTACTGAAGATACATCGTACTGTCTTGGTTAAAAATAAAGGGGGGGGGCTGGAGAGATGGCTTAGCGGTTAAGTGCTTGCCTGTGAAGCCTAAGGACCCCGGTTCGAGGCTCTGTTCCCCAGGTCCCACGTTAGCCAGATGCACAAGGGGGCGCACGCGTCTGGAGTTCATTTGCAGTGGCTGGAAGCCCTGGCGCGCCCATTGTCTCTCTCTCTCCCTCTATCTGTCTTTCTCTCTGTGTCTGTCGCTCTCAAATAAAAAAATAAAAAAAATCATGAGATGTGTTTGCCTAGAGTGCAAGGTGGTTTACGTGGATTTCTACCTCCGCAGTGTGTGTCATAAACCCACTAAGGGTTATTATCACCTAAGTTTGCATTTAACTCCTATCAAAGCCAATCTGCTCCACATGCTTGTAAAGAGCCTCCTAACTGGTCTCATTCCATGTTCTTTGATCTCCCCAACTCATTCCCTGTACTGCACCAGAGTACAAGTTTTACAGGCAAATTAAATCAATCATTCTCTCATTTAAAATTTACTTCCTACCAATAACTTTCCTTTGCCCTTTGGGAAGAGAATGAAAAACTGCAACATGGGCCCAAAGGATCTCTGTGGTTGGGCCTTTATTTTCCCCTCCAAAAGTAGGGCTCTTGATGGAGTGCAGACTTGACCTGTCAGAGATCTGTTCTATACACTCCACAACTCACCATCCACAGGATTTCCCTGCCTCATATACTTTACCCTATAAAAGCCCAATAAGACAGGTTTAACTGTTTTGCTAAAGGCCCCTTCTTGAAGTAGATGTATGCCCATTCTAGGAGACAAGGTCTCACAATGTAGCCCAGGCTAACCTGGAACTTGAGATCTGCCTGCCTCAGGCTCCCAGGTGCCGGGATTGAAGGTGCGCTGTGCCATGCCCAGGCGAATCTTAAAACTTGAAAGAAGTAAAAGACCATGTGTGGCCTCCTCTATAAGCTTTCAAGAAGAAACTGAAAAGACACCTGAAAAGGTTTATGACAACAATTACAAAGCGATAGTGTTAGAATAAGAATGCGACTGGGGAGCTGCGGAGAGACCAGTGGGTAAACTACTCACCATCCAAGTGGGAGAAACTGAGCGTGCGGGGCTAGTTCTCACATCAATGCTGGGAGGGGCAGCGCGTGCCCGTGCTGCAGCGCCAGGGAGACGTGGGCAGTAGGCTCCCTGTCGCGCGCGCTGGCTAGCTCGTAGAGTAGATACAATCGAGGAGCTCTCTGCTCAGGAAGAGGAACAATAAGCGGGAGAATGCCTGAGGAGGATCCTCATCATTGACCTCAGCCTTCACCTGCCCCTGCGCACACATATGAGTGCACACATGCACACATGGACAACACAAGGAATGCTAATGTAATGGACATTCCTGTCCCTGAAGGGACTAAAACAGACCCACCACTTGGTAATTTGGGGCTGCAGTTCCTTGATCTGCAGCTTAGAAAATACCTGGCCTTTCCAGCCACACTCTCATTGTCAAATATAACAACAAACAGGTCCCACTCACCCAGGAAGAAAAATAAATGTCCAGCGGACACATGTGGGCTGCTCACACCCACTACAAGTCAGGCGACTATGACGAGAAGCAACAGCCAGGCTTCATTTCTCATGTACCGAATGGACGGCCATCAAGAAGACGGAAGGCTCAGCAAGCAGGCTGGGTAGCGTGTAGACAAGAGTGCTCTCATACACAGCCAATAGGATGTAGCCAGGAAAGATTCAGGGGGAAAAATCAATCACCTAAAATGTGAGCCTTTTGGGCATTACAATCATACTTTTTTTTTTAAATTTTTTTTTTTTTATTTATTTGAGAGGGACAGACACAGAGAGAAAGACAGGTACAGGGAGAGAGAGAATGGGCGCGCCAGGGCCTCCAGCCTCTGCAAACGAACTCCAGACGCGTGTGCCCCCTTGTGCATCTGGCTAACGTGGGACCTGGGGAAGCGAGCCTCGAACCGGGGTCCTTAGGCTTCACAGGCAAGTGCTTAACCGCTACGCCATCTCTCCAGCCCACAATCATACTTTTGAGGTTACGTTGTCTTACTGAAGTACTACTTTTCCAAGATTAGGAGCTGTCTACCAGGTTATTCATTGCAGAGTGGACAAATCAGAGGCAACTGGCGACTTTATAATGAGATAATAAGGTGAGGGTGAGTCCCCATTGCCAGTTGAATAGGATAAATTTTAATGAGAAAGATCTGGAATCCATCAACAAAGGTGAGTTTAAGGAAGAACAAACAGCAGGATATGCATGAGTTTGGAAGGTAGAATTGGTGAGGAAGTGCACATATTGTGTGCTTTATGTTTATCTTTTGCATGTGTGTGCAAGTGTGCCGTGTGTGTGTGTCCATGTTCATACGTGTGTGGGTAGATGTGTGCATGAAGATGTGCATATACATGCATGTGCATGCAAGACACTTGTTACCACATAGTCTCGTGAATCATTCTCTGCCTTATTTTTTAAATATGTTATTTGTTTATTTATTTATTCATTGATTTATTTATGAGAGGGAGAAAAAGAGGGGAATATGGGCACACCAGATCATTCTGACTCTGTTAATGAACTCTGGACACATGAACCTCTTTGTGTGTCTGCCTTTACATGGATAGTGGGACATTGGGCCTAGGACATTAGGCTTTCCAAGCAAGGTCCTTTAATTACTGAGTTGTCTCTCCAGCCTTTCCTTACCATCTTTTTTTTTTTTTTTTTTGAGGTCTCATACTGAACCTAGACCTCACCAAATTGGCTATACGAGCTAGCCAGCAAAGCCCCATCTCTGCCTCCCTATAACTTGGAATGCAAGCGTGCACCATCGCAGCCACATTTTTATGTGGGTTCTGGTGAGCCAAACTCAAGTCCTCAAGCCTGTGCAGGAAGCCCTTTCCTTCCTGAGCCATGTGCCCAGCTCACTGTGTTTTATTTTCCGTCTTTGTGTTGTTTAATTAAAAATTTTGGCGATAATGCAAATGCCTTATGTAAATACAAAACTGAAAGCTTTAAAAGTACAATAGTTAAGAAGTTTCCAAACTTCTTAAGTTCAGTTGAGCTAGACGTCATGCGTGTAGAATGTCATAGATGCTAGGAACACGGGGGGGGGGGGGTTCATGAGAAAGCTGGTGCTCATGAAATCCTGCGTGTGTGGGGAAAGCTGCTGGGTTCATCAGTTAAGACCCCAGTGGAGAAGGGTGGACTGGCAGAACCACACTTCTATGTGCAGGTTGGCAAAAATACATGCATGAGAAGCACAGACATCTGGGTGGGGCTTTCTTGTGGCCTAAACAGAGGACTGGGTTCAGCAAGACCCTTCACCCTTGAGGGATTCTCTTCATTCACTTGCCTCATTCTCTCCCGTACAGACTGGGCACCTGATGGCCACTGTGTCCCCTGCCCATCACTGCTGTTACGAATTGTCACAACGCTGATGGGTCCCAGTAGCCTCAGTGCATTATTTGATGATCCTGGAGTTCGTGGGTTTAAAGGGAGTGTCGTGAGCGTGTGCCATTCCCAGTGCCGCTTAACGTGCTGCGTCTCCTTCTTTCCCTCCAGCCCTCTTGCCTTCCTCTGATAATGGGGGATACTGGTTCCATGTCAGGATCGTAATTTGAGTATGTCTGCACAGTCCTTTGTGTCACCTAAGGTGACAGACACTCAGGCTACAGTCTACGAGTTGGAGAAGATCCACAGTGGCCAGCAAGGTGTCCCCAGAGAGGGTGTCATGATCTGTGGTGACATGAGGCTCTGAGTGACTGCTCAGGCTCCTAGGAGGTGGACTGTCCATTAACTTGTCTCCTGTCTCCTCTACCTCTGTTTTCTTTCTCCTATTCATTAAGCATTTTATTTACAGCTTCCGTAAGAATGAAATTAACCGTGGTAATTCCCACTCTACCCATTTGCCCACTCCCCAAATCCACCCTCCATTGAATCTGCTCCCCCTTCCAATTAATCTCTCCTCTATTTTGATGTCATCATCTTTTCCTCTTATTATGGAGGTTTTTGTTAGTGTTAGGCACTGCAAGGTCATGGATATCAATACCATTTTGTGTCTGGAAGATTTCTTACCTGTGGAATGGAAACTTTAAAAGTAGAATGATTCTGATTGGTTAACATCACTAAGTATGAAGGGCTTAGAATACTTGCATACTTCTGGACTCAATGAATGATATTTTATCTAGATGTAACATCACAGCACTTTCCAAACATCACTTCATCACTGGAAGTTGCTTGGATAATAAGAGCAACAGGAAGGAGGTCGACATGGCATGGGTGATGAGTTCACGTTGGCTGGTAGGAAAACAGTGGGAGATTAGGTTGGCTCAATAAGAGGAGCTAAAACAATTGCCCCTGTAGAATTAAAGCTTTGTAAGGGTGGGCATGGTGGGGTCTCAAAGCTACAGAAAAAGAGAGAGAGGCTCTCAAACTCCAAAGAACCAAGGAAGCTTCTTGCTTATTGTAAGTTATGTTTGGGGGTTACTCCATGTGACTCAGCCTGCATACTAGGAGCCACCCAAGGATACACAGGACCCAAGGCCATGAATTAGGTGGCCTGGGGATATTCTGACAACAGGAACTGGTGTTGCCTCCCCAGGTGGTCTCAGGGAACAGGAGGACTGGTAAACTGACTGTATCTCTGTGCTAAAATTCCAATCTATGCAAGCTTTACTGCACTTGAACGATATGGCCCTCCGCAGAGCCAGGACTCTCAGATTTTTGCTGTGCATGAAACTTACTTCCATTCCTCACTAGGTTGTGTGGTGATTTAATCAGTAGCTCTGCCCTGCTTTTAAGGGAACTCTCCAAGCATGCCCCAAGACTCCAGACTCCAACAAGGCCTCAGTCTCTGTTGCTCACTGTGGCATGTCGCTGTAACTTGTGCTGCCTTGAAGATGCTCAGACATTTCAGCGAGCAGTCCAATAACCAAATCTATAGATCTTGCCATGTTCTCTGTTCCCAGCTACACGTCTCCATTTCCTGAAATGGCTGTGGCTGACATCAATCTCAACTGTAGAGGAAATATTCTTAATTCATAATATCTTTCCATTTCTTTGTTTTTTTTTTTTTTGGTTTTGTTATTGTTTTGGTTTTTTGTTTGTTTTGTTCGTTTTTGAGGTAGGGTCTGGCTCTAGCCCAGGTTGACCTGGTATCCACGATGTAGTCTCAAGGCTGGCTTAGAACTCACAGCAATCCTCTTACCTCTTACCTCTGCCTCCTGAGTGCTGGGATTAAAGGCATGAGCCACCATGCCCAGCAAGTTCATAATATTTTTAATGTGTAACTTGAGTCATTAGATTCATTGCCAACTGATATTTGAAGTGATAAAATATTTTTACCATTTACCCCTCTTTTGGAGTGGGGGTGTCTCATTAAAGCTGTCAGAGGGCAGCTATGGGAAGTTCTGTGTACCCACCTGTTGCAGTCCGGTTTACATTGCTGGTAGAAATCACCCAACCAAGAGTAGCTTCTGGGAAAAAGAGGTTTATTTTGGCTTACAGGCTCGAGGGGAAGCTTCACCATGGCAGGGGAAAACGATGACATGAGCAGAGGGTGGACATCACCCCCTGGTCAACATAAGATGGACCATAGCAACAGGAGAGTGTGCCAAACACTGGCATGGGGAAACTGGCTATAAAGCCCTTAAGCCTGCCCCCAACAATACACTCCCTCCAGGAGGCATTAATTCCCAAATATCCATCAGCTGGGGAGCTAGCATTCACAACACCTAAGTTTATGGGGGACACCTGAATCACACCACCACACCACCCTTTCCTGAAATGCAATTTCTGTCAGTGTGTAGTCACTGAGCACAGTGCTGGGTTTCAAACAGGCAATGTCTTTCAAGTATATAATGTACTTCATTTTCAAACATATTCCCTTATTTCCTATTCCATCCCTTTAGTGCCCCTACCCAGCAAATATAATGTAATGAATATAATACAATATTATATATACATGCGTGTATTCACACATACACCCAATATGTAGCCTTAAGCCATGCTACCATTCACTTGATTAGGTGGCATTATCAAAATCTGTAGATAAAGAGAACAGGACACTTGATTAAAATTTGTACACCTGGTGTTATTCATTTTTAGAGAGGTCTTAAAAGAGAGCTTAGTTGGTACAGTGTTTGCCATACAAGCATGAGGACCTGGGTTTGACCCCAGTACCCATACAAATGCTGGGCAAGATGGCATGTACCTCTCATCCCAGCACTGGGGAGACAGAGACGGGGGAGCCCTGGGCTTTGCCAGCCAGCCAGTCTGGCCTAGTCAGTGACTACCAGGCCCACAGGAGACCCTGTCCCAAAGGAGGTGGGCAGCATACCTGGGGGTGCCACCCAGAGTTGTCTTCTGGTTTCTACATGCACACATACGCAGGTTTAAGTGCACTCCCACACACATGTGCCCGCATGCATGTGAATATAAACATATGCCCATACTTGCACACACATCGCACACAAAAGAAAGAGTAGAGCAGAAATTAATCCCAGTGGCATAGTTCCATGGCCACAGACTTAAATCACCATTTTGTCTTCCCTCCCCTTTAAAGTGATTTTATTTCTGCCACAAGATGCTACTTACCCTGTGCCTGTTCTTGATGGTTAATGAGTTTGTCATTAAATTCCCTATTGAATAAAATCCTATCTGTGTTCATTTTCCATTTTTACTCCTTTCTGACCTCAGGGAAAAAGATTACGCAAAGCTAGGTGTCCCCTGCTCCCCAGCTGGCGGAACGAAAGGGAAGATGGCTTTGGATCACCATGCTTGACCCAGAGACGGCCATGCCCTTTGAGAGCAGCCCATAATGAGTTTTCATAGGACAGGGGAAATTAGCCAAAGCATAACATGTTTCGACAGGGAAACTTGCTGATGAGTATTTTGCCCTTAGCAGTTGTCAGAACATAGCATTTAAGAGTCCCCCGGTACACATGTTCAGTGGCGAGCTCTTAGCACTTACTCCTGGGACTTTCTGACACTGTTTCCAGTCTCAAATCTGCTCAGGGCTTGATGTTGAGAGAGACGGGAGGACATCCTGTTATCCAAAAAGGTTTTCTCTGAAAGAGAACTTGGAACAGGTTAAGTAGAAGACAACTCCCACTTTGCTGAGCTCACACATAACAAAATGCCTAGCACATAAAAAGTTCTTGGTGAATAGCTTTAACATTGATGAATTAATGAGAAAGAATTATTTTAAAGATGGGCAAATGCTGAGACAAGGAGAATATGTCAATATTGCCCCTAAAAAATTGTTTGTACAAGTTTATTTTTGTGATTTCTTTTCCTTAGTCTATTATGGCTGCTTAATTACTGAGAGGATGCAAAAAGGAACAGAACATGTTCCTGATAGTTACATCTATTAGGAGGCAGGAGACAGGATGCCAAGTGGGAAGATAGACAGTCATTGGTTATTCTCACTCAGCATCCTCACACATGCCCACGTCAGGACACACATCCGTGAGATCAGCAACAACCGCTCAAAATACTGAAGAAGTTCCTGTACGTATGTGGCTAGCGACAGCATGAACAGAAGGCAAACTTCCTGGCATGTAGATCAGGAAACCCTGCTACCCCATGAGAACGTAGAACACCATCCATGGGAGTCAGCATGGAAAGATCGCTATCAGCTGCAAGGCGTGGAGATCAGCGCTATGCGGAACATGCGCAAGGCAGTGCCCATTCACACAGCTCTCCCTACATCAGAGGCTGTAAGCCTGTGGGTAGCCTGAACCTGTCATAGAAGCATCTTTTTGGACCTTTGTGGGGTTTCTGAGCACATTGAGTTCAGTGTCATTATCTTAAAGTGAGGTGCTTCAGTCAAAAACAAAAGTGTGGATTTGGGCCTGGGCTTAAGATTGGATCCTAACAGGAGTCCAGGGGTCCATATTCCCATGGTAACATCAACTAGCTATCCAACAATGTCATGGCTGACCCCTCTACAGACAGGGCCTGAGCTCTCCAGTAGGCCCTGCTGAGCTCGCAGATGCTACCACCTTCTCCCGTTGCCATGCTGACGTTCACCTCCCTTCCTTGCTAATGAGATGTACTGAAGGCACACCTAAAGGTCTGCTTCTCCTACAGAAAGCGTGAGCTATGGTGGGGGGGAGGTGGCAGAAGATGTGGGACACTGGAAAGTAGTTTTCATGATTCATTTTATAAACTTGCATATTCTCTCTCATTGATGGCAATTTTACTTATAAAAGATGTCAAAATTGCAAATACCAGAGACAAAAAGAAACAGAATTTATACAATTGGTTCATGTCGTGTAGAAGAGATGATCTTGTGAGGACTTTGAGTCAGGCTACTTCCTTTCCGGTCCAGCCACCGAGGACATGAGCTCTGATAATGCCACACAAAACACTTGCTCCCGAGAATCTACAGCCTCAGCTCATACCTGCGAAGCCAGGGCCAGCTTTCCTATTCCCAAAATCAACTGCCCATAGGCTTCACCTCTCTGAGGCTGTCTTCAGCCTCTTAGCTACCGAGGGGAACTCGGGTCTCATTTCTAGATATTTGGAGATTAAATAAGTAGATAAAGGCTCTAAAATATGCCCTAGATGGGAGATGGAATAAGAAAAGAAAAACAGAATTATGATTTGTCTTATGCTTTTGATCTTGACTGAGGTAGCTATAGGCCTGGGTTTCTCTAACCACCAAGTGAGGGAAAAAGAAAAAAAAAAAAACAAAAACGGGATGCTTATTACCAGAATCCAAGCTCCAAAATTGAGTTTTGGCTTCTGCATTGATCTATCTCGGAAATTAGATGTGCAGTTCAAATGGCTTAATGTTGCCTTCCTTTCATGAATTTTGTAAGAGTCCTTATTCAAGGAGATGGACAAGGCTTTCAGACACCATCTTTCTAAAGATTGTCTAGAGCTGTTATCCCAGATAAAACCCAATTGAGAGGCTTTCTCCCATCCGCTTGAATTCTCCAGGCAGCTAGAGTAATAAGACCTTGCATTTGTGTGGCAATTTTTACATTGTAAAGTGCTATCCATCCCTGCCCTAAATTTTATACTTGTATTGGCCCTGTAATGTAGGCAAGGTAGCATTTTTTTTAAGTCGCATTTGAACAATGACAAATCTTGGACTTGAGTCATCTCAGGGAAGCAACAATGATATAGTGGGAGGGGTCTGTCCCCTTCCTCTGCCTGTCTGTCCTGCTCTTGGCACACTGGCTGGGCGAATTTGAAATTCGTTAATTTCCTCAAGCCCCAGTTGCGTTCTGTGTACTGGGAATGAGCATTTGTCTGCAGGACCAAACAAGATAGTAGAGTATGAGCTCGCAAACCCAGACTCTCCTGGCAGCATTCGCCTGGCATGATGAGATGGAGATGTAGAACTGGCTCCAAGAGAAAGAGCAGGAGATGGACAAGAAGATCTGGAGGAAGGGGCAGGGCACAGACTGCTCCAGATGACCACCCCACTCCATTTCCAATGGGCACATCTAAAGGGGGACAGTGGTGCTGTGAGAAATATGAAAGAGATGGAGATGTTCTGACATTTCTTTCACAGGGTGTAAAAGACAGAGAAACTCAGTTCCAGAATGACACTTCTGTGGGAAGTCCCCCCCACCCCGACTCAGTCAAAGGAGACCAGGAGTCAGCAGACCTTGAAACTGGAAGAGTTCACAACCTTTGATCTCAAAAGAGTCAACAATCCTTGAAAACAAAAACTTTTATTTCTGCATTTGCTAAAAGGTCCCTAAATCTTCCATCCCTTTATCTTTACCCTAGAAATTATGCTATTTTATATTTTAGCTAATCCCTGAAGACTGTGAAGTCAAGCACACATGCTGGACCTTTGTATCTGGGAATCATGGCTGTGGCCCTTCCGCAGAAGCTGACATTGCCTGGCTAATATACTTTTGATTGTGTGGTTAATCTTGGACCCTGAATAATTTCTAACAGCACCACCCCCTCGGTGAGTGAATACAGGAGGGGTCTTGGGGTGGGGAGAGTTCATGGACAAAGGGAGGAGTCAGAAATTGAGTCCAGACTGGCTGATTGATTTGTTTGTTTTTCCAAGGAAGATCGTGCTCTAGCCCAGGCTGACTTGGAATTCACCATGTAGTCTCAGCGTGGCCTTGAACTCTTGGTGATCCTCCTACCTCTGTCTCCCAAGTGCTGGGGTTTAAAGGTGCACGGCCCAGCTAATTATTGATTTTTGAGCACCGCTGATAAACAGCAAAGGACATGTCTGAGAGGCAGACGCCAAAGCCGCAGGAGCTGGGCTCACTTGATTGTTGCTTGCTTGTTTTCATCATGCGTTCTAACACAGGTTGAAATATTGCCTCCCTGAAATTAAATAGCATTTTAGGATGTCACCCTTCATTGAAGGATCCAGCATTTCCACTGTGGTCAAGGAGTAATATACACTGAGAGGTTATCTGTAAGAAAAGCACAGTCTGTAGTAAAATAGTTTAAAGAAATACAATATAGCAACATTCCATCTTCCCTTCCCCTAAAAGATTGACAGGAACATATTAAAAACTTCCGGAAGTATGGTCCTAAGGCAAGAAGCTTGTTTAATTTTAAACTCAGAGTCTATCTCATCATGCCTAAGAATCTTCTTCCTCGTGTCATTCTAATTGATAGCTTGGAAATCTGGTATTGTAAAATAGATTTTTAAAATGTTTTTATGTGTCTACCCCGGGAAATCTGTTTCTTGCCTGAAGCGCCTCAGTTAATATCTTGTCTGACAAGAGTGCCCGTTTCCTGACTATCCACCTGTCTCTTTCCCGCCCCACGCAGCCTACAGGGGCCCCCTCTGTGGACAAGAAACAGGCAGACTGGAGGGGAATTAAGCGCCTGCCATCACCAAGCACTGCGAAGTGTCTTCTAAAACTGCCTCCACCCATTGCCTGCCTAAGTCACCCAGAATGCGATCCAATCCATGTTTCCATAGGGTGAGTTCACACTGTCTCACTCCTACCAGTCAGGGTTACCAAATCACCCAACCAACCTTAATGAATCTTTACGATGTTACTGTAAAGGAGATTAACAGCTCACTGATGTGACTGTCTGGGGCCATCTTAGTGAGGAGATTCATACCCTCCTGCTGAACACATCTTCAAGTCCATTGTGGTGTGAGAGAGGCATCTGCTTGGTTTTGCAATCGTTCCGTGTACTCACACAACAAAAAAGCCTTATCCGCTGCTACCCTAAAGCCTCTTATTTCTGTTGCATGTTAGCATTTAGAAACCTCTACATGTCTGTCAGTTACTGACTCTTTTCCGCCCAAAACTACAAGCAGGTATGTGAGGGTGGTTGGTTCTAGTTGTCAAGGAACTGGCATCTAACAGAAATCAGGGCTCGTTCCAGATGTGGGAATCCTCTCCCCAGAGTGCCACGCCCTGTGCTGGGGGGAGTCACCCCACAGCACGAAGGGATCTGCTCTGAGGGACTTGGCGCTCAGTGATGAAAACAGAGACTGGGAAACACCGACAACACTTTCTAAGAACTACCCTGAAGGAAACAATAGGACAGATTTTGGTGCCAAAGTTCAGTTGTCTAACACCCTGACCATAGCAAGGACTTAGAAATTGATTTTCTATAAAGCATTAACTCCCTTGGGTCCACAGGTAACCAAAAACAGAAAGCAAGCCGCATATCTCTGCTTTTACATTCTATCTACAGACATCTTACCACTAGCTTTTAAATGCACTATTCCACATTCCTCTAGAGAAATCTGAAAGTCAGGCATCGTTGTTCTAAACCTGCAGTTGCCTTGGGTCCCAGGAAAGAGAGGAGGATTGATCAACAAACATCGTTATGACAGGCTAGCAAAACTACTCGCAAGGGCGATGGGGATGATCCTGGGCCACAGTAATTATTGCACAAGCACAAGGCACTGCGTTCAGATTCCCAGAACCTACTTAAAAACCAGGTATGGTGCTGAGCGGCCTGTAGTCCCAGTTCTTGGAAGGCAGAGACAGAGGATCCCTGGATCTGGCTGACCAGCTAGTGAGGCAGGCTAGCCCAATCAGTGAGATTCAGGTACAGTGAGAAACCCTGTCTCAGAAAATACTGTGGAGTGCTATTGAGAGTGACATCTGCTGTTGACCCTAGTCTCACATGTCAGGCACAAGTTAGGGCCCCGGCCACTGAGGGTTAAAGGGGGCCTAAGCTTCCAGGCACGATTAAGGGCCCCAGGGTACGGGAGGTCTCAGCTGACCTAGATCCTGGTAACTTCACTTCCCAAGGCTGGCAGGGGTGGGGCCAAAACCTCCCCGAGCCCATGACTCTTGGACGTCCTGATAAGACTTGGTTTTCACTTTCCCCAGAGCCTTGTGACCCATTGCAGCTTGTCCAACACGCCCCTGTATGTTAATGAGGTGTCAGCCAATCCCCCTGTGACCCATTCCCTGTGCCTTTTCTGGCCAATACTTAGACTCTGTGACCCTTTCCTGTTCACATGCGATGTCAGTACATGCTAATTAGGCATCAGCGGGACCTTTGTACTAACCAATCCCCTTGTGACCCGTACCTCTTCCCACTCTTTCACACATACTTATAAGCCCATTCCCCTGACAAATAAACTAGCTGCTCTCCAACACTGCCTCCCAGTTGTTTCTTCCCATCCCACTCATGGCCACTCAAGATCCTGCTCCACAGTTGCCTGGATGCCTCCACGGAGCTGGTGCACAATGCCCTCCTGAGGAACTAGGGATCCACATCCACACATATGCACACACACACACACAACTTCCCAAGCAAGGTGAGCCATCAGATAAGAACCACTGGTTTCAGCAGTGAGGCTGCCCGCGGCACAGGAGGAACCATCTTACGGGAGTTAGATTGCCTCCCTCAAGCCTTGACAATGTCAACAACTTCTTTGGCAGTGTTGTGTACAGCTAGAACTCAAACCACCCCTGCATGAGAGCAATTACCCATGAGGGTGAGGCTGTACCCAAAGGAGAGTGAGTGTCTCATAGAAATCAGACTGGTCCAGCTTGGGCAATTAACAGTTTAATACCTTCTCAGGACCACACCTCGCCCAAGACTGCCTCCTCACGCGCCTCTTCCATGTGCTCCAGTTCTTGCTCTACAGCTATGTCTTTACCCAAAAGATAGACTTGGGGGTCATCGGACCCCCTTTCTGGTGCTCCTCAGGGTGAAAACTGCAAGTGGATCTTCTGCCAATACAGTGGCTTCTCCCCAGAAGTTGTCACTGCCTTTATAACTTCTGGGAGGGCCCTTGTGAATCTCAAATGTTTCAGAAACTTCTAGAGCAGGACTACTTGTTTATATCCTGAACTGTGTAAGATTCATTAGCTTCCAGCCTGGCGGGCTTTTGGTCATGCTGCTGCCCTTGGTTTTCAGTGCTTGTGTAAGTAATCTCAATAAACTCACTGGTTGGTCAAATTGAACTTTGGTGGAATTGTTTCTTTGCTTTGTTGTCAGTACCCTATCTGTGGTGAATAGACTTTGTTCACTTATCCCCAGGAAAAGTTACACAATTATATGTGGATTCTGGGGTGTCCTTGAGAGCAACAAGAGCTTTTATTGGCTCTTGGGTGGGTAGTCCCTCAGGAGCTTGGGTGTTGGATATTCATAGTCACACAGAGCTTACTCTGAACTTGTGGCCTCCAGGTTCTTGTGGTATTAATTTCAACAAATGGAATTCACAGACTTGAGGATAAAGACTGAAAATATTTTATTACAGAGTGTAGGAGGAGGAAAGAATATATAGTTCCTGCAAAAGAGGAGGTGGAAGCAGGTTTCCAGGAAATGGGAAAGCCCATTCAGAGATCCGAACTGGAGTCCTTTATGGGAATTTAAAGCATGGGGCTGAACTGGTTAGTTCTGCCTGGAGTCCAAGTGTCAAGGTTTGCAAGAAAAGGGAGTGATCCTTTACATTCCTAGAAAAGTGAATTATCCTTCTCAGAAGGGGGTTATTATCTCTTCTAAGAAAGAAAGATAAAACCAGACCCTTTGGACATCTCTGGTCTCTAGCAAAATGGAGGCTGCAAGGACTCCTTCAGGCAGAAAGAGATAAGGGGGAAAAGAGCTTCTCACAAGCTCAAGGACATATTTCATTTTACATGTGGGTCCCTGTTACACCAAACTGTCTCAACAGCTCTTTAGTGTACTGGGATGGGCGGGCAAGTGTAGTCTTGCAGCCACTAGATGCCTTGTTGGGTCTCTTCCTTGTGCACAAGGGTCTCATCTGCTCTCTGGGCTCTCTACCCTATTGGAGTGGGTTGCTGAGTCTCAACTTTTGAGGCTCTTCAACTAAGGCTTTACCAAGTTACAAGCCATCATTGATTAATAAGAGTTTGGAAGGAAGATGTTAGACTGCTGGTAACTTATTTTTTTTTTTTTTTTTCCAGAAGAAAAGATGCCTTTCCATGTGTCAGTACGGAGTGTCCAATACACAGAGAGTGAATAGCTATGTACCTGCAGAGAACTTCAAAGTAAATTGCATCATCCTCCCAACCTCTGGCCCTTCCAGTTTCAATAGTCAGAAACCCCCTGTGCTCCCCATCACCAGCCCAACACTCTTGTTACCAGTTGTGTCACCATAGCAACTGTGAGTAACTGTGTCTTCCACCACATGCCAAACGGATGGAACCATATAACTTCTTCTGCAGCTGAGAAAGCGAACAGTAAATCTCACAGCTGATCACTGCCACAGCACCGACATTCAAATCAAAGGGCTCTGTTAGGACTTCTGGAAAAGAGAGCGTCATTTTCCTACACATACTTCCCCCTCTGAAGTGCTAAGCGGATGGTAAAGAAAAAGTTTCTTTGCTTGGGACTGGGGAGGAAAAGGAGGGGGAAAGAGGAACAAATGGATGATAGTAAAAAATAGTAAATGCCAATATGAATGAAGATCAATGCAGATGCTGATTAAAATCCCTTGACTTTTTTCTGTATTTTTTAAAAAATTAATCAGGAACTTTACTGTGTGGACAAATTATGTGCTGGTCCCAGTGCACTCCTGTCACCTCCTTGTCTCTTTCTTGCTCTCACGCCACTGAGCACCCTCCTCAGTGGGTGACTAGTATTCACCATCGGGGTGTGAATGCAGCAATCAGTCATTGTGGGGGGAAGGACAATACCTCGGGATATTTCTTCCCACCCCATGACTCTTAAAACCTTTCTTCTTTTAATAAGATGGCAACATTTGTGCAAAGAACAATGGAATCAGAGGAGTACTCTGCATACCCTTTCTCTGATATCTCAAGCAAGACATGTCTGGTAACCTGAAGTTCCTAGCATATAAATGAAATCAATAAGTACTTGAGAGGCTTTTCTGAGGTAAATGAGTCCATATGAGCACACATGAAACCCAGAGAGCATGGTAGTGCATATCTATAATCCAGACTCGGAAGACCAGGAGTTGAAGGCTAGTCTTGTGTGTGTGTGTGTGTGTGTGTGTGTGTGTGTGTGTGTGTGTGTATATATATGCATAGTTGCTACTGCAAAGTGGACATGACTGACATTTTCTTTGCAGAACTGGAACCATATATATGACGAATCCTTCCACCAGTACTTAGCCCAACCAACACATGGGGTCTTCCCTTTACCTTGTCCCATGTAACCCCACACTAGTTATTGACATGGGCGTTTGTATTCATTGCATTTCTAGTCATTGGGACAAAATACCCATAGAAGCAACTTCATGAAGGAGAGGTCTATATTAGCTCACAGGTTCAGAGGGTTTGGTCTATCAAGTTCATGGAGGAGAGGTCTGTATTATCTCACAGGTTCAGAGGGTTTGGTCCATAATGGAAGCTGGAGCTGGTGGGAGCATGACATGAGGCTCTTCACATCGAAGCCAGACTAGGAAGCAAAGGGAATGACTGGTAGAAAAAATGGATAACGTACTCCCAAAGACCTGCCCCTTGTGGCCCACTTTCTTCAGTAATGCTTTACCCTTTAAGGTTTTCCAGCTTAGAGATCCTGGGGAGGACATTTCCTATCAAAACTGATCTTCATTTTATAGAGAAAGACTTTGTGGCTGAGGAGGTTAGCCATGATCAGAAATTACCCAAAGCTCAGCACTGAGGGGAAAGGATGGCTACATGTGCTCCTGGTGGAGGAGCATGCACTAACAGGCTCGCTTCAAGGTTGACTTGAGTCTTAAAAGGAGTTAACCCACAGGGCTTTGTCCTGTTGCTGTGTCCCCGGTTATCCAGCAAAGGAGTTTATGCTTGAAAAACAGTGTGGACGGACTTATCCCATCTAGGGAAAAAGCAGAAGTTAAGAGTTGCAAGTTAAGAGTTGCCAATACTGCATACAGAGGTGGAAGAGTGACTTTAAAAGAAAGCAGAACAGCAGAGAACACGTGAAGACAGCGTAAGTGAGATTAGTAATGTGTATCTACTGCAGAGATTCACACTGTGCCCGAAAGGTAGCTGCAGAGTGGGTTCAAAGTTCAACTTTGAATCCCAAGACACTTGTTCTAAGGAGGTGCATGGTTAGTCCAGGCGTAGGGATCAGGTGATGGGGAGACTGCATAGGTGGGGTGGCAACAGTTACTGGGGTTCTTTCACTGACTTAGCTGCCATCCATGCCCAGGAGAAGCATTGTCACTGGTGTCACTTGGCTGCTGTTGGCTATGTGTGATTGGGGCTGGACTGACTGCAGAAATAATGGAGGTTCTCAATGCTCAATGCACTTCTGTGTGTAATGCAGCAGTGGGAACCAGGGCGTTCTCTCCCTCACAGTACACATGGCACAGAGGGCAAGGCAGCAGGACCGTCGACGTACCCACTCATGGTCCTGGTCCTGCTGCTGCAAGTCCATGTGTGGTTGGCCACATGCTTAGCGTCAGAGCGTAAGGCCCGTCATCTTCCAGTTGGTGAGGACTACACTCCCTCTGTGTCACAGTATCTGTCCCCCACGGTGCAAGGCACCCACCAAGCTCGGGTCGCAGTAGTTTTACTGGGTTAAGTTGAGTTCATAAGAGGATTTCGCCTGAGCTAGTACAGTGGACCGTCTGTGGATTACCAGAGAGGAGAATGTGCATGGGTTTCTGATCTCTAAAGCTGTCCGGAATCATAATGTAGCTCACTTTTCACGGATGGTGTCTGGCTGCCACACCCTGGGAGTGGTGAGGTCTTAGGCTCTTTAGCTAAGTGTGTGTCAGCACTGTGTCAGCTGGGACAGTTCAGAGTAGCCAGGATGGCCGTGTTTACACTGGGAGTTCGCTTGGACTCTCTCCTTCACCCTCACCCTTCAGAGGGGACACTGCCGTCCTTCATTCATGATCCGGGGTGACAGATGCCAGGAGTTAATCTTTCTTCCTATGCTGCTAACCCAGATCTCTGGATCTTGTCAGATTTAAGTCTCTCTGATTTCCAGGTTTTTTTTTTTTAGTGATAACTTTATTTATATTTTATTTATTTGAGAGGGAGAGAAAAAGGGAGAGAGAGAGAG
Source organism: Jaculus jaculus (assembly GCF_020740685.1). NCBI lineage: Eukaryota > Metazoa > Chordata > Mammalia > Rodentia > Dipodidae > Jaculus > Jaculus jaculus. The sequence goes on along the minus strand of NC_059107.1, from coordinate 8,094,410 downwards.
AGAGAGAGAGAGGGAGGGAGAGAGAATGGGCATACCAGGACCTTCAGCTGCTGCAAATGAACTCCAGATGCATGTGCCACCCTGTGCATCTGGCTTACGTGGGTCCTGGAGAATCAGACCTGGGTCCTTTGGCTTTGCAGGCAAATGCTTTAACTACTAAGCCATCTCTCCAGCTCTGATTTCCAGTGTTTATTTATGGTTGGTTATCTCAACATGTAACTGTCCACATGTGACTTTTCTCATCTCTATAAAAGAGGGGATACATGCTGGGCAGCTATATTTAGTCCCCTTGAATCCTTGAAGTTATTCAATTAGGAATTGTTGGAGAGCAAGTTGGAGTCCTCATCTGTGCTCTTGGCAGGTCTTCTTGATCCTGACACAGCTTGTGTTTACACAGAGGAGCATTGGTGTGAAATCAGTTTGTCCTGGGGAAGTTCCCACATCTCAAGGAGAGAACAGACTAGACGGAGAAGACTTGAAACTCACAAACCTTACTGTGCTCATTTTCAAGTTTTGTTTTTAATAACCACTTATTAGACAGTTACTACTGCCCCCGAGGCTCCCTCCTTTTACATGTATCTCATTTAGCCGTGAACTAATTAGATATGCAATATCATCATCCTGGCCTTAATTTCTAAACCTGAGATTTAGGGAAACCGAATGACTTTCAAAATTGAACAAAAAATATATGACAGAACTATTACTCGAATCTAGACGTAACTGCAGATCCCACAAATCAGTAGGCAAATGCCCTGAATTCAGAGTCAAGTAATTTATAAAATAAAAGAATCTACAAAGATAAATTACAATGACCTTGACTGATGCTAGGCTGTGTATGTGTTTATCTACAGGGTGTTTGGAACTTTTTCTTTCTTAGTATGACTGTAGTGTGACAGAAAATGTTCCCCACTCAACTACAAGGGCAATACTCTCTTCTCTGTTGCAGTTTACTATCAAGAGACCACGTAACATGGATAGATCCTGTCTTGTGTTTATTTATTTTTCATCAAATATATTAATTATTTATATTATATTAAGATATGGGTCTTATTGTTCTAGTTTTTCTATTTGTAGACCTGTGAGCTCTTAAGGTAAGCTATTTAATGCTTCTGTGTCTGAGTTTCAGAATTTAGAAAAGATGATAATAGCAAAATAACATTCATAGAATTGTAAAGTATGGAGAGTCTGTCATGGGGTGTACATTTACTATAAACTTCCTCCAAGCTGACCCCATGGTCATTTTCCAACATGTGCGTATTTTGTACTATTTGATAAGCACTGAGCTACTATAGCTTAAACATTGTGCTAGGACAGAAGAACATTTTCATTTTCTATCATAGCACATCAAACTTGGCCTAAGATAAACATTTCATTCTATCTCTGAATTTTTGGATCAGGCATGTGGGCAGGGCTTATCTGGACATATTTTCTTCTAGTCAGTTGGTAGCTGGGCTAGTCTGGAAGGTCCAAGGTGGTTTTGTTCTCACACATGGGGCTGTGGTGGGGGATCATAGCAGCCTGAGCTCCGTAAGCTTGCAACTTTCTCCACAGGCTTTCAAGCCTCCCACAGGGTCTCTGGTAAGGAAACCAGGCTGACAGATTGGGGTCAATACAGATACCACTATGTTTTTGTCTACATTTAGTTTCCCTATTTTGAGATTTAGGTCTCTGTAATTTTTAAAATTAAAATGTATTTTATTTTTATTTATTTGAGAGAGAAAAGAGAGAGAGAGAGAGAGGAAGAATGGGCACACCAAAGCCTTTAGCCATTGCAAACAAACTACAGACGCATGTACCATTTTAAACAGCTGGCTTACGTAGATCCTAAGGAATCAAACCTGGGTCCTTGGACTTTTCAGGCAAGTGTCTTAACCACCAAGCCATTTTTCCAGCTACTCTGTATTATTTTGCATGTGTATATGCGTGTATGTGTGCATTTATGTTTGCATGTGTATGTGTGCACATGTGTGGAGGCCAGAGGTTTACGTCAAAAACCTTCCTTGATGGCTTATATGTGCCAAGAAAAACATCCCTCACTTCAACCCAGAGATCACCAATTCAGCTTGTCTAGCTAGCCACATTGCCCCAGGGATTCCTCTGTCTCTGCCTCCTGCATGGACAAGATTATAGGCAGGTGACCACATCCACCTGATATTTATGTGGGTGCCAGGAATCCAAACTCAAGTCTTCATGCTTGCTCAGAGAGCATTTTACCCAGCCTCCATCTCTGCACATGTTTCCTGGCTTGTACCTGTGCCTACATCTTCTTAACCCCAGGAGTATGCCATTGGAGTTAGGAAGACGCCATCTGAACTCCCCTTGCTTGCTCTGCGGTCATGAGATCTTCCACCAGCCTTGTCCTTAAAAAACAAAGGCACCTCTTCCCACTTCTTTCTCATATTCAGCTTGAGAAGGCTGAATTTGTGAAAAAGAGACAGGAGCAGACAACGAGACTCCATTTCTAGTCTCTTCACCTCCACTACTATGCCCTGCTGGGAAATTCTCTTTCCATTTCTGAGCACATATTTCCCTGTTTGCGAAATGGACTCTTTAGGTCCTTTCAAATCACATTTAAGGGAAGATATTGATCTATAAAAAGCTATGAAAAAAATCTGTGAGGCTGAAAGAGAGACTTGTCGCAAGTTAGGTCCTCTGAGATAGGATGCAAGTTTGCCATTGAGAAGGGCAGATGCAGATCCATCTTCCCTTGGGATGAACTGTAACTTAGGATAGAATAAAGCCAGATGTTTTAGTGTGCTGCAGTGTGAATCTTAGTCTTTGTAGAATGGAAGGTTATCTAGTGATAATCACCAAGTATCTCCATGTATGACTTGGCATTACAAACACCAAGCTTTGCAATCATTTTTACTTTTTTATATATTTACTTATTTAACTGAGAAGTGGGGAAAGAGAGAGAGAGAGGGAGAGAGAATGAGCATGCCAGGACCTCACCCTATTGTATACATGTGCCATTTTAAAATTATTACTAGGGAATTGAACCCATGTCATCAGGCTTTGCAAATAAGCACATTTAACCACTGAGCCATCCATCTCTCCATCCCTAAATTGTTTTCTAATAACACTGAAAACTTACAATGTGAGTTAGCATTCCATTACTATAACAAATCATCTTACCTCAACAATATACAAGGAGGAAATGTTTATTTCTGGTCTTCATCAGAGGTTTTACTGCATTGGCCTCATTGTTCTTTGGGGCCTGTGGGAAGGCAGGACACAATGGTGGGAGCAAATGATGGAATACAGCTATTCCCCTCATGGTGGTAGAGAAGCAAATAAATACATGAAGGGACCAATATCCCCTGGTGACCTAACTTCTCTCGCTAGGCTCAACCTCTTAAAGGTTCCACAACCTCACAATAGAATACATAGACTTGAAGCCAGACATGGTGGCTTGCGCCTTCAATCCCAGCACTTGGGAGGCAGAGGTAGGAAGATTGCCGTGAGTTTGAGGCCAACCTAAGAGTCCATAGTGAATTCCAGTTCAGCCTGGGCTAGAGCGAGATCCTACCTTGCAAAGCCAAAAAAAAAAAAAAAAAAAAAAAAAAGAATAGAAAAGAAAGAAACATAGACTTGTAACTTAAACTTTAACACATAGGCCTTTGGAGACAGTTGCCCAAACCATAGTGCATACATTTAAAATAAATCAGGCCAGGCCTGGTGGAACACGCCTTTAATCTCAGAAGTCGGAAGGCAGAGGTAGGAGGACCACCATGAGTTCGAGGCTACCCTGAGAATACATAGTGAGTTTCAGGTCAGCGTGGGCTAGAGTGAGAACCTATCTTGAAAAATCAAAAAATTAAAATAAATAAATAAATAAATAAATTAGGGTCGTTAATGTCGTTTGTATGATAGAACACATTCGAATCAACTATGATAATGAAAGAATTTCCCGTGTAACTGCTTCTGTGGCTGTAGAGCCTACAACAGTGTCAAGCACAAAGTAAACACCCGTGCACCCATGACTGATGGAAGTAAGTGAGGGCTGTCTGATGGAAATACCAATCAGCGCCACTTATTACCCGTGTAATGGACTTTGACCCATCTCCAGTGGTAGCAACAGTCACAAAAAACACCACGTCAAATAGCATCATCTGTGCAGTTGGTTAGACTTCATTATTTATTAATTAAAAGGGTTAGGCAGAAAGAATTCAGATTCTAATCAAACTGAAGCAAGCAGCAAGGAAGGGTCTGTGGCGATTTTGTGATCCATGAGAGGCAGCTCTGAGCTGTGACTGCATTATATCTTCGCATGACCTTCACCTACAAGTCCTGAGCTGCTACACCCATAAGATTAGGATAAAATTTTTTAAAAAGGTGATACTTTAAATGTCTTGAAATTGAGGCACTTCTTACTTTATTGATATTTAAGAAAGTATTACAAACGTAAGATGAGAGTTGTCTATTCAAATTAAGTCTGACATAAATTAAAGCCATGACAAAAATGTATTGAACTTGGATGTTTTATTAGTTAACATTCTCCTTGCTGTGACTAAATACCCGAGAAGACATTTAAGGAGGAAGGGCTTATTCTGGCTCACAATGTGAAGGAATGCAGTCCTTGGTGGGGAAGGCGTGGCAGCTGGGCGCAAGGCTGCTGGTAGTATTGTGTAAGTAGTCAGAAAGTAGGGATACATGAACGCTGGGGATTAGCCAGATTTCTCCTTTATATTCAATCTGGAATTCTAGACTTTGGGACAGTGGCACAGACATTCTGAACGGCCTTTCCTTCTTCCCTTCACAGACATACCCAGAGGTGTATCTCCTAGCTGATTCTAGAGTCAGTCAAGTTGGCCATAGAGATTAACCATCACAGGTATTAAACCCAAGTTCTAGAGTTGGTTCTTCCATTTGTCCACAAGGTCTTGGGCTAGTATTCTTAACTCTATGAGCTTTTTGGTTACTTGTTGCCCACTTACACTACAGGTTTACGGGAAGATGGAATCAAAGACCAGCATCTTCTGCCTGGAATGGTTCTTTGCTTGAATTTGCATGGATCTTTAGAGGTAATTTTTTGGAGTCTTCTCAGATTCCCAAAGGCAGAAATTCAAACCAGGTTTGACACTAGAACAGACCCAACACGCACGTCCAGCTGCTGGTGACTGGGCGGACTTCTTGGCTTCCCATTTGAGTGTCTTCACAGCTACAGCTGGGGTTTCAAGATGTGCTGTGACGCAGGTGCTGCACTAAGAGCCCGCGGGAGTCAACAATTCCTCCCTCACCCAGTGAGGTGGCTTCTACTCATACTCCTGCTGCACACATGTGGAAACTGCTTTGGAGAGACACAGAAGCATTTTTTTTAATTCAAATAATCCTTGATGGAGCCAGGAATGAAATATAGGAAGCCAGTGGCTACTTAACCTTCAAGCTGTCCTGATCTCCAGTAGCTTGGTTCTGATGTTGTATACAGTTGGGTACATTTACAAAGTTCTCCTTTATATAAAGCTCAGTTACAATATTATAGAATGGGCTGCTATGATAAATGGAGTCCAAGGAACAAAGCGATCACTGGGCAGAGCTAGCATAAATGAAAAAGCATGGATCAATATAGCCTTCCAAGTTATATTCAGGTTATAGCCTTAAAATGGGGGTTAGAGGGTGTATCAGACAGCTTTGGGTTCACTGAGATGAACGTTCAGACCAGATACAGGTATGGAGGAAGGGATATTTATTGAAGCTTTCATGTCCAAGGGAAGTTCCATAAATGGCAGAAGAAGCTGGCCTGCCTTCACAGGTCCAAGCAGAGAGAGAGAAGTACAAGCCAAAAGCCAAAAAGCACACTTCAGGAACTCCTGCTAGGCATACTTTGCATATCTTTAGATTGAAATCTGAAACCCACCACCACGCCTTAAGATCCACCCATTGACACTGCCTCCAGCCAGGTGGCTGCAAATGCAAACTACAAACAATAAAATACTGAATATACTGGGGGCCATCTATTCAAACTACCATAGAGGGACTGGCATGTCTATTTATACTTGTAATTCTTATACTTTGGAGGCTATGGCAGGTGAACAGTGAGCCCTACGCCATACAGTAAGACCTACTATCAAAAAAGAATACAAAAAGACATTGAATGCGAACACATGTAGAAACAAGAGGAAAAGACGGCCTTTGTGGAAAGAAGAGCATGTGTGAGTGAACATGGAAGAGTGGTGGCTGATTTGAAGACTGTGGGCTGAAGAGAGATGAGAGCTGGACCTGAGTCATGGCTGTGAGCAGGAGGTTGCATGCTCTGTTGAGGAATCAGGCATCTGAGGTCTGTAAGAAAGTGTGTGAAGGATTTATGTGGGGGCAGAGACATGATATGACACACACCTGCTCATGCAAAACCACGCCCTGTGATGATCTTGAGGAGAATGGAGGCTGGCAGACAGGCTCAGGAGTGTGTCAATGACAGCATGCCCTTTGAGCGACTTCCTAGGCAAAAAGGGCCTTTGAGGATGCAAGGACCAGCCAGAACCTTAGTATGTACTGATTTCTCTCTGAAAAGCTGTTGTCTGGCTCCACTAGAAAGAGCCAGAGCCCCACTTGCCCCCGTTCCTCTCTGGGAGAGCTCCTGAGCAGCAGTGATGAAGCGCGGAAGCCTCGGGCAGGCGAGCTGACCACGCTGTGCTTGCCCCACCCTCACCCACGCCTTGTAGACAGAAGACTTGAGGATGGGCTGCCCTGAGCTGACAGATAGGAGAGCAGACCCTGTTTGCAGGCATTTAAACTTATTTCACAGTTAATATAGCATCTGGGGCACATTTTCCTACTTTTATGCCAATTTTTATGTGTTTCTGCTGCACAGTCGGAAGCCAGGATCATAAAAAAGAAGGAAAATGGTACAAAAAATAAAAGTAAATAAGCACATTCTGCTTTAACACTCCCAGGAGCTCTGAGTCCAGCAAGTTTATGAGTTAGAGAGAAAAAAAAGCTATGCCACCGTAGAGAACGGAATGGAAATTCTCCTTCCTCTTCTTCGAGAACAGAAAACATGTGGGAGGGAGAGGATCAGAGCGCGGAGAAGGCAGAGGTGTGTTGGTCCAGAGCTTATTTCTAACTGCTCAGGTGGCTTGGCATCCATCAGGCCTCATCTAGAGATCTGCGTATCGTGAGAAGTTTTCACTACGCCCTCTGTCAATACCTCTCATTCCGCCATTACATCTGCGCACAGGGGACCCAAGCAGATATGCGTGTCCTGGTCCAGATCTGAGTGAAGTGAAGGCCAGCTTGACTTTGTTGTTGCCTTAAGGGCGTGGATTTCATTATGATGCTAGGAAACAGGCTACTGCTTATCGTGAACATTGATTAACACTGGATTGCTAGTGCTGAAAGGCACTTGCTTACAAAACCTGATGGCCTGGGTTTGATACTCCAGCACCCACGTAAAGCCAGATCCACAAAGTGGCACAAGAGCCTGGAGTTCATTGGCAGTGTCAAGAGACCCTGGCAGGCCTGCACGCATAGCACGCGCTCACACACACACATGCACGCGTGCACGCGCACACACACACACAAGCACAAGTAAATAAGTAAAAAATATTTTTAAAATATTGAGTGATGTTTTATTTCAAATCTATGGAATGGAATAAAGTCAAGAAATAGCGTTCTACATGTTGGAGAATCCCAGAATACATAAGTTCTATTTAACACACCTCTATATACTAAATAATTAAAATGTTATTTGTTTTAGCAGAAAGTAAAATATGGCAAATTTGGTTGAATGTAACATATTTTTTAATGTTTTCTGTAAATAGCTTAGACTTTTCTGTAGGCAAAATGCCCAGGAATTTAAGCCATAAACTTATGCATTGCACTGGAGTTTAAGTTCAGGGATGAGAGACGGCTGAGGAGACAAGAGTTTGCTGCCCAGGTCGAGGGCCCCAGCACTTCTTGTACAAAGCTGGGCTTGGCCGTGTGTGCCTGTGAACCCCATCCTGTGCTAGGCAGAGGCCTGAGAATCACAGGGCTCGGGTCAACAGACCAAATGTGTAAACTTTGGTGCCAGATTCAGCGAGAGACTACATCTCAAAGAAACATCTTGGAAGAGTGTTAGAGAAAGACACCCCTCGAGGCTCCTTTAAGGCCTCCTGACATGTGAACATGAGGTGTCTACGTATGCATACACATGTGCATACACCATACCTACACACACCATGCCACACATACCACACACACTGCTAAAAAATTACAAATAGAAGGAAATGAACTGAGTTTAAAATTTTATAACCTAGGGGCTAGAGAGATGGCTTAGTGGTAAAGGCGCTTGCCATCAAAGCCAAAGGATTTGGGTTCACTTCTCCAGGATCCATGTAAGGCAGATGCGCAAGGGGGTGCATGCCTCTGGAGTTCGTGTGCAGTGGTTGGGGGCCCTGGCGCACCTCTGACATGCCATTCTCTCTCTCTCTTTCTCTCTCAAATAAATAAATAAATAAAAGATATTTTTAAAATTCAAAACGTAGTTGTGAGACTATAAAAAAAATTAGATTCAGAAAAGGAATTTCCTTAACTGACAAATAGAGACAATCATAGTACCAACCTCATCTGTTTAATATAGGAATTCAGTCAATAAAGTCATGAGCATTTATCACAGTGTTGTGCATAATAAGTGCTAAATAAATATTAGATAGTGGGATGTATAGCATAAAAAAATAAACAATGGGGTTGAACTAGGCCTGAAAGACAGAGAGACATCTAACTAAAAAGAAACAAAATCTCCCGCCTGGAGCTGGGGCGGTTCTGTCACGGCGCCTGGGAAGGAGAGGCGGAAGGACCGCCACCGTCTTGGCTCACAGTGCGACCCGTTTCTGCAAACACGAACTTCGCTTTTGCCAGCCACTGTAGATGGAGCACCAAATGAGCCCCAGTTGTTTACCATTTCTTGGGCTAATACCCTTTGCAGAGTGGTTTCATGGTTCCCCCTGTGAGGATGGGAGATCTGCTTCCCTCTCGAGTGCAGCCGGCCTCACTGCTCACGGCGGCAAGTGGAAACGGTGTTCATCGTGTTGAGCCGGCTCTGGCTCACCACTCCCCTGCCGCAACCTCCCGTTTCTGCTCTAAAACTAGCCCATGCCGTCCGGATGGAGGATCTGGGTCACATGCTATAGTCACATAGGCATGGGTGATGTTACACTGTCCAGACTGAGGTGCTTAGTGCCGGAGCCACCTGATGTAGCTGACTCAGGTACATAGATGGCTCAGACCTGAGCAGACTCACACAGGAAACCCTGAGATTTCAGGATAATCATACATTTTACAAATTTTGTTGTTTATTTTTATTTATTTATTTGATGGTGACAGAGAGAGAGAGAAAGAGGCAGATAGGGAGAGAAGAGAGAGAATGGGCACGCCAGGACCTCCAGCCATTGCAAACAAACTCCAGACGCGTGCGCCCCCTTGTGCATCTGGCTAATGTGAGTCCTGGGGAATCGAGCCTCGAACCAGGGTCCTTAGGCTTCACAGGCAAGCGCTTAACCACTAAGCCATCTCTCCAGCCCTCTTACTTTCTTTTTTAAGCCATGTGGTACCAGGTGAGTTTATGAACCAGTGATGGCTCTCAGATACCACGTGGTGGTGATAGAGAAGGCAATCTCAACCAGAGGAGAAGCTGAGGCCAGTGAGAGTGGGTTGTCACACAGTTGTGAGCTAAAAAGCATTAAGCTTTGTAACAGAAATAAATACAAGATCTAGAGTCTATTAAAGTTCAGACAAAAAGAAACAAAAAACGCTTTATTATAATTTCAATGAACGCAAGAGAATTTCTGAGTGAAGACCCTGTATGTAAGAGTGTAAAGAAAAGGACAAATGATGTTTCTAACAAATGGCATTAAAGATGAATGCCCTTAATATATAGAGTTCCGAGATATCTATCAAGAAAAATGATCCTGAAAATAGACTCCCTGAAGAGCCACACAGGCTATTTCTCTTATCTCATGCTGTCGAACACACCGCACCCTTCCTCCTCCCTTCCTCTAGCTGCATTCCGTTCATCTTTTTGAACTCAGACTTTCCTCAGGGATATTTTTCTTGGAGCTTCCAGATGACAGAAGGTCCTCTTGTTAATGTGCTGCTCAAGAAACTGCCCTTCTCATTTCACTCATTGTGATTTGCCCCCAGTCTGTTGCAAAACCACCGGATTGCAAATTCCATAGACCACAGATTGAAACTGTTTTTTTCCACCAATATAATCCCAGAATTTGGCAACATACCTGATGTAGGATAGGCAGCCAGTGGTATTTGAAAATAAATGAGTCCCTGGGTGATGGCCAGTAAATAAAGTGGCTTACCAAAACCCAAATAAAATGCAAAAATGCAGGAATGATTACAAAGGGCCAATACCCAGGAACAGCATGTCTAGTCTTATCCCCACATGTAATCAAGAAATGCAGATGAGGGCTTGAGAGATGGCTTAGTGGTTAAGTGCTTGCCTGTGAAGTCTAAGGATACCGGTTCAAGGCTCAATTCCCCAGGACCCATGTTAGCCAGATGCGCAAGGGGGCGAGCGTGTCTGGAGTTCATTTGCGGTGGCTGGAGGCCCTGCCGAGCCCATTCTCCCTCTCTTATCTGCCTCTCTCTCTCTCTGTCTGTCACTCTCAAATAAATAAGTAAAAATAAACAAAAAAAATTAAAAAAGGAAATGCAGATGAATGCAAGTTATTTTGTGTGGCAGAAAGAAGCAAGGGCTAAAAATGACAAGAGTCTGGGCTAGGGAGCTCTGGTAAGCACGGGCAACCAATAAGCTGATGGGCAATCAATGCTGTTCTCACAGAAAGAAACTCAACAGTACATGAACTCGAAAGCCATGCTTTTGAACCTAGCAAATTGAACAGAAGTAGTCAAAGTTTCATGAACAAAAATGACCATTGATCCCAATTCCAGTGAAAATGAGCTGCATAATTGGTAAGGTATGGTTTAAGGTCAGTATCTTGTAGAGTTTGAGAACATGGACTCTGGAATGTAGAACTGAGTTCTAAGTAATTTGGGGTCTTCCGCATAATAACTGCACGGCCATAACCTAACGCTTCCCCCTCCTCAACCCTTCCCATTCCATCTGCAGTGGAAACAGTGTGCCAATCAATACATGGCCGCATCTCAGGAGTCAGGCATTGGTCTCCTTTTCAGCTTACACACTGCTTGCTCTCTAAGGAAGCAGCGGCTCCCACTGACATTCCAAATTCTTATTTATTTCCTACTCTTTATGGCCTTTGAATCCATCAGAAGCTATTCCAGTCTCCATGTTAGTGAGTTTAAATGTAGCAATGAGAAATGGGAATGGGGTGTAAGTGTGTGTGTGTGTGTGTTTGTATGTACTACAGTTTCCTCTGTTTTGAGCTACTTTTGTTTACACAAATAAATAGTCTATACTTAATCACAAAATATTATTTCCTGCTTAAAAAATGAAATAGATAAAGCACACACACACACACACACACACAGAGGCCAATGAGCTAATGGTCATGATGATATAATGATGACTAAGAGATTTAATGGGCTGTGTGACATGTCTCCCTAAGTTTTTGACGAAAGACAAGACAGCCACTAAAAATAGACAAAAATGAGATGCTTTGAATATTAGGATTATGAAACTAACACACCAATTTCATCTCTGCAGAACTGCTTCTGGGTCCCAGTTCTGTGTAAAAACAAACCTGAAGTAAGAAATTACATCTATCTCCCTTTTTTTTTTTTTTTTTCTAGAATAGTTTCTATTTTCTTTAAGTGAAAGGAAGTAAGTACTATTTCATTCATGGTCAGAGAGAATGTAACTGGTTTATTTATTTATTTTCTCCTTTCTTAGCTTGTTTTACTATTTACTGTTTTGTATACCAGAGACCTTAATTCCTTCATAACCCAATATTTTCTTGGATAAATATTAAACACTTTGTATATCAACCGGAGAGTATCTGAAGTGTTTTGTTTATTTTTTTTTTCAGAATAAACTCTTGCTTTGGAATAATTTTCAGCTCATGGAAAGTTTGAAAAACTCAGACAGAACTCGCATGCACCCCGATCCACTGTCTCCCATCTCTATAGGCCTTTTTCACCGAGGATGCACACTTGTCAAAAGTGAGAACCTGAGCCAGGCGTGGAGGCGCACGCCTTTAATCCCAGCACTTGGGAGGCAGAGGGAGGAGGATCACAGTGAGTTCAAGGCCACCCTGACACTACTAGTGAATTCCAGGTTAGAGTGAGACCCTACCTCAAAAACAAAAGAAAAGAAAAGAAGAAGTAAGAAACTAGAGCTGGAGAAATGGTTCAGTGGTTGAAGGTGCTTACTTGCCAAACATACCTGACTGTCCTTGATTCTCCAGCACTCACACAAAGCCAGATACACTAAATAGCATCTGGAATTCTTTTCCAGTGGCAGGCAGCCCTGGCATGCCCATTCGTACTCTCTTTCTATCTGCATCTTTCCCTCTGTTTCTCTCTCATAAATAAATAAATAAAAATATGTTTAAAAATGAGGAACTGTCATTAACTGTCAATCAGACTGAAGGCCCTGTGACTACACCATGGCTCTTAGCTGATGTCCTTTTTGGTTCCAGAGTGAGCCAGGGTCCTCACCACCTTCAGTTGGCACCCCTGTTCCTCTTTGGTCTTTCACAGTATCTTAGTTTCTCCTTTTTGGGGTGTGATTTTTGACAGTCTTGAGAAACACTGGTCAGGAACTCTGTAAAGCATCTTTTGTCTGAGTTTCTCCCTCTCTTTGCTTCCTCGTAGACTAAGGGCATGGGCTTATGGAAACATTGGCACAGGAATGTAGTGTTCTTTACATCCTGCTTCAGGAGCATGTGATGTCCACGGTGTGTGGCTGAATCTTCCTTTCTTTCTTTGTTTGCCTCCACCTCCCTTTCTATCCCCCTCCTCTTCCTTGTCCTCTTCTTCTATGATTTATACTATAGATCAAATCTGGGGCCTTGTTAGACACTTACTTGAGCTCTACTCCTAGTAACTCTAGTCCTTAAAGCTTGGATAAGTTTCTGTCCTGTGGATATCACCATTTTCAAATATGGGCCAACACTTAACAAAGTAATAAGACATTAAAGGGATTCCCAAGAAACATGTGGCGTTGGTTGTAGATGAGTTGTTACTGGTGGGACCTCACCTTCCCTGGGTGAACCTGGGTGGAGTGACAGAAGGAGGAGGAAAGGTAAAATTGGGAACTGTTACCTGCTTTTCTTCCCTTTCCTATCCTATCATATACTTCTGACATATGACGTATGGATTCAGGCTTTACCAAGCCACAAAGATATTTATGACACTGCGTCACGCACTTTCTCCATGAAGGTCCTGCTCTCGCCACTCACCAAGAGACATTTGAGGAAATGTTCACAGCCAGCCTTATCCACCTGCATTCGCTTGAAGCCACAGGGTCCCTTCAGCCTTGCCTAGGCTCCCTGTGGCGTTATTCAGAGAAAGTACATTTAAAGCCACCTCCTCCCCGTTTTTGTACATTTTGTCAAATGAGCATTCTCCCAACAATCAGAGGTCTCCCTGTACTTGGAACGTGCCCTGGGAGACCCGAGCAACCGTTCTTTCATGCGGCCTCCATCTCCTGCTGCCACTTAATAAGAGACTCTTTTTGTCAGGAGACCTCAGAATTAGCCAAGAGTCAGCCTTTAAACCGTGCATGGCATAATAAATATGAGCCCAGTTTTTCCATCTGTAAAGTGGGGGTAATTACAGTTATGTTGACAATCCCATGGTTTATGGGAATAATCACTGAAAGATGGGAGATGGGGAGGTGACTCAATGGATAAAAGCACTGGCTGAGGAAGCCCAAGGACCAGAGTTTCATATCCCAGAACCCATGCAAGACCCGAAGCAAGACACACACACATCTATATCTGTGATCCCAAATGTACCTTTGGCAACTGGGGGCAGAGTCAGGAGAATCCTGAAGCTCAGAGGCCAGTGAGACTGGCCTTTGCACCAGCGAAAACAATCAGAGAGACCCTGCCTCAAACAATGTGGAAGGTGAGGAAAGACAACTATGAGTTTGCTCTCTGACCTCTACACATGCACTGTGGCATGCATGTGCCCATGCACACATACATACATGCACACATATACATACATACATACATACATGAATATGCACCATGCACACATACATGTACATGCATAAGCACAAATAACTGAAAGGTGAAGAAGTGCTTATTTTTAGGTGAATGTTACCACTAGAAATCCACAGATTCATTGGCTGAGATGAACAGACATTGGTGACAAAGGCCAGTTTTTTTTTTTTTTTTTTTTTTTAAGCTGTGGATAAAGAAGAGGTATAAGACACAAGGCCCTCACTGCCAAGGTCAGCTATGACCTTCACAAGGATGGCGTCATAGGATCATCATCTTTAAGCATCATTGCTGGAACCTCAAGTGTCTTTCTGCCTCCTCACTTTCATATCCACATGACCACCAAGATGTTTGAAGAAGGAAGTTTCTACATGAGTGTCCATGCCCACAGCAGGAGAGAGGAAACCCAGAAGACTTTGTGTACATTAAAAGATAAGTTTCTATATTCTGCTTGAGGAACATGTAAGTTGAAAGTCATATCAAGGTCATGGTCATAGAGAGGACTTAAATGTCAGCATAGACTATTTCTGGCAAAGAAATTGGTTGGAAGGTTGGGAACTGGTGTAATATTGAGTAAAAACATTCAATTCATGGAAAAACAACAAAGCCCTTTAGGCACTTCATCTCTCTCCTCTCTCTTTCTGTCTCTCTCTCTGTGTCTCAAGACAAGGTCACTGTGCAGCGGAAGATGACCTTGAACTCCTGTTCTTCCTACTACCACAGGCGTGTGCCATCATGTCCAGCGAAGTTTCCTGTGAACTGCGTCATCTTGGACCAGTAATTTCCTTTTCTCACATGAATTATGACAAAAATGATACCTCATTTTATAGAGTTATGCATACATGACAGAGAATGTTGCTAAGTATATTACAGAATGTTAATAATTAAATTAAAATACTTCACACCCACGTAGCTCTCAGCAAACAGGTCTAGCCTCTGTATTGGGCATTTTCCTGTCACTGCAGTGCAATGCCTGAGTTAAGCAAGCCTCAGTCTATTAAAGGAGGGATCCCTGCCCTCGGACCTCTAACAGGCTTACTGGAAGGCAAGGGACGCAAGTCTGTGATGGAGCAAACTGCTCATCGCGTGGCCAATAAGCAAATGAGAAAGAGGCAAGGTCTGAGCTCCCGCAATGCACTTCTCAGGGCCTCTGAAGGGCCCCACCACATCCCGGGAGTGCCTTGCTGGGGCTAAATCCTTTCCCCAAGCCTTTGCAGGGGATATTCAGCATCAAAATTATCGCATCTCCTTTTCCAAAAGGGAAAGTCTCCTATACAATGATCTGCCTCCATCACGTAGCAGCCAGTAGTAACCCTGGGCAGAATCCTGTTTTGCGCAGCCCACTCAGTGGAACTCAGGGGCATGCATTTCAGGGGCCTCATTTTATGCTACAGAAAACAGAAGACCCAGGGTGAAGTAACCTGGCCAACGCTCCACAGCCAGCAAGCTCCAGAGCACACGCAGTACTGTGTCATGTGGGGCACACATAGACGAACTGGCCAGTCCTTGCCGCACAGAACTTTCAGAGCCGCAGGGAAAACAGCAGGTTTGGAAAGCTCCTCAGAACAGGAAGGATCCATGGGATCTGGGGTGAGTGGGCAGCTTGAATCTGGGCTTTGAAATGGGTGACCCTTTGGCAGCTGAAGGAAGGCCAGAGCTTTGAGAAGCAGCTATGCCCTCCTTCTGCGCTTCCTCCTCAGCAGCCTGCAGGCCAGGCTCAGGAAACCGGCAGCACTGGACAGTTCCGCCTCTTTAAATGACCATCTACCACTGGGCTCACCGAGCAGGAGCTGGCAGAGTGGAGAACAGACCTGCAACCAGAGGCCTCCTAGCTGTCACTCCCTAAGTCTCCCAGAATCCTGAAGTGGCCTTGAAGTGAAGCTTAGAATGGGGGTGGGGCGCCCCTGTCCCTCCATGGCCTCACAGCCTGCCAGCAGCTTTTCAACACAGCGCTGAGCCGGAGGCACCCCAGGACACCCCAGCACTGCTCTTTCCTCAGACCCACAACCACCGAGAGAGCTGCATTTGGAGCCCATCTTCCGGCTGAACGCTCTGAGAGCTGAGTGCCTCTCCAGAGCCTTCCAGGGCCACCCACTATGCTAATCACTGGGCTTCCTGGGAGAACAAGAGGACACAGCTGGCCAGGGTCATTAAAAAGAGACCCTGCTGAGACCAGGCTTTGAGACTGAGTGCCTTTGTTTTGGTTCTGGGAGCCAGTGAGCAAGCAGTCTTTTTCAAGGGGCCCTGAATTTTAAAGAGACTGGCACAGGCTTAAATTCATATCTCAAAGAGGAAGGGCCCTGCCATTCCAAGGGCATTGGCTTTGTGTGTGTTTGGTCTTTCATTTATTTTAACTTTTATTTATCTGAGTGTGTGTGTGTGTGTGTGTGTGTGTGTGAGAGAGAGAGAGAGAGAGAGAGAGAGAGAGAGAGAGAGAGAGAGAGAGAGAAAGAGAGAGAGAGAGAGAGAGAGAGAGAGAGAGAGAGAGAGAAAGAGAGAGAGAGAGAGAGAGAGAGAGAGAGAGAGAGAGAGAGAGAGAGAAAGAATGGGCACGCCAGGGCCTCTAGCAAATTGCAAACGAACTCCAGATGTGTGCACCCCCTTGTGCATCTGGTTTACATGGGTCCTGCACAGTTGAACCTGGGTCCTTTGGCTTTGCAGGCAAACGCCTTAACTGCTGAGCTATTCCTCCATCCCTATTTATTTATTTATTTTCCCTTCTTGTTGAGCACTGGGAAATTCTTCCTCCCATTTTGTTCTGTGTTGCACTGAGTAGGGGAATGGGCCTTGCTCCTTGGGTACTGACCATTTTGGGGGAGGATCACCCTTGAGAAAAGCTTCTATTCTCAATTCATCCCTGAAGGGGGCTTATGAGCCAGTTTGGACATCTCGGGCTTGGAAGCTGCATCAAACATTGAGTTGGCCAGGTGGTAGGAGGTAATTGCCCTTTTCTTTGGCCACAGCCACTCATGGCTCCTACATCCCTCTTACTGGAACACCTACCAATGTCTTCAGTGCGACCGGAGCCAGGGGTCAAATCCATCTCCTCTACTGGAGGTGCTCGGCCGCCTCAGCAAGGGGCTCATTTCAGTTACTCAGCTTGTGGCATTCTTCTCAGAGCATGCTGTCACCCTGCTCCTACACATCCCGTGAAGCCCGTAGCTACCTCGCCTCTCCCGGGATCCTTCCCCGCCCTGCACTGACTGCGGTCAGCTCTTTCTCACGTCTCTTCTAGAAGACTACTAAGAGGTATTTTGAAAGAGTGTGGGCCCCTCCGTGGGTGAATATTTGATTTTTTTTTTTTTTATCAGAACCTTCACTTGTTAACCAACCTTAATGAATTCAGCATCCATGCGACATCTATCATTGCTTGGCACTTGTACCAGACAAGAGCAGGGGACAGCAAACAACTTCTGAAGGAGCCAAACCATAAATAACTTAGATCTTGGTGGGCCTCAGAGACTCTATCACAGCAAATCAGTTCTGCTGTTATGGTACAAAAGCAGTCTTAGAAAGGACATACAAGCACGGGCCAATAAAGCTTTATTCACAAAAACAAGCAGTGGGGCTGGATTTGCTCCATAGGCTGTAACTAGGTCACCTTCCTTAAATGATCTTCTGTAGATCAGAGTTTAGATTTATAGTATAGTGTAAAACAACTTCAAGTTCAGTTTGTACAGTGTGAGATTTCACGGTATCTATGAGAGTGAAGTGAGACAGCGGCTGTGCTATATGCAAGCTATAGGCAAATGACAACGTGGCAGAAATAGACCAATGGAAGAGGAGGAAAATAAGTAACATCGTAGACTCTTTTAGCAAGCACTCAAGTATACAAAGATATAGAGAAGCCCTTGAGAAAATGGGTGAATCGTCAAACATTTCTAACACAAGTTGCTTTTTTATAACCATAACTCAAGAATCTAAAGACGGGTGGAAAATCTTGCTACCACAAAAAATTAAAGAAAAAGACATTATAACAATAATGTAGCTCATACTTTGTGAATTAGTATACTGTAATTTTAAATTAATGAAAAAGATTAATGAAAAGAATATTGGTTTTATTTTCCTTTCTTTTTTTTCCCTCAGATCTGTTTCCTAGTCAAATATTCCCTAACATATTGTCAGTATAAAGATTTGGCCCTGACTTAAATTTTTTTTAATAAAACACGTTTGTGATGTTGAATTATCCTTACATACGGGAGAATTATTTTATGCAAAAATAATTGTCACTAAGGAAAACATTACCTGTCCTTGAGGGCAACAAACATCTAATAATTCTTTCGTCCTGCTCACAACTCCCAGGGTTATGTGTGATAACCAGTGGATGCAGTGTGAGTACACAGCTCCTGGTGACTCATGTCTCCAAGTTTCTCCCTTTAGATGGGATGTATGAATGTATGCATGCATGTATGTATGTATGCGTGTGCTACAGACCTCACTTTGGTGGCAGTGGGTCCCTAAGAATGTCTGCAACCAAATCGTGAGCATGCTCCATCATGATTATGCCATGAACTTGAATTTTTGTCTGAACTTTAAAAACCATCTTTGCTGCCAGTTATAAATATAAAAAGAAAATTGAAGAGAAAAGTAAAACTAACATGGATTTGGTGCGCTGTAACGAGTACATTAGAAACACCGAGCATTAAATGTTGCTATTTCTTTGTGAAAAGGAGAATCTCGAGTAGTTTAAACATGGCTTACCCTCTTGCCTCGTCACTTATCATGTAGAACAAACATGGTTTCTTTCCCCTGGTGAATTGTTGTCCTCTTTTTCCCAGTCTCTATTAGCTTTTTAACATTTTATCCTTTTCTAATGTCAAGAGAGCTCTCCGAGTGTTCTGACATGTGCTTTAATGGCACCCCATTCTCTCAGACATCATGTCTCTCTTTTTTTTTTTAAGCCATGCTTTTCTCATTAATGTCAACACTTCCACCTTCACTAAGATCTGTTAGCTGCATGTTTCTGTTTAATGTTTTGCTCTGCTGGGAATCCAACCTGAGGCTCAGATGCAGCGTGGGTAAGCGCTCTCCCACAAGGAGATGCTGCAGCCCTCAGCCATGTACTGATATACGGAAATTCTCTTCAGCGGTGGCCAGGCCAACATCCCACAGCCAGTCAGTTACTTCTTACCTCCATTGTGCCTAATTCAAATTTATTTTTGGTCTTTACTAATTTTTGTTTCTTTATTGCATTTTCATCTTTGTCGGTCAGTCCCATTTGCATTGTTCACTTTTACAAAATACGATGTGAATTTACCGTTAGGAGGTAAGAATGCAGCGGAAGTGCATATGTTGCTGTCTAGAGAGCAAATACAACCAGGGATGGTGACTGGTACCTGGGATCCTAGTACTTGGCAAGTGGAGGCAGGAGGATTAGTTCGAGTTCATTCTTGGCTATTTGAGACTTTAATGTCAAAAAATAAAATCAAAAATGACAAATATACAAATCAAGTGCTCAGTGAGCTGAATTTCAGAATCACAGTGACCAATATAGGGCAGATTTTGAAAGCGTTGGTCTGGCCGTGGTGTGCTGTGTGTGATTAGCTGCATGGAAAACTAGCCCCACTTCCCCAGCCATCTGCCCTGAGTTACCCTGAGGAGGGTAAACTACCAACCATGTGGCTACAGAGGTCTGCATTACAACCTATCCTAGACAACTCAATTTGCATGTATCACTATTGTGCGTGTGAGGACCTCTTAATATAAAATGTAAGATTTTATTTATGCATTTTGTATATTTTAGTAAGTGAGGCATATTTTTATTTATTTCTTACTTTTAATTTTCTTTATTTATTCATAAGGAGAGAGAGAAAGAGAAGCAGAGATTAGAGATACAGATAGAATGGGCATGCCAGGGCCTCTATCCATTGCAAACAAATTCTAGAAACATTAGCCACTTTGTGCATCTGGATACTGGGCAATCAAACCCCGGTCATTGGACTCTGCAGGTAAATGCCTTAACAGCTAAGCCATCTACTCAGACCTATTTCTAACATTTTAAAGAAAAATCTAAAAATATTTTTTGTTTATTTAAAAGAGAAAAAGAGGTGCTGGGGTAGGGGGAGTTGGGAAAATGGGAAAATAGCCACTGCAAATGAACTCCAGATGCATGTGTGACCTTGTGCATCTGGCTCATGTGGATTCTGGGACATTGAGCCTGGGTCCTTTGGCTCTGCTAAGCTCTGTCACCGGCCCCATTTCTAACTTTTAAAAGACAACTTCTATATCTACAGGCCATATAACATGACATTAATCCCCTTTCACCACCTCCTCTTCTTTCTGGTTATGATATAGTCATCTTTTCCCATTCTATGTTGCAGGTTTTGTGAAGGTAGCATCAGCTACTATGAGGAGATGGTCATGAACACCACAGTCCCTTTGTGGTAAGTTTTGTGCTTTTTTTTTTGTTTGTTTGTTTGTTTTGTTTTGTTTTGTTTTGTGCTTTTTCTCAGGGTGGCCTCAAACTCACAATGACCCTCCTACCCTCCCAAGTGCTGGGATTAAAGGTGTGCACCACCACACCTGGCTGTGATACGTTTTTGAATCACGTAAATGTATGATCAATCCAGAAGTTTAGTAAGTGTTAAAACATCACTTCCTTCTACAGTCAAACCCCAAGAAACTTTTTGTCTGTAAAGTTTCTGTGCCTCTTTTTTTTTTTTTTTTCCCCCTCTGAACTCAAATCTGCTTTATGGCCAATGATTCATCCTCTGCCTCACAGTGGGGAACAAAGCTTGCACATGAACAGATGGTCCTGTCTTACCTTCTGATGACCCTGAACATAGGGAACCTGCCTGTACTGCCCTCTTGGGCGCATACCCAGCAAGAGGACTGATGAAGAGATATGGAAGAGTGGTCACCACTACACGGTGGTGACTCACATGGGTTTAGGATTGGGAGAGTGTTGGAAGGTCAAACTGACTTTGTGGAAGTGATAACTTGTATGATAGGATCTGAAATGCAGAACAATCTGACTGAGCATGGTCTAAAGGCGTGTGGGCTGATTCTATGTCAAAGAACCCGAGGTGATGCCCACTTGTGTGTGACTGGGAAGACTTCCAGTCACTTCCTGTAGAAACCTTCACCACTCCATAGCTTGTAAATGTCACTCACATGTAACATTCCAGAAGGTGATAAATACTTGTCTTTTTCTTTCAAAAGAGGGAATTGGGAGTCACCACGGTGGAAGAATGCAAGTAGATTTGTGACAGGTAGCAGACACATGTCCTGAAAGTGAGACAAAGGTTTCAGACCAGTGCTGGAGGAAGTGGGAGATGATGCTCCCATAGTTCCACACAGGAGATTCCACAATGGAGCTACAGACTAGGGCGGAAATACAGGAGACGATGAGATGGATTTTGACCTAGGGCCGTAGCTCCCCTTAGTGGTTCCTCTGGTCCCCTGTTGATGGGTGGGAGTTTTAACGAGTTCCGCAATTTCTATGACATGGTAATTTAGGATAATGTGCTGGGCAAAAATGAAGATTCAGGTTCTGAGGCCCTACTCTAGAGAGAGCCAATAGTGGACTTACTTAGGAATGACTGATTCTCATGCACAAATAATTCCCTCCCTTGAGGAGCTTATAAAGGCAGGTTCAGCCCCTGGGGACATAGCTCTGGAAATGCTGAGGTAGCGGTATCTGCTATATGGTCAAAAAGAGGCTCTGATGGGAAGGCTTGTGCGCCAGCATTCCATGGAAGAGTGGGGAATACGGTTGGAATACTGGTTTAGGAGAAGAGTGCGCAGAGCACGGGAGGCCTCCCTTCTGTCTGCAGGAGACCTTTCTCCTGGGACCAGCATAGCAAGTTTCCCTCTGACAGAAATAGTATCAACAGGGCTGGAGAGATGGCTTAGCGGTTAAACGCTTGCCTGTGAAGCCTGAGGATCCCGGTTCGAGGCTTGATTCTCTAGGACCCACGTTAGCCAGATGCACAAGGGGGCGCACGCGTCTGGAGTTCATTTGCAGTGGCTGGAGGCCCTGGTGCGCCCATTCTCTCTGTCTTTCTATCTGTCTCTTTCTCTCTATCTCTGTCGCTCTCAAATAAGTAAAAATAAACAAAAAAAAATAGCATCAACAAGTCCTTTTGCAGAGAATCCTTCCATCTCTCAGCTTTGCTCCATGTCACCTGATGAGCTCTGGGCCCTGGAGATGTCGATAAGTCAGCCCGATCTAAGCCAATCTGCTGTCTTGGCTACGTTACTGTTTGTGCGCAGGCATGCAAGGCAACATAGGAGTTCATGCTTAGCTCTAGGATGCACACTGGGAATCATGAACTGAGATTGTTTAATCTCTCCATTTAATCTCTCTACCAAGATTGTATAAAAATCTATCTGCTAGGTTTTACCTGGCAGACACCCTGTCAGAGGAGCCCCAGATCTCAGATATGAAAAATGGTAGACTATATTATTGGGACCATTCGATACAACCATGTCTGATTTCATTGCATGTTTTTTTTTTTTTTTTTCCAGCGATGCAATCCAATATTATGTCTATGTCTTGAGAAAAGAGAGAGACATTTTTATACTTTAAAAAAGTATTTGTTTATTTATTTGAGAGAGAGGAAGAGGAGAGAGAGAGAGAGGGAGATGGGCACACCAGGGCCTCTAGCCACTGCAAACAAACTCCAGATGCATGCCCCACCTTGTGCATCTGGCTTTACATGGGTACTGGGGAATCAAAACTCGGTCCTTAGGCTTCTTAGGCAAACACTTTAACCACTAAGCTCTCTCCGCAGCCCTAGGAGACATTAAAGTCTGCCTTGAGAAGCCGCTTTATTCACTTGGCTGGTGAGAGGCCAAAGGTGAATAACAGCCCAGTGCTTTCAATTTGAGTTCCAAGCTCATTGTATTCGCATGATGCTGGGAAGTTTTCTGAATCAGGGAAAAAATTTAAAAAATAGAGTTCCAAGCATCCTTGCTCGGGGAAGGAGGCAGTTTCCAGAGGAAGCACATGCAGAGGCTAGTGCTCAGAGCACGTAACAATGTAGCCAAAGCGGAAATCTCACACTATGATTTTGCTTATTCAAATATGCCCAAACAATATGGCTGATGAAGAGTCTATTTGTGGTTCCAGGAGGCTGTATCAAAGGTTTTTATGATTTATTCAGAAACCACAAAGTACGAAATGAGGCTATTCAGTATGGGCATTTAGATTTTCTATTGTTAATGCTGATGATAACGTGAGGCAATTGAGTAAATTTGAAGTATGTGGCCAATATACCAATGTTAGCACCACAGGCTTAATCAGGTGGATGGAAGAGTGGCTGGGAGGGCCAAGATGGACTGAAGTAACCTGTAGCACCACCTTTGAGAGTTGGCAATAAATCCCTTATGTTTGCCTCTGTTCACCAGCTTTTCAGAAACTCTAAAATATCCCTTTATTTTTCCTTTGGATTCCTGCTTTGTAAGAGCCACATTCAACCAAATTGCATAGAAAAAAGGTAGATCTGGGCATGTGATAAACAGAGTTCCAGTATTATAAGCACACGATAGTGCCAATAAAGCCAGTGAAGGATGTCTTTCCTTCTCTGGGTCCTCCTGCCCCTAGTCTATGGCAACCCAAAAGGACCATATGTCCTTGTTACACCCTTATGTGACCTGCCTGCTGCTGTTTTCAGAATAATCCTATAAAGTATGATGATGTTGATCAGTAATCAGTAACCAAATAGACATTTTTCTTAAGAGCAAATATATATGATTAGATGTACTCACTGAAAAGAAAACCAATTCTGTCCTTACAACGAGAATAATCCATATGAATCAAATGGCAGGATGGCTTTTGTCAAGGGAGAATGGAAGCTTAATATAGAAAAAGGAATAGTGCGAATTCTTCTCTAAAAGTTCAATCTTCTCAGTGTGGAAGAAATGCATGTGAAAGAATTGTTAAATAAGATTGTTTGAATCCATAACTAGTTTTTGCAGAACACTGTTGAAATAGGAAATGTCAAAGTGGCTGGAAGACAGGCAGGGACATTCTCCATCCACTGCTGGCCAGTGAGCAGAATGTTCTGGAGGATAATTTAGAACTGAGCATTTTTTTTAAAAAAATTTTTATTAACATTTTCCATGATTATAAAATATATCCCATGGTAATTCCCTCCCTCCCCACCCCCATACTTTCCCATTTGAAATTCCATTCTCCATCATATTACCTCCCCATTAGAACTGAGCATTTTTGAAGATGTAGTTTGTGACTCTATTTAAGATGTTGTCATAAGCTGGGCCTGGTGGGATTGGCCTGTAATCCAGCTATTCTGGGGAGCCATGGAAAGAGAATAGCAAGTTCAAGGCCAGTGTGGTCAGAATAGAGTGATTCTGTTTCAATGAAATTTAAAATAGGGCAGGTAGCTCAGTGGAAGCATGCTTGCCTGGCATGGATGAGGCCCTGGGTCCAATACCCAGTACTGGGTGGAAAAAAAGAGTTATAATAGGGATAGGAAAGTAAGTTAATATTAAATATTGTAATGAGAAATATAATGATTATGACCTAGCAATATAAATTAAAACTATTTTTTTCTTTTAGATTTTTGACAATGTGTGCATGTTTATAATATATTTTGAACTTATGCAACCCCCATTACCTTCTCTTGCACTATCCCAGTAAAACCTTTCTGTCTTCCCAAATAACCCCCTTCCCACTTTCATGCCTTTTTTTTGTGACCCACTAAGTTATTTTTTTTTTAGAGTAAGCCACTCTCAACTGGGGCTGAGTTTGCCTCTCTGGCCCTGTCTCTGGCCCTGCTGGATTTGAGCATTGTCTGGATGCTGCAGATCTGGTGACAGAGTGACATTTTACTCTGGCAGAAGGCGGCCAGGGATGTTCTGAGCATCCTGCTGTGAATGGGGCTGCTTCCCACAACAGAGGGTTATTTGGTCCCAAATATCAATATTGTTGAAACCGAGATACTCACAACTGGAGCATGAGTTCTCAACAGGAGCAATATTGCCACAGAAGGGTGGAAATTTGCTCTTCGGGAATGAAAGAATATCTCTGTATTTTTCCTATGTAAACCACACATACACATTCAAAGCATGAACTTTCACAGCACAGGGCGATTAAGAACAAAATGTCTCAAAGACTCCTTGGGGATAATGGAAAAGAGGTTGGGAAATACTTGTCTAGAACAGGGATTAGCAAATGTGTTCTTCATAGGCACCAGATTGGGAGCATTTTTGCCTTTATGGTTATGTAATGACTCAACTCAGTGTGGTAGCCCATAACCGTTCATAGATAGATAGCATGGGAATGACTATATTCCAATAAAACTTTATTTAAAAAATAAACAAGAGAAGGGCCAGAGTTCAGTGTAGCAGCCCATGATTATAATCACTGAGGGCTAGGAGGTCAAGGTCTAGGCTACTTTAGAGCTTTTCTCAATAAACAAAGAAACAAATAATGTAAAACTCCCAAGAAAACAAAATTCCCAAAAGCCGTATTAGGTTGGTTAATAGCTCACAGCTTGCTGATCCTTGATCCCTGGTTCAGAATAAAGGATCAAGACAAAACTTAAAAGCATAAGACACATGTGCAGACATGTTAAAATTATTCTCTCTCCCTTTTTCTCTGTGAGTGTGTGTGAGGGAGACAGAGAGGCAGAGACAGAGATAATGCTTTAGGAAAGACTGTTATGACTTAAGGAGATTTTTTTTTTTTTTCATTTGAGTAAAATTAGCAATTGTTGGCTTAAATTTGATAAGGTGGATAGTGAACCTGGGAAAATTCCCCAATGACATATTAGAATGAAGGTGGTGTGTCACATTTCATTAAGAAAATAAATAAGTAAATTCATAGGCATGCCTGTCACATAGTAAAAGGCTATATGTTAAGATGGAGAAAAACTGCCCCAAATGGTCGTTTGGGAACTACCACGGTGAGAAATAGGGGGCTGCATCCAGAAAGAAGAAATAGAAGTGAGGTTTGATAACATACTGCTGCCACAATGGGCATAATCTGTCTGGGCATCGTAAGAGACATCAGACAGCTGGCTGTGTTTTCGTCACCTCTGTCTAGTCAGTCCCCAGTATAAATCTAAGGGAAGGTGTGGGTTCCACATTGAGGTTCATCTCTGGTTCCATAACATGGCGCCTGGCTATCAAGGGGATGAGTCGATTCTATCTCAATAGTGGCTTAAGTGAAACACATGATTTTTACCATGTTATATTGTCTAGCAGAGGGCATTCCAAGGCCCATGGGGCAAGCAACTCCGTGCAGTTACCCAGGGTGCATGGCTTGCTCCAATATTTATTCTCCAGGAGAAAGGAAGGTGCGGTGACTTGGAAGTGGCACGCTTCCCACAGCCTCGCGTGTTTGCGATTACGCCTCATACTTGATGTCCAGCAGGGGACCCTGAGGGAGGTGGGGCCTTGCTGAGAGTGGGACCTCAGTCCCACCCCTCAAGCCATGCCTACCCCACCACGGTGGAACTTTCCCTTGAAAGGGTAAACCACGAATTAACCCTTTCCTTGCACAAGACTCTTCTGGTTGGCCGTGTCATCCCAGCGGTGGCAAGGTGACTGCTGCAGATGGGAAGGAGAAAGAAGCACAGATTAGGATTGTGATTAAGAAGTTTTCCTAGCCGGGCGTGGTGGCGCACGCCTTTAATCCCAGCACTCGGGAGGCAGAGGTAGGAGGATCGCAGTGAGTTCAAGGCCACCCTGAGACTCCATAGCGAATTCCAGGTCAGCCTGAACTAGAGTGAGACCCTACCTCGAAAAACCAAAAAAAAAAAAAAAAAAAAAAAAAAAAAGTTTTCCTGTCCCATTTCACTATCCGGGAGAATTATATATTCATAATGGACATAGGAGGGCTGAGAAGTCTCGTCTTTAGCTGGAGACGTGTGACTGTATCATGTAAAATAACGGCATGTGGAAGGAAAAGCAACCAGACATCTCTGTCAGAGAATTTAATAAAGACAAGCAGGTTGTTGGGTCATTCGCATGGGATGAAACAGGCATGATAAGGACCTGAAACGGCCATAGGAGGAAGGATAGTGTAAACAAGACGTGGGGGAAATTATCACAGGTCTTCAAGGGCTTGGAAAGATGTGGATCTTCTTCACCTATCTTAGGAAGCCAGTCCTAGGATTAACAGAAAAAGGAACAGTGAAATCAGAGATCAGACATAAATAGTTTTTTTCTTGGGTTGGCTTTGTGGTGGATCTCTTTGCTTAACAGTTTTGGGGAGATTTCAGTCCTCCACAGCTTGGAGGTGTGGCTGAGGGGCTCCGCCCGTGGACGTGGAACAGCTGATGGGTTGTTTAGAGGATGGTGGATGGTGGTGGACCAGGAAGAAGAGAGTGAGGCTGAAACCCTAACCCTCAAAGGCCCTTCCACAGTGACCTACTTCCTCCAGCAACCCCTCCACCACCCCCGCCCCCCTCAAAGGTCCACAGCCTCTGAAAGCAGGTCTGCCAGGTAGGGAACAATTTCCCAAGTGTGAGCCTATAAAAGTGTTGTGCTGAATTTCTTTTGAGACCTGAATAAAAGTTACAGACCTCAGGGTGAGATTGACAGAAACAAAGGCATGATTCTGTGCAAAGGTAGCCTGGTGAACTAATGAGTTTAATTGGTGTTACTTATAGAGCACAGGCAGTTACGGGATGCTGGTCTGCTGAGGCAAATGTCTAAGCAGTTAATTGTATATGTCCTTGGGTAGAGGTGGAGTTTTATGAGCTGCTCCCTTAGAAATCATGAACTGAGTTCTGGGTAGCGGTGGTGCCTTGTGAATTCTTCTCCCAGTGACCATTATCAGCCTATGAATTCTGGGTAGAGGTGGAGCCTTGTGAGCCCCTCCCCTTAGCAACTAGTAACTGTCTATGAATTTTGGGTAGAGGAGGGACCTTGTGAGTTCCTCTTTCTGTTCATCACAGCTGCTGATAGTTCAAGAGGGCAACAACCATGTTATGTTCAGAGCACCATGTTCCACAAAGGGAGATCTTTCAGACTGAAACCTGGACGAGATTTAAGATGGAATTAAAGAATTAAATGGATATGATGTTCGCCCTGCTGGATAGTAATAAAAAGTGAGTACAGTACGTGCATATGTGTGTGTAAATTGGAATAAGCTGGAAGAAATACTTGGAAATTAATGTGCAACCTTATAGATTTTCAGCACCCATAAGCTGTCCCCCCCATACCAATGACTTAGGGTTCTATCAGATATAAATACCTTTCATTGCCAAAGTATCACTCGAGGATCAAAGGCAAGAATAAAGGCTGGTGGCCTTAGATATTTAAAATAAAGCAAGCCTTGATTATTGTAGGAATGCTAAGTTAGATATAGTCGAGGAAGTCTAATGGATGGCTGCATTTGCTCCCTAGCCTTGGCCGCTCTCGTCCCTGTAGAAAACTAACCCTCCCGCTCCGTGCTGTCCGCCATCTGTCACTGGCTCCGATGCAGTGGGGGAGGGGAGCAACTCGAACGCCTGGATGCCCAGAGGGAATCACTCCATGTCCTCAGACACAGCTCAGGTCCTTGTATGAAATGTTTTTCTGCACCCTCCCCTCCAATTTTTGAAGAAATCACAGAAATAAAAGGTAGAGACGTCTTTCAAGGAACAAAAGGACATAACACTTAGGCCTGCAGCCTGAAACCTGGATGAAGACGAAAAGAGATTTGGGTTTCAAATAAAACCCCAACAGGAAATGACACAGCACGGAAAGACTCCTCTGAATTCAGCGACCTCATCCATAAACAAGGGGTTCTTGTGTGACCCTTGACCCCAGTCCATTATGACAACCTGTATAACTGGTATGATTTTCATTTGTGTATGTATGTAGTGTACATGCGTGTATGCATTTTTACATGTGTGTAGGTCTGTGTGTGTGTACAAGTATATATGCACATTGCATGTGTGTGTATATGTGATGTGTGCGTGTGTATGTGCAAGCTCACCTGTATGTCTGTGTGACGTGTGCATGTGTACGTGTGCAGGAATGCATGCACTTCTGAAGTGGAAACTTTTCTTGAACCCAGAGCTAGTCCAGCTGGCCAGCTGGCCCCCCGGGGTCCCAGCTCCACCTCCCGAGTGTTGTTGTGGCATGAGGACCTCCACGCCCACGTGTCATTTCCACCGATAGTGTAGTGAAGGGGTCTGAACCCTTGTCCTCACTCTGTGCAAGAAGCACTTTAGCCACGGAACCACCTCCCTAGCCTATCTCCATTTTCCTGTGAACTCTTGATGGAAAACATTTATAAACAGGGTGAATTTGCATACTAAAAATGTTCCTCTAGTGTACATATAAAAGTAATTGTTGAATTAGTGAAATCTCATGTCGTATTGCTCCTAAAAGCATGGCCTACTGCCAGGTTTCCTTCATGAGCTGGTGGCCAATGTGCTCAATGCTGGTGGCCTTGTTTCTTTTTCCTTTGTTTTATATGTGTGTGTGTGTGTGTGTGTGTGTGTGTGTGTGTATATATATGTATGTGTGTATATATTGCAGTAACATATTCTTGGAAATGTAATAGAAACTCCCAACATAAAGTGATTTACTCTTCCCCACTTCTTCTAGGACATTGGAAAATACATGGAGATTCGCTGGGTTACTAAGCTGTTGGGGCTTGAATGTAAAATGCCCCCGAAGGCCTCGTGTGTTTGGTACTCAATCCCCAGTCAATGGTGCTGTTCAGGAAGGTTGTGCGGTCTTTGTGAAGAAGTGTCCCTGGGGTGTCACAGCCCAGCTCCATTTGCCACACGTGGCTCACCCTTGCTACTTCTTCCCTGTCCATGCGATGCCAGCTTCTCACTTCTGCCATGTTTTCCTGCTCATGATGGGACTGTGGGGCCAAAGAAACTCTTTTCCCTCCATGAGCTACCAGCTGTTTTGTCCCAGTGTACAGAACATAACTGACACAGGACCTACTTATTTTGACAGACTAATGACTATATCCTGACCCAAACATGTCCACACTACCTGTTTTGTAACAAGAACTGTGGCATGTGAATGCAGGAAGATTTCAATCCCTGGAAGAGAGGGTTGGAAGAGTCTCATGTCCAGACTGATACATCCAGCGTTCACTTGACTTGCCCATCTGGCCTGTGTCTCCATCACCCAGACCTACGAAAATGGGTTCTATAAAGGCGCTTCCTTCTGCTTCAGGGCTACAATCCATCTAGCTTTCTGTTGATTTTCCCTTACTGTAGTTTTCTGATTTAAGAGTTCCATAAAGTTTGTAACTCCAAAATGATCTCCTAGAGAAAGAACCAAAGCTGCTGAAAGTCAGCGAAACATTCCAGTTTACTGTGGGGCCCATATAAAGATGACTTCAAATCCCTTTTATCTGTTGGTATGTTTGGTTCCCAACTTAATTTATTTAAAATAAAAAAAATAAATAAAATGAAAACCTCAGCAAATTTAATCCCACTGGCATCTAAGAGCATCTTAGAGTACAATAGCCATACATTGGTTAACCAGATGAAAGATTATATGTTTTATTATAGCACTATAAACCTCAAAATGTCCCTGGCAAAAATGTTAAAGTACCATTAGAGACATAAAAAAGATTCTGTTAAAGTGGTATCCTGGTGTTTCATATTTGTTCTTTCATTGTGCAGCATTTGAAATCAATTTTACTTCCTGAAGTTTAAGCAGTTTTCTCTCTAATTGGTGGTAGGGTGCATTGAGAGCCTCTGAGCTCTGAAGGGTAGGGGCTGGCAGACAGAATGTGCTCTCCTGATTCAGCATGGTAATTATACAGATGTGTAAAATGGAGTCTGAGGTAAAAATAATAAAAATAAAAATAAAAATGTGTCATGGCAAAATTGAGTATACATCCCATCTCAAGTCTCAAACAGGAGGAATTCAAGGTCATCTTAGTGTTCAGTAGTATGGTGTTTTTGTCTGGGCATAACAGGATCATCCCATCACCACCCTGAAACAGAGATAACCTTGGCCTGGTAGCCATGGCAACAAAATAAGCAGACTGGCACAGTGGTATCTAGGTAATGGTAAGAGAACTAGTGGGGGAGAGAGGAAGAGGGTTCCAGAGCTGCCATCTGGGGTCCCAGCCATCCCTCCTGCTATCATGTTTCCCAGCTGCAAGTGGATCAGGAGATGCTAGAGTCTGTGGGAAGTGAGAGGTGAACCGAAGGGGGACCTGCATGGTGCGGCTTCCTTGGAGTGGTCATGAGGTGGGACCTAGCACTGATGCCATACCACTGTTGGAGTTACCCACATTCCTGCAATGAAGGAGGAACAGGGAGAAAATAGCTGTTTTTCTTTTTAAACTTAAGCAAGTTAGCTAGGAACAAAGGCCCAAGGAGATGTCACCTTGCCTGCCCTGGCAAGACTAACTGGAACCTTCATCTGATCCTGTCTCCTCCAAGATGGCTGCAAGCAATTCCTTAGCAACAGCACTTCATTGGCCTGGCACACCTGGGTGAGCTGGGTCCTTCTGAGTCAGCCTTTTGAGTCCACCATCCAATCAGGTCTCTCTGCTTTATACACCTGAGTCTGACAAGGCTCATCCTAATTAGATGTTTAATCCATAATGGATTAAAAAGGAGCCTGACCATGCGTGTAAGCTCTCCCTTCTTTGCTTTGGCCCCTTTGTCTTTTGGCTCTGCCTGAATGCAAGTGTGAAGGTCTCCCTCTCCCCTTTTTCAGCTTGGCTGGAAGTATGTGTGTTTGGCGGGGGGTAATTTCTCTGCTTACTTTCTACATGCATTTCGTCTCTGGATGGTTTCCTGTTTTACGACAAGTGTGATGTTTAAACTCTGAGTCCTTTTCTCTTCTGTCTCGTAGCTTTCCCTGACCCGGATGGGAGCATGGAGGTGAAGAGAATCTCACACTCATGCCTCTCCCTCTCCCTCCCTCTCTCTCTCTCTCTCTCTCTCTCTTTCTCTCTCTCTCTCTCTCTCTCTCTGTATGTGTGTGTGTGTGTGTGTGTGTGTGTGTGTCTGTCTGTCTGTCTGTCTCTTTTCTCTAGTGGTTTTCTCCCTCAGATTTCCCTCTGTGAAGGACACTATCTCTCTTCTCCCCCATCCCACTTTCCAGCCAGACGAGGGGGACAGGGAATTTCTTTCTTGCTTGAGACAGCTCGCCTTCCCCATGGATCCTAATTCCCCCTAAAGTGAAACTCATAATTCAGAATTTATCCTTCTCAGGGTCTGGGTTTTCAATTCTTTGCTAATTGGAGAAGAGCCCAATGTTGGGGGTCTATGGGCCTAGGATCTCCTGCATCATTAATCCCTCCCTAGAGCCCAAATCCTGCATCACATGCAGTCCCTCATTCATGCTACTCAAGGAAGTCCAAATAAGTTTATTGTTTCCCTGTACTGGCCTTAGCTGGCATCATTCTTTTGTTGTCTGTTTTAGGGGCCCCGTTGAGGGCGAATAGACATCTGACCATGTCTCCCTGGGAAAAGGCCACACAACACCTTAGAACTGACTACTCATCTCGCCACCAACTTTCTGGGTCAGTGATCATTTTTTCCACAAACATGGGAAATCATGAGTGTGGATGGTAGCAGAAGATCCTGCCAGTCTGGGAGACCTCAATTAGGTCTGGGGTCTTTTTCTTCCCTTTTCCTTTTTTAGACAACACTTGAAAGGGGAGGGAGTTGGTCAGTCTTGTTGCCTAAATATCTGTATTCCAGGTTTTTTATTCTTATCTGGGGTCCAGAACTCATCCCTGAGGTAATTCCAGTTGGGAGTCTACAGCCTACATCTTGGCTATAGGATGTCTATACAGGATGCTTTCATAGTATCATACTGGTATTTTTCAGCACTGGAGATATATTTGCTCATTTGGACCCATGACCCCAAGTAACTGAAAACCCAAATGGAGTTTCCTTACTCGCTCCTAATTCTTATCATTCCCAGTGTAGTTGCTTTGTTTTGGGACTTTAAATGAGGATAGTGTTACTAATATTATTGATAAGAATGCATAATATCACAACTGTCTGTTATTCACTTAACTGTCTACAGTTGTTTACCCCTTGGGTACTAACACTGTGCCAAACAAAGGGACATAGGAAGTCACAGGACCAGCAAGATGTCTGTCCTGTTGAAGTTCACACTCTACTGAAGGACAGATGTAATTGTGGCACTTAACCAGGTTATGAAAAGAGGAAATTGTTTTATGACAAGAAGAAATTGGAGGTAGGAAGGTAGAACTCTCCTGGAAAGGGTGTTCAGGGTTGTCCTCTGAGAGATGATGCCAGCTGAGATCAAGCCAGGAGTGATGACGTTTCTTTTAGGGGGAGAAAATTCCAGACAGAGATGACAGTAGATGCTAGGGCCGGCATGCCCCAGGGCATCTGAGGCTCACAAATTGAGCCACAAGGATCACTCATAGTGAGTGAGTGAATGTCAGGTAAGAGATAAATCTCAAGAGGAAACTAAGAGGTCAGATAGGACCATGTATGTCGTGGCAAGGATTTCTAATTCTCTAATGCTATAAATGATACCATACAGAAAACCAAGACAAAAGTGATTGGTAACATCATAGAAAATGGTGAATAAGGGCTTCTGATAATTTCTTTCTATAACAACAGCTGCCAGAATTCAGAATCAATGTTTTCAGAACATTGGAAATTAACCAAGAAAGCTATGGAAATTAGAGAAGGACTCATTCAAGAAAAATGGCTGAATGTTGTTCAGAACAAGAAGCTTTGTGGCATTTTAACTTGCCCTAGTCTTACCCACATTTCTTGCTTTGCATTGGCCATGAAAATGAACAGAGCGCAACGGCAGTGAGAGCCTTCACCCTGGCAGCTGCTGAAGAGAGCAGCGCAGAGCTGAGCTGAGTTCTTTCAAAGCCCTAAACGGAGAGAATTCACTTACATAACTGCCTTTGTTAGGCCTGACTTGGAGCTTATCCAGCATTTTCCCAGAGGGAGGTTGGGGAATATGATCAGAGGCAAATTTTTCATTGTTGAAACTGTTTGAGGTGGTATGTAACATTTGGGGTAAAAAGCAGGCTAACCAAAAATTTCAAAAAAAAAAAAAGAATGAAAGAAACCTGAGGCATGAACTGTCCCTGGAGGCATTGAAGACTTTAAACCATCTTGCCTTGACCTTGAAGCTTTGAGGAAGCAGGAAGTGAAGGCTAAGGAAGAGTTGTAAGTTATTAGGAAGAGTTGTAAGTTGTTAGGAGATTGACCCAGTTAGATATA
Organism: Jaculus jaculus; assembly: GCF_020740685.1. Classification (NCBI taxonomy): domain Eukaryota; kingdom Metazoa; phylum Chordata; class Mammalia; order Rodentia; family Dipodidae; genus Jaculus; species Jaculus jaculus. The sequence continues at coordinate 8,060,215 of NC_059107.1, read as the reverse complement.
CACACATGCACATGCACACACATGCACACAAACACATTTGTACAGACAAGCGTGCACACATGCACACACAACCGTTCACACATGCACATGCAAACACGCAGCCTTCACAAAGGCTGTGAGGTTGATTGGCCTGAGACATTTCAGAAGATAACTGTCCACCAGGATAATCAAATCCAAGCTTCAGTGATCATGCAAACAAACAAAAAAAACCCTTGAATATAGACTAATTTAGAGAAATGGTTTATAAAAGACACTAAATGAAGAACAGCAACAACAGCAGGAAGAACAAGTTTTGTGGAAGAAATAGGCAAGAAATTGATTTATATATTTTCTATTCTGTTACTATAATAAATGATTTTCAAAAAAATATGATCTATCTAGAATTAAGAATATGTTTTGTTATAAGTGTGATAAAAAGATAACAGCAACTGTGACGGAGCTCAGAATTGAACTTAAGAAACAAAACTTCACATCAGATTTTTTCAGTGTTCATAATTATTATTATTAACATATTTTGTATGGGTACATCATGTGTTGGTACCCTCTTTTCCCTTGTCCCTGTCCCCATTCCGTTGGGGACACCCCTCAGTGGGGTTGCAGGTATTCCCCATGGATTTGTGGTTTATGCATTGTGGGAGCAGCAGTCAGTTGTTTTTTGGGGGGTGGGAATGCCTCTGGGCATGATGTGTCAATCTGTGGCTCTTAAAATTTTCCGGCTCCTTTTCCACAATATTCCCTGAGCTGTAGTGGGTGAGTTTTAAGTCTACTTCAGTGATATGCTCTGGATCTCTGCTCTGGTAGGTGTTGAGTATCCTCAGGGTCTGTTGCCTTCACCCTGGCACTGATTATCAGGTTCAGCATGGAAGCAGCAATCTTCTTTGTCTCCTCATTCATCTGTAGATTCAGCTGTGGCTTGGCTGAAGTGTGAGGGTGTTATATCTCCTCCGTTCTTGCTACCTTCTAAGAAAGAAGGTCAAATTCTTCAATGGAGAGTGAACTCAGCATAGTTTCAGTGGGATAAGTAGGGCTGGAGAGATGGCTTAGCAGTTAAGGTATTTGCCTGCAAAGCCAAAGGACATGGTTCAATTTTCCAGGACTCACATAAGCCAGACACACAAGGGGCATGCATGTCTGGAATTTGTTTGCAGTGGCTGGAGGCCCTGGCATGCCATTTTATCCAAAGACTACTGATAGCTTGATTCTGGAGGACATAATCTTTGTCTCCATAGGATTCTGACCTGTTTCCCAGTTCCAGACATGGGTTCCTTCACAATGAGTGGATCTATTAGCCAATCAGGAAGTAATTGGTTACCCACGGAGGCTGTGTGCCACTATTGCACTGGCGTGTACCTCCTGTCAGGGTGTTTGCTTCTGAGTAGCTTAGACCTCTGGTTGTTCAGGCTTTTGTGGGCCACTTTCCCCCAGTAGCTCATGTAGCACTTTCCAGCACTAGATGGCCTAACTCTTTGGGGACTGCCTTTCTTTTGAATTCCAGCTAGTTCTCTCCATGCTGTGTGTCAACACCATATGGTGTCTTCAGCCATAGGGCCTTAGCTTTTGCCTCAGGTGGGTAATCAAGTGCTTGGCATAATGCTGTCTTGATATGGGAACCTCACAGTTCTCTCTGATCAACAGTTCAATGTGGGTAGTAACTAATCTCTGGTACCGGGAGTTATAGGCCAGAGACAGAAGAATAATTCTCTTTTTAAAAATATTTTATTTTTATTTATTTATTTGACAGAGAAAGAGGGAGAGAGAGGGGGGGATGGGAATGGGCATACAGGGCCTCCAGCCACTGCAAATGAACTTCAGATGCGTGCTCCCCCTTGTGCATCTGGCTAATGTGGATCCTGGGGAATTGAACCTGGGTCCTTTGGCTTTGCAGGAAAATACCTTAACTGCTAAGCCATCCCTCCAGCCACAGAAAAGTAATTTTCTTTTAAACTTGGACTTCATCCCACCCTCACCAGGTCCCCACTTTTCAGGGGCTTCCCCCTTGCTCCTTTGTAAAGGTTATATCTTTTAGTTTATCTCCAAGGATAAAAGTTTCTATGGTATCAGCTCATTTTGGATTTAATTTTGTGTTTGTTTCTCCCCCTCCCTCCAAGCCCTTCCATCCTTATTATCTCGGTCTTGAGCTGCCTGTCAGATATGTCAGCAACTCGGGCAGGTGCAGGTTAGGAGCTACAGAGAAGCGACACCATGCGGCCTTTGTCCTTTTGTGATTGTGTGAGTTCGCTGAGTATGATCTGTTCCAAGTCTAACCATTTTTTTCTACAGATTTCATCATGTGTTTTTTTTTTTTTTCTTACTGTTGAGTAGAATTCCATTGTATGAACATACCACAACTTCATTATCCATTCATTCAATGATGGGCATCTAAACATGTTCAAGAAGCCAAAAGACATCATGTCTAAACAACAGAAAGTAAATGTGAAAAGGGTATGGCAAGAAATAATAAATATTTATGGAGATATAATTATCAAAGTGAATTACCTAGAAATACTAGAGTTGAAAAATGTGATAGCAGAAATAAAAATTTAAGCAGAGGAGCTTAAATTAGATTTGAGCACTCAGAGAAAGGAGAACATTGGAAGCTAGATAATGATTATTTTGTCTACAAAAAGAAAAAGATTCGAGACGAGACACCTGAGGCAAACCATCACATGTCATGTACCGAGGTATGTATGCACAATGGGCCTCATGAAAAAAGAGAGAGGTGAGACTGAAAGACTATTTGTGGACATTATGGCCAAGGTTCTCTAAATTTAATTTTAATAATTCCATTAGTCTCCAGTGGCAAGTTGCTGAACAAATCAATTCATTAAGTCAAAAACAGATCCACACCTAGACAAATTATAAGCAAAGATTATAAAAAATCCTGGGCGTGGTGGTGCACGTCTTTAATCCCAGCCCTTGAGAGGCAGATGTAGGAGGATCGAGGCCACCCTGAGACTACATAGTGAATTCCAGGTCAGCCTGGCCTAGAATGAGACCCTACCTCAAAACACAAAAGTCAAAAATGAGACAATGTTTTAAATTATTGTTTATAGTGCTGGGGATTAAATTTAGGACTTTGCAGAATGCTAGGTAAGCACTCTACCACTGAGCTACATCCCAGCCCAGGAGATAACCTTGAAAGAGGTGCTTTGTAACATACCTGGACTCCTAAGGAAGAGTAGTGATTGATTTCTCACGAGCAGCCCTGGTGCTCCTAAGGCAGTGTGAGATCACATGCAAACCTCAGGTAGAAAAGTTTCTCAAACAAAAAGTGATTCCCTACTAAACTGCTCTGCATAAATAGATAAAGGCAAAATGCAGGCATTCCTAGATAAAAAGAAAGCATAGACTCTACTACCAGTGGGGTCCTTTCTTCAAAAATTTATATATAGGGCTGGAGAGATGGCTTAGCGGTTAAGCGCTTGCCTGTGAAGCCTAAGGACCCGGGTTCGAGGCTCGGTTCCCCAGGTCCCATGTTAGCCAGATGCACAAGGGGGCGCACGCGTCTGGAGTTCGTTGCAGTGGCTAGAAGCCCTGGCGCGCCCATTCCCTCTCTATCTGTCTCTTTCTCTCCCTCTCTCTGTCACTCTCAAATAAAGAAATAAGAAAAATGACAAAAAAAATTAAAAAAAAATTTATATATTGAGTCCTACAAGTTGGAATTCAAGGCTGCAGACTAACTTAACTGTCCATGCAATCACATGGGCGCACACAACAGCACATTACTTACAATGCTGACTTCTTACCTGTCTGATATGGAATCCATAAAGTAAATGCTATACATTTGCATTGATTGACATCTGACATACATAGATGCACTTTGTGTGGTAACATTAGCATGAAGGTAAAGATGAGATCTTTACTACACAGGGACAAAGGTTCTGTACACTACTGAAATTCACTTAGTATTACAGGACCAAACATGCAAATATGAGAGTGAAATCTGCAAAACTCATATGGGGGTAATTTTTGTTGGCAAGAGAAGAAAAATCTATAAATCAGCATCAAAATGAGAACCATCAGGGTGAAAATGAAAGGTGACGCAAAACGGGCATGGATTTGGAAGTCCACCTAGTTAAGGTTGAGGAATGACAGATCGTGTAACTCTTGAACATCTGTGGGGGAAAAAAATAGCCTGGCTACCCAATTTAAAAATGAGAAAGGGATTTGAATCCACATTTCCCCCAGACCAATTCTGCAAATGGACAATAAACACGAGAAGACACTCACCTAATCACGTTAACAGAGAAGTGCAAATTGAAACCATGGTGACCTGCTAGTCGCCATGATGAGGGTGGGCGTGCCCCAGAAAGGAGGTGATAGTAAGCATTGGCAGGGAGAAGACATGGCAGTGTTCATCCATGGCTGGCTTGAATGTGAACTTGTTCCTTTAGAAAGCCGGGCCTAGCTCTCATTATGTGAAGTGTCTGTTTTCAACGAGGCCATACGAGTCATACCTTTGGGAAACATATTTCAGAACATTTTATTATATCCACAATGTACCACACCACCACTGCTTAGTTAAAAAAAAAATCCTTGCAGCTCCACCCGAAGAAACTCAACCACTCCCTTATTTCTCCCTCCCCATCCATGCTCAGATCCTCAGGGCTCATTTCTACATCCACCCGTGTGGATTTCCTGGCCCTGCACCTTTCTCACAAATGCAATGATGAGATGTGCAGGTCTCTGTCTCCAGCTCCGGTCACTCAGCATAACGTTTCCAAAGTTCACATGGTGGCATGCACCTTTAGTTCTTGCCCCATTTGTGGATGCGTTCTCTTGCAAGATAGACAATGTCTTACTTATCTACTCAAAAGTGGAGGGCGATTTATATCCCTTGTATTGTTGGCTAATTTACAACCTGAGGGTGTTGCTAGCAACATTCAGGACAGGTATTTTTGTTTGTTTTGTTTTATTATTGTGGTTTTGCTTAATATATTGATTTATTGATTTATTTGAGAGAGATAGAGTAAGCTAGGCAGATAGAGAGAGAAGAAGGGTCCACCAGGGCTTCCAACCATTACAAACAAACTCCAGATGCATGTGCCACCCAGTACATCTGGCTTTACATGGGTAATGGGGAATTGAACCTGGGTCCTTTGGCTTTGCAGGCAAGCACCTTAATCTCTAAGCCATCTCTGCAACCCTGTTTGTCTGATTTTGAGACAGGGTCTTACTATGTAGTCCAGTTTTGCTCCTTACTCTGCATCTCCATGCCTTAGCTTTCCAAGTACTGGGACTACAGGCATGTATCACATTGCCAGCTTAAAAATCCTTTTAAAAAACCTTTCTTTTTCTTTAATTAGTGGTGTGACTTACACTCGGGGTCTGCCATGTGGGAGACAAGCACTCACTACCTGAGCTACATCCGATCCTTATGTTCGTTTGTCAGTCATTTGGCTGATTTTGTGAGACAGGGTCTTGTCATGTATGTCAGGCTAGCCTTGAATTCAGTGTAGACCAAGTTGACCTCAAACTTTGAGTGATCCTTATGCCTTAGCCTCTTGCCTGCTAGGATTTATAAGTGTGAGCCAACAATACTTGGCCTTGCAATTTTTTATGTTAGATATTTTCATTTCTCTTGGGTATACACCTAAAAGTAAAATTATTCAGTGACATAGTAACTCTATGTTTCACTTTTGATGGATTTTATACTGCCTCCCGAAGTGACTGTACAACTTAACATTCAAACCAGCCATGAATGAGTGTCCCAATGTCTTCTCTTCACCAATACTTACTATTGTCTCCTTCCTTGGGCATGCCCACCCTCATCGTGGTGAGTGGCATTTCACTGCGGTTTTGGTTCACATTTCTCTAGTTGTGAGTGATGGTGAACATCTTGTTCTGAGATGCTTCATGGACAAGTCATCCCGGAGTGTGGAGAGGGGCATATCTGGTTCAAATAGTTTGTAGCTGAGGCATTCAAAGGATGCAATCAGGTAAGTATGGAAATTGAGTGTCCTAGTTTCTACCTAGCTGGATACCCATTGAACAGGGCAAACCAGTTTATGTTTGATGATAATTTTCATCATTCTGAAGTGGCTATGTAGGTATGTCAAGAGACTGATGCTCAGTCCAGCCTTGGAGGCAGTGGTATTTATGGCTCTAGGATGGTATTTGCATGGGATACAGTTACTGCATCTGTTGGTCTAGGACCTGCAAACAGCATCTTCCCAGTATGCAATGGAAAGGCAGTGAGGTATGCTGGGTGATCTTTAAGTATCATACAACTCTTACAGCTTTGTGATTTTGTTAGTCATCCCACAGTCACATCTTTAAAATGAGTTGCATGCCTTTTTAAAGGATTTGAAAAAGTAAGCAATGTTGATAGCAGGCATGCACAGTCTGGGATGTCTGAGCTGGAGGAGTGTCTAAATAGTATATAAATAGCCGTGGCCGATGATCTTGCCTGGTTCTTTTCTAAATATGGTTCCTCTCTGAGTGAGCATTTAATTATGCACTGTACTCAGATAAAAATGGGCATTAGGAAAGATTAGCTTGGATGATGGATATGGTGGGACCTAAATATGGCTTAAATCTTTGCTTCTGCACTTGGAAAACCAGCGAACCACAGGCGAATGCTCATTTCTGGTGGCAGTGCACTGGGATATATTTGCTGCCATTAATTTGATGACAGAGCTGCACACAATCAGTATGGACTTTAACATGGCAAAACAGATGTTGAAATCTTACAAGAAATCTCTTTCTAAACAAAATGTTTCACAAACCATTCACCTGTCTTGCCTTGTTGCTCCCTTCCTAGAGGATGCACCAGGCTGCTGGATACTTGGAGTGTCAACTTTTAAATGATCTTCTTCCCCACTTGCATTAGTTACTCATTGCTATGACCAGATGCCCAACAGGAAGCAGCTTAAGTAAGGGGGGATTTGTCTTAACTCTGACTTCTAAGGAATACTTTCCATTAGGGCGAGAAAGGCATGGTGGCAGGAATGGGAGGACGGCTGAGCACAGTGTCTTCATGGTCAGGAAGCAAAGTGAACAGAAAGTGAGGCCAGTGCATCAAACATAAAGGCCAGTGACTCACTTCTTCCAGCAAGCCTTCACTTCCTAAGAGTTCCACAACCTTCCCAAACAGCACCAAACAGCTAGGAGCCATGTGTTTGAATTCATGGATCTCTGGGTGACATTTTACATTCAAGCCACAACACCCACATACAGGGGAAATGATATTCAGATGGGTGAGACGGTGTCACTAGGGCCTCCTGGGGTTGGCACAAACCTATGTGGGGATAGCATGAAGTACAAACATTCCACTCCAGTTCTAGGATAGTGACCGTGATATGAGTGACGATAACTTTCAGTATCTTTGTGACATTTATTGGGTGGCTGATGCTATTGTAAGTACTTTGCATATATTAATTCATTGAATTTATAGCAACCATATGAGATGATATTATTATTATGGTCCAGATTCCATGGTGAGTCATAGCTGATATGTGGAGAAGTCAGGGAACATGCTCCCAGTTGAATGAAACATCAGAGATCCGAATCCAGCCATCGTTGTGGCTCATCTTCCTAACCTGTATGCGTACTGTGTGGTGTGTGCTAGCCATCAAGAAGAAAAAGAAAACAAGAAAAATAAAATTAAAAAAAAAAAACACCTGAAGTCTTGGAAGTTTATGTGACATCAAAACTGAATTAAGAGAAATGTCACAAGCAGCCTAGCAGAGAGCAGAGCCCTGTGGCCAGTGTGCCACCTCCTTGTGGTGAGAAGCCGAGGTCCTGAGCATGAACCAGTCTGTCTTGGGAGTCCAAATACTTCCCCTTCCCGCTACAGTTCATGTAGGTGTGAGCCTCCCATTTAAATAGGAGGGATACTGTGACTCCCGCCACTTACACTTTCAGCTCAGAGATCCTATTCCTTACCAAACTCAACTTTATCTTCTGATAGGGACCGACCTGACCACCGGCAAATGGTCTCCATCCATTCCATACTCACTCACATGCATCAAGACCATACCATCCAGCAAGGACAGCTAAAGATTCTCTCTCTCTCTCGTGTGTGTATGTGTGTGTGTGTGTGTGTGCACTAGCATATGTGTCCATGTTTTGTATATGTGTGGGTATACAAATGTGTGTGTGCAAGTGTGTGCACATGTGTGTGAGTACGTGTGGAGGCCAGCGTTTGACAAAGGTGGTTTCCTCGATTGCTCTCTGCCTTATTTTGAGACAGTTTTCCACTGAACCTGTTCATCCTGACTAGCTGGCTGGCAAGTTCCAGGGAGCCTTTCATTTTCCCCAGGACTTAGATTTCAGGCCACATCCCGCTTTTACATGGGTGCTGGGGATTTGAACTCATGTCCTCATGCTTGTGCAACAAGAACTTTACTGGCTGAGTTCTCCCTTGGTTCCTGAAGTTACTTATTGTTATCATTATTTTTCTCTTTAACGTCACCCTTTTTTAGAGTTATTTCTTTCCCGACAGCTCTTACAAGCTTCCTTCCATGTTCCTCTAGCCACAGAGAAGCATGCACAGTCCACCTGGGCAGGATGGAGGGTTAATATCTTAGTTATCTGGGGGAAAGAATGTGATTCTCTTAAAAACTATTTTTAGGGCCAGAGAGATGGCTTAGCGGTTAAGCGCTTGCCTGTGAAGCCTAAGGACTCCAGTTCAAGGCTTGGTTCCCCAGGACTCACGTTAGCCAGATGCGCAGGGGGGTGCACACATCTGGAGTTTGTTTGCAGTGGCTGGAGGCCCTGGCGCACCCATTCTCTCTATATGCCTCTTTCTCTCTCTGTCGGTCGCTCTGAAATAAATAAATAACAAGAAAAAAAATGGAAAAAAAACCCACTATTTTTATTTTATTTATTTACTACAGAGAGAGAAAAAGGAAGATAGAAAGAATGGGCACACCAGAGTCTCTAGCCACTGCACATGAATGCCAGATGTGTGTGTTACCTTGTGCAGCTGGCCTACATGGGTCCTGGGGAATTGAACCTGGGTCCTTTGGCTTTTCAGGCAAGCACCTTAACTGCTAAGCTATCTCTCTAGACTTGTGATGCTTTTTTAAAATATTTTATTTATTTGCAAGCAGAGAGAGACAGAAGACAGGAAAGAGAGAGGGAGACAGAGAATGGGCACCCCAGGGTGTTCAGCTGCTGAAAATGAACTCCAGAGGCATGTACCACTGTGCATTTGGCTTTATGTTGGTACTGGGGAATCAAACCCAGGTCATTGGGCTTTGCAGGCAAATACCTTCACCTCTAAACCATCTCTCCAGCCCTAAAACAACCTCTTTTATTTTGTTTTCTTGAGGTAGGGTCACGGTATAACCCATACTGACCTGTAATTCACTATATAGTCTTAGGCTGGCCATGAACTCAGAATAATTATCCTACCTTGACCTCCCAAGTGCTGGGATTAAAGACATGCACCACCACACCTTGCAGAACCATGATTTTTTCTTGAGATTTTTCTATACTGGAATTGTCTGGCAGGTAAGAATTTCCTTGGTTTACGGCCACACAGTTATGTGTGTGAAAACTATACAAAATTGATAATAAGTTTGTGGGAATAGCTGTTCTGAAAATGAAGTCAACGCCTAGGTCAGAAAGAAAGAAAGAAAGGAAGGAAGAAAGAAAGAAAGAAAGAAAGAAAGAAAGAAAGGATGGATGAAGGAAAAAAGAAAGATAGGGAAGAATAAAATAAGGAAGGAGGGAATAAAGAAAGAGAATGATCCAGGTGTCTTACATCCTTCCTTTCAGCTCTCTCTAAGTCCAATTCTCTCTTCTGGAAATTCAGCTGCATGGGAAAACATATCCCCTCTTTTATGCATAAATGACTGAATTTGAGTTCTTTTTTTTAACATTCAACACAGATTTAGCTAATACAGACTGACACTAAAAAGGACATTGGCATATGGGGATGGTCTTAGAATGGGGCAAAAAGAAAAAAGCAGAATGCAAGCTACACAGCAGAAGAGAGCACAAAGTGGACTGCTTATTAGAATAGATAGCAGACAGTAACTTCTTTTAAGCACCCAAAACACTACGTCCTAGGTACCTTTGTTGCAGCACAAATCAAAATTCCACGGCTTCCAACAATATCTATTTTTTAAATATATATATATTTTTAATTTTTATTTATTTATTTATTTGAAAGCGACAGACACAGATAGAAAGACAGATAGAGGGAGAGAGAGAGAATGGGCGCGCCAGGGCTTCCAGCCTCTGCAAACGAACTCCAGACGCGTGCGCCCCCTTGTGCATCTGGCTAACGTGGGACCTGGGGAACCGAGCCTTGAACCGGGGTCCTTAGGCTTCACAGGCAAGTGCTTAACCGCTAAGCCATCTCTCCAGCCCATATTTTATTTAATTATTTGAGAGAGAGAATGGGCGTGCCAGGGCCTCCAGCCACTGCAAAAAAACTCCACGTGCATGCACTCCCTGTGCATCTGGCTTACGTGAGTCCTGGAGCATTGAACCAGGGTCCTTAGGCTTCGCAGGCCAACGCCTTAACCGCACAGCCATCTCTCCGCCCCCCCCCCCCCAAACAGTATCGTGTGTTGCATAGTGTCTGTGTCTGGAATCTGAGAGCTGAGTAGACGTGGTTTTGGCCCGGGGTCTCTCGTGAAGTGCTGGCTGCAGTGGAAGTCATCTGCAGGCTTGGCTGGCAATGGATGAGCCGGGTCCACAAGTGCTCCCTGATGTGGCCGCACAGGGGTCCTCGGTCCAAACCAGCGCACGCTTCAGCAAGCGCGTCCTAAGGACTGGCGGGCTGGCAGTGGGCACCCCAGAAAACGACGGAAGAGCAACGACTTCCACCACGACGCTCGCCCGCTGCCGCTGCCACCCGCTCCACGGGCTAATCAGTCCACTTTGTTTTACGTGGAATGACAGCCAGGAAGCGGGCACGATGGGGGCGGCTCGCGGACTGGCCACTCAGGGCTGCCACGTGGAAGAGGCCCGCCCTCTGCTTAAGAGAAGCCCGCCGCCTGCGGAGGGTTCCAGTGGCTGCTGAATCCACAGAAAGGAAGTCAGCTGTGCGCAGAGACGACCCCAAAGTGAGAAAGGCTAAACTAGATGTAAGAGACCTCCTGACACTTCAAGGTCTGGTAGAAACCGCTGTTGTGAGAGAAACTAAAGGGCATATTTTGGACTGCAGATGCGGCTCAGTAGTATGGTCCTCGCCAGAGACATGCAGGGCCCTTGGTTCAATCCTTAGCGCCACGGCAAAAGAAAGTACCTTAACTTTGTATGAGCTATAAAAGGAGGGGCCTTAGCAGGAGATCATTTCTAGAGTCACTTATATACTATGTGACCTAGCTAGGCTTTACTCTGTGGATGTGTCTTCCTTCATTCACTTTTTTTTTTTTTTTTTTTGATTTTTCAAGGTAGAGTCCCACTCTAGCCCAGGCTGACCTGGAATTCATTATGGAGTCTCAGGGTGGCCTCGAACTCATAGCAATCCTCCTACCTCTGCCTCCCGAGTGCTGGGATTAAAGGTGTGCGCCACTACCCCCAGCCACATTTTTTTTTTTTTTTTTTAATGACAGTGACAGAGCAAGTGAGAGCGAGATAACTGGTGTGCCAGGGCCTCCAGCCACTGCAATAGAATTCCAGACGCATGTGCCACCTGGTATGCATGCGGGACCTTGCGCACTTGCATAACACATCTGGCTGATGTGGGACCTGAGAAGTCGAACATGGGTCCTCAGGCTTCAAAGGCATGTGCCTTAACTGCTAAGCCATCTCTCCAGTCCTCATTCAAGTTTTGAAATATGTTTCTTTTACAACATTCAGGAGCCTGAAGCAGGAGGTTTATGAGTTTGAGGCCATCCTCAGCTTCCTACTGAGTCCAGGACAGCCATCAGTTAATAGTGCCTTATTCAAAATAATAATAATAAAGAAACATTATACATAAATCCATTTAATAGATGCTGTGGCACCTTGTCCATGTACTTTGGGGATTCTTGGCAGACAATTTCCATATATAACCTATAACTGTCTTGTGGGTTTTTTTTTTTTTTGAATTTATTAAGAAAAGTTTCTAAGAGCTGAGCCTGGTGGCACACACCTTTAATCTCAGCACTAGGAAGACAGAGGTAGGAGGATCAATGTGAGTTCAAGACCAGCTTGGGCTAGAGAGAGACCCTACCTTGGAAAAAGAAAGAAAGAGAGAGAGAGAGAGAGAGAGAGAAGAAAAGGTTTTTAACATAGACTTAAGCACTGGCATTAAGGGACAGAGACATATTTAGGAAAAGTAGTGGGAACTGGAAAAGTAAATGCCAGCTGCTGAAGGACTTCAGGTGAATGACAAGTGTCCCAGTTACTTGTCCCTGTGGTGAAATAACACTGAGTCACAAGTTCACTGCAGCAGAGCCCTGTTTATCCCCAAAGCCATCCCTCACCATAACATGTTGATGACTTCTCTCCCTTTCCTGTCACTCTTTTTGTTAAAAAAATATTTTTTATTTATTTATATGATAGAAACAAAGAAGGACAGGAGGGGTGGATATCCAGATTCATGCACTACTTTATGCAGCGGGCTTTACGTGGGTACTGAGCAAACAGAGGCCAGCAGGCACTGGAAACCAGCAGCCATCTCCACAGCTGCCACCGCCCAGCTCACTCTTGCTTTCTCCCTTTTATAGTGAATCCTGGCATCAGCAAAGTCTTGTCCAAATGCTTCTCTCAGATTTCCTTTCTGGGGTAACTCAAGATACCCTCTCTATTCTTCTATTCCAAATTTCAAACATGAATTTATAACACACTTATTAGAGCAACACATATGATGTGTCTTGTTTTCTTGCACCCCCGTTGTAGGCTGTAACTCAACTAGAGCCAGAGAAGCGAGCCCATTGCCTAGCCCTAGCTGAGGACAGAGACCCGGTTCCTGGCACTACCACTTCTGTCTAGTCTTGTGATGGCATGAAGTCACCTAAATTCCCCAGACACTGGCATGCTCAGAGATAAATAAGAAATTGATCTAAACCCAGTGGCTCTTAAATGTTTTGAGCCTTTTAAAGACGTTGGCCACGCTTTTGACTCTCTGGGGGAAATTAAATGCAACCAATGTTTCCATGTGAGCAGAAGCGCAGGAGTGCGTCACCTGTGGCCACCTATGACGTCACTGCAGCTTGTAGCGCTTGGTGCCCCCTAGGCTGTACCTCCTGGTGCATATGCCCTCTTACTTCAGTAAAAATCCCATGATTTAATGGCTCAATGAGTAATTGATTAAAGAGGTAGTGATTTCTGCTAAATTGAGATTTCTCAGTAAAGTAACCTTCTGGTTAACACTCTCCTGCTGTATTAACGGTGACATTAGATTCAACAGGTCACCTCTTGGGAATTCATGCTTGTGCGTCCAGGTCGGCGCCTCTTTCCTGGAAAAACCAGGGAGCCAAGCCTCTGAGAGATATGCCAGCAGGAGTATTTCTTAGGTCAAATTTCTATCCAGAGACAGAATTTGTTTTCCCCCCAGCTGTTGGATTGCTTCCAGAGTACATATGACTGCCCCAAATGAACGTCTTCACCTGGCCACACTGCTCAGAGGAGTAGGAAATTCACTCCTACTGCTTGGGAGCAGAACTTCCTCTGTTAGACATTGATAGAGTCTCTCTGATATCACAAAAGGAAAGATATTATTTCTAAGCCTAGAACAGTATGGGAACCATGGTATTTCACATACCCTGTTCCAAGTACAGCCCTGGGCTCTGGGTGGCTTTCCCCTTGATTGCTTTCTTGGCACCTGCAAGGGGCACATTTGTGTTATGGGATTTAGAATAACTGGGTTTTCTGGACGAAGGCATCATGGACTACTCAAAATCTCAACTACGTAAACAAGCCACTTTCCTCTGTGTCTTTAAAGGCCTGTTTTGGTGGCCTCTTCTCTGTGGTGTTCATAGAAGCCATGATAATCCAGATTCTTCTGGATCCAGGCTGCGGAGTCGTGGAGGATGGAAGCTGAGATGCAGGTGGTGAGAAAGATCTTACACAGCAGGTCCAGCAGCCCTGGACCTTTGTTTCTTCTAGCTTGAATGCTGCTCCATCTAGGCAGTATATGCAAATGAATGTCATCTGGTTCTGAAGCATGCAAAACGGTCTTGCAGTTCTACAAACAAACAGGGAAGCAATCCTCTCTAACCAGCTGGTTTTTCTTATTTCCCTTACAGCATCAGGAAATCTACAAGGCTCAGGGAGCTCAGAAAGCTACAAGATTCATACCCTCCCCCCCCCCCAGAATTATGTAAGCAGTAGAGAGTTACTGAGAAGGAAATTCTTTTCATTTGAAGCTGCCTGTGAGTTATGGGAGATCACCAGGGATCCAGGAATACGGTTTTCATTCATCATCCCCATGATTGGATGGGCTTCCCAGTGATGCATCTGTCTTTCAGTCACACATGTTCCTCACTCAGAGTAACCCCTCACTCATGATCCTGTAAGTAACCTCTCACTCTTGAATCACCCAATGGCTTGCTGCACAGTAACTGTGGCTCGTAATCCTGTAAGATCCTGTAAGTAACCCCTCACTCATGATTCTGTAAGTAAACCCTCATTTGTGATCCTGTAAGTAAACCCAGTACACTCACTGGGTCACTGAGATAGGCTTGGGTGGAATTCTTTCTTTTCTTTGGTTGGAAGTGGGGATCCATCTGGGGTGAATAGACATTTTCCATGTCTCCACAGGAAAAGTCAGGCAACACTGGCAAGTGGGGAACTAAGCGAGGAGCTTGGACCTGGGTAAGACAATATGGGATGGTAATAACAAAATAATGCTTCACCACAACTGAAAAGACAGGGAGGGGGGCTTGGAAAGAATGGCTCAACAGTTAAAGGCACTTCCTTGCAAAGCCTGCCTTCTTGGGTTCGATTCCCCAGTACCCATATAAAGCCAGGTATACAAAGTGGTGCATACATAAGGAGTTCTTTCACAGGCATGATGGTGCACACCTTTAATCCCAGCACTCGGGAGGCAGAAGTAGGAGGACTGTTGTGAGTTTGAGGCCACCCTGAGAGTACATAGTGAATTCCAGGTCAGCCTGGGCTACAGTGAAACTCTACATCAAAAAAAAAAACCTTCTCTTTTGGGACAGGGGGCCAAAATGTAGAGCACTGTGAGGGCGTGGGGGCTGTCTAGTCAGGAGCACAACCTACCTTAGCTCAGGTAAGTCCTTGCAGGTGGAATCCCAGCTGAGGTGATAAACACAGGCAGCCATCAAAAAAGAGACGATTCCAGGACAGTAGACTCTGGGAGAACCCCTGGGCGATTGTTCCATCAAACAAACAAACATCCTGATCTCCAACACTTACCCCAAGGCAATCTGGGATCCGGTTGGAGATGCCGGCACCCCCATAGAGCCTAGATTAATCCTGCTCAATCAGATTCTCTTAGAAGTGCTATGGGGATGAAAATCCAGTTGCAAAGCAGCTATGTTTGGTTATTTTCCACAGTGGTTCTTAGATACCTGGAATCTGAAAGGCCAGAGTACCAGGCCTATGCTGGAAGCTGGGGACTCAGGCAAACAGGATCTCCCAGGGTCCAGCTCCTCCACTGCAGAGGTTAGTGGAGCTGTCTCTGTGCCTTGCCATCAGTAGCCAGGGCAGCTTTGATGGCATTCACAATCATCTTCCCCCTGCCCCAGCTTCAGCTGGTATCTTCTCTCCCACCTGTCCCTTGTTTCTCTCTCTCCTCTCATTCTCTTTTTACCACTATCTCTCCCCCCATTCATCCTTTGCCTCCCACCCTCCTTTCCTTCTTCTCTTGCCTTCTCTGGGTATTTGTTACCATCTATGAGCAGCAATTGTGCTAATTGGGAGACACAACGAAGTCATTTGTTGGTCCCTGCATTCTAGAAAGGTACTTCTAAGCTACATGAAGAGATATTACTAAGACATAAACAAGCCAGAATTCAAGGACAGCTATTCCCAGATCCCTTAAGGAAAATGCATAATTTAATGTTTTCTTTTGAAAAAAAATCCATTTATTTGCAGGAGAGAGAGAGAGTGTGTGAGTTCCAGGGCCTCCAGTCACTGCAAACAAACTCCAGATGCATGTGCCATTCTGTGCATCTGGGTTTAAATGGGTACTGGGGAATCAAACCTGGGCCATTAGGCTTCACAGGCAATTGCCTTAACTGCTAAGCCATAGCTCCAGCTGGATATTTTTCTTTTTAATTGACAACTTCCATAAATATGAACAATGTACCATGATCATAATCATTCCCCACCACATTTTCCCCTTCACAAGATCCCCCTCCACAGAAACCCTTCTTTCTAAATAGTTTCTCTTCTATTTTAATGTTCCTCCTCTTTGCAGGTCTTGAGTAGGTAGTGTCAGTCATGATGAGGTCATGAATGTCAAGGCCACTTTGTGTCTGAGTGCTTGGAGAAGAAAGGAATCTCATTTGACTGGGGTGAATTGGAGTGAAGTCCAAGGAAGGCTTCCTGGAAGAGGAGAGCATCATTGAATTTTCAAACACAAGCAGATTTGGATCTGTGAGGGGGAAAGTCGGAGGAACAGCACCGAGGGAGCTCGGAGTAGGTGGGCCATACAGCTCTGGCAGGAATGCAGGGAGGCAGTGGACCTGGGTGAACACTTCCACGGCTTAACGAGGACTCGAGGAGATTCTGTCTCATTCGTCACACTGAAATGTCCTAAGCTAAAGCTTTGCTCAATAATATTCCACTGAGATGGAAAAGGAAATATGGAAAAGCTGCCCAGGGCTTATTAATTTGAGGTGGAAAGATTGTGATGTACTGAGTTTTAGCAAATTTAAAAAAAATGGTTTCAGGAAGGAGTAGCAATGACATTTACATTACTTTGTAGCTAATGCACATTGATTGGATTAAAATATGACATTATGAATAAAAAGGGCCACTTTTGGAAAATGAACTTCCATTTCATCCAGAGAGGGGCGGGAGGTAAAGCAGGCAGCCTGGGTTCTGTCTTGCCTCAATGCTCTGGGCTTAGTGGGAGCAGAATCATTGATTTCAGCTCTTTCCCTGAAAATGCATTAATAAAACACAGTTTTAAAGTTAAATGGAACCCATGTGGGACGTTTTCTCCCAAGGATGTATTATAAGCACATGATGCATATGTCTGCAGTGCCCACCTCCGTGAATTTTCAAAGTACAGTTTATATGCAAAAATGATTTATCTACTTGCCTTGCACAATTGAAATAGTGCCTGCTTGTTTGTACAAGGACCCACGCTCTGCGAATCAATGCAGGTCATAAATCACCTCCACTGTCACCTTCACCACAAAGCTTGGTCCTACCCTAAGAAAGGGAAGCAGGTGGACTGGCCCTGGTTGACTATAGAACCCCAGGTTTTATAGACCGAGGCAGCCGTCCTTTGGGCACAGACTGGTCCGTGGGTCTGCTTCTCAATTCTGAGCTTGTAGCACCAAAAGGAAGAAGGAATCCCTGTTCATTGAAGTCCGACTAGCAGGTGGAGAAATGCACACTGTTTCTATGATTAGGTAAACGTTTTCTTGAGCTGCAGATGCAGATAAACATAAACCTTAAAAAGGGGAACCTGCCTGGATGCTTTCTCTTCTTCCTAATTCTGTAAATATGTATCGCTCGCTCCCTTTCTCTTCCCGGCTGTTAGCAGCTCAGGCACGTGAGAAGGTATGTTTTATTCAGGACAACAAAACAGGCAGAGAGACTTTGGTGAATAATAAATTGGCTTTGGCTTGGCCTTTTAGCACATTCTGAGTGCTTCAAATGGTGAAGTGTGCCTTTTTTGCCCCTGTTGTTGCTGAGCTCCCCAGTCAAGTGCTGGGAGGAAAGCTGAGTTTGAAAGGTAAACCTGAACTTGTATCCATTGTTTGTTTCACCCATTCATTGGACCTTAGGCCTGTCCATTTCTGTGTCCTGGTTTTGGATCCAGCCAACCAGAATTCAAGTCCTGGTTGTACCATTCGAGGTCCCTGTGGACCCTGGAAGACTCGGTGTCTATCAAATTGGTTTCTGCCTTTCTGGCTGTGAGGAATAAGTGAGGCATGTATGTACAAAGTTTCAACACTGGTTGGAATGAGTGCACTTTTAGTAAACAACGTCCATCACTGTTAACATGGTTGATGTTCATTAACTGTCCATCCTGTACCACTTGCGAGACCAAACAACAGGATTCCGATGCAGATTCCTCTCAGAGCCTTTCCTGTTTATGGTGAAGGATGGGATACATATGGGGTGAAAGTCATATTTTGTTTCTCTGCTCATACTGTCTTCAAATTCTGCGATCTATTTTATTTTTACTTTTTAATTAATTGACTTACTTATTTACGTCTTTGTGAATCCCTAACCTGTCTCAAACTCAAAATTCTCTTACCTCAGCCTCTGGAGTGCTGGAATTGATGGCCAGTTCCTCCAACTAATTTTTTTAATTATTCCTTTTTTATTTTAGAGAGAGGCAGAGAGAGAAAGAGGGAGAGAGAGAGAGAGAGAGAGAGAGAGAGAGAGAGAATGCTATGCCAAGGCCTCCTACCACGACAGACAAATTTCAGACACATGTGCCACTTTGCGAATCTGGCTTTACATTGGCACTTGGAAATTGAACCCAGGCTGTTAGTCTTTGCAAGCAAGCACCTTTAATCACTGAGTCATCTTTCTAGCCCATGAGATTTATTTTATATTTACAGCATATAGCATTTGGACTAGCAACATATTCAGGGCCCAGCAACCTCAGGTGACCGTTCTAGTTCTCTAGACATGGACACTCAGTGACCCTCAGGACATGTAGCTCTCTGCCTCCTGTGCCATGATGGAGAGTAACCTGTAACTGTAACAAGAAATAAACCCTTTCTTCCTTAATATTTTTTATTGGCAGTTATTCAGCTTGGCATGGTGGCACAAGACTTCAATCCTAGAACTTGGGAGGCAGTGGTGGGAGGATCACTGTGAGTTTGAGGACAGCTTGGGACTACATAGTGAGATACAGGTACGCCTGTGCTAGAGTGAGACCTTACATCAAAAAATAAATCGAAAAAAAAATGTAAACCTAACACCTTACCCCAAGAGTTCAAGTCTCCAGGTTTACAAATACCCTGGCATGCTTTTCCTTCCCCCATGAGTATTCTGAGAGCAGGATATGCCAGGTGGGTTTCCTTTGGCTATCACCTTCCCAGTTAAGAGGATGCTCCACACTACTCAGGTAGAACAACATCATTTAAGAATACCTAGAACTCTCTGTCTCCTTTAAAGTGCATTTTCATGGCTATTTTTCCACCCAGCCCGGGAGTGGGAGGGATCAGGAAGGAACTGTCGAGGGAAGGTTTTTCTAAAGTTTCACTTGTTCCTTCGAGAATGCCCAATCTGCCCTATTAGCAAAGTGTTTTTGTAGCCCTTGAGCCACATGCTTTTTGTTGGACCTGCTGAAAGATGTAAGCGTGTATGGGAAAGATGATCGCTTCTGATGAATTATCTCCTGAGGGCCTCACACTTCCTCAGCAGGATTTGAAACATGAGGATACTTACCAAGAAGAGCAATTTGTGGCAGGCTGTCCCATAGCTGAATTAGTGCATCAGAAAACGGTGAGGGGCAAAGACCCATTTGGAACTCGCTCTCCTGGGCAATTGCACCCTATGTGACCGAGCAGCTGAATGCATTCTCAAACGTTCCTCCTTCTCCTTTGCAAAGACCTTCTTTCTGGGCATGGGTGCGATGGTGCATGCCTTTAATCCCAGCACTTGGGAAGCAGAGGTAGGAGGATCACCATGAGTTCAAGGCCACCCTGAGACTACATAGTGAATTCCAGGTCAGCCTGAGCTAAAGTGAGAACCTACCTCAAAAAACAAAAAGGAAAAGACCTTCTCAGTGCAACTTTACCACTTGGCTATTAGTGCTTATAAGAAATCACTCTTGCCAGGAACCATATGAGTCAAGCTGGTAGCAATTTTATATGTCACTGAGTTTATTGTGCAGAAGTGCTGTTGACTGTGCTGCTAATTCCCAGGCAGATCTGCCACATGCTTGCCCCTGGCTGGCCTCACTCCCTTGCTCGAGGAAACCATAGTGTGTAACCCCAGTTGTAATCAATCTCTCCTTCAGGGGAGGGCCATGAGGTGTACCTCTTACATTAGGTTTAGCAATCATCTACTTTGAATTAGACTTACTTTGATGACTTGTGTATTCTCCCTATGTCCATGTCAAGCAGGGGCCCTCTTGTATATCTACATCCTCTCCAACGCGTGATATGCATCAGCAGACTTGGTTGAGATGAAATCCCGAAGTGCACATTTGATGATATTCAAGAAGAGAGGAGTGACCAAGTCCCCAATATGGAGGCTCTGACGTCCAACTCAGTAAACGTGTGTTCGCATCTACTAAAAATTAATATGTGAAATGTACTGAAATTAGACTGCATGTCCAATATTTTAATTAGAACTTGGTATATTGCACATGATTTGCATGAATGCAAATATTGCACCCAATACCATTAATATGTATAATTAATGCACATTAATTTAAACAGTTATAAAAATAACTTGGCATATCATCTTAATTAATCCTCATAGTAACTCCATGAGACAGGAACAGAGTAATCTCTACTTGACAGGCGGGGAGATTGACATGAGGCAGGTTGAACCCACACACAGATGGCAGAACAGGGGAGCACCCACAGCTGGCCTCGTTCCTGGGAGACAGGTGATAAACTCAGATGCGCAAGTCTTGTCTGTGACCAGAAAACACTGACATGTAAACACAAACACCCACATACATCACACACGTGCACACACACACACACACACACACACACACACACACACACGATTTAGAAAAGAAACTCTGATCCCTGCATCTAGTAGAGCACTTGTCATATTGCATTTTCCCAGTCTTAGTCCATCTAAGAATGGATCATTAGAGCTTCATGAACAGAAATATACCCAATAGCCTGTTCTCTTGCATGCTTTTCTAGGCCTTCTAGCCCTCTTGCAAATTCTACCCCGCTCTTGGGGACCACAACGACATGAGGCATCTTCCCTGTGCTCATGGATACATCAAGTTATGGTTCACCTGCTAGGTGACATCTACTTCCTCTATAACTACCTCCCGCATTTGGTCATTCCTACTTGTTGGGATCACCACTGTGATTCTCATGAAGCTGCCTTTCATTTGAATCTTGTGCATTGCTGATAGTGATTTATCTGGGAAGCAGCTGATACAGCGATGCTGGAAACATTGTAAGTTTATTGGAAATAACCCTGAAACACAAAGGACAGGTACAAGAGAGGGCAGGGGAGATGTCAAGGTGTAAATGCAGATCAGACACTCCAGAGAGGATCTGGGGAGCAAAGACACTGTTCACAGGCATCACACCCTGGGCAGAAATGGCTGGGTTTCTACCATGATGGCATGGTGCATTGGCTTAGGCCATCCTGAGAAAAGAATTACCCATGGCTCAAAAACCTGAGGCAGGCCCTTAAGGCTTGCCACAAAGTACTTCTGCCACATTTGCAAGCAAGTGATTTCTTAAAGAGTTTCTATATGATACATTTCCATGTCTGCTACCCAACCAACATGCTGGAGTTGGCATGTATTAGAGAGAAATTTTAAATTTTCAGAGATGTTTCAGGACGATTATCTAGCATTATTAAAAACAAAGTACCTCATGAACTGGCATCAACAGACGTAAGTACTCAAAACTCAGCATTGGCTAATTGTTTCAACGTGCCGCACTGCCATGGACGCTCCTGGGCTGTGTTGACTGGATCTGCACAATACTGTTGTACTATATAATGGCGTGCACTTCATATATCTTCCCTACTCATTTCTTCCAACTCCACAAATCTGATGTACCACTAGTAGCTTGAATATGACCACAATGAGAAAGTTTGCATCATAGAAAATGGTGAGTTCTGCAAATTGGGGTTTGTTCTATCATTTTGTTGATTACATGGAAAATAGTGGACCATGTATTTATAGTGTTGGGTATTGAAACTGAACCCTTGCATGGACAATGCTGATCCATACCCCAGGCCTTAGGAGTTTATGATTCTTAATACAGTGTGTATCTTCTAACTTCCTTTCTCATCCAGTACACAAAGGAGCCATGCTATGTAAGTGGTCGGGAGAATGTCAAACACTCAGGTAGTATTTCCAGTGTCTCATGCCTTTAGACTATGGTGTGGTCAAAGCAAAAACTCCAGGAAATACTCCTCAGCTTTCTCTTGTCCATCTCCACAGAAAGGGTATTATTAATGCTGAGTGAAGTTCTGGCCTCAGATTTTGTTTCACTAGTTTTTCCTACATCTCACTCAAGATGCATGTGCCATCTTTGTGCATCTCTCTTTAGGTTTCTACTGGGGAATCAACCTGGGTCCTTGGGTTTCACAGGCAAGTGCCTTAACTGATGAGTCATCTCCCCAACCCTCAGGTTTTCAGCTTGGTCCTAAGCACAGTCCTCTCTCCCTGGGGCCTCAGATGTGGTTTCCTGGAGTGCTCAGATAAAAAAAGAATTTGGAAGGAGGAACCCATTCCATCTTGCTCTTTGCTGTGTCCCCTAATCTCTTTCCCAGGAGACAGCTAATAAATTCACATAAAGGAATCCTGGTGATTTCAAACAATTAATTTGACTATCTCACTGAATTCTACTGATATCATAACGTTAGGACCTAGATGGAGTTCCCTCATTTTTAATGTCTGTGATTTCCCCAGCAGTTGGTGGGGGTGGGGGTGGGGGAGGAAGGCATCTCACCTGTTCATCTCCAGCACCCAGGGTGGCTTAGGAGTCTGTGAGGAATGACAGTGAGGTGGGCGAATGCTGTGCTGCAGTGAGGCAGAACAGCTCCTGGGTCGGCATCCAGTGACGTGTTTTCATTAGCTTGTTCCCGAGGCCTTTGGTCCTGGCTGTGCTTCATGCATGGAATGGCTATAATTGAGTCTGGTGGGACACTGTTCAGGTGGCAACAAAGTCACCCGAGTCTTCCTGTTTGTACGCTCCAAGGTGATTTATAGGCCTTGTGTCCCTTTTAAAGGCCTTCCTCTATCACCTTTTCTTACTGCTATGCCCTTTGCTTGGAAACATTTGCCTTCCTTCTGACATTTAAATACCTGCCCGGCCCTTCCTCAGAGCACAGACCTTCAGGCTGTGGCCAGGTTTTCCTGCTATCTGTTTTTTATCTTTTCAGGTCTTGGGGTTAGTGGGGGCCCTGTTATACTGCTGTCATCAGTATGAGTCACACGCCGACCAGAGTGTGCCTAGATGGGGAAGCAGACACTTCAGAAGCTGTTTGTATTGTCTCTGCTTAAGGTAACAACAAAAGCCAGTGAGATTGTCTGTGTGGTGTGGGCTGTGGATGTCAATCTCTCCTGCTACAACAGTTCTCTTGTTTACTTTTTTCTATACTTGGGTAAGCACATTGTGTACAAGTGAAGTCTCATTTCATCCCCCAATCCTCAAGTTTTTGGAAAAAAAAAATCACCATTTTAACCTTCACTCTCCTATAAAAAATAATACATTTAACTCTCATTCTGTTTTGTACTAAAATCTTTTGATAAAATGGTGAGCAAATCAGATATGATGACTTCTTAAGATTCATAATCCAAGATTGTGGCTGACTGGTGGGAGAGCAAAGGACGGGCGTGAGAGGCAGAAGGGGCTGGGCTCATCCTTGGATCAGGATCCCTCAGTGACTAACTGCTCCTGGGATAGAAGCATTCATGCATCATGCCAGGCAGAAAGATGGAGGCAAATACAATTAAAGAAAGACAGAATTCAAGGAGTGTAGGGAGAGAGCTGAGTCCTTAGAGAAGTGTTCTCTGTGGGTATACAGATATACATGCAATCCTTTCTATGCTGGTTATTGAGATAGGGTTGGCTAGGTATTCATCCAGTCTCTAGCTATGTAAGGGGAGTGCAAGGACAGGGAAATGGATTCCGAAAATGTACACAATTTACTAAATGTGACACGTGCGGTAAGTATCAGGACCAAGATTCCGGGCAGGAGTGTGCCCATGATCTGGTTTCATAACAACTGCCTTAAGCCTATCTCTCTGCTGCCTAAGAGGCCCTTAATTATTCTGTGAATAAATAAAGGGAGAAGAGAAGTGAAAAGAAGAATGAAAGAAAGGGATAAGGATGGAGAGAGGTATGGTAGTGGAGAGGTAAGGGGGGAGGAAAGAAGAAAGAAGAGAGACAGGAGATATACATACATACATATACATATACATATACATATACATATACATATACATATACATATACATATACATATATATATACACATACACACACACACACATATATACACACATATATACATATATATATATGTATGAGGGGGGGACTTGACTGCAGGCAGAAGTCAGTCAGCGCAAAGGGTCCACACCGGCGAGGGAGGCTACTTTGTATTTTCTTGTCTCACGCAGCCTGGGCTTAGCGACCGCTCAGACTTGTCTTTTGCAAGCGTCATTCGCGCTGGTGTGGAGGAATGGGCTGCCCTGAAAGAAAGGATGGGAAGCTTCTGCAGACATCTAGGTTAAAGGTTGAAGGTGACGTGCACACAACCCACAGCCCCATGGGGATAACCGGCATCCCCCACGAGGAGGGTCCTTTTGGAGGGGGCACATGGGTGAGGGTGAAGATGGTACCAACATGTGCTGTTTGCATACTGAGAATGTTCATAACTAAAAAGAAGAAGATGATGTACACAGAGTGGTGACGGCAGACGAAGGGATCAGGAAGTGAAGGAACTGTCCCAGCTGTAATCAGGTGAACTTGACACCCCACCCCTCCATACAGATGTGTGACCATGGCTCACCGGGACTTCTGCTGTTTCTGCCTCTTCACTCCTGAGTCCTGGTGCTGCTTGGAATGTACTCTCCCTCCCCCTGCCCATCTGAACCCCTCCTTTCTGAGGACCCCAGCTCTGGTCTGTGGTTGATCTTTGCGGGTTTAGTTGCTATTGATGAGCGCTTATCTTATCTCTCCAACTAGATGCATGCTGAGAGTCAGTGAAGCTCTGGAGCCACTTGTGTCTCTGCTACGTACGTGCCGCTGGCTTTGTGTGCAGAAGATGTGGCTGGCAGCGGCTTTTCTTGGTAGCACATGGAGTGTGCAACTGAGGCTGAGAGCCCCTGTCCTCACCAGCCATGTTTCCCATCAGAAAGCCACTGTTCCTGCCTCTGACTTCTTACCTGTCAAATGGTTGGAAAGGACTGTGATTATGCAACAAAAACAAAAGATCCTTACAACTCCATGAGGTTATGAGTCCTGCCATTATATTAATCAGTACCCTTGAAGGAAATCTAATTCAGATGGGCTTAAAGAAAATATAGGTTGTGTAGGAGAGGGTTTTGGATACCTCATATGATCAAAAGAGCTAAGGCAGCCCACAGGGGCAGAAACCAGGGATTCAAATGCTGTCAGTATTTTGCCTCATATTCATTTCTCACTCTGTCCATGTTTCCTTTCTTCTGTTTTCCTTTCCACTCATGTCTCATCTTCTTTCCTCTCCCTCTTCCCATGCCTCCTTTTTTTTTCCCGTTCTTTCTCTTCCCTATTCTCAATTTCTTTCTGGATCATTGCACTATGTCTATAGGGCCATTAACCTGTGATCTCTAGTTGTCTGTGTACTGTCTTCTCAGAACTGCTCTGGGACTTTCCACATGCCCACAGGAAATGCTAGTCCTACATTGCTTTGTTTAGAAAGGTAAGAGCAGGGCTGGAGAGATGGCTTAGCGGTTAAGCGCTTGCCTGTGAAGCCTAAGGACCCCGGTTCGAGGCTCGGTTCCCCAGGTCCCACGTTAGCCAGATGCACAAGGGGGCGCACGCGTCTGGAGTTCGTTTGCAGTGGCTGGAAGCCCTGGTACACCCATTCTCTCTCTCTCTCTATCTGTCTTTCTCTCTCTGTCTGTTGCTCTCAAATAAATAAATAAAAACTATTAAAAAAATAAAAAGGTAAGAGCAGGCAATTCCCAAAATATTGGCATGATTTATGTCATAAACAAATCATGAACCAATTTTAAAATTTTAAAAAATGAAATTAACATTTAAATTGACTATGTTTGTTCTTTTTTTTTTTTTTTTTAGTGAAAATAGAACCCAAAATGTATGGTTGGAGTCTAAAAGGAGGAGGTTCACAATTAGTACAATAAGGGAAGGGAATACTAGGAAGACAAAAGGAGCCATACCCATAACCACTGATAGTAAGAAATGTTTGTAGCATTGATTTCAGGAGTTAACAGCTGCCATAAGAGAGAAGTCATGTTAAGACTAAAAGACAGCAAAAAAAAAAAAAAAAGAATAAATGGTATCCTGTGAAATTAAGCCACCTTGCATAGATGGTATGCTGAGAATAAATGAGTGGAGATGATCTACAAATTCCATGCAAAGACTTGATAGCTTGATAGCAATTCACTATGAAAGATGGAATTTTGCAGAAGGAAATCAAGACAAACGGAACCGTGCGAGACAGCGCGGGGGCTGCATGCTAGAAAATGACAGAAAACACAAATAAATCAACGCACGTGAAGAGTGAGTAGTAACGTCCAGACCAGGATGGAGAAGCATTTTAATTACAAGCAGCCAACAGCTAGACATGGGAAGATGTTATTTGTGATCACGTCTGATCAGACAAATGATGACAAATGAGGAATGGCTGTGCATTGCCCAAAAAAGAAGCTCCATGTTGCTAGGTAACAAGCAAACATGATTCTCCAGTAGACTCATGGAAGAGGGAGGCTTTGAGGAGGCATGAAGTTTCCTGAAGCTTTTCCCTTTCTTTCCATTTGAAGGATTCCTGTGACATATGCTAAGGTTTTAGAATTTCCACCTAGCTTCTTACATCTCAAAGTTATCAGGTTAGTTTCTCGTCTATGTTTACAGCATCCTAAAAGAACCTGGGTTCAGTGAATGGGAGATGAGAAGAATTCAAAACAATATAATTTCTGTCTTATAGGTATTAATTCAGTTTACAACCTTTCACTGAACTTCGGTGAGGAGGGCAGTCTCAGACATTTCAATGTGTTCCAGTAGACACAGCCGAAGCTGTCCTTATTACATGTGGAAAGTCGAACCTTGCAAGTAACTAATTGTGGAATGATATGGAAATTGGCCCATCTAATGCATGCCAAGGAAGATGGCTATGCGAGACATCGTGAAAGAGTCCACAATATTTTACTCCCAGAAGTTCTGGCTTCCCTAAAGAGTCCCAAACACAAATTTCTATCGACTCTCTAGATCTATCCCATGGATATTGAAGGAAATTTGATTTGTGCGGATCCATAGACAAGCACTGTTATGAGGCATCAAATGCTCCAAGAAGGGTGTTCCAGACCCAGTGGAGGGATGGAAGGTGAAAGAGGTTCTCTGGAGAATTTAGCTTCACCCAATAGAGGCTGCTTGTCACCAGAGCCCTTCCCTCCCTGGGCTGTGCTTTTGCCATTGTATCACTGTGCCCTCATCCTTTCTCGTGAGAACATGTACTGTAAGCTCTGCCATCATCTCTATTTAGGCCTTCATTCTGAAGTCCGTTCTCCACACAGCAGCCAAAATAATGTTCTGAAATGCAAATACGATCTCAGCAGTGTTCTACCTAAGCCTCCAATATCTTCCCATTGTTCCTTGAATGAGTTAGCTATGGAATCAATAATGTCAAATGTCTAGCTGCTCCAAAGTTGAGTGGCTTGACACCAGGGCCATTTCTCTGTGAGTTGCGTGGATAACTCTGCAGAACTTGCTTGCCCTGGGCCCTTCTTGGGACCACACTGCAGATTTGTTTCAGGTATGATGGTCATTTCTTCCAGGCCAGCCAGCTCTCACAGGTATATTCTCATGGTCACAGCAAAAACCCAAGAGCAAAGGAAGTTGTACAAGCACGTTTCAAACTCCTGCCCGTGCCATATCTGCAGCAAGCTCTTGGTCCAGATAAGTCACATGCTCAAACCCAAATATGGAGGTGGGAGAGTATGTATCCCCCCCCAGCAGGAAATTCCTAACAATTACAAGATAGTGTAGGTCATCTCTATAGGTCCACTCTGTGTCTCTTCTGGCTGGAGAGTAATGATCTTTGGACATTATGAGCAGTAATTCCATGTATCACGCACTTAGGATAACTTTCAACATCCTTTGTATAGTGTCAAGACCTGACATCATTGGGTTCTTGTGTACGCTAGTGTGGGACACAAACCTCACTGCATTACCGATAAATGTCCTTTCCTCCCATGAATAATGCCAGGCTTCTTCCTGCCCTAGGACCTTCAAGCTGTATTCCACTGCATGGAATGACCATCCAGTTCAGGTCTTTCAAAGCCCAGCTACGGCTGTCTTTCTTACTGTTCCTTCTATAAAAGACCCCACCTTTAATTTACAGATGTTTCCTTGTATTCCTTATGGCCTCAACTTGTTTTACATATTTTTCTAAGCATTCAACTCTACACTAATGCATTAGTGTTTATGCATTTTTTTTTTTTTTTTTGGCTAGGAAATTGCTTCCTACACAGAGGAGGAAGTTCCATGAAATGAGGCATTTAACTTTTCTTGTTTAAATTTGCATCCTAGCATCTAGAACAGTGAGTGACATCTAGTTTTTTTAATGAGTAAGAATATGCACACACAGAAACTCTCCTCAGGAAGCATCTCCTAAAACAGGGCAAATGTACGGAAAGATGATAACCTTTTGCTTCCTCCTTTTTAGCCATTCATTTACTCAAATAATGCATTTCCACCGTATAAAAATAAGAAAATATGAGTATACAAAATAATCATGAAAACACTAGGAATCACCACTAAGGGAATTAGTCCCTATCTTTGCCAGCTTTTTTTCTCTGTGGAAATTTATGCATATGCAATTATTTTTATATGCCCCATGCTGCTTTCACTCCGTGGCTGTCATCTTTTCATATCAACAATCGCGTCTACATCATCTTTTATTAGCTGCCTATTACGTCTTGCACAGCTGGGCCCAAACCTCTTGGTGCTTAAAGATTTGCACACATTCTACTCCTTCCTTAGGATAAATTTTAGAAGCGGGATGTCTGGATCGAAGGACACTTAACTCATTTCAGAGACACAGTGCCAAAGGATCAGGACCTGTTGGCCACTTCTGGTTTAAGTCAATGAAGAGTTGGTGTTGGCATTGTTCCTCATATGTCACGAGGCCTGATGGCTCTGTGGAACCTTTCCCTACACCGTGGGAAATGCTGCTTCAGCTCAAAGTTTCTTTCTCATGAAACCCAAAGCACCCTCAAATAGAATTAAAGGAGCCCGTGAATCCGGGTGGCAGAAGTATTACAGCTTTATTTTCATGAACCGAGATGTTCTTCTACTGCAGACTTACAGGAGAGGCCACTGCAGCGTTGGCAATGTGTAGTCGCTTCTCCCCATCATCCCCATCATCACAGATGTGGCCATGTAGCACTGCAGGTACTGGAGATAGCTCAAAGTCTCTTTGGATGCCCAGCGCCACACTGAAATTATAGCAGCTCTATGATGAGTTGCGAGATCTTGTGAATGCACCGATGAAGGTACACTTACTTGTATTATCACTTCCAAGTTACTCTTGTCAATATCTAAAAGATGTATTTGACTATGTATTCTTCCAAAATTTAGCAATTGTCTCCTGTTGGCATCACACACACACACACACACACACACAGAAATATATGAATTCTTGACATGGTGGTGCATGCCATTTATCTCAGTGTTAGGCAGATAGTTCAGATAAAGTGCTGCCTGCATAAACACAAGTACCTGAGTTTTCATCCCCAGAACCCCAAGTGTATATCCAGATGTTGGGGTAGGGGTCTATAATCTCAGCATGCCTATGGGGAGAAAGGAGGCAGAGAGAAGAACCAGGAGAATTGTCTGGAAGCTCACAGGCTGACTGGTCTGATAAATGTAGTAATGAATAACAAAAATAGAAGAAGATATTCTACTTTAAACAAAAAAGAAGGTGAGGACCAACACCTGAAGTTATCAAAATTATACTCTGACCTCCACACTGTATCATGGCACATACATCCCCCACATGCACACACATAAGAGAGAGAGAGGGGTGGGGGGAGAGAGGGAGAAGAGGGAGAGAGAACAGAAAAAAAAAAAAAAACTTCTATCTTTACTGGCCACTTGTACAGATTGCACATGCCTTCACCATCATCAGTTTTATATTTGCCCAAATATGTGATGTGGTGAGTGAAGTACTTCCCTTTTATGCAAGATTTACACACACACACACAGACACACACACACACACACACTCCCTGGTAGTCAATGATATTTAACAGAAGACTTAAAAATAATAATTTACAAGTGCTAGGCTGAGCTATATTGAAGGTAGAGAGAAAAAAGAAAGATCAGTGATAGCCATCTGTCTCCACTGAAAGCTGGTATTTTGTTCCTCATGGATTTTTGACATTGGCTTTGGCATAGTAAGTCCCTGCATTAGAACCTCGCATATTCTGAGAATCAAAGGGTTTTGGCTCAGCTTGTTTTCATCCCAGTGTGATATGTCTCTCGCTCTCTTCACCTCTTTCTCTATCTTGCTAAATCATTTCCTCAACCTCTGAGGTAAGGGGCTTCCTCTCCTTGTCTAATCACTTATAGAGCTTCATGAAATCCCAGAATCCTATCTGTCAGGCCTGAGTGGGTTCCAGGAGGCAGCGGATTGTGTCTGAAGGGACCAGGTGGCCCTGGTATTGATTGGGGATGGCAGAATCTGATGAAATTTTTAGGCTCCTTTCAGCTTTAATGTCACCAGATTTTACCATATGTTCTTTCTCTGTTTTTATTGTAAATACTCCTGGGATTACAGTCCATTAAATCTGTAACATCATTGTATGAATTAATTTAGCAGCCTGTTTTTCTTTTCACTGAAAGGGCCCTTCACACAGGACCTGGGGGAGGAATCCCATGGAGGAGATGGGGCTCCAAAGTGAGTTCCCCTTCAAAGAGGTCTCATGGAGTTCAGGGCAACAGAAGTGAGCCTCGGTTCAATGATGAACAACAGGAAATTGCCTTGAATCAATCTGAAAATAAATGGGAGTTCAAGCCAGAGCATCCCCTCTTTGAAGAGATGTCAGAAACACTCTCAATCTTGTATCTTCCCCCAAACAGAGGGAGGAGCACCACTGGAATCAGCCGGGTAATTTCTGCTCAGTAATTACACCTGTCACCGCTTCCGACACGGTATATATAAATAGCCAGTTATCTTACTCTGTCTGTTTTTCTTTGCATTATTCTTTCTTCAGCCACAGACTTGGGTGTCTCATGCTAATACCTTACAGGGCACAGAGTGTTCGCAAACAGTGCTGTTAGAACAGAGGCCGGTGTTCCAAAAAGACACATGCACTCCTTTGGCAGGACCTGATGTACCCACAGAAAACTGGTCTCTAACATTCATGACAGGTGATAGGGAGAGACAGGCACCAGGATTCAGTTCCCTCCCCGTTAAGCATGTGTGCATGGATATGTATGCCAGCCATGCTGGGTGCATGATTATTACGTGCACACAGGTCCCTGAAAAGCCATCCCAGGGTATTACTGTCCTCAGGACAAGCAACGACGGAAATACACCAGCACGACTTATTTCCTTATGGTGATCAGTATTACTGCTACATGATGTGGTGGTTCGAATCAGATTTCCTCCATAAACTCATGGGTTCTGAATGCTTGGCCCCCAGCTGATGACAATGTGGGAGGTAGAACCTTGATGTAGGAGGTGCGTTGTTTAGGGTACACTGTGGGGTGTTATAGCCAGAGCCCCTTCATCAGAGTTTAGCTGACTCTCCTGCTGCAAATTTCCACCTGCTGTGGCAGAGGAGATGTCCAGCCTCTGCTCCACCACCTTTCCCTGACTTCATGAAGCTTCTGCTACACACTGTAAGCCAAAAAAAGAAAAAAACCCAAATAAGCGAACCTTTATCCCCACCAGCCAGCCGCTTTTGTAGGTGCTTTATCCCAGCAATGAGAAAGTAACTACGACACAGTATTAAGAATATTGTCTTGTGTGCACATTGTGTTTTTGTTAGGAGCTTAAATGTTTCTCCCAAAGGCCTACTTGCCACTAGCCTGAGGTATTACTGGGAGGTGTGGAAGCTTTCGTGAGTGGGCCCTAGTGTAAGGAAGTGGGGTCACTGGTGGTGTTGGAAGAAATATTTAGACCCAGCCCCTCCTCCATTTTTCTTTGCTTCCTGGTTTCCAGGAAGTGAGCAGCTCTGATCCCTCACACGTCCCTGTCATGGTGTCCTCAGCCACCATCAGTCCAAAGCAACATGACCAAGTGACCATGGACTAAACCTCTGAAATCAGGAACCAGAAATGGACGCTTCCTCCTTTCTGTTGTTCTCCTCAGGTATTTTTGTCACGATGACGGAAAGTTAACTAATGCAGACTTATTTTCAAAGGGATTTGAAACAAATTATTCGGAATACTCCCACCAGGAGGAAGGTTATAATGAGGGTAGGATAAGCCTTGAATTTAAGCAATCTAGAAATGGAATCCAGGCATTTCTACTTACTGTACTAACCCTGGTTGACAGAACGTTTCTTACTTGGAGCCTCCTCAGTTGGTTTGATAAGGATTATAATAATGCCTACCTTGGGGAATTTCTCCAAGGGGAACTTTGCCCTGTGTATTAAGATCATTCTCAAAGTCCCATGTCCTCAAAGTCTCATTAAAAACGCATGGCCGTGAGCTCCGCTCACTCCTAGACCTGATTTCATAGGTTTAGGAAAAGACTTGACGATTAGTTTCTGCCTAGTTCTCGGATATGGCTGGCTGCCATTGCTGTCGGTCCAGACCACATTTTGAAAAGCACAGACTGGTAATAAACTAGGCATTCCTGTTTTATTGTTATTAAGCATATTTCAAATTTCAGACTGTGCTTCGCACAAGGAGGAGTCAGACATGTTCTTTCTCTTATACCACACGCTGGAATGCAGGAGACAAATCTTTCATCTTGCCACTCCCCCCCCCCCCCAACTGTTACCAGAAGAGAAAAGAAAAGCTTATTTCAGAAACAAAGAGCAAGGCTTTAAGGGACATGTGTTTCAGACTATGGAGGAGATGAATCATTGACACACTGGCCCAACCACACTCGTGGCCTGACCGGCCAAGCTCCATACACTGCGTTCTGATGACTACCCACAAACACAGATATGTTATATGTCGTGTGTATTTTGGAGTTGATTTTAAAAGATTCATTCAAATTACGAGTATGGCATTAGCTATAGAGTTAAGAAATGGGTTCATGCAAGATGAGGACCATAAGACTTTAATTTATTCTTTTTGCTATTTTCTTGCAAATCCTTCTTCACACATATATTAGATATATTTTGACTCAGCCCCCTGCCTCCCACCAAATGCTGACTCTTTAGCACGGCTGGCCAGATCATTCTGATGTGCTTGACCTAGAGCTGACAGCACCTGCGAAGAGAGAACCAGGAAGAGAGGGAAGAAAGGGGCAGGGCAAAAGGATATGTGTTGTCACATCTGGGGTTGTCAGAAGTGAGTGGCCATCACTGGAATTGACCAGGGAGACATCAGAGATTCCACAAAGCATACTACCATCTTACATAACCATAACAGTGATTTGGTGAAAGGCAATACATAGTACCATGGTTGAGACACCTTGACACAAAGCAGGAATGTTCTTCAGAGAAGAGGCTCAGGGAAGAAAGAACCACGTGACTTTGCTCTCGGAAGCTTGCCGCAGAGCTCCTGGCTTCTCCATGCGTGGTCTGAAACGTTCTCCTGCACACTTTGCAAGGCTGTTTCCACCTTCACTCCTGGAAGACCACCTCCCAGTGTTCTTCTCTGACTGCTCATTCAGTCTAACCCAGTCCCACCTCTCCGGATGCTTCCCAGTCACCCTGTCTACATTGATCTTCTAAAGTCTTACCTGGTGACCCCTGTGTGTGGTTTGACGGGTGTCATTATCATCTGTCATTAAACCAAAGACTTTGCCATGTTATTCCTCTAACATCAGAAACTTGCTGTGTGCTCAGCCCATGGTGGATGGTTAATAAATATCTGTTGAATTATTCCAGGAAAAATTGGTTCTGTTGAACAGGGGTCTATGCAGAGGTGGTTAATTTAAGTGCTCAAAGGATACAGTCTATTGTTATTAACGCAGGCATATAATTGGGTTCTCTAAGTTCCACTTAGTCTGCAATATGAGGCTAACCAGAGAATTGTCATCTCTGGCTTTGGTAGGAGGCGGATAATCCTCTCCAGTCCTGTGGCTTGGGATTGACCTTAGATTTTTTAGTGTCTGCTTTGAGAATGAAGCGGGAGGCTCTGAAGAGACTGCCATTCATCACTCAGTGCCTTGCAGATGACAAATTCTGATGGGAATGTGGGAGAAGTTGATTTGAAATTAATGTCCTGCATCTGGAGGGAGGCAGCTTAAGACAGCAGATATTCAAAATGCAGTTCCAAAGTATGTCAGATGAATGACAGAGACAAACCCAAGTGTCCTAACTGAGCCTGACTTTGTACCTAATGGCTAATTTGGAAACATCTCTTGAAGCCATATGACTTGGATTTTTTTTTTTTTTCCTTGTGGGAGGGACAGATAACCCAGGACTAGAAAATGTTCTAGATGGCTCATTTGGATGTGAACTTGTAGAACAGGTCAAATAGCAGAGTGCAATTAAAGTCGCTTATTCAAATCACATTCCAGGGCCTATGAGGAAAGGGCTAGTCTCATTCCCAGGCATGAGAAAAAGAGGCTGGAAAAAAAACACTGGTAAAGTCTGGGCCAGGAAGTGTGCTGTTGTGGTGCCTCCTGGGCAGAAGTGCATGGATGCCTCCCCCGCGGCCCCCCCACCCCCCACCCAGGCCTCTGTAGAGACAGTAGGGAGTCGTGGGGATAGCATGCTGGCCCGTGGTGGATGAGTTGATCTCTTGGTTCCTGGTCCTGAGGATTGTCCCCCTAGCCACGGTGAGGTGTCCTGAGTAATGACAGCTAGCGCTCCTGCTGACGCATGCCATCCTGGGTGTGCAGAAAGAAAATCCATAAATCCATGCGGTGGCCATGAGCAAAAAAAGAAAGAAAGAGAGAGAAAGAGAAAGAGAAGGAAAGGAAGGAAGGAAGGAAGGAAGGAAGGAAGGAAGGAAGGAAGGAAGGAAGGAAGGAAGAGTCGGGCTGGAGAGATGGCTTAGTGGTTAAAGCATTTGCCTGCAAAGCCTAAGGACCCTGGTTTGATGCCCCAGAAACCAGGTAAGTCAGATGCACAAGGGGGGGTGGCATGGATCTGGAGTTCGTTTGCAGTGGCTGGAGGCCCTGATGTGCCTATTCTCTCTCTTTCTCACTCTGTCTATCTGTCTCTCTGTCTCTCTCTCTCTCTCTCTTTATCTATATATATATATATATATATATATATATACACACCTATTTATCTATATGTATATATATGCATATATATCAAATAAGTAAGATATATTTAAAAAGCAGAAAATATCTCAATGAAACTCATTACATGTATGCTAACTAAAATAAATAAATATTTAAAATAAATAACCAAAAAAATTAATTGGTTGTGTACCAAAAAAAAGTGTTTGTGGAAATTAAATGATATTCCACAGCGAAGATAGAAATTTCTGCCTAATTGAGTCACTTGACAGCCATGAGTTACTGTTTTGCCTTACTACAATCTCACAACAGAGGCAGCCCCATGCCGATGCCCTGGGGACCCACAGATGGCTGACCTGCAGTGTCAGGAGTAAACATGGAGAGAAAATACCCTGAGGGAGGAAATGTGGTTAAAAAATACCATTAATATTCTTATGAAGCTCTTACTTCCTACCCAGTTTTGCTATGAATGAGGCATAACCTCTAAATTTAATGTGACAGAACGGTAGGGTTTTTTTTTGTTGTTGTTTCATCATTTTTCTTCCTTTTTTTTAATCCTTTTTTGTGATCTCATACTTTTAAGAGTGAAGTTGAGGAGATTATAGATGAATAGTTTTGGCTCAAAACCACTGCAGAGGCTGGCGCTGAGGTGTTGGTTCCAGCTACCGTAGATTCCATGCTTAGTCTGGTTACGGGATAGCAGACCCCGGGGGCTGTTGGCAAACCTCTGCAAACCCACTTCCAAGTGCACGCATGTGGTCCTTTCCACAGATTTGCCTGTGGCACATCCACTCACTTCCTCTAGAAGTGAGCTACCAAAGGGACAGCGAGACAGAGAAGCCGAGAGGGCGCGTCCCCTCTGTGATGGAAAGAGCTTCTGCAGTGTGTGCATGCTCGCGCCAGCACATGCTCCTGCAGTGTGTGTGTGCTCGCGCCAGCACATGCTCCTGCAGTGTGTGCGTGCTCGCGCCAGCACATGCTCCTGCAGTGTGTGCGTGCTCGCGCCAGCACATGCTCCTGCAGTGTGTGCGTGCTCGCGCCAGCACATGCTCCTGCAGTGTGTGCGTGCTCGCGCCAGCACATGCTCCTGCAGTGTGTGCGTGCTCGCGCCAGCACATGCTCCTGCAGTGTGTGCGTGCTCGCGCTAGCACATGCTCCTGGAGGCCAGAGGACAGCCTCTGGTGCCAACATGCTCCTCAAGATATATTTGCATTTTTTTTAAGACAGGGGTTCCCAGTGGCCTGGAGCTCACCAAGTAGCTAGCAAGCTCCAGGGATCCACCTGTGTTCACCTCCCCTGCATGGGGAGCACAAGTGTGTGCCATCATGCCTGGCATTCTGGATGGATTCCGGTGGTTGAGTTCGGGTTCTCTTGCATTCAAGGCAAGCAGTAAGCCAACTGCTCCATCTCCCAGCCTGCAGTTTTCCTTTCTTCTTCCTCCTCCTCCTCTTCTTCTTCCTCTTCTTCTTCTTCTCCTCCTCCTCCTTCTTCTTCTTCTTCTTGACAACTTCAACCTTTACAAGATAGGCAATACCTTAGGACCCATATTCAAGAGCACAGTATTATGTAAAAGCCTGCCTCATCTCACGTAATTTTATTAGATAAAATAATACAAGTATGCCCTTGCAACAAGCTATTGTGTGGATGTGTGAGGACAATTCCATTGTCATGGCTGTGCTGTTATTTCCCTTAAGCAGAGGCTCTCAGCCTTGAACTGCTGTGCACTGGTATTGCGTGGGTTGTTTTAAGCAATGCTAATGACAGGGGTCTCATGCCCAGCAGTTCTTATGGTATCCCTCTGTGCTTCAGTTTAGAAACTGGGATTTTTTCAAGAGCTCCTCACGTGAGACTACCCATATGGTCAACCTCAGGGGTCACGGCTCAGAAGAGTTGCTCAGAAGGCACTTCCCACTGTCATTTTAAAAATATCTTACCAGCACATGTCAACAAATGACTTCAGATCTTATTATACCTTCTGGAGCTCTCAGAGATGAACAAGTTGTGAAATGTAAGGAAACGGTCCAATGAGTCTGTCTGCTTGTAGAGTTGTTGGCACTGATCCGGCTTGGTATGGTGAGATGTCAGAGGGTATCTTCCAAAAATGGGACTAGTTTCAAAGCAGCTGTGACTTGGAACTATGTACTTTGATAAGAGCTAACAGCTGGGATGGTGAATGCAGAGCTTTGCTCACTCACGGTAATAAACCCTTGTGGGGAATGAGGGAAGGATGGTGGTGGTGATGGTGGGTGTCCTGCTATTTACCATTGTGGAATAACCTTCAAATAGTTTATCTAAAAGAAACCACAATACAAGGACAGACTAATGTCAAAGTCAGATCACACTTTTATCCTCACTTGAACCATTACTCGATCCAACCAAAGATTTCCTTTCTTTATGTGCCCAAACATTCCCCATGGGGTGATGGTGAGCATCCTGTATAAATATAACTGATGGAATGGAGGAGGGGCTGTTGGATGAGAAAGTCGAATATCTTCCTTGTTGTTACATTTGCATTGGTAGAAGGGGAAAAATCAGCTGATGGGAGGAAAGGGTTGATTTTGGCTTACAGTCTTGAGAGGAAGCTTCATGATGGCAGGAGAAGTGTGGCATGAGCAGAAAATGGGCATCACTCCTGGCAAGAAAGGGAGCTGCACTCTGGCAAGGGGGGCATTAACACCCCAAAGCCTGCCTCTGAGGGCACGCCTCCTCCAACAAGGCGGCACCTTCCAAACTGCCACCAGCTAGGTTGCAAGCATCCCAAACCCACTAGTTTATTAGGGACATCTGGATTCAAACAACCACACCCCCTGACTTGTGTTGGCAGATATTTAGGAGGGCCAATACTTCCTTGATGAAAGAAGAAAGATGATCACCACTGGGACAAAGCTATCAAATATATAGCCCAAGGCAACCAGATGAAAGGAAACTCTGATGCTAGCAAGTGCAGGTGCCTCAGGCACATTAGCCACAGAGGTTAGACCATGACACTCAAGTACTATACTAGCAAAATTAATACACAGGCCTGTTGTGTGGAGGAGCCCTGGAGTGGTGTGACAGGCAAAGGCATTGATGGAAAGGAAATGGTCCCTGTCCTATTGCAATTGCTCGTTGCTGTATATGGATTGTACAAAGTGCTATCAAAATGACTGTGTCCACCAAGTTCCCTGATAAGTATTACCTTACTTAATTATGACAGTACTCTAGTTTGCTATTGCTGCTTCTGATTTACTTTGTAGATAATTTAAGCAGACAGAAGATAGTTATTCAATGGCATTTAGATGCAATGTGATGGAGCTGGTTTTTTTTTTTTCCAGATCCCTTAACCTCTAGGTATATGCTCTTGAGATCACGTAAGTTATTATGAGAGGTAATCTGCTCAATTCAACTTCAGAAATATATATTTATGTGCACTCGCTGTGGGATAATATTTTGTCTATGCCTGTAATCCTGAGTCTTTGGCTCAGTAGACTCAGAGATTCTAAAAAGATTCTTCTGTTTCCTTGGCATCCTGTGGCCCCTTGATTTTTATGCGTGGAGGGAAAGAAATAAATGTTGTCTACACTGTGTTGTATAGATTCCCTCCAAAGTAATCAGAGTGAACCACAGCAAATGATGAAATAGTCCCAAGTCTCAAACAGTGTTCTTATGCATGAAGAATATTGAGCAGAGAAACCTCATACAATGCATTATGGAGGAAATCATTATGCATCTTAGATGGGCTTTGCTGATAGCTACTCTCCTTCCAGGCTTTAAGGCAGAATAAAACATGTGCTATACACATGTCCAGTGAGAGAACAAAGGGAGAGAGAAGTAATTTAAAATGGGTTACTGTTGGGAAGGAAGGGAGAATTACATAGTTGTTTAGGTCGATGTAATCTCTGAATCTGGCTCCTGGAAGATGAATGAGGTTTCTAGAAGGAGAAAGAAAGGACAGTTGTGAGGGGAACTGGCTTCTGAGAGCCATGCATGCCTCTCTTCCCAACTCTGTGTTCAGCGATGTTCAATTGGTAGCTTGAGAATGGCAGTAGATGCCATCTTAGCCATGGACATTGGTAAACCACACAAGGAAACAAGCAAAACACCCCAGATGAGGCCAGGAACTGAATGCAATGCATTTGAAGATGGCCCAAAGTGGGAATCCTCTGGGAGAAGTTTGGCAACAGGATACCTGAAGGGTAAGATGGATGGAGCTAGCAAGGTAGGATTGAGTCTGGCTCTAAGATCTCTTGAATTATAAGCCTAGGAAGCCTGGTTTCATTTCATAGGTTCTGTACTCAGCAGAAATAACTGTGAGGGGGTGGCTCACTTGGTAAAGTGTTTGCCCTGCAACGTGAAGACCTGAGTTTAATTCCCAGAAGCTACAAGAAAAGGCGGGGCTAGTGGTATGCAGATCACCTGCAATGGAGGCAGAGACAGGCGGACCCCTAGGCACACTGGCTAGATGCTGCAGCCTAATTGGACAGCTTCAGGCCACTAAGAGAACTTCCCTAAAAGGTGGTGGTTAGTACTCCTGATGATGACACTCCAGGTTGTCCTCCAGCCTCCACACCTGTGACGCACATGTTCCTGAGCCAGCACACACTATGAGTACACACTATCACATGCACATATACATGTATATAACAATCCTTGTGATACAATCCCAGTTACTTTACCATGTGGTAATTCCAGTGTCAGTATCGTAATTGGACTGAAATAGCCAAAGGGTAGGAGCGGGTGATGGCTAGGAGGCTTTAGCAGTAAGAACAAACTGGCAGAGACCTGGAGAGGGCCATCAGTTCTACATCAGAAGAGGAATTATCATAGAGATATCATTTTAAAAACTGGATAATTGAAGGAAGTTTTGAAATAAGTTAAGAGGGGCATCCAATATTACTAAATTTACCTAAACTGGGAAATGATGGTGCTATTTATAGAAATGGGAAAGATGGGGTGTGGGGAGGAGTATGACTGAGCCAGAGATGGACATACTGAATTTGAAGTTATGTGAGGCATTATGGAATTCTAGTCTAGGTCTCCTCAGAAAAGTCAGCAATGACTAGGGGATAGAAAGGAAGTAGAGACTAGAGCACAGGAAGAGGGTATAGAGCAGAAGACACCGGGGAGACATTATTATTCTACTCCTATAAAACTTTCCTTAGCTGTGCTGGAAATGTCCGAGAGGGAGTTTCTAGACTGGGTTACTTAAGGTGGGATAACTTGGTTCCTGAACTGGAAAAAGGAGAACGTAAGCTGAGCACCAGCACCCATCCCTACGCCATCCTCCAGATGCACTGAAGACTGAATGTAGCCAGCTTTCAAGCTCCCCACATGTCTTCCCTGCCGTGATGGACCATCACCATGAACTATGAGCCAGAATAAAGCTGTCCTTCCTTAATGTTGCTTCTGGTCAGGTTTTGGTCTCAGCCCTTAGAACAGTAACTTAACAGACTAATGTACTTGTCTGACAAACATCCACTTCCTGGGGGGCAAACCTATATTCTCTTTTCTCAGAAGTGCTCCTGGCTAATGTTTGTTATTTGGTCTGATTATCAACAGCATCTCTATCTACTTTGAGAAGTGTCCAGGTTTGGGTAACTGTGGTCATAAGAACTCTACCTCTTTGTGTGATGGGTCATGGAAGGAAAGCAATAATCAGGTCTTCCTTCTTATAGCTTGCAGATAGGCACAACGATCGCTAATGTACATCGACACAATAATCCAGGCCCTAGAAGACAGGATAGGCAAGTGTCACCACTGTTGCACAGCCAATGAGCACAGCAGACAGGAAGACCAAGTTGATGGGTGACATGGAATATCTTCCTATACCCCTCGATCCTTCCTGACATCACCCTGCTCTTTGCCTGAGAAAACTACTGTGTCTGGGTTGCACCAAAGGATTCCTTTTCCCTGACTTCCAAGGGGGATGACAGACAGAAGACACCCAAGTGATAGGTAGAGAGGGGTGGGGAGATTATGCTTGGCCTGTGGGTGGAGGCAGGCCTCTGTAAAACCACAGTGAGTGGGTGCTATGGGTATTTCCAGTGGCTCTACCTGCCCCTTTCATGGGGTTTGAGATATCAAAGCTCAGAGATGGCTTACCATCAAATTTAAGCATCTTTCCCTTGCATAGACTTCTCTTTTTCTGTTTGTTTATCTTTCCAAAGTAGAGTCTCCCTCTATCCCGGGCTGAGCTGGAATTTGCTATGTAGTCTCAGGGTGGTCTCAAACTCCCAGCAATTCTCCTACCTCTGTCTCCCGAGGGCTGGGATTAAAGGCCTCAACTAGCATGCCCAGCCTCAGACTCTTTTAAGTCGTGGCAAAG
This sequence comes from Jaculus jaculus, assembly GCF_020740685.1. Taxonomy (NCBI): domain Eukaryota; kingdom Metazoa; phylum Chordata; class Mammalia; order Rodentia; family Dipodidae; genus Jaculus; species Jaculus jaculus. Next base: position 8,018,649 of record NC_059107.1, on the reverse strand, counting down.
ACCTTAGCAATGTGTTGATATTGTCATTTGTTGTTCAGTTACTTGGTTAAATAAGGTGTTGTTGTAATTAGGATATATAGAAACTGTAAAAATAGGTCACCCAAACAGGAAACAAAAAAGCAGAAAAAATGAAAACAAGTCCTCCCTAGGAATGGCATGGATGTGTTATCCTAATGCTGGGATGCTAGAGTCAGGAAGCTCCCCGGAGCTCATTGACTGACAGGTCCATTTAGCCTCATTAGCAAGTTTCAGGTCTCAAAAACAAAGAACAGCACCTGAGGGACTGTACCTGAGGGCATCCTGGACCTCCATACACATGTGTGCGCATGCATGTTCACTGGCATATACAAGAATACAAAAGAAAAAAATCACTGCGGTGGTTTCAATGTCAATGGTCCTGTAGCCTTAGGAATCTTGGGGGCTTCCTACTTAGTCTCCAGCAGGCGGAGCCCTATTGGAGGAGGTGTGTCACTTGGGGGCTTATCTTGAGTCCAGTGCTGTGGGGGGTCAGCTCATGCTTGCTGGCACTGGCTGTTGTCTCTCTCATGTGGATGTGTGATGAATGAGACAGCTTCTCCCATCATGACGCAGCTTCCTCTGGGATCTGCAAGCTTGAAATAAACCCTATGCTTCCATACGCTGCTTCTGGTTGGGTGTTGGTCCCAGCAACAAGAAAGTAACTGCAACAAACACCATCTAGAACTATAATCATTATTAATGTTTGTGCCTGCTAGCATCTTGATTCAAACTTATTCTTTTTGGAGGGCTCAGGATCAAACCCAGGGCCTTATGCATTCTAAGCAAGTGAACTACCATTGAGATACATCCCCAACCCCAACTATAACTTGAAATAATGCACTATATTTCATTGCATAGCATCACTATAATTTCAATGAAAGAATTACAGAGATTGAATATTAGATTATTGTCACTTTTTCACTATTATATGATCTGAGGTAAGCAACCCCATGTGTAAGTGTGTGTGTGTGTATGTGTGTGTGTGTGTGTGTGTGTGTGTGTGTGTGTGTGTGTCCGTGTGTCCATGCCCCTAGGAGAATTTCACTTTTAAGGCCTGACATGTCTTAATGCAGTAGAAGTCTAACATGATAAATAGCAATTAATAAGCTAGGTTCCCAGGTCTTTGCAAACTTCCTCAAAGAATGAGCTCCCTGGGGCAGCAGAATTATCTGTTGACTTGCTGAGAGAGCATCGGAACCAAAGCCAGTGGTATCTTAGGAACATAATGTGGTAAACTTCAAATTCTTAATTACATCTCATCTATTACCAAATGTATAGCTGGAATTCCAAACTGTTTTCCTTAGTACATTTAAAATGTGCATTTAGAGAGCATCTGACTTTTCTGTATAGACTCATTTCCTTTTCGGCTTTTTCCAGTTCCAGTTATCTTTTAACTTCCAACTCAGTTGTTCATAGTAATCTTGGGATCACACAGAAAGAAGATCCTAAGGAGCCTCACATTAAACAAAACTACATATATATTGACTGCCCCTCAGCTCAGAGGTTTGCAAGACACCACACTTCCTTTTGCATCCCCACTGACATGAAGCAAACCCCATTTTTCCTGAGCAGGGCAAGTCTAGGTCCCTGCCTGTGCTTCTCTTGGGCTCCCTAGGGATCTGCCTGCTTGCTTTGGCTGTCACATAACAGCTACCTCTTTGGGCTCCATCCATCTTCTTATGGCCAGGGAACATTTCTTCACAGCACTATTATACTCTGTTCTGCTTGGGCCCACACAAGGACACAGACCTCCTCTTAGCTGCAGTAGTTAACACTCAGACAGTAGCATGAACAGAAGATGTTTGAGGGGAGTTAGAGGTGGGGGCTTGCACTGCAGAGATGAGGGAGAAGCGCAACTAAGTTGGGATCATTCCTGTAAAATAGAATTACTGAGGTCACCACTGAAAGCATCCCAGTAGTCACCCGTTTCCTGTGAGCCATGGCCAGCAGCCATGCTGCAAGGAACAATTGTCCCTTAAAGAGTACAACCTTTAACCTGGCCTTTAATACTGATGTCCCTCAATTTTCGTGAAGGTCAGAGTTCTGCAGAGAAGTTGGAAAGTAAAACATGTTTCAGGGATGTAACTGTGTTACCAATGAATGGTCACATTTTAAATATACACAATGCTTGGCCTGATGCATTTGAAATATGTCACTGAGGTGGTTTGATTCAGGTGTCGCCCATAAACTTCGATACCGTGAATGCTAGTCTCCCCGTCTGATGGGAATTGGGAATTAACACCTCCTGGAGGCAGTGTATTGTTTGGGTTGGCATATGGGTGTTATACCCAGTTTTCCCATGCCAGTGTTTGGCACACTCTCCTGTTCCTGTTGTCCTCCTCATGTTGGCCAGGGGGTGTTGTCCACCCTCTGCTCATGCCATCTTTCCCCTTGTTATCATAGATCTTTCCCCTAGAGCCTATAAGCCAAAATAACCCCCTTTTTTTTCCCCACCACAAGCTGTTGCTCTTGGCTGGGTGATTTCTACCAGCAATGTGAACCTTGACCACAACAGTCACTTTGCTGTTTGCTGAGAAAAGTGAGTGACGACCTGCTTTAAATACCGGTCACCGAGTGACTCACCAGCGCTGTCTGAGAACAAGCGGCAAGCCTTCGCGAGAGACAAACTCAAGCTTCACTGTATGTAGCAGTCAGCTCCATGATGCTGGGAAATACCTCCAAGCCAGACAGTTCGTTGGGGGAATGGGATTTATTTGAAACTTAAATGTCCAGGGGAAGTTCCACAATGGCAGAAGACGCTTTACCCTTTCAAAGATCCACACGCACAGAGAAGGACCACGCCCAGCACCACAATGAAGCACCTCAGGAGCCCGGGGAGAGCTCAAGCACTCTGCATGTCTTTATACTGAAAATCAAGATCTCCCTCCACCCCCAATATATCTTAGGGTTGGACCACAGGATATGCACCCAATAAAACCTCTTCTAGCAAGGCAGCTGGTGATCTAAAGCTTTAATAAAACAATCTATTGGGGGCCATCCATCCAAACTACCACCCTGTACAACACAGAAAGTTTCCTTGGTATCCTTCCCCACTCCGTCAATCCCATGCTGGTGAAGCAGTTAAGACGCATCTCTGGTGCACAGTTTTCTCTCAATCACAATGCCACATTATTGAAATATTTCAGAATGCTCTAGACATGTTCCACCCCTAGCTCTTTGCTCCATCTTAATCCCTACTTATTTATTTATTTTTCCTGGTATATACTAATATCTCCCAAATGATTGCCATGCAATGGCAACACACTAAAGATTACTAGAAATGTGCTGTCAGCAATTAATCTGTGTTATAAACCTTGTCATAGATTCTTGTTTGATTACAAATTCTTTGACAACAGACATCTTGGCTTTGTTTTTAATAAAAAATTGCCGTGTAGATTTGGGTGTGATGTGCATGGGTGTGTACAAATGCGGGTGTGGAAGCCAGAGATCAGTGTTGAGTATCTGATCACTTGATGACCCTTACTTTTTTAAGGCAGGGTTTCATTCTAAGCTACCTGTAGTTCTATAACTCTAGAATTTTATAATCCACGCTGCAGCCCAGAACGGTCTCATGCTCAAAGTCATCTTCATACCTCAGCCTTCCAAGTGCTGGGATTACAGACATGAGCCACCATGCCTAGATTTGCTTTCTGTTTTGCACGTGTAGTGTAGTGTGCGTGGTTGGCATATGCATGTGTATGTGCAGATGTGTATGGCATGTATGTGCCTGTACTGTGGCCAAAGAGAGAACATCGGGCGTCTTCACTCTATCACTCACCTACGTATTTTCTTCATATGAACTCTGCCTCTCTCTGAGTCTGGAACTATTAGCTTGATGAGGCAGCGATGCTCAGATTTCCGATCCTTACAGGTCTAGGGCTGTAAGCATGGGTGGCAATACCAGCTGTTTACAAGGGTCAGGGCCTCGTCCTTGTGCTGCAAGTGTCCTTTCCCGCTAAGCCACCTCCCCAACCCCTTCCCCTAACTTTCTGAGACAAGATCCCCCAGTGGAATCCTAAAGTTCACCAACTGGGCTAGATTGGCTAGCCAGAAAACTGTGGGACAACTGCTGTGTCTGCCTCCCCACGGTTCGCATGACAGGTGCACACGACCATGCTGGGCGGTTAACGTGGGCACTGGGGATCTGAACTCAGGTCTCCGTGCTCACACAGCAAGTGCTGTGCCCACTGAGCCATGGCCCCAGCCTCTTTTCCCTTCTAATTTTAGCAGTGCCAAACGCATTTAGTACATGCTGCACTGTGTTTTGTTACTTCCAAGATTCTATTGATTGCAAGACTGTGCCACTGATTCGATAAAAGCTCTTTAGGAAACAAACAAAATACTGACTGCATTCAATGTATATATTGATTGGTAAACTCATCATGATTTTAGAAACATTAATTTATCACTGGGGAAAGTCACCTTACGAAGAGGCAGTGTGGCACGAAGAAACAGGCTCAGTCACACCCCGAGCATGTCAGGGGTCAGCTCTTTTAGCCTTTTACCTAATACAGCAATCTTTCTAAAGCAGGTTGCTTCAACCTACTATAAGTGAGTGGAATTAAGAGGGTGCATCAACTCTAAAATAACAAACAAAATTGTGTTTGCTATTGGTTTTGCTACATGTGTTATGTAGATTTTTCTTAGGCAGGGGACAACATAAGCTGATTGTCAACAGGAGCCTCTTAAAGCCATTATTGACCTTGCCATTCTTAAAAAACAATGACTGCAAATATCCTGGGGGGCAGTCCTTCCAAACTGAGTTAGAATATCAGCAATGAACATTCATGTAATTGTTCGGATTCTGCTGATAAACCATTTCTAACTTGACTTAAACATTTTGTTTGCCAATTGCTCCTTTAACCTCATCTACAATATCCATTTTTAACAGAATAGACATTGACGGGGGTATCTTGACCCATATATGTTGGTTCACTAATATAAGAAAGCTTATTGTGAAACCCACCATGTTTATCTGATTGATGTTTTTCTTTCCAAGTGAATTTAGACTTTTATTATGGTTTGGTTTAACTCAGTGTGCAAATTTGGTGTGAAAATCTGGTGAAAAAAAATAAGCTAATTTGGTGAGGAAGTGTCACATAGTTAGTTTTCAATAAATGGTAACAGTGAGAGGGAGTCAGGTAGCTTTGTTAAGCAGTTAGGGTGACTGGGTCCCTGAAAGTATCCTTGCAGTTTCCATTTTTGTAGAGATCAAAGTAAGTTCTGACTTCTTACGTCTTCCCTAGATCTGGGCTTCCACAAACAACCTGGGCCCCTCTTGGGAGGGAGGCCTTCTTTCCTAGGACTTAATCCTAACATCCTTGATGGTCAAGTTCAGCTCCCGGAACTTGCCATCATGGCTAGCCTCTTCCCGAGAGAGCCGCTAGCCCAGACCAATCAGATGTCTCTCTGGCTACCTGGGCCAGAAGGTAGGGCCACCACCATGAGGTTGTACATGCGTTTACCGGGGGAGGGCAACTTCTCTCTGTGGCCCGTTCCATCACTCGTGAAACTCTAGGTTCTGTTGAATCTCCCTGTTGTCTCAGACCAGCTGGGATAAGATGAGGGAGACTCCTGCAGCCCCAACTTCCCATGTGACCCCTCCACCCCTCCACATGGCAGGAGCTCTTTGTACTTCTCTTCTCTTCTCTTCTCTTCTCTTCTCTTCTCTTCTCTTCTCTTCTCTTCTCTTCTCTTCTCTTCTCTTCTCTTCTCTTCTCTTCTCTTCTCTTCTCTTCTCTTCTCTTCTCTTCTCTTCTCTTCTCTCTCTCTCTCTCTCTCTCTCTCTCTCTCTCTCTCTCTCTCTCGTTTTCTTCCAGGCCCACCATGTGGGCTTTCAGATGATGTGGGTATATTCATTTTCCTTCTCTTGGTTCTGCATTTCCATCAATAAATATAATAATTTAATAATTATCCTTCTTAGTCTTATTTTCTCCCCTCCTTTGGTTAGAAGTAGACTTGAACCTAGAGCTTGGGGTTTAAGTACTTTCCTGAATCCTAAACACTTCATTTAAACAGGACAAATTGATTAAGTAAATGAAAGCTAATATAATTAAAGTTTGTGGAATATGAATTTATGAATGGATTAATTATATAAAATATCATCATGAGTAACTAAAACATGGGTCTAAATCTGAGGGTTCATATGTATGAACTACTGATGCCTTCTGCTGGATTATGCCAACATTTAATACCACGATTTCAGTATAAGAAACCCACACCTTCTGAGAAGGGATCCGTTCAGTCCTCCAACCTGACACCTCTGCATTCCTCTGCCCAGAGAGCACCGACTAAGCACCCTGCCCTTTGCTGGTGATGGAGATGTGTTAGGCTGAAGTGCGACAGATTCCGCAGAAACCACAGCAGACCGGAGAAGTCCATCCCCTGCTTGACTATCACCCGAATGACTGAAATAGAGAAACTTCCATTTCAGGTTCCCTGGAGGTTAGAGTTGTTCTGTTTCATATCTCACCAGGACGGAAGACAGATCCACAGAAATGCATAATTAGTAGAAGGTCTACATTCACCGGGTTCATGGACTCTTAAAATACAAGCAAGGGAAACAGGGTGAGAAACGCTTGTCTGGGAAGGCCCTTCACTCACAGGACATGTGCACAACCCTTGTAAGCCTGACGTGTGTGAGCATCCACCCTGCCTAAGAGGCCGTGAACATCCACTCGCATGCATGCTTCCCACGCATTGCCTGCACAGGAGCTCAGGAAGCGGCAGGCAAAGGAGAGGAAGGCGGGCTGAGTGGCGCTGCCTGGCTGCCGTCATGCTCTGCGCTCTCAAGCGATTCTCCCCGGGGCCCAGGTGACTTCTGGAAATGGAAAGTGCCAGGCGCAAGGTTTCCAGCTCTGAATTTCACACAACTTGAATGCACTGCATCTTCCTGGGGAAAGATTCGTTTGTCGGGAACAGTGCTTTAAGACTAGGTGGCGGTGGATGGCAGGTGTGGGCTCTCGAAGGCAGTATCATCTTTTGGAAGAGTATGGAACCCTTACCATGGCCAACTTATGTGAACCAGTGCATTGGATTTCCTCTTCTTCCAGATACTTTAATTCTTTAATTTCTGTGCAAAAGCAAGGCCTCTCTTTCTTTCTTTCTTTCTTTCTTTCTTTCTTTCTTTCTTTCTTTCTTTCTTTCTTTCTTTCTTTCTTTTAAAAATTACTTCTTGGCTTCTAGTAAGTAATCACTTGGCTATACATCTCAGACACGTGTGTGTTGGTGGCGGGGGAGGGGATCTCAGGAAACCATTATGGATATTTTAACATCATGGAAACCCCACAAGGCATTGACTGGCAGCAATGTAACTGCTTTTTTGCTATAGCTGTTAATTGATGTTATTACTTTAAAAGGTGCTTGCAGGCAGCAAAGTGATTCAAGGCAGGAAAGTGGCAGACAGTGATGAGTATTGGAAAGAATTCCTCAGAGCGCTTGGATTTTTTTTTTTTTTTTTTTTGAGGGGAGGCTAGCACTGAGCAAGAACAGTTCCCAAAGCACTTGTGCCTGCTCTGGGACTCTAAAACCCTTAGGAACAGGCCTGAGCAGGGGGGATGTGGGGAAGAGAGGACATGACCCCCTCACATCTTTGGAGCCTTTTTCAGCTGTGTCAGTCTAGAGTCCTCATGAGGCCTGGAAGGTTGACAAATCTCAGGTGCATGAACTGAGCCAGGGATGATGTGTGAAATCTACTTTTAATTACGTTTTTATTGATTGGTTGTATGTGTGGGTATGTGCATGATGCGTGTGTATGTGGGCACACACATGCCACAGTAGTAAATGTGGAGGTCAGAGGACAATTTCTGTACATATGTGTGCATGTACATGCATTATGTGTGTATGTGGGCACACACATGCCAAAGTACTACATGTGGAGGTCAGAGAACAAAATTAGGGTGTCTCTCTTCTCCTTCCACCTTCTTTCGGGGACAAGGTTTCCCTCATTATTTCCATCCCTGCTACTTACAAGCTGCCTGTTTCTCCCTGGCTCTGCCTCCCATTTTGGTAGGTGTGATGGGGTTACAAACGTGTATGCCACTTTGCATCTGGCTTGATGTGGGCACTAGGGAATTAAACTTGGAGTGGCAGGCTTGCAAGAAAGTGTCTTTAACCACTTATCTGTGGGCTCCTGGGTCCTTGGGCTGGCCCTGGTCTTCCAAGGCGTCCCAGGCAACCATGGTGGTGAATGCATGAAAGTAGACTTCCAGGAGATAGTTTCGGTGAACAGCTCTCAGTTTATTTTCAGGAAAATGGGTTTATAATCAGTTGAGGGTCCTAAGGGAATTGTATGTGCAAGGTTGCTTGGTGTTGCCTAATTAACATATGGGGACATTTATTCCAGCATGTAGGCAATGGGAGGGGGAGGGGCTGTGAAAGGTCCTGGCTGATACCATATAAGTAGTTTCCTAGGCAACTGGCCAAAGGCTACAGTGTTATGGGCAAAGTCTAAGTCTGAATGTCTGGGTATCCCATGCTTGGAAAGGGGTTGGACTTAGTCCTTGTCAAACTTGGGGTCTAACTTTTGTCTGGGGGTCCAGGTTCACTACGACCCTCAAGAATGGGGTAAGGATCCTGGCTCACTTCAACACCCTAGAATGGGGGGTGCTTCTCTGCTGGTCCAGTCTCCGAGATATGGCAGGGGTTCAGCCTGCTGCAACCCCTCCATAGCCTGGTGCCTTCATGTCAGCTTAGATTTGCTTTAACCCAGGGCCCCGTCTGTGTCCCACACTTATCCACCTCTGCAGCCCCCCAAACTCCTTTTTAATGTGTGAAGAATAAGGCATGCCATTGTTGTGAGCAACTCATGGTCTGGAGACTGACTTCCTTTCCTCTCAGTTACGTTCCTCTGTCATCTTAGGCGGGTGGGCTCTGTCAGTGTGCTGTGGTCAGACAATGCTCCCGAAGGAAGGGGTGGATGGACTTCACAGGCGGCTATATGAGGGTGGGCCTGAGGAAGGCTTCCTTTTACTTCACAGTCAAAACAGATGATATCTGCCCCACACATTCCATGCACAGCTCCAAATCCCTCTCCTGTGTGACCTACCTGTTATTGTCCCTATTTAATAGATAAGTTTAAGAGAAGCTCAAGGCATCGGTATGACCACACAGAAATGCAAGCTATATTCAGGGGGATTTTGTGTGTTTTTCTTTGAGGTTCCAAAGTCTCTCTAGTTTGTATGGCTGAAGTGGCAGGATGTGTTACTGGGCATTACAATCATGTTTATATGATCCTGGTGAGGGAGATGATCCAGAGAACTCCATCCCAGATGACTATTTGAATTTTGCTGTCAATTCAATGTTCAAGAATGGTTCACCTCACACAGGCAGGGTCAGAGTCTACTATGTGCCCCCAAATCCAGACAAGTGTGAACATAGGATAAAGGAAAGATGTCAAACTCTGAATGTTAGAAGTGCCATCTAGACAAAGGTTGGCAAAGAATGATTCATCAGCTGGATGTGGTCAGCTCACTGCCTGCTTATGAAAATAAAGATTTATTGAGGCACAGTTGTGTCTGTTTATATATCATCTGTGCATGCATTTGTGTTTGTGCAGAGATGAAATGTTACCATGGATACCATATATTCCTTAAAGCCAACAGTATCTGCTCCTAACTCCTTATAGGAAATACTTGCCTATTCTTATCTAAGGTAGGCTTGAAAAAGATTCAGACATTGAGATGGAAAGTTTAGATGAACAAGAGAGGATTCTGGTTATAAAATTGCCCACCTCCTTTCTCTGTAATAAAAATAAAATATAGTTATCACAATGTCATTAGATGTATAAAAATGGAACCAAGTTACGTGCTGAGCAATCGGGAGGTGATTAAATGCATTGTGGAATGCTGCGCCACCACTAAAAATGTCTGCCACTGAAATAAAACTTACAAACAATGGAAGAGTTCAAATTCTAAACTTAGCTTAACTCTGCTTTTGTGCCAGAAATATAGATGCATTTATAAGATTTTAAAGTGTAGAAGAAAAACATGAGTATGGTACCAATTTCAAGTCGTTGAAGTGTGGCTCACTGTGATTTTTCACTTCATGTCTATCCATACATTCTATTTCCCTACAACGCATAGGATTTTGTTCAATAACAAAAAAAGTTTGATTTTGAAAACATTTTTAAAATCATATGAGCAAGCAGAGTGTGGAAGGCTGTGTGTGAAGAGCAGTGGTGTGGTCAGGGCCTCCTTAGCCAGCAGCCTTCCTCTGAGGCTGTCCCTGCTGCGGGCTCCTGACGCAGGAAGCCCTGCTCCAGATGCATCAAGCGAAACCATTTTCCTTGTTTCCCTTTACTCAGCCGAGACAGGATGACATTTTCAAAACAACTTTAATACTCAGAGAACAAAAAGGTAATAATTACAGAAAATACAATAGGGGCACCGGTTGTCAAGTAGAAAAAAAAACCCACAGAAAACATGCTTCTTTCCTCTAAGGGGCTGCCTTGACTCCTCGTGGAATCTGAACCCGTGAACTCTCCCCCCGCCCCCCGCCACCTCCCCAAGCTTTGTTTGTTGCCTTCAAGTGGAAGACAGTGAGTTGGAATGGGTCCACCTGCCTTTCAGTCAGGTAAAGGTGTCATGTGTCATTTCAGTGCTGTGTTCTTCTGAAGCTGCCATTGGGATTTTCTTCCAGAAGTGATGGTTCAGACAGGTAAGAGATGACAGGCCAGTCCAGAGCCATCGTCCATATCTGCTGTTTGAGCATGCTCTCTTACCAGATGGCAATATGCACACATACTGTGTGTGTGTGTGTGTGTGTGTGTGTGTGTGTGTGTGTGTGTGTGTATCACGTGTGTTGCACCAGTAGAGAACATAGCAGCTCGTCTTCAGGTGCACAATTTTGTTCCTCACATGCAGGAAAGTGGCCCAGCTAAAAGCTGTATTTCACTTCTGATCAAGACACTCCGCCTACTCAGGTGGGAACTGCGGGCTGTGTGGAAGACTGGAGCTTCCTCATCTTCATGTCCGGGCCAGAGGTCCAGCAGGCAAGAGCGTCTGAGTGTGGTGCCTTCATTGGGTTTTTGTTCATGGACGCAATGTGGACGTTCCCTACATTATCACTTTCCATTTCCTTACCTGCAAAAATCGCCATGTCCTCTCACTGTAAGGTTTGGGAGTGCCCAAGACCATGCACACCACTTTGAGGCAAAGGTGACAGGGCTGACTCATGAGAGAGGAGCACAGCCCACCCGAGTTTTCAGGTCGGGCCTCTATAAGGGAAGGAAAAGAAAATTTCCATTAGGGGAGATCATTACACTGAAATAGCTAGGGTGTTACACCAGAACCATGACCATGTGACCTATGAGATAAGGGGGCAGGAAACCATGACCCAGGGCATTGTTAGGCAAAGTGGGGAGAAGGACTGCGTGGCTTCTTGGGGAATGTGGATAATCTACTTCCTCTGCCTCTGTCACCATTCTGCTGGCCATGGTGACTCCATCTTGGGAGCCCGCCCCGACTTAACACCCACCAAAGAAGTAATTCGGCTGTCTACTGGAGTAATGAAATCTTATGTTTGCCTTGTTGCTTGTGCTTTAAAACTGGTCCATGCTCAAACAGATTGAGCCATCAGCTTGGTCTGAGTAAGAAGTCAGACAACGGAGACATTGTTTCTCATGGCTGTATATCCTGTGTGATTTGTCTCTCGCTTAGTCTGTTTTTGCAGTACTGGGATTGAACCTAGGACCTTGTGCACACCAAGCAAGCACTTGTCTACTGGCCTGTGTACTCAGCCCTTTGTTCCTTTGTATTTTCAGACAAGTTCTCACTAAGTTGTGCGGGGTGGTCTAGAACTCACAATCCTGTCTCAGCCTCCTCAGTAGCTGTGACTGAGGGCTTGAATCACCAGGTTTGGTTCTCCTTATGTGGGCTTTAAAAGAGTATTTTATATGTGAAAAAAAATGGATAACTGAATAGATTCGATTCTAACTAGAGAAAAGTCTAAGGAAATCAATCTGGGAACAGTAGGTAGAGGTTACCAACTTACACTATACAAATGAATGTTCCCAGCCAGGCATGGTGGTTCATGCCTAGAATCCCTGGAGCAGGGGCTTATCTGGGCTACACAGTGAGCTTGAGGTCAGCCTGCTCTATACTGTTGAGATTCTGTCTCAAAAGGCTAAAAACAAATCAGTGAATAAGTAAGCAAATGAGTAAATACAAAAATGTAAGTAAAAATATTTTCAGGCTACAGTGTAGCATTGCATTGCATTTGTCTGTCTGTGAAATACCACAGAAACTATTCTAGTCAGGATGAAAGACTATTTTGGGGATGATCATGATGAGGCCTTATGCATGCTATGAAGATTGAATTAGAAGCCTTCTATAATCCCTTCCTTCCTTGACTTTCCAGAGGTAAGACAGCACACAGGAATAAGATTTCTTTGTTCTTCCTCTGCTCGGGCTGTGGGCGATTTTAGTGTGGTCCACACACATCAACGGCCAGCTTGCTTCCTCCTTCCTAAACCTCCTCTCTTAACTCTCCCTGTTAAGCTATATGGAGTACCATCGTAAGAGCTAAAATGCACTAACAGCCCCTGAAGAGTAACAGAAGCCTCTTGGAACTCCATGAAATGCATCTTATTTAAGGATAATTTGGCTGTGAGCTAACACTTTTGCAAAGTTTCTATCCCTGCTCTTCCCTTAAAAGGTACTGATCCTTGAGAATCTTCTTGCAATGTCTAGCCTACCTGTGCTACTTAAATCCCATTTTCAGCATCCAAATTACTTTCTCTGAACCCAATTTATATAGTGGCAGATGGGGGATTCCAAAAGTGAGTGTTTCCATTCACATTGCACAAATCATCATTATGGGAAGAAAGGCAGAAGCAAACTTGGTGACATACTCAGAAATTTAATTTCTGAACCTCTTATCTTCCATTTTTAACGATCCTTCTGAGCTCAGGACAACTTTTTCTCTCTATTTCCAGACATTTAAGTCAACCATTAATGAATTATGATAAATTTACCTTAGTAATTGTGGTGGTTTGATTCAGGTGTTCCCAATAAACTTAGGCATTCTGAATGCTAGGTTCACAGCTGATGGAGATTTGGGAATTAACGCCCCCTGGAGGGAGTGTATTGTTGGGGCTGGGCTTATGGGTGTTATAGCCAGTTTCCCTTTGTCAGTATTTGGCACATTCTCCTATTCCTGTTGTCCACTTTATGGTGGCCAGGGGGTGATATCCACCCTCTGCTCATGCCATTATTTTCCCTGGCCATCATGGAGCTTCCCACTCAAGCCTATAAGCCAAAATAAACCCCTTTTCCCAGACAAGCTGCTCTTGGTCAGGTGATTTCACCAGCAATGCCAACCTGACTGCAACACTAAGCAATATTATAAAACTGATTTGCCTTTTCTTCCTGTCTCTCAATTTTATTATTTTTATTTTTATTTTCTTTTGATATTCATTTTCCAAGCACTACTTGATAAGGACATAATTCATTTCAAGTAATTTATTAGCTAGCTTCAGAATTTTTCTCTTTTTGTCTTTTTAAAATCATGGCACACACACACACACACACACACACATATATATATACACACATATAATTAAAAAACATTTTTATTTTATTTATTTATGAGAGAGAAAGAGGCAGATAGAGCAAAAGAGAATGCTCATGCCAGGACCTCCACCCACTGCAAATGAATTCCAGACTCAAGAGCCACCTTGTGCATCTGGCTTATGTGGGTCCTGAGGAATTGAACCTGAGTCCTTTGTCTTTGCAGGCAAGCACCTTAACTACTAAGCCATCTCTCCAGCCCTATATATAGAATGTTTTACTGAAGTGATTCATTCCTAGTTTAACTTCCTTTTTGCTAACATATTGTATGTTAGTGTTTTCTTGCTGTACTGAAACCTAGCACGTTGTTTTGGCTGCTGTCTGACATAAACACAGAAGAAAAACACAAGATTAGAAGTTCTCCGAATAGTCTGTGGTAGCATATTAGAATTCTATGCATTATTCACCCCTAGGAACACAACACAGTCACAGCAGAGTGTAAATGAGCCCAGAGACGGTGAGGTGCACCAAGCCACAAGGGAAGCTGACAACACTCTATGACTGTAAGTTGTAACATTTTCAGATATCCTGCCGAATGCTTCGCAGTGGTCCTCTGCTACTAATCTATTCAGCCATTCTATAAGGTTTTGCTATTATTAATAAGAGAAGAGGAAAAGAGAAAAAAATATGTATAGGTGAAATATGTGGCATAAGGTTATATAACTATCCAACGAGGAGACCAGATTCTGATGCAGGCAGAACGACCTCTCCTTTGACACTTGGTGGCACTTTTTGTGTCAGAAATACACAGGCTCACTTTATCCTTAGTCCGAAACCTTGCAGATACACAGGAGGGGTTGTGCACACATCTGAATCTCCTGTGTGTACACAGGTCCCTTTCTTCTTTGAATTTAATTTTTAGAATTTAAAAAAATTTACCAAGTAGAAACTTTGTATGGACACATCATATGTTGGTGGTATCATTTCTCTTCTCCCTTCCCCCACTTCACTGGGGGCCCTCCTTAGTGGGATTGCTCGTATTCACCATGGAGTTGTGGGGGGGGTGTTATGAGTTGTGAGAGCAGCAGTCAGTCATTGGGGGGTGGGGGGGCTGCAGGCAGTGTCTCTGGGTATTTCCGCCTACCCTGTGGCTCTTACATTCTTTCTCCCCTTCATTTGCAAAGCTCTGCCTCTAAACAAGGAAAGGATGACTAATGGTTCCTTCTGCTTGGTTGATTAGCATAATACAAATTTCTGCAAATGGAAACCCATTGCCCTCACTAATCTTAACACCCCTACATCAGTAGCTATTTCAAGAAAAAGTAATTCCTTCTGTTATAGGAACATGTAAAGTGATTGCACACGTCTCATCCTAGAACCATCCCGTTGCAACCTGGTTTTGTTCTTGAATTCCGGAAAGCGCTTCTGACCTGAAGCATTTGAAGGGGCTCCTGCTTGGCTGCAGTCTGTGAAAGGTCCTCCTGATCCACCGGGGTGATCTGCTGCAGGCACCAGTCAAAGCCTTGTGCTTCGTGCGCTGCTCTTTAAAGTCAAGATCACACTGCTCTTCT
Organism: Jaculus jaculus; assembly: GCF_020740685.1. Classification (NCBI taxonomy): domain Eukaryota; kingdom Metazoa; phylum Chordata; class Mammalia; order Rodentia; family Dipodidae; genus Jaculus; species Jaculus jaculus. Next base: position 8,003,552 of record NC_059107.1, on the reverse strand, counting down.
GGGTTCATTTTTCTTTTCCTTTGAGGGAAAATTTTTTGCCTCACCTGGTATAGCCGTCACTCACAGGGCCAGTGGCTTCTGACAGCATGGGCTCATTACCCAGGAGGACCCATGATTGTGTCCCAGCTGATTGGATAATGAGAGCATTTCAGGGAAAGACAGTTTCTTCAGCGATCCATTAAGAAAGAGGACCTTTTCTTCATTATGCATAGCTATGAGTGTGATGTCATTCTGAGCTTGCTCAGAATTCAGCCAAAGGAGGGAGAGAAGAAGGGTATAAGAAAGCGGGTTCTTAGTTGTGTAAGCATAAGCAAAGTTTCCCTCACTTACAAATCAAGACTCATTGAATAAACTCTTAGAATCCAAGAATTAGGAGGGTTCTTAATGGTATATCCTCTCACCTGGCATGCAACTTCAGGATTTGCTGGTAACCTGTGTATTTTCACTGTGTGGACTGTTCCACATAGGATTTGCTACTATATACTTGGTAACCCATTTCACCACTGGACAAGCAGTTTCCAGACAGTCTATTTTCCTAATGAACGCTGCCTGCTTAAAGTACCTTCCACTAATCTTCATAGTCTCAAGAGATTCAGAAAAGTCAGCTTGCTTCCTTACCATAATTGAAGATGGTTATTTGCTCTTGATTATTTCAAACACTCTTTCAACTCTATTCAAATGTGAACAGTTTGCTCTGCTCCTCAACCTGCCCACATAGTCTTTTGCAAAGGTTTGAAGCCTGCTGGCCCCTGTGACCTCTTACTAACCTCTTAAGTGCTAGCTGCAGGAAGGCCCAGGAAACTATGTTCAGCCCTGTCATCTTTTTTTTTTTTTCAAAATATTTTTATTTATTTGTTTGAGAGAGAAAGAGCCAGACAGAAAGAAAGAGAATGGGTGTGCCAGGAGTTTCAGCAACTGTAAAGGAAACCCAGACACATGTACCACCTTGTGCATCTGGCTTACATGGGTCAAGGGGAATCAAACCAGGTCCTTTGACTTTGCAGGCAAGCGTCTTAATGACTAAGCCATCTCTCCAGCCCCACCTTGTTGCTTATGTCTACTTATGTTTCCCCACATTGCCTCGTGTGAGGGGAGACTAGCATACCTGCTGGCCATTGTTTCAGCCATCTTAAACTATCCCCTCAGCACAGAATTAATCAGAGCATGCAGACTATCTCTGGACGAGGGTTGATGTACCCCCACATGCATTCATATTCTCTCTGGTCATGACACAGAGGCTGTTTTTTTAATGAGGAAACCTGGAACAAGCCTCTCACTCTGCGAAGCTAAGAATCTATGGAAATTTCTAGAGTATTTTTTTTTTTTAAGGGTAGAAGCTATTTTGCTTCTAACTCTGAGTATTTATGCATTTCCCATTAAAATGCTGACAGTAATGATAAAAGGGGAGAAATGAATTAATCTTTGGGCCTGTGCATTTTAAGTACATTTTTCTTGCTAACATTAATAAGAAATATAAAATTGAATTATAATGTTTTTCAAAAAATGTCACAAATGTAAGTCATAGGATAGAATTTGGTCCAGAAATACTTTAAAAAAAAAAATACCTTCACAGCCGCCTCATTTCCTCCAGTGCTACTCCCTCCGAGTCCCAGTGGGCAGAGTCTGATTTATAGTCTCCCATCTCTGTCTACGTGTGCCAATTCACACATCACTTACACATGAATAAACTCACTTCCGCGAGCATTTTTAATTGATTGATTCGTGTGTCAGTGGGTCCTGTAGGCAGTAGGATGCAGGATGAGCACATCATGAAGAACTAGCCTCATGCTTATGTCCCGGTGGTCAGGAGGAGCAGGGAAGTGTGATCCCGTCCTCACCCATGGTAAGATGCGTAGACAGCACTCCTACGCCTGGAGACAGATTAGTGAAAGAAAAGGCCGGTGGACCTAATTGCAGCTTTCCATGACAGGGCAGCAGCTGTAGCAGTTACCTTTATGTTGCCAGGCAAAACAACACCCAACCAGGAGCAGCCAATGGAAGGAAAGGCTTTATTTCTGCCTCGGAGTTTTAAGGGGGCAATTTCATCATGTTGAGAAAAGCATAAGAGAGAAGACAGCCCGTGTCACTTCTACACACCTCAGGAGGGAAGAAGTAAGAGAGTGGGGTCATTACCACTGGCAAGGGGGGGCTGGATTATAAAGTCCCAAGGCTCGCCCTCAGCAATGCAGCCTCCAGCAATGCTCTGTCTTTCAAAGGTTCCACCAGCTGGAGATTAAGAACGAAGCTTAATTAGCAGCACATGAAGCTATGGAGGACATCTTACATCAAAACCAAAGACCCAAAAGTCCCCAGGACCCCCCCCCCCCATTTTTATGCTTAGATTCCTGGAGTAAAGGGCAGCTCTGTAGAAGCGTGACTGGACACTAGGGAAGATCTGACAGTGACACGCCACCAGAGAAACCCAGAAAGGGCTGTTTAAACCTTCCTTGACCTCCATTGCTTTCTTCCAGGTATGGACAATTCCTCTTCTGGAACGAGGGTTTTATGACCTACTTGCAGATAAGGTTAGTCCGAGCACTGCTCTGTCACAGAAAGATGGGGGGAGAAGTGTAGCATCATGGTTCATGTGTCTGTGGTCTTCACTGGAAAGGATGAGTTCAGGCTTCTGTGTCATGCTCCATGGGGAGAACGGCAGATGGAGCCCAGTGGGATAGGAGACGTTTGAAAAGGACCTTACTGCTAAGGCCTTCATGAACCCTTTAATGTGAAGTAACTCAGCATGCCAAAGAGCTGTCATGTGGGGCACCATTTTATAAGCTCTCCATTTAGGAAGAGGGAGTATGGACAATATAATTATCTAAAAACATAGGATACAGACACCAAAGAGAAAACAACCCAGGAAAGGGATATGGAAAGTGCTGGGGGACCACAAGGTTGTATAGCTGGAAAGGATGTTAAGGCAAAGAGTTAAATTGATTTGTTGAAGAGTGCATCCCCTAAAGAGGGAGTGGTGTTGAGTGTTCAAGGAGGACCTGCCTAACTCTGTCAGAGCAAAGTGACCGATGTTTGAAGTAACAGGGGCAAGATCAGAACAATGGCAAGACCAGGCCTTTTGGGTGCTAAAGATCTTTGTGAGGACATTGTGTTTCACTTGAAAAGAGACTGAACGGTTTTGGTTCAAAGAATAACAAACCTGGGCTGGAGAGATGGCTTAGTGGTTAAGCGCTTGCCTGTGAAGCCTAAGGACTCCGGTTGGAGGCTCGGTTCCCCAGGTCCCATGTTAGCCAGATGCACAAGGGGGCGCACGCATCTGGAGTTCGTTTGCAGAGGCTGGAGGCCCTGGCGTGCCCATTCTCTCTCTCTCCCTCTATCTGTCTTTCTCTCTGTGTCTGTCGCTCTCAAATAAATAAATTTTTAAAAAAATTAAAAAAAAGAGGAATGTGCTAAAGTTCAAAACATGATGTAATTCACCTGTATCATAAAGAAAGGGTAAAAGGATAAGAACTGAAATTAAGTAATTCCATTATTATTTAAAAGAAAAAAGAATAACAAACCTGAACGGTATCTCTCAGGACCCTGATAGCTGCTGTGCTCAGAATAGGCTGAGGAGTGATCAGGGAAGCAACAGGGGACCATGTAGAAGGTCTGTAACCCATCTAGAAGGAAGGGGGGATTACAGGGAGGTGGACGTGGGTGTCTCCTGCATGATGTTTTCTAGGATGAGTCCTTGGAGTTGCTGATGGGCCAGGTTAAGAGTGGTGGAAAGGACAAAGTGGAAAATCAAGATGTTACCAGGTCCTTTCACCCTGAACTGGGAAGAATATGATTACCTCATACAACAAAGACTCAAAACATTGACAGGAGTTTTCAGCAGAGGCAACAAGTTAAAACCTAGGCATCATTAAGTTTGAGATGTCATCCGAACATTATTTCTAAGAGTTGTTTCATATTTTATACTGTGCATATAGACTAGTTAATTTGAACATCCTACAGCTGCTGAAATCCCGGTTGTTCTGAGACTTGTGTGAGTATAAACATCCCTACAATATTTTTAGAAGGCTGGATTCTTACTGGAAATTCTTAGGTTTTAAAAACCTCATGATACATAAGGGAGCCCTTTTGTTCCTTTGTTCCTGTTTTGAGAAAGTGTCTCACACTGTGTCCCAGTCTGGACTGGAATTCACTGTGTAGTCCAAGCTAACCTTGAACTCATAACTCCCCTGCTTCAGTGTCCCACGTGCTAGGATTCGAGGCGTGACAAAGCAGGCCTGTCTGGAAGGGTCCTTTCTTGACCACTTGTTAAACACTTACAAGTTATCACCTTGACCCAGTTAGACTCTGCATAACATTTACCATAGCCTGATAGCTTCCCTCATGTATTTATTGTCCATCTGCCTCCCTTACAACATTGCTGTTGTAAGAACAAATATTAATCTCGCTTTGTGGTTGGTACTGAACAGCTACTGGGTACTCATTTCATATTGACCTTACATACACAGGTCTTTATGCATGCTGCTTTTGTTTGCATAGGATAGACTTATCAGAAGTAGCACTGCTATGACAAATTGAATTTTTAATTGTACTCATATTTGTCAGATTAATTTCTGAAAGATGAAAGCGATCTGCTCCCCCCACCATGAGTGTTTGAAAGCAGTCATTTCCCTAAACCTATTGAAGGGCAGTGTGATCTAATCCTTTGATGTTTTTGCTTCAAAACTATTTAAAAAATGTTCAATCTCTCTGCTTCTAACACCTTCTGATAGCCAACAGTTTTAAAAAGTGAACTCATAAGTGAGGTAGCAAACAATCTGTTTAGGTCTCTTTGAAACAGTCTTACATATTGTGCTTGCTTTCAACTTGTAGGGTTTTTTTGATGTTGAGAGCATAAGTGGCTTGTCACAGAGAGGTTTCACTCTTCAGCTCATTTCACTCTGTTGCCATCAAACTGGAAATCGCAGAGAGCATACAGTGTTTCTCATTAAAGCACGTGGCAGAATCTTTTTCAGAGATATTTATGAGATGAAGTTCTATAAATCCACATTTTAAAATGCATGCATGTTGGATCATTCTGGGAGAAGTATGTGAATAATGGGTTAGTTAGTGCAATAAATGTTGGGTTCATGTTGAAAATCATTTACTTTTGAGTGAAGTCTATGAGTTTGTGTGTGCCTTCTTGCAACATCATTCCCTACATCTCATTAGGAAGATGTGGTCATTGGTTTTGACCTCTTCAATGTTCTTTGGAAAGCCTTCTCCCACACCCTTCATGAATCAGTTGTCTCCCATAAACTCATGTGTTTTGAGTACTTGGCTCCTAGCTGAGGGCAACTGGGGAGGTGGAGCCTGGCTGGGGGACTGTGTTGTGACTAAGCTTAATGGTGTTCTTCCCAGCTCCCCCTTTGGTAGAGTGTGTCTCACCTTCGTGCTGCTATTTTCCACCTGCTGTGACCGAAGTTACGTCCTCCCTCTGCTCATGCCATGCTTTCCTCTGCCGTCATGGAGCTTCCCATCAAAACTGTAAGCCAGAATAATTATTTTTTTCCTCTCATCATCTGCATTTAGTCGGGTGCTTTACCCCAGCAATAGAAAGTAATTACAACAGTAAGGAAGCTTGAAATTCTATGCCTTCCTCTTGCCATTTGCTGCCTGCTTTGAGTCTCTGCTTTCCAATCCAATTATGATATTTTCTTCCAGCTCTGGAGTCAGATATGTTGGAAAGAAGGTCAAAACCAGGCTGAGATTCCAAGTTCAAATGCTTCCTGCCACTGCTTTCATTTATGTGATGTTAACCAACCTCCCTGTTCCCATGAGTCCAGTCTTTTCCAGCATAAATGCAGGCTGAGTAAAGATATGTTAACAAGATAAGTGTGCTTGCAGTGCTAACAGCTCTCCAGGCTCCTACTATCCCTGGAAAGAAAATGTTGTCTAAAAATCTAGCAGATCAGGCCAGCAGCATCACTGGTCGAAACCTGAAAGCAAGTGACTGACAATAGAAGGTCTGTCCTCAGTCTCTCATTCATAATTCTAAGCTGGAAAACCTTTCCAAACAACAAGACCTCATGTGAACTTGCCTCACGGTAAACCTGACCTGAATTAACTTGTGGGTGTTTATAGTCTTGATTTATTTTACTTAAAGTGAATTGCCACACATTTCTGTGCAGAGATCATAATATCTGTGGTTATGAGGTGTGGCTGGGGCCTCACAGGAGGTGGCAGTTAAAACAAGATTTATTTATTTATTTATTTTAGCGAATTAACTTAGAGTTGTAAACCCCAAGGATTTAGAGAAGGAACTTCTAAAATCAAATAACATATAATAGTCATTTAGAACTATATTTCTAGGTCTGGGGAAATGGCTTTGTGAATAAGAATCCAAAAGTGTCTGAATGTCTTGAGATTGATCCCAGGAACCAATATAAAAAGCTGGGTATACAGACTGCTAACTCCAGTTCTGTGGGAGGAAATAGATAAAAGAATCTACTGGGCTTTCTGGTTAGCAAGTCTGGTTGAAACAAAATGGAACCTCAGGATTCAGTGAGATACTCCCTCTCAAGAATACAACAGTCTGAGTTCCTGTGCAAAAAAGACAATGAAAGTGAGAAAACTCTACCAAGGATGTCTAGCCCTATAATGGAAGCCTAGTGAAATCAAAGATAAATCAACATGAAATTCACACCCAAATGAAAACACAATAACCAATAAGACTTTGATTAAAAAAAAATGCTGAACTTGAAGCAAACTATCAAAAACTTAACAATTATAACAATGAAATTGAACAGAATCATCTAGCGTGTTCACCTTTTGACAGATTGAAGAAAACGTTAGAACCCTCCAAAGAGGCATGAATAATTGAATATAGGTCAAGAAATGGAAGATCTCAACAACCAGTTGATTAAGTTTAATGAAGACTTGATCAAATCAAGAATGAACTACAGGAAGCACCAAAAAAATCAGAACTTGAATTGAAATTGTACCTCAAAAAAGAGATGGGCACAATGCAAACTAACACAAGAGAAACCAAAAGTCAAACAGAAATTATCAAAACCTCTCTAGAAACACTCACCAACTGGTTTACTCATGTGGAAGCATAACCTCTGACCTGGAAGATAAGACAAAGGAAATTGATTGGAGGCCAAAACGTTGCTAAGTTCAAAAAATCAAATTAACAGAATATGAGGGAACTGTGGGACACCCTAAAATAAAATAACTAAACATTCAGATCATGGGTATACCAGAAGGAAAGGAAATCCAAACCAGTAGCATAGAGAACATATTCAACAAAATTATTGAAAAAAATGTTCTGAATTTTGTAAAAAAGAAGCCCATCCAGATACAAGAAGCCCACAGAACACCAGACAGACAGGATCAAAGAAGAAACTCTCCAAGACACATTATAGTTAAAACCCTTAACAATGAAAACAAAGAGATAATATTAAAAGCAGTAAGAGAAAATCAATTCACAACATATCAAGGCAATCCTCTCAGAATTACATCAGATTTCTCAATGGAAACCCTGAAAGCCAAATGGGCCTCTAATAGACCACTTCAAAGTCTAAAAATATATGGCTCCCATCCCAAGCTACTTTACCCAGCAAAAATATCCCTTGTAATAGATTGTGAAAGAAAAACTTTTCATGAAAAAGTCAACTTTATGATTATATGAACACAAATCTAAATCTACAGAGAATACTTGAGGGAATACTCCACATAGAACAGTCAAACAACAAATCTCAAGAGCCAACAAGAAGATCACAATAACCAAAAAAACCAAACAATCAATCAAACAAACAAACAAACAAACAAAAAAAACCCAAAAAAACCAAGCTCAAAACAGTACATAACACAAGAAAGCACCAAACCCCATAAAATACCTCATCATGGCAGGGATTAGTTGAAACCTCAAAGTAATAACCTTAAATATTAGTGATCTTAACTCAGGTTGTCAGGATAGATCAAAAACTGGGCTCTTCTATCTGGTATTTTCAAGAAACCAACCTCACCACTAAACATAGATCCCTCCTCAGGGTGAAAGGTTGGAAAATGATATTCCAAGCAAATGGAAAAAAAAATGCATGTATTGCAACATTAGTATCTGATAAAATAGACTTCAAACCAAAAGTAATCAAAAAGAACAAAGAAGGCCACTTCTTACTCATCAAGGGAATGATCCAACATGAGCACATCACAATCATAAATATATATGTGCCAAACACAAGGGCACCATAGTTTATAAAACAAAACCTACTCAATAATAAAACAGAAATAAACACCAAAACCATCATAGTCAGTGCCTTCAATACTCCACAATCATCAATAGACAGATCATCCAAGCTGAAAATCAACAGGTAAATAATAGAGCTTAACAACATCATAGATCAACTAGAGCTAATGAATATCTACAGAACTTTCCACTCCATCTCTATAGAATACACATTTCTTTTTCAGCACCCCATAGGACCTTCTCTAAAATTGACCATATTTTAGGCCATAAAGCATGCCTCCATAAAGTCAGGAAAAATGAAGTAATTTCCTGCATCATGTCAGATCACAATGCTTTAAAAATAGAAATTAACAACAAAAGACACATCAAGAACTCCACAAGCTCTTGGAGACTAAAAAACACACTTTTAAACAAGGACTGGGTTATGGAAGAAATCAAAGTGATATCATAAAATTCTTGGAATTGAATGATGAAGACACAACCTAACAAAACTTATAGGACATAATGAAGACAGTCATAAAAGGGAAATTCATAGCCCTAAATGCCTTCATTACAAAGACAAACCTATCCCAAATCAATGACCTGATTGTCCACCTAAATGCACTGGCAAAACAAGAAGAATCCAACCCAAAGATGGAAAGAAATAATCAAGATTGATTAGAACACAAATTAATGAATTAGAAACTAAGAAAAGAGTTTTAAAAAAATGATGAACGAATAGCTGGTTCTTTGAAAACGTAACAAGATTGACAAACTTCGGGCCAAATTGATCAAGTTAAAAAGAGAGAGAGAAAGAGAGAGAGAGAGAGAGAGAGAGAGAGAGAGAGAGAGAGAGAGAGAGAAGTCTCAAATAAACAAAGTCAGAAATGAAAAAGGAGAGATCACAACAGACATCAATGAAATTGGAAGAGTCATAAAGGTATGCTTCCAAAACCTCTATGCCAGAAAATTAGATAATCTGGAAGAAATGGATGAATTCCTAGACACATACCACCTACTAAAACTAAACTCAGAGCAGATTAATCTCCTAAACAAATCTATCATATCCATGGAGATTGAAAACGCAATCAAAAGCCTCCCCGAAAGAAAAGTCCAGGACCAGATGGCTTCTCAGCTGAATTATACCAAACCTTCATAGAAGAACTGAAATCAATTTTTCTCAAATCTTCCACATAATTGGAGATCAGGGAATCCTCCCCAAAACTTTTATGAAGCTAACATCATCACAATACTAAAGCCGAACAGAGATAGAACAAAAAAAGAACACTATGGGCCTATATCCTTAATGAACTTAGATGCAAAGATCCTGAACAAAATCTTTGCAAACTGAATTCAACAACTCATCAAAAGCATCATCCACCTTGATCAAGTAGGCTTCATCCCAGGGATACAGGGATGGTTTAACATATGGAAATCTGTCAATGTAATATACCACATAAATAAACTGAACCAGGAAAAAAAAACATATGATCATCTCAATTGATGCAAAGAAGGCCTTTGACAAAATATAACACTGCTTCATGATCAAAACAGTGGAAAGAATAGTCATGGAGGGTTTACATTACAATTCAACAGAGGCTATATATAAAGCTCCTAAAGCCTAATACTTCATGTAGAAAAACTCAAGGAAAACTCAAGATCTCCCACTGAGATCAGGAACAGGACAGGAGTGCCCACTCTTACCACTGCTCTTCACTGTAGTACTAGAAGCACTAGCCCAACAATAAGACAGGAGAAAAAAATAAAAGGGATTCAAATTGGAAAGAAAGAAGTCAAGCTATAAGTGACCTGAAAGTCTCCATCTCAAAACTTGTAAAGGTGATAAATTCCTTCAGCAAAGTAACAGGAGACAAAATCAATTCACAAAAAAATCAGTAGCTTTTCTATATGCAAAGGAGAAATTTACAGAAAAAGAAATCAATAAGGCTGTTCCATTTTCAATAGCAACAAAAAAATTAAATACCTTGGAATAACAGTAACCAAGGGTGTGAAAGACCTGTATAATAAAAACATAAAAACACTCAAGGAATAAGTAGAGGAGGACTGGAAAAGATGGAAAGACTTCTCATACTCCTCTATAGCTATAATTAATACTGTGAAAATGGCAATTCTTCCAGAAGGAATATACAGATTTAACACAATACTAATAAAAATACTAGCATCATTCTTCACAGAGATTGAAAAAAAAAAAGATCTTAAAATTCATATGGAATGGTAGAAGGACTCAGGTATCCAAACATATCATCAGCAAAATGAACAAACAAACAAAACACCTCTGGGGGTATCACCACACCTTATCTAAAGCTTTATTACAAAGCCATAGTGGCAAAATAGCATGGTACTGGAATAAAAACAGAAACATGGACCAATGGAACAGAATTGAACACCCAGACCTTAGGGCAAGCAACTACAGCTGTTTGATCTTTGACAAAGGTACCAATAATGTAAGAGAAAAGACAGCATCTTTAACAAATGGTGTTGGACAAACTGGATGACCATATGTAGAAAACATGAAATTAGACCCACTTATTTCACCATACACAGAAATCAAGCCCAAATGGAATAAAGATCTCAACATAAGATTTGAAACTCTTTAACTACTAGAAAAAAAAAAAAAAAAGGAAGTACTCTCCACAATATCAAACTGGGAAAAAGACTCCCTGAACAAAATCCCTGTAGCCAAGGAAATTAAAAAAGCAGCTTCATGAGGTCTCATGAAGTCAGTGAGATCTCATGAAGCTGAAAAGCTTTTCCACAGAAAAACATACCATAAGCAGAGCCAATAGATTACCCACTGAATGGAAGAAAATCTTTGCAAGCTATGCCAGGGACAAAACTGAATATCTAGAATGTACAAAGAACTCAAAAAACTAAACAATAAAAAAATCAAACAACCCACCCCTAAAGTGGGGCAGAGAACTAAATAGGGCGTTTTCAGAGGAAAAAAAATCATAAATGGCTGACACACATTTAAGAAAATGTTCAACATTCCTACCTATTAGCGAAATGCAAATTTAAACAACTATGAGATTCTACCTTACTTCAGTAAGGATAGAAAGCATTAAACAATCAAATGAAAACGAATGTTCTTGAGGCTGTGGAGAAATAGGAACACTCTTTCACTGTTGGTGGGAATGTAAGCTGGTAAAACCACTGTAGAAATCAATATGGAGACTCCTGAAAATATTAATATAGAGTTACCAACAGACCTTGTTATTACCTTATTGCGCATTTACCCTTAAAGCTTTACATTGCAGTTCAGAGATATTTACTCAGCCACATTTATAGCTGCTCAATTCATAATAGCTAAAAACTGAAATCAATGTAGGTGCCCATCTTTGGATGAATGGATAACTAAATCTGGTATAACTACTCAATGGAGTTCTACTCAGCAGTAAGAAAAATGACATATTGAAATGTGTAGAAAAATGAAACTTTGGAATAGATCATTCTAGGTGAATTCCCACAATCACAAAAAGATAACTGTTGCATGATCTCACTCATCTGCAGTTCCTAAACTGGATCAGCCCAAGTTGCTGACATAACTGAATGGCATCTTGAGGTTTAGACAATAGGGAGGGTAGGGCTTGGGGGAAGGGAAAGGGTGGTGGGGGGACACAAAACTGAACCCAAGTTGAACTGTTATCATAGAATCCGATAACCTGGAAGTCAGACTAAAAAGTGGAACCCTCAAGAGGACCTTAGAAGGATCACCTGAATCAAAAGGCCCTGGAGAGGGTGAGATAAAACCTAATCTCAAATTTCTCCTGTTTCTCTTTCTTCTCTAGCTTTTTCTTTTTTCTTTTCCCTTGGGGCTGGCCTATAATTCCCTGTGCCAGGATGTGGTCTGCATCCATAATGAGCTGTTGATCAGGGAGACCTACTATATCTCCCAAAACAAAGAAGACAGGCTTCCGTCAGAACACGCAATTAACCATCAGAGGTTACTGGTAAGACCCTACTGCAGAAGATGCCATATGCTGTTGGCAAGGGCCATGGAGAGACCTGGTTGGAATCCAGAGGAGAACCAATCCCCAGACAATTAGCCAATCTAGTGCTGGAAGGTGCTACCAGGGGAAAGTGGCCAACATCTGTCCAAGGAACTCACAGGCTAAGTGACTCAGAAGCAAACAACCTGATGTGATTCCCACACAAGTACAACCGGGGCACACAACCATGGTGGGTAACCAGCTGCTCTTGGATTGTCTAACAGATCCACTCAGTGGAAAGGAAACCATATCTGTAACTGGCAAACAAGTCAGAGTCGTATCCAGATAATGATTCTGCTTTCTGTTGTCAAGCTCCTACTAGCATTAGAGTATAAGAAGGTCTATACTCTTTTAATTCTCTCTAAATTAATAATGGCCATCCCATTTAACCAGTGCTGACTTCATTTCCTATTGGAGAATCTACTTCTCTTTTTCAGATGGGAGCTGGACCTGAGGAGATTAACGACCGAGTGCACGTCACCCTGGCCCCAGCTGAAACCACAGAGGAATTGGGAAAATGAGAATGAGCTGTTTTCTTAGTGAAGCTGATATCAGCCCAAGGGTGAAGGAGATAGACACTGACCCTCAACACCTACCAAACCAGAGATCCAGAGCTCCTAAGTGCCCATCGCTGAAGTAGACTTAAAATGCACCCAGTTTGGCTAGGAGAATTTTGTGGAAGAGGGTGTAGAAAGATTGTTAGAGCCTCAAGCTGGGTTATGGTGCATAGAGACATTGCCTCTCCCCCATAATGCATGGCCCACAATCCCCATGGGGTTGACCTGCATCCCCAACAAGGAAGGCCTCTTAAAAAGAGGGGCAGGGAGGAGGGAAAGGATGGTACCAAAATGTGTTGTTTACATACAAAATATGTCCATATCTAATAAAAAGTTGCTTAAATAAAGGAAAGCACAACATGGAAAAGCAGTAGAAACAAACACCACCCGTTCTTCTCCTCTGGCCTCTCTCTGCCCATGTGTGCATGGGGCATGAGCAATGGCACAAATGCTTGTGTACACTATATACACACCACACCACACCACATAAACTACATATGCACACATAAAAGAGTGATATGCTTCCTTTTGTTAATATTTTATTTATTTACAAGCAGAGAGAGGGAGAGAGAATATGAGAGAGGCAGAGAGAGAGAGACAGAGAGGGAGATTGGGCACACTAGGGACTCTAACTGCTGCAAATGAATTCCAGATGCATCTGCCACTCTGTGCATCTGGCTTTACATGGGTTACTGCAGCACAGAACCCGAGTTGTTGGGCTTTGCAGGCAAGTGCTTAACCACTGAGCAGTGTCTCCAGCCCAAGAAATATTATTTACAAACAGCCTGCAGGTTGAAGACAGGATCATAAGGAATATTGGGATATGAATTAATCAAATAAAAAGGAAAACATTACTTATGAAAAGTTGTGGGATTTAATTAAAAGTGATCAGAGGGAAATTTGTGGGTATACACATATACAGTAGAATTCCAAGCTTAAATTTAGTAAGTTGATCAATCATATAATCATATAATATAAGTTAGAGACAGGAATAGCAAAATTAAATGTAAGACTAAAGGATAGCAGCTGAGATTAATAAAAGAGATTATAAATATTCAATAGGAAGGATCATCACAGGAAAACACTGTCTTTGAGATACTACTTAAGTCGATAAACCACCGGTGAGGCTGATCTAGATAAACAGGTAATAAGAACCAGGAAATCATTACTCTCCATCATGTAACCATTAGGATAATGAATCAGTATAAATACTTTTTTTTCTAATAAACTTAAAAGAAAAGCATTTTAAAATTGACACAAAAAAGAAAATGGAATAATTTCATGCTTAGTAATTACATTTGCATTTAAAACATTTCTACAGATAAGCTCAAAGCCTAGATGGCCTTACTGGAGAATTCTCCCACACGGTTCAGGGGGAAAGTGATGTCAGCCTTAAAAAGGATCAGCTCAGCTCATCAAACCATTTCATTCACTTGGAAAATATTTTGTAAAACATAACAAAACAAAACCCTACAGATCAGGGGTTGGGGGTGTTGTCTCAGTAGCTAAGTGGGTCAAGTGTTTGCCATCATGGCATGAGCGCCTGGGTCCAGAACCCCATCGTTCACAAAAAGAGGTGGACGTAGCAGTGCTCACTCATCATCCCCGTGCTGGAGAGGTGGGGGTTACCCTTGGGGCTTGCTGGCCAGGCCCATAAGTTTTAGATTCAGTGGGAGACCCTGTCTTTAAGAGTAAGTTGGGGATAAAATGTGGTGTCCAATCATAGTAAAATGCCAAAGTAGGAATAGATGTTTCTAGATATTCCTGAGCTCATAGTGTATTCAAAACACACACACACACACACACACACACACACACACACACACACACAGGTGTTACCATTCTTTTTGGTGGAATGTTGAAATTTTGCCTTTGATATGGGAGGCAGTGTAAACATTTCCAGTAGCAACACTTCTGCTTAACATTGTGCTCATGTCTCAGCCTGTGTATGACGGCCAAAGCAGAGGAGCACAGGGATTTTAATGTGAGGATTCCAAGTAAACTAATAAGCCCTGAACTGATTATGCAACATTTGGCCAGATATGTACAAAACCAAAGAATCTGTGGGTAAATTACTAGAAATAAAATAATTTGGAATCCAGAAATTGGTTGAATAAAGAAATCAGCACACAAAAAATTGCCACTTATTTACCCGAACAAAAAAGTCTATTTTATACACTTTTTAATTTAATTTTTATTTATTTATTTGAGAGAGAGAAACAAAAAAAGGGTGCATCAGGGCCTCAAGTCACCACAAATGAACTCAAAACACATGCACCAACTTATGCATCTGGCTTACTTGGGCCCTGGAGAATCAAACCTGGATCCTTTGGCTTTGTAGGCAAGCACCTTAATCTCCAAGCCATATCCCCAGTAATATATATCTTGTGTAAGAAAAAGGAAGGAAGATTAGATATAGCAGATATGACTTATTAAAAACTACACCAGGGGTGTGGAGAGATGGCTTAGTGGTTAAGGTGTTGCCTGCAAAGCAAAGGACCCAGGTTCAGTTCCCCAGGACCCATAGCGGCACATGCATCTAGAATTCATTTGTAGTGCTTGGAATGGGCTGGGGTGGCCATTCTCTCACTTTCTCTCTTGCAAAAAAAAATAAATAAAAATAAATAATATAAAAATCTCTACACTATAGGCTGAGGAGCTGCTCCGTGATTGAAAGCAGATGCTTTAATGGTTGACAACCCTGGTTTGATTCCCCAGTGCCCACATAAAGCCAGGTATGCAAAGTGGCATATGTGTCTGGTGCTGGTTCTGGTGCAAAACCCTCTCTCTGCTCACAAATAAATAAGTACAATTTTTGCAAAAAGGAAATGACATCAACCAAGGCAGTGTGGGAACAGCAGAAGACAAGAATGCAATACAGAGTCAAGCAGTCGCAGGGCGACTTGATCCATCGTGCAGCACGATGAAGAAAGGTCTCTCTCTTCCATAAATGCTGCAGAGTCTATTTTAACCACTTGATTAAAAATCAAACTCCACATCTGATCTCTGTTTCTAACCACACATAAATGTCAGTTGCAGATGGATCATTGATCTAAATGTACAAAAGAATGCAATGAAACTTGCAAGATACAGAGAGGAATGCCTTCATAATTTCAGTCACTGATAACATTTTCTTCCTAACACAGTACACAATTCAAGCTATTCCAAACACTCAGACTGAAATTTGATTACATGAAAATTAGGAATAGCTATACAGCAAATGAGCCCATTAGGAAGGGAAAATGAAATCATAATATGGGCATAGATATTCTAAATGTCTTAACTGATAGAGCATTGTCAAGATATAAAAATAATCCTTACATACCCATAGCAACAGAACAGCAAGCCTCACAGAAAAAAAAAAAAATGGCAAAGGCCTTGGGCTCAATAGGAAATATAGATAGTCCGAGTGAGCATAGGGAGATGTGTTTAACTTCACAAGGAATCTGGGAAATGAAAAATAAATGTATGATGTGTCTCTGTCTACTTTGACAAACTTCCCTAAAATGAACAGCTCTGACACGCAGCAAGTGTTACCAAGAACGGGAACGGGGGGCTGGGGTACAGGGCTTGCTGCACAGGCGTGAGGCCCCGAGGCTGCCTCCTCAGCACCACTTTGAATACTGAGCATCCATCCTGTCCCTGTAATCCCAACACCAAGGAGGTAGAGATGGGAATCCTCAGGCTTGCTGACTGGATAGTGCCCCCAAATCCATGAGCTCCAGACTCAATGAGAGACCCTGTCTCGATGAGTTAGGTTGAGAGTGACTCAGGAAGACACCCGACACCTACCACTTGTCTCCACATGCATGTTCACACGTGGGTGCCCACACCCATGTGAACAGGCATGCACACCACGCATACATACACTCATATGCACATGTCACAAAAGAGAAAAAGAATGGTAATCAGTGACAATAGCTTCGCCACTGTTGGTTTGACTATGAACTAGAGCAAATACTGGGAAATGATTTTGAGATCCTCTATCAAGGCTGAGATGCACATATCACATGAATATCAGCAATATGAAACTTTCCATGAGGATGTTGTGGGCTCTAAGTATGCCAGCAGAGATTCTGCAAAAATCTCATGTACATCAGGATTCACAGACCCAGTTAAAATGCTTAACTCCTGTGGTTTAGTGGCTTCATTTACAACAAGCCTCTGGGTGGACAATTGCTCAACAATTAAGGTACTTGCCAGCAAAACCCAAGGACCCAGGTTCTATTCTGCAGTACCCATTTAAAACCAGATGCACAAGGTGACACATGTGTCTGGAGTTCATTTGCAGTGGCTATAGGCTCTGAGACAATAATTCTTTCTCTCTCTCTCTCTCCTATCTATCTGCTTCTACACCCCTTCTCTCCCTCTTTTAAATAAATAAATAAATAAATAAATAAATCTAACATAATTAAAAAAGCAAGTCTCAAGAAGGGGGCAAGCAAGTGCCTTTAACCTCTGAGGCATCTCTCTAGCCTAGGTCTTGATTTTTATCATTCCTTTCAGTGTGTCAGAACTCAAAAGGGACTGAATCATAGAACTGTTCACTACTTCTATAAACAAGGAAATAAGTACTCAAAAGGAAAATGACTTGCATAAAGAACTCTTATCACTAAGAAAGAGCTAGAAGCCATACCTTCTGATTCAGCTACAACCCCGTGCCTGTTTTGTCTAGGCCATGGGTTGTATAGCGTCAGAGTGAGGCAGTGGTACGGGCATCTAGACCGCGAGCCTTTGGACTGAAGAGTACTTTGGATCATCGAAACTTTCTGAGTCTTATATTTCCACAGATAACATAAGAAAACAGTCTTCATGCATGTAAGAATTCCCCAAGAAACTTGATAATGAAAAGCAGTTTCCAGAGGCCCATTGCCATGATAAAGATTCAAGGGTTTAGGGCTGGGTCCTGCCTGGAATCTATGTGATGCCAGACTCCTCAGGAGAATCTCATCTGACAGCACAAAATTATGCTATGGAAAAAAATGACATGAAAGATCTAATATTTTGTCACTCTTTTTTTTATACCTGCATAGCCTATCCTATTAAGTAAGGAAATTCCTTGCCATTGTACAGCAGTTTCAGACCATTACTTGCTTGTTGCCCGGGTCTTGATGTCCCACACTCAATCTACTTACAAGTCACAGGGACCACGAGCTTCAATTCCTGTGCACAATGTTTGCCCGTGTGGCTGTAAATTCATTCCTCTTCATTCCCTATGCAGATGTTAAAGGTCTCTTGGTACTTTCCGAATAGGTGAGTGAGGAGAACTCCTTCCAAGTTTTTAATTAAGCCAGCATTGACCTTCAAGATTCAAATTGCTCTTGACATATAACTTATTGCTTAATTAAAACAGAATGAGATATGAGACCTCTCTTCAGAAAAGGGTAGTCATGACTATTTCTATGTTATTATTAAAGTCTTTCTGTTATCTAGAAGAGTCCGTGATCATGCGATAATCTCCTGTCTTAGGAGGGAGGACTCTGCCGTCACCAGCCTGAAGTGAGACATTAGCCTTCCGAAGCAACTACAGCTTGGGAACTTATCAGGCAGAGAAAGGAAAGTAGAACTAAATCACTTTGCTGAGTTATGTCAGAAGGAGAAACAATAAAAAATTAAGAATAATGACATTTCAGTGAGCAACTGAATAGGGATAATTATTTTTCCCGTTTAAAAACAAATACAAAATGATACCAATTTTCTTTCTTTATGTGCTTTTTTTTTCACGACTCTTTAAGTGTCTCTGCATCTGCAGGAAAAAAAAATTTTTTTGAGAAGCCCTTTTTTTTCCTGACAAAGTCATGAAGGGTTCTTAATGATAATGTATTTTTTTTTAAAAAATAAACAATGTGTTCTCTTTTATCCATTCTTTTTTTTTTTCTAGGAAGAGGCTTGTAAAATAAAAATGAGGACATTAGGAAAGGCAATTGAAGACAGGAAGGATGGAAGATTTCTTAAGCCCATCCTGGTGACCTGGAAAGTGCTTGGAAGTCATCACTGCTCCATTGTTCCCTGTTTGGGACCCCAGTGACGGACTCAGGCAATTTCTCCAAGTTCCAGCTGACTCACTTGCCTCCTGGCTTTCCTGGCTGGGATGACTCAGACTGGAGCTGGTGAGGAAGAGATGCGATCATGCTGAGTTAGTCAGCCAAATACTTATTTCAGAGGTGCGGCAGCCGGGGCAGCAAGAATGGTAGGAAGGATGCAGGGCCGGGAGATGAGCTCAGCGCACGCTGTCGGCTTGTGGATAGCCACAGCCTGCCTCCCTCCAGCAAGCAGTTCTGTGTTGGAAGAAAGAAAAGCAAGGCTAGTTTCCTCCTGAAATATTAACTAGAACTTAAGTTTTGTTGTTGTTTATCATTTTTCTTTAAAAAAATACACTTGGCCTGGAGAAATACCTCAGTGGTTAAAGGTACTTGCTGGCAAAGCCTGGAGGCCCAGGTTTCCCCCAGTACCCACATAAAGCCAGATGCACAAAGTGGTGCACACATCTGAAGTCTATTTGCAGCCACAAGAGGTCCTGGCCTGCCCATTCTCTCTCTCTCTCTCTCTCTCTCTCACTTTCTCTTTTTCAAATAAAATAATTAAAAATATTCTTCAAATTTTTGTACTTCTTTATGGGATGCATGTGGTAATTTAAAGCATGCATACCATACGTAACTATCACATCAGGGTAACAGGGTTTCTATTTTGTAAACAAGTCATCCTTCTCATGTGTTGGTAATTTCTTATTTTTTAGTCATTTTGAAACATCCAAATTATTTTAACCAGTAGTTACCCTGCTAACACAGTGCCAAGGAAGACCCAGAAGAAACCCCTCCATTCTAACCGTGGTTTTGATGCCCTTTCTAAGACTTACTTCTGTGTCTGACATGTTTCATTTAACAGCCATATTTGTGCAAAGGACAAGGTTTCATCCTTCTGTGGTGGATGGCAATCCCAGTGTGTAAACCCACCACCTTTCTTTTATCCTGTCACCCACCGAACGCTGTCTCGGTTGATTCTGTGGGTTAGCTATGGTGAGTGTCTCTGCAATAAACATGAGAATGCAAGTCTTTTTTGGTTCAGTTTCATTTCCTTGTAATTTCCTTTCAGTTCTGTTGTGTGTCCTTTCCCATAATGCTACTCTGACTTTACTAGAGACATTCTGTTATGCTGATAATGACACAGAGTAGAAAGTAAACCTAGGTCAGAGAGCATTGCCCATATTGGGATCAGTCCATGTGATCACATTCAGCTGAACATGTCCTCAGCAAAAGTCATACTTGGGCCTTTGCTAAGTAGCTGCAGCAAGTGCTCGGACTAGTCTATAGCTCTGTAAAACAGCCATTTACCTTGCGTTCAAGTATTCTTAGGGTTCTAAATCTCAGATGTTGATTAAGCATATTACTTGTAGTTAGGGATTCATCATATAGGTCTCTTATGCTTAAAACAACCCTTACTTAAGGACCCTCTGAGGCTTAATGGATGTGACCTTAAGCTAAACTTTTCTTCCTCACAGAAATGATATTAAGGCACAACTAGAACCAAATATTGGGGCTGGAGAGATTGCTTAGTGGTAAAGGTGCTTGCTTGCAAAGCCTAATGGTCCAGATTTGATTACTCAGTACTCACCAAAAGCCACATTCATCAAGGGGTACAGGCATCTGTAGTTCATTTGCAATGGCTGGAAGCTGTGGCCTGCCCATTCTCTCCCTTCTCCTCCCCACCATGTTTGTCTCATCCTACTTGCAAATAACTAAAAATATTTTTAATTGTGGCATTGAAGTTAGATTCTAGGTAAATAAAAAGTCTTTGTAAAAGAAATGAGAAAAATCAAATTAATTTGATTGCCCGTTTCTTGTGATTTTTTTTCTTCTTCTTAGGCTCTGAAGCTATTTTGTTAACATAAAAATGAACCATTTTGGTTGGGAGTTTCTTCTCACATCTTCAAATACTATCAAACACTTTTGGAGAAATTGCTTGTGAAATTTCTATCTTTCTTGTAATGTTTTTTGTTTCTATTCTTATCTTCAATGTACTGACAAGTTAGAGACCTATATCATTTTTTTTTGTCCTGAGTTTTGATAATACTTTACTGAACCTATGCCCACTTCATTGATAGCTCACTGTGAGGAACATATCCAAGGAAGCTAATGTCTGTTTCTTTCATAAATCACATAAACTGCTTAAACACAGTTTGACAAAATCAAGCCACTCTAGATCAGCACCAGAAAATACCACCAGCAAGATTCTTGATGGAAAATATCCATGAGCTTCTTATATGTGTCTTCAGCCAAGATTTGCTCATTTGGATTCAGAGAGTCCTTAATCGGGAAAAATGTTTGTCTTCCTAGGAAATGTCAGGAAGATATTTTCTTATTTTAAAGGGGGCCATATTTCACTTACAGACATCATGATTTTACCTTCTTGCCCCACACCATAACATCCATTCCCTAACACTCAGTGTCTAATTCAATAGCTGGGGTACCAACCACAACTGCTCCTCAGTGCTGGGACTCAGAGACCAGTAAGAGGTAACTTAACAGGGTTTTCCCACAGGTGTATGTACATTCACATTATGTGAATAGTGCCTTTGTTCACTTAACACTATTTCACAAGACTCTCCAAATTCAAGTAAACATTATTTGGGAAAGAAAATCTGGTAAAATTGTATTCTAGTTTAAAAATATGACTGGACTCCCCTTTCCTGCTTGGACACAGAATTAAGAAAAGAATGACACTGAACTAGATGGCGGCAAGAATGTTACAATTGCTAAGATGGGAGTGAACGTTGTGTCCTAGTGTAAGGGCTCAATGGATCCTACAGTTATTCTTATGGCCTGAATGGGCAGAGAAAAACAGCTGCTTCCACTGGTGAACATCCCAGAGGAAGCATGGAGCTGATAAGAATATAACCTATATTTCTCCAAATTAAGTAAGTACTGTATTACTCCTAAAACAACTGATGAATGAAAAGAAACTGAGACACAGATATCATGCATACTGAAAGTCCCTCCACCTCAAGACATTAACTCATTCTCTAACATTTACCTAATTGCTTCTCCATTATAATTTCTCAGCTATATAACCTGTGTGTTAAACATAAAAGGGAGCTAGATGAATGAGAAGATCATCTGTGCTCCAAGTTAACCTTCTCTGGTATTTCACAAGGACCTTTCAAATTTTTGATTTGATGGGTTTATTCCATACTTGTCTCTGTGGGATATAAGAGCCACCATCTTAGGGTTAGGCTTGGAAGCAAAGGGGTGACAGAGAGAAGCAGCACCTTCTGTAGTGGTCATCCACTCTCTCCAAGAAAGTCCAGAGCTTGAGAAATTACCTTTTACTTCAAAGAAAGGTGTGCTGCGCACAGGCTATCAGTGCTATAGGGAGTGTCCAATTATCATATGCTAAGCACTTGTGCGATGTGTCTGCCTCTGTACCAAACCCTTTATATGGGTTTGTTCTGGAGTATTCTACATAACTCTGTGAATGAGGAGATGGACTAAGAAAGACTCTCAGATGTTGTCGGCAATGTGTCCAAGGGCTTCCAGCTACCAGGCTGCTGAAATGATACGAAAGGTCAGGTATGTCTAACCTGACAATATCATCTCCTGACAACTGGAACACCCCTGAGTGCAGAATGAAGGAGCTAGCAGAGCATGGCCACAGGAACACTGGGCCGCAGGGGTGGCTCGTACATTGAGGAGTCACACTCAGCAAGTCCCCTGGTGCTGCTCCAAGAGGAAAGAGGAATGTAGAGAAGTAGCCTTCAGGAAAGAGTAAGTGAAACAGAAATTTGGTTCATTTTTTTCCTATTTCTATGTGAATTGTGCATTTTATTTGGTTTCATTGTGATAGCTCTATATACGTACTGAAAATGTGCATTGTTCATAACCCACCCTTTGGGCTTCCTCCACTTCCACTTGCCTCCCCTGACTCCTTCCTCCCATTTCTGGTTCCTCGTAATCTCTATTCCATGTCCAGCTAAGCATTTTCCTCAGAGTTCCACATTTAAGAGCAACCTGTTGGTCTTGGTGTGTCTGTCTTATTTCACTTAGCATGATGTCCTCCAGCTCAGTCCATAATCTGGAAAAATGGCACAATTTACATTTTTTTTTATGGCGAAGGTGGATGTGTATATATGTGTGCGTGCATGCGTGTGTGTGTGTGTGTGTGTGTGTGTGTGTGTGTGTGTGTTTTCCTTATCCATTCTTCTGTTGATGGGCACCCACCCCGACTGTGAATAGCACTTTAGCAAACATGGGGGTTCACCAGACTCTATTGTGAATTTATTTTGATTCCTTCAGTTACTTACCTAGGAATGACATGGTTGAAAGTCCCCACTTTTAGTTTTTGCTTTATTATTAATTTAGTGCCTATTTTTAGTTTTATTATTTATTTAGTTATGATTTTTAGCTTTTAGGTTTTTTTTTTTTTTTTAGTTCTTCTATTTTTAGTTTTGTGTGGAACTTCCCATGTGGTTCTGTATTGAGGATAAACTAATTTATATTCCCACCCACGGTGTCTGGGTTCCTTTCTCCTGGCATTCTTTTCAGAATTTGATATTGTTTGTTTTCTAGATGATAAACATTTTGTCTGGGGTACAATTGAATCTCAATGTAGTTTTGGTTTGAATTTCTTTGATGCCTAAAGATACCATCCATTTTCCTGTATGTATTGGCCATCTGTCCTTCTTCTCCTGACAAGAGTCCATTTAGTTCATTTTCCCACTTATAAACTGGATTGTTTATTCTCTTGTGTTTAATTTTTTTGAGTTCTTTATACATCACTGCCCTGTCAGAGGAAGCGCTGGCAGGTCCTCTCCCACTCCGCAGGCTGTGTCCTTTGTTGTGCCGTAGCCTTTTAATTTGAAGCAAGCCCACTTGTCCCACTCTGGGTACATGTGGAAGGATATCAAGATGGAGACATTTGCACACTGGCATTTGTAGTGGTCCTGTGTACAATATTTGAGTTGTGAAATCAGCCTAGGTGTCTACCAACAGATTACTGGACAAATAAAACGTCATGTTTATAGATATAGTGGAGGTGCAAAGGAGAACTTGATCACATTGTTGTCAGTACCATGGATGTACCTGGAGATCATTATGTTAGGCAAAATAAGGCAAATTCATAAAGGCAAATATTTCATGTTTTATCTTATATGTGGACTCTAGGAATAAAAGACACTAAGTTGAAAGAGGATTCAAAGGGAGGAACTAGGGGGCCATAAAGGGAGTAGGGGCCTTTAGAAGAGGTAAATATAGTCAGAATGCATTCTATGCTTGCATGAAAATGTAATCTTTTAATTTGTCCAATTAGTACATAGTAACTAAAATGTCGAGAATAAAGGAAAATAGGGGTCAAAGATTGAAACATGTGCAGTACTCCTATTACATCTAAATCCTATTATGGTAAATATCACAAGGTCAGGTTAATGTTTTATGATTGGCAAGTATTAAATGGTACCATCAGCCAACTTTTACATGATAGATATAATGCCTTTTGAAAATTAGTTTTTTAAATGGATAATTTAATCTGTCTTCAGGGAAGAAGGCATAATGAGGGAACAAATGTTCAGATTTTATTAGGAGAAATGCTCATGTGAGAAGAAATGAGGAGGGATGAGACTGTAGAAGTCAGGATGCAATGAACTCTTAGCAAGAATGGAAAAAGAGTTGAACAAAACCTCATGAAATTCAGCCAAACTCTTCGAGATTCTCAATACAACCAGGACTGTCTACATCTCCCAGGACAGATCTGTCTTAGCATCTCCTGTGCAGCCAGTATTGCCGGTGGTTGGAGGAAGGCCTGGGCTTCCATGGTTTGGCTGTTGGACTGCAAAGCTTGTGAGTGGGACGCACTGAGGGCTGACGTCACGCTTCCTACAGCCAGAGGTCAGGGGCATATTGTCAAGGCAGCCAAAACAAGAGAACAGCAAATGTATTTCAGGTGTCAGGTGTTTTGTCCCCATTCTGCAGTTTGGAAACTGAGACATGGGTCACATGCTAGTTTTCTGACAAGTGTGAGGTCACTCATGTGTGAATTGCATTTCTCTCAAGTTCTGATAAAGAAATTTCCTCATATGTGAGACCTGAGTGACTGGTTAAAAGAATGATTTCTGATTCTGGAGATGAAGGGTAGGTCCAAAGAACTGCATTTCTAGCAGACTCCGATGAGATACTCATAGTACTGGCTGGGGGAACAAATGTTAAGAGCCACTGTACATTTACTACTTTTTAAATATGTGGTGTGTGTGTGTGTGTGTGTGTGTTATTAGAAGGTAATCAGAAAATGGAGAGCACATATAATATCAAAGTCTTATTTACCTTATAATTCACCCCACCATGGCATATCCCAAATACTATACATGAATTATGATAGGTACATGATAAGCAGTTTGGAAATTTTATTTACTTTGCAGGCTGGATAGATGGCTTAGTGGTTAAGTTACTTGCCTGTGAAGCTTATGGTCCCAGGTTTGATTCCCACTATCCATGTAAGTCAGATGCACAGGGTAGTACATGAGTCTGTAGTTCATTTTCAATAGCTAGAGGCCCTGGCGTTCTCTCTCTCTCTCTCTCTCTCTCTCTCTCTCTCTCTCACTCTCTCTCTCTCTCTCTCTCTTTCTCCCTCTAAAATAATAAATAAGATATTCAAGGCCAGCCTGATCTAGAGCAAGACTCTACTTCAAAACAAAAATAGAGTGACTGTATGAATGTATTTTAAAGTACTGTATTTCACTACCAAGTTGATATTATCCCAAGGACACAGAACTGATGTTTTATCCATAGACCATTTGATATGATGTATTATATTCGTATAACAACACATAAGACCACCTGATAAGTATATAAAAAGGTTAATAATATAGAAAAACCTTTTTATCTTTTTTATTATTAATTTATTTTTTTGACAACTTCCATAATTGTGCACATTAACCCATGGTAATTCCTTCCTCCCACATGTTCCCCTTTGAAATTCCACTCCCCATCATATACCCTCCCCCTCTCAATCAGTCTCTCTTTTATTTTGATGTCATCATCTTTTCCTCCTCTTATGATGGTCTTGTGTAGGTAGTGTCAGGCACTGTGAAATCATGGATATCCAGACCATTTTGTGTCTGGAGGAGCACGTTGTAAGGAAACCTATTTCCCCTTCCTTTGGCTCTTACATTCTTTCCACCACTTCTTCTGCAATGGACCGTAAGCCTTGGAAGGTGTGACAGAGATATTGCAGTGCTGGATACTCCTCTGTCACTTCTTCTCAGCACCATGATGCCTTCTGAGTCATCCAAAGCTCACTGCCATATGAAAAGAGAAAGTTCTCTAATTGTATTTGTTTTGCTTTGGTAAATTTTCATGAAGTTTTCAACTTTGTAAAAAACAGGTCTGTCTTTCCAAAGGACAAACATTGGAACAAAATCACATTCCCTCCAGGAACAATTTCTTTTTGAGAACAACAGAAGGTGCTTTTTTGTCTACCCAGCTCTGTGGCATTCAGTACTCCTTCAGCTACATCCCTGAATCCAGGAAGACAGCAGAGCAGGAAGCACATGGCCAATGTGGTGAGATTGCTGCCTTGTAGAGGCTGTTATGATTTATTAGTTTTGCTTCCCATGCACGGGACAGCTAGCAGAACAGAAAGGTCCTGGCTGCCTGTGCTCACATCGGACAGCCACCCTGAGAGCTCACTGCTTCTGTCAGAGCTTGTCCTAATTATTTTGTATAATCAAAGGAGGAAAAGGGGGGGCTTAACGAGACTTAGTACCTGCCACGTGCTGGGGACACAGGCCGAAAGTTTGATCTGTAGTAACTGACTTAGACCAGTAGCATCCTGTGCATGGCACTGATTGGGTGTGCGTTTTAATTAATCATCAAAAGAACCACAAATAGTGAGATTATTGCTGTTTGAATTTCTCTGATAGAGAATGTATCAGATTCTTTCTAGTGGCTGGGACAAAATATCTTACCAGAAGCAGCTTAAGGTAGGAAAAATTAATTTTCAGTTTGTAATTTCAAGGGGAAGTCCAACATGGCGGGGAAACCATGGTGGGAACAGGAATCCAGAGTCATGTTGTCACATCTACAGGAAGGAACGAGACAGCAGGAGAAAGAGAGATAGGGAGGGGGGCGGGAATAAATGGGGCTGAACTAACATTCAAAACTGTCTCCCAGTGGCACATTTTCTCCAGCAAGGCTCCACCTCCTAAAAATTCCACAAAATTCCAGAACAGTACCACCAGCTGGCACAGAAGTCTTTGGGGGACCTTTATGTCAAGCAGCCAGAGAGAAAGGTGTTAAACAACATGGCAGATTTATCTGGTTGGTGAACATTAGAACCAGTCATGGGATGTTGCACTGCTGGACCATGGACATTTACTCCCTAAACCCAGCTTTATTGGATACTGCATGCATCTGAAATGGACAAGAGTTTTTTAAGCCACTCAGCGCACATAAAAAAGAAATAAATAAACCAGAAAGAAAGCAAGTGATTTTCACAATGCTGTGAGCTAAGTGAGACACTGACTGAGAACTGAAACGGGTCCCATGGTCTCCACATCAGGGCCAGAGGCTTTATTTTAGCATTTTTTTAAAATGTAAGCATCATCATTTTATTTCCTCTTTGTTCTTTTTCATGACAATAGCATGTTTTTTAATAATCCCCTCATGATTCAATGATGGCATTATTCTTGCCCCACACATCTCTCCTTCCTTATTCCATGTGCACACTTACCACTTACATTAGTCCTATTTCTATTAGTCCAGTGAGTCTGAGTATTTCAACTAATTATTTCCATTTAAAGTTTTCACCATAAATATTGTATCTGATTCTGCAGAAAATATTAGAACAAAACCTCAGACAAGTAAAATTAAATTTTCCTTTTTTATGTTTGTTTTTTTATTTTGTTTTGTTTTTAGAGATAGAATCTCACTCTAGTTTAGGCTGACCTGGAATTCCCTAGGTTGTCTTGGGGTGGCCTCAAATACATGGTGATCTTCCTATGTTTGTTCTTGGATTAAAGGCATGTACCACCATGCCTGGCAAATTTTCCTATCTTATTGCTAAGGCACTGATACTGTATAAGTCATATTTAGTCTTCTTCAATACAAATAATGATGAAAGAACTCCCAAAACAACTTTATCAGATGATGATGGTTCATTTTGCTGGCCCTCTTGACAGGATTTAGGATCACTATGGCACCGAATCCTTAGGCATTTTAATAAGGGAATTTCTAGAATATAGTGAATAGAACTAGCCACTTAACTTTTGGTGATGTCATTCTATAGGCTGAAGCTCTCATATTGAATAAGAAGAAAAAAGTTGTCTATAGCCTGTATGCACCTGTTTTCCCTCATCTGAATAAAAGGGAATAAGTGAGCTGGGCCTCTGCATTCATCACTCTGCTTGCTGAATGTGGAGGCAATGTGATCACCCGCCTAATGCCTCTGCCATCATGAAATTTCCACTAAGATGAAACTGTATCTGTGGAATTGTGTGCTGAAAGGTATTTGTTACAGCAGTGAGAAAAGTAGCTAATAAACAGGGAGCCTATCACACAGCCAAATAAATAGCAACTTGAATGGGTCATTTTCTGAATCTAAAGCAAACCTGGACAAATTAGAGCAATTGAGTTTATCATGGGGTCCTTCAAAACTACGGAACTATTTACGGGGCTGCAATGACATTACCTACTGGAGACACTGGACATCTGTGGATTGGAATGTCATTACCAAGTTTGAGTTTCTAGGTGAAATATTAAATATGCAGTTACTTGTATGTTTTGGCCAATATGTATACAAGATGAATTCAAAACAAGCATGATGATTTAATATCCACCCCATGTTTTTTTTTTTTTTAACCAAACTCAAATAAACAGGTCTCCATCTCCTTTTAGATTCTCCTATCTAAATGCTAATTGGCATACATTGTTCAAACCAATGTTAATAATGTAATTTTCAACATAACTATTTATGCTAAAGCTTATAAAATTGAGTATCCATTGTTCTCTGGGACCTACTCACCCTGTGGGACAGTGGTTCTAAAATTCTGGTTAAAGGAAGGGAGTTTGTGCCTGGTGTTTTCACTAGTCCTCTGTGAAGTGAGTGTGATGCATAGAAGTTGTCACTCCCTGATACCATGTGCCTTCTGCAAGTCCCGCCTGTGTCCTCATTATATACCACGGAATACAGCAGGCAATCAAAGCACATTGGTGGACAAATAAAACAATGTACTGCTGTCTTTTTATAAAAATTATATATTTTTTTAAATTCTGTAATCAATTCTTTCTTAATGTTTAATGCCATTTTTTTCTTTTAAACATTCATTTATTTGAGATACAGAGGCAAGCAAAGAAAGAGAGAGAGGGAGAATGGGAACACCAAGACTACCCACCACCACAAATGAACTCCAGTTGCATGAGTTACCCTATGCATCTGGCTACACATGAGAACTAGGGAATTAAACCCAGGCCTTCAGGCTCTGCAAGTAATCATCCTTAAGAGATAATTCATCTCTAAGTATTGTTTTATTAGAAACTATTGGGGGTAGGTTGTTATGTACTCATTTGTCAATATAGGAGACACTAATCATCCTATCTGGGTCACCTGAATTTTCTTTTGAGAACTTTACCTTGTTGGAAATGTCACAACTTGGAGAATACTACTGTACACTAATGTATTATTTTATGATGGAAGATTGCTGCTCAAGAAAAGGAAATTGCCTAAAACCTTAGTAATTAGATTGCTAAGTGCTTAACTAATGTTCCCATTTATTCTAGAGTTATAATTATAGTGCAGTTATTTATTTATTGCATTTTCATTTTTACTGACAAATATGGCCTCTAAAATTTGTGTGTGTGTGTGTGTGTGTGTGTGTGTGTGTGTGTGTGTGTATGAGAGAGAGAGAGAGAGAGAGAGAGAGAGAGAGAGAGAGAGCTTGCAAGCTCTTTGAGAATGTGGATCTTTATCCTTATTCGTAGGCATAGTGTCCTTTGTCTGAGATGCTGTCCTTGGTGCTGAACTCCTGTCTTGAAACTCAGTGGGTTCTGGTAAGTGAGAAGTTCTTTTAGCAATCATGCATCACACATAAAATGAGACAAGAAAAAAGACATGATATGTAAACCAAGTAAAATATCTTATTTGCTTAATCAAAGGGAGATCAATACACTGATTTATAACACATCAATCAATTCACAGAGATGGTTAGAAATAGAGAGCTTTCATCTTGAACATGGCTTCTGAGACCAGCTTTCAGATGGTTGATAGTCCTGCCTGAAGAAAATGGTAAGAAAAGACATAATTTCTGTATTTCAGGGAACCCATGATATTACCAGAAAGGAACACATTTCTTAAACCAAAAATTGAGTATCACTAAATACCCAACTGAACTAAACTTTAATAATAACTGAGTGAAAACTAGGCAGCCTTAGTAAAAGCATCATAATTTAGCCAGACATTGTCTATGGAAGTTTAACAAGGAATAAGAGATTTCTCTGTAACTATTCTGTTTTACTTCTTGTAGCTTTCTATTTTGCCATTAGTGGTTGGAAAAATCTAATTTGCAATTTGGTTGAAAGCTCCTGTTACCTTGATTTTCAGAGTGTGCACTCTTACTAACATTACCTGACCTACTCAGACATTTTCTTCTTCTGTCTGAATCTAATTCAAATTATACTTTGTTTATGCATCCAACTTCAACTGTCGTTTCTTATGTTAGTCTTGTTTATTGCATAAAATAGGTTGTATCACAACTTAAACAATAGTGAAGTGTGGAACATTTCCTCTTTATTCCCTGTGGGTTTATTTTGTGAGTTTATGTACGTGCATGTACTAATTTTGCAACTTGAAAAATGATCCTGAATTTGAGCACTGATCTCACAGAAAACATCCTTGGGCAGGGAGACATGGCTTAGTGTGTAATAGCACTTGCTGTGGAAACATATGGACCTGAGTTCGTTCCCCGGCACCATGTAAATAGCTGGGCATGGCCACATACACCTCTGTCACAGTGTGGAAGGATCACTAGAGCTTACTGGTCAGTCAGTCCAGCCGAAACAAGTGAGGCCTAAGCTCAGTACAAGACATACTTGGTGTGTGGGGGGAGAAGGTCGAAAACCAAGCATGAAACATCCAATATCCTCTTCTGGCCTGTGTTCATGGGACACATGCATACACCACACATACTATACACACACCAAGAAAAAAAAACTTGCATTTTTATACCTGGATCTTCATTTGCTCATGTCAGTCAAATGAATGAAATAAATAAAACTTGATTAGACTTGGGGAAATTTTATTGCAGTTTTTATTATTGATACACTTGGGACAAATTTAGCCTTAAATGTTGGCATAAGGTGGATGGCAAAGAATGAGCCAAGATGGCAAGTGGGTTTCTGCTATGATGCCCATACGCCACCAGGGTGGGGGAGTGGGTGATCTGGGCACAGCAGCTCGGAGGAGACAGATTCGTATCAATGTTCCAATCAGAGACTTGGCTGTGAGCCTCTGGATGTCACTTGTCATCCTCCCACTGCGGAATGTCAGCTGAGGAGAGTCTGCTCTTAATAATAACAAAGTGGTAGTAGGGAAGAAGCCATTATTCTGAACTTGCCTTGATGCTGGCTACATCGATCTCACTGTAGTCACATCCTCCATGCAGGAAGTCACTAAGTCAGGCTGCTGGCATTTTCCAGAGGGGAAGCATTACCCCATCTCAAATCTGCTTGCTACATTAACTACTAAGGAAAGAAAAATCCCTATGTGTTCTCTATAGCAATGGGTCAAATATCTTAGGGACAGCCCTTTCATGTGTTTTGTTTCCTGCTATTTCAGGACTAGTTCGATTTACAGCCAGACTGCTGAGATGTTTCTCTCTCTCTCTCTTTCTCTGTATGTGTGTATGTGTATACATGTGTTGATAATTATATAAAGGGATATTTATCACAAGGGAATGTCAGGACACACATTTCTGAGGATGTTAAGACTGGTGAACTTTCAGAAGTGCTGTTTTGAGTTTTACCTATAATTATAACTGTACAACATATTTCAACTTACAAAGTGCTTGTACATTGCTGTCTGAGTGATCCTAGCAAAATCACATTACTAGGTAAGAATAATTATCCTTTTTCTGTTATTGTAAGATAATGTAGCTAAGGTTTAGTGTGGATACATTACTTTCCTCAGGTCACTTAGCTGTTAGTGCCACAGCAAAGCCTCCAATACAGGACAATCATCTCTGAGCACAGAGTTCTTTCCTTATTCACAGACTTGCTGCTGGTGAATGTGTAATAATAAATATATTTGCCTTTATCTCAACTTTACATTCTGGATACACAAAATATCTGAGAAATCTGCTTTTATCTTGTAAATGATGGGGACTTTTTTCCTGTATAAAAAGAAAATGTTCTTGTAAAGTTGTGATAATAATAATACTGACATTCAGATTGTCTCCACACAGATGATCTCATTAGAATTGCAGAGCGATGCTCCAAGACAAATAGGCATGTTAGAGTCCTTGAGAGAGTAAGCTTGGTGTCCATGGCAGCTCACTTGTCACATATAAGAAGTGACTTGGGTGCCGTAGAGATGGCTCAGGGGGTTAAAGTGATTGCCTTTCAAGCACAAGGACCTGAGATTGGATCCTCAGTACTGACTGACAGTGCTGGGTATGGTGACACGAGTCTGCAATCCCAGGACTGGGGAGGCAGAGGCAGGGAGTCCCTGTGGTCACTGGCCAGCCAGTTTAGTGGATTCACTGAGGTCTAGGTTCAGCAAGAGACCATCTCCCATCCAAGTACCAACCAGGCCAGACCCTGCTTAGCTTCTGAGATCAGGCATATGCAGGGTGTATGACTGTAGTCTGCAAGAGACCATCTCAAAAACATGAAGCAGATAGTGACTAAGGAAGACATCTAATGTCAACCTCTGGCCTCCATAATGCTTGAATACACACTTGCATGCACGCATACCCCCACACTTGAACCCAAACACATGCATGCAGGTACACACACCACAAACACATACGCATGCAAAAAGGAAGAAATTTTTAGCTCCTAAGATATACCTCTAGCCTTAAAGAATTTCTTTTGACCTCTGTGGATAGTGTCATCTTCCTTGCTTCTCATTTTCTCCCTGGGCAATGTTCTCATTCATTTCTTCTCTATGTTGTGTAGCCTACAAGTTATACTGAGGCCTCACCAAGCCACAGAGCATTCAATACTCCAAAGTTAACTTAATTACATATCACTACCAATTTGGGCAGGGAGACAATTAAATCCTTTGGCAGGCAGAGAAACAGAGGCTCACAAATTAAAACACCCAGGGACTTCTTTAATTCCACACCAAGTTATGTTCACTGTGGCTCCTGCATGTATCCTGAAGGCTTCCACGCTGGAGCTGGCCTCGGGAAGCACCCTAGACACCAATGTCACTGGTGTACTTCTTACTGTCAACCACACAGGCATCCACTTTGGTGTAGTGACCTGAGGGGTTGTCACATTGAACAAGCACTTTCTGAATTGGTTGTCTTTCTGGTGGAATTCCACCTTCAGGTAGCTATGTTCTCTCTTTCTGTCTCTTTCTTTCTTTCTTTCATTGTTTCCAGCTGTTATCATTTGGAGGGATGACATATTAAACCACTATAATCATTATCCATTAAGGTAAACTAAAATTTTAGTTGCTTCTGTGGCAGGAAGTGTAAGAGGTTATGCAGCGTGCAGGTGTGTGTGTGTGTGTGTGTGTGTGTGTGTGTGTGTGTGTGTACGTGGGTAGGGTTTAACAAGAGTCACAATATTAAATCTTCATATATTCCAGGTACCGTTGCAAAACTTTACAAGTATTTTGTCATGTTTTCCTCAAAACAAAATTCTGTGTGATGTGCAATGTATTCGGAAGTGAAAATCCCACAGATTAGGTGAAAAAATTACTATAGATGAGATAATTTTGGGTGTGGGCATGGTGGTTAAAACAAATCTTTGCTTTTTTGTTTTGATATGCCAAAAATCATGTCTTTTCTACTAAGCTATTTGCCTCAGGCAAGATATTTTCAAGGAATCCTGACCAAGAAGACTTATCTTTATAATGCAAAAGCAAACATGGAGATCACTGCTAATCTTGTGAGAAAGGATATTTTCCCTGTTTCCTGAATGAGTCCACCACTGCTCTGCTGCAGGACCTGGGGCGTAGTCCTTCTGTACCTCTACTTAAGCTACGCTGTCATGACTGCAGACTGAGAATTCAGGACTTTTAAGCAAGAAAGACCATAAAGGACCCTTCTTCTACTAGGTTGAAGTCACTCAGTTGCAGAACACTGGTCATTGAAGGCCAGAGCAATACTCCTGGAAACACTTCAGCCCACACCGGCCTTGGGTCAGGGTGGCTCAGGCAGCATGGGAAATTAGTCAGAAATGAACCCTGGGCTATTCCAAGAGCTCGAGTTGTCCTCTTTATCCAACCTGCGCAACCTCCTCACGTTTGCTTGGAGGCCTACTTGTACCTCATTTCACTTTTAGCTTCATGCACAGGAAAATGCAAGTAAGATCTCATGGGAAATGCACAGCAAGAAGAGGAACTTGAGGTTAGATTTAGAGTAGAAGACATTCTTTTTTAAACATCAATGTCCTATTTCTTTTTTAAAATATGTTTTCATTTATTTTTATTTATTTACTTGAGAGTGATAGACAGAGAGACAAAGAGGCAGATAGATAGAGAGTGGGTGCTCCAGGTACTTTAGCCACTGCAAATAAACTCCAGATGCCTGTGCTACCTTGTACACCTGGCTTAGTTGTGTCCTCGGGAATCGAGCCTCAAACAGGGGTCCTTAGGCTTCACAGGCAAGTGCTTAACCGCTAAGCCATCTCTCCAGCCCAGTGGCCCCATTTTTAAAATCATATTTTATTTATTTATTTATTTTTCTTTTCATTTTTTTATTAACAACTTCCATAATTATAAAAAATATCCCATGGTAATACCTTCCCTCCCCCCCCCACTTTCCCCTTTGAAACTCCACTCTCCATCATATCCCCTCCCCATCTCAATCAGTCTCTCTATTATTTTGATGTCATGATTTTTACCTCCTATTATGATGGTCTCGTGTAGGTAGTGTCAGGCACTGTGAGGTCATGGATATCCAGGCCATTCTGTGTCTGGAGGAGCACGTTGTAAGGAGTCCTACCCTTCCTTTGGCACTTACATTCTTTCTGCCACATCTTCCGCAATAGACCCTGAGCATTGGAAGGTGTGATCGAGATACTGCAGTGCTGAACACTCTGGTGAATTCTTTACAGCACCATGATGCCTTCCAAGTCATCTCAAGGTCATTGCCATCTGAAAAGAAAAGATTCTCTACCAAAAGTGAGAGTAGTATCAATATAAGGGTATGAGCATTAAGGGATGTACTTACTGGGCAGTTTGATAAGCATAGTATATACCTTTAGCCAGATAGCAGCAGACGTTACACCGCTAAGGCTCATGACTACCCCTGTTTTAAGTTTTCAGTATCAGGAATGTATTCTCTCCCCATGGAGTGGGCCTCCAGTCCAATTAGAGGGAAGTTGGTTTTCATTATGACAGATGTGCCACTATTGTACCAATTGACTCATTTGGCCTGGGTGGCCAAATATAAGGCTTGCAGTGTTCACTGTTGAATATCTTCACTGGTGATTTATCTCTCCCATTGAACTGTATGCAGAATGGCTTCTTCCAGCTTTCTGTCAGCTGGTCTATATGGAGGAGGTTATCAGCTCAGTTCCAGCAGGATTTCTCAGTGGCCTTGCAGCCCAAGTATGTGGAGTCTTCAGCAATAGGGTCTTAGCATCGATTCCTTGTGGGAAACCAAGGGCCTAGACGATGACCTATATTGTTTTGGGGACATCAGGGACCTCCCTGGCCAACAACTCTTTGGAAGTTATCCCATCCCTGGCACTGAGAAATTTCTAGCAACAATCTATGACTCCTGAGTGTTCCATTGTCCAAAAAAGTAGGTTACCATATGATTTATTTATATCCTCTTAGATTTTGATTAGACATTCTTTTGGACTTGTATCCCAGGCCTTCAAGTAAGTGCCTTTAACCACTGAGCCTGCTTCCCAACTTTTAGGCAATTTACATGGCAATATACTATAATACTCAGGCTATTATGAGTAGTGTGAATTAAACCAAAGATTTTCCCCTTCTGAGTCTTGTTTTTTACATTGAAAAATTTTGGCATAAAGATTTTTCAATCAGCATTAACCCAAGGATATGAAAACACATCTGTATTACCACATGACCCAGAGCTAACACTCCTGAGTATAGATCTGAAAGTCTGTAGAAACACTTCTATATCCATACCTACTACAGCATTGTTCACAGTGTTCAAGACATGGAACCAACCTGTGAATCTGTCAAAACATGTGTGGATGAAGGAAATGTTGTATGTACAGACAATGGTGTGTTATTCATCCATAAAAAATAATGGAATTATTCTGCTTACAGGAAAATGGATGTAACTGGATGTTATTATATTCAGCAAAATAGCCCAAAAAAGATAGATATCACATGATTTCTCTATGTAATGGTTCTAGATTTTATAAAGATACATAAAGTCATATGCACAGGACATATTAATAGAGGCAGCAATGCAGTGATCTTGGAGAGGGAATGGGGATAGTGGCAAGGGGTCACACATGTGTGACTTGGAGGAAATGCGCTCAAAGCCCAAGGTCCGCTTGTATACAGATGTCCTAAGAAAACCACCATTATGTACAATTTATGTATGCCAATGCAATGAAATATTTAAAATCTTCATTATTCCATGAATGACTGACAGTTTTTTTAAATAATCATACAAAGTAATGATCTTGATTATGCCATTTAGTAATTATTATTTTTGTTGGTCCCCCTCTTTTCCATCATCCTGATGTTCTTGTCCTGCTAATCTCTTTCTCCTCTCACTACCTCCCTTTCATGTCAGATATATTCTATTGTCCTCTTCCCCCTTAAGATTTCTTTATCTTTTTTCATGTTCCTCCTTCTAGTTTCATGACCTATATCCCCTCACACACAGATATGCATATACAAAAAATGAAGCCTAGTGTCTACATGAGAGAGATTATGTTGTATTTGTTTTTCTGAGGCTGTATTATTTTGTTTAACATGGTCATATCTAGTTCAATATATTTTCCTGTGAAAATATGATGGTTGCATTTTTCCTTATGGCTAAATAAAATTACATTATGAGTACTCCACTTTTTTTTAAATCTAATCATGAGTTGAGAGTCAGGTAAATTGTTCTAATTTCATAGCTTTCGGTAAATGCACAAAAATAATCATGGACATATCTTTGTGGTAGGATTTGTGCACCTTGGGTGAACTGGTCTGAATTTCTTCATTAAAAAACTCATAATTTTGGGTTCAGAGAAACTATTCTGTCAATATGAGACTTCCTACCTTCCAGCTGTGCAAAGAAGTCCCTTCTTTTTATTTTTGTGGGTTTTTTTCCCAAAGAAGAAAGCAGCATAAAACATACCTCCAAATTGAAGAATTTTTTTTCAGAGTATAAATGAATTGTTGACTAGGAAGTCATTGAAAAGTTTGCATGCTTCCCTTGGCAGAGCATCTAATGGAAGCATAAACATGACGTGGTGTTCATGCAGTTGTGAAGACAAATGATTCTCAAGAGAACACTCCAATTGTACAAACTTCCCTTGAGTGTGCAACCTGCAAGGTCTCCTCACCCTCTTCACAGACCTCTGAGAAAACTCTCACACTTTCTCCACCTTACAGTTAGAATAACAGCCTCCAAAGGGGCCATCCACCAATCAATGACATTACATAAAGATGACATTCAAACTTAACCCTTTGGCAATCTGAATCCAGTATATAGGCTGTGACCCATAGTATTATGCCAATTTATTCTTGTATCATAAAATAAAGCCAGGTTTATATACGACTTTTTATTTCTAGCAGTTTTTTTTTTGTTTGTTTTTGAAACCAGGATTTCCACTGGTAAAAATTCTATAAATTACAGGTATAATGCTTGAAATTTAGTCTAGTGGTAAAGAAGCATAAGGGTCAGGATTATACTCAACCTGTATCACAAACATATGTGTGGATATGCAGAGAAGAGCATAAGTGCTTGAGGACACGGTAAAAAGATTTGGGCTAGGTCCTGAAATATTAGAGGGAGAAAGAGAGACAAAGTGGAAAAAGCTATTCTGTGAGGAATAATGACAGCTTTCCAAGGTGAAGCATTCTGTACATGGGTTTTTTTTCTTTCAAAGTGAATGACTCACAGAGACTTTTAGTGTAGATATTTAGTTCTTCACACATTGTTGGTAGCACTGGCATAGCATACGAGGCCCTAGGCCTAACCCCCAGTACTAATGAGGTAATGAAAGTTTAAAGTCCCTCTGGTTTTCTAGCTGGAGAAATATGGACATTTGGCTAAGCGTGGTGGCACATGCCTGTAACCTTGGTACTCAGGAGACTGAAGTAGAAAGATCACCATGAGACCAAGACCAGCCTTGGCTACATAGTAAGTCCTTTGCCAATCCTGGATTCATAGTGAGACCCTATCTCAAAAGGGGGAAAAAAAAGAATACAAAAAAAAATAAAAATATGTGAAAATCATACACTAGATCTGACGGTGCACACTTATAATTCTAGCACATAAGAAGCTGAAAAAGGAGGATCGTGTTATGGTTTGAATGTCAAATGTCTACCGAAGGGTCATGTATTCAAACACTCGGTCCCAAGCCGTTGGCACTAACAGAGAAGGTTGTGGAACCTTTAGGCATAGAGCCTTGATGAAGGGAATGGGCCTCCGGGGACAGCATTTAGATTTCATAGCTGAGCCACACCTTCTGTTTGTTTTTTACTTCCGACTCTGGGTACAATATGGCAGGGTTGTCTGCCATGCCTTCTCCCAACATAATGGATATGTCTTCTCAAAATGTAAGCTGAGGGTTGAATAGATAACTCAGCAGTTAACGTGCTTGCCTATGAAGTCTAAGGACCCAGGCTCAATTCCTCAATACCCATGTAATGTACTAGGTGGTGCATACATCTGCAGTTCACTTGCAGTGGGTGCCTCACTCTCTCTTTCTCTCATAAATAAACAAAATATAAGCTGAAACAAATCCTTCCTTCCTAAGTTGATTTTGTCAGATATTTGTCACAGCAAAAACAAAGGTAACTAATATAAAAATTGGTACTGAGAAGTGGGACTGTTCCTGACCATGTGTTTCATAGACTTTAGAACAGGTTTATAGGATGAAGAGTTAGGGACCATGGGCTAGTCAAGTCTTACAATAGTATAAGCAGAGTTTAAGGAGCCAATCTGATGTGAATGTGGAAGACCACATGCTGAGAGACTCACATGCAATGAAGTTTCTGTTTATGATATTTTAGAGGGGAACAAGGGTTCAATAGAGAATGGAGCCTGGGGATTTCATGTGGTATTCAAGCAAAGAACAGGTTGCATTTTGCCTGTATCCTGGAAATTTGATTGATATTGAAATTACTGGAAATGGAAAAAATGTTTTCAGCAGCAGGTGAAATTTCAAGGCAAAATGACATTGAGTCTGGGTTGTGGCTTCTGTTGACTGTTCTTGAGTCCTACACAGAGAGAAAAAAATATATATAAAGTTTAAATGTAGAAAGATATGACAATGTAAAAGGGAAGGGGTGTGAGCCTACAGGTCTAAACAAGGGATTATAGCTGCAGAGGTGGCTGTAATTCTTGAGGTCAGCAGCATTAAAGATACAGAAATACTGCTCTTCATTGGAGCAATAATAAAGATGGCATAAAGGCAAGGTCCCTAAATAGAAGACTCTAACTTACAAAAATGCAAATTCTACTGAAACTACAGGGCCTAACTAGAAAATGCTGAAGGAGCTCCCTGCTCCCCATGGTCCACACACTGAGGCAGCTTCAAGTGACCTAAAGTCTCCACACATCATCCCACACTTGCTTCAGAACTTGGCAGCATCATCTACTTTACACTAGTTTTACAGGTATGAAAAAAAATGCAGGATTGAAGGAAGATGCCGTGGAGTTTCTCACCATGGTTCCAGAGCACTCCTGAGGCCAACCAACGTGTGGCAAAGAGGACCTGAGAGGTCGCCGCGTGAAGCTATGAAGGTGAACATCAGAGTTACGACGGAGACCCCGGGATGCTGAAAATGGCCGAACCAGGAGACATGTTCCAAGAAAAGCAGTAATCTCAGAGCAAAGCTATTCCTAGCAAGAGAATAGGTGTGCTACTGGCATCAGAGCTGTAAGAGCCAAAGTACTCCAGCTTTTTAGATCCCAGACAATTTCCTCAGGAGTCCCAGAAACTAGGCCCTGCTGGGCCTCAGTCTTGTTTTGTCCAGTGTTTTATAGTCATGCTCCATTTATTTGTTTTGGAATGGAGATGTTTACTTTGTGCCATTATATGTTAGAGGTATGCAATTTAATTTAAAATTTTAAGTATTTTTATTTGTTTGTAAAGAGAGAGAAAGAGCGAGATCCTCTTGCTGCTGAATGGACCATTTTGTGCATCTGGAATTATGTTGGTACTAGAGAACTGAAGCTGGGTTGTCAGGTTTTGTCAGCAAGCACATTTAGCCGCTAAGCAATCTCTATAGCCCACTTAAAAAAAGTAGAGAGGATGGATCACAATTAAGAGATTTCCTTGAGTCTCAGAAGAAACTTTGCAGGTTTGAATAGTCTGGGGACTGTGGAAGACTTTGGGAAACTAGAAAACAAGAAATTATAAATAAGTCAGGCACAGAGTGATATTTTTGTAAAAAAAAAACAAAAACAAAAACAAAAACCTTCTATGACCATTCAGTTATCCAGATGAGTGGAGGAGAGACAAGGCAGAAGTTTGAAATTTATAGGTAGCTCTTGCAAAGCTAGTGTTCCAATCAGCAGGAAGGAGAGTAATAGAGAAATTTCCCATGTTATTAAGTGGGGGTATTTTGGGAAGCTCTCCTGCAAGTCTAGTTCTGTGGTATGATTTCACGTTACCAATGAGGTCTGGCTTCTCTTCGTGTTCCATCAGCCCAGCTTGTTCTCTCTTCTGAATAGTCGATGATTTTGTGTTTTTATATTGTTTTCTTGCTGGTAGCATAATCTTGAACACTCATGAAAGAGAAGAGAAATGGATTAGAAACTTTTCTCATCACTGTGACAAAAGACCTAATGAAACAAATTAAGGGAAGGGGGATCTACACTGATTCGTGTTTCCAGAGATTTCCATCCAGCGTAGCAGGGAAGGCAGGGAAGGCATGTCAGTGGGAGTGGTTCAGTTCATATTTATGTGAGTGCAAGCTAGTTGGGCTCAGTTTTGTGGCAAAGAGAAAATAGAGCTAAGCATGAACCAGGGCTGGGCTATACTTTCAAAGCCTCAGCACTTTCGCCAGACAGGACCCACCTCCTAATGGCTCCATAAACTCTGCAAACAGCACCAGTAGCTGGCGACCCAGTGTTTAACCACATAAACCTAGAGAGACGTTTCACCTTCAAACCACAACAGGCAGGAAACAGGATTGGGCAGAGAGAGATTCTAAGCTGTGAAGCAAATCCAATTATACCTCTGGCCAACCTGACAGGGAATGCCTTACTGGAGTAGGCATTTTCTATTTTTCAGTCTACCCACAATTCTACACACACCAAGTATGTTTTCTAATTTCATAAGACGTAATTGGAGTGTGCCAATAGGAACATAATATCAAGTATTGCAAAAGCAGTGTGTGACAGGTGGACGGGAGTCACCCAAACGTCTATCCTGGGGTGAAGACCTATCAAGGTCTTCCCATTGCCCGCACAAGATTCCAGAGGTCCCAATCTCTTCTAATAGGTTTTATCTTTTTACTATACTTGTTACATAGAAATATTTTTTTAAGAACATATTTGGCAATACATGTAAGGTTATTTCTTTCTAATATTGTAGGGCTGGAGAGATGGCTTAGTGGTTAAGGTACTTGCCTGCAAATACTAGGGACCCAGGTTCAATTCTCCAGTACCAATATAAGCCAGATGCATAAAATAGTGCATGTATCTAGAGTTTGTTTGCAGTGGCCGGAGGCCCTGGTGCATCCATTCTCTCTGTATTTGCCTCTTCCTCTCTCTCTTGCTTCCTCCTTCTCTCTCTCTCTCAAACAAGTGAAATATTTTTTAAAAATTCTTGTAGAGTTTGGGGAAATGTTCTGTAGGTAAAAGTGCTTGCTGTGCAAGCATGGGGACCAGAAATCAATCTATACCCCTCACATGAAAAGCTAGGTATAGTCTCACTTCACTGTGACTTAAGTGCTGAGGGTGGCATATTCAGAAGGATCCCTGGGGCTCGTTGAACAGCCAGCATAACTGACAAATGGCAGAAGTTACAGGTTAAGGGAGAGAATCTGCTTCAGTGAGGTAAAGTGGTTGAGTGACAGAAGGATATCCAGTGTCTTCTAGCCTCTGCATGTGTGCACATGGACCATATGAATCTGTGCACACACTTTCACACTACACACACACACACACGTTTTATAAAGGTATTATATATGCATACATATACATATCCGTTGTGCATGGAAGTGTGTTACATCGAGATATTTTCATTCAAGTATGTATTGTGCCTTGAGCATACATTCCTGACGTGATACTGTGAATGGATATCTC
This sequence comes from Jaculus jaculus, assembly GCF_020740685.1. Classification (NCBI taxonomy): domain Eukaryota; kingdom Metazoa; phylum Chordata; class Mammalia; order Rodentia; family Dipodidae; genus Jaculus; species Jaculus jaculus. Next base: position 7,961,210 of record NC_059107.1, on the reverse strand, counting down.
CCAATAGATTCAGTTTTGTTAAAGCTTCTTGGATCTGCAGCTGCTGGGCAGGAGAAGGTATCACTGTGGGAAGATCCTGGGGTCCTGCCTAAGGGATGCAACCAGTGGCCAGAGCTCTGACTGGTTCCCTGCTGTTTGGCTGCTGGTTTTTGCTGTTGCTTTTTTTTTTTTTTTTTTTCTTTTCAGCCATTTTGGAATGTCCCCTAGATCTGTAAGCCTGAAATCAATCCCATTCCTCCAATAATCTGTGTCTGGTTTGGAGGTTCATCACGGCAATGGGAAGCTCACTATAGCACCCCTCGTACCTCCTTCCTTTCCCTTTCTCCCCTTCACCTTCCTTCCATCTGTCCACTTTGTCATATTTATGCACCATTTCATGTGTCTATATAAGATCTAGCAAGCATACTGAAAGCAAACATATGACATTTGTCCTTCTGACACTGGCTTAATTTTCCTAATATTTTTATCTCCAGTTGTGCCCATTTTCATACAAATGACATACTTTGGTATTTTTGTGCCTGAAAAAGTTCCAGTGTGTATATATATGTGATATATTATTTATCCAAATAAAGAACAGTTTATAACTATTAGAGATCAAATAATAAAACGAATACTTGGGCTGGAGAGATCATTTAGCAGTTAAGGCTCTTGCCTGCAAAGCCAAAGGACCCAGGTTCGATTCCCCAGGACCCATGTAAGCCAGGGGTGTAAAATGGCACATGCATCTGGAGTTTGTTTACAGTGGCTGGAGGCTCTGTCTTGCTCATTCTTTGTCTCTATCTGCCTCTTCTCTCAAATTAAAAAAAAAAAAAAAAACAACTAAATAAACATAATAAAAAAATGTTACTATGGCTTTGGGAAAAGGAAATTTATTTATGGCCGACTGGTTTGTCTAACAAAGATCACTTAGGAAAAGAGAATCCTCTGGCCTGTATGAGTGAGATAAGCCCACCAGATACCTCCATAATTGCATGTCCCTTCTCTTTGTGACCTTTTCCTACTAGCGGCCTCCTACAAGCTATGAGCATATTAGCAATATTGCCTCTGGGAATGATGGAAAGAGAGCTCTTCTCTGTTTTTTTTTTTTTTTTTTCATGAAGAGTTTTCTCAAGCTCTGACAACTTTTGCAAGAAGGCCTACCTTGAAAGGAGAAACTAGACATTTCAGACCACATTTGCTGGATTTCAACATTAATTTGTGCCCTGGGGGCACCAATTCCTACAGACAACTTTCATGCTATTTAAAAAGCCACAGGGAGTCCTTGTAAGAAAATCTTACAGACCAAAAAATCGTAATTGAGGTAGGTCATCGCTGGTAAGAGTTGTGATGAAGGAGGTGTCCTCTCATCTTCTCCTGCATGGAGGACAGACGTCTGCAAACAGCCTCAGCTGACATCTGTAGAGAGCCACCTCACCCAAGGTCACGCTCCTCCTTGGTGATGAGAACTGGGATATAAAACTCATTTGTTATCCATATCAGTGGCTCGTTCTGGTTCCTGTATGACTGTGGTGATGTTGCCTCTGCTTCCAGGTCCCTCTTCTCTCGGTCCAGTGTTTCCTACTCTTTTCTTTCCCAGGCAGGCTCATTCCAAAGGAACTCCCCAGTAAGTATCCCTCACGTCCAATAATTGGAATGTACATTCCAGAAAAATGCAACCTGTAGAAGATGTCTACTACGTGGTTAGTAGAAAATAAGTGCATGCTTGCACGCTTGCACATGCACATGCGTGCACACACACACACACACACACACACACACACACACACCCCATGGTACTCAATGGCAGAAAATTCTGAATTTCAGGACTATCTGGGCCTCAATCTCACATCTCTCAATGATAGTCCTTTTGCATACAAAATAAAATACAGATTTTATATCCTGATGTATGTGTAACATAAAATACGAAACTGCTTGTCTCATGGGGTAACATAAAAAAAGATGGTAAAAATGTTATGATCATGATAGGATGGTTAGTAAAGCCCAAGACATGGTGATGATGACAGTATTGGACCCTCCTGGTTTATTTCTTTAACCCCTGAGCAAGAACTCTGTAGATTGCCATTTATAAGTGTAACCCATGACACTCTTGAATACTCTGGAGAAACATTTGGAAGAAGCTCTTAATAATCACTGACCTTGGAAAATATGAAAGTGGCATCTCTTTCCAGATGCATCAGCATAAGCATGATTGTTGAAACTGTGGATGCCAGGGCCTTCATTGTAATCACTCTTCGTTTGCATTCATGGGCACAGCTTCGCACGTTTTCATCTCAAAATTGAGATTTCTCTGCAAAGAGAGAAATGCAGAGGGTTACTGTTCAATGTGCAGTTTTAATTTTGTATTTTCATTCTCTTCTCGAAGATGTCACAAAGAACAAAACCAGAGTTTGAAAAAAACTGGATAAACATGCACTTTATAGTTCTGTAAGGGAGTTGAAGGCCAGAGCAGAAGATTAGGCATTTCCATCTGGTTTAAGGGATCTTGAGTTTAGGACTAGACACAGCTAATGCAAAGAAGTCTGTCAGCTCACAGCCTTCCTCTCATGTTTGTTCTCCGTCCTTAGATCAGGCACAATGTAGAAAATACTTTGCTTATGAAAAGCAGAATTCAAGCCAGGTGTGGTGGCTCACACTTGTATTCCCAGCATTTGGATGGGGCAGGGGGAGTGATTTGAATTCCAGGCCATTCTGGGCTACAGAGTGAGTTCTAGGCCAGCCTGTTTTTTTTTTTTTATTTATTTTTTATTTATTTATTTTTTTTTTTTAAGGAAACAAAAACAAACAGTAAAAGTTGGCTTTATTTCCTATTTTCTGGGATGTACCCATAGTGTTTTTGTTAACATCATTGTCATGGTGTCAATACTCAATGCATTTGTTGACTAGCTCACACATAAATGAATAGATGCATGAATGAATGACTGAAAGCATTGCTCTGTGCTCTCTGGCTGACAGACAAACTGACTCAGGCATAGAGCGATGCTGGGACCTTGCACTTTTCAAATGCCTCCCCTGGGCATCGCCTCTTCTACCCAGGACATGTGTACTTCAGGTTCTTAGTGCTTTAACCCTGTCTTCCTTACCTGGATGCGTTCTTCAAACACATTTTATTTTTTTATAGTTAATTGAAAACCCACACTAGAGAATGAGGCATCCATCATTAGTGGTATCATGGATTTATAGAGCTGACTGCTCATGAAATCAGCATGTGACTCTGGTTGTAGGTGACAACCAGAAGTCTCCCACATCCATCCAGTCCTGTACCAGCCACTTCCCCCACTCTAGTCCTCACAGGAATCACGCTTTTTCTACTTTGAACTGTGCACACACATGGAAAAAGATCATGTATTCTTTTGTGCATGGCTTGTTTTACTCAGTATGCTTGTGAAATTCATCTCATTGTTGAGTATAGGAATAGCTATTCATTTTTCATTCCTGGATGCCTTCCATTCTATAAAGATACTGCAATATATTTATCCATTCAACTGTTGAGGAGTATTACACAGTTGTTTATTTTCCCCCATTTTTTTTTTTTACCCAGTAGAATTAACACTTTTTTTTATTAGTTTTCTATTCAGCAAATACAGACAGTTTGGTACCATTATTAGGCTCATCCATGGCCTACTACCTCCCCATTGTCCCCTCCTTGTTGATGTATATGGGTCATGCATTGTGGAGTTAGTCCACAGTTATTGGTATGATAAATGTCTCTGCACATCATGACCCAACATGTGGCTCTGATGTTCTTTCCTCCCCCTCTTCCGCAAAATTTCCCTGAGCCATGTTGGGTTCATTTTTGGTCTGTTTCAGTGATGAGGTGTTGGGGGCCTCTGAGGCTCTGGCTCTCTGGTTGGGTAGGACTTGATTTTTCTCTATGTTGGTCTCCTTCTTCCTTGTGCTGGTATCTGGTTCATCAGGAAAACAGCACCCTTTCTTGTTTCGCCAATCTTCCTTAGTTTCAGTCAGGGCCCTTTTGAGGTATGATGCAGTGGCTCTCTCTTTAGGATCTGCATCTATCTGAAAAAGAGAAGCAGATTCTCCAACGGAGAGTAAGTTAGCACCAGCACAAATGAGATAACCCTTACTTTTTTTATAGAGAGTTTAATAGGTATAGGCCCTCTTGTAGCCCATGGTTGATGGTAGCTTGATATTAGAGAGTGGGCTTATGTTTGGATATGGTTCTGACTTGTTTCCCAGTTCCAGCTATGGGTCCCGTACCATTGAGGGGATCAGTCAGCCAAATCAAGAGCAGTTGGTTCCCCACCATGGCTGTGTGCCACTATTGCACTTGTGTGGGCAGGAGGCCCTGGGGCACACATACTCACATTTTCCCCCTGTCTCTGCCTTGTTCTCCTTGCCTCTCAAATAAATAATAATATTTTTAAAAAATGTTTATTAGAGAATAATTAATATCAGGTTAGTACAAGATACAGTTGGAAGAAAACAGACACACTGTGGGGTTTGAAGACACAGAGCCTACGAGCTGAACTTGGAACATGAGGAGACATTTAATCCACAGACACAACAAATGCACCCTGAGTCATCTGAACATGTGCCTCACAGGAGGGCGGGCTGGGATATATGTAGTCACTACCTCAGTTGTTTGTGCGCATCACATCAGGATATGGCTTACAAATGCTGAGGAGACTGCTACAGGCACGCATTGTCAATCAAATCAGAAACCTATTTGCCACACTCAGGCGGCAAGGACTTCTGGGCTTCCATTTAATACTGCTTGCACTGACACAGCCCAATGGAGGAGCACAATGAGACACTTGCTAGCTTAGCGATGTGAGAAAAGTTGCCAATTGCAAATACTTTGTAGTTGCTCTCTTGAAATTTGAAGCTGTCCTCTCATCCTTCACATTAGTGTGACCCTTCAGAGCTTCCAAGAGCACTATGCATGGTTTCATGTCATCCTTTTACCAGGCCGCACCACTTGGGGCCAAACTCAAAGACTCCATGTCTCAGGCAACAGCGCTGACTGGCATGGTCACAGTCCCGAGCGAGCACATATCCGAGCTGAGTTCCAAGCCTTAGACACCTCATTCACAACTAGCTGAACTGGGGGCTGATTTCCCAGGCAGGTCTTACCCTCCTCCTCTACAATCCAATGCTTCTAATTATTCTCAACTTCAGCATAAGCACATGTTCCTTTGCTTTATTCTAATTCACATTCATCCTATTTAGTTCAGTTACTGAGCTGCAGAACCACCTTTGAGGAGAATAGATGCTTCACTAATCGCAGGTGCCTTTCTATCTTTTGTCTGAGGTGATGGTGAAATATTGAATTAATTGATCCCAGAATACCCAGTAATAGGAGAATAAAGATGTTTTGTCAACCTAAGCCACACACCGACAACCTCAGTTTATAAGTTAGCAATTTATGTCTTCTATTGCCTTGAATCCCTTAAACTGATTTTCCAGACTCTCATACAGAGGCTGGCTTGGGATTATTCTGCGTTCCTGCTGATTATAGTGTGTGTAGTGTGGCATTTTTAGAAAGGCACACTCAAGTTGGAATGGATTATGTTTAAAGGAAGAAATAAACATGGGGTGTCGTGCCTCCCTGCTGGAGGAATTGTCAGCCATCTCTGTCTTTGTTACAGATCCTAAACTACATCCCTTCCTGAGTTGGGACCAAGCTCCTTCAATCTCGAGCCACCTTCCTCTATCCCTGACATCCAATGAACACCACCCACTTCATCAGAAGCAGGTTTCCATCTTTCATTCTCTTCCCCCTTCAGTTCACTTAGCTCAACTATTGAGCTTCAAAATGATCTTTGAGAAGAACTGAAGCTGATTGGGTGCGGGCCATCTCCTGTCTTTCTTCTTGGGTGCCATCTGCGTGGGTGGCAGAGTAATGTGTGCAGCTATTCATCCAAATTCCACTTGTCAAATCTTTGAGGGAATATTTTAGTTGATCAAAGGTGACTAGTCCTTCCCCACAGAATTGAGAGCCCTTCTCTCTCCAGTCAGATGACTTACTTCTCAGGACCTTTTAGGTGCATTTTGACTTCTGATCATATTTTGTTTTACTTTGAGCCACACATTAAAATTTGCCTTTCTCAATTGTTTTCAACATAGAAAGCTTTCCTCTAAAAGTGGTTTTAAGCTATTGACACTGGGGATATAATAGATTTCAATTGCAGATCTCATAATGCCCTGTGTGGTGCTGGGCTTAGGTTTTTTTAATTCTTTGTTTCCAGTGAAGAAATTAAACCTAGTAAGTTTCTTATAGCTTGGCCACTTTGCCCTAAAACTCTTTGGATTCACTGTCTTGTCTCGGTTTCCTTGTCTAAAAAATGGGGATTATAATTGTACCTAACTCTGAGAAGATTTTTTTTTATGGCAGCCTGATTATATTAATTCATGCCAACTTCTAGGTAACATGGTGACTATCATAGACTAAGTCATCAGGAAAGATCATGTATAGTATATATGTTTAATATATGTGTAATTGTGATATAAGCATGCTATGATTAATATTTGAAAGAAAATCACCTCTATTGTGATGCTCACCCCAGAAAATAGCACGATAACTTCACTCTACATGAATTGGCTATAACTCGGCAATGACACCTTCACTTCTACTTTCTCTAGAATAGGGACCTTTATAATTACTCACAAGTCAGCTAGCTACTAAAGACTATAGAAGTTGTTCTCTTCCAAGGTGTTGGGCTAGGACTTAACCCTAGGATCACTGTGTTCTAATCCTGGAATTTCTTCATGCTTTGATGACTTCCCTTTAGAAAGAAAAAATCTTTTAATTTAGTTTTTTTTTGCCATGGAGGAAGAAGAAACATCAATTTTAGCAAATTTTGGATTTGCCATTTTTTGTAGACCAAACTGACTAAATAAATGAATACATATAAATAAACATTACGTGTTTACATGATAAGCATGAAAGGGGATGGGTAAATATATAATTGAGACAAGGCTCATTATTAAATGCAATTGTTTGAGTATTTTACTTACAGAGAGCGAGACTGATTAGGGCTAGGACTTGAATAGAAAGCCACTGTGCTGGTGCCGCTCTGGACCTCGCTGTGCTGCATGCGGCAGTGCAAATGTGTTTCTCATCTGAAAGTTGGTACAGTGGTGACATCTCCCTGCATCATCGTGGAGACGGTAAATGCAATGACGCATGAGGATACATCCAGAAAACAGTCACTGTCATTAGCAAAATAAGACCAAGGTCCAAGTCATTTAATCACCCAGAAAATTCGACTCCCTCAACATTGTACTGGCCTGTTGTTCAGGCTGAGCAGAAAGCAACATGCTCAATTTACAAAAACATGACCTAAGGGTCCAACAAATTCAAATCAATGACTTGAACTATATGTCTCTAAGGGTGGGGTTTTTGTGGGGGGGTTGTTTTGTTCTTGTTGCTTTTTAAAGGATTTTTTTTTTCATTTTGCCCATAAAAATAAGAAGAGCTTCTTTTGTATATATCTTGGTCTGTCTTCTGTGGAAATAACAACATATCATCAGCTGGTTCAGTTGTAAAGAAAAGAGGTTTATACTTAAGTGTGTTCCTGCAGCTGGAATGTTGAGGGACAGCATCTGGCCATGGTCTTCTTATGGGCAGAGGTGCAGAATGTGCAGGGTGTCACGTGGCAAAAGACGGAGAATGTGTGTCTCTGTTCATCGTCATCTCTCCTTCCAGTGGGACCGGGATTCAGTCATGAGGACTGCATACATATGACCCCGTCCGATCCTACGCCCTATCTTCTTCTGACTTCTAAACCAAATTCTTTTTTAAAAAACTTTTTTTGTTTGAGAGAGAGAGAGAGAACAAGTGTGCCAGGACCTCCAGCCACTGCAAACGAACTCCAGACGTGTGTGCCCCCTTGTGCATCTAGCTAACGTGGGTCCTGGGGAATTGAGCCTCGAACTGGGGTTCTTAGGCTTCACAGGCGAGCGCTTAACCTCTAAGCCATCTCTCCAGCCCTAAACCACATTCTTAAGTTTCCATCCTCTTAAGACCACAGAATGGGAATTGAGCTTTAGCATATGAAACCTTGAGGAATACCTTCAAACTATAACCAGACCATAGAAATACACAGGTAAGTGTGCTGAGGAAACTTGAAACTGAGCTCAATTGTTGTTTATTGAGGATCAGTCACAAACAATGATTAAAATAATAGCAAATTTCTGGTAATGATTTGGAAAATAGCATTTGATTTTCTAGCATTCATCAAGCTTCTCAACACTGGAGAATCAAATGGAGCCTGTGTAGAGTAGATAATAACTCAGACATTAGTTTAAGGCATAATCCCCTCTAGCCTCACCTTATCACTGTAATGGAATGCTTGTTTGTGTCTGTGGAATACACACACACACACACACACACACACACATACACACACATTTATATGAAGGCTGGGGGATGTATAACCCTTGTGTATTATTCTGACTGACCTAAAAATCTCCCACTAGACAATACCTATTAAAGATTCTCACCTCTTGCCCTCTCCACACTGAAAACCATGAGCCCTTGAGGGACATACTTCAACCACTTTAATCATAATATCATGATAATACTTGAAAGTTATGAAGCATTTAATAAGTTTTTGATAGTTTTCTTCTGTTACACCTAGGATATTATTTTATCTTATTTTTGCCATTACCTAGTGGATGGATATACAGCATGCTTAGTTTGTCCAATAAATCTGCTTGAGTTCTAAAGATTTACAGAAATGTGACATCTATTAAGACCATTATTAATCTTCCTCTTCCAAACCATCTATCTTAGTCAGTGATTTTTTTTTCTGCTGCTGCTGTAACACAGCACCTGAGATTGGACAATTTATAAAAGTGAAGTATTTGTTCAGCCTACAGTCTAGAAACATGGACATTTGAGACCAGACAGTTAAGTATAGTGATGGTCTCATGATATTTCTAAATATGATAGAAGTTCAAAGAAATGAGAGGTCATACAAGTGTGAGTGAAATTTTAGGGATAGGGGCACAGAGGTCAGGATTTCAGGCAGAATATCTAGTTTAGATATGGGTTATTCACACCAAGAGCTTTTTTGAGGTATTAACTTGTTTTCTGGGTATGTTTCCCAACATCCTTCATGTTGAAACATCAGCTCTTCACTGTGGCAAGTGTTGCAAGGGGAAGGTGCTTGGTCCACAGGGAAGGATGCTTATGAATGGATTATTGATTTTCCCAAAGGACTGGGTTACTGTCATGAGAATTTACAAAATGCAAGTTAATGTTTTCTCAGAAAAGCTCTTGGTGTGAATAACCTATATATAAACTAGATATTCTTCCTGAACCCCTGACCTCTGTGACCCCATCCCTAAAATTTCAATGTTTTCAATTCCCCTAAGGGATATTGGACAATACTTCTGAGAGTAATGAACCTAGAGACATGAGGAATGCAAAGTAGATGAGAGGAAATTAAACATATTAAGAAGAGAACTTGGGGCTGCAGAATTGGCTTAGTGGTTAAGGTGCTTGCTTGCAAAGCCAAAGGACCTAGGTTCGATTCTCCAGGACCTACGTAAGACAGATGCACAAGGGAACACACACATCTAGAGTTCATTTTCAATGGTTGGAGGCCCTGGCCCACACATTTTTCTCTCTCTATCTCTCCCTGCCTATTTCTGTATCTCTCTCTCAAATGAATAAGTAAATTTTTTTTTTTTAAAGAAGAGAACTTGGAAAAATCTTGGATGTGTGTGCTAAAGTAGAAAATATTTTTAAAATGGAGAGACTCATCTAATGAGTATCAGCTATGGTAGATTTATGCACAATAAAATGCAGCATTTGACAGAGTCTTGACAGAGTCTTGCTACTCTGCATTTCAAGTTTGTAAGAAACTAATAATTTTCTTCCCAAATTCATTTACTCATTGGTAAGAAAAGCATTATCCAGTACTCCAGCTTTTATAGTTTTGAGGTTTCTTTGTTCTATGTTTAAAATAAAATTGCTTTCTAGGGTAAAGGTTTCACAGATCTAGGGGATTCTTTGAGTGTGGTTCAATATTTGAGGATGTCAGGTCTGGAAGTATCCTTGGGGATCATACTAGAGGTCATTCCCAATATGGGGAACCTAGACACTGAAGTGACTTATAGCTAGAAACCAGGTTCTCTACAATTGTATTGTAAGCTTTCAGCTTATAAAGTCTTATGCTTGGGGGAGCAATGCAGGTATCCACGCACTTGTCATGACTGAGGGACCTAATCTGCACCCCTGTCAGTGTTTCTTTGATGTGTGGGACGTCAGTGTTCCTCCTGTCAGGTACTAGTTGGTCATGCAGAGTGATCTTGGTTATATGCATCAGCACCAAGCATGCGAAGGTAAGACACAACCTATTGTGAGAGAAAAGCAGAAGCAGTGGAGTGAGTACAGTCATCTGAACTCTCACTTCCCGAGACACAGGCCTGGCATGGTGCTAAAGAAGAGAGGGGATCCCAGTGAGAAATCGCAGCACTTGTAGAAGCCCATGGCTCAGAAAGTACTTTACATGCACACAGGAGGGCTTGCAATCATTATTCCCCTGCAACTGTGTAAAACCAACAGGTGGAGTGGCATGTGCTTGTGATCCCAGCCCTGGTGAGGTAGAGATGAGTGGATCTCTGGGAGTCACTGGCTAGCAGTCCAGTGTCATTGGAAAGCTTCGGTTTAATGACAGAACCTTTCACAAAAAAATAGTGGATGACACCCGTGGTTATCCTCTGACCTCCACACATATCCACACACATTTATGCCTGTAGCCACAAACAGACGTGAATGCATACATACAAAAATATGTTTTCAAAGAGATAAGAGTCACTGAAGGTGTGGTGAAGAATGTCACGTTACCCTTCGCTAAGCCTGATAGTTCACGGTAGAGAGAGAACTGTGCATCCGGGGAAGAGTACATGAGCGAGACACCTGTCTTCACCTCAGATGTCAGGACCAGGGTTCCTGCAGTGAGCTCAGCACGAGGTTGGATGACATAGACTCAGGCTCAAAGTCAAGGTGGCATACCCTGGACCCAGGGTTGAGGTCAAACTACAGATATAAGTTAGAGGCACTTTCCTATGGTCCTTGTGAAGCCAGACAGCTAGCCTATATTTCATACTACAGCAGGTACCTTCTCATTGGTTGGACAAAACCTCCAACTAGAAGCAGCTTGTGGGAACTAAGCGTTTATCTATTCCAGGCTTCAGCTTTGAGGGGAAATTTCCTCAAGAGATAGGAAGTATGGCAGCAGGGTATAGCAGTTTAAGTGAGCTACCACTGAAGAACTTGTAAGGCTGTATCAATGAACCTCAAGACCTGAACTAAGTAATGCACTTCCTCCAGCAAGGCTCCCCTTCCCAATATGAAGCTCAATCACAATGATTTGAGGCTATGAGGGACTTGCTGCATTCAAACCACCGCTCAGACTTTTTATTCTTACCTTAGAGGATTCAAACATCCCAACAACCACCCATCCCATGAGCCCTTCCACCTGACACATTCATATCTCCTCTATTACCAAAGCCCATCTGTGAAGAAGTGCTTGCATCTTCAAAGTTCTTACATAGCAAGAACTACTTCAATTTAAATGGGTTATTTGCAATCAAAGGGCTGAATGGGATAAAGAAAACAAAATCCAACTATATTCTGCCTATGGGAAACTCACTGTGGCTTTAGGTCATCCATAATAGGAGAATGAAGGGATGGAAAATACATTCTATGCCAGCAATAATTTTAAAAAAATTAAAAATAATTTTCAAAGGCAACAGAAAAGTTCCATGAATAAAGTTGTAGTGATAAATGTCTATATAAGAAAAAGGAAAAATCAACTCTCTCGAATAACAAGAAAGATCCGTAAAGCTAATTGTTGTCTTTCTTGTCCTCTTCTCATGCTCCATCCCTTTCTTCCTTCCTCCCTTCCCTTTCTTCTCTCTCTCTGTCTTCCTTTATTGTTTTATCATTATTATTTTTATTATCATTAACATATCTCATACGGATACCTCATGTGTTGGTGCCTTCTTTTCCCTCATACCTCTAGGAACCCTACTCAGTGGGGTCATGGGTATTCCCTATAGGCTTGTGGGTTATATGCTATGGGAACAGCAGTCATTTATTTTGGAAAGGAGAGGAAATACCTCTAGGCATAATGTCTCAACCTGTGACTCTTACAATCTTTCTGCCCCATCTTCTGCAAAAGATCCCTGGGCCGTGGTAGGTAAGTTTTATGTCTACTTCAGGGATGAGCTCTTAGGAGCCTCTGGATCTCTGCTTTGGTATGTGTTGAGTGTCCTCAGGGTCTGTCTGCTTCACTCTGGCACTGATTATCAGGTTCACATGGAAGCAGCGCTCTTGCTCGTCTCCCTAACTACTCTGTGGTTTCACCAGTGGCTTGGTTGAAGTGTGATGGGTATTTTAATTCCTCTGGTCTCTACCTTCTGAAAAAGAAGAACAGATTCTCCAATGGAGAGTAAAGTCAGCATAGTTTAAATGAGATAAGCATTATTAATTTAGGGAGAATCTGATGCATGCAAACCCTATTTTAGCCAAAGATTAGTGAGAGCTTGACACTGGAGAGCATAATCTTCGTCTCCAGATATGGGTTCCTTTACACTGAGAGAACCTCTTAGCCAATCAGAAAGCTATTGGTTACCCACTGAGGCTGTGTGCGACTATTGCACTGGTGTGTACATCCTGTTAGGGTGTTCTTTTTTCTCATTTCTTTGGTCACAAGCTGAGAGCATAGCTGAGGATAACTTTGAACTGACCTTGAACCTGATCCTCCTGCTTCTACCTTCTAGGTGCTGAGAACATAGATATATGGACCTAAGCCCTACCCATTTTGTTAGCTTAGTTTGAAAGATGAAGTGACTCAACCTATAGGTAGACTGAGGAAAAAGCAAGAAAGGGGGGTTGGGGGAAAGCAACTCAAATAAAAAGAGATAAATAAATAAATAAATAAATAAATAAATAAATAAATAAATAAATGGGAGACATTACAAATGATAACAGACAAGAACAAAGGACCATATTAGTGCACCATGAACAACTACATGTCAATATATTTGATACACTTACAAAACTGGATCCATTCTAAGGCATGAACCACCTACCAAGACTGACTCTTGAGGAAATAGACTCTAACAAATCAATGACAAGTCCGGATCCTGAACCAATTATCAAACGTCCAAGCAAAGAAAAGCCCAGGAGTTGATGACAACTCTGCAGGAAAGTTCTACAAAGTTTTTAAGCAAGAATTAAGTCCAGTGATTTGAAAGGTCTTCCAGAAATACTGAAGAGGAAAAGATAGACCCCGGCTCGTTTTACCAGACCAGATTCACCTTCTTCCCAAATAGAGAGAAAGATAAGATGAAAAGAACATTACAGGCCAGTGTCCCTTTTTTTATGGTAGTCAAAAACGAAGCAACACAGTAGTAACAAGATGAAAGGTAAAAACCATGTAATCATCTGAGGAGACACAGAAAGGCATTTGATAAAATTCACCACACTTTTGTTAGTAATAACCCAGAAGAATTAGAACAGAAAGAAAGGTAGTTTACCGCAACCAAATCCACAAGCCCACAGTGAGCATCATGCCTCCTGGAGGTGAGCTCTTCTAAGATCAGGAACAAGCCCAATACGCCCATTCTTAAAACCTGTAATAGAAATTTTAACCCGAACCCTTGGGTAAGAATTAAATTAAATTTTTAAAATTGGAAAGAAAAAATTATATGATTTATAAATAGAAAATTTTAGAGAAAAGGCCTTCAAAATCTCCACAAATTCATAGAATTTAAAGATATAGACTTCATAGAAACAGAGAGAACAGTGCTTTCCAGGGGACGGGCGTGACTGAGAGACTCACTGCTCGTACTGAACAGCGTCCCACGACACCGAGTGGACAAGCTCTGCAGGGCTAATGTCCAGTACAGTCGCCACGTGCAACGTCCCTATGTGGTGTGCTTGGCCAAGATGAGATTTTATACGTTTTCCATGTTCTCACCGCACACAACGTGGTGATGTGAGGTGAATACATAGTCTAAATATACATATTTTTGTCAATTATAATATCATGAAGTTGGGAAAAAATTAAAATAGGTTTCCTTATTATATTTCAGCCACTTTGCTAGGAATGCCACATAATTTAGTCCCCAAAGTAATAAGCCCCATAATTATTTTTCTGGATGAAAAAATCATTACCTACACGTACCATTTGGAGGAATTAAAGCTTTAGAGGCAATAACAAGTGTCTTTCATAGAGAAGACATGAAATATATGTCCCTGACTCAATTCTTTAAATGATCTTAAAACAGTGGTTTATGATGTAAGGGTTCTGGGACTCATAGGTATTAGGGCTGAGCTAGCAGATGGTCAAGGTTACATGCCCAGAAAGAATAGCTACCTGTACTGCCTGAGAACTGGCAAGCACAGAGATCTTATGTAAGTCCAGAAAGCAGAGTCTGGGAAATGAGATCAAAAAGTGCTGACTTCAAAAGGTCAGAAGCTCTGGTTTATGCTGCCTCACCAGGAGGTCCACTGACCCATACATATACAGTAACCAGTTCTTCCTCAGTCTATCAGAAGCCCACACATATTCAAAGTAACCAATCCACCTTGAATGGATACTTAATTTACATCTGTAAGGGTGTAATAACAAGAAAGAACCAAACAACAAAAAAACCCTGACCAGAGTCACTATGTGGGTGCCTGCTCTGGGCCCCTCCTAGCTTAGTAGCCCTTCGATTGACTTTCATTTTCTTTTGTAATAAGCGCTAGTTTAACTCGTTTTTCTGATGCATCAACTTTTCATTCTTCGTGGTCCCAAGACAATGAACTCCACACTCAGTGGCTCAGGTGCTATAGTGCCTGGTGCCCTAACCCTTAATCTAAGCTTATACAGAGCAGAGAAAGAGAACTCAGTTGCTCTCAAAATTGGTAACAGAATCATTGGAGGAGGTATATTTGCTGTGGCCTATAGTATGGCTTTGCCAGGTAGGTGCATACACGTTCACAAGACGGCTGTATGTAAACCTATGTATTCTGTCACATGTGATCATCATGCCATGTTCAAGTCTGTATGAACACTGCTGAGGTGACTCCTCATTTACTTAAATGTAGAATGGTACTTAGCAGCACATTAATTCCTTGCTGTTTTTTAACAGGCTACCATATACGAGGTATATGGAAGTGAAGTCAGTGAGCATTTCTTTAGGCTTCTATAACTTCATCACAAATGCTGAGGACAACTGACATGAAGGAGGAACATGTTTTCTGATATTAAGAGCACTGTTTTGGAAACTTCTGGAATCTCCTACCTCATCTTTTGCCTCCATGGTCTCTTCTCCATAGCTCCTTTCCTCTTGCCTACAACCTGCCTCTTCGGTGAAACCGCCATGGTGGTGCCCTGCAGTCCTAAGTACGCAGCATCTTCTGTTCTCTTCTGACCTCGCCAGCCCTGCCTCTCCTGCTGAGCGCCTCTTCGGTGCTCAGGTGTCCTGAGGTCGTTTTCTTGTTCTGAGAAATGGAGGCGGTCATCGGTCCTATTTTGGAAGGAGTCAATGTAAGTGAGCTAATTAATATTCCTGCCACTTGACTGTTCCATATCTAGTCACCATGCTGCTTCCACTCTTCATGACGACCTGCACATGTGCAGTAGAAGAAAAACAAAAACAGAACAACAAAGAAACAAAAAACATTTCTTCAAGCAGTTTGAACTCATGGGATTAGCAGGCAAGAGTCCTTGTAAACAACAGTTCAGGTAGCAGTGAGCATCCTCAGCAGGTTGCAAGCATCTCTGAACTCAGATCTCAAATCTGCATCATTGCCTCCTCCTTGAGCAGTTTCCTTTTCATTTAAATGATTTTGAAACATAATTGATGACTGAAAAATACCACAGTGTGAGCATCATGTACTGGATCTAGATAAATTACCTGCTTGTTACTCCTCATCTAAAATGCTTTTTAAAATCAACTGGTATTAAACTTGAGAAAACCAATTCTTTAATGAGAAAACTGTTCTGAGAACGTTCATTTGGAACACGTCCGTCACCCTTTTCCCCAGCAAGGGGAAGTGGTGCTTTGTATGTGGGCAATCAGAATCCGCAGAGGGAGGCTTGTTCATGTTTATCCTCTTAAGCTATTTGGAAGGACAGCACAGTCTGGCTTTAGGGAACGTGATCATGTGATCATCATACTACTTATGGTGGAGAAAATGCCAAAGCAAATCAAATGTAATTTGCTGGCTTTCTCATTTAGCTGCAACACCTAGACTGGTCTAATGATGGAATGCAAGGAACCCACATCTAAATGTCAGAGGCCAGCTCTGCGCGGTCCTGGCCGTCACAGCTTCAAAGTGCAGCGCTGCGGCTGAGTCCTTCCTGCCTTTCATCTCTCCTGTGAAGCCACGTGTCCAACACTCTATGGCTTCATTAACAAGAGGAGGATAATTGGGAGATCTCCATTAGATTTCAAAGCAAACATCTGGTTTGGAAAAAAAAAGTCTGTATCATTTTTCTTTTTTTTTTTTTTTCTCCTTGCTTTCAAAGAGAATCTCACATTCAGTACCAAGATGGGAGCATAATTGAGTCCTTCCCTGCTGACTGTGTAACTGCCTTTCATTGTGAAAGCACAAATAATTGCTTGTACAACAACAGGTGGTCTGCTTTAAAAAAAAAAATCCAGGTAAGTGTTCTAGGTATTTTTAGGCCTGCTTCCCTGGGAGGCATTCTCGTTCCTTCCTGGATCAAGTGGCCATTCTTCCGCGGTTCCGTCAGCACAGCGGCTTCCCTGACAGCTGTTTCAGTGTACATCTGGAACTTCATCTCTCCTTCGCTTTTCCTGTTGTAGAAGACTGACCTTGACCCTCCTCTAAGGTCATGTACATCTGAAACACACGGAGTTCTGTGTTTTTGTTTCTACACTTATTTCATGCAAGGACCCCACTGCAAACTTAACATATTCTTGTTGCCTGTTTTTGTTCTACCAGTAAACAGCCGGCAGCGAACCTAACAGGCTAGCTTGCCAAGAGAGAAGAATTGAGCTGAGAATTCTGCATATCAAAGTTGGAATGATGCAGAGTGCCAAATGCCTATCATGCCTCTGATTGATTTTCATATCCTTTTTATCTGTATCCATCTTTCATTCTGTATTGTCATCTCAAGAAGTTCCCATGGAGCTGGGCATGGTGGCACATGCCTTTAATCCCAGCACTCAGGAGGCAGAGGCAGGAGGATCACCGTGAGTTCGAGGCTGACCTGAATTCCAGGTCAGCCTGAGCTAACTTGAGACCCTACCTTGAAACAAAAAAAGAAGTTCCTGTGGCCTGGAGAGATAGCTTAGTGGTTAAGTCATTTGCCTACAAAGCCCAAGGACCCAAGCTTGATTTTCCAGATCCCATGTAAACCAGATGCACATGGTGGCACATGCAGCTGGAGTTCATTTGCAGTGGCCAGAGGTCCTGGTTCATCCATTCTCTTTCTCTCTTTTCCTCTCTGTCTCTAAATAATAAATACAAATTAAAAAAATAAATAAAAGAATTTCCCATCCTGAAGCAAAAGAAATGGAGCCAGACCAATTTAACCCCTAGGAAATTTATTTAGTCCATGTGGCAATATCTCTGATGGTAAAGAGCTTTCTGTATAATAGAAAGAACTGAGTTCAAATTCCTAGCACCAAGGCAACAAGTCGAATGGGCGCGTAATCGCAGCATTCAAGAGGCAGAGACAGGGGAATCTCAGGGCAAACTGGCTAGCTAGGCTGACAATCAGTGATCTCTGGGCTCAAATATGAGACCCTGTCATACTCAATAAATGAGGTGGAGAGTTATCAATGAAGATATGCAGTATCATACCCTAATCTCTCTCTCCCTCTCTCTCTCACACACACACCTGTAAATTAATTTAGCAAAAGGACATTAGCAACATGTGGAGGCAAAGGGAAGTCTAGCAGAACAACCACAAGAACATACCAGAGGCAAATCAAAGTTCATTTTTTCTCCCTAATATTCATTAAAAAAAAATGACCTGAAGTTCTACCCTAGGCCTTGCATGAAAGTACGCTACACCTTCCCCTGCACACTAACTACGCTAGTATGCACTGACCATGCTTGGCTGGGCCCGAAGTGGATAGCAGTGTTTCTCCAATGGGGTCCATTCTCTGTGTCACAGAACACAGAAAATGCCTTATGAGGCAGCTTTCTCAGTTTCTTTTTCCAAGAATGGCTCATGAGAAGTGCCATTCTGTATGTACAGGGAGAAGCGACTGCATGCACCTGGGTGGCATTGACATCCATGCTTAATTCTTAGACCATGCTGGCTCTGTTGTGTAAAGCCAGCCTCTTAGTTTTCTGGCCTGCTGACACTGCAGTCAAGGAGATACATGTGTCAGGTGTGGTGGCATCTGCGTGCTTCGGAAGCTGGGGCAGGAAGGTCGTAAGTCAAGGTTAGCTTGGGCTGAATAATGAGTTCCAGGCTACTCTGGGCTACATGAGAATCTGACTCTCAAAAATATAGTAAATGTAATTGATATAATTCTCAAAAAGGGAATCAGCAGAAGCAGAGCAGTCAGAAATGTGTACTTTGCTACTCACTATAGATTCTTTACATTCCCAGTACAGCAGTTTCAAACATATTTAATAGAGGAAATTAATCTTTCACACTACCAGTTGCCTTTCCTAGGCACAAAGGATCCTGAAGAATGAAACACTGAGGAAAAACTATATTCCTTATCCTTTTCTATGAAATTAACAATATAAATATGTCTCAGAAATCCACAATAGAACTTGGCATGGTGGTGCACGCCTTTAATCCCAGCACTCAAGAGGCAGAGGTAGGAGGATCTCCATGAGTTCGAGGCCACCCTGAAACTCCATAGTGAATTCCAGGTCAGCTTGGACTAGAGTGAACTCTACTTCAAAAAAAAAAAAAAAAAAAACAAAAAAAAAAAAAAAAAAAAACAAAACCATAATAAAAAGGAAGAAATCCAGTAGTGAGGATGATGAGACCTGTTAATTGTATTTCTGAAATACATGAATTTAAGAATTATAATTCAAATTATAGATTCTTTTAATAATATATCATACAGAATTAGCATTGCAAAGAACATATTGAGAAAATAGCCTTAAGAAATGTGTTGTAGGGCTGGGCTCTGTGTCTGTAACATTAGCACTTGAAAGGTAAGAGGATCTGGAGTTTAAGGCCAGCCTGGGCTACAAAGTGAGAGACTGACCTCAAGCCTGTTATGCTTTACCCCCAACCAAAAACTAACATGTTCTGACACTTCAATAATTCTCCAATTTACCCTTATAGCTGAATTTTGCTAACTAAAATTTCAGTAGTCAAAATGGAAAACTTTGACAGGATGAAATATATATATGAAATGGAAATATATATATTTCCATTTCTGTCTTGATTATACCATTTTCCCATATTCTTTGAGGTGACTCAACTCATGAAGAATGACCTTCGTTTCTGATCCATAAATCTTGACTGTGTATTGTTAATTATCTAGGGAGCTTTAGACTGTGGTCTTTCATCTTGACTGACATTGGACCTGTGTATAAATAGTTTGCTGAGAGAACAGCCAATGACAGTGGGAAGCCAGAATTATTAACAGGAATTTAAGACGGCATCACAGTGAGCATGAAGACATACCGCGTGATGGCTCTCAAACTTCAGCCTGCTGTGTCTTGCAACTGAGTCTCCATCTTTGGGGGCCTGGGAATTTGTTTTTCAACCAAGTTTCCAGGTGATTATGATCCAATGGCTCTCTGAGAATGCTTTGAGAACCATGAAGTTGAAGATGTACAAATCTAGGGTATTTTCTCTCACATATTCCAATTCATTTCTAAGGTTGTTATAATAAACTTGTTTGAGAACATGCTGTCTTTTGTCAAGTGTTATATAAACTTACATAAAAGATCACAATGAATTATAGACCAGTATTTTGTCACTCATGCATCTCCAAATTATGAGGGGGGAAATGGCAGCTGGTCATAGGGTTTAGAAAGAGAGTAGAGTGTTATGCTGGTACCAGTGATAACAGCTCATGTGTACCATGGTTGGTAGTGTTTGCTACTAAGATCTCCCAAAGAAAATCTCTATTTTCATATTTATAATCTCCATGTCTTTTTTTTCTCTGAATATATTTATTTATTTGCAAGGAGAGAGAGAGATTGATAGTTTAGGAGAGTACCTCTTGCCACTGCAAGTTAACTCCAGATGCATGCACCACTTTGTTCATCGGACTTTACTTGGGAACTGGGAAATTGAACCTGGACTGGAACACTCAGGAGCTGTAGGTTGTTGCTAGAAAATTTTCAGTGCCAGGGATGGAATCCCTTCCAGTGAGTTGTTGGCCAGGGAGGTCCCTGATGCCCCAAAACATTACAGGCCATTGTCAAGGCCCTTGGTTTCCCACAGGAATAGATGGTAAGACCCTATTGCTGAAGACTCCACATACTTGGGTTGCCAAGCCACTGAGAAATCCTGCTGGAACTTAGCTGATAACCTCCTCCATGTAGACCAGCTGACAGAAAGATGGAAGAAGCCATTCTACATGCAGTTCAATGGGAGAAAGAGAAATCACCAGTGAAGATACTCAAAAGTGGACACTGCAAGCCTTGTATTTGGCCAGCCAGGCCAAATGAGCCAATGGGTGCAACAGTGGTGCATCTGTTATGGGGGAAACCAACTGCCCTGTAAAGGACTGGAGGCCTGCTCCATGGGAGGGAATACATCACTGATACTGAAAACTTAAAACAGGGGTAGTCATGAGCCCTAGAAGTGTAACGTCTGCTATTTTCTGGCTAAATGTATATGCTATGCTTATAAAACTGCCCAGTAAGCACTCCTGTTAATGTTAATACCTATATATTAATGCTACTCTCACATTTGGTAAAGAATCTTCTCTTTTCAGATGGCAGTAACCTTAGGACAACTTACAAGGTATCATGGAGCTGGAAAGAAATGACCACAGTGCTCAGTACTGCAATATCTCTATCACATCTTCCAAGGTTCAGCGTGTAATGTGGAAGAAGTGGCAGAAAGAATGTAAGAGCCAAAAGAAGGGTAGGACTCCATACAATGTGCTCCCCCCAGACACAAAATGGCCTCACAGTGCCTGATACTACCTGCACAAGACCATCATAAGAGGAAAAGATCATGACAGTAAAATTAAAAGAGAGACTGATTGAGATGGGGAGGGGATATGATGGAGAGTAGAGTTTCAAAGGGGAAAGTGGGGGGAGGGAGGGTATTACCATGGGGTATTTTTTATAACCATGGAAGTTGTTAATAAAAATTTGGAAGAAAAAAAAGTTAAAATTAGAGTTTAAAATAATAGCATAGCAGTAGTCAATTTTATTTTATTCAGACAATCATGTATAGTTAAATCTTAGTTAACTGTTTTATTACTGTTTTAATACTATTTTAGTATCCAAAACATTAACAATATTCTATGGCATACAATTGAATAGTAGGGTCACAGGTAAGTATTTTCCTGATATGATCTTCAGTCAACATGCATAAAAACTGTTTTCCAGGAAGCTCCTTCTGCCCTGAGAGTGCTCCAAGAGAGTGAGATTCTCTTGTGTGCATACACATCTGTGCAGAGTGTGACAGAGAGCATGCCACCCCTGGTATTCATCAGTTAATTCCATGACATGTCTATATGTTCTCAATCAGAACACTTGCAATTAAGTGACTATTGGGTACTAAAATTGAGCTGTTTTCAGTGAAGAAATTGATTTCACCAGACCCTGCGGCTGGCTTTCTACCAATGAAGCCTGCAGTCCTAGACCAGTTGTGGCTCTACAGTGGCCATCAATGCAATAGCCGAGGCACTTCTTAACTGCTCAGCAAGGCTCTAATGAGAGGTTGGCAGCCACCTCCTTTGCCTAACTACCTGACTGTAAGCATAACTGGGTGGGAAACACATTATGCTTGTTAACTCTATGAAATGAAGACCTCTCCAGTATCCTGTATTAACACTTGACAATTTTCAGAATACTAGACTATCAGGTTGGAAAACCATTTAGGAAAGAAGAGTTTTTGTAACAGAACAGAGTGGCATCTTCCTATAGGTCATGCACTGTTCTGTTCGTGTATTATACTTTTAATTCTGACATATACTAAAATATACACATTTTTATTATGCCCATTTTTCTGGACAAAAGACATGAAAACATGAAGTATAGAAATGACTTGATTAAGCAGCAGCTCGGATAAGACTCACAGTGAGCTGAGCTCGTTCCAGAAAAGAGGTCTGTAATCACAGAACTGTGTTTTCTGGCTCTGGACCAAAGAGCAAATGTCAGAATCAGAGGAGAGCATTTTGAAAAGGAGATACTAGGGTTTTACCGCAGCTAGAGTGACATAAAATCCATTGGTAAATCTGGTATAACCATACTTTCCCCCTGCCTCAACCCACTTACAATGTTTAAGAGCCCAAGAATTCATTCAGGAGCTTTGCTTTATAATAGGAGCTAGAATTTCCTCAAACTCCACAGGTCTGATTTGACCAAACCCCACATATTGGAAGGGGCTTCAGGAACGGCTTTTGATAACTTAAGCCCTGGAAATATCCTGTCCACCGAAAGTACCTTTGTATACCTGCCAATGTGCCCAGAGGCTGATGTTTATGCTGAAATGTGAGTTGTGGAGAGTGCCTGCTTTTATTCACTTGAAGCTCTGGCTATGGTGTACGTGTGTGTGTGTGTGTGTGTGTGTGTGTGTGTGTGTGTGTGTGTGTTCATCCTCCATCCATGTGTGTGGGGATGCACATGTGAATGAATATACGCACGTGTATGTTGGTCAGAGGACAAACTCAGGTCTCTCATTGGCATGGAACTTCCCTAATTAGGCGAGACCAGTCAGCCCCAGGCATCTTCCTATCTCAAAATTTGTCTTAATTAACTATTTCTACCCATTTAACCCATTCTGTTCTCACTTTATGTTAGAGCTTCTGCTTTCTCTTTTACAGAAGGCAACCAAAACTGGGGAGAACCAAGGTCTACCAACAAGATAAGAAAAGTTAGCTGACTCCCTGTCATGAGATAAGCCACCTCTTTCACATGAGCCAGTGTGTCCAGGCAAAATGACAGAGGAACCGTCAAGTTAGGCATCAGGTCTGGTCTCCAGGTAAGCCTGGAAACCTGCACACTCAAAACGTATCGACGCAGAAACTCAGAAGCTGCGGAGAGCTTTGCACTAAAGTAGACTTACAACACACCTGCCAAGACCCAGGTCACCTTGTAGATGAGAGGGCGGAAGGACTGTAGGAGCCAGAGGGTTCCAAGGAGTGTACAGACGCGCGGCCCCGCCACAGTGACTGACCGTTGCTCTCATAGCTCATAGCCCTTAACCCTGTGGTGAACAACCCCACTGAGGAGGGCTCTAGTGGACTGAGGATGGAGAGGGGCGGGATTGGACCAACACACAATTTTTCCATAGAATAAAGCTTCTAATTAATTTTAAAAATGGTAAATATTGGTTTGTCATTAAAGGAATCGGGTAGTAAGGGTTGGAGAGATGGCTCAGCAAGTGTAAGCATGAAGAACCGAGTTCAATCCTCAGTGCCTTTGTATTAAAAAAAAAACAACACTAAAATCTACACTAAAGTTAAGGTAACTTTTCTGGTTTGGATACTCGGAGCATGTGAGTGCACACTGGGGCGGGTAAGTAAGTGCGGTCTTCGTGCCTACTCTGGAAGAATGGAGAAGCTAGCTTACTACTGCTTTCTTATTACCTGTGCTGATTTAATTTACATTCTTTGGAAGTAATCATGTCCAATTAGATATCTGATACCTTTTTGAAGTTGTGTGAATCTTCCAGAAAATTGTAAATCAGAACATGGTCTGGAAACTGTTGGTACTCCGCCCCCGTACTGGACCAAAACTGGATCCCCTTGAGCTCAAGGAAAACTCTCCCTCTCAGCTTGTTTCCTGCTAAACTGTTGTGGGCATCCTATAAATAATTTTTGTTTGCTTTTTGTTTTGTGTTTCAAGATAGGGTCTCACTCTATCTTAGACTGACCTGGAATTCAAACCCACAATGATCCTCCTACCTCTGCCTCCCGAGTACTGGGATTAAAGACGTGCCACCACATCATTAGGGAATACTTTTGACTAAATACATGATTTTCATCACTAGGAAAGGGACTCCACTGGCAAGCCTTCCATCTGTGGCTTATCATGTTTTGCTGTGGCTCCATCTTTCCATCCCGGGACTTGGATTCTTTAACTCCCACCCATAGACATCAGACTTTTACATCTCTGCCATTTTTCTCCAGGTCTGGGATAAATACTAAGTGGTGTTTATTTTCTGTGAAGTCTATGACCTCTAAGAAGTGGAGTTTTCTCTTAAACTCCCCATCACAAAAGTATTGAACACATGAAAGGACACCTGAGGAGTAATCGGGCAATACTTACTGAGGTTATCATAAAAACATGGAAAAGATGTAAGTCATTGGGTCTTAGAAGTTACATCAAACTTATATATTTTTTTAAAAAAGTTTTATTTATTTTAGAGAGAGAGAATGGGTGTGCC
The DNA here is from genome assembly GCF_020740685.1 of Jaculus jaculus. Taxonomy (NCBI): domain Eukaryota; kingdom Metazoa; phylum Chordata; class Mammalia; order Rodentia; family Dipodidae; genus Jaculus; species Jaculus jaculus. Next base: position 7,936,713 of record NC_059107.1, on the reverse strand, counting down.
AGGGCCTCTAGCCACTGCAAACAAATTCCAGAAACATGTGTCACCTTGTGCATAAGGCTTATTGTGGGTACTGGGGGCTTGAACATGGGTCCTTAGGCTTTTTGGGCAAGTGCCTTCCTTAACCATTAAACAATCTCTCCAGCCTGAAATTAAATATTTAAGAGGTAGAGAAAGGGGCATTTATGACAGATATGAAAATATGTGTAACCATAAAATGTGATAATGGTCATAAGTTAAGGCTGTCAGAAACTTACTGTGGGTGAAGTCAGTATAGCATTATGTTAATAGTAACAGAAAACCCGGAAGCCGAGGTTAGGTCGCGAATGACTGCAAATGCCAAATTAAAATTTGTGAATTACATCCCTAACCACTAGGGGCTGTTTTGGCTTCAGAAGCAGAAAACCGAATGATGCCATTGTACTTTGAGAAGTTGAGAACTAGACAGTCTGCCAGGAGAAGGGAGCTACAGAAGGAGAGATCTGTCAGGAGGCCGTTGCCATGGGAGATGGAGGATGGGGTAATGAAGGGGAAAAGCAAAAACTGCCTTTTAGTCTTTAACTTACTTAACACCAGTTTGCAACAGAACTCTGAGTTCCTGAGTTATCAAAAGCAGCAGCATGCTCACTCTTTTGGAGCCTTGGAACTGGCTTCTGCTTCAAAGGAAGCATTTTGAGCCCATTATAAAATCATGCCTCAGTCGGAAACCGCAGAATTCCCCTGGCAATTTCCCAAGGTCATCAGAGGTAATAAGAGGGACTTAGGTAAAAAAAAAAATAAAATAAAATTCAGCATGAAATTCTCTCCATCTTGATGCGTGACAAAATAAGGAGGTTCCTTTCTCTACCATCCAGTCTGACGTCGTTCCACGTAGGTGGCTGAGTCACCTAGCTGGTTGTTTATCAGTTGAACTTTGCAGAGAAGATGTGGGCCAGAATGAAGGCAGTTACTAGGAAAACCCAAGCCACGGAACCCCTAGCATCCAACAAATTGATATTTGGAGTTAAATTTCCAAAGTTCAGCTGGTAATCAATAACTCAGGCTTCGTTTGTTTTTATTTCATGCAATCCTCTTGCCGGTGGTCACCCCCACCTCTTTTAGATCATTGCTTCAACTTATTGTCCCCCGTAATTATAAGATGATATCAGGGTCTCTGATCCATGCACCTCTCAGATTTTCTCAGCTCCTCCCTCTGACTCCCTCACTACCCTCTTTATCCTATGCAGGGGCATCCAGACTGCTGGCTTTGGGTAGAAGAGCTGCCTTGGGTCACACATTGCACTGGCTACAGTCAAGTACTTAAAAAACATTTCATTTATTTATTTAGATATGCACACAGAGAGAAACAGAGAGAAAAATGCAGACAGAGAAAGAGAGTGAAAATGGGTGTATCAGGGCCTCTTGCCACTTTAAATGAACTCCAGATGCAAGCACCACTCTGTGCCTTTGGCTTAATGTGGGTACTGGGGAATTGAACCTGGACCATCAGAGTTTACAAGCAAGTGCCTTTAACCACTGAGCAATCATCCAACCTCTACACAACCCATCTGTTGATTTGCCTATTCCCTTTATAAGGCTCAGCAAGACAAATTCCAAATTAAATCCTTCTTTCTTACTTGGGGGTATAGTTTTCTCCTCATTTAACTTAATACTTTTGCTACTCTTGCCCCTTCTTCTCATCATCTGAATGGTAGGATGCTCCTTCTCCATACCCGTGGCTCTTTCTAAATATACCTGTTTCTTTAGTGACCTCAGGGGAGCCTGGGTTTAAACAGGTTTGCTGTCTGCTTCATCTGTGACACTCCTGATTAGCATATCCTATGGCCCATTTGGCATACCCATTTGAATATTGTGATGCATGTCATTTTCCATCTTCCTTTTTGAAGCTCATTCATATCTCTGGTACCCTTACCATTGATTTTATTCTTTTAGATTCTGCCTGATGGGGTTGAGAGAGGGAGAGAGAGAGAGAGAGATGGAAGTAGCAAACCCTTTGTACAACCCTAGACATATGCCCTTGAGCTGCCACTGCCATCCATTCAACATGGTAAGATAACCATGCCTCATGGTAGGTAACCCGTGTGCTATGTCCTATCCCAAGACCACTGTCTCTCAGCTTCTATATGTGGGGTTTTCCTGTCAAGCTGCAGGAACCAGTGACCTTGAAAGTTTTGGCTTTCAGGAGTAGCACAGAAACTCGGATGACTTACGACCCCTGGAGAAAATCCTGAGCAATGGCACTGGCAAAGCCTTGTGGCCCTGAGGTGTTCAATTCTGTATTCTCATAGGGTAAAGGCATCACCTTCAGGAAACATCCAGATTGAGTTTTCTCCTTCTTTCCATTCCTTCATTCCTGTATCCTGAGATTATTTCCCTCCCACACAAACATAAACCACCTAAGAAATCACCATGCTCTACTTTTTAGGGAAGTCTAGAACAAGGGGTCTACCACCCCTTCCAGCCCCTCCCGCCTCTCTCCTTGCCCTCCAGGTCTTTCCACAGTGACTTCAATTGAGTCTGACTCTTGTTTCTTTCAGAGTCCCCATAACCTCTTATATTTTCCCTCCCCCTGTCTCTCTCTTTCTCTCTCTCTCTGAACTTGCCACCTTTCAATATTATTTGATTTACTTATTTGCTTATTACATGTGGCTTATTCATCACCATTCCAGTGCAACTCTTTGAGGATACCATTCTTTATTAATTGTAGTCCCTGACACGTCCATTACTTTCCTTGAAGCTAAGTCAGAAACATATGCTAAGCTTACTTCTGACCCACTGGGGTAACTCATTCCACTTTGCTAAAGTAATTTTGCTGGTATAATTTTAGCTATCTATCCACCTACCTGGAATATTTGATATTTTAAAATTCATATAAATACATGTCACAAGCTTTAAAAAGGAAGTATCTGAGCACATAATAAACAATAAATATTTATTGAATGAAAGAATTCAATGACTAGAGAATTAATCTGTATAACATAGTTTCAAAACTTTGTAGGCTTAGGCACAGATGAAGTGAGACAGCAAAGAGCCCTGGCATTGTGAGCCCTTGTCGAATATCAGCTGTAGTGGTTTCCCTGGGCATGTTTCTGTGCCTCCATGGAATCCAAAAAATTTAATAAGTGACCAAAATTGTATTTCCTCAGGCAAAACACAGAACTAGAAAGACATTGCTTACCCATAGATAATCAGCATGGTTTACGAGGGCCACCCAGCTCCATCACCTGTTTCGTCAGCTGGGCTATAGATTACTTAGGAAGACACTCTGGCTCCGGTAGACTTGAGTTGCAAATTTATCACTAAGAATATTAAGGTTTTTCATGATTAAAATTGAATGTCCAATTCACTACCTTCAGAAAAAAAATGGTTTATTAATAAAGGCCGTATGCCAAGCAGCAGATAAAAAGTTAATTAAATAAATGCTCAGTATATATTATGTGCAGAAATTCAATGTGTTATAGATTTTTTTTTCCTTTCGATTCAAACATTTTCCCCTTCCTAAACAGCTCTAGCCTGTTTTATTTCTCTGCAAAATCATAGAGTCACTGAATGTTCTAGGTTGACTTTAGAGGTATGTTGAGTCAAGCTTATCATGTACTGGTATGGAGCAGAAAAAAAGAAAGAAAGAAAGAAAGAAATACAGTTCCCAGAAGAGTCAGGCCCAGAGGGAAAAGATCCACAGGGTTTGGTGCTGCACATCCAACACCGGGTGCCTTAGGCCATGACGGGAGGATTACTTGAACCTAGGAGTCCAAGGTGAATCCTAGTAGCATAGCAAGACCCCATGGAAGAGAGAAGCAAAAGAAAAGGAAACAGGCCGTGAATAGTTACATAGACCCGTGAAGGCAGGGCTGGGGGCCCATGTACCTGAGCCATCGGACACATCATCCCGTCTCCTCATCGTATGGAATACCACAGGCAAGCCTGGAGAACTCAAAACCACTCAGGGACGGGAAGATGCTTTATCCTCTGGTCATAAACCTTCCCGACCTTTGCCTCAGTGACGTGAGGAGGAACAGGTTTTATCTTTCTCCTCCTTCTGCATTAGACTTGTTCTTTTATTACATCTTTCAAAGGTTGCAGACAGAACAGAAAAAAAAAAAAATGCCCAAATGGACCCCATACTGACGAGCTCCTGATGTTATCCAATGGAACTGGAGCGTTTTCTTTCAAAAGTTCCTGAATGAGAACCTTGTGCTCCACAGTGGGGCTTTCAGTGTGGGGGGACTGACTCGGTGTTCTCTGGGGGAGCTTGTGGGGGCAGAGAAGCAAGGCAGTGGCCAAATGGAATGAACCAACAGTCAAGGGTGTGCTACTGGGCAGCGGTGCCTTTGCTTACCTGGATATTAAGGAATCACAATCTAACTTGCAAATATTTTGAAGTGCTCAGTAGTCCTGCTCATTGAGAGTAGAAGGATGATTTTTCCAGGCACATCAGCAGATGGGACTCAGCATTACGCATCCCAGTGGCTGTTCCCATCTGATGGTGAAACTCTCCAAACACTTAGCTCCTGGTTTTGCACTCAGGTTGAATATCACACTGTTTCCTAACATAAGCTCCAGCATAGTATGGCAATTATTTCTATTCCTCTCATCGGACAGGCTGTCTCTGTACCTCCAAAGTCTTCACAAGTGAGCTTCCTTCCTCATAGAACATGAACCCTCCCTCCTCCAACATTCTTAGCATGACTTTATGTTTGGAATATGCCCTTTCTTGTTGTTGTTCATAAAGTATTCATGACACTGAACTTCTCTAAATTTCCTCACATTAAAAAAAAAAAAAAGAAAAGAAATGAACCAAACCATGTCATAAGACAGTGCTGAAGAGGAATCCCAGTGGTTAAAGGTGCTTGCTTAAAAAGCCTTATGGCCCAGGCTCAATTCCCCAGTACCCGTGTAACGCCAGATGCACAAAGTGATGCATCTGTCTGGAATTCATTTCCAGTGGCTGGAGGACCATGTGTGTCCATATCCCTTTTCTGTCTCACTCCTAAATAAACAAATACACAAATACTGAAATAAAAAAGAACATCCTGAGAAATAAGTAAGGACTCACCCAGTGTAGAACACATATGTGTTAACTACTAAATAAAAATTAATGTCATGGTTGTCATAATAAAGGCGCTTGGAATTTGGAGTTGGTCAGACTCAAAACAAATCTAATTTGCAAACCGGTGATGCCACTCATTTGCTATCTATCCAGACCAAGTTAGTTAAACTTTCTTTTGTATAAAATGACAATCACCATCAATCATTATCAGAATAAAAATCTCTCCACAGGATATTATAAAAATTCAATCAGTTAGCAGCATGCTTGGAATAGAAAACATACTTTATACTTTTAATATTTATGCATCTTTTTTTGAGGTAAGCTCTCACTCTATCCCAGGCTGACCTGGAATTCACTTTGTAGTTCCAGGCTGGCCTTGAATTCACAGTGATCCTCCTACCTCTGCCTCCCAAGTACTGGGAGTAAAGGTGTGTGCCATCAGGCTCAGCTTTCTAGTAGGTATAGTTAATAGTGTATTCAGTGTTTCAATACATCACCCCATTCTATTATGCCCTGTAAATTATCTGATTAGAAATCTTCTGTAAGTCTTATAGGAATTCCCTTTCATATAGCTTTACATTTTTGCTCTTGTCGTTTTTAGGATTCTGTCTTTATCTTGTACTTTTTGATATTTTGAATATAAAAATGCCTTGGTAAATGTCCTTTTTGGTTGACTGTTGTTGAGTTCTTTGGCCTTGTATTGGATGTTCATATCGTTTTAAGGACTTGGCAGAATTTTGCCTATAATGTCATGTGATGGATTTCCCATGCTTTCTTCCCTTTTGCCATTTCTATGCAAATATCTCTGTTCACTTCATAATATCTTATAAATATTACAGGCTTTCTTCATTCTTTATAAGTTTTATTCTCTTATTGTGTTAATTCAACAGATCACTCCTTGAATTTATAGATTCTTTCTCTTACTTTTTTCTAATGGATTATGGAAGATTTCCATTAAAAAAATAATTCCAAGCCAGGTATGGTGGTGCACTCCTTTAATCCCAGCACTCGGGAGATAGAGGTAGGAGTATCGCTGTGAGTTTGAGGTCACCCTGAGACTCTAGTGAATTCCATGCCATCCTGGGCTAGAGTGAAACCATACCTTGAAAAACAAACAAACAAAAAATTTCATTTGGTGAAACTCTTAGCTCCATGACATCTGCTTCTTTTTTTTGTATTTCTTTTTGACAAATCCTCATTCATATCCTGAGATGTTTTCCTCATTTATTTTGCATTATTTACTTATAATGTCTTCCATTGCGCTAGGTTTCTTCAGCAATATTATTCCATATTCTCTCTTTTTTTTCTGAAGTAGGGTCTCACTCTAGACCAGGCTGACTTGGAATTCACTATGTAATATCAGGGTGGCCTCAAACTCACAGTGATCCTCCTACCTCTGCCTCCTGAGTGCTGGGATTAAAGACGTGTGCTACCACACCCAGTTAATTCCATATTCTTTATCAGGAATTTCCCAAGTTTAATTCAATTTGCAAACTACTTCTAGAGATTAGTTCTTCTTGGATTTTTCATGTTTCATGTTTTTCCTCACATTAATGGATGCATGTCTAGTACAGCAGTTTTAATGTCATGGGGAAGGTTTTCAGGAATGGGTACAGAATGCTAGTTTGATGGACGTCTTGGGCTTGGTTGTGAGGGAGCTCAAACTTAGACTCTGATTAATTTTTTCATCCTTGATTGATACCAGCAGTATCTGCAAGTGCCTCAATGGTCCAGATGACAGCAGTTCAGGGAGGCAGTTGCACCATTTATAGTAGAGGTAGGCTTCCAATGGCACATGTCTCAAGCTCCTAAAGTCAAGCTGTGGTGGAATTTGGGCTTTTGGTAGCAACTGGTATGTCTTTCTGCAGGATATTGGGAGCAATGTCCCAAGATCCCTCAGAGCAAGCAGAAATGCCAAGTATAACAACAGTAACCACAGTTCCCCAACCACAGGGTGTGAAATGCTTTCCCAGAACCCCTAGGGACAGTGTTTGAGATGTTTGTGCTTCTGACACCAGAATTCACAGTTCTGAAGTCTCAGGATGGGTCTGCGGCCTTCTTGATGAGCACACATAACCATACTGGTCTGTCTGCTGCTCTCATAACCAGGGACTTGAGCTTTTAGAAGACAGAAGTCACTTAGCCTGGGTCCCGTGGCACAATTGTAGCCAGTGGTTTTACCTGTGGCACTTTAAGCTGAGTTTGTAGAGCTGTGGCATCCAGATGGCAACCTTCCCAGTCTCAAGCACAAGGGCAGTGACACCAGCACTTTTGGCACCAGCAGCTGTGAATTGCCATCTGTGAGTTGTGAAGACTACCTCCGTACGTCTTCTGGAATATATTCAGGTAAGGGTTAAGCTAGTACCAACTGGTGTCCAAACTCCTGGGAGTATAGGACATGGAGGACATGCCCTCTGGTTTCTTAAGTTTGACTGTGGGTGTTTGTGGACTCACTATCTGTGGTCCTAGAGCTTATAAGTATGGACAGGAAGGGTGTTACTAAGTGACCTGGAGAATATTATGGTGGAGACAAAGCTCATGGCACTGGCAGCTATAGTCCTGGGGCTACAAGATATTGGTGGAAACTTCTCTTTGTCACAGTGTAGAAGACAGGGATGTTACGGATTTTCTTTTTGTGCTCCAGCAGTGATGGTCTGCAGGTCATGGGGTAGGGTGGAAAACTGTGCCTAGTTCCCACTGGATAAGTATTAGATGTATAGGAATTGAGACCACTGGTCACTGTGATCCTAGAGCTGGATTTTGCTCTTGATGTCTAAGCTTGGTGAACTCGGGCTGCAACACCTGTTGTAAGATGTGTATGTAGAACCTTACAGCAGGAGCTACAGTTCCAAGCATGCGAGCTAACGAAGACACTTATCTCATTTTCACCAGGTGAGCACTTGTAGTCATAGAGGGTTTTGGCTACTGCTAGTCCTGTTTCAGAGTTGATGGACTCAGCCATAACCTTTCCCAGCTCCTGATGAAGTACAGATGAAGCCATAACTGTACAGCCATCTGGCAGTCCAAAGCTGTGGCTTGTAAAGGAGCCCTTCCTACTCCTCATAGAGCAAGTGTGAGTGGGACTTGGATCTATAGCCATGGTAACTGCTGGTCTTGAAATGATGGCATCCTCAGATGTTATCTCCCACCCAGTGAGGCCTAAGGTTGCAGTGGTTTTGGCCGCTGGGGCAGGATGAGAACTGACAGTAACTATTGTAATCACTTGGGTTCTAATGGTTAGGGGAATAAGGAAGGTATTTTCTTTGGAGCAAAAAGCTTGCTCATAGACATTATGTGAAATAAATTACTTAGAATGTGTAAAGCACTTAGGATAGCGTATAACATACCTGGATGCTTAACCTTTTGGGTTCCTATTACTGTGATTCTGGGCTTCAGATGAATCTGGTCTAGGCTGCTGTACCTGCAGGTACTGGGCAGAAAGTTGTAGAACTGATGAGCGCACGTAGGAATTCAATCGCTTCATTTACCTTGGACTCTTATTTGCTGTTCTGTTCTTTGTAATCTACTGTCTGCAAGCAAACTAGCCTGGAAAGGATGACTACAATTATTCTAGGATACAGAATAGGGACCTAAGTCCAATTTCTATCAGAAGCCACTTTTAAATCAACACAAATGCCTCACCAATAGAATAAACTTCCTAGAAGGCTGGAAAAGTATTATAATGTTACAGAAACATTTCTAAGAATATAAAATGCATAGGAATACAATGATACCAAATATTCTTGTAGCCTTAAGATTTCATCTTGAGAGTTACTTCCAACATTGACAAAAATGACCAGAAACTATACTGCTAGACAATTAAAATTTTTTTTGTTTATTTTTATTTATTTATTTGAGAGTGACAGAGAGAGAGAGGCAAATTGACAGAGAGAGGGAGAGAATGGGCACGCCAGGGCCTCCAGCCACTGCAAACGGACTCCAGACGCGTGCGCCCCCTTGTGCATCTGGCTAACGTGGGTCCTGGGGAATTGAGCCTCGAACAGGGGTCCTCAGGCTTCACAGGCAAGCGCTTAACTGCTAAGCCATCTCTCCAGCCCGACAATTTAAATTTTTACCATACAAAATAATCCCTATTGTGTCTTAAAAAAGTCTTCAAAAAACCCAGTATATTCAAAGTAACTCTTGTGGTTGGAAGGCAAAATGTTCCCCATAGGTTCATGTGTTTGAACATTTGGTCTCCAGCTGGCAGTGCAGTTTAAGAAGGTTGTGGAAAGTTTAGGTAATGGTGATGCAGGAATTTGGGGGTTTAAGATGGGTTCCTCAAGTTTATGAACCCCGATTTTTGTCCCCATTCTATTTTTAACAAAGAGTTGATAAAAAATGGACCCAGGAAGGAAAAACTATGAATTATTCAGTTTATTTATGGAGAAATAACAAGTTTTGGTTTAATTAAGAAAATTAGGATCTAGGAAGAAGGCTGGAGCAGAGTCATAGGCACATGGGAGGCAAGGAACACACTCTCATGTGGAAGATGCAGCCTAGTCCATGAGATTCATTTTAAAAAAATTGAGGATTTTTAGGGAAAAAACATGTGGAAGAGAGAATTTAGGTACTTATGTAGGAAGATTTAGAAAGAACACCAATAGCACCCACCCTGAGTTTCCCCATGGAAGAAAGTTAAAAAGGCAAATGGTGGTTACTTAAGGAAGAACAGCAGAGAAAAAAAAAATTCAGATGAAAACTGCGTAGTAAAGAGTGTTATACAGACGGTTACCCCGAGTCTAGAGTAATTAATTACACAGGCAACAGGCCTAGGGTTAGAGAAAGCAGCCACATGGTAGACCCAGAGCGTAAGGAAAATATGCATTTGGTAGATTCAGAGACCAGAGGAAAATCATACATGTAATTAAAGTTACCCCAAAGTATAAAGCAAAGGCCAGCAGAGAAATTATTCGAACAAAGAGGTGTATTCTGCTCCCACCCATAATCAGGTTGAGTGACAGGGAAGCCATGCACCTGTATCCAATCAGAGGTGAGAGGCAGTCCCTAAGAGGGAGCTGGAATTGCCTTTATAGTTTATTGAATTCTATTCAGGTATGCAAAGGGGACAACTCATTGGTTTGTAGATTTGGAGGGCAGACCCCAGGGCCAGACTACCTGGGTTGTCTATCTAGGTAGTGTGCCAGGCTACGGGCAGCAGGAGGAACTGAAGACCAGTCTCATTCATACATGAGCTCCATTCCTGCCACTTCCATTCCTGTGTCAGGGTGAGGTGGCATGTGGGAAGGAATCTCCTGGTGCTCTCTGGGTCTTAATTTCTAACTGAAGCTAGCTTTCTCCTATTCTTCTTCAATGAGATCTTGCTGGAGGAAGTGGGTCCCTATTGGTGGGCTTTGACATTTGATATCAAAACCCCAGTGCCTAGCACAATCTGCTTCCTGTGTGCAAACACAGTGTGGCCAGTGGCTTCTACTCCTGACACCGTGTCTTCCCTGCCATGGTGGACTGTATCCTACAAACTGTCAAAATAAGCAGTCTCTCCCTAAAGTTGTGTCCTGCCAGATATTTGGTCACAGTAACTATGGTGACACAACAGGACATTCGTCAATCATTGGAGCAATAAGCACAGGCATTCAGCAGCTTAACATCCTGTTCATGTCAGGCTCAGTGCTGAAGGGAGACATGGGATGCTGCATGACACTGTGACAGGATCATTCTTAAGTCACAGCTGGGTAGTGACTGGAAACAGTGTCAGATCCATTTAAGACCATCAGATTTCAGATGGGTTTTTAGTACTCTCTAATTGGGTGGCAGAGAGCATCAGATGGATGGTGAGGTTTGAGGAGAATATAAAACATGATAGGACCCCAAACTCCTCATACTGAGCAAGTTAAGTCCTTCCAGAAACATGCTTTCCATTTAGATGGGGGTAGCATCTAAAATAAACAAATGGGTATAATGGGAACAAACATGAAAAAAGACATGAATGGAAGAGAAGACAGAGAATGGAGAAAGATCTTAGAAAGCCTGAGTCTAAATGAAGGAGTGTGTTTGTGTGTGTGTGTGTGTGTGTGTGTGTGTGTGTGTGTGTGTGTGTGTGTGTGTGTGAATGAGCGTGCTTGCTGTCTGTGATGTTTTGTGTCTCTGTTGCAAAACAACGAAATGAAAGTAGCTGTCAGCCTGGTGTGATGAGTCATTCCTCTATCCCCAGCACTTTGGGAGTGGAGGCAGGAGAATGCTTATGAGTTTGGAGCTTATTTAAGATTCATAGTGATCTGCAGATCATTCTGCTTGTCAAAAACACTATTCCAAAGAGAAATAAAGAAAAAGAAGGAGAGAGAGAGAGAAAGGAAGAAGAAGGAGGAGGAGGAGGAGAAGAAGAAGAAAGGAAGGAAGGAAGGAAAGAAGGAAGGAAGGAAAGAAAGAAAGAAAGAAAAAGAAAACAAGGAAGGAAGAAACAAGAAGAAAATTAAAAGGTGCTTTACACCAATAATGTAAAGGGAGCATGTACTTGATCTTTCCACACACAAACTCAGGAAGATTAATTTTATGCAAAAATAAACATCAGAAAAGAATGACATTCAAATTTTCACCACATTCAAAGTGAAGATGGGTCATTTAATGTTTACATACAGCACTGTGATGACCTCATAAAGCAGGAATCACAGAAGATGTGAGATGAACTCTGTCTTCCACTGAGAAGATAGAACCTCCAAACCAAAAAAAAAAAAAAAAAAAAAAATGAGTAGGGATTTAGAAAACAAATAGCTGATGAAATCAACATAGTTATCAAACTATGAACTCACTGTACAACAAACCTAATCAGGTAGTCATAGAGTGATTTAGGAAACTGATCATATTATAGATCACAAAGGCAAACTTAATGTAACTAAGAACACAAAAAACAAAATCTATGGATCATTCTCTTGCTAGAATGAAATAAACAAGCAAAAGAAAAATCAAATTCACAACCTGTTCACCAGAAATTGTAAAAGAAAAACGAGGGCTGGAGAGATGGCTTAGCGGTTAAGCGCTTGCCTGTGAAGCCTAAGGACCCCGGTTCGAGGCTCGGTTCCCCAGGTCCCACGTTAGCCAGATGCACAAGGGGGCGCACGCGTCTGGAGTTCGTTTGCAGAGGCTGGAAGCCCTGGCACGCCCATTCTCTCTCTCTCCCTCTACCTGTCTTTCTCTCTGTGTCTGTCGCTCTCAAATAAATAAATAAATAAATAAATAAATAAATAAATAAATAAATAAGAAAAACGAATAGTTGGTGCACAACTTTTAGGTCACAAACCTGCTTAAAGAGTAAAAGTGACATAAAGACAAAAAATGAGAGAATTAAATATTATAACATTAAAATTAAATTCTGAAAGTGAGTTAATCTAGAATTCAAAATCTAACATTGGCAAACAAAGTAAACCACGAAATCACAGAAATCATGAAAGCTGAATCCAGTTAGAAAACAAAGATGAGACTCAATGAACAAGTTTAAAAGCTGTTTCCTTAAAACAAACAAACAGCATCCACACAGGGGCTGGGAAGTCGCTTAGTTGGTAAAGTACCGGCTTTGTCAACAGGAAGACCTGACTTGGATCCCCAGAACCTGCATAAAAATGCTGTGGGGCACTGGGAGAGAGGAGACCAGGGTCACTGGGACTAACGAACCAGGCAGTCTAACATAATTGGTGAGCTCCTGGCCGGAGAGAGTCCTTGTCTCAAAACAAAATGTGAGCCAGGTGTGGTGGCACACTTCGTTAATCCCAGCACTCAGGCGGCAGAGTAGGAACATTGCCATGAGTTCAAGGCCACCTTGAGACTACATAGTTAATTCCAGGTCAGCTTGGGCTAGAGTGAAACCCTACCTGGCAAAGCCAAAAACAACCACAAAAAAAGGTTGATAGGCCCTGAGGTATGACACCAAAGGCTATCCCCTGGACACTACGCATATGCACATATGCAGACACATGTGCCTGTACAACATACGAACACATGCAAAGTAGGAAGAAAAATGAGAAAGCTGCCAACCTTTGTAGATGGAAAAAAAGGAAAACACATCTATACATAGAATTAGAAATGATAAAGAGAAATAAGTACGCTTCAAATCAGGTCATTTGAAGTCACCAGAGACTGTTTTGAAGAAATCTATGCACTTAAACTTGAAGACCTGAATGAAATGAATAATAACATCAGATTTGATCTTGGTCAGTGCATAAAGTCTTAAAAGGCCAGATATCTATAAAAGAACTCAATGAAATCATTAAGTATTCACCCTCAAAGCATAGAAAAATACCCCCAAATAATAAAGAGGACCTCACTAGCCAAATATGACAGAAATAATTGCAGAGATCTGGAACACATCAAAAACAGCTAACATAGGTCATACAAAAATTAACCAGCCAAGCCTTAAATGGATGTTGTTCGAGGGTGATAGTAAAACAACCTATTGTTTTGAAAACTGGTATATAGCTAAGGAGAGTAGACTAGGCTTGTTTTTTGTGAGGTAAACTGCTCCTCTTGATGCCCAAACACAAGGAGAAGCTGACTTCGCCTATAGAAGTGTAATAGCTAATATGCAAATGTTACTTTGTAATCTGTAGCGAATCAAAGAATCAAGGTACATACCATAAAAAGTCATCTAGCATCACTTGAAAGAGACAACCAGATGTTTGCATCTCTCCATATAAAAATTTTCATCACTGATGAATTAATTTTGCCAAAATAATTCATCCTCAGTTTGAGAGTTGGAATTTTCCAAAAATCCCCTAGAAACTGCCCAAATCCAGATTCTTGATTTCAGAACAAGTGATCTTGATTCTTTACTAAATAAACTGGGAAGAAAGAAAGAGAAGAAATGTAAAGGAAGTTGAATGGAATTTATTTAGATCTTCAGTGGCATGGGGGAAAAGAGACTGACTGAAACAATTGGAAATTGATTGACACTCCTGTTGTATATCTGCTAACATTTAAGGATAGTTGTTGACTTTGAATGTGGTGTGATAATTCAATAATTTAATTGTACTTCTCTTAAACAACCTTTCTGCAATGAACACAAAAATATTTATAGATAAAACAATATGCTATTTGAGATTTGCTTTAAATTAAGAGAAGACAAGAGAAATAGATGAGAAGATGGGCCAAGGAATGAAAATTACTAAGGCTGTTTAATACAGTATTCTATTTTTACCTATACTTGAAACTTTTCGTGACATACAAATTGATGAAATTTATGTAGCTCAAACCAGGGCACATAACCCTCACTATTTCAGTTAGCTAAATTGGAAGCAAGAGCTTCTCTGCCCCCTTTATGTTTTTTAGCATGCTTGAGGTCACTCAAACTTCCTTAACAAAGGAACTACATTAACAAGGTGGTACATTTTCCTTCTTCGCCCCTTTAATTCTTTCTTCCTTTCGAGGCATTCATTCAACTAGGAGTCATAGAGCTGCTGACATTGTAAAAATGTTGCTTAGCAACATGTTAATGGGGAAAAACACTCCTTAAAACATTAGGGGTTTTGTCTTTTGAAATGTACTTGTTCAGCATATGACACCTCCCACTGCTCAATTTAACAGGAAGAGAAATACCAACTCTCTGAATATAGTTGTTTTTTTTTTTCTTCCATCTTCTTTACTGGGTCTGATTTAATGAGAATAAAAAATGGACTATGGTGATGATTCTGGGCTAACCACAGTTCTGTTGGCTTCTCTGTGGTCTGGATATGGAGGCGAGTAGTCCCCTGCCACAGAGAACCTGGATGTGGGATGCGGGGAGCAAGGGGGAGGAGACCAGAAGGATATGAAAGGGAACTGCTCTATCTTCACTGTCTCCTTAGCATTATCCAAAGAGTGTGCATTGTTTGTCAGGAAGTCTAGGCATTTGACCATGTTTTCCAATTCAATAGTCACTTCTCTGTGGAAAGTCCCTGGGGCCACAGCATCCCTGGCATGGAATGTGCTTGCAATGTCTCTTCTATGTGTGGTAGGAACATGTAGATTCTGCTGCTGGATGCCTGGGGTGGATGCTTGAATTTTAAACTTTGGACACACTCAGTTGGTGTTACTCCTGCTGGTAAGCAGAACCAAAGAGTTACAGCAAAACTCAAATATAACAGAAACAGTGATGTTCTCAGAGAATGTGACTGGCGAGATACTTCAGCTGGTAAGGTCTTCTTAAACACGTGGGGAGTTTGATCCTCAGAGCACCTGCCAAAAAATACCCCGGAAAGTTGTTGGTTGGGGAAATCCATAATGCTACTCCAAAATACCCCAGAAGGTTGCCCTAATATACCCCAAACATTAAAGGCTGTTGCCAAGACTTTTGGCTGCCCATCAGAACTAGTTGGTAAATACTCTATTGCTGATGATGGCACACACTTGGGCTGCAGGTCACTAAGAAATCAAGCTGGAGCTGAGCTGGAAGTCCCCTCCCCACTGATTATTTTTTCACCATGCCAGAAGCCCGTGTGGGGAATTATCAGTAAGCCATCAGGGAATGCTGCCAACTTTATGGCTGAACACCCAGACCAAATGTGCCAACTGGTGATGGCATGCTTGTTATGGGGGAAACCAAATACTCTGAGTAGACATGAAGCCTGCTCCATAGGAGATAATTAATTCCTGCTACTAAAAAGCTAATCAAAAGCCTATGGCTGTGGAGGTCCTACGTTCTAGACAGGGAAACTACTACTATTATCTGGCTATATGGATAAATTATGTCCACCAAACTACCCTCTAATACGCTTTTGCCCACACATTCATGTGACTGTCAATTTTGGTTAGAGGAGCTTCTCTTGTAGATGGTGACAAACTAGAAGGAAGACCAGTTGGAGAGAAGAAAGGTTCCAGCAGAGGGGGGGAGGGTAGAAAGGGGGAAAATAATGGGGGGTGGGAGGGGTTTAAGACCATAGTATATTGCCTACACTTATGGAGGCCGTCAATGAAATGTTTAAAGAACACCCAGGTGTGATGGCAAGACTTGTCATCCCAAAGCTGAGGGACGAAGACCAGAGGCTATCTGGGGCTCATGGAAAGCCAGGTCAGTCTACTTGGCAACTTGGCACATTCCAGGCCAGTGAGAAAACTGGTTCCCAAAAAAGGTGAATGGCATCATTCCTGAGGATGTTGTTCATGTGCACCTGTACACACACACACACACACACACACACACACACACACACATCCAGATCTAGGTCATAGCACTGTGTGTACTCATTGCATGCCATTGAGCAGACTACTGGAGCCTCCTGGGTTTCACTTCCTCACCTGTGAAGCAGAAGGAAGGTCACATTGAGAGGATGAAGTGATGCGATGATATCCCTTATAACAGTTTAGGATCTGAGGGCCTGGGATAAAGTAAGTTCCCAACATATAGCAATTGCCTTGGTATAAGGAAAGACAAACTGAGCTGTCATGATGGCTCATGATGTCTGCTTATTGAATCCATTCCAGAATGAGTGTGAAAATTTGGTGAAAGTGCTGAGCTCAGACTCAGGATATAGGTCATTGTCACTGCTGTGAATTTTGCATGGTCATGGCCACCGTATGCTTGCTTCTCCAGTAGGAATGTTTTTCCCATTCTTTCCTGCTCCCAGGGTCCCGGGATGCACTTTGCACCCCCACCCCACCCCATCCCGAGCACCAGCAAGTTTCAGTGCTGCCAGCTGCACCAGTGAGCACCAAAGAGTCAGCTCTGCTCGTGGACAGAGGAGGGTGAGGAGCAGTGGGTGGCAGGGAGCTTATCAGCACGGGATGAAAAGCCCAGGCTCACAAAAATCTGCCAGGCAGGGGATCTATTTTAAAATCCAGTCCTTTTTAGTGACAGAGAGCCAGGCCCTGATTTAATTACTGATGGCCTACATCAGAGGCAAAATTAGAGGCAGCGGGCTTGAGTGAGAACTGGAGCCGACTAGGCAGCAGGCTGGAGGGCATGCATGGGCAGACCGTCCCTTCCACCGTGCCCGTTTGTGCCTGTTGTCGGGCCTGTGTTGTAAAGAATGTTCAATTTGTCAACAATTGTGCTTGGGGCTCTATGATTTTGCCCATTTTTCTGAAGGACTTTCTAATCATTTTCCAGCTTCTGTCTGAATCATACACAGTCGAAAGTATGAATCACTTCCTTCTGGTTCATCTCGCTGTCGCCATCCCCCCCCCCACACACACACACTCAAATATCATTTTTAAAAGCAAACTGGAGATCTTATGGTGATTATCACATAAACTCTCTTCTATTGGATACCACAAGTGCTAAGAATTGCTACAGGAGTCATCATCCCCAGGAGAAAAGTGCTGGGGAACCCCTAAAGACTAGATGTGGCAATGGGAAAGAAGCTCGTTACAAAGTGGGTCCTGTCACTTACCTGGCCCTCCGGCCCAGTCATCAACTCGAAGAGATTATGATGCTAAGTACGGAAGTTAAGACATCTTGTCAGTTACTACATAGACCTAAGGAACTTGGTAAGCAGTGTAGGCCTTGGAGGGGTTAACTTGGACTGATTTCTACTTTATTGCTAATGGGTGGACATCTGACTAATCTTTGTGATCCCTGTGATGAAAATGGACAATGGCCTGTATTTTAAGGCTTTGTAACATTAAAATGAGAAAACTGTCAGGTTTAGCACAATAGTAGTACATCAGTCTCATGAAATGAGAAGGCGCATATTGAAAACATTGAGATGTTGCCGCAAACATCATCTTAGCTGTAACAGTGTTAATATGAATGAAGTGAATTTTCTCGCACCTGCTCACAGTGTCTTGTGTACGATGCAGAGCAAAGGTGTCCATCAGACGGTCTATGACCCATGTTCTATTGGCAGGTTTCATTCGTTTCCTGTACAGTTTTGGTCAAAGTGGAAGTTGTTGTTTCTTATCCGTGTGTAAAATGTAGCCATTATTTTAACAGTTTTGCATCATGATCTAGTTTCTGGGAACACTTTGACGAGCCAGGGCTGGCAACCTCACAGCCTACATCCCTGCATGGCACCTCTCAGCTATGGTCATCAGCAGCTGCCCTCACCTCTCTGCACTCCACTCTCTGATACTTCTCTTCAGGTGTCATGCCCTCTGTCCTCGAGCCAGCGTTGGAGTCAGGCACCCCTTGCCGTGACGACTGGCATGGAACATCCTGGCAACGGCGGCTCTGAAGACTGCTGGTGGAGCAGCATGTGCTCATGACATGAGACGCTGCCGCACACTGCACCTGCCAAAGCCAAGCTCTGCTATTTAGAATCACGTGCTCTTCCTATGAGACCGTAAGAGCTAATAGTTTTCTTGGCTAGGTACAAAGGGACAAGGACCATTGGCAGGTGGCTAGATTCTCTTTCTGAAGTGCTCCAATGTGGCAACCAAAGCTGGTGGAGAGGACGGCTCAGTTCTTGGCTCTCCTCCCATGAGAACAAAGGACACACGGGCACAGTCTCCCAGCGGCAGGCTCCAGTGGCGGGCTTGCGTGGAACACGCACGGCGCTGAATGCACATCATGGAGCAACGGAGGCTCCACTTTCGTTAAGCTGAACAATCATAGACTCTGGTGGGAGAGTTTCCCTCACTGTATAAAAAGCCGGCACCCAGAAGGTGGGGTGGATTTCCAGCTCTGGAATGCCTTCCTCATGTGAGGGGTCTGCTTCTCTCTGCCTCTTCACTTTAGCTTTTGGATAAACTCAGCTCTGATTTATCTTTAAGTAAATTAAAAGTGTCCATGAGGAGAGACATATCTTTGAGCCTGTAAGAGATAGTCAGGTCCTTCTCTCTCTCTCTTTCCCTAAAGGAGTTCTCCTTCCCCAGAAACCTGGAGAGATGCCTGGATACCTGGCGTGAGGCCATTGCTTTCTTTCCTTCTCAGGTGTGCCACCTCTAGAAACTCTAATAAACTTGTTCTAAGCTTCATCTTCTATGGTCTGTGGATTTCATTCATCAAAATTCCAAAGACGGGCTGGAGAGATGGCTTGGCCGTTAAGTGCTTGCCTGTGAAGCCTAAGGACCCCAGTTCGAGGCTTGGTTCCCCAGGTCCCATGTTAGCCCGATGCACAAGGGGGCGCACGCATCTGGAGTTCGTTTGGCCCATTCTCTCTCTCTCCCTCTATCATCTTTCTCTCTGTGTCTGTCGCTCTCAAATAAATAAATAAATAATTTAAAAAAATTCCAAAGACAAGACCCTGGAGACCACTGACTCTGGAAGTTTTCTGTGGCCATGAACTTCTGGTACTCTAAATTGTATCCCACTCTATAGTTGAGAAAAAGTACCATAACTCTCAAAGACACCCTCATTTTAACATCACTCCAACCTCCATGCAGAAGGGAGATGGGTTTTCCAGGCAGTGCCAGGCTCTATCTGAGGCCACCTTCACCCAGTTGACAGGTGAGCAGCCTAGAAGTCCAAACAGAGCCGAGGGAAAGCAGTCAGACTTTCAGAACGACCTTTCTGGATTGAAGCTGAGCGTGGCAGAGGGTGGGGCTAGGACGGAGCTTGGGCAGAGAGGGGCTGGAAGGAGGCGGCACAAGACAAAACCAAAAGGCTGCAACGTCTTACAGAGATGTGGCATTCAGAACAAACATTAGTGCACACACGGATAAATCAGTTAAGTAGCCATGTGTCTCCTGCCCAGCCCTAAACCAGCCCCCCCCCCCATGCTTTGTTCAAGCCCTGGTCACATTGGGTCCCTTTGTGATCCCTTGGTTGGTTAAGCTCTTTCCTGCTTTAACAGTTAGAAATGTGTATCCCCTTTGTGTACATTACATGTGTACATTTGATGGTACACTTTTTTGTTTTTCTTTCAGTTCAGCATGTGGTTAGCTGCGCTGTAGTCAGGTTTTTGGTTTGTTTGTTTTTTTTTTTCTCTCCACTATGATGTCAATTTCTTGAGGCAAGGGATTGCCTCATCTCAAGATGCGCATCCAGTAGTTTCTAGAACGGCTTAACTACCCCACCAATGTGCACTTAATGAACGAATGGTTGTCAATGGTGTGCTTTATTTTATTCTTTCCACAAGCCTCATTTTAACCCAAGCAGCTTGATTTCATCTTGGTGTCATGCAATCAAAGAGCTTTGATGATGCCAATTATGGTAACAAGCAGAAATTCAGACTTCGTAAATGCCATTACAATGATCTTATTGGTAGGCTTGGAAAACAATGATCTTCAGCAATGAGTGTGGGATGAAAAGAATCGTGACTTTCTGTAGTTGACAGGGTGTGTTGACATCTGTCCTCACAGTTCATTCTCACAGCAACTGTGCACAGCAAAGACAACGGTGACACGGATCAAACGGGCTAAGAGGAGCCAGGGTCCTAAAGACCCACATGTCCTGTGTGCGTGCACCTGCCACACCACACTGCACACTCCTTCTCCACACTGCTTCTGTTGTTGAAATCATATTGCAAAACAAATAAATTTAAAAATTCTCTCATTCTCCCACTCCTTTGTGCGCGCTCTCTCTCTCTCATAAAAAGAAAAAAATTAAAAAGTGGGTTGGAGAGATGGCTTAGTGGTTAGGTCAGTTGCCTATGAAGCCTGAGGACCCAAGTTCAACTCCCCAGAACCCACATAAACCAGATGCATAAAGTGACACATGTGCATGGTTGCAAAAGTTGGAACACATGTCTGCAGTTCATTTGCAGTGGCTAAGGTCTTGGCATGCCAATTTTTTCTCTCTCTCTCTCTCATTCTTTCTCTCTCTCTCTCTCTCTCTCTCTCTCTCTCTCTGATAAATAAAAAAGTAAAAATAAATTTAAAAATTTCAGGACTGGAGAGATGGTTGTGCCATTAAGGCACATGCCTGCAAACCCTAATAACTCTGGTTTGGTTGCCCAGTACGCACATGAAGCCCGATGCAAAAGTGGCACATGCACTTGAAGTTGATTTACAGTGGCCAGAGCCCTTTGTACCCCGTTCTTCCTCTCTCTCTCTCTTTCTCTATTTCTCTTACTCTCTGTCTTTCTCTGCTTGCAAATATATATGCATATATATGCGACTGCAGTCAGTGCTAGATATGCTTTGTGGCAGATGAAACCGAGGCAGAGTTATCTGAAAGCTAATAAGCGGGTACTCTGAAATGTGTACTTAGTTTTGTTCTGATCCATAAAACCAAATTATGAATAATTCTATTATTTTCCCCATGGCTCCAGAAAGAAACAGAAGAAATATATTTGGCACTGTGCAAGTCCTGCAGCATAACTGGGGGCCACACTTATTGGTGATAATCTGAAATCCTTTGAAGTACAGGGGAGAGTTACACAAAATCTAGTGTGCAAGGGCAGCCTAGACAGGTATGGCTGAGTGTGATCTGCATCACCAGTGCCCCCCCACCCATGTGGAAACTGAATTAATGAACTTTATTGTTGCATGGCAAGCAGTAATA
The DNA here is from genome assembly GCF_020740685.1 of Jaculus jaculus. Lineage (NCBI taxonomy): Eukaryota > Metazoa > Chordata > Mammalia > Rodentia > Dipodidae > Jaculus > Jaculus jaculus. The sequence goes on along the minus strand of NC_059107.1, from coordinate 7,915,357 downwards.
GTACTCCACACCAGCCACACAGCTCCTCCTTTTGTCAACGGTGACAACTTTCCGTGGTGCCCAAGATGTTGACATGAAAACAGGCCGAGTGACAGCTCTATTTCTCAGAGGGAGAGAATGCAATCACAGTGCCTAACAATGTTAACACACTGGTGCCCTCACATTTTTTCTGATAATAATAATTATTATTATTACTATAATTATTATTTTATTAGTTATGGACACACTCAGTATAAACAGCACTTGTGGGCTGGAGAGATGGCCTAGCGGTTAAGCGCTTGCCTGTGAAGCCTAAGGACCCCGGTTTGAGGCTCGGTTCCCCAGGTCCCACGTTAGCCAGATGCACAAGGGGGCGCACGCATCTGGAGTTTGTTTGCAGAGGCTGGTAGCCCTGGCACGCCCATTCTCTCTCTCCCCCTCTATCTGTCTTTCTGTGTCTGTCGCTCTCAAATAAATAAAAAATAAAAATAAATAAAAAAAAAATTGAACAGCACTTGTTGGTGCCGTCATTATCTTCATCTGTGCTGCCCCTCCAAAGCGACCCTCTTCATCAGGAGTGCCTGTCACCCCCATGGGGGTTGTGGCTCATGAATTGCAGGGAGAACCATCAGTTACGGGGAAGAGGCAGCACATATACTAAAATTAGTTACTCACCAGAGATTAATGGTAAGACCATACTGCTGACGACACCAAATGCTGTTGCCATGGACTATGGAGAGACCTGGTTGGAATCTGGAGGACAGACAGACAGTTCTCAGAAAATTTGCCTATCTAGTTCTAGAAGACGCTATATGAGCTACCAGGGGAAAGTGGCAAACATCTGTCCAAGCAACTCAAAGTCTAAGTGACTCAGAAGTAAACAACCTGATGTGATGCTCACACAAGTGCATTAGTGGCACACAGACATGGTGGGTAACCAACTGCTGTTGGATGGGCTAACAGATCCACTCAGTGGAAAGGAAACCATATCTTGGAGCTGGGAAGCCAGTCTGAGTTATATCCACATAATGATTCTGCTTTCCATTGTCAAATTCCCACTAACCTTATAAAAGTGTTTAAACCCTTTAAATTTTTCTAAATTAATAATTGTTATCCCATTTACCTGAAGCTGACTTCACTCTCTGTTGGAGAATCTGCTTCTCTTTTTCAGATGAGAACAGGACTTGACTAGATAAGCGACCCAGCACATTCCACCCCGGCCCAGCTGAAACCACAGAGGAATTTGAAAAATAAACAAGAATTCTGCTCTCTTAGTTAAGAGCATATGAGCACAGGGGAGATGGAGGAAGATAGTGGTCACTCATTACCTGCCAAATGAGAGAGCCGGATGCTCCTAAGTGCCCCACACTGAAGGAGACTTAAAATGCTCCCAGCATGGCTCAGGGAATCTTGTAGAAGATGGGGTGGAAAGATTATTAGGGCCACAAGATGGGACGTTTTGCACAGAGACATTGGCTCTCCTCCATAACTGATTGCTGCCCCCATAATGTATGACTCACAATCTCCATGGGGTTGACCTGTATCCCTAATGAGGAAGGCCTCTTCAGAAAAGGGGCAGGGAGGAGGAAAACCAGCATGTGATGTTTATATAAAATGTATGTCCATATCTGATAATAAAAAAATGAAAGACAAAAAAGATACAATATCATACACATTTTCACTTTCAACAATGTTAGTATACTGTTAACATGTAAGTAGAATGATGTAGAAAATAGAAGGAACACACTGTTCACACCAGGATTTTAAAGGAGAAATCATAGCATTCTAAAGGCATAGTAAATGTTTACTTAGTTGTATTTTAGATTAGAAATAAATGAAAGAAATAAAAATGAAAACCTCGGTTTAATGCATGAATAGTCACATACTTATGAACTGTTCATTAAATAATTGTGTCAGTAATAGGAACACTTCCTGGAATTTGTTTGAATTCCATATCCTGGTTCCTGAAATGATGAATCTTTCTATCTGATAGAAAATGGAATATTAGTCATAGACAAAATTTTCAAGAATGTGTGGATGAGCAAATATTTTCCCCAAATATTTAATGAAGACCCTCATAAACTTTACCCAAGTTGAAAAGTACTGTAAAAGAAAGTTGAATATTTTATTTTTTTAACAAATGCAAAGACTGCCTACACAAGACCCTCATAATAGGAGAAAAAGATGATGACATCAAAATAAGAAACTGATTGAGAGAGGGAGGGGATGTGATGGAGAGTGGAGTTGTGAAGGAGAAAGTGAGGGAATGGAGGGAATTATCATCATTTATGGCCTGTAATCATGGAAGTTGTCAATAAAGAGGTTTTTAAAATGCAAATAAGTGAATTTAGAACAAGGGCTGGAGAAATAGCTAAGCGGTTAAGTGCTTGCCTGTGAAGCCCAAGGACCCCGATTCGAGGCTCGGTTCCCCAGAACCCACATTAGCCAGATGCACAAGGGGGTGCATGTGTCTGAGGTTCCTTTGCAGTGGCTGGAGGCCCTGGCATGTCCATTCTCTCTCTCTCTCTCTCTCTCTGTCTGTTGCTCTTAAATAAATAAATAAAACTAAACTAAAATTAGAATGATACAGAGAAGATTAGAGTGGCCCCTGCACCCCTCACATTTTAAGCACCCATATTCTTTCAACATAAGTAACAGCATGTGATCATTAGGTAGGAAAGCTCAGAATGCCATCCACCTCTCAGGCTCTTGTAATCACAGATCCACTTTCAGTTTCTCTGAGATCAACTTCAGCCTCAATGTTAAGTGAGACTACTCTGTCTTTCTGTGCCCAGTGCCCTGCAGATGAGCCCATATTGGGGGACGTGATGGGGAAAGGAGGGTGGGTAAGTCTGGGAGTGTAGCTGGACACGAGGAATGACTTGTACCGTTTGTTCTGCCACACGTTTGGTCAACTATGGGAAATGTTGATCGATTATTTCAAAATGACCACTCGAGAGAATTGCAAATATTGTCAACACAATGATATCATCAGTAACAGACACAATGGACATGCCAACCACCTGGGTGTGATTGGCACACATTGTAGGCACGCACTGCAATTTCTCACAGTACCCTGCACATGTGTGTGTTTATTTTATGCCATCTTAAAATTATTTTCAAAAGTCAGAAAAAAATAGAATTACAGAAAATATTTTCACACTACAGACAATTTAAAGATGGGTTGCAACAGTGAGACAAGGGGAAATTATTTCTCCACAGCACCTTACTATATTATCCTCTATCTAGATTTTCGAAAACTGCAAGGAGACAGAGAGAGAGAGAGAGAGAGAGAGAGAGAGAGAGAGAGAGAGAGAGAGAGATATGAAGAGACCTCATTCCAAAAATATGATTCTCTGGATGGCATTGAATTGGTGTGTGTCATCTCCACTAAGATATACAGTGTAATATATATATACATATACATATACACATATATGTGTGTGTGTGTGTGTGTGAGACAAAAAGAGATGAGACATGCTCGCTCTTTTTGAATGAAAGGTTAAAAAAGAGAAAAACTCAATTCCGGGAGGATTTCATTCCATTGGACGGCTAGTTGCTGAATCAGTCATTCTTGAGACCAAAAGAGCCAACAACCCTAGAAATCAGGGCTTCAATTTCTGCATTTGGTAAAAAGTCTCTAAACTTCCATTTCTTTAGGTTTCCCCTGGAAACTGTGCCATTTTAATATATTAGCCAATTAGGTAATAGTGTGCGGTGGAACTCCAGGCACAGAGCCCTGTGTTAGGGGGTTAAAGACGCAGCGGGCTCTGTGCTGACTGTGGGTTACTCTCCCGAAGGCAGCCATTCCCCTTCTGACGAAGTTCTCACTGCCTTGCAGATGCGCCTTCAATCTTGTGTTCATTTTCCGGTTCCTTTCTAAAAGTGGACACTTCCAAGGCAATGCCAAGAGCACTCCCAGGTCACCAAGGGAAGGATTCCATGACTTGACACCTCAAGTGACTGTAACTGACAGAACAGTTAAAAGTCCTACATCACACCTGGGAAGACACCAAGGGGCCATAATGAGAAATCTAGCCAGGCGTGGCGGCGCACACCTTTAATTCCAGCACTTGGGAGGCAGAGGTAGGAGGATCACTGTGAGTTTGAGGTCACCTTGAGAAGATAGAGTGAATTCCATGTCAGCCTGAGCTAGAGTGGGACCCTACCTTGAAAAACCAAACGGGGGGGGGGGGAGAAAGAATGAGGGAGAGGGAGAGAGATGTGGACAACAGCTGAGTGGAGTGTGAGGCGGTGGGGTTTGGGTTTGGCAGTATTCACATCAGAGAACTTGAGTATCTGTGTGCTCCAACTGGTGATGATGGAGTTGGTTAAAGAAATGCCCATGCCATTTGAAATGCGTTGTTTAATTAACCAAGCTCCTGGCAGTCGTCAGGGATGACAATAAACCTTACAGTTTTTAGTATAACATGTTACCTGTTTCTACAATTCATCTAACCATCACAGTACTTGCCCTTTTCCATCCCTCCAAATCTGAGGCCTGGCTGAAAGTAAATTGCCTTCATACGGAGCCCAGCCTTCTTGTCTCTGGACCTCAAAGAAAAGGGTTTTCAAGTCATTTTTGCTCAGTTCGTGTTCTGAGCCATAAAAGAGCTATGCTATGTGCCCCTCTGGGTTTCAGCCATATGAATATAAATCATGGTGTTTGTGATGTTTCTCAAGTCCTCATTCGTCGTCCACTTTAGCATTGTTCGGAGAGTCGCGGGTCAGATATCTTCACCTTCACAGGGCTGTGTGCGTCCGGGTAAGCCACCAAACGAGCACGGGGCACAATTATCTCCTCACGCTGAGGCTGCCTGCAAAGGTCTCCCCCATGGGGATCAGAAGATGCACCCCAGGAGCAAGTTCCATTCAGGCTTCAAGTGTGGCTCTTGGCCAAGGGCATAGCACCTCTTTCTTCCCTGTGGCCCAGGTTCAGCCTTTGTGTGGCAAGACAAAAGCAAACAATGGCCACCCTTTCTCTTGTGGAGGCAAAGAGGAGGGGGGAAGTAGAAAGTCGAACTCAGCTATTGAACTTCCTGCCACACTAAGAACCTGACCTGAATCCACTTTTCTGGCAACCTCAGGGGGGCAATTGTCCCTTTCTCTAAGAAGCTGGCAGCTTGGGCAAGAGGCCACCAAAAGGGAAAGGATGCCTTCACAAAGGGTCTTAGAGAATATCAAAGCTGGAAGATTCCCAGTGGTTACTGACTCCAGCCTTCTTAGTGTTTAAAGGAAGCCCTGAAGGCAGAAAGGTTTATTAAATCCTAAACCATGCAACCCATTGCCAGTTTTCCCACAAATGGTCACAACTACTTATAAATAAGTCAAATGTGGGTGATGTTCTCCCTCATGTGGGCAATCTTGATTACAAGGGTGGGCGGGTAAGAGATTGCATCGAGGTTGGGAGAATGGTCAAACTTAGGGTATTTATTGAGAGATTGCAATCTGATTTAGGGCACATATTTCAAGGGGTTATGGAGATCTTAACTACAATAAGATAAGATCATGAAACAATATTGTATAATTAGAATGCACAATAAACATGGACTTGGAAGCAAGGGTGACAAGAATATTGCGGGATATAAAGTACCTTGATGGGCTGGAGTGGTGGCTTAGCAACTAAGGTATTTGCCTAAAAAGCCAAAGGACCCAGGTTCGATTCCCCAGGACCCACATAAGCCAGATGCACAAGGGGATGCATGTGTCTGGAGTTCGTTTGCAGTGGCTGGAGACCCTGGTGCTTCCATCCTCCCTCTCTTTCTCTGTCAAATAAATAAATGAAAATTAAAAAAAAATTAAAAAGTGCCTTAATGGTTTCTTCTGAGCCTTTCATAGATCTTTCATTAAACCTCTTGAAATGAATGGTAAAGTTATCTTCAGCCTGGACAATGTGTTTTGGAATGACAAAGCCATGCAAATGAAAGGTATGGGTGAATAAAGTCATGTCTATGCAGACAGTGAGATGTGAAAGGGGGATCATTTCTTTTCTAGAGTGCAGTCTATGACTGCATCTATGACTAGAGCCTTGAATCAATATGAAGAGACCCTTTACTGTGAAGACGAACAGGAAACCAGGTCCCAATTCCCCACCTCCTTGTGTTTGATGCTTCAGGGCTGTGTTGCCAGGACCACATGAATAAAACCATCCTTGAACTTCAAACAAATAAAATCATGCTCCTTGTTTTGTTTCAAAAAAAATTTTTTTTTTGGCTTTTGCTACCCTGTTTTATTGCAACTCACATATAAGTTCAAGCATTTGTAGCTAGGATCCGCATATGCAAGAGAACATGCCCTAGCAGAGGCCAGTCAACCAGAAAGGGGCTGTAAGGGAGGGAGGAGAGGTGAGCTCTTACGGGGATGGTATTGTGTGTATGCAAACAGTTGAGCAGATTATTGGGGGATTATTGGGGGGGGGTGAAATGGCCTCAGTGAGACCAGGGGGAGAGAATGAGTAAAGGAAGAGTGGGGGGAGGGTTAATCAAAATCTAAGAGGGTATGAATAAGTCATATGGGGACCTACTTTTTCTTGACAATGGCTCACCCAGAAGCCATAGATTGTTACTAGAAAAGTTTCAGAGCCAGTGATGAGATACCTTCAAATGAGTTGTTGGCTAGGGAGTTTGTTGATGTTCCCAAAACATAACAGGCCATTGCCAAGGCTCTTAGTTTCCCACCAAGAATAGATGGCAAGACCCTGTTGCTGAAGACTCCACATGCTTGGGCTGCAAGGTCACTGAGAAACACTGCTGGAGCTGAGCTGAAAACCTCCTCCACGTAGACCAGCTGAGAGAAAGCTATGCTGCATGCAGCTTTGGGAGAGACAGAGAGAGCGATGTCATCAGTGGAGATAATCAACAGTGGATGCTGCTATCCTTAAATATGGCCATCCAGGTCAAGTGAACCAACAGGTCCAATCGTGGCACATCTGTTATAGGAGAAACCAACTGCGCTCTAATTGGGCTGGAGGCCCACTCCCAGGGAGGCAATATGTGCCTGATACTGAAAACCTATGCTGGAGAGGTCATGAGCCTTAGGGGTGTGATACCTGATGATCTGACTAAATGCATATGTTACATTCCTCCAAACTACCCGGTAAGCACTTCTCTTAATGTGCATACCCATATATTAAGATTACTTTTACTTTTGGTTAGAGAAGCTTCTCTTTTCAGATGGCAGTGAATTCTAGGATGATTGTAAAGGCATCATGGTGATGAGAAGAAGTGACAGAGGAGTGCTCAGCACTGAGACATCTCTATCATAGCTTCCAGTGCTCAGGGTCCACTGCAGAAGAGGTGACAGAAAGAATGTCAGAGCCAAAGGAAGGGTAGGACTCTTTTTTTTTTTTAAATTTTTATTAACATTTTCCATGATTATAAAATATATCCCATGGTAATTCCCTCCCTCCCCACCCCCACACTTTCCCGTTTGAAATTCCATTCTCAATCATATTACCTCCCCATTACAATCATTGTAATTACATATATACAATATCAACCTATTAAGTATCCTCCTCCCTTCCTTTCTCCACCCTTTATGTCTCCTTTTCAACTTACTGGCCTCTGCTACTAAGTATTTTCATTCTCACACAGAAGCCCAGTCATCTGTAGCTAGGATCCCCATATGAGGGAGAACATGTGGCGCTTGGCTTTCTGGGCCTGGGTTACCTGACTTAGTATAATACTTTCCAGGTCCATCCATTTTTCTGCAAATTTCATAACTTCATTTTTCTTTACCGCTGAGTAGAACTCCATTGTATAAATGTACCACATCTTCATTATCCACTCATCTGTTGAGGGACATCTAGGCTGGTTCCATTTCCCAGCTATTATAAATTGAGCAGCAATAAACATGGTTGAGCATGTACTTCTAAGGAAATGAGATGAGTCCTTTGGATATATGCCTAGGAGCGCTATAGCTGGGTCATATGGTAGATCAATCTCTAGCTGCTTTAGGAACCTCCACACTGTTTTCCACAATGGCTGGACCAGATTGCATTCCCACCAGCAGTGCAGAAGGGTTCCTTTTTTTCCACATCCCCGCCAACATTTATGATCATTTGTTTTCATGATGGTGGCCAATCTGACAGGAGTGAGATGGAATCTCAATGTAGTTTTAATCTGCATTTCCCTGATGACTAGTGACGTAGAACATTTTTTTAGGTGCTTATATGCCATTCGTATTTCTTCCTTTGAGAACTCTCTATTTAGCTCCTTAGCCCATTTTTTGATTGGCCTGTTTGATTCCTTATTAGTTAACTTTTTGAGTTCTTTGTATATCCTAGATATTAATCCTTTATCAGATATATAGCTGGCGAAGATTTTTTCCCATTCTGTAGGTTGCCTCTTTGCTTTTTTCACTGTGTCCTTTGCGGTGCAAAATCTTTGTAATTTCATTAGGTCCCAGTGGTTAATCTGTGGTTTTATTGCCTGAGCAATTGGGGTTGTATTCAGAAAGTCTTTGCCAAGACCAATATGTTGAAGGGTTTCCCCTACTTTTTCCTCTAGCAGTTTCAAAGTTTCCGGTCTGATGTTAAGGTCTTTAATCCATTTGGACTTAATTCTTGTGCATGGCGAGAGAGAAGAATCTATTTTCATCCTTCTGCAGATATTTATCCAGTTTTCAAAACACCATTTGCTGAAGAGGCTGTCTCTTCTCCAATGAGTATTTTTGGCATTTTTATCGAATATCAGGTGGCTATAGCTACTTGGGCTTACATCTGGGTCCTCTATTCTGTTCCACTGATCTACATGTCTGTTTTTGTGCCAGTACCATGCTGTTTTTGTTACTATGGCTCTGTAGTATAGGTTAAAATCAGGTATGGTGATACCACCAGCCTCTTTTTTGTTGCTCAGTATTATTTTAGATATTCGAGGTTTTTTATGATTCCAAATGAATTTTTGGATTGTTTTTTCTATTTCCATGAAGAAAGCCTTTGGAATTTTGATAGGGATTGCATTAAATGTGTAGATTGCTTTAGGTAAGATTGCCATTTTCACGATATTGATTCTTCCAAGCCAGGAACAAGGGATGTTTCTCCACTTTCTAGTGTCTTCTGCAATTTCTAGCTTGAGTGTCTTAAAGTTCTCATTGTATAGATTCTTTACTTCCTTAGTTAGGTTTATTCCAAGGTATTTTATTTTTTTTGATGCAATTGTGAATGGGAGTGATTCTCTGATTTCATCCTCTGTGTGTTTGTTGTTAGCATATACGAAGGCTACTGATTTCTGTGTATTTATTTTGTATCCTGCTACATTGCTGTAGGTTTTGATCAGCTCTAACAGCTTGCTAGTAGAGTCTTTAGGGTCCTTTATGTATAGAATCATGTCATCTGCAAATAGTGATAACTTGATTTCTTCCTTTCCAATTTGTATCCCTTTTATGTGTGTCTCTTGCCTTATTGTTATGGCTAAGACTTCCAAAACTATATTAAATAGAAGTGGGGACAGTGGACACCCTTGTCTTGTTCCTGATTTTAGTGGAAAAGCTTCCAGTTTTTCCCCATTTAGTAATATGTTGGCTGTAGGCTTGTCATAAATAGCCTTTATTATATTGAGATATGTTCCTTCTATTCCCAGTCTCTGTAGGACTTTTATCATGAAGGGATGTTGGATTTTGTCAAATGCTTTCTCTGCATCTAATGAGATGATCATGTGATTTTTGTCCTTCAACCCATTTATGTAATGTATTACATTTATAGATTTGCGTATGTTGAACCATCCCTGCATCTCTGGGATAAAGCCTACTTGGTCAGGGTGAATGATCTTTTTGATATACTCTTGTATTCTGTTTGCCAATATTTTGTTGAGAATTTTTGCATCTATGTTCATGAGGGAGATTGGTCTGTAATTTTCTTTTTTTGTTCTATCTTTGCCTGGTTTTGGTATCAGGGTGATGCTGGCCTCATAGAAGGAGTTTGGTAGGATTCCTTCTTTTTCTATTTCCTGGAAAAGCTTAAGAAGCAATGGTGTTAGCTCTTCCTTAAAAGTCTGGTAAAATTCAGCAGTGAATCCATCTGGGCCTGGGCTTTTTTTAGTTGGGAGATTATTGATAACTGCTCGGATCTCCATGTTTGTTATAGGTCTATTTAAGTGATTAATCTCATTTTGATTTAATTTAGGTAGGTCATATAGATCAAGGAAATCATCCATTTCTTTCAGATTTTCATACTTTGTGGAGTATATGCTTTTATAGTATGTCCCTATAATTTTTTGAATTTCTCTGGAATCTGTTGTGATGTTACCTTGTTCATCTCTGATTTTATTAATTTGTGTCTCTTCTCTCTTTCTTTTGGTCAGATTTGCTAAGGGTTTATCAATCTTGTTTATCCTTTCAAAGAACCAACTCTTTGTTTCATTAATTCTTTGGATTGTTCTTTTTGTTTCTATTTCATTAATTTCTGCCCTAATCTTTATTATTTCTTCCCGTCTACTACTTTTTGGTTTGCCTTGTTCTTCTTTTTCCAAGGCTTTAAGGCGAAGCATTAGGTCGTTTACTTGCGACCTTTCTAATTTCTTAATATAGGCACTTAAGGCTATAAATTTACCTCTTAGAACTGCCTTCATTGTGTCCCAGAGATTTTGGTATGTTGTGTTCTCATTATCATTTGACTCTATAAATTTTTTGATTTCCTTTTTGATTTCTTCATTGACCCACTCATCATTTAGTAGTGTATTGTTTAGCTTCCATGATTTTGTGTATGCTCTATAGCCTTTCTTGCTACTGATTTGTAGTTTAATTCCATTGTGGTCAGATAGAATGCAAGGAATTATTTCAATTTTCCTGAATTTGTTAAGATTTGCTTTGTGTCCTAATATATGGTCTATTTTAGAGAATGTTCCATGTGCTGCTGAAAAGAATGTATATTCTGCAGCCTTTGGATGAAATGTCCTGTATATATCTGTTAGGTCCATGTCTTCTATGACCTCATTTAGTCCAGATGCCTCTCTGTTTATTCTTTCCCTGGATGACCTGTCAATTGATGAGAGTGGGGTGTTAAAGTCACCCACCACCACCGTGTTTGGTGTTATCTGTGACCTTAGTTCTAATAGTGTTTGTTTGACGAATTTGGGAGCCCCCATGTTAGGTGCATATATGTTTAGGATTGTAATGTCCTCCTGTTGGAGTGTGCCCTTAATCAATATAAAGTGACCTTCCTTATCTTTTTTGACTAACTTCGGACTAAAGTCCACCCTGTCTGATATTAGGATAGCAACCCCTGCTTGTTTTCTAGGCCCATTTGCTTGAAACACCGTCTTCCAACCTTTCACCCTAAGATAATGTCTATCCTTTGTAGAAAGGTGAGTTTCTTGAAGACAACAAATTGTAGGATCCTGCTTTTTAACCCAGTCTGCAAATCTATGTCTTTTCGTTGGGGCATTGAGACCGTTGATATTAAGAGATATTATTGAAAGGTGTGTATTTATGTTTGCCATTTGTGTGTGTGTGTGTGTGTGTGTTACTTGTTCTACCTGTGCTCTCTTCTGTTAACTGGTATTTGAGTATGGCTGGTTTTTTCTAGGTTCCTTATATGTGTGCTTTTCCTTTTGTTCAGCATGGAGATTCTATCAAGTATTTTCTGTAGAGCTGGTTTTGTCTTCAGATATTCCTTTAACCTGCTTTTGTCATGGAATGTCTTTATTTCTCCATCTATTTGGATGGATAACTTTGCAGGATAAAGTAACCTTGGTTGACAGTTGTTATCTTTCAGAACTTGGAATATATCACTCCAGGCCCTTCTGGCTTTAAAAGTTTGTGTTGAATAATCTGCTGTAATCCTGATGGGCTTGCTTTTGTAGGTAACTTGATTTTTCTCTCTAACTGCTTTCAATATTTTTTCTTTGGTTTGTGTGTTTGGAAGTTTGAGTATAATGTGGCGAGCAGAGTTTCTTTCTGGGTTTTGTCTGGCTGGGGTTCTAAAGGCTTCCTGTATCTGTATTGGCACCTCTTTCCCAATTTGGGGAAAATTTTCCTCTATGATTTTGTTGAAGATGCCTACTATGCCTCTGGAGTGGAATTCTTCTCCTTCTACTATGCCCTGAATTCTTATATTGGATCTTTTCATAGTGTCCCGAATATCTTGAAATTCCCACTCATACTTTTCTATAAGTTTGTCTTTCTCTTTGTTGGACTGCATTAGGTCTGCCACCTGATCTTCTAGCTTAGATATTCTGTCCTCTCCCTCATCCATCCTACTGGTGAGATTTTCTACAGAGTTTTTTATTTCATTAACTGTGTTCTTCATTGCTAGTAATTCTGACTGGTTTTTCTTTATTATTTCTATTTCTCTATTTATGTCTTGTATTGCCTTCTTTATTTCATTAAATTGGTGTCCTGCCTCTTCTTTGATTCCTTTGATTTCCTCTTTGATTTCTTCTTTGATTGTTTTCATGTGTTCTTTGACCTCTTTGAACATATTTATAATTATTCTTTTGAACTCTTTCTCAGGCATTTCCTCTAACTCTTTCTCACTGGAGGACATTTCTGATGCATTAATACTTTTAGGTGGATTTATATCGTCTTGCTTTTTAGTGTTTCTTGTGTTATAATGTATATATTTTTGCATCTTGGATTAAGTTAATGCTTGGATTTTCTAGCTAGCTGTGTATTCTTAGCTGTATCAATTGATTTGGTGTAATATATTTTCAGGGTAGGACCTTAAGGTATTAGGTGTGGCTCTTAAGACTCTCAGAGTATCTACAAAGATGTTCTTAGGGGTTGAATTTCCCTGCTATAGGAGTATTCAAGCAGGCTGAGTGGAATAATATACTGGTAGATTCTAAAATTTAGCTAAACACTGTACCCATTCCATCAAAAACAGCCCCGAGTATGTATGCAAGAGTAGTTATTATAATGACCAGATCCTCTATCAACAAAGAGGTTTAGATTTCTGGTCTGTTGAGGTATCCAAGTCAGCTTGTGACCAGGTGAGACCCTTCCCTGGTGCAATCACAGTTACCTTGGGTGATTGTGGTCTCAGTCAAGTTGCTGCCTGGGTCGTCGGGCTGCTGTTCTGATTTCTGGAGCTGGGCACTTGCTTTTCCTACGGGGCAAACTGAGCCGCTGCTGCCGCCGCCTCTGCAGCTGTTGTAGGTGCCACCCCCGGAGCCCCCACCGCTGCTGAAGCTGCCGTTGCCGTGTCCACCGCTGCTGCTCACCCCGAAGCCGCTGCTGCGGGATCTGTCACCGCTGCCGCTCCTGGGTCCACTGCTGCTGGGGCCACTGGTACCGGTGCTGGAGCCGCTGAAGTTGCTGCCGAATTCTGCTCCTGCTTGGGTCCCGCCGTCAGCCCAAGCTGTGTTCGCTGGAGCTGGGTTCAGGCGGCAGGGGAGGGGAGGGAGCCGCGGCTGTTCTGGTTGTATTGTTTCTCCACGTGTGCTTTTACCTCGCGGTCTGCTCCTCCCTCCGGTGCTCGCTGCCGCTCTCCCCTCACGTTTCCCGAGTTGCGGAGAGCGCGGTGTGAGGGGAAAATCCCGCACCTGGCTTGTCCTGCGGCTCGAGCCGAGAGTCCGGCGGTTTTCTGCCGCTCCGCGGTTGCGGCGGGTAGCTGAGCCGCCCCGGAGCCGCTGTTCCCGCCTGTGCCGGCTCTGGATGCTCTATAACTCTTCCACTTCTCCGCTGCCGCCTCAACTTCCTATACACCTCACTTTTTAGTAAAAGTGTGTATTTTGCTGAGTTTTGTTTGGTCTTTCCCCCCCCAGGCTGTTTTGGCGTGGTACCTACGCTGCCATCTTAACCGGAAGCCCGGGTAGGACTCTTTACAATGCAATCTTCTAGACACAAAATGGCCTGGATATCCATGACCTCACGGTGCCTGGCACTATCTACACAAGACCCTCATAATAGGAGGATAAGGTGATGACATCAAAATAAAAGAGAGATCAATTGAGAGGGAAAGGGGAAATGATGGAGAGTGGAGTTGCAAAGGGAAAAGTTGGGAGGGGAGGGAATTAACATGGTTTATTGTCTATAACTATGAAAGTTATCTATACAAAAAAATTAAAAAGATTTGGGGGAGGAAAACCTGGGAAGAGATAGCATTTGTATGCGGGAGAGGTTTTATCTCAGAAATGGATCTTGGAATCTGTGAGGAAGTAACATTTGAGAGGTAGAATTAAGCAGAGCATGGGGAAGGCTCTCTGCAGGCTGATGGGAAACAATTGCTAAAGAGACAGCTGGGATCTGAGGCAATGAAAGATGGATGGCCAGAGCCTAGTGGACTACGAGGAGCAGAAAGAGATGTGGATAAGCAGGGAAGCTGGGTAAGCAGAGCTGAGCCGCTGCCTGCAACCGGCGGATCCCCGCCCCACTTCCTGTATCTGGAAACTTCCACAACTAGCCCCCTGGAAATCCACCCCCAACCAGAGTCCCATGAGGGTGAGGCAGAATGAAAAGTCTGGAGACAAAAGCAGGTGTCAAGTGTTACTTACACGATTGGTTATTAATTTTTTATTTTTTCTTTACCCAAGCAAAGTGAACAACACATGAAACTATCAGTCCAGGGGGTTTGCAGAATAGTCAACTGACTTAAATATATATATATATATATATATTTGTAAGAATGACCTGTGATTCCAGAGGATTCTTGTCATGCTCTTAGCTGTTATGACACCCCACGATCCATTGTCAACTCCAGTGTTGAGCTGGGAGAGTTTTTATAGCATCCCAGCAAAAGAGAAATGACAATGAAAGGTAAGATTTATTTTCTTCTTTTGAGTATGAAAGTGAACTTTTCAATGTTTTTCCTAAGCCAGCGAAGAACATCTTAGTGGGATTTAATGAGGCTCTCCGCTTTCTTCCTTTGAGACATGCACACAGCACTAATTGGGCACTTTGTATTACGTACTCCAGTATTAGCCACAGACGATGAAAAACTTTTTTAAGAGCATGGTTTTGTGCTTACATGAAACTACTCAGTAGCTTATATGCCAGCTTACAGAGGCTGTGTAACAGACCTAATACATCAAAAAGCCAGTGACTAATTGAAAATGGCAAGGCACTCCCTCAATTCATTGACTCAAATGCTCATTTTTATAGCACGAATTTAAACACAGGAAGGCATTTGGGAGCCTTGTGAGTATTTTACATCTCATTTTGTCTTCATCTAGCTCAAGAAGCGAACTCCATCATCACAGATAAACTCGGAGGCAAGATCTGCTGGTTTTACAACAGGCTTCCCCTGAAGACCAGCTGGGCCACCCTCAGTCATCTGAGAGGCACTACTGCCCTGCCATCAGCCTAGGCTGTTACACGCCAATCCACAGCTAGGAGCTTGCTGACATTGAGAATTGTCTAACCTCTATTAGCCTGGCTTCCCAGCTTATCTATAGGTAGTAATAGGAGCTAACCCAGAGGGTATCTGTGAGGATTAAATCAGACCCTTTGAAGCTATTAACTCAGAACATGACAGTTTTAAAAATCTTAGTTGTTATTGTTGGATAGATGGATTGAGAATATGTCACAATTAATTCCAGAAGAAAAGGTTGCTGTTTGTGTGTGCATATACATGTATGTGTACAGATACTGTAAAAGGCCAGCAAAACCAAACAACAAAAAAAATAGTATGGTGGAGAAAATCAAATGGTATACAAAACAAATACTATGCAGGAAGTAAGAAACAGGAATTTATGTTGCAAAGTTAGTTTTTCTCTTCTTGTATTTATTATTACTAGCATTATTATTGTTGTTGTTATTCCTTACTGCATTCCTAAGGCAAAAACCTCTCAACTATGTCTAGTTTTTCAGCTGTACCTCATATTTCTAAATAATATGTTGGCATAGCATTTATTGATCCATCAACTTTAGGTAATTTACTTTTCTTTTTCATTTATTATATAGACTGAGCATTTATTTATTCCATAAGCTTTCTTTCTCATGTGTTTGTCTGACTTCAGTGTTTGATGACTGCATTACTAGTCTATTTCTCCCAGGGCTCATATTGTGTGTTTTTTGTTCCAATAATTTTCAGCGTTCTATAGGCTTACCCTTATAACCTGAAGTCCTTCCTCCCCGCCTCCCTTCCTCCTTCACTTCTGAATGCCATCTCTGTGCATTTAGAATTTATGTTAACGTCCCTAAAAGCTGATGCAAGATGGGGGTTTGATTTACACTGGGTCACTCCAAATGAGAATACGCAAAGGAATGCGGTAGGCCGTGGTTCCATGTGTAGTCTAACTCCTAGCCGCTTGCAGCCCAGTTCCTAGACATTCTCAGAGAAGAGGTAGACACCAGAGCCTAGCTCTGGGACGCTCTCCGAGGGGAGCTGAAGTTGGACTCCAGACCCTGGCTGCTCTCAGAGGGGAACTGAAGCTAGAATCTAGCTCCTGGCTGCTCTCAGAAGGTAGCTTCTGCCTGCCCAGACTGGAGCTGGACAGGAGTCTAGCTCTTGGAGACTCTCAGTGGGGAACCAGGTTCCTGGCTTCTTTCAGAGGGGAGTTGATGCTGGAGTCTAGCTCCAGGCTGCTCTCAGAGGGGAGCCCAGGGGGTCCTGGACTGAAGTCTAGCTTTGGCTGCTCAGTGGGGAGCTGGAGCTGCCTTGCAGCTTTGCAGTCTTAGGCAATAATGCGGCCTGACTGCAGAGGGGAGGAGCACAACCGGCCCTACTCCAGCCCAGAAAGATGCTGTAGGAAGCTGGCTGCATTGGAGGGGGGGGGCACTTCCAGCCCTGCAGCCGGGTTAGATGTTCGAGGAAAGTGAGCAGCTTTGAGCTGAGCTGGGAGATGGGCATAAGTGAGGGGGTTGGGAAAAACACCCTTCAACTTCTCCGCACAAGGCAGAGAGGAGAAGGTGAAGAGGACACTGTGGAGACCAAGACTGAGAGCCCCTCACTCCGCAGGCAGCACTTTTCCCTTCTGTTTCCTCATCATCAGCTTTTCTGTTGACCTGAGATCTGCTGCTTACCCTCTCCTTTGACCTGCATTCCCTCATCTGACCTTCAGCTAAATGTGACACACACACACACACACACACACACACATACACACCCCTTCTGGCTTTTTTTTTGGGGGGGCTGGCATAAACCAATATCTATTCATCCAAAAGATGGACCAAAGGAACCATTCTACACAAGTCTAGCTTGGTGAACTGTTAGGTTTATTTGGCTTATATATAGGACCATGAGTGACTCAAAGGCAGATGCATCCCCGAAAAGACCACCCAGAATGGATGACAACTTGGGAAAGCTGCATTCCTACATGTCCCTGCACAATTTGCAGGGAACTCCACCAGAGAGTTTCCACTCCTTCGCAATTGTTTACTGCTTTTATAACCTTGGGGAGGAAGCTTGACGACTTATTGTTTATTTTATTTTTTTATTTTTAACTTTCTGAGTCTTCTAAGTTTTGCTAGCTTTCTGAATCTTATGAGCTTCTCTCTTCCCTTTAGGAGTGAATGTTTCAATTCCAAGGAAATAGCCACGCCACACACACACTGCCAACACCACAAAAAAAAAAAAAAAAAAAAAAAAAATCAATGAAACAGTGGGAGGTCGTGTTGCTGTTATTCTCTGTGCTTTCAAAATTAAATCCATGACCCCAGATGGCTCGGAGTGTCCAATACTGCACAGTCACTGTGAAGAATGGGGCTTAAACCAGATGATTTCTCAAATCCAGTGTTCTGGGGAAACACCCTGGGTTTGTTTCCTCGTGGTGCTTTGCATGAAATCAGTCTGCATCCAACTACATTCCCCCATGATTTGTCTGAATTTGCTGATCTACTTTCCTCCCTCAAATCATCTTTATTTTTCCTCCTTTTTTTTTTTTTTTTGAGCAGTTTATTTGGTATCTTAGTGATTTGATTCATTTCCACCATTTTCTCTTTGTGCACACGACTCCTCCATAAGTCCAGGTAAGTTGAGGTCACAGAGCACAGGTGCAGTGCGGCACCACAGCAGGGCGTCTCTTCTCCCACGGTCGTCCCGGCGCTGTCCCTTCAGCCACCAGAGCAGCCAGGCTGGCCTTCTCCCCCTCTGCCTCGTCCGCTTTGGCTGTCCTCCTCTGGCCCCGCACTCACGGCAGCATCGTGTGGAAGCTGCTGATATTCCAACCTACACATTCCTGCAAGGGGCCCATATGCAGAGTGGGGTCAGCCAGCCTTTGTTTTTCTCTTAAGAAGAGAGAGAATCAGTCCTAAGAACCCCCGATTTTCCTCAGTAACTATAAGGAAAGCTGATGAGTTGAGTCTCTCTCTCTCTCCCTCTCGTATGTGTATGCAGGCGATCTTTGATAGGCAGAAGGGACAGGGAATGGTTTGTGGATAGTCGACTAACGGTCTTTCTCTCAAGCATTTCTTCTCTTCATAAATAAACGCAACATGCACGCGATAGGCAGATGGTATATTACTTCCTTTTCCTCATTTTCTTTTTTTTTAAATTTTGTTTTTATTTACTTATTTGAGAGACAGATAGAGAAAGAGAGATAGAGGGAGAGAGAGAGGAGAGGGAGAGAGAGAATGTTCATGCCAGGACCTTCAGCCACTATAAATGAATTCCGGATGCATGTGCTCACCATGTGCATCTGTCTTACATGGTTCCTGGAGAATCAAACCTGGATCTTTTGGCTTTCCAGGCAAGCACCTTAACTTCTAAGCCATCTCTCCAGCCTCCTCTTTCCTCATTTTCATTTCAAAATACCTACAACTTAAGGAGGGAAGTGTTATTTTGTTTCTCAGTTGGAGGGTACAGTTCATCACAGCAGGAAAGGCATGGCGGCAGGAACAGAAGGCTGCTCGTTACATGGCGTCCACCGACAAGAAGCAGAGGGAGAGGAGCGTGGACATTCAGTTCACTTTTTTCCTTTACATATAGCTTGGGAACCCAGTCTGCAATCAGAATGAGTCTTCCCTGCTCAGGTAAGCCTTTCTGGAAACACACGCAGGGACACAAATCCCAAGGTGTATTTTCATGCTGACTCTATCCAGTCAAACACATGATGAACAAGAATCATCACACCTGGATGGATGGGGAGATAGATAGAAAGATGGGGAGACCCATATGAGTGAAGTACTAATTAAACAAAACATCATTTATCTGGAGGTTGTCATATAACACAAAACAATCTCATAGTAATTTAGCCATTTTATTTAATGAGCAGAGTACAAAATGCTGCTCTGAAATCTCTATAGTAACACGTGTGCCTGGGAATTGATTTCTTTGGAAGACTTGGGTGATAGATCAAGCATGACTTATCTGGAAGATTCTCTTCAGAGAACTAATAGGCTGGTATTGGGTACATTTGGAGCAGAGCTATGGAGGTTAGCAGAAGCAAGCATAGGCAGGCAATCAGTTCTAGGATGATAAGACCCAATGCATAGGTTTCCAAAGTAAACTCACTGTGCATCCCCCAGAGGTTGGTAGATATTACCTCCAGGGCAGAATGGGGCTACTGGGAGTCTTTGGGATGATGTGTGCATTATACGTGTAAGAAAAGTGAACCGGCTGTTGATTATGCTAAAAATGCACCTGGTGACTCAGAGAAGCAGGAGCAATGAGTGAAACTGCCTTCAGCCTGCGGAAGTGCTGGCGGCTCACAGTCCACAGGATGTGGGAGTGCTTCCAGGTCCAAATATTGGCATTTACTTTTTCAGATTTGTCTCAGGGGGAGATGGTGGCCAAAGACCCCATTTCACACGCCTTTATACTCACTCATGTTATGTAGAGAGTGGGAGACTGGATTTTCAGCAGCTGCTTCACGAGGTCAGAGATTCATTGTGTTTGGCCGGTTTAGGTTGACCTAAGGGAAGGAAAGAGCAGGCTTAGCTAAAATCTAAGCCATGTTCAAGGGATTGCTCATGTTTTTCCAGACAAGAATTAAAGTTGAGGGTCATTTGTGGGAGAAATATGAAGTTTGAAGACTGCTCATGGACTTTATAATGCCTGATGCCCACTACCGTGAGGGGAGGGCCTTGCGTGTGGGTGGGCGTGCACAATGTGCCTGTGCACACACAGTGTGTGGGTATGTATGCACGAATGATGTGTAGGTACGTATGTGCGAATGTGTGTGCATAAGTGTGGGGAATGCATGTGTATACATGTGTGTATAAGTGTGTGTGTCTTTGTGTATGAATGCATGTGTGAGGGTACATGTGAATAAATGTGTGTGTGTAAGTGTCTGGTGTGTGCATGCAGGTGGTGGCAGGAGGTTGGCGTTCTGTGTCTTCTGTCACTACCGCATTTTATTGTTAGAGGACAGAGTCTCTCACTCAGCCAAAACTCACTGATTGGCTACACTAGCTACCCAGTAAGCCCTAAGCATCCCCTTGTTCCCACCTCCCCAGCGCTGAATTTAGGCTGGTAGATTTTGAAAGCAAGCACCTTCAACTGCTAGGCCATCCATTAAGAACACCTGACCTCACCTGGTCTTTTATGTGGGTGCTGGGGATCTGAACTCAGGTTCTCATGCTTACATGGAAATTTATTTTACTCACTATGTTATCTACACACACACACACACACACACACACATACACACACACACACACACACACACCATGATATTTTAAAGGAAAGAGTGACTACATGCTCAGAAGGCTCAAGGTCACCTGGTTTAAACTTCTACGGAAGGAATTTCATCAGCCAAGGAGAAGTCCCCAGCACTGGCTTGGACACTGGGGTTCCCACAAGCTGAGCACATTTGTCCCCGTAACCCTGACAGCCTGGCACATGAACGATGGCAGTGCGCTTTCCCACTGCAGCCTGCAAGTCTCGAGAAAGTGAATGCTGTTCCCCTCAGCTGCATCTTCCCGTAGGAACAAGCGGTAAATAAAACATAAGCCACTTTTGTGCCAGTTTCAAATTTTGGTGTGTATAAAAGGCAAATTGCTTTGGGCTAGAAACAAGATTCCTGGCAAAAAAAAAAAAAAAAGTAATGCCTCGTAACAAATGGAACAGCCCCCTGGTGACAACAGGGGGCTGTGAGACTGGGTGACTGGGCGCATTTGTCATTTTAACTCCAGGGGCCGACATGAGTTATTTTAATCATGCGAAAGTGAATTACAGGTGGAAGCAGCGGCGTGTGTCTCTGATGTAAAGAAGAATTTCAGCAGAAGTCCTTCAAACACGTGACTTTTGACATGTGAGTCATTGGATGAGAGAAGCAAATGCTCTGTATTTACTTGATTCATTTTTATGTACCTGTGAATCATCAATGGCTGTCTCTTTTCGAGTTTATCTTCTCATCCCTCTCCCTGCAAATCTCTTCTTGAAGGTGGTGGTAGAACTAAACTCTCGCTCTCTCTCTTTCCTTAAATGCTTTCAAAGGCTCTTTGTGCTGACAGTAAAGCTCTTTAAGGCCTTCTGAAAGGGTCTGGGATACTTTTCCAGACTTCATTCCACTGGCCTGGGAGTCTAGTTTATGCCGCGTGTCTGCGCTTTCTATGACGTATGACCAAAACACTGCAACTTCAGCAATATGGACGTCTTCTCCTAGTTTCTAAGGTTAGCCATGTGGGCATGGTTCGGTTGGGTCTTTGGCACGGGGTCTCACACCTGCACTCGTGGGTGCATGGGCCATCCTCTGGGGATCTTGGGACTATCTTCCAAGCCTGTTGACAAAAATCCTGTCTTCATCATGGTGGTCAGTCAGTGGTCACTTAGAGCTCCTAAAGGCTCCATCATTCCTCATGGGCATTGCAATCACACGGATAAACTCTACTGCTTCTTCAAAGCCAGCTTGAGAATGATGTGCTTTTGTTTTTGAAGCCTGGGGAATTGAACACTGGCAGACTTCAGGTTTAGCAAGCCAACACCTTTAATTTCCAAGCCTATGTCCCCAGCCTAGTTTGTAAAGTCTTTCTTCATTTAAGACTGTGGAGTAGAAACAGGTCACCACTCAAACAGAGGATGCTGGGTATGGGGACAGGTACATAACAGGGGCCATCTTGGAACTTAGTCTGTCTCACTCTGGCAGCAATCTGTAAGTTTCATAGCAAGCTACATGGCTTATATGTCCACCATGGCTCTGTTGAGCATGGAAGCCGTTTGGAAGACACATTTAGTTCATACTCCACTATTACAAAAGTAGGAAAACAATTAAAAGCAGGACATCTTGTTTCTACTCTCATCTCTGCGGTGGAAGACAGCAGAGATGACTACCTTGCACTTTAACAAGCCAGAGAAGGGCTGGCCTATGTGGAATTCTATGGAGAATGAGGCATTTTGGGAAAAGAGCACAAGATGCTGGGATTTTCTCTAATTAAAGTTCTTAACATGCTGTGAGGAGAGCAGCTGTCTCTCGGGTTCTGCTGTCATAATGGGTTCACTCTGTTTTGTTGACTTTAAAAGACTATCTTCAAGGTCCTTGTTCCCAAATCAGTCCTGTGCTCTAAGATATAGCAGAAAAGCTACTTTCTCAGTATTTCCTGATCTTTCCCATCAAAATAACATCTCCTAGACTGAGAACAGTGGTGCATGCTTATCTTCTTAGCATTCAGGAGGCAGGCAAGCGGACCTTTGGAAGTTCAAGCCCTGACTGGTCTACATAGTAAGATCCAGACAGGCCAGGACCACATGGTACAAACCTGTCTCATAAAAAGAGGAAATAATGGAAATTGTTGGCTTTTTATGTTTCACATGATTACTCCTTGTAACTAATACAGAATTTATAATTTTACCTCAGTTAGCTGTGGAGATTGCTCATTGGCTTGTGAGCCTCTTGAGGACAGAAGTCCCATCTGCATTTCAGTTATATTCTTCCAAGGGTGCAATTCAAGTCAGTGCTCAATGTGGGACTGGCGTGAACTATTCCTAACAGTGTCTGCTGACCAAGACAGGGTTTTTCTTTCTGTTGTTGTTTTGCATTCTGCTAACGGTGGGGTTGTCAGATGGGTTAATGGATGGCCTAGCAGTTGAAGGTGCTTGCTTTCAAAATCTACCAGCCTAAATTCAAGTCCCCAGTGCCTGTGTACAGCTGGATGCAGACAGTGGTGCATGCATTTGGCATTTCTTGCAGCTACAAGAGACCCTGGTGCATGCACGCAGATACACACACACACACACACACACACACACACACACACACACACACAATAAATAAATAAGTAAATAGAATATAAAGAATTTGTGAATACATATTTTTAAACGAGAGAATGGTCTATCCCCTTAGAGAAAGTTCCCCTGTGCTCCCAGGAAAGCTGTTTTCTGAATATAATCTAAATACCTCAGGAAGGACTTTATTTCTGTTTTGACATTTTTCATTGTTTGTCCACAATGAAGATCAAGACTACATAGGCAGTTGGGGATGGTCAGTGAATCAGAAGCTTTTGTGGTGATTTGAATTAGGTGGACTCTTTTATTTTGACTGCTTGCTTCGCAGTTGATGGCATTTGGGGAGGTTGGAGCCGGTGTGTTGTTGAGAGCAGGCTTAGGGGTGTTCTAGCCAGCTCCCCCTTGCCAGAACAGGCTCCCTCTCCTGCGGCTGGTTTCCACCTGCTGTGGCAGGGGGGATGCCATGCTTTCCCGGCCATCATGGAGCTTCCCTCAAGTCTGAGAGCCAAAATGAACAACTTTCCTCTCATCCGCTGCTTTTGGTCTGTTGCTTAGTGTCTGCAATGAGCAGGTAACTACAACAGGTCTGGTTTCTCTTAAGAAGGCATCTTCCTTCTGCAAAATGGAAGCTTAAGCAGGAGACAACACTGTAAAATAGCAATGGCAACAGAAACAGGCAACTGCTCTGACTGAAGTGGGAACCAGGGTTCTGGCTACTCTGAGCCTCTTGACCCTTCCCCAGGCACTGGAGTGGACCTGCAGACACTGCTTTCAGATGCCAACCTTTAGTCTGTGATGACCTGATACTGATTTAATATTTTCATATTCTCAAGATAGATATCTCTGTGTTGAGACAGGTGTGCTGATGCATGCCTTTAATCCCAGCTCTAGGTAGCAGGATCACCGTGGGTTTGGGCCCACCCTGAGACTACATAGTGAATCCCAGGTCAGCCTGGGCTAGAGTGAGACCCTACCTTGGAAAACTAAAAATAAATAAAATAAAATAATAAATAAATGAAAAAACAAATACATAAAAAAGAAAGAAAGAAAATAAAATTTCCATATTCTAACAAGGAACACTGAAGCCAGAAAGAAAAGCTACACAGACAGCTCCCTGGGGAATCTAGTTTAGTGTGCTTATTAGGCATCTGCTATGTCAGAGTGTGGCCAACATCACCGTAGTAGAGAGATCTTCATATACATAAAAGCAGAGGTCACATTGTCCCTGATAGATTGACATTGTCCGGGGATGCCATTTCATTTGTGTTCATGTCTGTGGCCTAGAGAAGTCAAGGTGAAAGAACCAATGGATAATTCTTGAGTCTGGGTTTCTGTCATATATCTGAGATTGGACTTCCCACTGAGATCAAAGCCAGAGGCAGTCAGGGCTCACAGCTAGCGCCTCCTGTGAAGGTGTGGGGTAGCCTGATTTGTGCACCTTGAGTTCCTGGAAGTCTTAGTCTCGTCAAACATGGGGGAAAATGCCAGTCTGTCAGATGAGCTCACACTCTGGCCCTGGCCGGGAACTCATCTATATTTCATAGAGATTGCCACCTCTGTGCATAAAAAGATCAGAAAGGATAAGCTGGTCTCACCACCCAGTGTGCTTGCACAGGGTGGTCCTGTGCTGGCCTCCCTATCATTAGAAGTTGATGGCCTCCACCCACGTGTAAATGATGTCAGCCTGTTGGCATCCCCTCAACAGTCCCTGCTGGCCACCATGATAGAAGAGGCCCATAGCCGACTTAACACCTGCAAGGAACGCCGTGCAAAGAGAAGACAAGTGGAAACTGTCAGTACCCGACAAAGGGCACAATTATGTAAGATGAGCTGTAACTGGGGTTTGGAAATGGCCTTAATCAGCATGTATTGGAATCACTGGTGGTAATCTCTGGCAAGGATGTGCCAACAGGTCATAAAAGGTGAGTTCAAGCTGGATGTGGCAGCACACACCTTTAATCCCAGCACTCGTGGGGGGGGGGGGGCAGGGGTAGGGGACAGCTGTGTGTTCAAGGCCAGCCTGAGAATACACAGTGAATTCTGGGTCAGCCTGGGCTAGAGTAAAACCCTACCTCAAAAAAAAGAAAAAGAAAAAGAAAAAGAAAAAAATGAGTTAAATTTGACTTGGTTGGGCAGATAGCCAAGCAAGTGGCTGTCATTTTAGACCATGGGTATGCTACAGGTAAAGAGATGAAGGATAACAGGAAAAAGTTTTCAGCATAAAAAAACCCACACCAAACCACTAAATGCGTTCAGTGTGGTAGGCAGCACTTAGTGCTGGTGTTCAGCATGGTCTCACTGAGGGGAGTTGACACCACCCTTGTTTCACGGAAGACCACCCAGTGGGAGCCTTGTGGAGCTAGGATTTATTTTCACTACAACTCAGGGTCTTGTGTAACCCAGGCTGGCCTCAAACGTACTAAGTATCTGAAGATGACCTTGAACTTCTGATCCTTCTTCCCCCGCTTCTGAAGTACTGGGGTCACAGGCATGCGCCACCACATTGGCTTATAGAGTGCTGGTAGCCAAACTCAGGCCCTCGTGAATGCTCAGCAAACATGCATGTGCTGTAGCCTTAGCCCCTGAGCGAGGACGTACGACTGCTTTTCAGGGAGACCAGACCCGACACGGCATTATCACTTCAAGCTACTTGTGCTTTTTTGACAGCAGTGTGAAGTAATGAAAATAATGGGTTAGTAGTTGTCACCAGGGGTAATTTCCTCTTGGAGGCATGTGGCACTGTCTGTGGACATATGTGGAGGTAGCACAGCTTGGTGATGGGGCCGCATCTCAGATTTAGTGACTAATGATGGGGCAGGCTGGTAATCATCCTGTAACGCACTGGATGCAACTGGCAGGCAACAGTATTTGGCCCCAGATGTCAACTATGACGAGAAACATCAGCATTGATGGATTGGGGAGGCTGGGTTTGTGCCTGTGGGCAGTAGACTGAAGAGAATGGATTTGTATCTGTAGGTTCTGGGTCTTTAATTATGGGTTTGTTTTGTTTTTTTTTTTTTAAAAAAAAAAAAAAAAGAAAACACTCAGAGTGGCAGCCATGCCTTTAACCCCAGCACTTGGGTGGCAGGAGGATCTCTGTGAGTTCAAGGCCACCCCCAGACTACATAGTTAATTCCAGGTCAGCCTCCACCACAGTGAGACCCTGCCTCAAAAAACAAATAAACAAATAAATCCTCAGGGTGGCCTTCTAGGTGTGATGTCTGTCAGCTGCCTCCTGCTTCTCCCGAGCAGTCCTGTCATCCCTCGGGATGGGTCAGGTTCCACTTCGTTCCTGTCCCTGCACAACTCTAGTTCTGCCTACAGCATTCCACCCAGCTCCCCTTTGCCCCCCCCCCCCGGAGTACAGTGAGGGGTAAGTAAGCTCTCACTCTTCCTCGTCCTCCCAACCTTTGATGGTTTAGAAGTTCTCTGCAGCCTAAGTGAAATTCCCATGAAAGTACATCTGACCTCACCTTTGTTTTATTCTTTAAATATTGTACTAGCATGTATTAATTATGCATAATAATAAGATTCATGAGATAATTTTCATACATGAATATAATGTATTTCAATCGCATCCATTCTTATCTTCGTCTCATTCTTGCTAATCCCCCTCCTCTTCCCAAGTAGCCTCCCTTCTACTTTCCTGCCTTTAATCTTTGCTTACCCACTGAGTTTCAGTAGGGTTTGCTTATAGGATCCTGGACACCTTACCAGTGGTTATTCTACTGAAGGGTCTTTCCTTCACCCATCAACTAATCAACTACCTATAAATCCTCAGGAGAGATTAGGCCTTATGAGTTCCTTTCTCTTCCGTGATCTGGTGTTGACAAGCCCAGCCTTGTGCAGTAATTATAGCTACTGTGAGTTCAGGAATGCAACAGCCATGCCATGCCTGGAGGTCAGCATTCCATATCACTACCTACTTCCTCTTCTTCCAGGGGGTGACATAGATGTCCCATTTAAGAAAGAACACCCAGCAGTCACTTATTCTCAACACTTTGTCCAGTTATGAGTTTCTGTAGTCACCATTGACAACTTCAAAAAGAAGCTTCTCTAGACAAAGGTAAGGTAGTACTAACCAACGGCCACAATCACAACTACTTTAGAAGACAGTTTGATGGGAATATTATGTCCACTTAGTAAAACAGCAGCAATAGCTTCCCCTCATGGACATGGGGTTTGCCCGACCGTGGACTTTTGACCAGGTTTGCAGGACCAGATGTGAATGATGACAGCACATCTAATCAAGAAGAGACTTATTAACTTCATAATAGATATGATTTCTCTCTCCTTGGCTTGTCCATGATTGTACCAGTGGACTTATCTTGCCTGGCTAGATGACCAAATCTCTCTCTCTCTCTCTCTCTCTCTCTCTCTCTTGTTTTTGCTCTCTCTCTCTCTGTGTGTGTATCTGTAGTGCATGCAAGAAATATGTGTGCAGCATATGTAATCTGTGTTTGTGGGGGTATATTCATGTGTTTGTGCAGGCATAGGTGCCCTGTATTCATGCATGCTGAGGCCAGAAATAGACTGAGTTTCCTCCTCTGTCACTCTCCCACATTTTTTTTTCTGAGATGGAGACTTACATGGAACCAGGAGCTCCTTGTTTGTCACTTACATTAGCTGCCCAAGGAGCACCAGTGATCCTCCCATCTCTGCGTCCTGCTATAGTGGTGTTATGGGCGTGGATGGCAATGAACAGGCTTTTCACATGAGTGCTGAATCTTCTCCCTAGTGATCCATCTCCCCAATTCCAGATGACATAACGCAAACAGCCTTATGTTTTTAGTGTACGCAGCTCCCTGGAAGGTTCCACGCCTCTGTTCTTTCTTCCCCCATCCATTTTACACACTGTAGCTTCTGAAGAGTGCTCCCATCTTTTCCTCAAAGCCTGAGAGCAATTCTCCCAATGTCTGAAAGGGTAAACCTTGAGTTCATCCCATATGCCTCACACTCACCCTTGAGCGCATCCCATATCTCTCACTCCACGTCTGGATGATGACTCTTGCATCTTGGTCAATGCAAGCCATAGCACATCCTCTTAAAGGATTGACTAGCACACTACTCTGTACTTCCTGTCACTTATTTATTGAAATTCAAATATCCCAGTACACTTTGGTTTTCTTCCTTGTGCAATTGTCTATGATTGAATTAGTTATTTTCTTGGGGCTATAACAAAATACCTGCCAAGAAGTAACTTAGGAAAGGCAGAATTTATTTGGACTTACAGTTTGGTTTACAGTCCATCATGGTGGGGAAGACATGGGTCTGGACCATGAAGCAGCTGGTTTCATGTAGTCTTCACTGAGGAAGGAGACAGAGATAAATAAGGGTGTTTCCCCCTTTCTTACACACTTTCATTTTTATGAATTCTGGGATCCCAGCCCATGGGATGGTCCCAGACAATGAGGGTGGTTCTTCCCACCTCAATTAACCTTATTTAGGAAATCCCTCATAGACATCCAAAGATTTGTTTCCATGGAGATTCTAAATCCTGCTAAACTGACAGCACAGATGAACCATCACAATGCTCTTTAATCCCATTGTTGTGTTAATTCAAGTCTCATTACTAGGAACTTGATTAATTGAACTGTAGCTCTCAATGGCAGTGAGCCTTTAGTGGAGCCTCTGTGAGCATGTGTTACATTAACCAGTAAATGACCACAGCCCTGGGCTCAGCACAGAATGAAACATTTGTTTTACTTTCCAGCCACAGCAGGGTCCCACAGTTCACCACTCAGGAAGAGCATTCAGGTGGACTCTGGGTATAATTGATACAAAAGCCTTTTCAGGATTACAGTCAAAGCTATCATTTCCAGAAATGAAGTCCTCCCCCTGCCCCTGCATGGTCACTGTGCCTTGCTAACTTGAGGACTATTTATTGAGTTGGAGCATTCTAACCACTCAGACTTAGGCAGCACCAGACACTTATTTATGCCCTAAGCAAAATCATCGCTCTCCTCCCAACCTGAGGAGATAAAGAGGCACAGAACATTCTCCTCAGAGCAGTAATACACTAAAACACTATTTTTAATGGAGAATAAGTGCTTTCCACATTTCCTCTGTGAGAATGTCAAATCTATCTCTTTATTCTTCTTCTTGTTGACGGTGATTCATTCTCAACCTTCCTTCTGAACAGTCGAGTATAATTTGCCAGCCCTAACAACAATAGATCAACATCTCCATCATGTGAAGTTTACTGACATGTGATATATTGCATCCCTCTAAGTTGCATGGGAGACATATTTATTTGATTATTTATTTATTTATTAAGACTCAAAAAGCTAGCTATCTATACTTCAGTTTTCTTCATGCATAATTGTCTGTAATGATCTTTAATTTCACTGTGGTGCAAATTCAAGCCTCATTACTACAAACTTGATTAATTTCACGTTAGCTCTCAATGACAAACTACATTGGGAAAATCCTTTGATAGTGACTTGTGTTCTATTCCCTCAAAGATAATAAATAGCTCAATGTTCTTCTATTTTTGAAGAATAGGTACACATCTGTGAATAAAACTTGACATTGTATAATCATTGTTCTTGTGGAAATAGGCAGGAAGACAGTTCTAAAGATATTTTATTAAGTCAATTTTCTCCCTTCTTTCCCTTCTCATTCCTTCTTTGTCTTTCCCTTGATCTTCTTCCTTCCTTCCTTCCTTCCTTCCTTTCTTTCTTTCTTTCTTTCTCTCTTCTTATAAATATATATTAAATCTCACACCTGGAATAAGCAGTCTTCTGTCTAGGATGAGGATTCAAGAAAAAAGCACATTCCAATCTGTCATTGAATTTAAATTCTAAGAAAGACAGAATGAAAGATATTATGAGATAAATTAAAGAAGTAGAATATAATAAAGGTGAAACAGGATTAAAAAAATTATGAGACTAAGCACAACCTTTGAGACTAGGAAAGGTGTGGTGTTCATAGAGATAGGAAGTGGTTATTAGAGTATTACATGCTTGTGGGCTATAGATGGTGGAGACATGGACAGATTTCCATAGATGAGACAAAGAGATGGGTGAACGTGGCATGTTAATGCTCCACCTCATGTCAGAATGGATGGGACAAATGTCGGCCACAGCTCGGAGTCTGAGGCTGGCACCTCCTTGACTGAGACCTAATTGTGGGTGAGGAGACCCAGTCCTAATTAAACTGAGCAGACATCCTACACGGATTGAAAACGTGTTCAACTAGCCAGTTCCCTGGAATGTATATCTGTACCTAGTAAAATTCAACCTATAACACTTTAATTGTTGGGCCATATTTAACTTTTGTGATTGTAAAATGGCCATATGAAGTGTTTGTGGCTTTGTTTACCTTTGAAGAATCAGTAAACTTGATTCAAAGTGATCAATATCCTTATCTAATCAGACAAAAAAATATCTAGTGAAATCCAGATGAAGGCAGACATTGGCTCCTGCTGTCACACAGACAGTGCCCACTGGTGGGAACTGGCACAGTGGTCCACATTCTATTTGCCAATTGGCCTGTTGAAATCCACCTATGGGTGCCATAACTAGTCCTTCCAAATATGGACATTTTAGGCCCCACCTTTGTGTATGGGGAGAGACATTTGATGAGGGAGGCCTTTTATGGTATTCACTTTATTCTATTTAGGCCTTGTGACAGTTACCTTCTCATGACTGGGACAAGAAAAGAAAAAAAAAAAAAAAACCCTACAGAAGAAGTTTGTGAAAGGGAAAGGGTTACTTTGCCTCACAGGTTTGAGGAAATTTCTTCATGGCAGGCGAATCTAGCAGAACTTGCCGGAGTCACACCTCCATATCATCAGGAATGCCGCGTCTGTACGAGCTGGCTAGCGCTGACAAAGAGGACTAGATTTTAGCGTCCCAAGGTCCACCCCAGTGTCACACCTCCTCCAGCAAGGCTTCACTTCCTAGCGATTAAGTATCACGTGGTTATGGAGCCACATTACATCCAAACCCCCTCAAGCCTCCTTTTAAATCTTATACAATAGCAACCAGACTGGCTTTGAACTCATCTGTAGCCCAAGCGGACCTTGATATTAAGATCCTCCTTTATTAGCTAGAATTACAAGTCTGGACCACCAGGGCCAGGTTTAGATAGATTTATAATTGGATAACCATGTTACTTGAAATATACTCTCCAGAGTTAAACACTTGACATGCATTATATAGGTATGGTTTCATCATCTAGAAGTAAAATGGGTGAAACATCAATCATGTTTCAGTGTTAGAGATGTTAGTTAAGCTCTACCGTCAGTATCTCCAACGACTGAATTTAACATCCTTACTTGCTGTCACCAAGGAAAAAAGGCAAGGGAGCTTTGAAAGTAGCCAGACATATGTGCTCACAATTGTGTGTGTGTGTGTGTGTGTGTGTGTGTGTGTGTATGCGCGTACCTAGCAGTTATTTGTATCACAATTCACAACTGTATTATCTTGAAATGTTATCCACTGCAGAGTAAGTGATCATTGATGTTGCAAGTTTTGAATTAGCACTCAAAATCTGGGTTGGAGTTGACAATAGTTAAACCTCAAAGCTGTGGACAGCTGAAGTAATAAAAGTAAGACAAGTATGCATTAAAATGTGTTCCTACCTTTTGGGACAATGGAAAGCACAGGAGCCATACATTGTTACTAGAAAATCTTCAGTGCCAATGAGTTGTTGACCAGGGAGGTCCCTGATGCCCTCAAAACATTACAGGTAATTGCCAAGGCCCTTGGTTTCCCAGCAGGAATAGTTGGTAAGACCCTATTTCTGAAGACTCTATATACTTGGACTGCAAGGTCACTGAGAGACCCTGCTGGAGCTGAGCTGATAACTTCCTCATTGTAGACCAGCTGACAGAAAGCTGGAAGAAGCCATTCTTCATGCAGTTCAATGAGAGAGAGAGAAATTACCAGTGAAGATACCCAATAGTGGACACTACAAGCCTTATGTTTGGCCAGCCAGGCAAAATGAGCCAGCTGGTGAAATAGTGGTACATCTGTTATAGGGAAAACCAACTGCCCTCAAATTTGGCTGGAGGCATGCTACATGGGATGGAATATATCCCTGATAGTGAAAACCTACAAAAGGGGCACTCATGAACCTCAGGTTTGTAATATCTGCTGCTATCTGGCTAAAAGTATATATACTATGCTCACCAAACTGCCCAGTAAGCAATTCTCTTAATGTTCATACCCATATATTAATGCCGCTCTCACAATTTTTGTTAGAGAACTTTCTCTTTTCAGATGGCAGTGGCATTGGGATGACTCAGAAGGCACCATGGTGTGGAGAAGAAGTGACAGAGGAGTGCTCAGCACTGCAATCTCTCTATCACACCTTCAAAGGCTCAGGGTCCATTGTGGAAGAGGTGGCAAAAAGAATGCAAGAGCCAAAGGAAGGGTAGGACTCCTTACAATGTGCTCCCTCCAGACACAAAATGGCCTGGGTATCCATGACCTCACAGTGCCTGACACTACCTACACAAGACCATCATAATAGGAGGAAAAGATCATGACATCAAAATAAAAGAGAGATGGATGGAAAGGTGGAAGGGATGTGATGGAGAGTGGAGTTTCAAAGGGGAAAGTGGGGGGAGGTGGGAGGGAATTACCATGGGATATTGTTTATAATTATAGAAGTTTTCACACACACACACACACACACACACACACACACACACACACACACATATATATATATATATATATATATATATATAATGAAAAAAAAAGTGTTCATGAAAATGACAGGGCCTCAAGCATTGTAAAAGAGGGAAGATTCTCCTCCAGGCTGTTTTCTTTAAATAGCAGACAGCTTATCAGTGCACAGGCTGAAGCAGTCTTAGTCTCCACTACAGGCATGGTCTTCATGGCCCCAGAGTGTGAGGAAGGTGATTGGCACACAGTGATCACCTGACGTTCACCAGCTGCTCCACTTACCTTTCTTATTGCTGTGATAAAAATACCCCACTAATGCAACTTAAGGCCAGAGGAGCGTGTTTTGGCTCACAGTTGGAGGGTACAGTGAGTCGTGGTGGGGGGTCTTGGTGGCAGGAGCATGACAGCACTGCTCATGGAGCACTGGCCACGCGGCGTCCACCGTCACGAAGCACACAAGGTGGCCCTCGTGTCTGGAGTCTGTTTGCCATGACAAGAGGCTCCGGCATGCTCATTCTTCTCTCTCTCTTTCTTTCTCTATGCTTGCAAGTAAATCATAAATAAGAATAAATTTTAAGAAAAATAAGTGAAAAACAGGAAAGAAATGAAACCTGATACTCAATTTGCTTTCTTCTTTTTTTTTTTTACTAGATCCTCAGTCCATAAGATGGGACTGCTCACATTTAGGGTGGGTCTTCCCACCTTTCTTAACCTAGTTAGATTCTCTTCCACAGCCATGCCCAGATATGTCCCTCCTGTGTGATGTTGGGGTCTGTCAATTTGGCCATCTGTAGTGCCCATCACACTGGCTTTCATTTATCTTAGAATATTCCCTATGATATCCATCATGTGATGTGCATGGGCTCAGAGAGTGTTCTTTGACTTGCTATCCTCAGAAGTTGCTACTTGACTGGAATTGTGCCTCCTGGGCAAGCCTCATGTCCTCTCTGACATAACAAACCTGGGTGGACCTTGATCACCTTGTTCGCAAACGAATGACAATAGAAGGAAATTCCTCCAGCTTGCAACTTGTCCCTTGCTCCCTGCTGACCACTGACATATGTCCAGTACAGAAGCGCAGGGTTGATACGCATGAGGTGTCTCTGATGGAGGGAGAGGAAGTGCTCATAAAGAAGCAACAAATGGACTTCTTAGGCAGACGCTAATGAGAGCAATTCGCAAAGTCCAATCCACGATACAGTGGCTTTCCCTGGCAGCACCCTTGGTTATGCTTCCTCTTATCAGTTTTCCTTTTCCCCATTCCCTTTCCCTCACCCAGTGAATGAATAGTTTGCAGGTCTTCATTTCAGGTTCTGATTTCAGAAGGCATTTGGAGAAATGTCATCAGTTCTTCTTGGTACCCATGAAGTTCCTGACAAGTGTCCTAGAAATGAAATAGAAGACTTTATAAAAATGTCTGCTGGGCTGCCTCAAGCTAGCACTCTCAGCCTTCTTCATGCTGTTATGCATTCATGACTTTACTGATCTCTGTGACCACATGCCTAACAAGAACAACCTAAGAGAGGAAGGCTTTATCTTGGCTTACAGCTGGACAGGATAGTGTTCATCATGGGTTGGGAAAGCATGGTGATAGGCAGCCCCATAGCTGTTGGAGCCTGAGGCAGCTCACTCACATCTTGGAAGATCATCAGTATGCAGAGGAAGGAGAATGATGCTGTTCAGCTGGGTCTCTCCTCTTTTCCTTTTATTTTTTTGTTTTTTATTTTTAATATTTATTTATTTATTTGAGAGCAACAGACACAGAGAGAAAAACAGATAGAGAGGGAGAGATAATGGGCACACCAGGGCTTCCAGCCACTGCAAACGAACTCCAGACGCATGTGCCCCCTTGTGCATCTGGCTAACGTGGGACCTGGGGAACCGAGCCTCGAACCGGGGTCCTTAGGCTTCACAGGCAAGCACTTAACCGCTAAGCCATCTCTCCAGCCCTCTCTTTTCCTTTTTTTTAAAAAATATATTTAATTCATTTATTTATTTGAGAAAGAAAAAGATGTAGAAAGCGAGAGAGAGGGAACGCCAGGTTCTCTAGCCACTGCAAAGGAACTCCAAATGCATATTCCCCCTTGGGCATCTGTCTTATGCAGGTCCTGGAGAATTGAACCAGGATCCTTTGGCTTTGCAGGCAAATGCCTTAACCACTAAGCAATCTCTCCAGCCCTTCTTTGCCTTTTTTTAATTTATTTATCTGAGACCTTAGCCCAGGAGATAGTGCTGCTCACATTCACAGTGGGTCTGTCTTCCTCTCTCAAGTAATTCTCTCTGAAACTGCCCTTATAGATCCACTTAAAGCTGTGACTCATTAATGTCCTACTGTTCCTTCACTTGATCAAGTAGACAAGTAAAATGAATCACCACATGTTCCATAGACTAAGAACACAACATACAGATACACACCACACACACACACACACACACACACACACACACACATCAAGTGAATCTATTTGGACCCTCATCATAAGACAACATGTCATGCTTCACTAAGACCAGTTGGGTTGGAAGCACTGACTTTACAAGCAATGATGAACCCCAGAATGGCCTGCAAGTGAGTCGTCATGATGTGACTGGTCCAAGTTCACTGATTACAATGTGTGAATGCTTGGTCTTAACTCATCTGACATTAGCTTGAATGATGATCACTGTGTCAAAACATTGGATGGGATTTGTTACTTGAACTGGAATGGAGAGATACCATGTCCACTCAAGAGATAAATAAGAACTTTAGATGAAGAGAATAAGATGAAGAGTTAAGATATAGTCTCAGTAGTGAGCCTGAGATATTTTTTTCCTAGTACCTTGCCTTTAGGATTCTGGTAAGTGTTTGTTTGAAACCAAAATAACAGCCAGCACTGTTATGATGGATTCTTAGTAACAATAGTAGACAGTTACTATGACAAGATTTTTGTTCACTGACTACATTATCATAAATGATGTGTTGTTTGCAGAAGTGAGTTGCTGAGCCAAACACTTAAGGGTCAGGACATTTATGACACAAGTTGTTGGGAAATATGCATATAGGTCAATAAGCAGATTTTACATTGTGGTGAGGACAGAAAGTTAATGAAACCATCTAAGAACAATTTCATGATTTTTTTCCTGTACAAATTCCACTTTTGGGTGTTGGTGAGAGTGTGGGAGAAATGGATGGTTGCCAAGACCATTCCCTTTCATCCTTTGCCTGATAAGTTCTGGGGTGCACATGGGAGAGTGGACGGCACATTGCTAGGATTCAATAGGGTCAGAGAAGTCCCCAAGCAGGGTGTAAGAAACATGGTACCCCTTGAAGAATGCTTAGGGTTTTCATCACAAAGGATCACAGATGCATGGCTCAAACAACTGAAATTGGTTTCCTCACAATTCTGGAGCCTGGAAATCCAAGGTCAAGGAGTCTTCAGGGCTGGTTTCCTCTGAACTCTCTCTCCCTGTCTCATTCATGACTTTCTTCTTCCTGTCCTCAGCCCATCTTCCCTCTGTGTGTGTTGCATTTTAGTTTTCCCTTCTTATAAGGACATCGTTCATATTGGATTAGGGCCCACCTTAAATATCTCATTTTATGTTAATTATTCATTTGAAGAGCCTATCTTCATATGTAGTCATTTTGTAATGTGACTAGCACTTGCACCTTAACATAAATTTTAACAGGGTAAAAATTCATCTTACAATAGACAATACCCTAAATGGCAAAGCAAATCTGTTGTGGCATTGTGTATAAATAAGAGAAAGCAATTTCATATTCCATCAATAGGTGATTGGTAAAATAAGCATGGGTCATTTACACCATAGAACAGTGAGCATCCGTTTAACAAAACAAAGTCATAGCACCGAATCCTAACATGCCGATATCTCTAATAACGCAGCTAATAGGAAACGTGATTGAATAATGTGTACAGCGCATCACTCTTTTGTTAGTGAAGCATGTGTTTATGCAGGCTTGTATGTGGAGAACGCACAGGGTATGTGTGCACACGGGAGCAGGCTGAGATTTCCCCATGGAAAGAGGGGTACAAAGATGGTTGCTTTCTTATCTTGAGATGATGGGATATGATGGTATTTACATAACATTTACTGTGGACTATGCAGTCTTATAAATGTCCCAGATGTATCAATTCATGAGTCTATGTACTATTTATTATACTCCAATTGCACAGGAACAAATTGAGGCACAGCGGATAGTCCACCTGCCAGGGTCAGGCCACTGCTCAGTGGTGGAGCTATGGCAAGAACCCAGGCTACCTGGATGCTGCGCCTGCATCCTTAACGGTCGCACACTCAGCATGTTAGTACCTTTGGTGGTTAGTCCCTGTTGTCAACTTGGTCAGATGAGGAAATAAGTGAGCGTCTTGGGCAGATCAGTATGGAAATTTCCAGGAAGCACTAACAGCCAAAGAAAGACTTCCCCCAGAACAGGCAGCCTTTCCCTTCAGATGCTGACCCACATACACAGAGATTCTGTAAAAAGCAGCATTTTGCCTTGCCAGCCTTTGTCCTGTACTGGTGAGTCCATCCTCCTTGTTACTGCCAGCCTTCACTGGAATCAGAACCCAACCTTTCTATGAGACTCTCTGGGAATACAGTCCTCCTTTAGCATCAGGCTTGGGCAGCTGAGGCATCTGGCCTTGTGGTCTGAGCAGCTACCAGATTCTCCTGTTGTCCAGCCATTGGTCAACAGCACAGCCATTAAGTTTCTGTAAGCTAATCAGATAACCCCCATTATGAGGCATTTTTACTTCATTGGCTTTTTCATCCTGAGAACCCTGACTAACAAGGCCCATGGACTACTTCCCTAGAAAGAGGGTGAAGATAAGTGAAATCATTTCTCCTTAGGTGGACTCTAACTTGGACTTTTGACTCAAAGAATCTGCACCAACTGGAGAGAAAAAAGGGGCCCACACTTCTATTTTCCCTCTAGATGTCAGTGTGACTTGGTAGAAAGAGCCCGTTCCACCCGCAGAACATTGTGAGGGAGAAGGTCTTTCATGTGTGAGTTGGTGAAATAGTGAGGTAAAACTGACCCACACTCTTCCTTTTGGTTGTTAGCCC
The DNA here is from genome assembly GCF_020740685.1 of Jaculus jaculus. Classification (NCBI taxonomy): domain Eukaryota; kingdom Metazoa; phylum Chordata; class Mammalia; order Rodentia; family Dipodidae; genus Jaculus; species Jaculus jaculus. The sequence continues at coordinate 7,877,701 of NC_059107.1, read as the reverse complement.
TTTCTTTTAAATCAGTTACATTTTTAACCATGGAACAGTGTTGAATGAGACCAAAGAAGAAGAGGATTGAAAATCCATGACCTCACAGTGCCTGACACTACCTACACAAGACCATCATAATAGGAGGAAAAAATCATGACATCAAAATAAAGGAGAGACTGATTGAGAGGGAGAGGGGATATTGACAGTGGAGTTTCAAAGGGGAAAGTGGGGGGAGGGAAGTAATTACCATGACTTATTGTCTACAATTATGGAAGTTGTCAATAAAAAAAATAAATTAAAAAAAGAGGCAAAACCACCTTCTCCCTACACAACATGTTTCCATCTATTTCTTTCCTCCTGAAGAGGAAAATTTGAAATTGCAGTAGAGACTAAAACAGTTATACCTTCTTTTGTTTACTTTCAATTTAGACATATTTTCCCCTGTCCTGACATCTATAAAAGAAATTCGTGAGGTTTTTCCTGTATGAAAACCTTTTCCTAAAGTCTTGTAAAACTACCCCCCCCATTGCTCCTCTTTTGGGACTAAAACTCTTTGCATATTTTTGGAAACCTAGCAAAGATTATAATGTTTATCTCCTCTGCCTCACAGTATTTTCCAAGTATTAGGTAAAATGCTGGGCTAGGTAAAAAAAAATATGTAAACAGAATGCTTTTGGAAAGGATTTTGCAATTTTACAGCATCACTTGCCAAGGAAAATGGCTGAATAAATACCACATCCTATTGTAAATATAAATAAAGAGTTAGTTTATTTATGCTCAGGTCTTGGTCCACATAGCTTTAATGGTTCCCAGAGGACTTTCAGCCTAGGGGAGAGAAATTGCCATAAAACTCTTGCATTGCCCTTATGGCACAAAGTACCAAAGCATTCAAGGTTATGAGAGGTCTATGATGTCTAACATGGGTTGATGCTTCCTTGGGTATCTGTGATCTCAGTTTCTCAACATTCATGGGTAAAACCAGAGTAATTTAGGACTATATTCAGCTACAAGAATACCAGAAATCCTACTTCAGTGGCTTGACAAAATAGACATTTCATTACCCCACGCTCTAAGAAGTCAGCAGGCAGATAACGCAGGCTTTAACCATGTAGTGATGCTTTTTGCTCATGTGTGGATAGAACATAAACTTCAGCTCGATTCCCTACCTCCAGGTCTCATCTTAACCTTCCAGACAAGAAAGGAAGTCAAATGACCCTTCCTCTTCCTTCCTTCCTTCTTTCCTTCCTTCCTTCCTTATTTTCTTCCTTTCCTCTTGCCTCTCTCTCTTTCTCTCCAAAGAGAGAGAAAGAGAGAGAGAGAGAGAGAGAGAGAGAGAGAGAGAGAGAGAGAGAGAGACAGGACCTTCTGTGAAGCTCAGGCAATTCTCAAAACTCCGAACCTCCCCTTTCAGCCTCCTAATACTGGGATTACAGATGTGCACGAGCAGGCCGGGCTTAAAATTGCTATTTCTGATGAGATTTCTGTACATGTAAAACTGTCATTTCATGTCTAATTTATTTTTTTTTCCCCCTATGGAAAATGAGCACATCTGTTTAAATGGGAGGAAGAAACCAAGAATACGGGCTTTCCATGCTTTGTAAAGTTAAAAAAAAAAAAAGTGAAAAGTAGGTAGCAGATACATGTGAGATAGAAAATTCACAATGTATTGCTTAGGAAGCTCAACATGGGAGCCAAAATAGAATCAAGTTCTACTGAACTGAGAGATCAACTGAGGCATATAAATATAAATACACTCCATGATGTAAGAGCACTCCTGCAGATCTAAGTGCCAGATTGGTTTTGCCAACTTCCCTGTGCCAGTGACCTTCTCATTGCTGAGACAAATACCCCAGCAGAACATCTTATGGAGGAAAGAGCTTATTTCAGTGTTGAAGGGAAGTTTCATCATGGAGGGAAAAGCATGGTAGAGCAGCAGCTGGGGGAACACATCGCCATGGAGAGAGAGAGAGTCTAGTCAACCCCAATACCTGCCCCAGAAACATACCTCCTCCAGTAAGGCTAAGGGCTTAACCAAGAAACTTCATCATAAACACTTGAGGCCGTGGAAGACATTGCATTCAAATCCCCATATCTTCCTTCAAAAATTAGCTATCTCCAGATCTCAAATAATTAACGATTCATTTCTGTGAGCTTATTTTTAAAAATATTTTATTTTTATGAGAGAGATACAGAAATAGAGAGAGGGGGGAGAGAGAGAGAGAGAGAGAGAGAGAGAGAGAGAGAATGAGAGAGAGAGGGAGAGAGAGAGGGAGAGAGAATAGGCATACCAGGGCCTCTAGCCATTGCAAATGAATGCCAGATGCGTGTGTCCCCTTGTGCATCTGGCTTATGTGGGTCCTGGCAAGTCGAACCTGGGTCCTTTGCCTTTGCAGACAAGTACCTTAACCACTAATCCTTTTCTCCAGCCACCATTTGTAAGATTATTTTTATATGAAGTAGATAATTATTAATATAGACTTTTTTGTTTGACCCCTACTATTTCTAATAGGTCTTATTCCTCTTTTCTCCAGCAACAGAAAGTTCAGCTGTCATTTGGGGAGCCAAACTACCCCTGTCTTAGTTCACATCCCTGGACAAGGGCTCTGCCTACATGGGAAGCCCTCTGAGTCATGACAAAGGCATTCAGCACATGGTTGTCTGCAGGATTCATCTATTTCTCAGGGGTGGGCATATGAGCTGGCAAGATATGATAGCACTCTCACCTATTGTTAAAGGGGGATTCCTGTCAGGGTCTAAACTTGGAAACAATGGGATCCAATAAGTAGATAAGACTTCCGGAGGATGATGCTACTGAGGTGGGCTGAAGCATGGGGTGACATGAGCCAAAGACAGACTAGAACATCACGATACAGTTCTTCGTGTCTGTATCTTTCACATCTGTCTCCTATCTGTCCCTTAACTTCACAATCATGTGAGCCCATCATTTTTCATGCTTTATTATAGTTAATTTAGAGCCAATGTTCTGCCTCCTCCTACTAAGAACAGAGAATAATAAACTATCAGAATGAAACTTACTCTTTCAAAATAGACTGTTCCCTCAGGGGAAAAATATATCTGTTGGTAAGAGTCATACCAGCGTGGAAAGAATATTCAATTTCTTTACATCACATTTCATATGTGTTCACATATTGTGCATAAAGTGATAGGAGCATAGCTGTACGTGATGGTCTTCTGGCTGGTGAGACAGGTGTGCAGGAACCAAGGCTCTCATTCCAAACATATTCGCAATTGGCTTTCTGATCCTCCCCAGGCAGCTTGAGTTTCCTGTAACTCAGCACTTTCATTTCTAAAACTGGGTATTTACGTCTAATATATCAAACTGGCTCTGGAAGCTCAAATTAGGCCATGTACACTCCGGCCACATGCGAAGATGTAGCCTTCTGCTGCCAAAACACCATTTAGAATAGGGGTCAACCAACTGCTAGGCTACGAGACAGGTCAGGTCAGTTTTATTCCTGCCATTCTATCGGAATAGATTTATGCCCGTGTTTAATTAATTGCCCATAACAGTTTTGTATTAAGAGTAAGAATTTCAACAGAAGCTATATGTCTAACTGCCTACTATATGAACTTTTAAAGTCAAAGTTTGCAGACTTCATCCTAGAATTTGAATACTGTTCTCAATAACTCTAACGGGAAAAGCTCTCATTGTTTATCACCTGTCCAGGAGATCAGTGCGCATTCTCTTGGCTCATTTCTACTCCTTTCACTGTGGTTCTCACAGTATCAACCCAGAAAACCCAGGTATGAGGAAAGACAGAAATGGAGAGTAATTTTTTTAAATGTCCATCTAAAATATGCATAGCACACGGCTGTTGAACTAAAATCTGGTTATTATTATTATTATTTTTGGAACAAAGACATTGTGGACATCCAGATTGGCGTTTTAAAATACATGCAAAATGTGGGCTCAAGATAGAGCACAGAGAATGACTTCTGCTCTGTCAGCTTGTGCGCGTCTCATCAGCTGTTTGTGTGGGATTGGACAAGCTGGAGCCGTGCTGAGTCTCCCTGTCCTCTGGATTTCGTGAGGGAGTGGGGAGAATCATAGTATTTGTCCTTTAGAATGGAACACATATTGCAAACACACCAACATTCATTCAGTAGTATAAAATATGTTTTCTGTGGGTAAAATAATGGGCCTACCACTGTACTAAGCATGGGAGCGAAAACGATCGGTCATTACCCATGATCCCATGTGACTCATGTCCTGCTGGGGGATGTAGCTCCCATCTTGTCTCCCTTTCTGCCCCATGGACCACTGCTCAGCTCTTGCTTACATGCAGCTAATCATGAAGAACACATTTCTTGGTGGAATACATATCACTTTATCCCTAATTGCTAATCTGAAATAAAGTCAGTTGTTCTAGCCTCTACTTCCAATGGTGTCATGGTCCCCACATTTCTCCCCATGTCTGTCTGCTCCTCACCTAGTAGCCTTTCAGATGGTGAGAAAGAATGCTGCAGACTCAAAACAAAATCTCTGCAAAACAGACTACAGGTTTCAGAACTCCAGTTGTTATTCTGAATAATACCAACTCTTGTAATTTCCATTCTAAATTATGCTAAGTTGACATTTGTAGCAAAAGACCTGTGGGGTTAAGAGTAATTTATTTTTCCCTCAGTATAATAGGAGTAATGCATGGCAATGTTTTATTAGGGCAATTCCTGATTCTAAGAAACTCATCTTATTCTTCATATTAACCCTGAAAATTGGGGCCAGTAACTAGCTTAGAAAAGTTGAATTGGGGGACAAAAGAAATTTTGGTTTTCAGAAATTTCTAATTAATGGAATGTCAGCTAACATATCTTTTGACTGCTTTTAGGTTTTGCCTGAAAGTATTTTGAGTTGCTTTGTAAATGATCCCTGTGACAGCAGATGAATTCATTCTAAGTGACATTATCCTACAAGAATAAAACACAAGAGCTCTCAGAGCTACAAGCATATTATGAATTTCTTCTAATCTTCTCAGCCTTTGCTTTATTTAAAAGGATGTACAGAATTTTTTTTTTCAAGCAGCACACATCTTTAGAAATGGTACCATGGCATCCAGGAGGGATAAAGTGAGTCCTTTGTTCACACCTTGAGGGTCGAGATTTCTTCCTCCTCTGTTTGATTTTTGCCTGAGATTAGAGTAGAAACACTGCTCTGAGCCAACTGGTTTGAGCTAAGCTTCAAAGACACGCATGTTGAGTGTTCTGAGTGTCTAAGACGGCCCACTTCACCACCTTGATGGTGACTGTAGGGCCTCTTCCCCAGACCCTATTCTCCCACCCAGAAGAACCTGGTGGGTGACCTCAGCTGCTTTCCCAACAAGAGACCTGTGGGATAGTGTGGAGGCGCCTCACCAGCCAAACAGCAGCCCGTGGCATGAAACAACACATCATGGCTCACACATGAGCACGGTGGATAAGAGCTACTGGAGATGACACTTGGATTCAGCTGGGACTCTTCAAACTGGTGCTTTGTCTGGAGAGACACAAGGCTCCTGGGTCTGAAAAACTTGTGGATGCCTAAGACCACGTGGCACTATGTCATCCTAGCTCCTCATCATCTCCAGCACGGCAGCCCAGAGTGAATGTCTCCTTGCACCTGCTGCTCATCTCCTTTTAAGGAACATTCATTCTTGAATTAAACCCCATGCCAATGATCACACACACACACACGAACATATGTGGATATACATATACATACATACATATAGCCACTGCAGATGAACTCCAGATGCATGTGCCCTCTTGTGCATCTGGTCCTTGAGAATGGAACCGGGACCCTTTGGCTTTGCAGGCAAACATCTTAACCGCTAAGCCATCTCTCCAGGCCCCCAATGAACACTTTTGTATAGGGCTTTGTGCACACATGGCTATCTTAGATTGTGCCCCCAGCAAAGCAGGCTGGGAGATTGTCATTCAAAGGGTTGATTGGAGGTTGTCTTGGAAACAGATTCTACTAAGGGAGTAAGGAACATGATGAAATTAAAGTAACATCCAAAAAAACCACACAGGAGCCTATGGGATAGGTGGTTTGCATGCCATATTCCTCTCTGGGCACTGGGCATGCGATACCCTGGGAAACACAAGGGTCGGGGAATCATCTCCCTTTAGCTGATGGACCTCCTAGGGGAATGTCACAGCACCATTCAGCACCAGGAAGTCTTTGTAACGTCTGCTGAAATGATCGCCCTGCAAGCGGGATACCTGCCAAGTAGTGTCATGTCCATTATTAGTGTCTGCTTGTATCTTAGACACATGCATAGACATAGGTTTCCTGGGCAACTTCATAAATTCAAGCCAAAGCACAATTTGAAGTCAAAATATAATCTGACAGATTTGAGTTCTTTTAATTTGTTGCATGGTTTGTGTCTGAAAGCGTCATCTGCCCTGGTACATGCATGGGTGCTCTGGGGAAGCATCCTGTTCAGCTCATGTTGACTGGCATTGCTGTGACGGTCCATGGAGCCCAGATGCTTGAGTGCTCTTCCAGAAGTTTATATCTTGATTGATTTTTCTGACGCCTTGATTTACCAGCAATTCAGAGAGCAGTATGAAAATTTTCAGCTAGAGGTACAAATTGCCAATTTACCTTGCAGTTCTCAGGTGTCTTGCTTGATAAATGCCAAAGCCTTGTGACTAGTATGAAAACTCTCAAGATTGTCATACATCTTGGATGAATTTACCCGCTTGTCATCACAAAATTATTTTCTTCACCCTTACACATAGTTTGTGCTTGGAAATTCCCTTTCATATTCATGAAGACTCTCTAAATCTTTGATAGATGCTGAAGTGGCATACATATCACATCTTCTTTCATTTATTTTTATTTTTATGTTTTTCGAGGTAGGGTCTCACTCTAGCCCAGGCTGACCTGGAATTCACTCTGTAGTCTCACGGTGACCTTGAACGCACAGCAATCCTCCTACCTCTGCCTCCCAAGTGCTGGGATTAAAGGTGTGTGCCACCACGCCCGGCTTTTTTAAATTTTTTTTTTTAATTTTTAACAATGTGTCTTCCCATAGAAGTGTGTTTCTTGTGAGCAGTGGATATTTGGACCCTAAAATTTATCAAATTTCATAATATTTGATAATATTTTAATATGTTCATTGACATAGGTTAGATTTTAAAGCATCGCTTCTCTTTTTCATTTCTGACTATCACATATGTGTTTTCTTTCTTTCACCACTTTTTGTATTATTTTGAAATGATTAAGTATGATTCATTTCAAATTTTCCATATTGAAAATTAGTCCTAACTCGTTACCTATTTAGTTACTCTCTCTGTGTAATTTAACAGCTTAGAAGGTGATGACGGGAAGGTCAGGTAGTAGGAAATATACACCTTTAGACCTTCATAAAAGTCACCAGTCAGTTTCCTACTAACAGAATTAGATTAGGGAGGTCTGCGGGCCCATTTCAGAACCAATATCAACATGGGGAAGTTAAAAATGGAGACAAGGCCCTTAGAGATGACTTAGCAGTTAAAGCGCTTGCCTAAAAAGCCTAAGGATCCAGATTTGACACCCTAGAACCCACATAAACCAGATGGACAAGGTGGTGAATGTATCTGTAGTTCCTTTGCAGCAGCTAGAGGACCTGGCACACCTATATTCTTCCTCTCTCCCTCCCTCTCCCTTCATACTCCCTCTCTCTCTTTTTCTCAAATAAACAAGTAAAAAATAAAATACAAAAATAATTCAAAAAATGGTGACAAACTACACAGGAAAGATAGCTGAGAAGACTGTTGGCAGTTAGAAACTCAAAGGTGGTAAGAACATACAGCAGGCACTACTGTGGCTCATGGGTTTTTTCTGAAAAGAACTTTGGCAACTGTTGCCATTAAGAGTGCATGCACAACGCATGCAGTGTGCTGATGGTGGCATGTTCAGTAACCTACTCTCAACCATCGGCACATTGTCCAGAAGCCCAGTGGAGCTACCAGACAGGCAGGGTGTTCCAGCCCAAGAGACTGATGCCACGTCCCTCTTAGACACATATGTCACATTTTCCAGGATAAACCATTTGTTGTGCCAGGAAGAAAATGTCTAACAATTAAGAAGATTGAAAACACATCAAAAATCTTTTCTGGCCTTAATGGTATGAAATTCAAAAATGAATTAACAAGAGAAGTAGGAAAATTCACAAATGTGTGGAAATGTCATCACATTCCTTAGTCACTAATTGGTCAAGGAAGAAATTAAAAAAGAAGTTTCTTTAAGTTCCATATTAAATTTACTTTTAAACAAGTTCTTAAACACATAAGATTAAATACAATTGGGATAATGAGATTCAATATACATTTACATCTCATAATGTCTGATTAAGTGAAACATATGTACTTCTTCAGCCATTTGAAAAGTTTGAAAAAATTTTCTATCCTTTCAAAATGTGCAGTAGAATCCAGTCATCTGTTATGGATTGGATATGAAATGTCTCTCAGAGATTTGTGTGTTGAATGGTACATGTCCTCAGCTGTTGACAATAATTTGAAAGAAAACTTTTTTGAGTGGAAACTTCGAAATTTGTGGCTTGGCTAGATGAAGTAAGTAAGTCACTGAAAGTTACGCGTGGCCTGTAAGGCTTCTGCAGCTGTCTCTGCACCCTGGCCGCTCTGAAGGGGGGAGCCCTCCACCATGAGCCTCCACTGCCATGATATTCCGTCTCACCACAGACTCGGGGTCCATGCTCTATTGAAATATTCATGCCAGCACCACAGTGTTTTTATTACTATAGCTTTGCAGTGTGGTTTGAAGTAAGATAATGTAACGCACCCTGCCTTCAGCTCCAGATAGCTTTGGGTATTATTACTTTTTGTTTGTGCCCACCCACAGTGATTTTAGAATTCAGGTCTTCAGTATGTTTAAAGAAAATCGTTCTATTAGGAAAATGATTGCATTGTCTCTATAGACCTCCCAATCTATGATACAAAATACTTTTCCTTTTTCTGTGCATGAACCCTTCAATTTATTTGCTCAGGTTTTTATAGCCGTACTTGTTAGAGATTTTTCACCATTTCAGTTTGGTTCATTCCTGTTTATTTTTTTTTATTTTTTAATTTTTTTCTGTAACAAATTGCAAACTTGGTTGCTTTTTTAGATTCTGCTATATGTAATTTTCTACTGGCATATTAGCAAAGCTACTGATTTTTATATTCTGATTTTGAGCTGCAATTTTACTGAGTTCATCTCTTACTTTTGAGAGATGTTTTAATACTTTTTTCTGATTTATTTATTTATAAGAGAGAGAGGATGGGTGGGGGGGGAGAATGGGCCTGGCAGGGCCTCCAACCACTGCAGACAAACCCCAGCTGCATGTGTCACCATGCGCATCTAGCTTACGTGGGACCTGGGGAATCGAACCTGGGTCCTTAGGCTTCGCAGACAAGCACCTTCACCACTAAGGCACCTCTACAGCCCCTGAGAGCTGTTTGGATGGAGTCTGTGGGATATATAAAAATGTGTGTGCGCATTCATACGGTCTTCAGAAGATGACGCTCTGCCTTCTCTATCACTTGGATGCTCACTAGGTCCCTCTTGCCTGATTGATCTGGATAGAATTTTCAATACTGGGCTGAAGAAAAATAACGAAATTAGGACTCTTTATTTTCTTCTACATCTTAGAGGAAAAACTTTCAGCATGGTGTTAGCTGTTAGCTTATCAGATGTACAGCCACATTCCTCTTCTGTTTAATTTGCTTAGCATTTTAATCATGAAGGATGTTTAAATTTATTCAGCCCCATTTCTACCTATACTGAGATGGCCACATGGGTTTTCCCACCACACGGTGGTTATTGGTTCTTATATGTTAAGCTATCTTTGTGTACCTGGGCTAAGTAACACCTTATCTTAAGCAATAATTTTTTTTAATGGGCATTTGGTTTTAGTTTGCTAGTATTTGAATAATTTTGCATCTGTGATCATTAAGGACATTGTCATGTGTCATCTTTTGGGTGTATCCTTACCTGGTTTTGGTTTCAGAATGATCCTGTACTAATATATTGTATTTGGAAGAATCCCCGACCTCCTTTATGGAAAACTGGGCCCAGTTCTTCCAGTGGTTGGTCAGCTCAGCCATGAAGCTATCAGCTCCTCCACTTGCCTGTGAGGGAAGATTTTATTGCTGAGTCATTCTAGTTTTCCTATCTCATCTTGGTAAGGCCATTTCTTTAAGGTTCTTCATAATTATTCATAGCCATCTCTAATGAGCCTTTGTATCTGTGTAGTGTCAATTATAATACCTCCTTTTTGTTTCCATCTTTACATAATTACTTTGTATTTCTGAAAAAACAGCTCTTTGTTTCATTATATATCGTTTTGAACACTAAACAGGGCCTTTCCCCTTGAGAGGCAAGTCCTATACCACTGAGCTGTATCCCCAGGTTTTTTTGTTTTAAGTGTTTCCTTTTATTTTGAACATGGAATCTCATTAAGTTGCTTAGGCTGGCCTTGAACTAATTCTATACCTGAGTTTGGCATACAACCTGTGATACCCTTGCGTTAGCCTCCTGAGTGGCTATGGCTACAAGTAAGGATTGTGGTTTGCTATTTGTATTTTAGTTTTTACTTTAGTTATTTCTGCTTTTTTTTTTAAATTATTTTTCTTTGCCTTTAATTTGATTCTTGTTTTGACATAAAGAGAGAAAATATTGTTTGATAATTTTTGGATGACTTGACGCAAACATTCTTCAGTTGTTGGACAGACTGTCCTGTAGATATCTAGTAAGTGCATTTGGTCTAGAGAATCATCTAATAGTACTACTTTTTTGGTATTTCTGTCCAGATTTTTTTTTTTTTTTCTGAAAACAAGTTAGTGTTTTCCATCAGTGACTATTTACTATTTTCTCTTGCAGGTTTAATTTGTTTATCATTGTACAATGACCTCCTTATCACTTTTAAACTGGTTTTTGTTAAAAGTATATTTGTCTAAATATAAATAAATTATTCCCTTTTGTATGTTCTATTGCCTGAAATAACTTATTCATCCTCTTTACTATCTATGCATGTTCTTTTTTTGTGAAGTGTGTTTCTTGTGATCATTACCCAGTTGGGCCTTTTAAAAACTACATTCAGGGCTGGAGCGATGACTTAGTTTGCCTGTGAAGCCTAAGGTCCAAGGTTCGATTTCCCAGAACCCATGTAACAGAAACGCACAAAGTGGCATATGCAGCTGCAGTTCATTAATTTGCACTGGCTGTAGGCCCTGGCATGTTCATTCACCCTATCTGCCCCTTCTCTCTCTCAAATAAATAAATATTTTTTTAAAATGGCATTCTGTCATTCCATATATTTTAATAGGAGAATTTATTCTGTTTACAATCTAAGTGATTATTGTTAGGTAAAGTCATTTAGTGTCCCTTTCTACCATGTTTGATAGTTTGTTTTTGCACTTACTAGGCTAAGTTTGTGGCTAAATGATTCACTCTAGTAAACTGCTAATTACTTTTGCCCTGTCCGTTATAGTGTGTGTGTGGTGACAATAAGACTTAGCAAAATATCATTTGAATATAATAAGCTATTTTAGCACACAGATGAGTACAGAAAAAAGAAAAAAATGATGAATAAGAAAAATATTATACCTTATTCCTTCCCACAGCTTTGATTATTGATATTTAATTTTAGATTTCTTTATATTGCCTATTTCTTTAGATGTCAATGTAGTCATTTTAAATCATGTTCTTTTACTTTTTAAAGTGCATATGGCAATGGTTTGTATACCACATTTGCAATTTATACTTTGTCCTCATGTTTTTTTTAATAATTGCTGAATCACATACAATCTTATTAACATGAATATTTTATAGCATATAGTATTGATTACTTTTGAACTAAATCTTGCCCACTAGTCTGATTTGGGATGCAGATAATCTCAACTTTCTCCAGCTTACATAAGATTGGGCTCTGTCTTCATAGAGAGAGTGGTTAAAATTTTGTGCTTGAAAATTCCTTAAATCTCCATTATACTCAAAGTTCAAACAAGTTCTCAAAATGTAGTGCTACATAGTTATATTATCACATGAGTTTTGTACCTTCTTGCATTTTCTGCTTAGCCATTGATGTCTTCCTTTGAGTTTAAAAAATAAAAATAAAAAAAACTCGCATTAGCATTTCAGCTACTGCAGATGTTCCAGGTATATATTTGCTCAGTTTCTGTGTGTCTGGGAACATCTTTGGCTCTCCTTCTTTACTGAAGGATACCTTTACTGGCTATGGTGTTTCCTGTTGGCTCCGTTAACTCCTATTTTCATACTGTTAAAAACTTGTGCCATTTTCTCTTGGCCTATGTAAAGTTTGCTAAGAATGCTACTGTCAGATGAATTGAGAACTCCCTTAGTAACATTTGGTATCTTCTCTTTACCTCCCATTGTGAGAGCTTCTTTACCAGATGTCTTCGAGATTTGATTGGTGAAGTCTAACTGGGGATCACTGACTTGAATATTGGTGTTCTTAGCTAGCTTTGGTAATTATCTTCTATTATTTCTTTGGATAAGATTTCTACACATTTTTTTAAAAAATAGGCTTAATATCACTTGAACCCAGATGTCTCAAATATTTACTGCATTAATATAGTCCAAAGTTCTCAGGAATTTTCTTCATTCCTTTTGCTTTATTCTCCCTCATTTATTTTCAGATAATTTGTCTTCAGGTTCTCAATTTATTTCTTTTATGTGATGTATTCTGCTATCTATGTCTTCTTTTCATTGCATTTTAAATTTCACTGAGTATGTTTTCCCCTCAAAATGTGTATTTCATTTTATTTTATTGGTTTTTCTCATGTAGGTTCTCACTCAAGCCCAGGTTGACCCTGGAACTCACACTGTGGTCCCAGGCTGGCTTTGAACTCACAGCAATCCTGGTACCTCTGCTTCCTGAGTGCTGGGATTAAAGACATGCACCACCAAAACAACCAGCAACGTTTTGATTTCTAAATTGATTTCATTTTTTTGTTAAATATTTTAGTTAGGGAATAGAACACTTACGTACCTGTGCCTTCTTCAAGCTCTTTGTGTTTGCTTGAAATAATTGTGACTTCTCTGCCTGAGTTCTTCCATACTGATATGCCTTCTGAATTTCTGGCTTCTCATTTGCCTGTTAGTGAGGTCACAGTTTTTGGTAAGACTTTGATGCCGATTGGCATGCAATGTCATCTGGGAATCAAAAAATAATGCGTGCATGTATTCCCCCCTTCCTAATATGTCGTTATGTATGTCTTTATAGAATTCAAAGTGAGCTAACTACTTCCTCAAAGCCTGTGGTCACTTCTACAATTTCAGCATTAAGTGTCACTCAGGTACAGTCTTCATGGCGGGGCGGGGGGCTGTAGACTTCATGCTTTGCTGTGCAAGTTTGAGGCAGAACTTGTGAAGGTACCCCACGGTCACCCAGCGTGACACTAAGCCTCTCTGTATATGAGCCCCATAGCCTCTGGGACCTGCAGTATCTTGAGGCGGGAAGGGTTTGTGTATCATGGTCCCACTTCATCGTTGGCAGTGATGTAGGCTAAAATTTGCATTTGGCTCAATTGCCCAATGCCAGGGAAGTCTAGCGGCTCTGTGTGAGCTCTGGGCCATATGCAATGCCTCTTGCTACCTTTAACACCCTTTCGTTCAGTGGGTGTAATCTTCATCCATGCCCACCCTCCCATGGAGGGAAGGCGTAGTAGAGTCTTTTGGTCACCTTGACAGGACATTTTCAGGGGCCTAGTTTTGGTACTGGACTGGTGGTTAAGAGACTGGACTCTGTCCATCAGCATGCTGTCATGGATAATAGAGGACAGCAAAAGGAAAGAACTCAGGTGGGCGTGGTGGAGCACAACTTTAAGCCCAGCTTGGGAAGCAGAGGCAGGAGGATCACTGTAAGCTCAAGGCTATCCTGAGACTATGTAGTGAATTATAGGATAGTCTGGGCTAGAGCAAGTGCCTGCCTCAAAAAATAAATAAATAAATAAATAAATAGAAAGGAAGAAAAGACGTCAAATTAGAAGAAGTACCAGTTGTAAAATAAGGGGTGTGGCAGAAGAGGCAAAGGAAAATAATGGGAGGGCATTAGGATCAAAATACATTACATACATGCATGAAAATTGTCAATACAACGAAGAAAAAAGAAGACTGGGGGCTTTTAAACTCAGACTGAATGCATTTTACATTATGAGATTGCCCGGAAAAGGGTTGAAAGTCATGGCTTCCAGGCGATATGCATAGCTGTCACATGCAAAAGGGGTGGTCTTGTGATGGTTAACCTCAATTGTCAACTTGATTTGATCTAGTATCTCTAGGCATGACTGTCAGAAAGTTTCTAAATTGTGTTAATTGAGGTGAAAAGATGTACCTTAACTGTGGGCCTGAGTCTGATCTCTAGTACCCACATAAATGCCAAGCATAGCAATGTGCCCCTGTTATTCCCAGCTGGGAGACAGAGTTCAGGAGTCCTGGGGGCCAAGCTGGCTAACTAGTCTGGCCAACTTAGTGAGCTCAGGGCTGAAGTGAGAGGCTTTGTTTCAGTAAATAAGGTGGACTCCGAATGTTGACCTCTGACCTCCACACACACAAGCACACACACTGCAACACATGTGCCTGTATGCACACACACATTAAACACACACATGTAATTAGTTAACTGATGTATCAATTAATTAAAATAATTTAATAAACAGAATTCATATGAAGAGGACAAGGGTAGTTATTATAGGTTTTGGATTGGAGAATGGGGAGATCTTGGCCAAGGAGTACAAATTTGTTATATGTTTTAGAGACCAATTATACATCATTTCTTACAGGTGACTGTACTTCAACACAATGTATACTGGAATTGTCTTGCACGTGGAGTGTGTGTATGCATGTGTGTATGCATGTGTGTGGTGGGTGTGTGTGGATTTGCAAGCATGTGGAGGTAAGAGGAGAGTGTGAAGCAGTTGTCCCTCCTGCATTGTTCATCCACATATTTCTTGAGATGGCCACTCTCTCTCCCTCTCTCTGTCTCTCTCTCTGTCTTTCTCTCTCTCCCTCTCTCTCTCTCTCTCTCTCTCTCTCTCTCTCTCACTCTGAACATGCAGCAATGGTTTTCACAAGCTCCAGCCATTCTGTGTCTTCACTCCCCATAGTACTGTGGCCACAGACATGTGTGAGCATGTGTATTTATGTGGGTCCTGTGGTTTGAACTTGGCCACTCTCAGGACCTCCTGCTTGTGGCAAGCACTCTGGCTCACTAACCCATTCCCCGGCCCACATAACTGAATTTTTTGACATCTTAAATGTGCTCACAACACTTTCAAAGAAGGTAATGCTGTGGACTCATGCACATATTTTATTTATTTGTCTGTCTATCTATCTATCTATCTATCTATCTATCTATCTATCTATCTATCTATCCATCCATCCATCCATCCATCCATCCATCCATCCATCCATCCATCCATCCATCCATCTATCTATCTATCTATCTATCTATCTATCTATCTATCTATCTATCTATCTATCTATTCATTTATTTGAAAGTGACAGACAGAGAGAGAAAGAGACAGAGAGGGAGAGAGAGAGGAGAGAATGGGTGGGCCAGGGCCTCCAGCCACTGCAAATGAACTCCAGATGCGTGTGCCTCCTTGTGCATCTGGCTAACATAGGTCCTGGGGAATTGAGCTTGGAAAGAGGATCCTTAGCCTTCACCGGAAGTGCTTAACCACTAAGCCATCTCTCTAGCCCCTCTCATGCACATCTTAATTAGCTTGATTTTAGTAATCATTTCACAATGCAACCATGAATAAAACATGCTTTGTACCTCAATACTTACAATTGTAACTTTTTAAATATTCTTAACAAAAAAGTGAAAACTATTTAAAGTCTACTTTCACATGACATATTTCTTCCTTATAAAATATCTTTTAGTTTATCCCCTGTGGTTTTATGATCATCAACTTTACTTTTTGCAAGTAGTATACATCCTTGTTCAACACCTTTATACTTTCCATACACAGCAAGAAGAATCGCATATTAAACGTATAGTCACCGTTCCAGGTTCTCTTCTTCCATTCTCGTAGACACATTCTCAGTCTGCCTGGGGCCAGGAGTTTCCTCTCATGATTCCTGCAGCTTGGACTTCTTGTTGGTGAGTTTCTATATTGCATGTTTTAAAGATACATTCGCCAGAAATATGAAATATGGCATAGTTGACAGGACCTTCTTTCTGATCAATGTGACTTCATTGTTTTTTTTTTTTGTTTTGCTTCTCCTTTGTTTTCAGCAAGAAAGCTGCTGCTTTCCTCATGCTTGTTTCTGTGAGAATGATGCATTTATTTTACTAGGGCTGCCTAAAAAATTTCTTTTTATCCCTGGTTTTAGGCAATTGGATCATGACTTTTTTGTGTGGCATTCCTCAACTTCTCAAGTTCCTTTCATCTATGGATTATAGTAGTTATAAATTTTGAAACATTTTTAGCTTTCACCTTCTTCAAACAATTTCGTTTCTCCTTTCCAAATGTAGTTATCTGTCTCTTTTTGCGGGTTCTTTGCATCGATCTTCGGTGATCAGGTAATCTGACGTTGTCCATAGCTCTCTAGTGTTTCTCTCTCTCTCTCTTTCTTTTTTTTTCTTTTCTGTTACTTTTCCTTCTGTTTTGATGGGATATTTTTGGTATGTATTTCATTTTGGGGAAATGCATATTTCATTCAACTTTGTTATTATTATTTTGGTTTTTCGAGGTAGGGTCTCACTCTGGCTCAGGCTGACCTGGAATTCACTATGGTGTCTCAGGGTGGCCTCGAACTCTCGGCGATCCTCCTACCTCTGCCTCCCGAGTGCTGGGATTAAAGGCGTGCGCCACCGCGCCCGGTAACTTTGTTATTTTTGCAATGTTCAAATAATCGTTAATGCTATCCAATATAAATCTTCCTTAAGGGGTGTATTTTTGCCTAGAAGTTGGACTTGAGTCTGTTTTTCACGTTGAGTGTTCTCCTTACTTGATTTTTGATGCTACATCTCTAGGAACTTTCCCTTGGTTTTTATAGATTGCTTGTTCTCTTCACTGTGAGTCATTTTCATGTGTGTACATATCTGCTAACCCTTGGTGCCTGGCATTGTTGTGTTCACTGTGTCGGGCAATGGATATTTCTGTGTTAATGTAAGTTTCCATAAGCTTTGTTCTGGTATCCAGTTTATTTATCTGAAAGGAGTTTGATTCCGGGGATCTTGCTCCTTTGCTTTGTTCAGTGGTCCGCAACGGCACTTGGCTTACGACCGTGTATTCCCCACCGGTGAAGCAACATCCTTCATGACACTTAACCCCTGTGCCACGAGCCCCCATGACCTGTCCTTCCCAGCCTGGGGGAGTCCTGATCCAGTTCCAGTTCAGAACAAACACAGGCAGTGCCCCCTAATCCTTCAGAGATTTCTTCTCTGACTGCCTGAGTTTGGTTATGAACAGCCCTTGAAGTCCATGATGCCAGCTTATGTTGCCATTTGGAGATAATGGAACCTCTAGGGGGCAAGGCCTCATGGAAAAGGTTAGGATATTTAGGACATGCCTTTGAAGGCAATAGTGGGGCAATGATCCTTCCTCACTCTCTCTGTCTCTCTCTCTCTCTCTCTCTCTCTATGTACCTTCCAACCACTATGAAGTGTGCACTTTTGCTGTGCCATGCTGTCTTATGTTTTCCTTCACTGGCCCAGAGCAGTGGTACCACCCAACCATGAATGGGAATGCCGACCACCATGAGCTAAAGTAAGTCTCTTCTCCTTGTGAAGCCCATACCAAGCATTCTGACCCAGTGATGGAAAGCTTACCCGCAGCGACCTTTCCTTACAAGCACACATATGCTCAATCATTTTCTGCTAAGCATCCCATGGGTACCCTCAACAAATTCCCTTATGCCCTCCTCTGCTTTTCATCCCTGTGAACGCTAGTTCTTTAGTCTCTCAAGTTCTAAGTCATGGCTCCTCAACTCAGGGGCTCCAGATGTTCACTTCTGTCCCCTGAGCCTGCACCAGTGCTGGGCATTTTTCTCATTTACATGAGACACTCACGTGGCTTTCTGTGTGCATGGAGCTGGGGCCTGCAATGCAGCCTTGATGCCATTGCTTTAGGCTGCATGCATGTCCGCTTGTCTGTATTAGGCAGTTTTATGCTGGAGGGTAAACTTGATCCCTGCTGTTTGGACTTGGACAGTCAGAAAAGTGCTGTATTCATGTTTTTCAAAAGTCACATCCAGGGGCAAGGTGAGACCTCAGACAGTAAAGCTTTTGTCAGGCAAATGTAAGGGCCTCACTTTGACCTCCACTACTCAAGGAAAAGCTGGACATGAAAAGGCATGCTTACAGTCTCAGCACATGGAGGGAGAGACAGGGCATCCTTGGGATCACACTGGCCACCTATTATAGCTAAATTAATGAACTGAATTAATGAAATCCTGGCTCAGTGAGAAACTCTGTGTCAAAAAAGAAAGGCAGACAGTTCCTGGGGAAGACATAAAACCTTGAACTCTGGCTTCAAAAAGCACATGTATGTACAAATATATGCATGCACACACTCATACATGTGTACACATGTACATACACACACACACACACACTACGTACAGATACAAATAAAGAGTCATGCATAGGTTATAAGCCACCCTGCCCTTGAGCAATTGAATGGAAAAACAGATCTGCTTAAATACGTCTTTGTCTACCAGCCTGGAGTCCTGTTTTCTACAAGCAGAGAGTTGTTTATTCTGAGAGAGCAATTATTCCATATATTTGAGTTTCCTCTTGGGATTTTCAATTTCTGAATCTTATCAGCCCATTGCCATAGCTCTCTCTTGAGAAAGAATTTTTAAAAATTGTCACTTTTCTACCAGACAGCAGGCCTGTACAAGCAGCATCTGTCATCATTACCAGTATCTAACTCAGTGTCACTGAAACTCAAGTTGTAGACAAATCATCAATACAGTGCTTTAAAAGACTAACATCTGATAAAGAATTCTCCACCCTCCATCACCCATCCACATTTTTTAGAAAAAAAATGTTTCTGTCATTTTTTGACAAATGAGGTTACTATCAGGTTATTACAGTTATAAAAGTGGTATCTTTCCCTTGTGTTTCATCTTTAATTTGTATTTTCTAGTATAGAATGCTCAGTGCAAACCAAGGGTCTAGGCCTCCTCTTGGAGAATTATAGCTTGATGGAAATTTTGAATGGGCTTCTTTGGTGGGAATGCCACCTGATTCTCAATGAAAAAGTGTTATCCATCAGAGCCCATGGTGTTTCTTAAAAATGGTGGCTATTTGTCATTCTCTCTCTCTCCCTCTCTCTCTCTCTCTCTCTGTCTCTCATCTTTTAGCTACCTAATCTATGCTCACCTCTGTGAGAATCCATCAGAGCATATTGACTCCCTAACTCTGCTACAGGGGTGCCTATTAATCACTCATCTTTCAATCATAAATCACAGGATTCAAGCTGCAAAATTGTTATCCAACCTTCTTGTGAGAGATGGGGAAGTAGGGGAATAACAGGTGGATGGAACATGTCCAGGTCTAACTATAAAGTTGTGGCAAAACTAGAGATGGTACAAAACCCGCCATATTTTTAGAAAAGTTAATGCTGTGGTCCCCCAGGTATACTCCAGAAAACACCATATAAGATGAGATTGCCTGTACTCCTCCATATGACTGTTATAGGATTGCAGTTCATGAAAAAACATTTCTTTGGATAACTCCACTGTAGGGAGGTTAATCAGGCCCTGAATCAGTACCTCCGTTGATCCCCTTGTTAGACTTCTCTGCCAAATCTCTTGGATACAATAGTGAGAACAATGGTGACCGACTTTACTGGTGTGAGATTTTATGCTTTTCAAAACACTCACACTTTCATTTCCTTATACGATCACGTAATAAAAACTGGCCATTTGCCATTGAGCACCCATCACCCACTTTTTTCCTCCCAACTACAGGAGATACAGGTGTGCGCATGGTACAGGTGTGAGACTTCTTCCCATCCAGTGATGTCTCCATCATATGCTAATAAAATGACCCTGATTTGTTCTGCAGACATCAAAGCATTGCCAGATTTCTTCCTTCAAAGCCTTCCTTTCATTGCATCTGTGTAGCCCAAGGAAAGTCGCATGACTCCACACTTCCAGTCAGATTTCCTCCCAGCACTGTGAGTCTTGATCCTAGTGCTCTAGGGTGAGGAAAAAATTAGAGATGGCTCATTAGGATTGTAATGGGTGAAAATTGGTGTGGAGGCAATAATCAGATGCTCCAAAAATATGCTTAAAAACTATTATCTTACTTTTCTTCAAAACTCTGAGGTCCAGAGTTGCATAGTAAACAACATTTAAATTTCCCCTAGTTACCTGCAGTTTCCTCTAGCAAGTGGACATACAGCTCAGCAGTTGCTAGAAATGGAGGTGTGTCGTGTTTATGGATATTCACAATACTGGTAACGGCACTTCCCAAGTAAGGCAGACTTTAACTCAGCAGCCTGTACGGTTAGCACATCACACCCAGACCTCACTCAACTTATTGATGGACTTGGATAAGTTCCCTGCAGAATTTCTGGTACTTGCATTGCTCTCCCAGCCTTCTGCTGTCCTAGCTTCATTGTCAAGTGGGAGAGTCAAAGAATACTTTACATGGGAAATCGTTCTCTTTCTCAGTCTCCAGTTCAACAAGTCAACCAATAGCTTTGTGAGGATGCCTGCTTTCTTCCTTCGGTTAGCCAACAGAGCTTCCAGCCTTTTGCTTCCAAAGGAGTCTGAGTACGGCACATCCTCATGTAGAATTCAGTCAAGGCTGAGATTGATTTTACTTTAATACATGATAACCTGAGGTTTAGATGATCCTGTCTCTCAGGAGCCACAGATCACATAGTGAATTTGCAGCAAGGTTAGAATTGCTATTTGTCCCTGAACTGAGCTCCTAGTTCTGTACGTCATACAGGTAAACCTAAACTTTGTGCATTTTTTGCCAAGTGAGGAGGCCATAGAGGAACACTGGTTATTCAGTCTGGCGTGCCAACAGAAATTTTCCCTGAGACAGAGCTAAGTACACATAGTTTGAGTAGAATGTGGTTCTAGCTATTGACTGGGAAAGTATTAACTGAGGCCTAGAGGGTGGTGAAAGGTGCATTCTTAGCCAAGCAACCCCTGCACATGCCTGCAGTTTAACTGCCTGGACAATGATGAACTCAAGTGTCATGGACTGACTTGTCTCCCTCCCAAGTGGAATCCGTGAAATGCCTATTGTGTCTGTATTTGAACACAAGGTACTTAAAAAGGGAAATAACCTTAAATGGGGTTGGAAAGTAGTCTAAGATATACATATGACTTGATGTCTTTATGAGTGGAGGAAATCCAGACACAGGAGAGATGCCATGAACACTCCTGCATAAGAAAAATGTCAAGAGAGAAGGTGGACATCTAAGACCAAGAGGGGCCTCCTGAAAAACCAAACCAGCAACACCTTGAACTGCCGACACTAAGAAAACAGCTGTCTGCTTCCAAAGCCTCCGGGTGGCCTGTAGTATTGTAGGACAGTGCCACCACTCTCACGCTGCCTGGTCGCTGCAGGCACCTCCTGGGGAATGCGGACCATGGAGTGTTGCGTATTAGCCCAGAAGTTCTCAAAACACCACACTACCAGCAGTAGCATTGCTTAGGAACCTACTAGAAGTGAAACTGTTCAGGCAGAACTACTGAATAAGAAATTCCAGCTGAGTTGATCTCACTAAGATTTGAACACCACAGGTGTCCCTCACTTCTCATCAATGATTGGCCAAAGGCTGTTCCTAGAGGCAAGACTCTCCCTGCATGTCTATCTTAGTAGACAGGGGAGGAGAGTCGGCTCCAAAGAGCAGGGAGATGCTCAGCCAGAGAGATCTTGGTCTTCCTTTGGAAAGCAAACTGATGAGCACTGGAATGGAAGGCCTCAGGGGACACAGGGTAGACATTGTCATTGGGAGCTGTTTGTAACACCTTCATGAACTTCACGTTTTGTTGAAATTTCCAAGTGATTGGTGCTGGTGAGTAGGTTGGCTGGGAAAAGTACTTGCTGTGAAAACATGAGTTTGGATCCCCAGTTCCCATGAAAAATATTCATGAATGGTGGTATGTGCTTTTAATCCCAGTGTTATTCAAAAACAAGGAGGATCCTAGAGGCTGACTGGGGAGCTATTCTAGCTAAATTGAAGAGCTCATGGTTCAGTGAGAGACCCTGCCTCAAAAAATAAGGTGTAAAGAGACTGACAAGTCTACCTGATATTGACCTCTGAACACACACACACACACACATACACGCACGCACACACACAAAGTTAAGAGTTAACAAACACTCTTTAAAAGAGCAGCATTTGCCTCTCTGTGTGGTAGGCAGTACTGTTATTGAGTATAGCACAGCAAGACAGATAATTGTGTCTATCTATTATGTGTCAGAGGTGGCAGCCAGAGCCACAAATGTGTTTAATCTTTGCAACCATCCAGAAAAGTAAATAACCTTTCTTGTAGCTTCACATCTGGGAAGGGTGAGGAGGAAAGAAATTTGCTGGAGAAGAGTAAGTGGAAAAGCTGGGATCAGAAACTGCCTGGTCTGACTACGGAACTCTGTACGCTGTCACCATCTGTGCCCCACTGAACTCATGGTGATTCCTCAAGTGCAATATATCTAGACACTTTGTTTTCAGAATGTCTAGAAGAATTGAAATCTTAGCTTTCAGTTGGAAACTCAACCAACATCGGTATTAGGGAAGGAAGCAAAGATTATATAGTAACTATGAGAACCATTGGGATTTTTTGTTAAGGTAAAAAAACTAAAAAAAATTAAAAGCATTGCTATAACAAATGGCTGTTCCTGGGAGACACCTAGTCATCCCTAATTAACTCTTCTCAATACAGCTTTCTTACAAAGACTGGCCACCAGGCCAAAACTTATAGCTGTGGTTTTGTATTTCTCATCTGCTAAATTTAATTGCATATGCAATATTCCTCTCATAAAAAAGCTGGGGCATCTCTGTCCCGATTGTCTTACTTATGTGTGGCATATGTATAGAATTTTCTTCTTTTCTTGGTGTGTGTGTTCCTGTGGATGAGTATGGGCACATTTATGAAGGAGTTAAAGCTAAACCTTGGTGCCAGTCCTTACCCTGTTTAAAGGAGGATTTATCATTGTGCATTGCTGAGGTGCCAGGAGAGCTGGCCGATACGCTTCTGGGGAATGGTCCCATCTGCTGCCCATCCCACTGTAGATGTGGACGTGCTGAGTGATTGGCACTTGCATCACAGCAGACACTGCACATAAGCTCTGGAATTCTTAACTCTGGTCTACATGCTTCGCCCAATCTCCAGCTGGCTCCCTGGGATCATTAACCATTCCTTCAGGCACCTCCTGCCACACTTCTTTGTGGCAGTAGCCCTTGTCAAAAGCAGATCGATGGCAAATAAGCCCTTGAAATCTTGTCATTTGTTCTTGTAAACAGTCTTGGGATTGACAGTCTGCTCTGGCTGATTCCCCTAGCTTGTTTCCATTGTAGTTGGTTTCCATCATGGTGGTGTGTTGGTGTCCATTGTGGTGGTGTGTTGGTTTCCATCATGGTGGTGTGTTGGTGTCCATTGTGGTGGTGTGTTGGTTTCCATTGTGGTGGTGTGTTGGTTTCCATCGTGGTGGTGTGTTGTTTTCCATTGTGGTGGTGTGTTTGTTTCCATCATGGTAGTGTGTTGGTTTCCATTGTGGTGGTGTGTTTGTTTCCATCATGGTGGTGTGTTGGTTTCCATTGTGGTGGTGTGTTGTTTTCCATCATGGTGGTGTGTTGGTTTCCATCACGGTGGTGTGTTGGTTTCCATCATGGTGGTGTGTTGGTTTCCATTGTGGTGTTGTGCTGGTTTCCATTGTGGTGGTGTGTTGGTTTCCATTGTGGTGTTGTGTTGGTTTCCATTGTGGTGATGTGTTGGTTTCCATCACGGTGTTGTGTTGGTTTCCATCATGGTGGTGTGTTGGTTTCCATTGTGGTGGTGTGTTGGTTTCCATTGTGGTGGTGTGTTGGTTTCCATCATGGTGGTGTGCTGGTTTCCATTGTGGTGATGTGTTGGTTTCCATTGTGGTGGTGTGTTGGTTTCCATCATGGTGTTTAGTTGTTTTCCATCATGGTGGTGTGTTGGTTTCCATTGTGGTGGTGTGTTGGTTTCCATCATGGTGGTGTGTTGGTTTCCATTGTGGTGGTGTGTTGGTGTCCATCATGGTGGTGTGTTGGTTTCCATTGTGGTGGTGTGTTGGTTTCCATTGTGGTGTTGTGCTGGTTTCCATTGTGGTGATGTGTTGGTTTCCATCACGGTGGTGTGTTGGTTTCCATCATGGTGGTGTGTTGGTTTCCATTGTGGTGTTGTGCTGGTTTCCATTGTGGTGGTGTGTTGGTTTCCATTGTGGTGTTGTGTTGGTTTCCATTGTGGTGATGTGTTGGTTTCCATCACGGTGTTGTGTTGGTTTCCATCATGGTGGTGTGTTGGTTTCCATTGTGGTGGTGTGTTGGTTTCCATTGTGGTGGTGTGTTGGTTTCCATCATGGTGGTGTGCTGGTTTCCATTGTGGTGATGTGTTGGTTTCCATTGTGGTGGTGTGTTGGTTTCCATCATGGTGTTTAGTTGGTTTCCATCATGGTGGTGTGTTGGTTTCCATTGTGGTGGTGTGTTGGTTTCCATCATGGTGTTTAGTTGGTTTCCATCATGGTGGTGTGTTGGTTTCCATTGTGGTGGTGTGTTGGTTTCCATCATGGTGGTGTGTTGGTGTTCATTGTGGTGGTGTGTTGGTTTCCATTGTGGTGGTGTGTTGGTTTCCATCACGGTGGTTAGTTGGTTTCCATCATGGTGGTGTGTTGGTTTCCATTGTGGTGTTGTGTTGGTTTCCATTGTGGTGATGTGTTGGTTTCCATCACGGTGGTGTGTTGGTTTCCATTGTGGTGTTGTGTTAGTTCTGTCTTGGTGGTGTGTGGCTTATCATTGTGGTGGTGTGCAGTGGTTCTGTCTTCTTACTCAGTATCCTGCTTGGTTAATCTTGTAGTCCACATTTTGCTCTGGCATCCTCCCTTGAATCCTAGAGAGTCAATATTTTGACAAAACCTTCCAGGCAAACATGGTGACACACACCGTAGTACAACCTACAGAAAGGCTGAAGCAGGACAGTCACCTAGACCCCAAGAACTGAAGACAAGCCTGTGAAACACTGGAAGCCCTATCCACACACTCATGTCCCCCTATAAAACGCTAAATCACCCCAAACAAAACATGAAATTATACCATCCTAAACATCCTTTAAATATGGCAAATGTCAGTCAAGTTTTAGCACATGATGCAATATCAAATAAATACATTAAAATATTTATATGTAGACATGACACTCTCAGGGGACAGAGGAAAGAGAATTGCTACAAGCCATATAGAACCCATTTTAAAAAATGTTTATGTGGCTGGAAATATACATTACACATATCTACATGCATAATTATACTTTTTGGCATGTGATTATAAATCAAAAATTTTGTCAGCTGCAGCTTCTTCTATATTTCTTCATAGATTTGGGTAGAATTATTTTACTGTACATAATTTGAAACCCTTGTTATATTAATCATGAATAAAACCTCTATGATTTTTGTGAATTTCTCATGACCTATGTTGGTTTGAATTAGATGTCCCCAATAAACTCATGAGTCATGATTGCTTGGTCCCAAGTTCATGGCAACTTGAGAGATAAAGCCTCTTATGTATTCATTATATATATACACACACATATATATCTGTCTATCATCTATCTAACTATCTATCATATATCTGTTTATCTAACATTTTTCTATCATCTCTTATCTATCTATCCATCCACCCAGTATAAGAAACATAAATCTTTACAATCTTTTACACTTCTGTTAAACATCTGTCCATGTTAGTCATTCTCTAATATCATAATGTTTAAAATTTCAGCATTATATTATAATATGCACATTACCATAATTTATGCAGCTCATCTGAATACTTAGTTTATTTACAAGTTAATGAATTTCTGGCACAATGTTCTACAATTCTCTTTGTCATGATTTCCTTAGAATCAATTCTTAGTGGCAGAATTTCGGATCAAGAATTATGTCCACTTGAAGACTTCTGCAACACCCCACTGATGGTGGAGGACACTAAAATATATGCTCAGTTGCAGAGTAGGGAAGATTTTTATTTCCTATATTCTTGGTGTTATCATTCTTTCTCATCTTTCACTTCCTAGACAAAATTATATCCTGTGCTGAGAGAGACTTTGGCACAAAATGAGGATTCTGGAAAAGAAAAATAACTAAACCAGAAAGAAGAAATAAATAGACACACATACACACTCCACAATATTGCATTTCCTTCATTAACCTTGTAAATTAAATTCCTCAGCAATGATGAATATATATTCTCTTCTGTCTGACTCAATTTAAAGTGTGAACCCTTATCTCACTCTTTAGACGAATGGTGCCACTCGCCTCATCTCGAATAGAAACCATAGCTTACATGACACATATGCTCCAAGTGCTCAGTAAGAAATTGCAGTTGTTCACCAAGTGGTGTTCACGTGCGGCTGTGGCTGGCACTGGGCAGGCTGAAGAAGGAAGTGAGTGTCATATGGCCCAGCGTGCTGTGGACTTACAGGTTAGTGACAGGCTCTAGCTATCACCAAATGCCCAGTAGCTCTGACTAGGCTGGAACAGAAGCATAAAATTTAGTGACAGAACAGAGCAGAACTGTAGCAGTAGTAATAAGATAACAATAAAAGTGACAAGGATGCCATGACCCCCACAGTTAGAAATAACCCTATACAAGCTCATGGCATGCCAGACAGCTTATCAAGAGGTTTATAAGCCTTATTTCATTCCTTTATCACCATTTCAGTATGAAGTAGGTAACTGCTATTGTCCATTTTCATATGTATGAAAAATGGGAACAGGCAGGTTAAATAAACTGCCTAAAATGTTGAGGTTTTTTTTTTTTTTGTTAGAAAACAGTGGAATATCAGGCTTTTCGAGAAGGTGGGGCATGAGATTTGGATGAAGCAAACCTTCCCCATACAGAGGCTGGGGCGAGGGTAGTCCGCACAGGAGCTCGGCCTGCTGTGGGAAGAACAGGCTGGGTACCAACAACCAGGACGGATGAGCTGGAGGACGTGCTGGGAGATGAAGGAGGCTGGGGTTTGGTTTTGAAAGCCCAGGCTGCTGGCCAGATGCAGGATTTTGGACTTCATACAGCTGGCAGTCAAATGGATGCATTGTAACGTCTTTGCCGAATTAGAGAGAAGGGAGCAGAGAAGAGATGAGCTTGGTCCCATGTTTTTGTTTTTATTAAGACTGTCCTAATAGGGTAGGAGGTGCTCTTATACAGAAAGATGAGCCTGAGGTAGACTAAGGTGTCAGTGTTTCATATGTGACACCTTGTGGCTGGAGACAGGGCCATCGGAATAATAACTCAATGTCACTGGCATTTGTATGTGACTTTGGATCGTCTCCAGGAGCCACAAGCTTGTCTCCTATTTTGCCAAGCAGTTTTCTCTCGCTCTAGTTCATGCCCACGCCCATGCCCATACCCATGCCTATGCCCATGCCCAGTGCAGAAGACTAGTTGGCAAAGTCACAAGTAGCACTCTACCACCCTTCCCTTGTCATCTGTACGTGTTGCAATTTATCCCTACGTAGACTCAGTGCTTTTGGAAGGTAGAATTGATGTTTGCATTATTTATTCATTTTTTAAACTAAACCTTCAAAACATCAGCCCGGGGTTTTTGTTTGTTTGTTTGTTTGACTTGTAGTCCACATTACCAATGGAAGAAGTAAAGCACTATTGAGCCTTGGGTGGGGTGCCTTCCCTCTGATGCCCACTTCTGGATGTGTGTTTAGTGTTCTGTCCGGGTCTCTAGCAAACCTGAGCCAGCTTCCATTAACAGGAATAGCATTTAGCACACTTAGAATTGAGGAAGCAATTTTCATTTATATTGGTGACTATAATCATCTGTTGGGATGAAGCACATCGTGATTTATGGTGGTCTTTACTGTCTGCCAGGAAGCCATGATAGACTTGAATTTCACTTGCATTTCTTAACAGGAACCCAGTCTCAATCAATATCTGGAGGAATGACAGATCTTCAGAAACCTCAGGGACAGAGTCTAGCTACTCCGCTGTGACCATTCATAATAGAGCCACTGTCAGGAAGAATCTGCTAACAGCTGTTGTGCATAGCAATGGTCAGACTCCTCAGAGGACAGATTGTGGCCTCTGAAAGTCACTCACAAAAGGAGCACTAGAGTGGGAGTCTAGGCTCTGGCCTTCCTTGAAGGCTCAGCTGCCTGTCCATGACTGGTAGTCATTCCCCCTGCAGGGGGAAGGGAGGGGCTGGTGAACTCAGACCTCACAGTCACCTTGAGCCCAACTCACAGTTACCTGAGATACAAGAAGACAGAGCCTGCAGTGGAGTAGTTGAGTTCAGGCAGATCAAGGGCTTGGGTTGAAAGGCTCTTCCAAGCCATCAGACTGACCTTTACCCATTTACGTTAAGCCATCCTCAGGCATCAGAGCATTTTTCTTCCTCTAAATTCATTCTGTCCCAAAGTAACGTAACCCCCCATTTCCTCTTGGTTTTCACAAACCTTCACACTCAGGAGGGAACTACTCAAAGGTAAGGAAGTGGGGACCTCAGCAAATCACAAAACAAGGTTGTACCATCCAGCTTTCCATCACCAAACTAGGATGCTTAAGACATAGACTCATAAAGACATAAAGATTCATTTGGACTTCTGGTTCTGGAAGTTCCAGTTCCAGTCCCAGATCAAGTGGACAAATTTGTGTCGCTCTCAGATGAATGCAGCACCACAGTCAGAGAGAATAGAGGAAGAGACTGAGGCCCACAGCCTCTTGCAAGGACACGTTCTCAATAATTTAAGAAATCCCTACGAGTCCCCACTTTCTAAAGAGAGTGTCAGCCTCCTGCAGGTCTCTCTTCGGACGGGGACGTTCATCTGCATCACAGTCATCTTTCTGCTTTTCCCTCTGTCTTCTTCTGTGTCTTTACACATTCCCTCCGACTTCAAATATGCAGGAGAGATCAGGAAGAAGGTGGGTCCAAAGCATGTATTGGAATCAGACTCTTAGGACAGACAGACAGCTCTGGGCTTGTGTGTCAGCTCTGTCCTAAGATGGTGAACTTCTATCTTTCTGCTTCCTTACCTCCCCCAGCCATTGTATCCTCTCATGAAGACTAAAGGTGTCAGTAGCTACTGGGATAGTATATGAAGGTGGCACCTGAGATGCCCTGTGCAGGCCTAATCATATAAAGAAAATTTAGTTTTAGAGAGTGATGTCATATGATTTAATATGTCCCACTATTGAATTAGAAAAGGCTATTTTCTACACAAGAAAGTGTATAGCCTCTTGGAAAATGCATGCTATCCATTTTGAGCATCTTAGAACTCAGAGAAAGCATGCATTCCATCTGAGGAGCTACAAGTCTTAGGGCTGAGAGATCTTGGGTCTAAAGCTTTTCAGTTGGCAATAGTGTGAAGAGAAATAGGGGACAGGACGCCAGTAAATAGAATGAAGTGCATTGTGTATACATACTTTAGAGACCATTGTCCTCCATCTACTAAGGCCCTGTCTCTCTTGCACACCCCCAGACTTACACCTTGTGTATCTTTATAGTTGCCCCCCACCCCAGGAAAGTGAAAAGTCTACCCCAGCAAATGTACATCAAGGCTTTTCTTTTTACACCCTGAAATCTTCATCCTTGCAGCCCTCACTTGCTCCCTGTCCTGGGTTTCCCTTTGCATTACTTCTTATTCCTGCCTCAACAGTTTCTATAATGCATCCCCTTTTTGGGGAGAATTTACTTTTAGGGTAAAGCAATCCTGAGCTCCTTCCACCTTCTACAAAGCAGGCTTTTTGCTGAACATTTCATGCACTTTATCATGTAATCCTCATGGTGTACCTTCTAGGTGGGATTGTTGTAAGCCAACCCACAGGGGTAAACAGAGTTAGGAGATGGAAGTGGAGAGAACCGCTTCATCTCTACAAAGCATGGTGAGCTATAAAATGCATGACACCACACTTAAAATAACCAAAGGGTACTTCCTTACTTTTAAAATGCGTGTCTGCATATGTGTGTGCTTCTGTATGCTTGTGTGTGTGCATGCTCATGTGATTGCACAGATGTGTGAGCCCACCTGTATGTGTGCACATGGAGGGTACAGAGCAAAATCCCTAGGTGTTTCTCTTCAGGCAACCTTTTTTGAGATAGGGTCTTTCATTGGCTGGAAATCACCAATTAGGCTCCACTAACCAGCTAGTGACCTCCAGGAATCCTCCTACCTCTTCCTTCTCAGCATTGAGGTCACAGGCATGCACCACCATGCCAGGCATGCACAGCAGAGGTTGAAGTTGTAACCTCAGGCCTGCAAGGCAAGTGCGTCACTGACTAAGCCATCTCCTCAACCTGCATAAGATCTCTATTGCTCGTTTTTGTTTTTTGTTTTTTTTTTTTTTTTGTGTGTATGTGTCCATTTTGCATTATCTAGAAGTCCCATTTTACACACCTCTACCCTAGAACTCCAATCAACACAGAGAACACCCTGATGAGGCAGGGGAAAGAGAAAGCAAGGCCATTGTCTCTTAAATGTTCACTCAGAAATAACACGTTACTGCTAGTCTTTCCATAGACACTGAAAAGCACAAAGACACATTTCCTTCTGTGGGTCAGGCATTCTCCAGATTATCACATGTCCCCATGAGAAACTTAAAATATACCCTGAATAGACAGCAATGGCTGAAGTTCTTCAGCAGTGCCTGGGTCAAATTCCTGAGCCTTTCTTCTTAGACAGAGCTCCTATTTCCTCTTGGTTAGGAACAAGATAATTTCTTTTCATTCATGTATGTTTGAGAACCAGATATTTGATGTATTTTATTTTATTTTACTTTTTGGTTGTTTATTTGAGGCAGAGTCTTGCTATACAGCCCCAGTCAGCCTCATAATCAAGATCCTCCAGACAGCCTCTGCTGTGGTCAGCTCCATGTTCCTGGAAGGAACTTCCAAACCTGTCATAGTTTGGGGGTGGAAGGGGTTGATTTGAAACTGATGGATTGAAGGGATGTTCCATAGATGGCGGCAGAAATGGGCTCCATTTCATAGATCTAAGCAGAGGGAGAAACCACCAAGCTCCCAGCACCACAAGGAAGTTCAGCTGAACTCTGCTTCTTTCTGTGAACCTTCAGGCTGGAATCAAATCTGCTCCTAGATATCCCTTAGGGATGTACCCCAGGATTGGCCTCCCAGTGACACCTTTTCTAGCCATGGGGCTGGAAATCCAAGGTTTAATAAAACACCTCAGTCTACTGGGGGACATACATTCAAACTACTATAGCCTCCCAAGGGTTGGGATTACAGGCCATGCATCACCATGGACAACTCAAATATTTGCTTTCTTTTTCTTTTATCAAGTTGAAACTTTGTATGGACAAATCATGCATTTTTACCATTTCACTGGAGGCCATCTTCAGTGACGGGATTGCTGGTATTCACCATAGGGTTGTAGGTGATGAGATGTGAGAGCAGCAGTCACAGCAAATGCTGAGGACAACCCATATCTACCAACAAGACAGGAAAAGATAGCTAACTTCCTAACACGTCAGCTGTAGCCCAAGTGAAACCATAGTAAAGTTGGCTAAAAATTGGCTAAAGTAGCAAGGCAGCTGATTCCATGGATAGCCTGACAACTTACACCAGGAAGACAGCCATAGACACTGAGGATACTCAAGAGGCAAATATTTGTTTCCTAATGATAAAATAAAAGAGACTAAATGATATGGAGATGAAGGATTTAAAGGAAGGGTTTTATGTATGTGTGTATGTGTGTGTGTGTGTGTGTGTGTGTGTGTCTTTGGATTGAACAATATAGGACTTTGTTTATGGAAGATACTATAATCATCTTGACAATAACAAAGAATAATCCCACGGCCTTTGATTTCTCCTTCTTAGATCTGCACCAACACTTGCTGAGGGTGACTCAAGCCCTGAGTTCTGCCAAGTTGAGACTGAGGAATTAGAAGAGAGCTAGGCATGGACTCATGCACCAGGTTCTCCTGACAGCAGGGCTGCCCTGGTCTGGGTGAACATAGGCCTCATCCCTTCTGCCACATGGGGCTGTGTGAGAAGAAGCTCTTCCCACACTGTAATGGGTAATTAGGTGTTACTGGGTGTTGTTAATGCAGATTCTGAGTGACTGGGTTTGCATTTTTTTAAAAGCATTTATTTATTTTAAGAGAGAGAGAATGATACAGAGAAAGATTGAGAGTGAACGTACCAGGGCCTTCAGCGACCTCCAGATGCATGCAACCCCTTGCATATCTGGCTTATGTGGGACCTGGGACTCAAACCTGAGTCCTTTGGCTTTTCAGGCTGGTGCCTTGACCACTGAACCATCTCTCCAGCCCCTAGGTTTGCATTTCTAGGTTTCTGGATGTGGCTGAAACTGTGGTACCCCAGGCCAAACGTTGGGTATCAAAATATGGAGGAGTCCTTGTGTCAATTCACTGGGCCCGATTATATGTAGGACAAATTACTGGGACTATAGATGCTGAAATAAAGATGCCATTTCTACCTATATTCACTATTTTCCATTCTATCAGGGAACATGTACACACACACACACACACACACACACACACACACCCTATATGTGTTGATTCAAATTAGTGTAGAAATACAACTAAGGTTTGCACAAGAAAGAAGAAAGAAAAGCCACAGACCTTGAAAGGAGTGACCTATTTGCAGGCAAGGTGACAGCTCAGTTGTCAGAGAATCTTGGCTTGCGTGAGAAGCTTGGGAATGATAAGATGTTATATGCATAAAAGGGGTCTCTTAATCTCAGAGGACATAGGAGAATGCCTTTCCCAGGGAGGTCAGCTGTGGGTAGAAGAAATGAGTCATTTTTTAAAAGATTTTTTTGTGCATTTTTTATTTATGTGACAGTGACAGACACAGAGAGAAGGACAGACAGAGAGAGAGAGAGGGAGAGGAAAGAGAGAGAGAATGGTGTGCCAGGGCCTCCAGCCACTGCTAACAAACACCAGATACGTGCACCCCCTTGTGCATCTGGCTAACGTGGGTCCTGCGGAATCAAGCCTTGAACTGGGGTCCTTAGGCTTCAAAGGCAAGCACTTAACCACTAAGCCATCTCTCCAGCCCGAAATGAGTCATTTTTATCTGTAACTCTGAATATTTCATCTCACTCTGGGATGGTCTTTTCCTGGACTTCCTGTCTCTGGATGCCTGTTAGTACCACAGTGATGAAGGTTTTGCTTCCATAGCTAGAGGCAGGCCTTTGGGGCAGCTCCAGTGGGCAGGACTCTGAGGAAAGCCAGACAATAGCATCACCTTCATCCCTGCTCAGCTCTCAACAAGCCAAACCAGTGAGTCAGAGAAAGAGAAGCAGGTGGGTGGAGAAAGGATCCTTCTGCCTCTGCAATGGCAGTGTTACACTTTGTGGAGGTGTACCTGATCACAGCAGCTGGCAGCCGCCTGGCTGGAAGAGCAGCCCGACGTACGGATTAGAAGAAGGGGAAAGGAAGACGAGCCTTAGAACTTTTAGGAAGCTTTCTCTGTCTGGTTTTTTCATGGATTGTTAAATTGAAACAGTTTTTCCTGATGCCTAAAGGGAGCAGAGCAGAGTCCTCAGGAGGCAGAGGAGAGACCTGGCTCCTGCACACAGTTCTCTTTGAGACTTACAGAGTTGACTCCTCTCTGAGACTCAGTTTTTCCCGCTATGCGGTGGCAAGGATGCCCGCAGCTTCTAGCATACATGAAGAACAAGGCATGATGATGTAAGTGGGGGAAATGTTGCACGGAAGCCGCTAACTTAAAAAATATGTCTACTGGGGTTGGAGAAATAGCTCAGGTTGCAGTGCTTGCCTGTAAGGTGTAACAACCTGGGTTCCATTCCTCATTATCCACATAAGCCAGATGCACAAGGTGGTGCATGCCTCTGGAGGATGCATGCACCTCAAGTAGTTTACAATGGCTAGGTGCTCTGTCATCCCCATATACTCTCTTTATCTCCCTTTCTTTCTTTCTTTCTTCCTTCCTTTCTTTCTTTCTTCCTTCCTTTCTTTCTTTCTTTCTTTCTTTCTTTTTTCTTTCTTTCTTTCTTTCTTTCTCTCTTTCTCTCTCTCTCTCTCTTTCTCTGTCTATGTATATGCTTGCAAATAAATAAATTAAGAAAAGAAAAAAATATATATATCTATGAAGAAGATTGGCTGTGGTGGTACATCTCTGTAATCCCCAAAATTGGGAAGGTGGAGGCAGGAAGATCAGAGTTTCAAGGCCAGCTTTAGCTGCACAGGGAATTTGAAGTAAACATGGGCTACATGACCATCTATTTCAACCAATCAACCAACCAACCAAACAAACAAACAAACAATAAAACAAGCAAAAAATCTGTATATTAACTGTGGATCAGGAGATGGGTTAATGGTAAGATTTGGTTAATGGGTACAAACTCAGTTCTAGGATGAACAACTTCTGGAGATATAATGTCTGTCATGGTAACTCTAGTTAACACCAAAGTAATGACTACTTGAAATTTGCTCTGTATCAAACTTAGTATTTTCACCATATAAAAAAGGGCAACAATATGTGATATGCTAATTAGCCTAATGCGATTATTTCACAGTATACATGTGTATTAAGTTGGACAACTTAAATATATACTTGAATCATTAATAAACCTTTATATAGCTTAAGACCAAAGAGTCCACTGTTAGATTTTTCACATCCAAGCTCAGCAGGACATTTCTTCATGTGAATTTGCCACTGCCTGTATACCAATAGATTTTGGGTCCCATTCTAAATGCAGAGAGAATTGTGGAATGTTAAGCCTTATGAACTGTCAGAGGGGAAAGAGAGAAGTTTGTTGGACCCTGGCTACTGGCAAAAAGGCTGACTGCATTCTTATACTAGTTTCAAGAGAGTTTGATCAAGACTGAATATAAAGTTAATGGACTGATGCGCTGGGTGGAAGGTGTGTAAATTATAGATATTAAAGATGTATGTGTTATCACAGGAAAAAATCAAGCAAGTTTCAAGTTACTGGCACAGAAACTAGATTACTGAAGCTGCTATTGAAACTATGGAAATGATGCTTTGAGGGTGAGGCATATAAGGCTCACATTAGTAAGAGAACACATTATTTTTTAAATTTTTATTTATTTAGTTAGTTGATAGACAGAGAGAGAATGATTCTTTTGAAAGGAGGTGGCTTGACAGAAGCCTGGTACAGGAGTAAGCTGCTTTTTAAGGTCAAGATTCATTCCCCCAACTAGATTTGTAAACTTGGCTGTGCATCACACCTGGTTTTGGAAGCATAAAAAGTACAGGGAAGTGGGGCATGAAGTGCAACATGGGTTTGCTTAGTGGAAATGGTCCCTGGTTGAAATCCCAGTGTGGAGATTCTATAAGGCCAGTATATAAAGATATCTCCCACTGAACATCTCACCTTCATGTCAGGATTGTCTGTCAATGAAAAGTGATGTCTTGGGCTGGAGAGATGGTTTAGCAGTTAAGCACTTGCCTGTGAAGCCTAAGGACCCTGGTTAGAGGCTCGATTCCCCAGGACCCACATTAGCCAGATGTACAAGGGGGCACATGCGTCTGGAGTTCATTTGCAGTGGCTGGAGGCCCTGGCATGCCCATTTTCTCTCACTCTCTCTCTCTCTCTGCCTCTTCCTCTGTCTTCACTTTCAAATAAATAAACATAAAAAAGGATGAGTCAGTTTCATGGGCTTCTGCTGGTTTGTGGCATGTGAAACAGTTGAAATTCTTGTGCGGAGACCAAGTAAGAAGATGCAGAGATGAACTGTAGTTTGTAGCATAGAACCAAAAATGTTTTGGATGAACCAGAACTGAGGAATGGTTACCATAGATATCTGCTCAGTCAGTCCAGACAGAGGGGCAGAATTGAAACCAAGAAACTTTCATAACTGGTTGTGGATATTGGACTTGAACAGTAGATGTTGATGTTTATCTTCTGTTTTTTTATGCATTGGTCCAGCCTTTCCTTGGTATGCCTCTTTGCAATCAAAATGTTTACTCTGTGCCATTATGTGTTAGAACATATGTAACTTGTGTTTTAATTTTATACAGCTTACAATAAAGAAAGTCTTAAATTTCAGATGAGATTTTGGATTTTTGAACAAGTTAAAGTTGGTAAAGAGTATGGGGATGTTTAAATTGGTCTGCAAGCAATTTGTATTGTGAGATTGTCATAAGTGCATGGGGCCAAGGGCAGAATGTGGTGGTTTCAAAATGTGTCTCCATTGACACAGGCATTTTAATTAAGATTAAGCTTGCAATTTGAATCTTTAGTAGGAACAACAATGCTGAGGAGGAGTTGTTACTGGGGGGTGGCATCTTGTAATACAGCCCTAAGGTATGTTAAAAGCAGTTGAAATTTTGACTATTTACACGTGTTGGCTGTTGGTGATGTTTCTCTGCTTGGATTTATGAAAGGGAGCCACCATCATTTTGCACTATTCATGATGGTTTCCCCTGCATTCTACAAGCCTGAAATAAACCCTTTCCTCCCATAAGCTGCTTCTGGTTGGATGTTTGTCCAACAGTAAGAAAGTAACTGCAAGAATGATGGTGGAGTTTCTCATTTTACTCCTGTGATGTTGTTTAGTCCTGCGATGTTGTTTAGTTACAACAATGAAGAAAAAGGAAATGGAAAAGTCATCTTCCTATGATCTAAACACTGATACATTTTTAGGCAAGTTTGGGCACTAACAAGTAGAGCGCAATGCCACCTCATGTGTTAAGGTTGGCCACAGGAGGAAGGAAGGCCCCAAATATTCAGAATTGTAGAAACAGCTTCCAGACTCACAGCATGTCTTTCACCCATTAGATAGGGTTTTAATGTTCTTCAACAGCCTTAGACTATGGGCTTCAGAACAGCCCTTATGTTCAAAGAAAGCCTGATTATGAGGTATGAGACTTTTCATTCTTCATAGGGAATAATGTCAATGCTATTTGCAGACACA
Source organism: Jaculus jaculus (assembly GCF_020740685.1). Taxonomy (NCBI): domain Eukaryota; kingdom Metazoa; phylum Chordata; class Mammalia; order Rodentia; family Dipodidae; genus Jaculus; species Jaculus jaculus. The sequence goes on along the minus strand of NC_059107.1, from coordinate 7,840,657 downwards.
GACAAGTTCAAATGTGAGACTTAGAAATGAGGGTCAGGAGTAATAGGTAGGTCCTGAAAGAGTCTGAGCCAGAGTTTTCAATGGGTATTTGCATATTTGAGCCACTGGGAAGACTTTGAAAACATGCATACTGAACATCACTCCAGGTTTCTGACTCTGTTGGTCTGGAGGAGGCCTGAGGATAGAACAGCTGAGACAACCAAGGTAATGGATTCCAGAAGGTGAAGCTTGTTTCAGGTTTCTCCCACATCACTGGTGTTCTGCAGTAGGATTTTCACAAAGCCTGGGGACAGGAGCTCAGAGAAAGAAAGGCAGTTCTACTGCTCAGATTTCTAACCCTACGCATTTTACAACACATATGTAACCAGAATGCAGGCTTTCATGGAGCACACAGTAAATGACACCATTCACAGGAGGTATTATTTACTTCAGCATGATACATTTTAGGGCAGACACTGCCCTATGCATTGTGGGATGCTGTCTTGGTTTGAATGTAATGACCCCCCCCCCCCAACCAATAATAGTTTCAGGTGTTTTTGGTAAATCTTTCTATTTGGTCTCCTGCTGCTAGAGCATTTGAGAAGCTGAGTCTTCCTAGAGAAGGTGTGTTTCTGGGGTCATGTCTTAGGGATGAGGAGACCATCCCTAGTGTGTGTGTGTGTGTGTGTGTGTGTGTGTGTGTGTGTGTGTGTGTGTGTTTAAAGCCAGCTCATGCTTGCTTTCTGCCCTCTGCTATGGATGCGTGATGAAGTTACCCAGCCTCCCTTACCATGATGCTGTTTCCCCTGAAAAATGTAAGCTTGCAATACACTCTCTTTTCTTAAAGCTGCTTCTCTGCTTCTGGTCAGGTGTTTTGGTCCAGCAATGAGAATATGACGGTAACAGATACTCTGAAGCATCTATACATTAGATGTCAGAACTGCCTTTCCCAAATGCGAATGACAAAATGCTTGTAGACATTATCAGATGTCCCTGTGTGGTGCAGCCTCTCACTCTCCAGACTTGAAAACACTGCAGCTATAAGGATTATACAAAGTTTCTGTGAACATGATAATGAGACCTGTGGCTGATCATAACCTCTGGGATTATGAATCAGACGATGTTAATTTTTCAAGACTGAAGCTACATAGCTGAGGTAATCAGTGCAGGTTTGTTTCAGCACAGCGACAGAGGGTTCCGGCATGGTCTGTTGGATCCGTGGCATTTGGATCAGTGACAAGGAAGAATGCTTTGGTGTGGCAGAGCAAAGCTGTGCACTTCACGGGCAGTTAGGAAGCAGAAAGGAGTGGAGCCTTGGTCCCAATACAGTCTTTCAGAGCACACTCCAAAGACCTAACATTTTCCCAAGAGGTTGTACTCTTTAAAGGTTCCATCACTTCTCCAAGAGTTCCACATACTAGGAATCATGCTCTTAACAGTTGGATTTATGGGGGATCTTGGGTAAGAAACCCACACCTGTTAATGTTCTACCCTTGAGTTGGGGACATCTTTCAGAGGAGGGCACACAGCTTGGCAGCTAGGCTGGTTTTCAAGACTGACAATTAAATCTCAGTTCAATTCGATCTTTTTGTCATTTTATTGAGGAGCTTCCAGCACATATGATTGTAAAGAGGCCACTAGGTTATGATACAACTTAGTATAAGGAGATTCAGGGTGAAGGCAGGTTGCATGGAGTGAGGGGTGATCAAAGGTGGGGAGTAAGTAGTGATGATCTCCCCATCCTTGTCCTATACACTACAAGAGACATGGATACATTTTCAAGGAGCACCAGCCACATTCTGAGGTAATATTTATCTGAACCTTATTTCTTGGTCAAATGGCTGGAATTGAGCCCCAAAAATATCCCAGTGTGGTTATATTCGAAGACACCATTGCAATATTAAGTTGATTCCACCACATACTGCAAGTGTGCATGCCAGGAGCAGGGGTGGAAACTGTGCCAAAGCACTGGAGGTCACTGTAACTGCCACTTTCTCATGGCTAGCATGAAACTACTGGCAGAAGACAAGGCTTTATCTTGGGTTATGGGTTAGAGGGGGATTTTCATCATGACAGAGAAAGCATGGCAGAGCCGAGGCTGGAAACCACGTTTGTCACATTAGTTTAGGAGGTAACAACAAGAATGAATGAGCTCTGAATCCCCAGTGAGCTGGACTTACAAAACTAATTGTCCATCCCCAGTGACAGGCCTCTTCTTATCAAAGCTCTGATTACCAAAGGCTCCGTAAGCTGGAGACTGATAATGGGTTTTAATCACTAACACATGAGGCCATGGGCATATTTCAGGCCACCACAACTGAAGAATTCTTTCCCTACCTTTTATGGACTTCCTGAACTGATAGAATCTATTTTTCAGAACTGTGATGAAGAAACATGTAGAATGATAAATTTGAAGCCAGTGGGTGGATTTAATTTAACCCAAGAAAAACAAAGACACTTGTTATTCCTTGTACATGTGAAATATGGAATAATTCATGCTTGTAATAATTGTACCAATTTTAGAAATTTTTTCCTACCACAATAAACAGTTATATGAAAAGGTTAGCTGCAAGGATATCTTGTACACCACCTCATCACAGTGAAAACTTGAAAGAGATTGATGATTATTGGTAGGGTACTGCTTAAACTCCTTTAAATTATTTATACAAAGAAGTATATAAACTTTAAAGATTGTATTGAGAAAATTAGGAAATAGGTTGAATATGATTCAATAAAAACAAATGTTAGCTAGATAGTCTAGAACATGTTTGTTGCAGGGCAACAGGAATTTACAGGTGGAAAGAAAATATGTTACTTAATTTCCATCTTTTCATCTGCATGCAGTTGTTTTGTTTGGTTTTGTTTCAGCACTACTGAGGACTGAAGCTACAGCCTTGTCCACGATAAGTAAGCATTCCAAATCCTCGACTTCTGCGTGTTTTTCTTTTATATTCTCGACAGTAAATTTTCTCTACAGTAAATGCTGCTGCTAATATGCACTGTTAATCCAGGTGTGGCGGTTCACACCTGTCATCCAAGCACTAAGGAGGCTGAGATAGAAGGATAGTAAGTTTCCAGACAGCTTTACCTCTGTTGTAGTCAGCTTCACATTGCTGAGATAAACCTCCAGACCAGAAACAGATATGGGAGGAATGGAATTTACTTCAAGCTTACAGACCCAGGGGAAGTTCCATAACTGTGGAAGAAGATGGCCAACTTTCACAGGTCTATGTAGAGAGAAATACCACCAGAACCATAAACAAACACACTCAAGAAATCCCAGGCAGAGATCAGACACTCTGCACACTTTTGAATGGAAATTCCAAGTCTACCTCTAAACCCCATCTTAGGGCTGGACCCTAGGATCCACCCACAGGGATACCTTCTCCAGTCAGGCAGTTGGAGATCTAAAGCTTTAATGAACTCCTGAATATAACTGGGAGGAATCTAAGCAAACTACGACATCCACTCCTGGCCCCCGATAGATTCATAACCACCTCACATTGTGAGTTGTGTTCAGTCCAACTTCAAAAGCCCTGTAGTTTTTAATAACTTAAGATAATTCCAAAGTCCCAAGTCACATCTGAGTTTAAGACTGTCTGTTAGGTATGAGTCCTGTGAAATCAAATGAGTTACATAGTTACGACACATAAAGGCACAGAGTAAACATTCCCAACTGCTATAAGGCATGACAAAGAGGGACTGGAATAATCCGTACTCAATAACTTTCAAGCAAATATCAAACATCTGCAGTTCAAGTCTGATATCCATTACCAGTGAATGACAGTCTCCAGATTTAAAAGTTCCGCATCTCCAGCTCGACTGAGTAGCCAGGGACAACCTCCATCTCAAACCAACAGTGCTTATAGTAATCCTTGCATACTCCTGGTATATCTAAAACATCTTCAGGTCACCATGCAAACCATGGCCCATCTTCCATTGGCTCCACTGGCCTGTCAGGGTCATCACACACTGTCTATATGCTGCATCTCTGCAACAGGTCCTGGGATCATGTGTACTGCTTACCTTAGGCTGGAAATTTCAGATCCACCCACAAACATACCTTAGGGATGGACCCTGTGATCTGCCCACAGATCCATCTCATCCAGCCAAGCAGCTGGAGGTCTGAAGCTTTAATGAGCTCCAGAATCTACTGGGAGACATCCATTCAATCAAACTATTACAACCTACATAGTGAAAGCCAGTCTCAAATTAACAAATAAATAAATTGCAGTGTTACAAAGTAAAGCTAAAGATTCTAGGTACTGTTGGAAGAGTAATGAACCTCATCTCACTTTGCTTGACAATACTGAGGAAATGTAGCTGGAAAAAGATTTCACTGGTCCTTGACTAGTGCCCATCACTTGCCATTATTATTTATGGTGAAATAATGATTCTAACAGATTAAGAAAGGATTCTTCAACATCCTTGAATAGCACATAGTCTTTAACTTTCTCAAACTTTCCAATAATGCCAATCTGAGTGACTAAGATGTGACACATTTTTATTAAGAAGTTTGAGGTGATTCCATAATGGATGAAAAGCAGATGCAGTCCCACAAAAAATGTTCAAATCTATATTACTGTTGTGAGTTCTGAATCATTTATTTTTGTACTACACACATTAGCTTTGGCATGTAGAGCATTTCATTTGCTCTCTCATGCTCTTGATCAGTGTTGAAAATAAAATCAAGATCATGGGCTGGAGAGACAGCTTTTTGTGGAAAGTACTAACCTTGCAAGCATAAGGAACTGAATTCAATGTCCAGGACCCATTTAAAAAATGCCAGAGGTGATGACATGTCCCTCTATTCCCAGCACTGGCCAGGCAGAGACAAGAAGACCCCTACTGCTCTACAGGAAGTCAGTCTAACTGAGTCCATGAGCTCCAGGCCAAGGGCAAACCTGACCTCAAAGGAGATGAATGATATTGCTGAGGAGGACGCCCAAACTTGTACTCTGGTCTCTGCACTTGCATGTATACACACACACACAGACACACACATAGACACACACACACACACAAGAAAGTAAAACCCAGGAACACTTCCATCACATATTGGGGTTGAATTATTTTTTTTTGTGATGCTCTTGTGACTTCTGACTACAATTAATTTGGCTGTGGGCTGGCTGAGGAAGAACCCTCTGGAGTGATGGGTCTTGAATTTCCCCGACATTTTGTTTTAATGAGTCCATGATCAAACTATGTATAATATACCAAGGAGCTTACCATCTTCGTGACCCCTATTCAAAGAGCCCTGAGCCTTGGAGGGGGTGTTACAGGTCTCATTTTGTGTTGAGCTCTCTGCTGCCTCTGATTTTTTTTTTTTTTTTTTTGCTTTGATGAGTGTTGAGGCTCCTCAGTCTCTACCGCCATCTCCCTGGAAGAGGCTCTTTACCTCCCAAAGAGACTGCCTGGTGCATTCATGACCCCACAGTGGACACTGGTAACCCCACTGAGGAGGGCCCAGTGTCATCGGGGTAAGGGGGAAGAGCCTAAGAGTCTAACCCAATGGGAACCAATATGATAAAACAGTAAGGTTTAATATATCTCTATCTATATAGCCATGGGCAAGCAGAGTACATTACACTCAACAACTGCAATACTGAGTAATAATGAACCTGTGAGTGCAGGATGATTGCTGCATTCTTCCAAATAACATTTCAACTCTACCACACTGGTTCTCTCTTAAGGAAGTGCAGTGCATAAAAGGAAGAATCAGGGCTTTTCACAGATGAGAGAACTAGGTGCAGAGAAATAAAGTGGTCATCACAGAGTCATCTAAACAATTAGGCACAGCATAGAGGCTGGAGTGCAGGCTTCTCGACCTCATAGCTGTATCAGTTACCTTCCTTGTGGCTGTGACAAAACACCTGGCAGGAAACAACTTAAGGAAGCGAGAACTTGGTTCAGCTTCGTTTGAGGTCATCTAGGCGGCAGAAAGCAGCTGGTCACATTGCGTTCACAGTCAGGATGCAGAGATGCAGACATGCTGGGGCAGGGCTAAGCTCTCTTTGTTCATTTTACAGTTCATGACCCCGCCCATGGAATGGTGCCACCCCCCAGTTTGGGCAGGTCTTCCTCCTCAATTAACATACTCCAGAAATGCCCTCACAGACATTCCCAAAGGTTAGTCCTCTGTGATTCTAGATCCTATCAAGTTGACAATCTTAACCAATCATAAATCCTGAAATTGTCGTAAAACCAACACAAGCCAAAAATCCCAGCTAAACTTTCATATGGACTTGTTCAAGTCTTATAGTTTTGTTTTTCTGCTGTGACATTTTTCCATTTAGGAAACTGCATCACTTTTTAAATGTTAACCAGGAAATTTAAAAGGTGGAATAGATATTAGAATTCATCTGTGGCCATGAGACTGAAAAATGTGCCCAGGAGTGTCTAGTTTAGTGCAGCCACCACCACAAAAAAAAAAAAAATCATCACTGTTTTTTGTTTTTGTTTTATTTTTTTTTAATATTCACCTAGGTAACACAATAGTACACCAAAGAAAGACAGACTGGGAAAATCAGGCTAGGAGAGTGAGCTCCTCCAAGGTATCTACAAATTCATCATGTGGTAATGGGCTGTTCACCAGCACACAGGAACCAGAGAAGCAAGGCTCTGTTGGAGAATGAATCCTGTCTGCCAGAAAACTTCTGCAACGACCTTCAAAAAGTCCTTCCACTGCTATGGTCCTCTGTCTTCCTAAATTGCATAGGATAGTTTATTTACTCACTCACTCACGCACGCACCAGACTACGTTGAATGCGCTTCTCTTCCAGCTACAGAGCTGTGCGAAGATGGCAATGACCTAAACAGTGATGTCACGTGACAGATGTGTATGAGTGAGGGACCGACTACTGACCAAAACTATAAAACCATGGAATAAGGTGAGCAAGGTTGTGCTCAGTGGGTGCAGGTTTGATGGTGTCATTTCAGGAATAAGGCCCACCTTTTCTTAGGACAGGTCTCTCATTGGCCTAGAACTCATGAAGGATACAGAGAAGTTCTCACTGAGGTTATCACACTGACGAGGAGGTCTGGGACAAGTGAGAGGTTGAACTCTAGACCTAATGACCACCAGGGCCTACGTCTCTGTCCCTATCCCCTTTTTTCACCCAAGAATTTGGGCCTTGTGGTCTTGTTTGTAGGTTCTAGTGAGGTAGTGGAATTACTCCTATGCCCTGGACCAAAGACTGGCCCTCCTATTTAGGGAAGGTCAAAGGACATACAGGGAGCGGTGAGGGAGGAAGAGTACACCCACCTAGCCAACCAGATGAGATGAACTAACCCTGACAATCAATGAGATGACAGATACCACAGCTAGATCACCCTCACATCCATCTCTCAACACTTTGGAAGAATTGGGTTTGTAGTACAGGCCCTGAGGCCAGCAATAAGGCCAGAATGCACCAGGGGTAATGGCCAGTAACTCCACAGGGCAAGACCACAGCCAGGCTTGATTGACATAATGATAGCAGGAGCAAGCCCATTTCTTGCGTAAAGTGCAGGATCCATTCCCACTGGCAGCATCTTGCGCAGAGATGTGAAGCCTCGGTGAAATCAGTACTAATTCTTCTTTTACAGAACCAGAGAGGGTGAGTGCTCATTGCACAGAAGTAATACAGAAGGCAGCAGATGTTATCGAGGTACTATTAATACCTCCCAGTGGCCTCTGTGGCTGCACTGTCCTTGCTTCTTTTCAGTCTGTGACCTCCTTTCCTGCTGTGTCAGTCCTTTTCTCTCTTCTGTAGCTTTTCACACTGGTCTTCAGCATGTTTCTCCAGCCTGCCTAATGTACTCCGTACTCCTGTCTCAAGGCCTTTGCACTCACTTAGAACAATCTTCCCCAGACATGGTTCAACCTCTCACTTGTCCCAGACCTTCTCATCAGTGTGATCACCTCAGTGAGAATGTCTCTGTATCCTTCATGAGTTCTAGACCAATGAGAGACCTGTCCTAAAAAAAAAAAAATGTGAGCCTTATTCCTGAAATGACACCATCAAACCTACACCCTCTGCACACAACCTTGCTCACCTAACTCCATGTTATATATATATATATATATATATATATATATATATATATATATATATATATATTTGTCAGCCATTGCTACCCTCACTAATAAACATCCTTTGCATGCCACTACTTTTTAGGTCATTGCTGCCCTAACACACCTCTGTAGCTGGAAGAGAAGTGCATTCAATGTAGTCTGGTGCGTGAGTGAGTGAGTGAGTAAATAAACTATCCTATGGAATTTAGGAAGACAGAGGCCCATAGAAGTGGAAGGACTTTTTGAAGGTCGTCGCAAGAAGTTTTCTGGCAGACAGGATTCATTCTCCAGCAGAGCCTTGGTCCTCTGGTTCCTGCGTGTTGGTGGACACCCCATTATCACCACGTGATGCATCTGTAGATGTCCTGGAGGATTGCAAGAGGATTTTACTTAAGCATTTTAGTCTAGTTGGCTACCAGGAGGGAAGAGTTAGCCAGAAGAGGTGGCGTCTGCTGGGCAGATTTTAGAGTTTGCACTTTCTCAAACTCTAAAGTCCTTAGGATGATGAAAGATAGCCTGAACTCTTTCTCTCCTGGAAGAGGATCTTAAAAGCCATTGTATGAAGAGAGCACAAACTCATCAACTAGGACAGAGGTTCTCTACTCTTGGGGATCTCTGCCAATTACATGGTATTTCTTTCTTCCTAAAGATCTTGGCAGCATTAAGGAGTCATCATACATATATATATATATATATATATGTGTGTGTGTGTGTGTGTGTGTGTGTGTGTGTGTGTGTGTGTGTCATATATATATATGTGTGTCATATATATGTGTGTGTGTATATAATGTAGTGTATATATAATCATATACATATATATACATACATACGTATATACATATGTATATATATGTATATATGTACGTATGTATCTAGAAGTAAAATGACATAGAGCATTATCCCAGCAACAAGTACCAACACCTACATGAGATGAGTTAGAGCAGAAGGTACAAAAGCCACATGTAGAGACGGGACCTTTCTCCAGCTGCAGCTTGACTGGATGATTTGAATCAGAGGCTGTGGGGTTTCTTAGCCGCTCCTCCATTGGGGAAACAGTTCTCCCTCATCAGCTCCCTCACAGCGCCAAGCAATTTTGGCCATTCCCACCCCCTGGATAAAATCTGTCAGAGCTTCCCATGGACACATCTCTTCTACTTTGTCCCCCTCTCGCTTTCCTCCTTCACACCTCTTCATCTCAGCAGCCCGTCCTTCCTTGTCTTTGCACACACCATGGTCTTTCCTGCTTAAAGGACCTTGCCTATTAGCTCATTCCTCTGGTGGACATTCTGATGCTGAATCTAGGTGGGCATTGCCTCCTCTGTGGACAATATTCTCCTCTGGTCCTCTAATCACACGTGTTTAATGGCTATTGAGGGCTGTCGAGATGGCTCAGTAGGTAAAGCTCCTGGCTCACCAGCATGAGGATCTGAGTTCCAGCCTCAGGACTTACTCTCCCTAGGGTGAGCAAATTCTTGGCCACCTCCTGGGCAGTGAGATACTATCTCAAAACCAAGTGGACAGAGGTTTTGAATAACACCCAGGGATGTTCTCTCCTTATATACTTGTGCATACAAACTTGCATAAACATGCACCTGCATACACGCATATGCACATACATGCATAACAGCCATTGAGTTGGGCGTGGTGGCGCACACACCCAACTCCAGCAATCTCTAGATTGAGGCGGAAGCATTACTGTGAGTTCACAGCAAGCTGGCAATACAGTGAGTTCTAGGCCAGTTTGTCCTACTGGGTGAGACCTCATCTCAAATCAAAACGAAACTAAATGCAAAACAAGAGACAATGAGCTCGGAGCGGTGACATACAGGCACCAACCTGGAATCCCAGCACTCAGGAGGTGAAAGTGGGTGTATGGTATGTTGGTGGTTTGATTCAGGTGTCCTCCATAAACTTAGGGGTTCTGAATGCTAGGTCCCCAGCTGATGGCAATTTGGGAATTAAAGCCTCCCAGAGGCAGTGCATTGTTGGGGGTGGGCTTATGGGTGTTAGAGCCAGTGTTTGGCACACTCCTGCTGCTATTGTCCACATGATGTTGGCCAGGTTGTGACGTCCATCCTTTGCTCATGCCATCGTTTTCCCCTGCCATCATGGAGCGTGCCCTCGAGTGTGTAAGCCAAAATAAACACCTCCCTCACCCCACAACACGGCTCTTAGTCAGGTGTGTTCTGCCAGCAATGCGAACCTGACTGCGAAAGTATGTTAGATGCCAGCCTGAGGTATGTAACAAGACTTTGCTTTCAAATAAGCAAACAAACAATAAGAATAAAAGCCCACTGTCAAGACCTTCCTGTACACCTGCCCCACTGTGCTGAGTCTGCTCACTAGTTCCCTTCAGGTCCACCCACAGGTTTCTCTACCCAACTGTGCATGACCAAAGGCTGCCCTTTGGGCTCTGCTTTGCAGGCTTCTTGCACTCAGGTTCCTCTTGACCTCTTTTGGCAGGGATAAGTGGGGCAGGAAGGGGAGGGTAGGATGCGGCAGGTGCTGTGTCTGTGTCCCTTCTGAGACTGTGTGGTCGGGTAGCTCTCTACGTCCTCACAGTTACCCCATGTTACCCCAAAATCTATACCAGTGTCCCTTTAGACCCAGAATGCCATATTCAATAAGGAACTGAGACTTTACCCCTTTGATTAAACTATACCTCTTTATGATCTTTTACAAAATAAATCATCGACATTATTTTCTATAAAATATGTCTTTGGGAGACTTGAATGAATATGCTCTTTAAGTTTGCTACTTGGTTTGCTAATGAAGTGTTTCATTTAGGAATCTGAAGATATAAGGACTGTTTTATATGTTTTCTCCATCAGATCATTTTGTAAATCAACTTTTTCACCCATTCCAATCCAACATAATGTACTAGAGCAGACATGCCTAAGCACTTGTTCCTTTAAAGAGTGCTATAGGCAGCTACTAATTTAGTGCAATTAGTGGAACAAAGTTTTCAGTGAAAGAATAGAATTACAGGCTTGTCAAATGATAAGGGCAGTAGGGTTTTACTATAAAACACAAGGCACTCTTATCACTTTATAAATAAATGATCATTCATTCTTTCATTCACTCACTCACTCTTTTACCCTGAGTTTAATGACAGTGCACAGTCGTTGCACACTCACCACCGAGTCCTGCCGTAGTAGACAGAAAACGAACTTGGGGTCTGCTGTGGGGCCCATTAATCATCATGGCCTCTCTGGAAAATGCTGTTTAAAATGCTTATAGAATTTTCCAGATTTAATAACCACTGATTGACCTTTGTTCCACATGATTTGGTAGACGGATGTTGAGGTGGGAATTTTTACTAGAAAACACCAACATACCTGGATAAAATACGAGTGGAGTTCTTTCAATAAACAGTTCACCTTGTCCTACCTTTGAGAGAACACACATGAGCTAGAAACCAAGACTAAAGCTCACAGCCACAGCAGTCAAGCTAACAACTCCAGTGGAAACTACAGCTGTCCACAGTGATCCTAGCAACGTCCTGTATGGCTTCTGGTCTTTGAGCAAGTGGGAAGAACCTGCCTATGCACCCATGCTTGATTGGAAAGAGGACCCCACCCCAGGCCTTACCTGGTACACCAAATACTCTCAATGTGGCAGGGGTGGAACTGGGCACACGTCCTCCACCCAGAGCAGCACTGGTTAATGACTGTTGTCTTTGTACACTTATAAAGAGTAGCTGCTGATTGCTCAGAAATGCAGCAGCTTGGACCATGAACTATAGTGGCATTCTAACCAAGGAATATTCAGGGGAAATAGAGAACAAAAACAGCAGTAAGTCAGGTATGGTGGTGCATGCATTTATTCCCAGCACTCAGAGGCAGAGCTGGGAGGATCTCTGTGTGTTTGAGGCCACCCTGAGACTACATAGTGAATTTTGCATTTCAGCCTAGGTTACAGCAAGAACCTACCTTGAAAAACAAACCAAAACAAAAAGATGCATGGCACATCCATCCTGGCTTTGGTTATGAAGTCAAGACATGTAAAAATCAATACAAACATGCTCCTTAAACTTAATAACAAAAGCTGTTCACTGAGCACAGGGACCCAAACATCATATTTGCATGTATGAATACTATTTAAAGTGTGGAAAGCTTAGGTAAGTCAGCCACAGCTTCTGTAGCCATATGTAGTAATATTAATTTATTTTTCTACTTGTTCAATTAGTTTCTCTTCAGTTTTATAATCAGACCATATTTTGCAAACTATTTTACTGTTAAAGTCTCACTAAACATGATAAGTTTTGTCATCACATTGTAAACTTTACAATGTCTATTTCTATTCTATCTATCTACTGACTGCAATTTAAGAAAAAACCTACACAGGGTCTTTGAGCTGTTGCTGATGCTTGCCATCATAACAAATATTGTGATGGGTGTGGCTGAGTGTGGATCTTTGTGGGCATTTGTGAAAGGCCCTTAAAGGGGAAATCAGTGGGTCAAAGGAGGAAGCCATATGTTAAACATCTTGACACCTGCTGTAGCCAACAAGTTTGTCAACAAGGACATCAATTTTGATTTTGCTTTTCTCTGGTGAAACTGAGCAGTCATTCATTAGAACATATTCTTGCCCAGGCTATGAACATCCAAAACTCCTTTGAATCCAGCACTGTTCCCTCACCATGGAGAGCTTTGCCTAGGAGTTATCCATCAATGAGTGGCAGGTTTAGGACCATGAATCTGAAAAGGGAAAAGGAGGAAGGCAGGCAACCGAATGAGACACAGCCTGTCTCTGTGAATCTTGGCACTAGGAATCTCGTAAGTCAGACAGCCAGAATATAGGAAGGATATTAAAGCTGTAAATAATTTCCAATTAGCATAGTTATCTATGTCCTGGGCTGTTGGGTTCTCAGCATTGTGCTGGGAACAGAAATAAGACTCTTCTTCCTCATTTTGAAAAAAAATAAATGCCTTCAGGCTATCTCTGGTGGTAGAGAGCTCATTCCAGAGGAAATCCTTGGATTTTAAATTATTCCATATGTAAAGAGCATTGATTTCAGCCAAGCACTGCTGTGCACTCCTATAATCTCAGCACTTGAGAAGCTGAGGCAGGAGGGTCTTATCATGATTTGGAGGCTACCTGAGCTTCATAGTGAGATTTCATATCAAAACAGCAATGGCAGTGACAACAAACGCAGGCGTGGCTGAGCAGACAGCTTGGTAGGTGGCGAACTTGCCTTGTAAGCACAAGGACCTGAGTTCAACCCCCAGGACGCATGTTTTTTTTTTTTTTTTTTTTTTTTTTAATTTGGACATAGCTTGGAAGGTGACCCCATGGATAAAGTACTAGCTGCTTCAGCTGGAATACCCACCTGCAGCCCTCAGACTCCAAATAAAAGCAGCCAGAAGCTGTGGTGGGCCTCTGCGCTCCCACACGCTGGTGCTGACGGCGGACAGGAAGTGGCGACCGGGGGTCTGCGGGAAGCTCATCATGCACACAGCAAAGAACAGCAGAGGGAGAAGTCGAGAGTGAGGAACGCTGCCCGAAAGGAGACTGACAGGTGAGGAGACAATGCAGAAGTTGTCCTCTGATCTCCATGCCCATGTTGTGGAACGCACACATGTGTGTTCTCGCTCTGCACACCACACACACACACACACACACACACACACACACACACTGCACATTCGCACTGGGCATGGACTGCGTTTGTCGTACCAGACCCCGGAGAAGAAGCAGCAGGAGGATCCTGGGGCTCCCTGACGAGCCAGCTTAGCCTACGTGGGAAGTCCCAGGCCAGTGAGGGAGCTATGTCAAAGAGAGGGTGATGAAGCTGCTGAGGACAGCAGCTCCACATTCCCACGGACATCTACAACAGGAACGATGACAATAATGAACCAAAAGGCACCCATGTTGCAGGGCAGAGTCCTGCAGCTGAATTACATCACACATTTCTAAAGATGGACTTCCACTGTAGAAGCAGAAAGAGTGCTAAACACTTATTGTTTGGGGTTTGAATCCTGTATTTTTTTTCCTAACATTACCCATCTGACCTTGAGTGAACTTGAGGAGGATGGCAGAGACCACGGAAATTTATTTAGCAATTATTTACTGGGCACCTCCCATGAATCAGACATTGTCCCTGACTTTGGAACAACATCAATAAACAAACGAGACAAGCCATGGCCCAGTTCCACTGGTGCATAACAGAGGGAATAAACACAGTAAATAAGTAGATTATAAAATCGGCTAGAGGCTTCACAGTACTTAATTTTAGGTGTCAACCTAAAATTTATTGGGCCATAGTACCTGTGGTAGTTTGAATAGACAGCTACCATTATACTCAGGATTTTATTAAAGTTTATAATTTAGATCGACAGTCACCTGGCTGGAGGAGGTGTCACTAGGTAGATCTTGGCTCCAGCCCTAAAGTGTGCAGATAGATTGGAATTCTAGTCTAAAGTGCTGCAGTTCCTGAGGTGTGCTGGTTTGTGCTATGGCTTTTGGGTTTTGGCTGGTGGCTTTTCTTGCTCTCTCAGCTTAGATCTGTGCAATTGGGCCAGCTTCTTCCACCATTGCAGAACTGCCCCTGGATCTGTAAGCTTCAATAAATGTCCCCTCCACTATAACTACGCCTACTTTAGAAGTTAATCTCACCAACCTGAGGCTGTCTGCCACAGTTCCCAAATCTACTAACCTATATATTTCCATCTGGGTAGTTTTGGATGAGGTTAACATAAAATGCATATGTTTAAGTGAAGCTGGGTTGTTTCCTTATGTGGGCTATCTTCATGTAATAATGGGAAGGTCTTAAGGAAACCAAGGATGTCCTCTGTCATGCAGGGAGGAATTCTGCCAGCAGGCATCCCTGAACCTTAAAGGATAACATTGGCTTTTGGTGGGTCTTTAACTTGCCAATTCTCCTTACAGATGTTGGACTTGGCTTGCGAGCTTTTATAACTGTGTGAGTTAAATCCTTAGAATGACCTCCCCCATCTCCATCTCTTCCTGTACACAAACTCTGCTGGCCGTGTTTCTCTGGAGAACCCAGAATACCACGGACAGAAAAGCAGAGCCAGGAGCGAAGTCCAGTGGCCTTTGCTTTGTAACCTCTTTCCTCTCAATTCTGTCCTTCAAAGTTTGGGATTTTTTTTTTAAATAAACCATGCAAATAAATTTCACATGCAGCCATTTTCAGCTCATTATATCAAAAACAGCCTGGAGCTTAATTTACAAAGACAATGATGACTGTCTATTTGAGAGCAGAAAATGACTTTTTTCTTTTATCATCAGAGTTTATGATCTCTTTGAGTTATAGGAACACTACGTATTCCGTAGATCACAGTTAGCAAATCCAAATGACTCTGAGCATAGTGGTAGGGATGGTTAAGGTAAAGATTCCCAGGCACTACATGTAGGTCTCTAACACCTTCCAGCCCAGCATCCAGAATAACTCACCTGCTGATGATTGAAACAGCCCATGTGAGTGGCGCGCCTAAGGTCAGAGGTCTCAGCTAAGGCTCGGAAAGGAGGGTCTTGAGCTAACAAAGCACACCACGACCCAGTTCAAGTCTTTTCTCTATCTTTGTAGCTCTGACCTCTTACCCCATTGTAGGATCTTCCTGGAGTAACTGCTGTCTGCATTACCCTGGAATCTTATCAGAACAGCATTCTGACATCCACCTCCATCTCACTGGTTCAGAAACACATCATTCCATCATCAAGGTGCTGGGCTCTCTGGTGAAAAGTGGCGGTGTACTCCCCTCTACCCTGGAGCAGCCCACGGCAGCAGAGTCCTGCTTCCTGAAGCCACAGTGGTCTCTGCTCTTTCAGCCCATCCTCTCCGTGGGCCCTGCTGGGACTTCTTCTCAGGTCTACAGTGAAAACACGCTCGCAGCCTCGTGGTCAGCCCCAGGCAACTACCTTCTCATCACCATATGTGACAGCGATAGTCTTGGCCACAGGGGATGAGGACTTGGGTCAGGACCTGGCCTTTCTGAGCATTTTACAGCTTTCAGAGAGAACATGGCACTTTGTCTATTTGTGAGCCTGGGCTAGGAAAAATCAAGCATCCAGGATCCCTCCTAGCTGCATTTTGGTCTCTTCAAGGAACAGGGACCAATCCTGCCACTTTCTTCAGAAGGAAGCATGGGTGCAGAGGTGGAGGTTTGCTCATTCTTAACACTTGCTTAATGATAACGATGCCTTTCATCCAAAGTACTCTGCAGGCTGCATTGAGGTTCACCTTTGCTCAAAGCACTTCATGAAGTCCAAGGGGCATCTCCCCTGGAGCCCATAATTCCTGACTTTGTTGAGGGTTCTGTGGTCTCAGCAGAGAAAAGTGGATAATGAGCTATGGCGGTGCAGTAATTAAGGCTGTGGTCAGACAGGAAGGAGATCTACTGCTGCCTCTCTGCCTTGCCACTGGTCCAGTTCATTGATGGGGTCTTCCGATTTTACATCTTTGTTAGGTTCTCCAGGGAGGGGTTGTGAGTGTGAGAGACGTGTAGCAGGACTCCCAGAGAGCCAATCTGAGTAATTTGGGACATTTGTAAAATGATAGACTTGCTCAGCTCTGATGAACTCATAGCTAGGAACTGCATATGGGGGTTGGCAGAGAAGACTGGGGAGAAATGTATGCACTGGGGTGATTAGTGACTAGGAAAAGAGCCTGGGATCAAAAGGCACTTTGCTCTCCCAAGAGTTGAATAATTGAAAGTGGAGAGGCTCTCTCTCTCTCTCTCTCTCTCTCTCTCTCTCTCTCTCTCTCTCTCTGTGTGTGTGTGTGTGTGTGTTTGCTTTCCCCTCAGACCTTTATGTACCTGGGCTACCTCTAGAAGTCCTGCTAACTCTGGGGAAGAGGCTCATCATCCCTTAGTTTAGCGCATCCTTCCTGGAAATACCTTCCCAGAGGTACATCTTAACTGATTCCTGACTCAGTAAACGAAGATTAACCATCATAGCGAGGATAGACACCTTGAAGTAGGAAGGAAGCTGACACACTGACCGGGAATTCTGCAATCATTGGTGGTCCAGTTGATGGCAGTGATTAACCTTTACAGAGAAGTCGCACGCCATGAAACAGTGAGGAGTCCAACATGCTGGCCCAGAATTCCTGAGTCACTGGTAGCTGATTTTCTGGAAACTTTCCTCTTTTATATTTTTATTTATTTATTTATTTAGTTAGTTAGTTAGTTAGTTAGTTGACAGAGAGAGAGAGAAAGCGAGAGAGAGCTACTGCAAACAAATTCCAGAAACATGCACCACCTTGTGTATCTGGTTTGTGTGTTTCCTGGGGAATTAAACCCGGGTCCTTTGGTTTTGCAGACAAGTGCCTTAACTGCTAAGCCATCTCTCCAGCCCAAAACTTTCCTTCTTTTTTAACTGTTTTTCCAAAAGGCAGAATAACACTATCTATATGATAGCAGATATGCCTCAGATGACTCTTCTTTTGCTGGATTGGTGGACCCTTTCCATCAGGCAAAACATTTTCATCCCTATGGATATTCGACTAATCTTGCCATTTGAATGTGAAGACCTTGGGTCATGGCATACAGCACATAGCAGGGGCTTGAGGAACATATAAATGAACTAATGTAGGCAGGGTTTCCCAAAGGTGAGCTAAATAACCCTGATATAGATGAGATGAGATAATTATGGATATTTTTCAAACTTTTAAAACTTGTGTTAATGAGTACTACTCAAACAAAATAGAATATTAAATTGCATATATAACTAGAAGCAAGTTATTTAGTAGAAAATAAGAACGGAGTTGAAGACATGTTGAAAATGATTCATTCATATTACACATTGAAGCACAGCCTGGGAAAGAGCAGGTGAGTTTATAGCAAGTACAAGTTAAATTTGGTTAAGGTCATGGTCATGGCTTAGATGTGAAGTGCCCCCTGTCAAAGGCTCATGTTTTGGGGGCTGGATCCTAATTCAGGGGTGGTATTTTAGCAGGTTCTTGGAATGTTAGAGATGGAAACTAACCGGAGGAAGTAGGTCACTGGAGAAGGAGCCTTTGGAGATTTTGTCATGGCTTCTTCCTCCCTTGTTCTTCCTGCATTCAGTGTGCTGAAGAAACTCCCCCACAAACCCACACCTTCCTCTGTGATGTTCTGTCAAACATGGGGCCAAGTAACTGACCGTGGATGAAACCACGTGAAACCTGAAACCACAAGTCCAAACAAATCCTGCTTCTCATGTGTGTGTGAGAAGCAATTGGTTGTAGAGGTGATAGAACACACCGATACAACGATTGAAGGTGGAAAGGCTCGAAAAGAGCAGAGGAGCCCTGGCGTATGGAACCGCGTGAGCCTGAACTCGTGGGACCCTCGATGTTGCCTGTTCTGCCTACAGACTCACCCTCTGTCCCCTCTCTCTTGAGTTCCTATCAGCTAGTTGGGACAGTGCTCTTAAACATACTTAGGAGAGTTTTGTTCAGAGACTGACAAGAGCAATCTAGTTGCTCATGGAGAGAAAAGGATCCAGAAGACAGGCTTAGGAAATAATTCAATATCTTTTCTCTGAGCATCTTCTGACATAGTATTATTTTTAGCATGGCTCTAATTCACATTTCTCTGATGGCTAGTGATGTTCAATAACCCATGTTCAATAATACGACCTTCTATGTCTTTTGACTTGCTTAACATTTTAAAATTTATGCTCCTTTAACTTCAGTTGTGGACAATGAGCAAGAAGGAAGCTGAATGACCGTTGGAATGTAGCTCAGTAACAGAGCACTGGCCTATAATTGTGCACTCCGATAATCCCAGCACTCAGGAGACTGAGGCAGGCAGATTGGGGTCTTGAGAACAGTCTGGGCTACCTAGTAAGACCCGGAAGGACAACTCTGGTGAATATACTCTAGTTTAACGATGGCTTACAACTATTTTAGAAGTGCTTCATACTATCTAGGGACATTGTGTCATAAGATATAGTATCCTGTCTTGTCATTCATCTTGGCATTCCTAGTTCAGGGGTGAGGCAGCAGACTCCATCTTGCTTCCGTCTCTATGAGTACACTGACTATATGCCACCCTCTTTCTGACCCGGTGATCAGAGGAGGCACAGAGCGGGGAAGTCAGCTCCGCTCTGGGTGGGTTGGGAACAGGGTCTCCGTGAGTCGTCCCGGCACAAGACGAGGTAGCGTGCTTGGAATGTCCATTGAAGCACAGCTTGACCCCTGCAGTCACTGGTCTCCAGACTTCAGTGTGTTGAAAACTCACTGAGGAGGTTGGTTGAACTTGCAGCAGGCTCCAGCCCATTTCACTCCCAACCACCCATTGAATTGACCTGAAAGACCTAGAGACCTGGCAAGAGCATTTGTCTTTATTTTATACAATTCCTAGGAGGATATTTCCTTTCTTGATTTGATTCACAGTTTGCCGATGTAGAAGATTTTTGGACTTTTCTCCTCAGCCCTTTTGTAGAATTGTCTTGATGGGAGCCAGAGAAGTGGGGCAAAGGTCCATGTGGGAGAAGTCCATTATCCTGTACTATGTCCAGCCAGTCCAGCCAGGGACAGTGGTCACAGGATAAGGACAGTATCGTGCATGGAGACCACCCTAATGGACAGAAGAGCAATGTGAGTGGTTGTGTCTTTCTTTCTGTCCAGACGATCAAGCCTCCTGTCTCTCTTTTATAAACTTGGTATCTAGTTGCCCCCTTTAGCCAGCCCAAGGGGACATGGCAGATAGAGTTGAGAAGACACTCCTTTGTCGTGGGTCTTTTCACCCCATGAGATACATCCAGAAACACTCACCACGGGGACTCTTTCACTGCATCGTATCTCTGGTGTCTTGGCAAATGCAGCATGCCTCCTTCACTCCTGAGAAGGTAAAGGAGGAAGTCTTTGTCATCAATAAGAGGATGCTCAGGAGAGCCAGGATGCCATGGTGCCAGGAACAGTGCCCAAAATTATGCCTCAAACTCATCCCTACTGTGAAGATCTTCTGCAGCTGGCCTCTGGGCACACTGTCACTATTTCCCTCCACACTTGGCTTAACTGGTGAACAGTTAGGGGAGAAACACTTGCTTTGGCAATCTCACGTCGTGTGCCCACGCTCCTCTCAAGGGGATGATAAGAAAACAACAACAAAATAAGTGGCATTTTCAACCTCTATGTTGTTACTCCTGCTCTGCCATGAGTGGCAGGGTATTTTTCAGGCATGGTGAATAATTCCAGAAGAGAGAAATCCCAACATCTATCTTATCTCCTCCTCTATCAGCCAACAAGTACCAACACAAATTTAGCCTCTTCTAAAGCCTTTAGAGTGACTCAAGCCACATTGATTTATCCCTTTTCTGATCCATCACACTAAGACACTGAGTCACATGAAACAAAATCTAATTATAAACCATTTTGGCTTGTTTGCCAATTGCCTCTTATGCATACGTCTGCTCTTACCCGATCAATCGTAAGCAACACGGGAATAGACTCTGTATTGACGACTTCCGTGGCTGGACACCAGGGAGCATGCAGAGCACCGTTGGAGGCCATCGCCTGGCACTTACTCCTGGGTTTCAGTAATTTATATGTTCTTGTGCATAATAAACTGCCTGGGGACTGCGAGGCGAATGTCATTGTAACGAATGGAATGGCTAAAGACAGAATGATCAGAAATAACACAGCCACAAAGGAAATAAGCTTTGCTGAAAGACTTAGGAAAAGGTCACCTGTTTTAACTAGAAAACTTTCAAAGTGACTTAAAGATAATATTTACACTAGAGAGACTTGTTTCTATCCTAGAAAGAGACTGTTCCCCAAGCCCTTACACCCCAGTAATTTGCCTGTGTTCTGGGACACACTCGATTTGGGGAGGAACATCTGTAGGCACTCACGTGGAAGTTATTGGTGAATATGTTCATTCTGTGTGTGTCCCGCCTCATGACAGAGTCTATCTGATTCAGTCTTTGGGAAAGTGTTTAAGTAAATGTGTCCTCCCTTCTCTGTAGGACCCTCATTGTTTCCCACTGAAGTCTGTCACTGTAAGACGCTGTAACTGAGCAGGCTCCGTTGCCTTGGCCAACACCTTGTGGGAAGACAGTAATTGGAAAAGTTAATTCAAGTCCCCTCCATTCCCCTCCCCTCTGGAAACACCCATTACTAGCCCTCAACTAATCAGCTGCTGTCATCTTGTCCTTGCTTGTTCATGAACGTGGAATTGAAATCTTGGGGAAGGGGCAGGGGAGATGGCTCAGTGAGTAAAGCGCTTGCCATAGAAGCACGTGGTCCTGAGTTAAGTCCCCAGAACCGACAGAAAATGCCAGGCATGGAAGCATATTCTTGTAACCCTGGTGCTGGTGTGGCGGAGCTTGGAGGGTCCCTGGCTGTCCTTGGCCAGACAGGTAAGTGGTGAGCTCTAGGCCAGCGAGAAATCTTCTCTCAAAAACTGTGCTCAGCTCCTGGGGGATGACGCCTAAGGCTGTCCTCTGAGCCTCCACATATACATTCACATATGCGCCTCTGCACACACGCAAGCAGGTGACCCACGCCCCATGCCCACAGTCCCCAGGAAGGTGAGCCTGATGGCTTTCCTCAGGCCCCATCCTGCCAAGCACCAAAATTCACCCATGCTCTTCCGCCTTCCTGAGATGAGGGCTGCGTCGTGGCATTGGCACTTTGCCATCTGCTGGTACTGCAGGAAATGCTGTGAGGCCCTCCCGGTGCCTCCAGTCCACTCATAACACCAGCCCTCGGTCCCTGAGACTTAAACTAGGAACTTCCTGCTGCCTCTCCTCCCCTTGCTTCCCTGCCCTCCCCCAAGTGCCCAGGGTCGGGTGAGGCCTGGAACCCAGGGCAGCTATTAGAGCGACTGAACACTGAAGACGTTCCCTCTGTCATTGACTTTGTCACTGCCACGGGATGGTTCGGCTCTCATCTTCACTGTATTGGCTCTGCTCTCTGGCTAGACCTTCTCTTCCTCCTCAAGGAGGGAGGAGGGAGATGGACCCCTCTGAGGTATCATCTTCTTAAGCGACACGGGGCTCCCTGCCTCTGTGGAGCCTGCCGCCACTCCCAGTCGATTTTCACCCTGAGTAGCCCATTTGCTTCTAACCCTGATCAAAGATACCGTACAGGCTGAATAACTGCTTCAGAAATGGCTGTTTTGGTATTTTTATAACTCTTTCTTTTGCATGAGTGCTTGTGTGTATGGATGTGTGTAGATGTGCGTATGTGTGTAGATGCACTGTGTTCAAGTGCTTGTGTGTGTGTGTGTGTCTGTATGTGTGTGTGTGCTGACCTCAACACTTATTTAATATTTACTTGTTTGGTTTTTTCTTTTTCTTTTTCTTCTTTTTTTTTTTTTTTTTGCCTTTGGTTTTTCAAAGTAGGATCTCACTCTAGCCCAGGCTGACCTGGAATTCACTATGGAGTCTCAGGGTGGCCTTGAACTTACAGCGATCCTTCTACCTCTGCCTCCCAAGTGCTGGGATTAAAGGCATGCGCCACCATGCCCGGCTGTTATTTCTTAGTTCTTTATTTATTTTTAAAAGAGTAGCACTTGGGCTGGAGAGATGGCTTAGCGGTTAAGCACTCGCCTATGAAGCCTATGGACCCCGGTTCGAGGCTCGGTTCCCCAGGTTCCACGTTAGCCAGATGCACAAGGGGGCGCACGCGTCTGGAGTTCATTTGCAGTGGCTGGAAGCCCTGGCACGCCCATTCTATCCCTCTCCCTCTGTCTTTCTCTCTGTGTCTGTTGCTCTCAAATAAATAAATTAAAAAAAATATTTAAAAAAAAAAAGAGTAGCACTCTACACAGCCCATGCTGGACTTGAACTCATGGCCAATCCTCCTGCCCCTGCTGGGTAACAAATATGTGTCGATACAACCTGCTGAACCAATTTTTTGAAAATATAAACTCATTACAGCTGTGACTTTACTTCTATTTTAGCTGCTTCTTGCAAGTTGAAATACATGAGATGCTGACTGTAATTCAGCCTTAAGAATATAATTTCCAATGTGAATTTTTGTATTATGTGAATTATTTTAAGCTTGTGACCTATTGTAAGCCCATCTTATTGATCTCCAATCTAAAGACATTATTGTCAGCATTTTTTTCATGGCCTAACATAGACCTAAGCAGGTTTTGTAAATATTTCATTAATTTTGAAAACATGTATACTTATTAGGTCTTGGCCAAGTGAATAGTCTATTTTTCTCATAGAATTACTTAAAGTATTTTTAACTTATTTCAATAGTGTATATTGAAGATATCACTATTTTAAATATTTTTCTAGACTATCCATGTTCACAAGAACATAATCTCTTTATTTCTAACTCATTTGAAAATAAATCTTTATGTAAAATTCTAAGTTAAAGGAGTAAAAAACAAGAATATCTTTCTGATGCGTATGTAGATTCAGCATTTGCTCATGTTCTCCATTTTTATCACATATGTGCTTGCTGTACATATACACACATGAACATTTTTTCTGTTTTAGTTTTTCAAGGTTGAGTCTCGCTCTAGCCCAGGATGACCTGGAATTCACTCAGTATTCTCAGGGTGGCCTCAAACTCACGGCAATCTTTCTATTTTTGTATATTTTAAATTTTTAATTATTTTTATTTGAGAAAGAGAGAAAGAGGAGATAGAAAATTGGTACACCAGGGCCTCAGCCACTGAAATTGAACTCCAGACACTCGTACCACCTAGTGGGCAAGTGCAACCTTGTGCTTGCCTCACCTTTATGCTTCCAGCTTACATTGAATTTAGAGAGAGATCAATAATGGGTCCTCTGGCTTCATAGGCAAGTGCCTTAACCACCAAGCCATTTCTCTAGCTCTGGCCAGAATATTTTTCATCAGGGTACTTACATAACAACCTTTTATAAGTAAATATTTAAATACTTATTTCTTTAAAGTATGAGCATGCTCTTAAATTATAATCAAATGGCTATCAACATTAGTAAGTACAGCATGGATGCGATTTTTTAATACATGGCCAATATTCCATTTGTATCTTTTATTTTTTTAATTTAATTTAATTTTATTTTTTATTCTTTTGGTTTTTCAAGGTAGGGTTTCACTCTAGCCCAGGCTGACCTGGAATTCACTGTGTTGTCTCAGAGTGGCCTCCAACTCACGGCGATCCTCCTACCTCTGCCTCCTGAGTGCTGGGATTAAAGGCGTGCGCCACCATTTGTATCTTTTAACCCAATATCTTTATAGCATTATTTGATCCTTTTGAACAAAATACAAGTATTTCATTTCTATATTATAGATATCTATCATCTATCTTATATTTATACATAATATGTTACATTTGTTTATGTATTTTACATCTATCTATTTTTATCTTACATTAATCTATCTTCTATCTTGCATTTATCTATCTGTCATCTCCTATCTGTCTCTCTATCTTTGCATTATTGAAAATTGAACCCAAGGTCTCATGCATGCCGGTAGTTATTTTCTCTAATTTGGGACATTTATGTAATGTTTTTCTGTCCTTTAGGACAGTGGCATTTTAAAGAATAAAATGTGTATTCCTTGTCTTTCTTTTTTAAAATTGTTTTTGTTTATTTATTTATATGAGAGAGATCGAGAGTTAAAGAGGGAGAGGGAGAGAGGGGGGGGGGAGAGAATGGGCTCGCCAGGGCCTCCAGCCACTGCAAATGAACTGCAGATGTGTGCACCCCCTTGTGCATCTGGCTAACGTGGGTCCTGGGGAATTGAGCCTTGAACTGGGGTCCTTAGGCTTCACAGGCAAGTGCTTAACCACTAATCCATCTGTCCAGCCCCCTGTCTATCTTAATAGTATTTCTAAGTTTGGTTTTATCTGTTTTCTCCTTTTGCTTGTTTTTAGATTATGAACACTGCTTTTGTAAACAACAGAAGTGAGCTGCGACCTACCTCCTCCAATAGTGACATCAGTCTTTATCATCCTTTCAAAGCTCTACTTCACTTCGCTACCAGAAAAATATTATTTCCTTCCTTCCTCACAGCTTGGTCCTTTAAGGCCTGGGGCGGAGGCAGCACATTGGAAGAGCACTTCCCAGTGCACACAGTTCTATGTTCAGTCACCAGCCCTGCAAACAAACTGTCAAACAAATGAGCCCAGATATGTTGACAGGGTTGGGCTTGCCTGATTGAACAGAATGGACTCTGGCTCCAAATTTGGTTTTAATGTTGATGTTGCTAATACCATTACTCACAACAATCAAGAAGATATGAGAAGAGACTTGGTGTCATAGGACTAATATCCTAGGACTCAGGTGGCTGAGGCAAGAAATTTGGAGTTTGACAGCAGCCTGGCCTATGTTGGTTTACGTAGTGAGACCAAACAGGGTAGACATATGTATCACTCACATGCAGAGAGGTGTTAGAGAGAGAGAGCAGTGGGTAACAAAGCAAGACAAGGGTACAGAATGAAGATGGCTTCCATATTTTACTATGGTGGCATGGGAGGGGGAAGGGCCTGTTTGATTTCTTTTTGCTAATTTCATATATGTATAAAATGCAGCTTGGACCTTCCAATTTCCCATTCCACCTCCCAATAAAACCCTTCTTCCCATTAGATCTCCACCCTCCTTCTATGCCATGTTCTTTTTTAAATATTTTATTTATTTATTTATTTATTTATTTATTTGAGGGGGGGGGCAGATAGAGAGAAAGACAGAATGTGTATGCCAGGGCTTCCAGCCGCTCCAAAGAACTCCAGACACAGCACCCCCTTGTGCATCTGCCTTATATGGGTCCTGGGGAATCGAACTGTGGTCCTTAGGCATTGCAGGTAAATGCCTTAAACACTAAGTCACTTCACCAGCTCTCCATGCCTTGCTTTTATTCTATTTTATTGTATGGCTCTCTGGTTCAAATTAGGATCACCCATGCCATCAAGCATCATCACTTCAGAAGGGGCAATCCTTTAGTGGCTGCACCAGTAGAGAACATGAGGCCACTTCTCCCAGCAACTCTCCATCACCACAATTTACTCTGCAACATGAGGGTCTCATGGGTTCCTCTTCCATCTATGGTGAGATAGTGACAGGCTCAGACATGTGCAGGAAGCCCCATGTGTTGTGAGTCCATGAAGGTCGTGAGTGTGTCGTATCTGGAGGACAGCTCTCCACAGCTTCCGCGTTGAGGATATCCTTCCTTGAACTTGCCTGAGCCTTGGAGGGCGAAGTTTCGATGTCATGTTTAACGCTGGGCACAGACTACTAACTAATTCTCAGTAGCATTGTCATCTGTGGGTCTATGTAATCAGCTCTGCATTTGGCATAGAGAAATTTCTTCATTCGAGGCCACCAACCACTGGCCTATGGGAACAAATAGATATTTAGAAGGCAGTTTGACATGTTGTCTTATTAGCATAATCATATCCCCTCCCCCAGGGCCGAGGTCTCTAGCCAAAGACTTGGCCAGATCTATGGTATTAGACATAGTGTGTGTGTGTGTGTGTGTGTGTGTGTAACATATGGAAACCTACTACTTGGTCACCAAACTTAAAATATAAATAAAATAAATAGTGTGTTTAAGTGAAGATTCCCAACATGGGTACTTAAAGTTGCTCCCAGAAGCCATAGGGTATTACTTGAAACTCCCAGTGCCCAGGCTGAGCGCCTGCTCAATGAGTTGCTGGCCTGGGGGGAGGGGAGGGGCCTCAGAGTTCCCTAAAATAGAATATGCAGTTGCCATTGCTCTTGGCTGTCTACCATGGTGAGATATTAAGCCCCTATAGCCAAAGACACAGAGGAAACCAAGCTGAACCTAAGCTGGTTAGTTTCTTCCTCCCTACTGGCTAGCAGTTTTTTGTTTTTTTTTTTTTATAAGTGAGAAATAATTGGCATGCCAGGGCCTCCAGCCATCGAAGTTGAAGTCCAGACAGGTGTGCCTCCTTCCACACATGGGGGGCCTTGCCCATGCATCACCTTGTGCGTCTAGCTTATGTGGGATATGGCGAGTTAAACATAAGTCCTTAGGCTTTACAGGCAAGTGTCTTAACCACGAAGACATTTTTGCAAACCCTTAGGTAGCTTTCTTCATCACAGAAAGTGCTAGGCAAGCTCCTGGGAGAGAAAATGTATCAACAATCCTACCCAGCTATGGACCATGTATGCTTCACAACCTAAAGCAAGTGGTTTCCTCTGGTGAAAAAGTGGCAGCAGAGTTGTGGGAGTAACCAACAGCTCTCTGATTAGCTATGAGGCCTGTTCATGTTCTAATTCCTAGGCTCCTGGGTAGACAGGTAATACTTTAAGCCTATGAATGGTCAAATGTCAAGCCATAGTTTGATACTTTTCATTTTGAAATCATAGTGTCCTAGTTCTCATCACAATGTCTGTGACGAGTAATTCTTTCATGCATAGCTCTGTATCAGGTGTGGAAAATGCTGATGAAGTACCGTAGCAGACAGATTCAGGTTTGCTGAGATGAACTTCCAGACCAGGCACAGTTACGGAGGAAGGGATATTTAGTGAAGCTTACAGATCCAAGGGAAGTTCCATAAATGGCAGAAGAAGCTGGCCTGCCTTCACAGGACCAAACAGAGCAAGAAAAGCACAAGCCAAAAGCCACATAGCATAGCACACTTCAAGAACTCCAGCTAGGCACATTTTGCATATCTTTAGATTGAA
The DNA here is from genome assembly GCF_020740685.1 of Jaculus jaculus. Lineage (NCBI taxonomy): Eukaryota > Metazoa > Chordata > Mammalia > Rodentia > Dipodidae > Jaculus > Jaculus jaculus. Next base: position 7,813,074 of record NC_059107.1, on the reverse strand, counting down.
ATCTGAAACCTACCACCACACCTTAAGATCACCCAGTGACACTGCCTCCAGCCAGGTGGCTGCAGATGCAAACTACAAACAAATAAAAAACTGAATATATTGGGGGCCATCTATCCAAACTACCACATGCACCATATCCAGCATGCTATCCACATTTATCTATCATCCCTTTAGATTTCATCACAAATAGCAGCTCACACCACCGAGCCTGCCCTTTTGTGCAACCGAATGGCAACATATACCTATTTCAAAGTAAAATCTTGGTCAAAGCAGACTATTACTACAGTTATTCTTATAGTCACCTAAAATTTTTCTAATACTTGAAGTCAAGGTTTGTGATAACAAGATTTGTGTAAATGCCCACAATATACGTTCTGCCTTCCTTTCTTCTTTTACTTATTATATGGGTTTGGATAAAAAAACTAACTTTTGATGTTCCTGGCACTTTATTTTATGCTAGGCTTTGAACGATTGTGACGTATCATTTATGGGTTAAAAAGTTTTCCTTGGCTAGACTTGGATTTGATATTCATGGTGGCTCATGAAAAGTTCACTTGCAATTCAGCTGGTATATTCAAGATAACAAACAAACTCTGGACTGAATAGAAAGGAGAAAACAAGACTTTATTGTCATGCATCTCTGCTGAGTGCTAATGAAGTCCATATGAGAATTTATTTTATCTGTCCTGCTTGACAGCAGCAGCTTTCAGTGTAATATGTGTGTTATTTTTATTTGACTCTGCAAAAGTTTCAGCAAATTTCACTCAAACATTGGTGTTTTACTATCTTCTCTCTTTCTTTGTTCCTTTAGGACATCTACCAGGTACACACGAGGACCCTCAGACTGTCACTTTTGTCTGGATGTTCTCATGGCTGTCTCTCCTCCATCACTCCATTCACCATTGTATGTTTGAGTGAAATGATATTTATGAGTCAGGGAGGTCCATTCCTGTCTTTAACAATGGGTAAGGTTTTTCTGACTGTCTGTTTTGTGGGTTTTATTATTTTCTACATTGATCCATTCAACATTTGACCTAAAGCATTGAGTCAGGAAGGTTAACATGCTGGCAGGCAGCTCAGCTTATTGTGTTTTATTCCTGATGCTTCTTGTACTTAAATTCAAATTTGGTCTCCTTTTTACATTTTCTTCTCATTTTGTGCTTCCATGAATTGCCCATATCTTCAAAATACACCCAACATGGGGAGAGGAAAACAAAACAAAACAAAACAAAAAAACAACTATTGGGTTGATGATACCTTTTGCCCCTGGATTTTTTGCTTTAATTTTCTCCCTAGAAAAGGGTACCTGAGAAATTTTCATTGTTTTATGTTCATAAAAATGTCAGACTTAATGACTTACATGTCACCAAGTTTGAGGTCCAATTAATTATAATTTCAAGCCAAGTACATATAATAAATCCAATTCTGAGGTTAAGCCGGGGCTGACACCTGTCACCCTGAGAGGCATTCCTCACTGCAGCCCCTGCTGAGAAAGTTAAGCAGACCCTGTGTGTGAATCCAGAATCACAGACACTCTTCAGCCTGTGATGAACCCACAGCAAGCAGCACACAGGCGCTCCGGGAAGCCCACACGTCACGCTATTTAGATTTCCTATATGAAGACAAGTGCTGAACTGTTCAGATGTAAGTGATTACTCCTGAACTCAATCACCTGAATGCCCAAAGGTTTGTTTATAGATTAGATAGATTCTCTTAACTTTTTTATTGACAACTTCAGTATGCATAGACCAATATACCATGATCATACCCCCCTCCCACAACATTTTCACACTCCCAAATCCCCTCTCCACTGAATGCCTTCTGCTGTCCAGCTGCTCTCTTTTCTATTTTGATGTCATCATTTTCTCTGCCTATTCTACCAGACTTGTATAGATAACCTCAGCCACTGTGAGGTCATGAACATCGAGGCCACTTTGTGTCTGGATTACAGCACTGTAAGCCCTCCTCCCCTTCTTTTGCCGCTCACAGTCTCCCCACCGCCTCTTCCACAGTGGTCCCTGAGCCTTACAAGCTGTATAGAGATGTCTCACTTAGTGCTTAGCACTCCACTGCCACTTTGGTGAGTTTCGACTCTCCCCAGTGGTCACTGCCATCTGAAGAGTGAGAGTAAACCAAAAGTAGCATTGATATATGGGCACAAACACAAGTATTTAGAGGGCAGCTGGGTAGGCATAATGTATGCATTTAGCCAGAAAACAATAGTAGTTTCTCCACTCCCCTGGGGCTTATGACTTCTCAGCCATAGGTTTTCAGTACTAGGCATGAATTCCTTCCTGTGCAGCAAACCTCAAGTCCAATCAAAGAACAGTTGGTTTCCACCATAACAGGCAAGCTACCATTCTACCAGTAGGTATGTTTGACCTGGCTTCTAGCTACAAAACTTGCAGGGTCCACTGCTGGTTAAGACCATTGGTTCCTTTTCTCCCCAACAGACTTCGCAGCTCTTTCCAGTATTGTGACAGCTAGTCAACAGTGATTAGGCTTCTGGCATCAGATAAGTTTGAATTCTTGGTGACTTGCAGCCAGCGCAAGCCTGTGGCAGACTCCCAAAGTCTGATATGAAGTATCCATTCACAGAGATGTTTTTATTCAATTGGTTGTTGTCTCAAGTTTAACTGGTTCTATATCTCTTTAGAACATCTTCATTCCTGCCAGAATAGCTACATTTCTACATAAATTCTTTATTTGTGCATTAAACATGGTGAAATGATGGTTGAACCTGGCACATTGCTCAGCTCCCGACTACTGATGTAAGCCTCCACAACTTTAAGTGACAAGTATTTACCCAGTGTTTGCAGAGGAGTCATTTAATAAAGAATGCTATTTTGGTCAGGAATATTTTTTAAAAGGAAGGAGAAATGTAACAATATTACAGAAATGAAATGCGGCTCCTTCCAGCAATCCCTTGTGGCCATTTTAAATCCAAAGTTCCTTCCTGATTTGAGTTGTTAAGCAATCTCTTATGAAACCCGGATCTTTTCCCTTGAAAGGTATGCTTTTTCTAAAGCTCTATTCTAGTTGCACCTGGCTTTGTTTACTCAGTTCTTCTTGCTGCTGTTTATCCAGGCTGGTAGCACTTCTCAAAGCGACGAGGATGGCTTTTACAGTGTGGTGGAAGTCACAGTGGGGAAATGAGACCACAGAGCGCTTTGAAAGCCAGGCTCAGTGGCTGGTGCAAATGTGATTCTGAGAGGTGTGACGGCAACATTGAAATGCCCTCTCCCACCACCCCAGCGGCTGCACACACCTGCTCTCCCTCTGCCGATCTTTACATTTCCTCAGAATATTGCTGGTTAAAAAAAGCAGTCCCCTACTAGGTTCTGTCACATGGAAGTGAATTACAGAAGAGGCTGGGGCCAGGATTACAATGGTGATAAATGGTCTGAGGAAGGCTAGCTGCTTTCTTCAATAGGTTCACAGGAGGTTCTGTGGGAAGGCATTGAAGAGGCCCATTGTTTGCCTGGGAAGCTTCATATTCAAACAGAGTCACATCGAATTGTGCAGTCACAGGATCCCCAAGACCTGGACCTGCCCTTCTAAATGCCTGCTGATGAAAAGTTCTCATTTCTCCATGGCCTAATAGGTCTGAGAGGACACCCATTATTGCCTCCTCCTAATATCAGAGCAGAGATGAAGGAAGCCTTTGTGTTTCCTTGATGCAGGACACCCCCAAGATATAGGGTATGGTTGATTAAAACATAAGAACGCAGGTAGATCCCCATGTTGTAATAATTAGTAGTGGTCATTGAAATGGTCTTCATAATAATGTTCATTTCTATAAGTGTTGCTGAGCTCTCGCCAAGAGACCTGCCCATGCAATCACGGAATCATCAATAGAAACTTACAAAGGTCTTACCGCCATTACCATCCTTCTCAACGGACTCGGCCAGGCTCAAGTAACTGCATGAAGTCACACTGCAAGTTCATGCCATGGCTGCAGGTGAACTTCTTGCTGCCTAAAGCCACCACTGACTTCACTGTGAAGTGTTAATGTTTTTCTCCAGGGTCACATAAGGGTTTTGAGACCTGGGTGCCATCAACCGTGGGTAGAATATAGTTTCACTTATGTTTAGAATCTCCAAAGCCTTCTGGAATTGGGGGCACTGGTCATGCAATTTAAAAGAAGCAATGGTATGCAGCTGCTACTGCAAGAGCCTGATCTGAAGAAACCCGTGGTTTCATAGCGGGACAGGAGATCTAGCCAGAAAGCCCCCAGGTGCGTGTGTGGCCGCGCGTCTCCAGTGCCCTGCAGGGCTGAAGGGCAGAGAGTGCTTCCATGGGCAGAGCTCCGTCTTGCCAATGCTTTTATTGTTTTTCTCTGGTGTTAAAGATTTAAGGCTGGTCTTTCATCTTTTTGCTCCCTTGTGGTTGGCAAAAAGATCCTGGCCAATGCTGGACACCTAGAACCCAGAATTCTGTGCAGAATGAAGACATGCATGAAGGGAACGTGGAAGCCTGGAGCCCGCGTGAAGCTACTACTGCGTGTCTACCTTATCCGCAGAAGGCCGAGGAAGGAGGGGCAGCTGGAAGCCCGTGAGGTTACACCGCCCCTGAACGAGCCCTGGAGCTCGAGCTGCAGGTGGCAGGCTGCATGGGGAAATCCGTGTTGAAGCGACTCCAACATGGTTTTCCATTGCTTGAAGCTAAAGTCATTCCTAAGCGGTAAGGTGGTTTCCCTTGAAGACAGTCCTAGTGCCAGTGAGCAGAGTGGGTGGTTGGCAGGGCAAAGAGATCCTGGGAAGAGCAGGGGGAAGCGAAGGTGGCAACTGTGACTGGCCTTGCCTCCTATTTAATACGGGCATCGAGGCACTATGGAGCAGGGTTTGAAAATTAAGAGGACATTAGTGTGCAGGCATGCGATGGAGCTGGAAGAGACAGCCAGGATTAGCAGCCACGCCAGGGACTGACCTTGATTCCGAGCGTGCATTTTAAGTGAACAATCCCCACATGGAGAGACTTGGTAGAAATGGGGATGCCGAGTCAGGCAGGACACAGTTCTGTGGAGGGATGTTCCTTTGTCAAGAGGAAGAGCAGCGCTCCCTTGCTGAAGTGGGCGTGGCGATTCTACCATCCCGGGGACTTACTTCATTCCTAGCCTCAGCCCCCAGCACCACTGTGGGAGCCCACGGGTACCCAGGCCTCTCTCACCTGGCCCAGGCTTTCCCTCAGAGCTCCACTTTGTTCTAGAAAAGGTGGCGACTGAGACATTAGAAGGGCACATGACCTACTCATGGCCAAGTTCTCTTATGATTTACTCACACGTCTGGCTTGGAAACCTGGTCTCTTGACTCTAATCAAGTGAGCATCCAAGCTGGCTACATTTGCTGGAAATCATTTTTCAAAGATCTGTAAGATTTGAGCGGGGTCATCCATCAAAACAAAGACCCTCAGATAAGGAGGGTAAAAGAGCATGGTAAGGACACTTGTAAGCAGTATCGGGGACCACTGAACCCACCAACCAAGCTCTAGTGGGCAGGAGAACGTGAGCAAGAGAGCAGGAGTGAGGAGATGCTGTCAGACCGCAGCCACGCAGCTCAGAAATCGCCACTTCGGAGCAAGAGTGGCTTGAAATGTTTGAAAAATCACTTGCTGCTTTCTAGGGCAAGTGTTTGTCTGTAGATGGTATTTAAAAATGACTAATGTCATAGACTCTTTGAAACCAATAGAATCAAAAGAAAAGCGGATAGGCTATGTTACTTTGTTGTGGCTGCTGAAACAAATTACTTCTTTAAAACAATGGAAATTTAGGTATTGGGCTTGGTGGGGGGGGCATAGTTCTGTAATCCCAGGTACTCAAGAGTTTGGGGCAGGGGCAGAAGGGTTGCAAGTTCAAAGTCATTCTGGGTACATCATTGAGACATTCTTTCAAGTGAAAAGGGGAAGGTTGATGTAGCTAAGTGGTGGAACTGCATTTGCTTGGCATGTGTGAGGTTCTAAACATCAAAACACAATACCATAAGAAAATGAAAATCAAAAAATCAATTCAAATTTGTTTTTCATAGTTTTAAGGTCAGAAACCCATAATCAGTTTCAACTGACAGAAAGCAAGATGTTTGCAGTGCCATTATCTGTCCAGGTCGCTAGTAGAGAATCTTGTGGCCACATTATTCCTGTCTTCAGAGTCAGTTTATTCAAGTGGCTCCTGGTTCCACCTGCTCACCACTTCCCATGGATGTCTAGTCTCTCTAATTTTTCTTTTTCTCTTCCAAAGATTCGTGTGACTGAATTTATCACTGAGTCTGATACTTCTGGATAACATCCCATTTCAAGGCCTTCCATTTAGTGACATTAAAAAGATACCTCTTACATGCTAGCAATTCAGGGTCCCTGCATTAGGACATGGCTATCTCTTAGAGCCATTTTGCATCGTATTACAGAACCACTTTGCAGTCTCTTATTTACTAGGGAGATTTTTCTGTCTTGATAATTTTTCAGGTTGCAACATACAGTTAGTGGGTACCACACCATGAAGTCAACTATAGTTCAAAATTAATCAAGGAAAATAGTGTCTGTGGGGCTGGAGAGATGGCTTAGTGGTTAAGTGCTTGCCTTTGAAGCCTAAGGACCTCAGTTCGAGGCTCGATTTCCCAGGACCCATGTTAGCCAGATGCACAAGGGGCACACTTGTCTGGTGTTCATTTGCAATAACTGGAGGCTTTGGTGTGCCCATTCTCTCTCCCTCTGTCTGTCTGTCTGTCTGTCTCTCTCTCTCTCTCTCTGCTTCTTTCTTTCTCTGTCTGTTGCTCTCAAATAAAAATAAAAACAAAAATTTTAAAAAGTAGTGTCTGCACTTAATAAATGCATTCTTTTTTTTCTTGTTACTGTCCAAACAACAGCTACTATATGACTTTTATGATAAATTAGGGATTTAAAATATTTTAATTTTTGTTACTTATTTATTTGAGAAAGATATATATATATATATATATATATATATATATATATATATACATATATATACATATACATATGTATGTATGTATATATATATATAGAGAGAGAGAGAGAGAGAGAGTATATATATATATATATATATATATATATATATATATATATAGAGAGAGAGAGAGAGAGAGAGAGAGAGAGAGAGAGAGAGAGAGAAAGATTAGAAATACCAGGGTCTCTAGCCACTGCAAATGAACTCCAGATGCATGCGCCACCTTGCACATCGGGCTTATGAGGGTCCTGGGGAGTGAAACCTGAGTCGTTAGGCTCCAACTCCTAAGCACTCTGTCCAGCCCGTGTTAGGGATGTTAACGGTTTTGCTTGTTTCTGCAGGCTGGGGCGGAAGCCGGGGTCTTGCACGAACCCAGCGAGAGCTCTGGCCCTGAGAGCAGCGCTGGCCATGCTGGGGCGCCGAGTCACCTGAAGACTCAGAGTGTGAGAGCGGGGCGCAGGGGCCACACACGCGCGTGCCGTTCTATGCACGGAGCGTGAACACTCTCAGATACCGGGATCCGCCAAGAAGCTGGAAGGACCCCTCCATGGATTCTGAGCGTCGGTTGCATACACACACACTGCAGTTGGATAGTCGATTGTAGATAGCTTCCAATGGCTGCAAGGGAAAATCAGTATTTCCACAGGTCCTTCTTAATTCCTATATATGTTCACGATGAGCTGGAATCGCTTCTTCTTCACACAGCCAGAGAAGGGCATGATGGGAGCAAAGCTTGTCACTTTGACAATGGTTTCCGTGCCTGCGTTACCAATATCATCTTTAATACGTGGTTTGCTTCCAGGGATCTGTTAAAACAACTAATTCCCTCTTTAAAGGTTATTTTAGCTAAGACTTGATAAGGTCATCTATAAATCTACTTAGGCTGTAACAAGTTAAATGTGGTCATTTGTAATAGCAAAACACGGATGAGGTCACCCTTGTCAAACCCTCTATGTCAAGGAACTTGTAGCCTTCCTTAGGTGACGAAAAACATTCTGAGTGCAGATCATGGTGACTCTGCCATTGCTACTTAAACTGTTGGGCGTAAGAAAAGTTCCATCTCCTAACTTGCACAAATATTATGTTTACATGTTACATAGGTCCAACTAGAAGCCGGGTGGGATTCCTCTCATGTAACTTACTGTATGTTGTGTGTGGAGTGCTCAGAAGTACAAGCCTGTATGTTGTGAAGAAAATGGGACTGGGAAGAAGGTGTTAATAGGATTTCAGGAGGAATCTAGCATGAGCCCAAGATTACAGGGAGGTCTTGAGTGTGCATGGGGACCACAGTGTCCTTGCAATGAAAGGATATTCGTGAGGTTCTATTTCAGTGTCTAGAATTCACCAGAAAACCTCCCCCAAGGAAAGCATGGCCACCCAGGCATTCTTTAGCCCAAGCTGCTCCTGTCATTCAAGAGAAAAGGGCAGGCGGGAGCCATTAACAGCTATCTGCAGCAGGTAGGGGGCAGATGTTGCGGTTTAATCATTTTCTCTGACCCCAAGCATTCTATCCCAGAGGCAGGCTCCTTAATATTCAGGAAGTAAACAGAAGCCACCAATCAATCTCAAGGAACTCCGGAAGTACACAAGGTTCACAAGACCCCTCTCCAAGGAGTGCTTGTATGTAGCCAGTTACATACGTCATATAAGGACAGTGGTCTGTCTTTCCTGTTCGAGAAGCATTAACAATGCCTGCGTTGCCACACCTCCTGGGGTCTGCGTCATCTATACTCCTGTAAGTGACTCTGATAGACCCACTGTTTTACCAAGCCAGGCTTTGGTGGCATCATTATGGCCCTCTCTGGGGTGAGTGGGTGTTTATACACATCTCCCTAGAAGAAATCATGCAAGTGCATAAGACAGCTTAGAGAATCTGGACAGGACACAGTAAACATATTTGTCAGTGTAATGAGTAGAAACCAAGTGGTTTGCTCTAGGAGCCATGTGATATCCTTGACCTAATTTGGGGGCTCTTTCACCATGGAGCTGAGGATGTTGACATTGCTGGTCAAATAACACTTTGCTGTTGGAGGCTGTCCTGGCTACTGTGGGGTCTCCCACAGCTTCCCTGGTCTCTACCCGTGAGTAACCTCATCTACGTCTGTAACATGAAGAATAGCTACAACCAACATGGGGAGAAGAAATGTCTGTCAACACAGAGGAGGTTTCCCATGTGGCTATGCCACCAAGTGCAGAAAGTAGCAGATAGAAGGCCCTGCTTTGGCTGTCCCTCCTCAACTACTTATTTTCTCATCGCTGTGGTCAAAGGTATTCTGTAAGCAAGTTAGGGATGAAGGATTTCCTTTGGCTCATGGTTTGAGGGGATGGAAGCCCATCGTGGCAGGGAAGGCAGGGTGGCAGTACCAGCTTGCCTGTGGTGATACAAGCACGAGGCTGTTGGTTCACATCTCAGAAGACCAGGGAGTATAGATTTGGCAGGATATGGGGGTGGACTAGACACTGTGAGGCCTGGCTCCTAGCAAAACACTTCCTTCAGTGATGCCCCACCTTTCAAAGGTTCTACCAACCATCCAAAATACTGCCACCATCTAGGGACCACGTATTTAAATGAGTCTGTATGGGCGTATTTCACATTCAAACCATGACACACCCAACTTGTTTTAAGGACCATTTCTTTCACTCGATATTCTAGATTCTGAAGAGAGGTTTCTGTGTGGGCTCTTCCTGTCCTCAGCTTGGATGAGCTGACTTCCAGAGAAGAGAGTGAGACTGGGAATAAGATAAGGTTACTGCCCATGAGACTAAAGAGGTAGTTCCCAAGGGTGCTGCCCCATGGGGCTCAGGTACCAGCTCTCAGGGTTTTGAAGAAGAGAAGACAGAGCTCTGGAGAGAACGTTTCCACCCATGAAAGGGTGCTGTGTTCACTGGCTCACTGTAACTCCTTCATGTCTCTTAAAAGCCTTTTGCATCCCTGATCTCTTCCCCATAGATGAAGACTTAAGATGTGAAAATATCTTCTATTTTCCTCAAGGAGAACCTTGAACAAATCTATTTTTTTTCCTCTAATTTCTATCTCCTTGGCTCTTGCTAAAGCAGCAGCCATCTGAAACTTACATTGCAGTGGCAGAGGACGTGTGTAGCCTAGTTTCGTATCCACTTGCTCCTGCCTGGATTTCATGTTATAAACGCATCAGGAAATATTATATGTGTGGGTGGGAAATACATTGCCCACAGAACACCCTCACGCCTGGTGCCTTACTTTCTGATTCCATGTGAACAATTCCAAAGCTCAGCAAGTGTAGGAATCTAATAGGCAAATGTAGTCAGGGGGATTTGCCTTATTTTTCTTCAAGATTCCATTGTTCCATATATACGTGCACTTTTGTGGATTTTCTTCTCTTTAGCTGTATTAGTTATAGGTGACCTAGTTGCTATGAACATGGACTTGAACCAGAAGCACTTAAGGAAGGACAGGGTCTTAGAGGTTCCATCACTGCAAATAGGACCAGTAGCTTGGGATCAAGTATTCGGACAAATTAGCTTGTGGAGGACATTTCAACATTCAAACCAGACCAGCAGGTTATGTTCCAATGAGGGAAGTCTTGACTGCTCAGGACACAGCTGCTGCTTCCAAAGTGAGTTGAAGAACAACTCCATAATGAGCTGAAAAACATGTGGGCATTAAACTCTGGTTCTCACGTTAATGCTTCATCACTAAGGTGCACTGTATCCATGTTGATTTAAAAAAAAAATTGCATTGAAAATCATGATTTACTGTTTTCTTGTAAAGTATCTGTGTTGGAGAAAGGTCTTAGCAGTTAAATGATCTTGCTTGCAAACTCTGACTTTCTGTGTTGGATTCCCAGGTGCCAATGTAAAGTCCGATGCAGAAAGTGGTGGCAGGTATCTGGAGTTGGTTTACAGTGTCAAGAAGTCCTGGAGTGCCCGTTCTCATTCCTTCCCTCTCTTTCTCTGAAAATAAATAAATAAAATATGCTTTGAAAGTACCTTTTGCCCACAGATTGGTCTAACTGGAGCACTGAAATTCAGAAATTACTTGTCCTCTGTGTCACCTAAGTGGAGTTACAGCCGGGGGTGTGCTGCGTACCTGTACTGCCAGGCCTGGAGCACTGTGACTATGGCCAGATCTCATGATGTGCGCCTGTAACCCTAGCACTAAGTCATAACATGGGGTCCCATGCTGTATCGCTGTAATCCCAACACTGCGACACTATAGTCATAGGCAGGCGTCATGTTGCTCACTGACCATCTTAGCACTGAGGCTATTGCCTGGGATCATGTTGTGTTCTTGCTATTTAGCATTGAGGATGTCAAGACATAAGAATCACAAGTTCAAGACCAGCCTTGACAACATAAGAACTTATTTCAAACAAAACAAAAAAACCTAGATTGTGCTAGAGTTCAGATATCTCTGTCATCCACATTGATAAAAATTAAACTGTGTTTCCCCAGGCTCCTACCCTCACTTGAGATATGACCAGTTGCTACATATCAGCCCAAACCAACCCTTTCACTCTGTCTGCTTAGCTGGATGCAATTTCTTTCTTACACAATTTCCAATAAATAGAAAAGAAATCATGAATTTTGTCCCATTGTTTCGGCAGTTTGAAAGACTTCAGAATTTAAAGTATTGCTGGGGCATACTAGGTTTTATGAGCTGATAGCAATTTGTTCCTAGGATTCCTCACTTCGATTGTTTTCATTTTATAGCACAGAAGAAGCCGGCAGCCTTTGAATAATAGATTCATCAACTAAGGTGTTTGGTAGAAAGGTAAGCCATTGGCAGAGATGCCAAAATAAGCAATTTAAATCTGATGCCTTCCTGATTGGCAGAGACATTTCTCCTGAAAATATAGAAGGGTCAGTTAAATCTATGAAAATCAGAAATGTCATTCTCTCTTGCTCTTATTTTGCTTGACAAAGCTCTGCTTCTCTGAAGAATCACACCTGAAACAAAATCCATCTTCTTGGCAGGGCCATTATCCTTCTTGATGAGGTATGAGCAGATTAGAGTGGGCCGGAGTATGATATTGCTGGTGGTGTTAGACTGAGGGAAAGGCAAAATGAAAATGAATTCACATCAAGCTAACAAGATGTGGCATGGGAAATGAGGAGGATCAATGGGTAGCAGCCTTGTTTTTCATAGGTGGAGATCATACATTGCCAGAGGATGCCTTGTGTTCAGGAGGAAAGTGAATTTGCCATATGCCTACACATATCTGGGGCCTGACTGTATCCATTTTTGGAAGGAGGTAGTGCCGGAAATACCAAGGCTGATGACTTCCCAGGGTTCCAAAGGCTCTAGAAGGTGGTTTCTCAAAGGAAACCTATTCCATATTTTTGATTCTCTCACCATGATGATAAAAATAATGTGGAGTGGTCTTTATGCTGAATTGTGAATAGCTGTTGAAACTATTTCTTGATATTGGTTTCTAGCCATACCTTGACTGAAAATAAGATTTTGATCCTAATGGGTAGGAACATGAGTAGATTTCAGTAGAGCTGTTACTTCCGGATCCCTGTCTCCCAGCCCGCAGCTTCTCACATGCCATTTCCTTTGGGCCGGTTATTCTTAATACTTACTCTCCAGGTCCTTATCATTGCTTGATCCTTGTGTCTAGCCCAAGGAGTTCAAAATGAAGACAAAGTGGAATAAGGTTTGTCTGCACATTCCACTCCCGCAGTGAAGAGTAATGATGTCCACGGGGTCACCCCTGCCCCTGTGGGGCTCTGATGTGCTTATCAAACACATTATGTGGCATATATTGATAAGTACTAGCGATTCTCTGATCAACATGCAGAGCCAGGTCTTGTCTTTGTAGAGCTTAAGGGCTAGAAACAAGTCAGAGATTGAGCAAATAACACTTGAAGTAACTATTTACCACTCATTTCAAAACAGGCATCATGGCTGCAAATTCCGTCTTAACAAAACATCTCAGGATCTTCTACTTCCCCACCCCAAATTATTTTTTTTCTTCTATTTTCCGTGGAGGAAGCCTCATTTCAGCATGGCTTTTGTGACCTCCCAGCTGTGGGGCTCTTTCCTCACAGGGATGCCAGTGATTAAGGATGACAATAAAGACACCCCACTGGGGAGATGGAGGCAGAGTGGCAAACAGGAGTGCGAGTGGAACTGAAGCCAAGAGAGAACAGTATGTCAGGAGACGGGATGTCTGCAGGGTCGTTTTCTTGGGCTGTTCTTCAGTTGAATTCCCGATACTTTCAAGATGTGTGGACGTAAAATCAGTAGCAATCACATTGATTCCTTAAACTATAGCCAATCAAAGGAAGGAAGGAGTTCCCAGCAAAAGGGTTTACCATGGTCTTGAGGCTGTCCTTGGAACTTTAGGAGAGTGAGTGTGACATTCCTTCCTGCCAATTCCAGAGAGTCCCCCAGCAGCCACGTGAGCATCCTTACAGAAAAGCAACATGCAACCTGAACCTTGCTTCCTGCTGGGCTCCCCCTCTGTGATTTTCTGACAGTCAACTTGGTGGCACAAGGAAGTCGAAGTTTCTGGAATGGTGGTATTTGCACCTACCCTTTTCGAAAGTCTATTGGCAACCTAACATTAGCTTCTCTTATATTGGCGTAATTCTGGAATCATTTTTCTCCTTTAATGCTACCATATAAATCATTCTTAATGCCCCATTAAAATAAATGAACATGTGTTAATGATACCAACTTGTGCTTCTTGCCTGGATGGCAATTGAGGCTGGGAGTATGGAGCTATTTTCTGTCCAATAGAACGTGCCCACAGAGACTAGCTGGCGCAGTGTCACGGACAAGCTAATCAAGCCCAGCTCTAGCCGGCATCTGAATCCATCATCTCATCTGTGACTCCCTCCAGCAGCTCCTGGCCCCTGCAATCAACTTGGTGATTGCTTCACCGGGAAAGGTCTTGTTGGCATGGCACAGTTAAGGGCTGGCTCAAACAAAAAAAGCCAGGTGAGCATCAGGAAAAAAAAAAAAAAAAAGCTGTGGATAAGAAATTAAACCCACAACATATTGGCTATGAATTAATCCAGAGTGGGTGCAGCCGTGGGACTCACGTCACCAGCTGAGATTTTCAGAGGAGGAAATGGAGGTGGCATGTTGTTTTATCCAAGTCGAATGGCCACTCATTCTGCATTACATGTGGAACTCAAAGTCAATTGGGCTTAAAGGGCTTTGAGCCCATTGTGCTCCAGTCTGTGTTCATCTTTGGGAGGGGGTCTTCCGTGAGAACGTGGCCGACGCTGCAGTGTGCCAGGGCTTGCTGGGCAGCACCAGTGCCCCCAGGTTGGAAATCCCAAAACCTCATGAGTATGCCTCTCAGCTATTTGTGATTGTTCATTCATATGCTATGCTCGTGCAGACTGATGATGGAAATCATTATTACAAGACCATCGTAGCGCACAAGAGCCCCAGGAGTTCCTCCAGCCCTGGTGACATTCTTGTCTCTCCCCTTGCCCATCGATGCAGGATTGACTCGGCAGTTAGCATTTCCATTTCAGGAGAATTTCTCTCTGCCTCCCTTGCCTAACAGAACAATGCTATTCCTCTTAAGTAAGAGTAAGTGAAATGCTGTTTGCATTTGACTGTACCTTTTCCAGCTTTTCCTTTTATTCTAAAGGAATCTAGTCAGGTGTTGGGCATCATTCAGTTTGCTAAACACGATGCATACCCAAAGAACTGAAGTCCAAGGGGGACAGCAGGTGCTCACATTTCTTATGAAGAAGCTGGGGCACGATTACATGTCTCAGCCATGGGTAAAGTTTCATGATGGGATTTCCTGACCCCTCCCCCAACCCTATTCTCATTTGCCACAGTTGGAATTCCTTGTGGGTGTCTTCTCCCAACTGAAAATAACGCCACGCAGATGAGCATCACATCAGTTTGTGAGCTGCAGAGCTTTTAGCAAAGTGCCGGGTCCAGAACACTGAGGCACATATCCCACTGTGTGACATTGAGTCAGCATTGTTACAGTACACTGGGTTACCAACTGGAGGCGCACTTTATGTAAGGCATGATATTGACATTAAGTTTTAAAAAGATATAGTATTGTAGGGGCTGGTGTGATGACAAAGTAAAAGTGTTTGCTGCACTAACATAAGAGCCTACATTTGGATCCTCAGAACCCATTTTAAAAAACCCTCTTATCCCAGCACAGAAAATCCCTGGGACCACTGATTAGCATGTCTATCCAAACTGGTGACCTCCAGGTTCAGTGAGACATGATGTCTCAAAGAATAAGGTGGAGAGAGACTGAGAAAGATACTTAATACTCACCTCTGGCCTCCACATACGTGTATCAGCACACACATGTGCATCCATGTATATATGACCATGCATAAATAGACATATACATATGTAAAAGAGACATTATAAGCCATGTGTATATGTGTATCAGCACACACATGTGCATCCATGTATATATGACCATGCATAAATAGACATATCCATATGTTAAAGAGACATTATAAACCACTTTATGGTAATATACGCTATAGTATTAAATCATGAGAGTAGATACTTTAGTCACTTTTTGCTGTGAGAAAATACCTACTGGGAGCAAATTAAAGGAAGAAGAATTTCTTTTCTGTGGTTTAAGAATGTATGGCTCACTATGGCAGGAAGGCACGGCAGGTAATGGGGAGCCAGATTCCGCAGTGTGACGGATCAGGAGGCAGAGAGATGGGGTTCATTGCTCTGTTATCTAGTCTGGACCCATGTGATAGTGCCACCCATATTCAAGGTGGGTCTTCTCTCTGTACTGGATATTTATTTATTTATTTATTAGAGAGAGATAGAAAGATAAAGAGAAAGGTATAGAAAGAATGAGCACATCAGGGCCTCTAGCCACAGAAAATAAACTCATGATGCATGTGCCACCTTATGCATCTGACTTGACATGGGTACTGGGGAATCAAACTTGGGTCTTTAGGCTTTGTAGGCAAGCACCTTAACCACTGAGCAATCTTTCCAGCCCTGGGTCTTCCCTCTATACTGGACCTCCAGCCAGATCTAGTCAAGACAAAGTAGATTAACAGTCTTCACAGCCCATCCAGGAACTGTGAGCTATTGATGAACCAGTGTCTTTCTGTTAGTTTTGTTTAGGGACAACATGGGCAATGGGAGGTTGCATGCCCAGGACATAATGCTGGGAAGGACCAGGATGTTCTGAAGGAATATCTGAAATATGCAAAGGACCCAGCCACTCTGTTGGTGCAATGAGAGTAGCCAGGGTAGAGGGAGGCGTCTGAACAAGTATTGGGGACCAAAAAGAGGCTTTCAACGGATTTATGCACAAATTGATTAGGAACCTGCTCAGGGACATGTTAACCATAGCAAGTGGGTGATATCTGTAATGATTTGTAAAGTTTAGTACATTTTGTCTGGTTCCATTTCATTTTGTAACCACCACTGTGCATGTTTGCTTAAGGAAGATTTTATTTGTCCATTAAGACAATGATTCGAGCATATCAGGGTGATTCTTGCATATGGAACAGAAAAGGTCTGAGGTGGGTGCATCAATTATATGGGATCACCAAGGTCTGATGCTCCTGTCATTCTCTGCCTGCTGGGTCCAAGCTTGCACCGTTAGATAGAAAAGATGGTTGCAAAGGCTCTAGCATCTCGTCTGTCTCCCAAACAGTGGTGCAGAGTGGGAGAGGTATCTATACATGTCCCTTTCATGGTCATTAATCTTCATTGTCAACATGGTGGGATTTAGAGTAACCATGGAAACACAGCTCTGGGTGCATCCCTCAGGACATTCCCAGAGGGTTTAACTAAGGTAAGAAGATCCAACCTGTGTGTAGGTGGCACCATCACATTGGCTGGGGTCCTGGACTAAGCAGAAAAGAGAAAGTGAGCTGAGCACCAGCATTCATCTCTCTCTGCTTTCTGACTCCAGACGCCATGTGACCAACTGCCACATGCTCCTGCCACCGGGCTTCCATATCCTATAAACCTATAAGACAAAATAAACTCTTCCTCCCTCATGTTTCTAATTTTGAAATATTTTTATTTACTTATTTATGAGAGAGAGAGAGAGAGAGAGAGAGAGAGAGAGAGAATGGGGGGGGAGAGAATGGGCATGTCAGGGCCTCCAGCCACAGCAAATGAACTCTAGACGCATGTGCCTCCTTGTGCATCTATCTGGCTTATGTGAGTCCTGGAGAGTTGAACCCAGATCCTTTGGCTTAGCAGGCAAATGCCTTTGCCACTAAGCAATCTATCCAGCCCTTTGCTATTTTTCAGGTATCTTGTCACAGCGACAAGAAAATAAATTTGGTCTCATTTTGAAGAAGTTTTACCCACGGATTTCCAAACAATTAGTAAGTGCCAAGGATCCTCGGAAGAGTGACCAGCTAGAGTTGGCTACAGTGCTTCGCAGAAGAAAACCAGTATTCTGTGATGGAGAATACTTCCTGGGAAGAGTGGTTCCAGCCATTTACGCTGGTGCTGAGTGGACAGGGTAAGATAAGAGCATGCAAACACAAAAGGGGATCTGGGAGGATTGAGGCAACTGTACCTACCATCTCCAGTAGATAAGAGGGTGGAAAGGAAGCACTGAGGAGCAGGAGGCAGAGGTTCTCATGGTTCATTCTGCTCTTCAAGCCAAGCTGGGATTCCTCCTAGTTTAGTAACTTCCTGCTTTCTCCCATCTCCTTCAACTTCCCCTTAGTGAATCTGCCATTACTTACTCCTTTCTGGGTCCATGGTTCTTAATTCATTGCTAAAATGGACAAGAAGTTGATGATTGAGAGTCACAAACCAAAGGAATCCTAAGCCAGAGCCCAGTCGCTCCCCCACATCATTATGGAGGTCTAATCCCACAAAAGCACGTACTCATTTTGAGAAAAGGTTGCTGAAGCTTGACAATTAGGCCTGTGATCTACAGGAATCCACCTGCCTTCTCCTCCACAGAGGTGGGCTAGGATTTTTTTACAGACTTGCAAGGCTTCCCCTATCCCCATCCCCAGGGTGATTTTGAGGTCTGAATAATAAAAAAAGCCTTAATCTGTGACTATTTTCATCATCCTCAAACATGCAATTGAAGGATGTCCTGATGTTTAATAAATTTATTTCTTATTTTCTGGTGTTACCACATGGGAGAAAAGATGCAGAATATTTCTGAACACGGTAAGGGGAGCATGAGACTTGTTTACTTTATTTGTAAACAGCACGTCTTCGTGAAAGAAGCTCAGAGACAGTCAAGTAATTTGTGGATCTAAGGGCTTCCTCTGTGAGCAGGCTCTCAGGGGAGAGCAAAGGAAGTCTTTATAATCCCCTTTTCAAAGCCTGAGATTCATACCATGCTGGTCTGTATGAATTTGACAGCTTCCCAGTATAGATAAACCCTGTAATTGCTTCAATAACAGACTTACCAGCCTACAAAAGGGAAACTGTGTATGTTTGTAGGGAGTGGAAATAATGCTATGCAAATTTTGGGAGAGGGGGCCATTTTGGCAACTTTCAATCTATTTGACTAAATGTAATATAAAATTTCTTTGTGTCAAAACGAGACCAGGAAAGACTAAACAATATTGTCATGAAGCAGAGAAAGACAGGTTACATCAAGTTCTGCATCTAGATAGATTGACAGGATTTGAAATTGGAATTCAAATATTTAGAAGTGATGCAGCACGATCTTTCAGACTGGGATGCCTCCGAAGGACTTTTCAATATTGTGAACTGAAATATTAGCCAAGAAATTAATGCACATGCAATATTCCATAATTTGTTTTCAGCACAACATTTGTCAATCTTTTACCTGGGATCCTACAAGGCCAAATAAATTCTAGAGAATGAAGATTGCTCACAAGGTCCTCACAGGTGTATGTTAATTTAATCCAGGTAATTTCTGCTGTGCCCTAGATAGTTTTTATTGTGGAAAAAAAAAATGACCAGATGAGCTGAGCATGCAGGAGACTGATTTGAGCACCAGCTCCATGGCAATTAAGCTTCGTGAGTCTGGAAAGTCAAAAGTAACTCTTTGACCTTTGTCTTCTGGTTTTCTTTTGGTAAAACTTGAAGTAAATTTTTGTTTTTTAAGTATTTATTTATTTGCTTGTGAGGAAATAAAGAGCAAGAGAGAAAAATAATGGGGGAACGAGGACAACCCGGGCCGCTTGCCATTGTAAGAGAATTGCAGGTACATGTATAACTTTGTGCGTCTGGCTCCACGTGAGTGCTGGGGCATTGAACCCACACCAGCACCTTTAACCACTGATGCATTTCTCTGGCCATGAAAAATGAGAGCACTCAGCTTAGCATGGATGTGTTGACCACAGCTGCAACATTGACTTATTGATGGTATCGACGAAGAGCACAGGGGTGGAGTGGAGAGATAAATAACCAGTGTCCTTTGTACCTCCTATGTCACTTAATAAATTGGACTGTCTCTTAGTTGATCAGGTAGAATGAAAAGTATGAAGGTAGCATCTTTTCTTATTTGCTTCAGCATGGGGATGAAACCCAGATACCCTTGCACACTAAGGAAGCCCCTCCAGCACTGAGCTTCACCTAGCGGGACCTAGCATCATGATAAGTGAATTTGTCCTCCGGGTTCACCAATGACAGAAATGTGCATATGTAAATATAGCCATGCATGCATGAATGTTTATATGTGTAGAATGTATACATGTACATATATCTTACAAACAAATACATACATAAAGATTGGTGAGTCACTGAGTCATGAATTTACACAGATACATACACACATACAACATGTATTTTTTTCTCTCTATATGATATGACCTTGTGATAATTTTTAAACACTGAATCCATTGCCAACTGATTTTCTAAGCATATGCAGATGTCTGGCTTGATTGAAAATGCCAGGCCTTCCTGAATGGCCTTGGCAGCCACAGCTCATCCTCTACCACTCAGGTGGAGAGAAGCATCTCCACTTCACCGTGGTTCAGCACTGCCTTCCAGACCCTTGAAGTTACTCAGTTTCTTTCTCTGACACAGAATACAATTTGATACAGGCGCGGTGTGGTTAGTTAGTGCTTTTTAAACTAGTGTTGTGCTGAAGAGATGGCTTAGTGGTTAAATCACTTGCCTGTGAGGCTTAAGGACCCATGTTTGACTCTTCAGGTCCCACATAAGCCAGAAGCACAAGGTGGTGCAAGAGTCTGGATTTCTATTGCAGTGGCTGGAGGACCCGGTGCGCCAGTTCTCCCTCCCTCTCTCTCATAAAAAAAGCCAAAAAAAAATAATAACTTGTCTTATTGAAATATCTGTGACTATCACAGGATGGATCATTGAAGCCTAAGTGGCTTAGTGAAATCAGCCATTTCACTCTAAAAGGTTGTTTCTGTTCCCTTTTTGTGGTATGAAAAATAATTTGAACTGACCAAAACAGGTTATTCATTGTTGAAAGACTACTTGCTTTGTAGCCTTTCAGTGCCTCATTATGAGAAGTAAGTTAGCTAAACTTTTTTTTTTTTGAAATTAGCATGGGATTTGCCTAGAGACATGCCTGCACTGCTGTGTCCTTCCCTTTGTTGGGACAAAAGGTAGAACCTTCTGAAGCTAACACGATTATGGCATTTTAAATTATGACCTTGCCCAACTGAGCCTTGCTTTTAAAGTCTTGACTTGAAGTTGCTCCGGCAGCGTCTCTTCCCATGCAGTGATTTAATATTTATGTGGAGTGGGGTTTTATATAGTCAAAAGCATAATCTGGGGAGTTCAGTGCATAAGTAGTGATGCATAATCCATTTCCAACTGAATGTCAGCGTGTTCTAAGCCAAAACTGTTGCCTGTTCAGTTCATTTAAAGCACAGCAACTTAGCTGGAGTTGGCCACATGGGAATAGTTGGTGTTGTCTGGGGATGTGCTTGATTGGCAAGAACGAAAGGTGATAGATACAGATCCAGACATCCAGTTGGCAGAAGGATGCTGTTATGCTAATGTGCACAGAACAGCCCCCACAAGGAGGAATTTACCAGCATGCAACGCTCAGTTCTGAGGCCATGGTACCCCTATTTATAGAATGTATACTTCATACACATTTTCTTTTACTTGGTGCATCATATATTTATTATAAACTTTGAAATATCTTACTCATTTTTGTTTAATTAGTATACACAATAATGGGTTCCATTATTACATTTTAATACATACATATCAGTATGATTTAGGTTCTGGAATTTAAGGAGAAGTTTAGACGGACGTATCTATGGTAAGTTTGCATTTTCTGTGAAACGTAATGATGGTCCACAGGATGTTTCCTTCACACACACACTTCTTTAAATAAGGCATTTATACTGTGACAATTTAGCCAACCTTGAACTATGTTTCTCAAAACGAAAGGCTAGGTTGGGCCATTTGATACATCATGGAAGTTAGAAGTGGACATGAACCAACCACTTCCTTTACAGGCTGAGAATGCTCCAGGCATTATGTGGTTCAACTGTGTAACAGCCTGTGTGGAGTTCACCGGCTGGGCCTGGGGGTATGGTCTGCAGCTGTGCCTTGTCCCGAAGCCCCTTTCAGTTACGCTGTCTTCTGCATAGGGACATGTTAGGGAATGAAGAGTAGAATCTATCTTTATTGTTCTTGTTGGTAAAGGTGATAATGGGATTGTTGGATGATAAGTGTTGGGGCAGTTTAAGGCCTTGAGGAAGCTCCAGACTGCTCCTCAGAGTGGCTGCACATGATGCGGTTCTCATAGCAACACGGCAGTCACACAGTTCTCACCTCCCCACCAGCACTGGCTTCTGTGTTTGTTATTATTACTGTTATTAATTATCCCTGCCATTCCAGTGGTAATGAAGTGCTATCCCACTGCAATTTTGTCTTATATCTAGCTGAGAGCTGAAGATGTTAAACAGTTATTTTGTGTGTGTGTGCGTGCTCATGGACCATTTATATATCTTCTGTGACAATCTCTGTATTCAGATACTCTACTATTGAACTGGATCATTCATGATTGTGTTGAATAACTTTTTGAGCAGTCTATATGTAACTGTCTCATCTGCAGATGACTTACAAAATTTTGCTCCCATTCAATGCACCGTCCTGTCACAGCATGGTTAATTCTGAGGATGTGTTTTCTCAACCTCTACTTTGCTACTGGGCTGTTGGGATATGTGATAGCCTGACTGGAAAATGTCTCCCATAGCCTCATGTGTTTTGAAAACTTGGCACCCAGCTGGTGGAAATTTGTGAGATTTGTGTGGGCTTGGGAGGTGGCACCTTGCTGGAGATGATGTGTCACTGGGCCCAACCTTGAGGCTTATCAGACCAGTGTGTGGGTGTTCAGAACTAACTCACTCTTGCTGCCTCCTCCTGCCAACATGTGACAATGTGAGCCAGTTTCCTCCTTGTGCCATGCTTCCTCTGTCATGAGGAAATTTCCTCTCGAAACCAGGTTGCTCTCACAACTCTTAACCCACAACCCCATGGTAAACACCAGCAATCCCACTGAGGAGGACCCTTGGTACAATGGGAGAAGGGATGAGAAAAATGGAAGTATCAATACATAATATACCCATATAAAGTTTCTACTTAATAATAATAAAAAAAACTGTAAATCAGAATAGACTATTTCCTTACATCAGTAGCTTCTGTTCAGGTGCTTTGTCCCAGCACTGAGAAGGTAACTACAACAGTGCTGTCCCCGAGAAATCATTGTCTCATCTAAGATTGTGAAGATCAACATTCATGTTTTCAGAGAAGAGTCTTACAGTCTTAATATTACATTTAGATATTTTATACATCTTAAGTTAGTTTTTGCATGTACAAGGACGTAAGAGTACAATTTTAATTTTTCTGTTCAGATATTCAGTTGTCTCAGAACCATTTATTGAAAAAAAAAAAAAAAACTTCTCTTTATTTTTCCCTTGAATTGTCTTGGCAGCCTTGATGAAAATCAAATAAATTAACATTTGAGGTTGGATCTCTGGATTTTTAAAATTCTGTTCTATTATTCAGCATGTCTACTCTTAGACTTGTCTTGATTATTGTGGCTTTGTAGTAACTTCTGAAATTTTCAATTGTGAATTATGAAGTTTTTCTTTTTAAAGTTACTTCAAGCTATCTGTCTCCTTTCAATTTTCCAGAGGAATTTTAACATGAGCTTGGCAATACCTGGGGAAATGCGTGCTAAGCATCTAGATTTAGAGTGAGTTGTAATGCAGCATAACTGCTACACAATTAATCTAGGTCTGCTCGGTACAATCTTGAGAGGATTAGAGAAACATGTGAGTGGATATATTCCATAAGATAGAGACCAAGCCACAGGGCAATGTAAGTCATATCCAAGGATATGGCTCTTGCTTTCTGCTTCCTATACATACTTGTCTCCTTTATTAAAAATAGTAAAATATTAAATATGTATATATATTATTTATTTATTTGAAAGAGAGAGAGAGAGAATGGGCATACCAGGGCTTCTAGTAAATGAACTCCAGACGCATTCACCACCTTGTGCATCTGGCTTTTCGTGGACACTGGGGAATTGAGCCTAGATCCTCATGCTTTGCGAGCAAACACATTAACCACTGAGCATTCTCTCCAGCTCCTTCTTTTCTCTATTAAGGCTGTGCACACAGTGAATGCAGAGCCCAGATATACATGAGTTATGGGTCGTGTTTATTGCACGCTCAAATACTGGATTGGAGGGCTTAGCCAGCAATACATGAGAATACGCGGCATCATAGTATGAGTGTGAAGTTCCCCCCACATGTTTCTGTGTTTGAGCACTTGCTCCACAAGTGATGGTGCTATTTTGGGAGGCTGTGTAAGAAGGTAGGGACTTGATGGAAAAAGTGACTTGCTCGGGGGAGTTTCTTAGCATTTTAGCTTGGGTGCTGTTTGTGTGGGATCTCTGCCTTCTCTTTAGAAATTATTTTATTTATTTGTTTGTTTGAGAGAGGGAGAGAGAGAGGAAGAGGCAAAGAGAAAGAGCATGGGTATGCTAGGGCCTCCAGCCACTGCCATTCAACTCCAGATGCATGTGCCACTTTGTGCATCTGTCTTACGTGGGTCTTGGGCAATAGAACTGGGGTCCTTAGGCTTCAAAAGCAAATGCCTTAACCACTAAGCCATTCCCTCAGCCCAAGGGGGTTCTCTGCCTTCCGACTGTTGACAGTATGCAACCAAGTGCCTCACACTTCCACCTCCAGTAGTCACCTGCCACCATGCCTTCCCCACCATGAAGACAGGGTCTCCTCAAGCCATAAGCCAAAATCAATCCTTCCTCTCTTAAATTATTTTGTCAGTGTTTGGTCTCAGCAAGGAGAGAAGTAACTAAGACACTTGGTGATCCATTAAGAATATGTATAGACCAATAACAAACCAGGAAGTAACCTATCTACTCTCAAAGCTTCTATGTGCAGAGTATAGTAGAAAATATTTCTTAGTCTCCAAGGATATAAAATATTAAAAGTTGAAACTTTAGGGCCAGAAATAGAGAGGAAAAAAAAAAAAAAAACCTTAACTGATCCTGTGACCATGTCAGATGTGAAATTTAGGCCTGGTACACCATGTTTTTAAAACTTGGCTTCTGTTTCCATAAAAGGAGGAGTCTAGTGCAGGTGGAATATCTCTAATTTGAAAATATTGAGGCCACCAGTGTTACAGGTATTGGACTCCATCCGATTTTGGAATATTTCTATGGATCATGTCTCATTTAAAAATCTGAAATCTGAAGCTCAGAAAGTTTCAGATTTCAGAGTATCTCAGGTTTCACATCACGAGAGGAAACACAGTCAACCTGAACCTGCAGTTCGAGCTTGAGCCAGTCAGTGCCTGCAAACACATGGTGGCCAGGCCTATGGCACGGATGAACATGAGCTGACTGCATCAGTAATGTCAGCTCATGGACTCATGCAGGTAAACCTGTTTTGCAAAACACAGAGAAAGTCATCTGGTCTCATGGAATAATTCAATTTGAAGGTGACGTGTAAAACCAATACACACCCTTAGGGCTGGAGAGAGGGCTTACCAGTAAAAACACTTGCCTGTAAAGCCAAAGGACCCAGGTTCAGTTCCCAATGACCCACGCTAGCCAGATGCACAGGTGGTGCATGAGTCTGGAATTTCTTTGCAGCAGCTAGAGCCCTGGCATGCTCTCTCAAATACATAAATAAAAATAAAATATTAAAAATAAGCACCTTTAGACAGGGCTTTATTTAGAATATGCATTCTCTAAGAAAATTTCAAGAACATGAAACTTATCTGGGTTCGATCCCACCCATGTGGTACACTGAGAGTCACTTCCTGTCTTTTAGAACTCCTTATTTACATATTGAAGGAGGGAATATCCACTTCTCAAGGCCCTTCCTAGCCCTAAGATGTTCCAATTAAATCTATTTGTTATGTAGGCAGGGGCTAGAGAAAGCTTAAGTACCAAGGGGGGCTGCCTATTGAAAATCAGTCAGAAGTAAGATAAACTGTATTGGGAATTCTAATGGAAGTCAATTTGCTTTTGCACACACATTGATTTTACAAAATGAAGCATGCTATAATTTATTTAATGACTTGCCACACACCTCAGAGTAAATACTTAGCAAGTATCATCTTAACACAGGATGACAACTGGAGCAAAGGGAATGCTGACCAGATGGGTTTCTACGACGTGCTTGGTAACGGAGGGATGCGCTTTTCCGGAAGACAGGACAGAGGCGCAGAGAAGCAGGCCCTGCTGTCCCCGCTTCCTGACGTCTAACATCCCTGTGCTCTGTTTTTACTGGTAAAACGCTGTTGTTTTCTTGTAAGATGAGGCTCATCCCAGACAAATCAGAGAGGCTTGAAATGGCATCAAGGACCTGTAATTATTTTTTGTGACAAACCATAATGCATTAGTCAGGGTTCTTGGTTGAGAATTCTAGCTGTTTTTGGAAATAAAAACAGAACAGATCGTACACAATCACAGAGAGACAAATGCCTTCTCATGGTCTCACTCATCTGCAACTCCTAACCTGGGTCAGCTCAAGTTGCTGGCCTACCTGATAGGCAACTGGAAGCCTAGACAGCGGGGATGGAAGTGTTTGGGGAGAGGGGAAGGGAAGATTGGGGGAAAATAAACACTAAACTAAATCCAAAATGAACTGGTTCCATAGAACCCTTTCTCCATGAAGGTAGATTAAAAGGTTTAACTTTTTCAATAGGAGTATGGGGGGGGGAACACGTAGAGATAAGGGCCCCAGAGAGGGTGGTGTGAAGCCTCACTTTAAAAAGTTTTGTCTCTGGCCTGTGACTCCCAGTACCAACAAGCAGTGTTGCCCACTTTGAGTTCTTGATTGGGGAGAACTATGAGGTCCCCCAAAACAAGCATATGTCAAAGCACTTGATTACCTGCCTAAGGTAAAAGGTAAGGCAATGTTGCTAAAGACACAATATGCTGCTGATACAGAGCACAGAGAGACCTGACTGGAATCTAGAAGAGAGCAGTCCCCAGACAGTTTGCCCAGCTAGTGCTGGAAAGTGCTACATGAGCAACGGGGGGAAGATGTCTAAGAATCATGTGGGCATGTAGGGGTCTGAGGTGCTCGGAAGCAACCAGTCTGACACGATGTAAGCTCCAGCGCAATAGTGGCACACAGTCTTGGTGGGTAACCAGTGGCTTTCTGATTGGCTAGGAGACCCACTCAGTAGAAAGGAGCTCATAGCTGTAACTGGGAACCAGGTCAGAATCCTATGGAGACAAAAATTATTCTCTCCACTGTCAAGCTCTTACTAATCTTTGGCTAAAAGAGAGGCTATGTCCATGAAATTCTCCCTAAATCAAAAACACTTATTCAATTTAAACTAAGCTGACTTCACTCTCTGTTGGACAATCTATTTTTTCTTTTTCAGAAGGTAGGGAGACCCAAGGAGGTAAGACACCCATCATACTTCAGCCAAGGCCCAGGTGGAACCACAGAGGAATTGGGGAGATGAGCAAGAGTTCTGCTTCCCTTGTGAACCTGATAATCAACATCAGGGTGAAGGAGTCAGATGCTGAGGATACTCAACACCTACCAAAGCAGAAATCCAGAGACTATTGAGAGCTCATCACTGAGGTAGACACACCCTCCACAGCTCAGGGAATTTTGCAGAAGAGGGGGCAGAAAGGTTGTGAGAGCCACAGGTTGGAATGTCATACCTGGGTGGCATTGCTCCCAAGCCAATATCTGGCATTGTTCTCATACCCACATAACCCACAACCCCATGGAGAATACAAGCAAGCCCTCTGAGGAGGGGTGCCAATGGGATGGGGGCAGGGATGAAGGAAAAGATGGTACCAACACATGATGCATCCACACAAGTATGTCCATAATAAAAAATGAAT
Organism: Jaculus jaculus; assembly: GCF_020740685.1. Classification (NCBI taxonomy): domain Eukaryota; kingdom Metazoa; phylum Chordata; class Mammalia; order Rodentia; family Dipodidae; genus Jaculus; species Jaculus jaculus. The sequence continues at coordinate 7,785,858 of NC_059107.1, read as the reverse complement.
ACAGAAAGAAAGAAAATGCCAAAATTAATGATGCCTGAATATGTTTGCCAACTAAAAAGAAAATTACACCATATTTTCCTATGCCTCTGCTGAAATGAATTGCAATGAAAGACTTCAATGAATTTTAAGGATGGCAAATTTCAAATTTAATTGACGAACATTTTGCTTTTAAAATGGTATGTTTAAAAACATGACATATTTTCAAATAAGTATAACCCACAACCCCATAGGGAATATCAGTAAATCCCACTAAGGAGGGTCCTCAGTGCAAAGGGGACAGAAAGGAGAGGAAAGATGGTGACAACACATGATGTATCTGTACAAAGCATGTTCTTAATAAAAACAAATTCATTATTTTAGTGGCATTTAGAGGCATAGCATACATTTAAACACATCTGGAAGGAAGATACGATTGTTGTAAATCATGTTAGGAGGGCTTGCCCCCACAGTTCCCACACTGTGTGTTTGAGTTCTGCTTCCTCCCTGGACTGTTCTCTACAGAGTGTTTGCTTTGCTTGATTGTGCTGCCTCTCACTGAACTAACTCATGGGACCATCATCTTCCTAGGTCTGCCTCCATCCTTCTCTGAGGTTCAGCTATCTTTCTTCCAAGGGAGCAGACATTACATGATTGGAGAGTGTTTTCTATTAGAGAATTGCCTTCAGAGTTCGACTTCCTTTTTCTATTTGTAAGATTTCATTTCATTTTTGTGTTGTTTTTAAGTGATCTTTCTTATGCATTTGTATAAGACGTGAAATTGCTTACCCAAATGCTGTATACTGATGATGAGGAAAAAAAAATACTACTGAGCCCTAAATACAGGATCTTTCTACCATAACTTGCTACTTCCTGTTACAGGTATATGCATTCTATTTGAAGGGGTATTGGAAATATAAGGCATGAGATAAGACAGAGTAGTGGTCGGCTCATTAGAATCCTGGATAACATATTATGCAAAGGTAATCAAACCAATTGATTACCTCAGAGAAGATATGGGCAAATGGGGCAAGATAAAAGATAGTGGAAGATCCAGTGTTTCAAGGACACCCCATAGCAACATAATTATCTGGTAAAATTTTATAGAAAGACAGATTGTGGGTAGGCAGGCTGCTTCCTGTAGCCAAAGCTTTGTGAGCATGAAGATGGAATTCCTCAAGGGCTACTGAACAATCTGTTGGTAGAAGTAATTCAACAAGACCTGTGTGAGCATCTCCCCAGAATTCTGCAGAACAGCACTGCCCAAAATAGAATGCTGGCTACATATGTACTTTTAAGTTGTGTTGTAACTGTATTAAAACTAGGTGGAATTAGTTATCATAATGGACTTAGCCCTATATATTTGCATTATCTCTATCATCTATCTCTCCATGCAATCAATGTATAGTGTTTTAAGGAAGTGACACTTGTTGGCATCAGTCGCTCCTCACGTTTTGATAAGCATTTTACACTAAGGGACATTTATGTCTGGACCAAATGTATTCAGTGTTTAGGAACTATGTATGACTGTCACAGCAAGTTGTAGGACTGTAAAAGTGGTGTTATACTTGAAGCCTAAGGTCTTAGGAGGGCATTGTTCCTCTCTGAAGTCCCTTTGAAGCTCACTCCAAGAGTGTCTGTGTTTGCAGGAGGAAGGTCTGCAGTGATGTTGTCCACTTCCTGAGAAAACTTCAGGATTTCAAGCACCCAAAGAGAAAAAAAGAAGCATTTTCCTCAGCATTTTACTTATGGAGGATAAAGTAACTCATCTCTATGCAGGTCAACTTTGATACAGAATCAAAATTCATATTCACAAAGAATGAGGGTCCAACACTATGGGATATTTGACAGTTCTGAGTCTCCTGACCTCAAAGGTTCCAATTCATAGTAGTTTGAATATATGACCCCCCATATGCTCAGGGTCTCCAGCCACCTGGCCTGAAGGAGGTGTTACTGGGGATGGATCCTGGGGTCCAGCTCTGAAGTGTCACTGGGGAGGATCTGAATTCCAGCCAAAAGGTGTTTGGAGAGATGTGTGGTCTCCGTGAGGATCCTGCTTGCTGCTGGGTTTGTGTTTGTTGTTTTTGGTGTCTGCTGGTTGCTGATGGTTTTTTCTCTTTCCTTGTATTTATGAATGGCAGCTAGTTTCTTCTGCCATTACGGAACTTCCCCTGGATCTGTAAGCTTGAAAGAAATCCTGTCCTCTCATAAGCTGTGTCTGGTTTGGATGTTCATCCCAGCAATGTGGAGCTGTCTGAAACACAATTTCAGTTCTTGTCTATAGCCAAGCCTAAGGAGCAAATCCAGGTCTGGGATGACAGGACCTCTCGCTTGAGCTATGAACAGTGGTTAGATCAGAGGGTCTCTGGTGCTACAGCATCTTCTCTCAAGGCATGCAGCAAGGAGCTACTTTGGGAAAGAGGGAAAGTAGATCAGGTCCTGCATCGGGGGATGGAGGTACCAATTTTTACTTACTTCACACTGAATGAGCTGGGATGAAAACTTTAATTCCAGGGACCTTAGTTTATTTTCACACTGGTCATGTGATTACTATTCCAACCACAACCGAGAACATGATCATAGCAGTGAGCTGTTATGGTTAATTGCCAACCTTAGACTCATATTGCTTGGGTTCACTTCTCTCCTTGATTCACAGTAAGGCTTTGGGGGCGTCAGAGTGGACAGCTAGGAATCAGGTTCTGTGTAAGAGTCAACTGGAAATTCATATAAACCTCAGCCTTTATAAATTATTATTAAATATGTGCTATTTTCTTACTAATCCTGGGGTTGAAATAACATGTCTGATGCGACTTGTGCCTACTGCATTTGGGCTGTGGGAGCTTTAGTTCCCTCAATTTTTTTTTTTTTAAGTTTATAAAAACTAGTTTATTTTAAAGGCTCTCTAGAGGACTGCAACATTTGTCCTAAGGGTATTCCAAAGAAGGAAATCAATGTCTAACATATTATACTCCACATAAACTTGTTCCATACCCAGTACTATGCACGTTTGTAGAGTGGGGTAGTCAAGACATGAGTCAAAGTTTTAATTAAATATTACATAAATAGATTTGTCTGCAACGAGATGAAATTTTCATGTGAATACAATTTTATAGGTTACAAATATATACCAGCTTACAATTCAATCATCTAGTACAATATTTTAAAAAATCTAGCTCTATAATAGATTCTCCTTTTAAAAAAATCCTTAACATGTAACCTGAAAAGTCTATTTCTCAGGAGATACGAGCATACACCTAATAGTAAGGTCCAAAATGAGGAGGATTACTGTCTCCAGAAGAAGGTGGGGGGGAGGAGGGTAAATTAATTAGGGATGAGAGGCAGCATTGGGGGGGCCCAGCCCATGTTTACAGGCGGGGGCGGCGGGGCAGTGAGAAGCTGTGCATGTCAAACACTGGAGGAGGAAAGGGATAGTGCGGCAGGATGGGGTTGTCTTGTCTCTGGGGTGGAAATCCCAAAGTCTCCTGAGACATCACAGGATCTGAGTTACAGAACGGCTGAGGTGGAGGCCTGCTGTGGCTTGCTCGAGGGTATCTGGCCCTGGGAAAGCCTCTCGTGAATTCTCTGTTGCGGTATCCTTTCATGCTCTGAAGGAGAGCTATAAGCATTCCCATTCTGATGTACTTCAGCAGTCTTCACCTGTTTCATTACATTCAGATCTGAGTTTTTTCTGGCCCTGACTCTGAGATTTTTTCTTCTGTTTGGCTTCTTTTTCTTTTTCATCATCACTGAAATCCAAGGCTTCTGGTGGTGGTTCCTGATCATTCTTCCATGATGCATCTGATCCCCTATCCTGTTTAAGCTTTTCTGTGAATATATATTGAGTGAACTCTTTTGTTGCTGGAGCAAAATACATAGTTTCCTTTATTTTAATGCCTTTACTCTCAATGTGTTCTGAAGAATTAAACCGTAATACATAAAACGGATGCACAACAGGTCCAAATATCTCAAATATCTTTCCTGCCACTTGTCAATCACCTCTGAAAAGAACAATCTCCTCATTGACTGGAGGTAGGTTACTTGTAGACTCAATTATAACTAATTGTTCAATAATGCTTGAAACCATCCCAACAGGCTTTAACTCAACATCTTCAGGCAAAATGATAGTGAGTTCTTCAACAGAAGGCAGTTCATCAAGCAGCAATTCATCTTTTGTTTCAAGAGGAAAATTCTTATTTTCTTTTTCAACTTGTAAATCATCTTCTCCATCTGACAGCATGGGAGGAAGTGAGACACAGGAGGAAGAGGAAGACATTGAAGAAGATGATGAGGAAGAGGAGGAGCTTAACTGTCTAAGTCTGTCTCACTGGAGCCACAAGAGGAGGGAGCTGAGGACACGCCCCTCTTTCTTTCTTTTTAAGGAAGGCTCTCACTCCAGTCCAGGCTGACCTGGAATTCACTATGTAGTCTCTGGGTGGCCTTGAACTCATGGCTATCCTCACTCTGCCTCACAAGCGCTGGGATTAAAGGTGTACCGCCACGCCTGGCTCTCCTTGAATTTTTCTTAACTTTTTTTCGTTTATTTTTATTTATTTATTTGAGAGCAACAGACAAAGAGAGAAAGAGGCAGATAGAGAGAGAATGGGCACCCCAGGGCCTGTAGCCACTGCAAATGAACTCGACACGTGCTCCCCCTTGTGCATCTGGCTACTGTGGGACTTGGGGAATCGAGCCTCGAACTGGCATCCTTAGGCTTCATAGGCAAGCACCTAACAGCTAAGCCATCTCTCCAGCCCTCTCCTTCAATTTTTAAAAAGAGACAATCTTAACACTTATCTAGGAGGATGAGAAAAGTGATAGAGGTGAAAGATCGTTGTGAAATGCAAGGTGCCATAACGCATGTGTTTTTAAGAGCAAGCTGACATCTTTGGGATGGATGGACTTTCCTTGTGTTCACAGACTGCTGACTCCACAAAGACAAGCTCTTCCTCCATGGGCTCCACACTTTATCCCCAGTGCTAAGCTCAGTGGCTGGCACATAACCAGCACGCCCTGAATAAGCTTGCAGCATGATGACCCATTTGTTACTTGGCAGAAAAGGTAGAAATATATCCCAATACAAAAAAAAAAAAGAAAAATGCAACCAGGGTCTCTAGTTACTCTTTTCTTTGAGAACACAGCCGCACCATGGGAAGAGTTACCGAAATAGAAAAAGCAATCATTTGTGCACAGCACTTGGTGCATGATTGGAGACTTTGTTTCAGATAGCTGACACCTATTGAAACCCAGGTGGCATTACAGGCATCCTGTTTAGCTTTTTGCTTTTGGTTTCTTTTTTATTTCTTTATTTTTCTTTCTTTCTTTTCTCTTCTTTTAGTTGGAGCTATTTGCATGATAACAGATTCCTGTGATTTCCTGGAGTTCAAGTTTCTGCCTTGGGCCTCATATAAATCCAGATTTCTGGAATTATTATGAGGAAGATTAGGGGTGGCAGGGCTCCCGAAAATAAAGCTAAAAAAAAGGCCAAAGATGAGAAATGAGCTTGAGTTCATAGGGGAAGAGTCTGTAAGTGGGGAATCTCCTTCTAATCTCCCCCTTCTAAGCAGAATAATGCCTTGACCCAGGAATGAGGGGAAAAAAAAAAAAAAAGGTTATCTCCTTTCCTGGAAGCCTGGCAGTGCCTGGACTCTTAGTGTGAGAACTGAGACCTGGGCTGACCTGCTCAGCCCCAGAAAATTTCCATAAAAGATCCATAAGGGTCTCCAGGAGGGCTATCCCGTTTTCCAGAACTCTCCTAATTACAGCAGGAACTCTGCCATCTTTCCTTCTCTTAAACTTATTAATCTCCCTAATGAAACCTTTCTAAGTTTCACTCTCCACGTCCAGCTTTCTTTCATCTAACTCCATAAGACAAGGACGCGGGGCGGCGATGCAGTGGGAGTTTGTGTGCTCAGGAGCCTCCACAGCCCATCTGAGTGCTGAGAACGGTCCAGGTGCTCTCAAGGACACCCCAGGTTCCCGTGTCAGTGGAAACCCCTAAGTGGCTCTGAGCAGTGTCTGTCTTGGACAAGACATTATGATTCCTTTGGTGACTCGACCTGCTTCTGATTTTCCTAAGTGTGGCGGAGTGGCAGGCATCGTGACTGATGTCTGGAAAAAAAGACAGAATGAATGTGAGGTAGCTAAACAGGCAGAGCTGGAGGACATTGAGGATGAACACCCTTTCCTAACTTTCCCACCCATCATTTGGACTCCACTTCCTGTTTCCCTGGTAAAGGGGGTATGATAGGGATAGCAAAGATTTTTTGTTTCTTCCTCCTGGTCCACAGGGTAGAATTTAGGCTTAGCTTCTGGTCCTTGGTGGAGACATGACATGCTAAGCTACTCTTACTTGCCATTAGAGAAACTTCTCTTTTCAGGTGGCGGTGACCACTGGGTCAACTCAGAACTCACCAAAGTGCTGAAAAGTGACAGTGGAGTGTTTAGCACTAAGTGTGTCATCTCTGTCACACCCTCTAAGGCTCAGGAGCCGTTGCAGAAGTGGAGATGGAGAGAACGTAAGAGCCAGCGGAAGGGGAGGAGTGCTTGCAATATTGTCTTCCAGACAGAAAGTGGCCTTGATGATCATGACCACAGTGGCTGACATTATTTACCCAAGACCTGCATAATAGGAGTGGGAAAATGCTGACATCAAAGCAGAGCAGAGGCTTGTTGCAAAGAAGAAGGGATTCGGTGGGGATTGGATTTGGGAGTGGGGGGAGAGTGGTTGGAGGGAAATAAGATCATGTTATATTGTCTATATGTATAAAAGCTGCCAATAGAATGTTTTAAAAAGAATCAATCCAATTCAGCCTGGCCAAGAGACCACCCCTACATCTAGAGACATGCTAAGGAAGTGCAAGGCATATTAACCACTCAAGGTGAAGTATTTAAACTCCGAGAGCTCCCTTTCCAATGACAGTTGCTTACAGACCCTCACGGCTCAGCTTCCCCAATGTCCACTGCTGGGTATCTTCACAGGTGATGTCTTTCTCTCCCACTGAACTGCATGTGTCGTGGCTTTTTCCAGCTTTCTGTCAGCTGGTCTACATGGAGGAGGTTTTTAGCTCGGCTCTGGCAGGATTTCTCAGTAACCTTGCATGTATTTATATATACAAGCTTGAAGAATTTGTCTTCCCCACCAGCTAGATTCCTCTCAGCTTGTTTGAGCACAGAATTCTTAGATGAGAACCCGGCAAGAGAGAAGCATGTGGCCCTGTGAGTCCTGTCATCATGAGACACGAGACGAATCTCTCTGGGCCTCTGATCCAAGCACATCCTTGTGGCCTTTTCCTGTTCTTGCCTCCTAAGGACTTGGAGTCTCTGTGTTTCTTCCTTTTTCTCTTGCTTGGACCTCCTTGAGCATGCCTTATTTTTCTCATTTCCTTAGTTTTGCCCGTCCTCTATCTCTTTCCTTGTCCTCCTCTGTGTCCCTGCATTGAGCTCTCTGGCCTGTGCTGGTGGTCCTGGGTGGCTGCTGCACAGCTGTATGAGGAGGTAAATAAGTGAATGATGCCCCCAAAAGCCAACGCAGGCAGCTCTCGAGCAGTCTGGGTCACAGCTTTGATCCATAGCATATCAAATAATGGCATCATTAAGTCCAAAACAGATTTCGTTTTTCTCAACTGTTTTATAGCAGGTGATACACATTCTTGTCTCCTTGGAGAAAATAAATCTCATTCTATAAATGCACAGTGCAGAATACATTTAGCTACTTAATTCATCCTCTTTCTTGAACTTAAACAATGCCATTCCCCTAATAGAATCATTTCTTTTGATTTTTTTTTCCCAGAAAACACTAGGAAACGTTACAGATACAGAAGTTAATAAGATAATTCCTCAAGGAATTTGTATTTTAATAGGAAGATGGACAACAAATATATGGCCACAAAATAATGAGCTCATTATAATTACGAGAAGTGTAATGAGGAAGCTAACACAGCCTTGGGAGGTCAGGAAGTGTCCACATTGGGAGACACTAGTGAATATATGTTACTAGCAGGGCTAAGGATCCAAGGGTAACGCTCAGTGGTAGAGTTCTTGCCTTGCTTAAGCAAGATTCTGGATATGAGATCTAGTGTGCATGTGTGTGTGTGTGCACATGGTGCACACACACACACACACACACACACACACAATAGGAAAGTCAAAGAAACAGTACTGAGAGTGGGTGATCCTAGAGTGAACCTTGGAGCTGGGGGAGTGGCTCATCCTTACTGTGCACATAGGAGTATGAGGAGTTGAGACTGAATTCTCATGAAAAATTCCCATCATGCCCATGTGAAAACTGAGCATGGTGATGTGTACCTGGAGTCCCAGTACTGGGGAGACAGAGAAAAGACAGTCCCTGGAGCTTGCTGACTAGGTTGTCTATCCAAATCAGTGAGCTCTCGCTTCAGCAAGTGATCCTGTCTCAAACATAAGATGGACAGCTATAGAGGAAGATACCTGATGTCAACCTCTGGCCTCCACATGCATGTACACACATGTAAGTACCCACATACATGTGCTATATACACACATGGACACACACATATGTACACATGCACCTATACGCATGTTCACCTATCAAAGAAAGAATTCAGTTTGTGGGAATAAGAAAGAGATTGTAAGTGGCTTTGAATGTGGGGATCCAGTAGAGCCTTGTCCCCGAAGGTTGATCAGCTACTGGGCTCTGAGAGACCAGGTTAGGATGGGTCTGAAGAAGCTCCTGTGCTCTTCCCCTCAAGCCACGGGAGCACAGGGAGGAGACTTTTGAGTGGAGAAGAAGGAAGTCCGTATTCCTAGAGATCTGGTTCTATTTAACCCAAGGAAGTGAGATTCCAGAAGCTGATGAGGAAAAACGTAATGTGCATTTAAAACTACAAGGATAAACTGCCTGAGTAGCTAGAAAGAAAGCTTGTGTTTCTATAGAAACCTTTCCACAAATGTCTTCCATCAGCAGTGGATCCAACTGTCCACATACTAGGGAGAAGAATGTCACCAAGGGAGCCATCCCTGCGCTGTCACACCGAGAACCATGGGCGCAGCTGGAAGGGCTTAAGAGGGCCGAGGTTGTGCCCCTGGCATTTCTCCTCCTCAGAAGATGAGCAGAGACAGGGATGTGGAAGTGCTCAGGCCTTTTCCTGCAAGGCACTAAAGCCAGAGTGATATCACCATTCCTTCAAACATAAAAGAGAAGGCCAAGGAGGTAGCTCAGTTGGTAACCCGCTTCTCTCAGAAGCGTGAGGATCCAAGTTCGAGCCCCAGTGCCCACATAAAATGCTGGGTGTGGCCGTATATGCCAGCACTCCCAGCACGGGCAAGGGCAATTGGTGAGCACAAGGTCAATGACAGATCCAGTCTCAAACGACGTGGACTGTGTTCTCAAGGAATGCCACCCAAGGTTGTCCCTTGCCCTCCACAAGCATTCACACACCTGTAGACCCAGGTGCACCTGCACACACACACACACACACACACACACACACACACACACACACACACACACATTGAAAAAAATAAAATAAAAGGGTGGAATAGTGCCATCGTGCAGCAACCATGAAATCACGTATGGCTGAATGGTGCAAGCAGGAGTATGCTTGGAGCCTTTCTGTCCAGCGCCTGGCCCAAAGCTCCAACATCCACATGGAGAGATGGTACGATAAGTTCCTATAGCTTCCCTTCACTCAGCTCCACAGTTCTCCTGCTGTCCACCACACACACACACACACACACACACACACACACACACACACACAGCAGCTGTCTACCCATGAAACACATCCCTCCAGTTATTCGTCCTCCCGGTTGCGCACACTGCCCCTTCCTGTGCTGTGTGCTTTTCCTGGGCTGCTGGCTGCATTCTGTGGGTCTGCATCTGGCTGGCGACTCCTCACCTGTCGGGGCTCTGCCCTCACAGAGCTACTCCTTCCCCGCTGTATCCAATGCAGCTCCCATCAAGCCTCTGTACCATCGCCTGATGTATACCATTCGTTTTTAAAATAATGAAATATGTGTGTGTGTGCTATTGACAACTTCTATACTTACAGACAACAGACCATGGTATTTCCCTCCCCTTTCTTGCTTTCCCCTTCATAACTCTGCTCTTCATCATATCCCCTCCCTCTCTCCATTAGTCTCTCTTTTAATTTGATGTCATCATTTTTCTCCTATTATGAACGCCCTGTGTAGGTATTGCTAGGCACTGGATATTGAGGCCAATTTCTGTCCAGAGAGCTGCATGTAAGGAGTGGTACCCTTCCTTTGGCTCTTACATTCTTTCCACCACCTCTTCCGCAAAGGACCCTGACCCTTAGAGATGTCTCAGTGCTGGACACTCCTCCATCCCTTCTTCTCAGCACTATGTTGCCTTTTGGGTCATCCCAGTGGTCATTGCCATCTGAAAAGAGCAGCTTCTCTAACCAGAATTTATATCCTTCTTTATGTGCTATTTTTATTTATTTATGTACCTATGGACAAGCTGCCTCAGAATTTAAGCTCCAAGCGAGCAGAGGTTGCCAGCCTTCCCCAGAGCTCGTGTCTGAGAAAGGCATCCAGAGTAGATGCTCACATGATACTGATTGAGTGCACTTGTCCTCTGAAGCTTGTGGCCCAGCACCATCGTGCTGATCACAGGATGTGCGCATTTGATATCGGATGACAAAGTGCCACAAGGTCGAAGTTGGCTGATCTTCATAACAGCGGGAAAATTCTTAGGTAGAGCTCACTAAGAACACCTAGAGAAAAACTATACTGAAACCAACAGTAAGGGGAAGTGGATAAAGTGTTTGCTACACAGCCATGAGGTCCTGAATTCAGGCCCCCAGTAGCCACATAAAATGCCTAGCATGGTGTGGTTTCTTCAATGTATGGCCTCATAAACTCAGGTGGTTTGCTAAAGCTGAGCTTGTGACATGAGCCCTTAGCAGGCAAATCCCTGCTCCAGAGGTGTGTGTCACTAGAGGCAGATCTTGGGGTCCACCCCTAATGTATGTGGAGAGCAGTGGGTACTCTGAAAGTCTGTGCTTGCCAGTGGTGGCATTTGCTGGCTCCTTGGGGATGTCTTTCTGCTTGGGCCCATGGGAACGAGCCAGCTTCTTGCTCCATTGATGGTGTTTGTAGAGAGTGAGTTTATGGACACCTACCTCCCTTTTCACATATAGTTAATATTGTACCTATTTTTTATGGGTATCAAATTTCTTTTTTAATGTTTTATTTCTATTTATTTATTTGAGAGAGAGAATGAGGCAGAGGAAGAGTGAGAGAAAGAATGGGAGTGCCAGGACCTCCAGCCATGGCTAATGAGCTCTAGATTCATGCCCCCCCCCCACCTTGTACATCTGGCTTAAGTGGGTTCTGGGGAATCTAACCAAGGTCCTTTGGCTTTGTAGGCAAATGCCTTAAACACTAAGCTGTCTCTCCAGCCCGCAAATGTCCTTATTTGAAGGAAGGGTGCAAATTAAGGAATTGAAGCAGATGTGCTGGTAAAGCTTTCAGAAAATGGAAAAGCAGCCCCAGCAATGCCTACTTCCCAGCAGACAGGGGAGGCTCATCACGGCTACACTCCCGGCTGCTTCTAGAACCCACTACCTGGACTCCTGTGTTCAGTCATGTCTTCTTGTGAGGAGTTCTTCACTTTAAAAGCACTTCTTTAACGTAAGGTATTACCCAGTACCTTTCCTTTTTGTAGTTAAAAGTTGATAAAAAAAAGATGAATTCCTTTTCTTTTTTAATAAATACATGTAGATGTCAGTGTAAACTCTTCATAGCATAACTGAGTTTTGCAGGAAACAAAGAAAACCTCATACTATTTTCTTCCTTCAAACAGACTGAATTTAATTCTTTTGTCAAAGTGTTATTTGTTAAAAAAAAAAACTACCTCATTTTATTGTATTTTTTCCAGATGATAATCAGCATAAATTTTCCATTTTTTTAATAAACTGATGAGTCATTCTTCTGTCTGCTTATTGTCATGGTGACATTGACAAGCATGTGGCCTCCGCCATTTACATTCATTCTCTCATTCCAGCTCTCCCTTCCATCTCACCCTGCACCATTCGTGGTATTAAGTAATACCTTACAAACCATTTTTGGAGTCCACTGCAGGTTCCAATGACATAGCAGATGTGGGGAAGCCATGTCAGTAGGAAGCATTGTAAAAATGTGAACAACTGGTCTCTTTTATCGTTCACCCATTCACTTATGTACTTCTGTTCCTGGAACTGTTCCCCAGGAGATAGGGGTTCGAGTGCCCCCCTGTCCTTCAGCCAGGTTGGGGCTTGTCGTGTCTCCCTTAGTTTCCAGACTCACCGCTAATACTCTGTCACTCTCTAATGCACAGGTGATGGCATGGTTGTCTACCATGCTACCAAATGATGTGAGGTCTAGAAAAGCAAGGTGCAGTGATTACAGACAGACAGTCCATAGGAATAGTGGAATCACACAGTGAGATCAATGTGGCTAGTGTAGTTAACCTGGAACATTGCCCCAACGCAACTTCAAAATCAGGGAAAATGTCACAGGCATTCATGTTTCTGGCATATCTTGGAAATTTGGAACATCAGATGATATGATGCTATATTTTAAAGCCTGGTTCTGTATTTGCATTAGCCATGGCATAGCTCTTCAGATAGGATATAAGTTCTCATGCCTTGCAGGCTGCCTGCCATGTCTGGTCATCTCCTTTAAACCATCATCCTTTACCAACTTCCACTTGCTGCTATACTGGCTGTTTCCCTTGCTGAGAAACTGAAAAATAAATGAAGAAGATTGCTTGGTTCTGAAAAGTGAGATGGAATACTATTTGTGGAAGAATAGTTGTGTGTTTAGAAATTCATCAGCCTTTTTCTCATATTTCACTCATTGTTTTCGTTTACTTTAGTCGTCTACATCTTGGTGGTAGCTGAGTCCCTCCTTGTGCAGAAACATCTGTCTTGAGCACGCTTTACCGTAGAGTGGGGGGCTATGTTATCTGCTCTATTTATTCCCATTCCCAGAATACCCTTTTCACTACATCATGCCTCACTGCTTCCATATTTCCTTCCTGGGGGCGTGTCTGCCTCTCATCTCAAGCTTGGGAGTACTTATTCCACACCACTGCACCCCCTGCCTCAATCCAGCAGCTGCTCTTCTCTCTGGAGACTGGTGAGAAGCTATCTCTCTCCTTCCTTCACTTCTGGCTCCCTCGGGAATTCTCCCACGGCCAGGGCATCTTCTCAGCTTTGATCAGGCCTGCCCCGGTGTTCTTACTAGCCAGGAACGAGGCTGGCTGGCCTCTGAGCTCCTGTGGAGACAGGGGCTCCAGTGAGCTTTGACAGAGTACAAGGTCATTGAACATGAGAAGGTTTGGACGCAAGTGACTGAAAGAAAGGACACTGCCAGTGCCCCTAGCCCCCCACTTGCTTAAATATGATACCCTGTTGTCACCCATAAGCTATTACATTTTAACAACATTTTCAAATCTATTTTTACTTTTGACAATTTTATCCATGGACATAATTCATTTTGATTATGGTCACCCCCATTGTCATCTCTTGTCCCCTCTCACGGAACCTCTCATTCTTCCTAATTCGTCTCACTTAAGCTCTGAAGTCTTTATTTTGGGGTGTGTGTGTGACCTGATGACTCTAATTAAGGGCAGCTGGCACGAGCAGTTGCTCGGAGGTTATTTGCTGGGGCATGGGCAGCTTAGCAGTGCCCACACCCCTGTGGAAAATGACTCCCTCTCCCCCGCAACCACAGACTGCCAAGGGCTCCTCGGGGAGTCGTGAGCCCCTCCTCCCTCACCCACGGTGCAATGATGGTCGGCGGACCTCCTTCATGCAGTTCTCATGCAGATCATCACGGCTTCTGTGAGTTCACAGGTGAAAAGGCCATGCCACGTCCACACCACAGCCAACTAAACTCATTGCTCTAAGTGTCTCATTCTCGCTCTGTGTGTCTGTCTGTTCTTTTGTTTTGTTTTTCGAGGTAGGGTCTCACTCTGGCCCAGGCTGACCTGGAATTCACTGTGGAGTCTCAGGCTGACCTCGAGCTCACGGTGTTCCTCCTACCTCTGCCTCCTGTGTTCCGGGATTAAAGGCATGTGCCACCATGCCCGGCTGCTCTAAGTTTGGCAGCCAGGACATGGGTGAGAATGCTAGAGAGAAACTCCAACACGGTGAGGAGACTCGGAAACACAGGGAGTGGAAGCCTCCAGGCTCATCAGAGCCTGACAGCCCCAGGGGAGTCCATTGCGTGATCTTAAGCCCTCCTCCCTCAGCCAGGGGTTCTACACCCCAGTCTTCTTCAAGTGCTTTTTTTTTTTTTTTTTTTTTGGTTTTTCGAGGTAGGGTCTCACTCTGGTCCAGGCTGACCTGGAATTAATTATGTAGTCTCAGAGTGGCCTTGAACTCTCGGCGATCCTCCTACCTCTGCCTCCCAAGTGCTGGGATTAAAGGTGTGCGCCACCACACCCGGCTTTCAAGTGCTTTTTAAACACGAGATTATTTAACGATTTCTTCCCTGCCAACAATGAACCATGTAGTAATGCTCCAATATTAGTCATTGGAGTTAAAATGGCTGCCAAGCCAGGCTATTCTGTCTTCTTTGCACCTTGAGGTCTCTTGTCCAGTCACACATGGATCCTGAGATAAGGAAACTTGACCTTGGGGGCGCCTAGCCCACAGGCTCAAACACACACTCGGAGCTGCTTTGCTGTTTTTCTAAAGCCCAGAGCAAGGACAGCTGGTTTAATATGAAACGGAGAGTGGGGGGCTGGAGAGATATCTTAGCAGTTAAGGCATTTGCCTGCAAAGCCAAAGGACCCAGGTTCAACTCCCCAGATCTATCTGCCTCTCTTCCTTCTCTCTCTCTCTAATAAATATGTGGAAGTATTTTTAAAGGGAGAGGGGAAGACTAAGGCCACTCTGTTGCAGGCTGCGGTGTGGAAGTGGGGTACAGAGGGGGTGGTGTCTTTGTGTTCCTTCTTCTCTTTTCCTGGCTCCTTTGCCATTCCCTAAGAACAGGAAACATCTCATCTCTGCACGCTCATACAAGTGTGTTATTTTTCCAGCTCATTAGCGACATTTGTTTCCCTCTCTCGGGCTGCGAGCCGCCTGACAGAAACAAGGAAGCTGGCGAGCTTCGCGGAGCTGGGCAGCCTGTACGCAGACCAGAGCCGGGCACGAGGGCCAGGTGCCCACGGTGCAGCACAGAAATAATAAAGGCACCAAGATGACCCTGGGTTTTGTTTCATGGCCTGTTGTGGGCAGAATGCAAGATGGAGGAAATACTAAAAGAAAGACTAAGATAAATATTAAGATGACGTGTTGTTTTTTCATGAGTCAGATAAAACATATGCAATTTATTTTAATTTTATCATAATGAAGGAAGGAAAGAGAGAAGGAAAGAGGAAGGAAGGAAGAAGAAGAGACCAGCACTGGAACCTTTTCTTTTCTTGATTTTTTTTTGCTAGACGACAGACTATCGCAAATTAACCAACCTGCTTTTCAATCAAATTCTAATCACAGCACTGTTGCATGCACGGTACACATGCCAGTCATATCCAGTAAGAACTGAATTACTGAATAACCCCCCTCCACACACACACACTCAAACCACTATTGGTCTAGGGAGTATGAAAGGATATAGAATATTAGTAAACAATTCAAAACAATGACAGCCATGCCAGGACACACCTGCAATCCCAGCATTCAACATTTAGTAGGCTGAGGCAGGATTACTAGTTCAAGGCCAGTCCTGGCTACGTGATGTGTCCCTGTCTCAAAAAATGTATACCTTTAAAACACGTGAAAAATTGCCTTAAGCTCACCACGTGGAAGAGACCAGACAGTCACAGGGCATTTCGTTTAGTATCGTGAACCTCCTGTGCTAAGTTGGAGCACGGGTGTTAAGGAGTCTCACTGTACAGAGAAACAGTGGGCTGAACCCGGAACCCAACTCCAGCTTCCTGTGGCTCACAGTGACGCCGTCCCCCAGCCAGCCAGGCACATCCTTCTCACCAGTCCCTTCACTCCCACCTGTGCCTTTCTCCTTCTAGTGGCATTTGTCTGTTTTGTTTGAGTGATGTGTTCTCGTAGCCCAGGCTTGCCTATGTACACAAGCTTCACCCTGAACTTCTGACCTTCCTGCCTCCTCCTCCCAAGTGATGAGGTTACAGGTATACTGCCATGCTTGGAAAAAAATGGCTTTTCCATTGTTGATACAAGGCAGAACAATAGAACGTAATTTAAAATATATTAGCTGAAGAGATGGCTCAGCGATTAAAGACACTTGCTTGCATAATCAGAGTGCCTGGGTTTGATTCCCCAGTACCCCTGTGAAGCCAGATGCCCAGGGTGGCATATGAGTTTGTTTGCAGTGGAAGAAGGCCCTGGTGTGCTCATGTGTTCTCTCTGTCCCTCCCTCTCTCTCTTTCTCTCTATGTCTGCTTCTTTATCTCTCTCTCTGAAATAAATGAATATATAAAATATTTAAGACATATTACCTTAGGGAATCTGTGAAAGAAAATGTTCTGCTAGCAAGTCTGGGTATCTTTATTTTTGTCTCTTATAATCTGTCTTGAAGCATCTTTCTTCTCCCTTCCTTCCTTCCTTCCTTCCTTCCCCCCTTCCTCCCTCCCTCCCCCCTCCCTCCCTCCCTCCTTCCTTTCTTCCTTTCTTCTTTCTTTTTCACATGTTGACCTATAACAGAGGACTGCTTACTGAGCATTTCTAAGGCCAAGGCTTGATGTCATGAGCCATCAGGCCCTTTCTAGTGACAGTTTCCACTGGACCTCGGGTGCCAACCCTGCATGGGTTTACCTGAAAGACATGAGGCAGGAGCTGAGTGACCTCCGAGGAGCCACTGCGCTTGTGTGAACTGCTTTCATCTGTCTGGATATGAAGTGGTAGGTGCCTCACATGACTGCTCAGAGATCCTGCAGCCTGTGACTAGAATTATTCCCAAGACTTAGTAATAAACTTAACGGCCTCCACTGAGCCAGCACTAACTCCAGACTGGGTACTGTGCTCTGTCTCCAGCGTTCTCTGCTGTCTAGCCCTCACGCCACACCTAACGACTAAGAAGCTGCTTTGGGGGATGGAGAAACGCCTTCAAAGTTAAAGGAGCTTGCTTGCAAAGCCCGCCAGTTCTGGTTTGATTCCTTGATACCCACATAGAGCCAGAGGCACAAAGTGGTACTTGCATATAGAAATTGTTTGCCATGGTGAAAGGCCCTGGCAGGCCCATTCTCTTGCTCTCATAAATAAATAAATAAATAAATACATAAACGGAGCTGTGCTGACAATCCACATGTGGTGTGGAAGAGCACTGAGGCTTGGGAAGTCAACGGCAGGTCATCTGGCCTTCGTTCCATGCTCTTTCCAAATACTGTAAATTTCTTTCCCCAGCTTATGTTCAGCTTATCAAATGAGACTTAAATTAATGAGATTTTACTGGACTTGGGAACTTGTCTCTCTTAATGTCTTTCCATCCATCCTGCTAATTGGTCTGATAATTTTAGGCTCCAAGGCTTTCATCCTGCTCGACTTAGAAGAATGAGGGAAGGGCCAAGGTCAGGGTACCTGAGGTGCCTCTGTTGACCTTTCCCAGATAGTTATCACTCACAGCTCAATTCCTCCGTGTTGGACAGCAAGAAATAGCACCCCCTTACACCCTGGCATGCATGGGGCCTTCTTTTTATTTCATACCCTAAAAGCTAACAAATGTACCTTGCAACTCCACCCTCAATATATTTATTAATGCTGAAATTGACTGGCATTATACTTTTCTCTCCCAATCAAGACTGCCAAGTAAGGAACTGCACTCCCGGGCGTCTACTTAATGTGCCTTTTTTTTTCTTGTGAAAGTAAAGGAGAGCCTGCATTATCAGTGCAGGTGATCCATTACACGATTTAGGGAAGGAAAATACCCTACAGGTTACCCTATTTCGATAGCGGCCTAGGCACTCAGCCTGCTCACACTCTGTGGCACGCCTCCTTCTGTGGCCCTCGCTTTAGCATGGCTCCCTAATTCTTGGTTTCCTCCCACTCATGTTTCAAGAGATGCCATCCTCTGCCAGCATCCCAGAGAGAGCCTTTCAGCTTACATTCCCACAGCCTCTGAAGAAACAGGCTTCCTCGGAGGGACACAGCAGCTTTTGCCACGTTAATGTACAACAATCAGGAACCTACAGGAGGCTCCACGCACAGCAGTGGGTATTGCCTTAGAGGTTTCTTTGCCACCCTGGGTTCCTCTGAGAGTCATTTCAAAGAGCCCCTATCATATGTTCTTTGCATCTTTTTTTTTTTTTAATGGAAAGAGAAAGGAAGGAAGACCAAGACCAAGCCCCCCCCCCCATTGTCCTGGGGTGTGAGCTGAGTGACACATCGTAGCTGCAAGGCTAGGAGCTGTCACCTGGGCTCTTGTACCCGTGATGCTTTCCTTTCTGCTCCTGTGAAAGCTCATCATGCGTGTGAAACAACTGGTGATGACTCTCTGATGCTCATCTATGGCAAACCGCTTTTGCACCACCTGAACCACGCTGAAAGCCCCTTGCCACTACCACGAGAGAATTCTCCAACAAGCACACAAGAGTAAAAGAAAGCACATACCCCTGACACACCAGCTGTCGTGGCCAAAGCTCTGTGTACACCTCATTTTCTTTAATCCCTAATGATGGCTCAATCTGACAGGCAATGGTAATTATGTCTCCATTTTACATCTACATGGAAATGGTTGGCAGAATTACTGTGTCCAAACAGAAGTCATAGAATACGTCACTGAGGAAGACAATACCAAAATCCAGGTGGCTAACTTGACCCCCAACGACCCTGCACCAACTCGAACTATGAACTATGGTGGTCTTCTTTTAAACGGTTCCGTAGAAAATTCCTGGTCTTGTGGCAAGAGAACAACGGTGGCTCAGACATGGTGTCCTCCATCAGCCAGAGGAAGCATTCTGGGGGCAGCTCAGGGAAACTCATTTACTGTGAACAATTTGTCAACATCCAAGTGGAGTCACACCGCACCACCAAGTCTCCGCATGTCTCAACATGTGCCACAGAGAAGTCAACACATTGTGTACCAGGAGGGAGGCATGTGTATGTGCATGGCATTGTTGTTGCTATGGTGAAACTGAACGAACTTTAAAATCCATTAGTCTGTGAATGAATTCATAAATGTAATCACTTTGTACAGTCTAATCCACATGGTATTTATAAGTAAATTAGGTCCACACATGCCAACAGGAATAAAATTCAAATATGCTGAATTGGAAAAGCAAGTGATAAAAGGATGTGATGCATCCAAGAATTCAAAAGGTCCATGAAATATCACATCAAATATCTATTAGCTGCGCGTTTATCTGTGCACCTCACACAAGGGCACAGCTAGGATGGCTGAGTTACTTTTCTCATTACTGTGTGACCACATAGCTGCCAAGACGCAACTTAAGAAAGACGAGTTTACAAAACAGGATACAGCAGTCAGGAAGCAGAAAAGAGACATGGGCCGGCCCTCAGCGACACACTTTCTCCACAAGGCGCTTCCACATGAAGGTTCCACACTTTTCCAAAGCAGCTGGAGCCCAAGTGTTCAAAGCATGAATGCACGAAGGTCCTGTTAGACTCAAACTACAAGTGACAGGTACAGCTGCCTTGGGACTGTTTTCTCCGGAGAGAGAGAGTTTCTGGCATGGAAAATGAAGGAGAAGGGAGAGATAGGGTGGAGGTTCCACTGCATTTCTCACACATTTTTTTTTCCAAAACCAAATTCTGAAAGTGAATATGAGAAAACGTTATATTGGGAAATTCAGGTGATAGACAAATAACTATTTCTTAAAGTCTCTACTGGGCTCCACTTTCCTGCACGTGAATAGTCTATAACTACTAATGCATTCAGCTAACAAAGCTGCCCTGTGTCTCCCTGTGACCTTCTAGACCTCAACGTATTCGAGCTCTTCCGGCCCATGGTGGGTGCGCAGGGCAGGTGGCCCCGGGTCCCAGCATGCAGCTGGGTCCAGCTATGGCTTCACCCCTGGGCCAGTCAGGACAGCTCCCCACAGCTGGCGTGCTAAGGTTGCTCTCATCTGACTGGAAAATGGACTGGAAGTTTCTTATCCCTCCTGTGAGGCAAGCAGTCAGCCTCAGGTCTCACTTGATGTCTGGACTGTTCATCGTGGCTCTCCCGACTCCTCTGCAGAGGGCTTGGGCCGGTTTGAACTGTCTGGAGGGAGGGAGTGTCTGCTCGACTTCCCTTGCAGCATTGGGAAGGATGTCTTGGTTCTGTCTACTGGACATCTAAATTCGCCTGGACCATAGTAACGACGCTTGCCATGTGGCTTTTTCTTCCCGGTGCTGAACACCCGTATCACATATTCCTCCAGATTTACCTGTGGTGGTTTGAATGTAAAAATGTGCCCAGTGTGCTGGAATGCCAAATCCCCGGCTGGTGGCACTGTCCAGAAAGGTTGTGGAGCCTTCCATGCAATGGAGCCTTGCTAGAAGTGAGGCACTGGTATGGGGGGAAGGGGGCTGGCTTTGTGCTTTCCTAATCCACTCTCTTGACTTCCTCTTCAGCTGAATGAAAACGTGATGCCTGGCTGTCTGCTCCTGCCATGTTTTCCCACCATGATGAAAGGCCTCAAGACGAAGCTGAAATAAACTCTTTTCTTCCATCAGAAGCTTATGGTCAGGTATGTTGTCCCATCAACAAAATGGCAATTTGAACCCTGACCTTTATGTTCGACAAGCAATTCTCCTGCAGTCTGCAGTCAGGACTTGGTCTAACTGTTGGCCCGTTCGGTCCTTCTGCCTGCTCCCACTTCCTCTCTGCTGTTTTCCACACACCCCTCCTTACTTCTTCCTTCCACTCCCCAGGTTTGCTCCTCTGCTCCTTTTCCCCACAGGCCCAGCTGATATGCTCTGGGAGTGTGTCCTGCCTCCGGTGACATTACAGAGACTCAAAATCCCTGTCAATTAAGCATGATTACAGTTTTGCTCTTTCCAGGTTAGAGAGAGAGAGAGAGAGAGAGAGAGAGAGAGGTCAGAATCTTTGTTCTAAATATTAACAAATATACATTTAGGTTCTGTTGAGCCTTAAGATAATGACGTGACCTTGGACAAGTCTAGTGAGTTGATTAGGGGCCACACTCTTTGCCAGGCATTGTGAGGGAGGGTTTGGGGACAGAGTTTGTAGAGCAACTGAGACACAGAGCAAGGAGATGAAGATGTCAGGTGTAACTTCATTGTCAGTGGCTGATAATGGAGTCCCAGAATGCTCTGCAAACCAGGCCACCTTGTTCTCTCAGTATGAGTCCTCACCTCCACTTAAGGAAGGTGAATATGAATCTTCCAGGGGCCATCTTTTAGTTTTATATGCTTTGCAGCAACAATTTTTCTTTTGTTTGACATGAACATGAGAGAATTTAGTTTATTCATAGCATATGCACAATTTTAAATGGGTTTAAGGAAAACATGCCTCCCTGGTTAAGTCCATAAGTGGTTCCTTTTTATCATTTAAGTTCACTAAGACTTATTCAAGTAATAATCTTTACAACAGGGTGAAAAATGAGGCAATAAATGCATAATGCAATTGATTAAATAGAACAGGCTGAGCTGGGTGGAGGGTGAACCAGCACTGGAGAAGGATGGTTGATTATTGGAGGAGTGGGAGAATTTTCACAGTTGGTTCCTCACTGTACTGTGCAGGGGGAATGCCAGAGCCTGCCCTTCCCATGGCTCAGCTCCACAACAGACAGGCTCCCTGTGAACCTTGTCTGGAGACCTCACAGGCTTTGGATTCAGCATTCCTATCTCTTGGGCACTTTAGGAACTTACAATGGTGTACTTTTTCTATTCCCCAGTCTTGGGTTATCAATTAAAAATAAATAGCTGGGGCTGCTCGGGGGGTGGGGGAGGGGTTGGAGGACGGCTTAGTAGGTAAAAGCCCTTGCTGTTCAAGCCTGAGTTCAGACCTTAAGCATCCACATAAATGTAAGTCAAGGCAGGGTTACCTTATTTTGAAAGACAGACACGGGCAGACTTCCCATAGCTAGAATTCTCAGTCAGTGAGCAATGGGTTGCATGAGAGACCTTGTCTCAAAGGGTAAGTTGGACAATGGTAGGGAAAAGTTCCTTACATCCATCTCTGTTCTCCAGACACATGCAGACATTCATGCACATGCAACCCCCCACTCACACACACACAAAGTGGAAGTGAAATGATTTTACTATTGTCTTCACTCTCACCTGAAAAATAGTCTGGAACTAAATTCCAGTGCATGCGTGGCCTAAAACTATATACCTTTTATGAATGCACTGTGGCTGGTACTGTTGCCATGGCTTTAGGACCAACACCTACCTGCTCTTGCTTTCAATTCTTTCATATATATATATATATATATATATATATATATATATATATATATATACACACACATACACATACATACATACACATATATATACACATACACATAATATATATATGCATATATAATGTCCATATATATATATATATATATATATATATATATATATATGCATATATATATGTATGTATGATCATTGACAACTTCTATACTTATAGACAACAAACCCTGGTATTTCCCCCCCCCGCCCACTTTCCCTTTCATAACCCTTGCTTTCTGTTCTTAATGGACCATGCTCAGTGACCTGTCCCAATACGTCAAACAAGCAGAGAATGGAGATTCAATTTCTCTCAGGAGTCTTTCCCAATTTTGAAGATATAATCAAGGTGCATGTTGTGAGGAGACACAGATGAAGGGACCGGTTTTACATCTTTGCCACTTTGCTTACTGACATAAGGAAAAACATCTTGTATTTTTTAGCCACGGGCTCCCCATCTCCAAATTGAGGGCAGTAATTTAATTCTATAGACAATATTGTGAACATGTATGAAAAATAACCTGCTTAAAGCATGATTAATGTGTAAACTAATGTATTGTTAATTAACATACCACATATGTAGCTTGAATTTATGCCCCTGACACTTCTCTTGAAATATGTGATTCATGCCTCCACCCTGCCTGCCAAGGAGGAATGCTATTTGCCAACAAAGCTGAAGCCCTGAGGCTCAGGTGTGAACGGTCACGGTAGCAACTGGGTAATATTCTATCAGTCAATATTTATCGTGAAACCGTATTGTGAACTCTATATTTATAAGTCAAAAATTGATGATACGCAACACACAATTTTCCTCTAAAGGCTCCTCAAGGGCTGGGGAGATGGCTTAGCTGTTAAGGTGCTTGCATGCAAAGTCTAAGGACCCAGGTTGGGTTTCCCAGAACCCACATGAGCCACATGCATAAGAAGGCACATGCATCTGGAGTTCTTTTGTAGTGGCTAGAGGCCATGGTGAGCCCATTCTCTCTCTCTTTCTCCACAACCCCTCTCTCAAATAAATAAATAAACAAAATAAAAATAAAGGCCCTGCAGTTCTAGCAATGGGGACCAGAACAGTGGGAGGAAATCCATGCCCAGAGGAGGCCTAAAAGAAGCAGGCTGCTGTGGATTGTTGTGAGGAAATAACATGGGGGATTTGTAACAATCTAAAAGGGCCACACTACCTGTATGTGCAGTGTCTCACACAAGGCCTGGACCATGGTAGGCACACAGTAGGTGTGTACGGGAAAGTGAACTCATATATGGCACACAGTAGTCACTATTCATGGCAGCAGGGCTGTAGAGCCCCCAGTCTTCAAGAGAATGGAAACATCTTTCTGGTAAAAAGACAGAAGAAAAGTCCAGGTTACCCTGGTTTCCATTTCTAGCGTTTTTTTGTGTAGCTATGTTTTTGTTTATGAAGCAGGAAATTCATGATCCTTCACCCTCAGCCTCCTAAGTGCTAGGATAACAGGCATGCACCGTGTGTCTCACAATGATTTGGTGTTTCATCTAACTTGAGGTTCAACAACTATCCCTTAAGACGGTGGGAAATCAGTGAAGCAAGAATATAGCAGGTTCTCATGGTTTCACTCTTCCTCTCATGCTTGGTAATGTTGTAACTCTCACAGGTTAAAACACTTCCCAGATAAAAAGGCCATGTTGTGAGTTTGAACTAATGGTCCTGAGATCTTAGAGAGTGTTTCATGATGATTTAACTTTTCTAGATCTTGAGAACCACTCAGGTGCCAGGCAGTCTATGATGGAAACCAAAATGAATGGTGGCTAATGTGGTAAATCTACGCTCTGTCTGCATAATAAATAAATAAATATATCCCAAGTGGCACATAATATGCAAGAAGTGAATGTCAAGATCTTGGATAATCCAGACTTGAGGAAAGGCTCAGAGCAAGGAAATATTTGAGTGGATTTTAAGGCATAAGTTGGAGTTGTCTTAAAGAATATAATGTCCAAGAAGATAAAAGAATGTTTTGGAGTATACTCCTGCCTTCTAAATAGCTTTCTGCTATGACTCATTTGTTGGCATATGCACATTCTTCACTAACACAGAAAAGGTGGTACCTGAAAGAGGTGTGTTCTTGGGCTGGAGAGATGGCTTAGCGGTTAAGCGCTTGCCTGTGAAGCCTAAGGACTCCAGTTCGAGGCTCGGTTCCCCAGGTCCCACGTTAGCCAGATGCACAAGGGGGCGCACGTGTCTGGAGTTCATTTGCAGAGGCTGGAAGCCCTGGCGCGCCCATTCTCTCTCTCTCCCTCTATCTGTCTTTCTCTCTGTGTCTGTCACTCTCAAATAAATAAATAAATAAAATTTAAAAAAAAGAGGTGTGTTCTTATGTAGCCCTGTCATTTCTGCCAGCATCAGAGAGAAAACAGGTTTAAGCATTCTTGTGTCCTTAAGTAATTCAAGTCACCTGAAAATTTATATCAGAACAGAGGCAAGCTTGATTGTTTGGACTATTATCTGAAGAGTCTAGGCAAGATGATCAACTTTTCCATTTGTGAATATAGATTATGGTAGTATTATCCAAAAGGCAGGTGGGCATGTGAAGTTTGGTATAAGGTGATGGAATGATAACACAAAGTTTAGTTTCAGGAAGAGCATTGTGCAATGTGAATTTATATGAAAATGAGAAGACAGAGGGTAACATGGAGATGAGAGATGACTAAGCATTTCTACTGAAGCCATCTTCCTCTGGGCAATGTGCACCTTGGTTGGAGGCGGATGGTCATCCTCTGGGTTGTATGCACCCTCATCAAACACAGATGGCTACAGAAGCTTGGATTCAATCATGATAAAGTCAGCCTCGATGTCTCAGGATGCTGATCACCACTATGTTCAAGTTCCAGCTATGGGAGGTCATCCCAGGACGTCGGTTTTCCAGGTCTCCTGCCTCAGTTTCTCTCTCTTGAGAAGAAGACGTCAAATGTCACAGGAACACTCAAGCTTGTCACATGCTCCAAGATCTTGGGAAGGAAAGTACCCTGTGAGAGCAAGATATTATTAGAAGGCAGAGTTCTCACAGAGAAAGAACATTGTCACTTGCTTCACGCAAGCTCCTAGGTGCAAGATGGCAGAAAAACCCTGCTCACCCCAAATGACCCAAAACAGGGCTCCTCCCTCACCTTTCTTCCCCTTTGTCTTCCTTTTATCCTTCACCCATTCCCTACTCTGCCCTCCAGACTCATCCAAGTCTCACAAATTATACTATGAATGTGTTTCCTGTCATATGCGCTGGTGACCAGGTTTCACATGCTCCTAGAATGGAGCGTTCACACACGTCCCTTAGCTCTGCTGAGCTGGAGTGGCGCAAGGCATGACGGTGTGAGGAGAATCTCTGGTATGGACCGGGGAGGTAGCCAGGTGTAAGCTCCACACGCCAAACTGCTTTATAGTTTATATGTCTAGACGTGATAGGTGTTTGCTTTTCATCTCAGACTCCGTTTTATTATTGCAAACCATCTGTTTCCTCTGTTTTTTAAGAGACAGGAATCAGGGCTGCAATGATGGCTCAGGGGGTGAGAGTGTTTGCGGTGGAAGCATAAGGGCCTGAGGTCCATCTCCTGGATCCATGTGGAAACCCAGGTGTGGCCACATGTGCCTGCAACTCCAGTGCTCAAGTGAGAGGCAGAAGCATGAGAACTGCAGGAATTCTCTGACAGCCAATCTAACAACAACAACAACAACAACAACAAAAAATACTGGTGAAGTCCAGGTTTACTGAGAGACTCTGTCTCAGGGGAAATAAAGTGAAGGAGCCCTCTCAACTCCTGTGGCCTCTATATGCACAATTATAGAGCATGTGCATATGCACACATATTTACATGCACACACATGTACACACACAGGCATAGGAATCAACAACAGTTCATTTCCGTGTTCAGTTTCAGAGAGAGATGCTTGGCCTATGAGACCTGTCCCATTCACTTTTTCTGGTTGTGAATTTGAAGATAGCTATGAGGCCATGCCTGTAAGGTGTGGTGTTGAGCCTCGTTAGTCAGTCAGATAAGCCACATCTCTCCTCAGTGATTAAGTGCTGAAGACATGTGTCTGGCTTGCTTGTGATGGTCTTTGGTCATAGAAGACTGAGGATTAAGACTCTTTAGAGGAAGTTGAGCTGAAGTTTGAGATCCTCCCTGCAGGAAGGGCAGGAGTCTGTTCTGCCCCCAGCACTCACTCATGGCTTCTCAGGGACACACTGACCTCTCAGGGCACCTCAGTCGGACAAGCTCAAGTTGCCACCTTACTGGTTATATGCTTCCATCCACATAATCGCAAGAAGAAATCCTTTAGTTTCTGCTCATCATTTTGAGCCACTATCTACACTGATCTTTTTGATCCATACGATAAATCACTGCTCAGCTGCTGGTGGCTATTGGGACTGGTGCCCCAGTGTCTGTAGACAGCGTTAGCAGTGTGCATTCATGCCAGTTACTTTCTCATTGCAGGGGAAAAAAAAATACTCGACAAGAAGAAACTAATGGAAGGAAAAGACTTTAAACTGGCTGCAATTTCCAGAGGGCAGAGGACAACACGATGTGGAAGGCACGGGAGGCGGCAGCAGAATGCATCACCACCCTGGCAAGTAGAGAGAGAACAAGAGGGTCGGAGTAAACAGACCCCGAGCCCCATGCAGCAATTCACGTCCTCCCACACGGCCCCATCTTCTACAGTTTTCACAGCCTTCTCAAACTAGGCCTCTCTGCCGGGTAAGGACTCAAACACGTGCATTTATGGTGGGGAAGTGGGTGGCATTTTTCATTCAAACCACCAGCATGTTGTAACAGGGCCCCTGGGAAATCATAATGCATTCTAGCGTTTGAAAATCAGTGCTTCAGGATGAAGGTCATGCATTGGTTTTCTATTCAAGTCTTCCCATCCCAAATGACTTCTCAATTTTATTTCATCCTCTCTTATACAATGGATTAAATAGACTTGGTTTTAGAGTTGTCAGCTTTTTCATTGCCTCACTGACTTGCAATACTAAAGAGTAGGTCATATTTAAGTAACAAAAACCTCAGTAATGTGGACTGAGTGCAGCTGGAATCCTGGGTTCAAATTATATCACTCATGGTGCCCTGAGGGCGGCTCTGACTGGCATTAGACACACCTGGATCTAAAACTTCTGATCATGAGAAATCCCTCTCTGGCTGACTTCAGCTGCACTTCTGAGGTCCCTTGGTACTATTCTTGTGGGGTCCTGCAGCCTGTTCTTACTGGACTGACAGTTTCCTGTTTCTGTAGGCAAGCTCCCCCCCCCCATAATAGTTCAAGGTTCTCTTCCCTTATGAATTGGGTCAAATGCCTTCAGGGAGGGTATCCACTGTTATTTTTAGCCAGGCCAGTGCTAAGGGTCATTCTATGACCTGAGGGTGTCACATTCTTCACCTGAAGTACTAGGGAGACAGCCATTCCCTAAGGGAAAGCCATGTTTCTCTACCAGAACAAAATGATGGGCGGGAAGATGGAGCACACATGCACCCTCTGTACAGGCCCATGTTAGGTCCAAAGCTTCTTCATTTCCTATTGCCTGGACCAGAATGCCCATGTAGCTGATATCTTTTCTGTGTACCTAGCCTTACAAAGCCCTCATACTTGATCTCCTGCCACAACTTTTTCCTGATGTCCCTGGTTTCCCAGGGACCCTTCATCCCGTGGGCCACATGGCTGGAGGTGTCCACACACAGTTGTCCCTTTGATCTGTGGGCAGGGAAACTCAGGCTAGGTGTTGCTCTGTCTACATGTGGGTCACTTAGCTGAATGTATCTACACCCAGTTGCCAGTTTGATCTGTGGGTAGGGCAACTCTAGGTAGGTGCTATCCTGAAAACCCATCATCTCCTCTGAGCTCTGACTGTATCTACATGAGAAAATGAATAGACTCAGGAATAAATGAGTGAACAATAAAGGCAAAATCTGAATTAATAGCCAAAGAGTTTAGTAGTAGAGGAAAGGGGTGTGAGAAAGGCTTTGTGGCCCTTATAAGTGCTGTGAGTTTCTCCAATGCTGCTGCCAGCCCTGTCCATTCTTCTGCCCTGATTAAAGGTCAAGAGCTATTGTACTTGATCTTTTTTAAATGAAGTTTATGTATGTGTGTGTGTACACATTTTCCTGTGTGTGCAGGTACATGTATGACTGTGGATTGTACATGCACATATGTGTGCTTGCATGATGAGACCAAGGACAACCTTAGTTGTCATGCTCAGGAACAATGCACACCGTTTTATGGAGACATGGTCTCTCTCTGGTCTGGAGTTGGACAATTAGGCTAGACTGGCTGGTCAGTGAGCCCCAGAGATCCTCCTGTCTTTCTCTCTCCAGGTGGGGCTTATACGTGCATGCTGCCATACCTGGAAGATTTAAGTAAATTCTGGAGATTGGCTTAGATCGTTGTGCTTGCCAGACCAACCCTTTACTGACTGATCTATCCCTCTGGCCTAGGAGCTGATACCTTTGTCCTAGTGAGGCAAGGACAGGAGGATTGCTGCAAGTTTGAGGCCATCCTGAATTCCAGTGTCTCAACTTCTCCTCCTCCCCTGGCTCCCACCCAAAGGAGTGTTGGTAGGAGAGTCCTGAAACACATGATGAAATAGTTTAAAAGAGTCTCCATGACTCCTAGAAAAGCATCACATGATATAAAAGAATTGATTTTGATGAAAGCTAAAGTGAGCTGGAATTTCATGTAGAATGTTGGAGGGAAACAAGGAGACACACAGATGGTAAATGAGTCCATGGAAAGCTGTTTGCACCCCTTGTTCCTGGGGCAACGAAAATGAAAGCCATCTTCAGATATCGCTGCACACTTCTCGGGAGAGCCCCATAACAGGACAGAGCTAAATGCTTTTAATGTGAAGAAGAGATGGTGCCACTCAGACACTGGTTATGACTGGTGACCTGGGACAGCTCCTCTGGAAAACATTTTGGCTGTGGAAGATCAAGCAATGCACTTAGACATGGTGGTTCACCCTCATATTCCCAGTAGTTGAGACACTGAGGCAGGAGGATTGTGAGTTCCAGGCCAGCCTGGGCTACAGTGTGAGACCCTGTCTCAAAACCAAACAAAACATTAAAACATTCTATTCCCATTCAGGAGCAACATCCAGAGAAATCAATATTTTGATTTACATAAAATCCTTTAACCAAAGTTTAGCAGCGTCAATCCACCTAACCCCAAACTGAAAAGCTCCCTGATAAACAGGAAGCAAAGTAGCGCACTGTTCTTCACAGCCTTTGATGCCATTCTCTGAAGTTTTAGCTACCTATAACTAACTGGTCGAAAAATATTAAATGGGAAATGGCAGGAGTCAGCAACCTGTAAGCGCTGAGCAGCGCTCATTACGCTATGCTGCTCCAATTTATTATTGCGGTTCCTTTCTTACGATGCCAGGTTCATTAACTGAACTTCATAACAAGCATCTCTTCATAGCAAGGCAATGTGTAGAGAAGGCCTGACACTTCACTCACTTGCTGGTGGTCTTGGGACATGCCCCCATGATAAACTACGGTCCTCACACAACGTGACACACTACTCAGCTTTGAAAGGGGGCACATCATCAACGGGACATCCAATCTTGAAGCGTCACCCACAGTGTGATTCAATGGTATGGTGCGTTTGCACTGATGAAACTTTCGAGATAGAGGTAGGTTAAGGAGGCACAGCGTCAGGGGGAAGTAGCCAGACCTGAAAAGTGTATACGAGTGAACGCTGTGCTGATGGACAAGTTTTGTATTTTTATTGACTGAGGTTTTGTGATACATTTCAAAGACTTGCTATAACAGGACTCAACATGCTGATTACAGAAGAGCTTTTATATTGTTTGTTTTTTAAAACAACATTTTATTTATGAGAGAGAGAGAACAAACATGGGCACTTTAGGGCAAAGGAACCCTAGACCTATGTACCATTTTGTGCATCTAGCTTAATGGGAGTATTAGGGAATGGAACCTGGGCTTGCAGGCTTTAGATAGTAGTGCCTTCAACCACTGAGCCATACCCCTAGCCCCATAATTTTTTTTTTAAATGAATGTGAATTAACAATTACATGAAAATCACTTTTATTAGGTGCTTAACAATAAATAGAACAAGCTTAAGTGCCACCAATGTTTGGTGCAAGCCAAGTTAGCCAGCACCGAGTTTCTTCATGAGAGGTCTTCAGAGAGCTCTGACACGACCAGCACGTGTCCAGGAGCAGCCCATCGTGTGCACGCTTCCAACACTTGTTTTCCCAGGGCACAACAGAGCATTATTGCAGTCAGGGCTACAGAGATGGCTCAATAGTTAAAAACACTTACTGCTTAAGCACAAGGGCCTCTTGGCTGTAGCACACCAAGTTTGATTCCCCAGAACCCATGTAAAAATATTTTTAAAAGTATGTACTATACCACAAAACTCCACATACACACGCACAGGCACTCGCAGGTGGGACAAAGGACTGTTACCGAAGTGAGGTATGCACTCCATGCATGTACCACTAGCCCGTGGCATGCTGAGATAGGAGGATCATGGATATCCATCAACCTGGACAGCATACGAAAAACCTGCCTCACCCGAAGAAGATGCAAACATCATCCAAACAGAACATTTAAAGGCTGCTGAGAGCTCAACACTAAAGGAGACTTGTAACACCCCTCCCCCCGCCCCAAGGCTCAGGGAACATTGCAGAAGAGAAGAGAGAAGAGGGAGCAGAAAGAATGTAAGAGCCACTTGGGGGTGGGAGGGAAGGTGTACTCAGAGGTACTGTCTCCCAGAAGGTGCATCTCTGACCCCACAGTGATTGCCAATGACCCCACTGAGGAGGGCCCTTGGTGGAATGAGAAGGGGTGTAAAAGTATAACCTGATTAGAATATGACAAAAATGCAATAGGTTCATATATTAAAGTTCTCAATAAAAACTGGGGGGGGTGGTGGGAGGGAAAGCTGCTGCTGGTGGTGTTGCTTGCCTTTAACCCCAGCACTTGGGAGGCAGAGGTAGAAGGGTCACTGAGAGTTTCAGGCCACCCTGACACTACATAGTGAGTTCCAAGTCAGCCTGAGCTAGAGTGAAACCCTACCTCAAAAACAATAAAAAAAAAATTTAAAAGATAAAATAAAATTTAATTAAATTTAAAACATCCAAACAAAACAGAAAGACAACCCATGCAATAGAAAGGAAATATTGACATCTTGCTGAAAGTGTGTTATAAGAATCATGGCTCTATGTATATCATGGTAGCAGTCCCAATGAAATACATCATATACATTGTTTGCCATGTGCTGGGGACTTCCTGTTTAGTAGCCCATGGAATCTTTTAGTGTGAGGAACCAGGGTGCCAACACCTGAGTCTGGCCCAGACTCCTCAGCATGGTAGTTCAGGCATCCTCACTAGTGGTTCTTAACAGAAGCCAACATCTAGGTTCACTCTGAGGTCATTCGCACTCACAGAATGGTGTGGACCTGCAGTGGCGACATCTCTTGGGTACTTGCAAGAAACGCAGAGTCAGACGCCAGAGTCAGAGTCACAGCGGAGACCTCAACAAGCTCTCCAGGCCATGCATGTGCGCGTTAGTGCTCAAAAGACTCTGCGGCATAGCTAGTGGATGCCAGAGGAGATTGGATTGCTCTCCATGTGGAGCCCAGGATACAGCAGCTCTCTGATCCGTTCCCAGAGAGCAGTGGTTACAGAGCCTATGTGCTGACCACACCACTGAGAAAGCCCTGTGTGACGTCGGGCTTGGGACAGGGATGCCCACGCGGGAGGAGGCTCCTGCTTGCTCCCGGGTTCTGTTCTATCTTTGTGGGCTCCATACATCGGGAAGACCCCATGTGGAGCACGTAGTAGAGAAAGGTCCAGGACGCACTTCCAGTGAGAAACAGGGATTATTATGTAAGGGCTTGCACACGTGAGTCTGCAACAGCAGAACACGGCTGACAAGCAGATGTGGATGCAGCGTGACTAACTGTGCCTTTGCTAGTGACAATCCACCTTGTCCTCAACACACATCAGGTGGGCCAACCCTCGTCACCTGCTGGCTGAGTTGTGGTTGATGGATGTCTTCTATGAAGACACTGTAAAGAAAGAAAAACTCAATGGTCACATGGTCTTTCTCATTCCAATCCCGTGGTAGGTCAGCTCAGTTCCACATAACCTCAGTGTGCCCAGACTCCACACTATAAAGCACTTTCTCTCCACATAGCCTTTCTCCCTACTTACTTTGTGTCAGACATTCGCTCACGTGCTGCATAGACACAGAAATGAAGATGACACTTTGCTGTTGATCAGCCATGTAAGACCAATAACAGCGATCAAAAGCAAACGTAGTGTGTAACAAGGAGCAGACAGGAGTAGGACAGGTGGAAAGCCTTCATCATGCAGCCAGAGGAGGAGCTGGGTGGTGCTGGAGAGGAGATAAGTGACACATTTGCCCTGAGCCTTGCTGTTGACTGAGATTGTAGAGGACCTACTGGGTCTTGTACTCTTGAGGGATGCACACGACTAAAGTGTTAACGTTGCAGGTTATGGGTGTCAAAACACTGGTGTAGGCACACTCTCCTATTCCTGGTGCCCACCTTATGTTTGCCAGGGGGGATGTCCACCCTCTGCTCATGTCATCGTTTTCCCCTGCCATTCTGGAGCTTCCCCTCAAGCATGTAAGCCAAAACACACCTCTTTTTCCACAAGCTGCTCTTGGTTGGGTGATTTCTACCAGTGGTTAGAACCTGACAGAAACAGAAAAGTGGTACCAGGAGTAGGTTTGCTGCTAGACACCTGACTGTGTGGCCTTGAACTTTTGGAGCTGACTCTCAAGAGGGATGTGCACGGAGTTGAAACCTTGGCCTTCTTAAGAGATGCCTTGCAGTGCTTTAAGTACAGCTTGATTCTGGTCAGAGTTGAAAGACCTGCATGTCGTAAGAACTATGGACTGTGAGATTTGGCTTATGAAGGTTAGAAAGAGCTTTGTCTGGACCGGGCTATACTTTGTGTTAGAGGCTTGCTGTTATAACCAGATCCTGAGAAGTTCTGCAGGGTTGCATTGCATAGAAATGGACTGGTGTGAGCAGAGGGATATGGCACAGAAAAAATGAAAACTTTGGGTGAACTGCTGCCCATTCAGCTGCAATTAAGAGATGACAACCTTTGAGATTGGGGCAGCTGACTTGCACTGGGGCAACAGGAAGAATGCAGACTTTTTGATGGGGCCTGAGTGCTCAAGGAATATCCTTTTCTTCAAAGCCTGCTTTATCTGCACCCCCCCCCCCAATTAACAAATTGGCCATGGGAGGGGGAAGCAGGTTTGCTGGATGCCTGCATGGAGACCCCATGGGGCCATGAGGATGAACTGTGGGTTGCAGTGGAGACCCAGTGGAGATGCTGGGACCACGAGATGGCTGCCAAGGAGAGCTTCCAGCCCCAGATGAAGTTTTCCAGGACTGTGAGTAACCTAGCTGGAGGGGCAGAATTGGAACTCCAGAGACATCACTGGCTAGAGTTGTTGGACTTGGAAGCTACAGAGTTTGGTGTTTTCCCTGTTTAAATCATGCATTGTTTGAGTATTTCGTTGCCATCTTTTGTAGTATGAATGTTTATTTTGTGACAGTATGGGTTTTGGGGGGATATTTTGGGTATTATAGCTCAGTTAGATGATCTTGGACTATGGGAATGTGTTCCCTGAATGGGTCAGTAATCAGACCTCTTTGCGAGTCCCCCTCCTGCAGGGCAGGGATGCTCCAGAGGAAGTGTCTCTAGTCAAGGCCTGGAAGGTGGGGCTCTATCAGGTATGGACTCTACAGAGGCCATGGGGTGTTCCTGAGAGAAATGGGGATCCTCTGAGCTGAGGTGGGCAGTCCTCAAAGCCCTTTAAAAGCCATTAGCAACACCATTCACAAATGCATATCCTTAGTCTTCATGAACAAACTCGATCACAGCACAAAACTCTACCCCATGCTCTGAAGTCCAGTCACCCTGCTCTCCTGGGCACCTGGCTGTCACTCTCCAGCTTGCAGCAGTGCGACTTCAACTGTTGTTGTGGACAGAGCTTGGGTCCTGGGATCCCCACTAGACTCCATCTAGGCACCCATCCCCAATATTCCAATTAAAGGGAGAATCAATAGTGAAAGTCAGAGAAACAAGATTCCTTCAATGTGACCACAGTGAGAGTAATGACTAAAGAGGCCCAATGACTCCTAGCTCCATCTTTGGGGTGCCGACAATAGGTTTAGATTTGAACAGAAGTCCATAGGCATGCACGATTAAGTAGTCATGGGCAAGACCCATCCTGGACTATGTTCTAATCTCTCTTGCAATGTGGTCTTACAAGCTATCAGGAGTTGGTGAAAGCTCTTCCTGGAAGACAAGCCCCTCCTCTGGCTGGCACCAGCCATGTCTCTCCTCCCTGAGCAAGAGGTGCCTGGGGAAGTCCCCGTTCCTTGGGAGCCATTAATGGTCCCAGTCATCTGACAGCCCACGGGAGGGCACACGCAGCTCTTTGGAACATCTTCACTCTTCCTGGGAGGTTGTATCTCTGCCTCTGTCACTGTCTGGCTGTCTTTGCCCTGCTTGTCCATGGCTTTAGATGGAATTTTCCTTTACCGGTGGGCTTATCTGTCCCATCTCTTCCTATGAGGACACCCGTTATATTGGACGAATGTCCCATGCGCTACACTGTAACTGTGTTTTATATCTGCAAAGACCCTCTGGCCTCTTTCCCTCATGGTCACGCCTTCCTGTGTTGCTGATTTAAGCCTTCTTTTAGTGGGATTCGAGTCTACTTTCAACCATGAGCTTTGGCTGAGACTTACCAAACCCCTAGTTCTGCTAAGGGCTCAGATGTGGTAGAAGTAGGCCCACAGGGGTGCTTTAAGACAGGAAAACATGTGTTGAGAATTCAAGGAAATCAGCCCAGCCTATCCCACCCTTGTATTATGAGGCGTTCACCTTTCTCTGTGCTCCCCCGTAATGGTCAGCATAGTGGGAACCATAGCTCAGCCTCATATCTGAGAGTCTCACCATCCAGGATGAAAATCACTCACTACTTGGCTTGCTGCCTGATGCTCTGTAAGCGCTGTGGTGACTGGGTGCCTGGACCAGCATCTGAGGTGCACATGTCTTCCCATGGCCTTGGGTCCCTCACTTGGTGAGGGAGTATAGGGCTTAGAAATGGACATGGGACTGAAATGATCAGGAAAGGGATCACCTAATCCTTTGTGCTTTGGAGCCAGATAAGAAACAGAAAAAGGCACACACAGGACAGAGGGAGAAAACTCAACCTCCACACACTCAGCTTTCCCCAGTGCATCTGGCCTGCCTGCTGGAAAGAGAGATATCAGAGGCACTAGGCAGTTCCAGAGCTGAGCACCACCCTGTCAGTCTGGTGAAATTGCAAGCTTCCCCAAGGAGGCTGGCATGAGAGACACCAGTAGTTCTTTCTTTTTTTTAAAATGGTTTTCTTATTTTATTTTATTTATTTGAGAAAGAGAGAAGGAGAAAGAGAGAAAGGGCACACCAGGGCCTCCCACTACTACAAACGAACACCAGATGTGTGCACCGCCTTGTGCATCTGGCTTATATGGGTAACTGGGGAATCGAGCCTCAAGAGTCCGTAGTCTTTACAAGCAAGCACTTAACCACTAAAGCCATCTCTCTATCCCAGTAGTAGTTCATTCTTAAAGAGGCTTGCCAAGCACTCAATTTCTCATAAAATGGACCCATAAATCAAAATAATTCCATATTTTAAAAGGCAAAGGATGAGACCCATGATGGCCAGTGTAGGGACAACTGTGGTGCCATGGCTGGGGTCCTTCCACCCGCTGGTGTGTTCTTAGACAATTGTAATCCCAGTCAGGTTCTAGAAAGCCCTCACTGCTGCTTGACTGGGCAGAGATGAGAACAGTATATACGCTTTCCGTTTGTCCTTAGCCAAACAGCTGTAAACACAAAATATCCCCACAAGCTGGCAAGGTTAAGAGGGCAAGCACCCAGAGGGAACAGTCACAGA
This sequence comes from Jaculus jaculus, assembly GCF_020740685.1. NCBI lineage: Eukaryota > Metazoa > Chordata > Mammalia > Rodentia > Dipodidae > Jaculus > Jaculus jaculus. The sequence goes on along the minus strand of NC_059107.1, from coordinate 7,749,531 downwards.
CCTTGGGGTATGTGGAAATGGGCCTCAGCTAGAATTCTTGGACTCCCAGAGTCCTGAAGCTAGAAGAGTACCTGGAGACTAGACGCACTGGATCCTGAGACTGAGTGACTTTGTCTCTCCTCTGCTGTCTTTCTGTTGTTCCTTCTGTTCCCTGATTATCTAGGCAAGAAGACCTTCAGCCTCCACATGCTAGTTGAATTCTCGAGCATCTCTTCATTTTGCTGAGCCTTGTGGATCCCCCAAAGCCCAACTTTATGCCTTACAACTGGCAGACACATCCCTCATCAGCCAGCATCCCCATCGGCCACATTAATGGTATCCTCTGCCTCTGGTCCTCAGCTTCCTGAACAGGGTGTGAAATCACTCAAGTAGCCAAGGATAGTTCTTCATTTGAAGCTGGGATACATCATCCTTTCCTGACCCCAAAGCTCAGCCTGTTCACTGTGAACCTGAGGAAAATCCCAGTATGACCTTCAGAGCAGGTGGTAACCAGCCATGGCATGTCAAGTATATGTGATCAAGAAACTACGGTTGGACTTGAGGCAGGCCAGCATACAGGTAGCCTAGCAACCTAGAACTCTGCTTGTCTTGGGTGATAAACACACCTCTTTCCTAACATCTCACCTAGCAACATGGTGCCCCTTCAAATAATGGAATGACTCACTTCTCCTTGGCAACCTTGTGGCAATACCTTATTTATAGTTCAAATGTGTCCTGAAACATATGCAGGAGCAGAGAGACAGGGGAAAGGGGACCAGCCCAGCCTGCGCCAGGTTGGAGTGTACGCACAGCAAAGGAAACTGTCCTGTGGGTGAACACTCAAGGCAAACTCCCTACTTACCATCATATGTCTATGCACGATTTGGAGTGCATATGCTTCAAATCATATGTATGGTGGGAAAGGGCACGTATAGGGAAGACTACCATAACCCAAGCCTGTCGATCACGGTAGAGAACCACCAAGACTAAACGTCTCAGCATCCAGCTCCTTCTCTGGGGCTCCATAAAAAGAAGCTGCAAGCTGGTAGCTTGAGTGTTCTCAGGTGAGGAGCCCACTGTCTCTTTGCAGTGTGTCCTGCACGTGATTCCGCTTTTCTCTCTAATCAAGCTTCTTGCTGCTTTACTTTGCTATGTGTTTCTTCAGCCTTTCAACAGGACCCCAAGACCTAGAACTCCTGCACGGAGGCTGCTGGTAGCAGTGTCCCCACCAGTGACAGGCTGAAGGTATGTCATTTACTTCACTCTTCATATAACTACATCGCCACCATTGATACCGTTCGCATTATAACTGCGTGACAGTTTGGCCCAGAGAAGTCCTGGGTGGAAGTCACACAGCTGCTACCTCGATGGAATTCGAACCCCGTGCCCAGGGATTACTTAGCGATGTCCTCAGTACTGTGCTAAGTTTGTCTTCTTGTCATCTAGAAACCCTACTCGCCAATCCACGCATTTTAGTTTGGAGGGTTTCAGTCCACAGAGTGCTCAAGCTTATGAAGATGGTAAACATATTTAACTTGAACTTAGGCATCCTTGTACCTTTGTGAATCCTTTTTGTTTCTGTTTGCTTGTTTTGTTTTGAGGTAGGGCCTCACTCTCGTCCAGGCTTACCTGGAATTCACTATGGTGTCTCAGGGTGGCCTCAGATTCATGACAATCCTCCTACCCCTGCCTCCTAAGTGCTGGGATTAAAGGTGTGTGCCACCACACCCGGCTTGTTTATCCTTCTAATTGCTCTGTTCAAGAACCTAAAGCCTCTGGCTCCTAACCAGTCTCTGAGCATGCGGTGGAGAAAGTGGGTTTCTGGAGTGAATGAACACAAGAAAGGGTCAAAGGAATGCCATTGCGAAGTGAGGAGGGGCTCTGCAGAAGACAACGATGTTTGATACTTGCCCTTTCGTCCACGCTCATGTTTGTGGTTCACAAAAGGCATGTTTTTGTGTGTGTACGGGTGTGATGTGTGGGAGTGAGTGATGGGTTTACATGTGTGTGGCTCTACTTGTGTACGCATAGGCATGTGGCAGCCAGAGGTCAATGTCATGTGTCTCACTTGCTTGTTCTCCACTTTTCTTTGTCAGACAGGTTCTCACTGAAATCACAGCTCGCCAGTTCAAACAAATCACTAGCCAGCAAACCCCAGACATCCTCCTATTTCCCTCTTCCCAGTGTTGGGATTACAGGCATGCTCTCACTGCCAGACCTGGGACTGTGTGGAGTCAGGGGAACCAAATCCAGATCCTCATGGTTGTGTGGCAAATACTTTATCCCCAGAGCCACGCCCAGCCTTTGACACTGTTGATGTAGCCCAGGCTGGTCTCAAACTCCCATGCTACCTGAGGGTGACCTAGAACTCCTGATCCTCCTTGATCTACCTCACAAGTCCTGGGACTATAGGACCATGCCACCATGCCTGGCTTTCATAACATTTGATACAGTAATGACTGTGGTTCCAGGAATAATGTGGAGTGTTTTGCAGTAGCAATTATCCATCTTTGGGGGGCAGAGAGATGATTACTCTAAGCTCTTTAAGGCATCTAGCAAAAAATAGTTTATGACAGCATTTTAGGTCCACAAATACAATTAAGAAAAACCCTGGCTTGAATGCAGACGCTGGCATTTACGAGTAAGTACAGTTCTGTAAATGTATTTAACTTCTCAGAGATTTAGTTTGTGATAGGTGGAGCCCATCACAAGACAGCCACTTGATGGGAGGTGGAGAGGGTGGTAGAGACATGTGTGGTAAGCATTTGAATGATACCTGGGATGCAGGGTGTACTTAATAAGTAATAGCTCATTATTCCTGCCTTCTCAGAAGCAGCCAGAACTTTAAAGAGCATCCATTTCAACATCTTTCCTAAGTCTTAGAGTGGCTGCCTGATTCAAGGAATCACAAAATTGATAGCAAGCATGGTATAAACTTGGTCATTACTGCAGTAAATGTTTTCCTCCTTTTAAATTGTGTGTGTGTGTGTGTGTGTGTGTGTGTGTGTGTGTGTGTGTAAGTCATAGCATATGCTAAAGATTTTCTTGTTCACAGAAAAGTTTAATCCTAGTTTAAAAGTTTTTTTGTTTATTTTATTTTTATTTATTTATTTGAGATCTACAAGTAGAGAGAGAAAAAGTCAGAGAGAGAGAAAGAGAGAGAGAGAGAGAGAATGGGCATGTCAGGGCTTCCAGCCACTGCTAACAAACTCCAGACGCGTGCACCCCCTTGTGCATCTGGCTTACGTGGGTCCTGAGGAATCGAGCCTCAAACCAGGGTCCTTAGGCTTCACAGGCAAGCACTTAACTGCTAAGCCATTTCTCCAGCCCTAATCCTAGTTTTTAGAGAAGATTGGTTAGTAACTAGAACATGAACACATCAGGATGAAGGCATATATAAAGAAACAGAACACAGAATTTTTAGATAATTCCCTTGATAAGCACACTTGCCTCCTAAGAGCTATTAAGAATATCATAATAATGTCCCTAACACTTACAGAGGGTAATACTGATAGCACTGACATTTGAGCGGGAGTTAGTACATTATCCAGTCCATTTCTACTCTCCTACTCATTATTCTGTCTAAGATATTGGACTAGGGGTATGGAGAGACGTTTCAGCGGGTAAAGTAATTGCTTGTTGGCCATTCACAAAATCCTGAGCTGAGATGTCTCCCAGCATTCTCATAAAAATATTAGTGCATATCTGTGGTTCCAGCCCTGGGCCAGAGAAGACCAGAGGATCCCTAAATATCAGTGGCTCATTTGTCTAGCTGAATAAGTGAACTTTGAGCTCAATTACAGACCCTTTCTCCAAAAAAAAAAAAAAAAAAAAGGAAAGCGAGACTAAAGAAATCACTTCATGTAAACTTCTAGATTTCTCCCATAGACACACACACGTGCACTTGCACACACATATGAAGTCACACACGCACATACCTGCATTTATAATTTTCATTTATTTATTTATTTATTTATTTATTTATTTGAGAGCGACAGACACAGAGAGAAAGACAGATAGAGGGAGAGAGAGAGAATGGGCGCGCCAGGCCTTCCAGCCTCTGCAAACGAACTCCAGACGTGTGCGCCCCCTTGTGCATCTGGCTAACGTGGGACCTGGGGAACCGAGCCTCGAACCGGGGTCCTTAGGCTTCACAGGCAAGCGCTTAACCGCTAAGCCATCTCTCCAGCCCCATACCTGCATTTATAAAAAGATATATTCGGAGTCTGAGGAGATGGTTTCACGATAAAGGCACACGTTTGCAGTCTGCTGTCCCAGTTTCAATTCTCCAACATAAATCCAGGCAGTCATACCATTGCAATGGCAAAACACACACTCACATGTGCACACACACAAACAAATAAATATTTTTTAAAAAAGATATCATATTGAGACACTGTTTCTGATAAACTGGATTTCAGGAGTGAAATGATAGAAAGGAACATGAAAGAAATGCTGGACCTGAAAGGAGCAGGTGTCTCTTCATCATCAAAGATTCACAAAACAGGACAAAGCAATCATCTATAATCACCGAGCCTGTTCTAAGAGAAAACAATGTCTTATCAACTGAGTACAAGGAACACAAGAACTCAGAAGGAAGAGCACTAGTTAGAGGGAACATTGAGTTGATGAAAATCTCTTCCAATGTTTGCCTAGCTTTATTCTAGGTCATTAAGGAGAAGGATGGAGCAGTTACTGCCCCTGACCATTTCTGATGAACGACAGAAGGACTGGAGACTCAAAGAAGACATCAGAGCAAGGAAGTCGAGTGACCCGCCCTGATACGAGTATTGCATGGACCTATTGAGATTTCCCCCTAAACATGTGGCCCCTCCTACCTGCAGTTTCCACCATGTGTGTCCTCAGACTCACGAGTGTAACCGACATCACCACTTGCAGGAAGGCATCTTTTCCTTCAAGCAACATGTTGAAGCAAGAAAAGCAAAACCCACACACAAGTCTGTTGATAAGAAAAGCCAGGCTTTGTAATAGAAGGGTCGTTTCTCTGGTACCCACAGGATTCACTTGGTGTACTTGTGTGGTGTTCTAGACAAGGGCATTTACAAGCTGACAAGGAGAAACATCTATGGAATGACTTAGTGCAACCTTCCTCCCAGTGCGCACATGCCTTCCTCTCTGTCTTCAGGAACAAGCAGAATCACAGAATCCATACCTTAAGATTCCAGGTCAGTTGACTCTCTGGGCACCAACTTGTGATGAGCAGTACACCAACCACTTTGTGCCCCGATGTAAGGATTTCCAGCAACTCTCTCTATCTCCGTTTCTCACATGAGACAATCGAGTCTCTGACTGGCTCAATGCTTGTGTGAGCCAGTAGCCACACAGACTACGTCTTCCCCACATATTTCTCCTGTGGGGATGTGTACCATTCCAGTCTTGTATCCCTTGCTTTGCTTGTTGCTGCAACCAAATACCTAACAAGTAACTTAAGAAAGGAACGGTTTGCTTTGGCTTAAGTTTGAGAGGACATAATCCAGTATTGTGGGGAAAGCATGTCTGCAGGATCGGGACACAAGCTGGTCACACGCATCCAATAAAGAAGCAGAAAACGGACAGGAAGTGGGGTGGGGGCCACACCACCTCAAGATCTGTCCCCTAGTGACCCATTTCCTGAATCAAGTTTCCATCTTTAAGGTTTCCACAACTTTCCCAGACAATGATACCATCTAGGGAGCAAGTGTTGAAACACATGAGCTTATGTGAGTCATTTCACCACAACATTCGTCCCTTGTCCCCCACAGACTGAAGACTATCTCATGGTACAAAATGCATTCAGTCTAACTTCACATGTTCCCATAGATTTTTAACAGTCTTAACACTGTTCAAACATCCACAGTCTCTTCTGAAACTCAAGGTACTCTCTTAACAATGAGCCCTTCTAAAAAAAAGTTACATAATTTGGGCTGGAGAGATGGCTTAGTGGTTAAGCGCTTGCCTGTGAAGCCTAAGGACCCCTGTTCGAGGCTCGGTTCCCCAGGTCCCACGTTAGCCAGATGCACAAGGGGGCGCACACGTCTGGAGTTCGTTTGCAGAGGCTGGAAGGCCTGGCGCGCCCATTCTCTCTCTCTCCCTCTATCTGTCTTTCTCTCTGTGTCTGTCACTCTCAAATAAATAAATAATAAAAAAAATTATAAAAAAAGTTACATAATTCAAGCATAATGGCACAGAGCCAATCTTCATATTCCAAGAGGGAAGGGAATGGCAGTGTGTGGGGGGGGTACAGCAAGTATAGACTGGACCAAAGCAGGACCAAACTCCAGAAGAGTAAAAAGCCAATATCTGCAGCTCCATGTATAGTATCTGGGACTCATAATACAGTTGCCTGAGCTCCGAAGGACTTGGGTAGCCCTCCGCTGAAGCTCAGCCACAGGAATCACATGTAGCTTCGATGTGGGGCCAGCTCTACTCCAGTCCTACAGATCTCCTTGGTGGATGTCCTGTGGTCCTAGCACCTCCAATATCCTGGGGTTTCCAATGTGGCAGTTTGTATGTGTGTCCCCAAGTAGATTCAGTTTTTTTTAAAGCTTCTTGGATTTCCTCCTGGCTTGCTGGAAGAGGTGACTCTGCGGGAATATAATTAGTTATTATTAATACTATTAACTATTAATAATATTAATAATACTATTAACTATTAATAATATTAATAATTATTAATATAATTAATAATTCATAATAATTAGGGTTCAGCCTTGAGGTATGTTTGGGGATGGGTCTGGAATTCCAGCCTAAGTGTAGTCAGTGTTCTTGAACCCTGCCTGGGGCTCCCAACATGTGTTTGCTAGGGTGCCGGGGACGGTATTTCAATGTTTTCATGGACGTGTGAAAGGGGGCCAGCATCTTCTGCCATGGTGGAACTACAGCTGGTTCTGTAAGCTTCCATGAATCCTGTCCCTCCCACAGAATGGGTCTGGTTTGGACATTCAGCCCAGCAACATGAAGCTGGCCATGACAACTGCAACTTAGGCTTCATCTTCATCGTTGCATGTGATTTCCCCTCATGGCCTTGCAGGGAATACAGCTGTGCTTCATAGTGTTCAGCCTCAAGGGCTCTCTGAAACCAAGGAGCAAGACACCATGACCCCTTCAAACTTGCACTTTCCATGCCTACAAAACCAGCACCACTTGGGTGATGGTGTCGAGTTCTGTGGCCAACTTGGGAAAGAGCCTTAACTCCTTGGCTCTCAATTGCTACAGCACCCGTGGGCTGACCTGGGGAAACACTTCCCTAGGCAGTTGCTTTCCAGAAGCAGGGAACCCCTGCAGCATCTTCTCTTTGGGCTTTGTTCTTTTAATGGAGTTTATAATCTCAACGATAGAGCAACGGGTGGGTTTCTGCCCTCTGTCACCTTTTCTATTGTTCCGAAGAAGAAAGTGAGACCTCTCTTTAGCCATACCAATCTCTTTAATCTTGTTAATCTCCTTAATAATTACAGATGCCTTGTTGTCTGCATTCTCTGTGTCCATCACTTTAACCTTTCCTCTCTAATTTTTTTTTGTTCTGCTCTCTTTCCTACAGATATGAATAAATGCAGTGAATAATAAACATGACACAGGTTCCTATGCTGAACTGAAATTTCCTATGCCAAGTGAATTAGTCCATTAACTTTAAATTTAAATTCAGCCTCACATACATTCTCAGGATATGGGTGGAATGTCATCTGATTCTTTGCCTAACTGCCTCTAGCCCACCCCTAGTAGAGTTTTTGTTCCCCTCTGGATCTTCAAGAGGTAAGCCTCATGTTCATGTTTCTCTCAGAATTCTGGACTTCCAATCTCCCACCACAGTACCTACTGATGTTCTGCTTATGGAATTACAGGGCTTCTCTAACCTGAAGTTCTAAACTCTGCCACATTCCTTCCACAAACTAGTTGCAGATTCCTGTGGATACCAAGGTTTATTATAGAAAAAAAAAACTTGTCTCTCAGTATCAATTTTTTAGTTATTTCACCCATTGCTATGACAAAATCCTCGACAAAAAGAATTGTAGGGAAGAATGAAAGGAGGGAAGAAGGGTTTTGTTTTGTTTTTTTGTTTTTCTGGCTTGTCACACTGTAAATAGTCAAGAAGGGCACAATGAAAAGGAAGTGGGGCCATGTTATAAAATCTCAAGGCTCATTGCCCAGTGACCTATTTTCTCTAATAAGGCTTCACTTCCTAAAGGTTCCACAACTTTCCCAAACAATGCCATCAGCTAAGGACCAAGTGTTCAAACACACACAAGCCTATGGGGGACATTTTATATTCAAACAACTAATTTGCATAGCTATTTTCTCCAAATTGATGCATTTCCCTCTGGAGGGAAGAGGGAGTCCCCTAAATCTCAGGAAGTAAGGGAAATCTGTAAGGCCCAGGGTGCAATGGAAATGAAACGTTCAAGACTCAGGATACTCCTGAAAAGTACAAGGGTCACAACTCCTTCTCCAAGGTTATCAAGTCAATAAACAATGGGTGGACAGAGAGATTCTCCAGTTAGCCACGCTACCTGGAAGTTGGACAGGGAGCTCCATGGACGGAACTTTCTTGTGAGTCATCCCTGGTGCTGGGGTGGACTTTTCAGTTATAGGGCTGCCTCCTATAAGGAGCCCCTCATCTATGCTCCTATAAGTAATCCCAATTAATTGATACATTCACTATGAAGGAACTCACAAAATAACCAGGGATAACACATGTACCGGTCACTTTTATCTTTCACCTGTGCTAGGTTTCTATTTACCTTTTAAGAATGATTACCCCCCCACACACACTCATTTCTCAAATCAAGGTACATCATTCTGAGGGCAGCAGGTACCGTATTCTAGTGGATTCTAGCACAGGCTCCTCAATGGCATTGGGAAGCTTCCATCTCTGTGCCCTCATTTCTAGACTATAAAATGAGCATCATAATAGCACCTACCTCACAGGTTCCTTGTGACACAAAAATATAAACAATTAGCCCAATTTGTGCCCTGCTTTGAGCATCTTTAGTTTCACCTAGTGTTAGACCTTGATGTTCGTTTTCAACAACATTTTTGTTGATATATATGAATTGTACAAAATACTGGGACTCATCATGACACTAATGTATGCCTACCATGCACTTTAATCATCTTCACCCTCCTTATGTTCCCTTCATTTTCTCTACTAGGAACTGACAGATATGAGAGCGAGAAAGCGGGAGGTGAAATGAGAGGCACTGAAAACGCCCTTTTAAAATAGGAGCTTTTGTAGGAAGTTAGGTCCACATAAAGGAGCATGATGGGGTCACCAAGGCCCCAAAGGAACTGTAGCTTTGGCTTTTGTAAAAGTAAAAGGAAGTTATTTTATATGGAGTTCTCTAGAAGTGGAGAGTCCCATGCCATGTGGGCGGCTACATGCTGCCAGCCATGGAAGAGCAGGAAGTCAGGAAGAGACTTGGATCAGACAGGCTTCAAGGATATAACTTGGATAGACGGGTGCTCTTAGTAACTGAGGGCTGGGCTTTCTTTACTAGTTTGTTTGGTCCAGGGTAGAAGGCTCCCTTCTTTTGTCTAAACAGGCATCCCTGTGCTTTAATGTCCTTTGCTGCTGCTTCTCAAGTGTACAGATAAACTACGTAATATCTAATCTTCTGAGTCTGGCTTTTCTGGCTTTAACATGATGGTCTCCAGCTCTACCAAGTTCATAACAAAGAGACAATTTTATGCTACCTTATGGTTGAATCAAATTCCATGTTTTATTTGTTGTTTATTCACTTATTTACTCATCCATTTGTTCATTCATCATCCATTCATACATTTAAATGTATGAATTTAAATTTAAATTCATACATTTAAACTTGACTATTGTGAATAGAAAAGCAATGAATATGGATGTGCAGGTAAGTGAGATATGCTGACTCAGAGAACTTTGGGTATTTCCTCAGGAGTGTTTTAGCGGTATCCCATGGTAGATCTATTTTTAGTTGTTTCAGAAGCTTCTGCACTGATTTCCATAGTGGCTGCAAAAGTTTATATCTCCACCAGCAGTCAATGAGGGTTTTCCCTTTTCCATTTCCTACATCTTTGTCTGTATTTTTTTTTTTCTTGATAAAAGCCATTCTGACTGGAAAAAAAAAATAGAATTTCAGAACAGTTTGGAAGTGTCTTCCATTGGAGAGAACAGTCTGAGGGTCATTAGTATGAATCAGTTCTTGGGAGGGAAAGAAAATTCAGCAGAGTCTTAGTGATCCTTGTCATTTTTATGTTGGGAGACTATTGCTGCATCATTTTATTGTTTGTTATTTCACTATTTATCTGTTTAGGTTTCTTACATTCTCTTGGTTAAATTTCAACAGCTCACAGACATTTAGAAATTTATCCATTTCTGATACACTTTCCAATTTGTTGGTACATGAATTTTAAAAGTCATCACTAATGATCTTCTGGGCTTCATTGTTATTCCCAGGTTACACATCCTTTTGCATCATTTTATTAACTTAGTACTCTCTCTCTCTCTCTCTCTCTGCCTCTCTCTGTATGTGCCTTTCACTCTCTTTCTTTCTCTCTTTGTTAGTTTAGCTAAGTTATTAGTCTTAATAATATTTTCAAATAACCAAGTGTTTATTTCATTGATTTATGTCTGTTTTTATTTGATATCAATTTCATTAAATTAAGTTTGGGTTTTACTTTTCCCTTCACCTGTATTTGAGTTTAGCTAATTCATTTTTTTAATAATACCCCATGGTTTTTTATTTGAGATATCTCTGCTCTTTCAATGTAGGCATAGAGTTCCTTCCCCCTTTGAACTGTTTGCTGCATGCCACAGATACTACCATGATGTGATTACATTTTACTTTTTCCCTAGGAATTTTATCTCTCCATATAATTTCTTCACTGACTCACTGACCATTCAGAAGTGCATTGTTCACTCTCCATGTTTTGTACAGTTTTTACAGTTTCTTTTACTACTGATACTCTCCATTATAAGCTGGTAAGATGCAAAACATTGTTTCACTATTTTGTCTTGACTTGTTTTGTAGACTAAAGTTTGGAAAAAGTTCTGTGAAGTTCTGAAAAAAAATATGTATATTCCATATGATGTTCCATAGTTCCTGGAAGGACTAGTCAATAGACAGCTGTTACATTGATTTGGCTTCATAATACAGTTTGAGTTTCTTTGTTTCTCCTTTGATAAACCTACCGGTGAGAATGGGGAACTGAAGTCACTGCCATTTTACTAGGCTTAACTCTCCGTTTAAGTTGATGTTGTGCATGCACACATGCATGTGTGGACACACACACACACACACACACACACACACACACACACACACACACACACATATATATATATATATATATATATATATATATACATACATACTTTTTTCTGGGGTTACTTCTCTGTCTCTTGTGACTAATTCTGAGTAGAATTCCACTTTCTCTGGTAAGAGTGTATCTCCTCCTGCTTCCTTCCATTTCCTCAAGTTTTTATTTTTAATCCTTTCACTTTCAGTCTGCGTATGTTTTCGTTGTTCAGGTGCGGTGTTTTTTGTTTTTTTGGGTTTTTTGCATGCATCACACAGTTGACTATTTTGTTTTTAATCCAGTTGCTCTGTTTTTTTTTTTTTTTTTAACTTGAGAATTCAAGGTTTTAATGGGAAGCTATGTGTCAATTCCTGCCCTTTGTTTCTTTGCTGTGCAGCTCTACCCAACTCTGATTTTCTTCCCCCTCTCCTCATCTTCTTCCTGACCTCCCATGATTCGGTTCCTCTTTCTTTATGTAGAATTCCTTGCAGTATCTTACGTAGTACTGGGGAAGCTATCATGACTGAGTGTATTTTTTCTCATGAACTGAACCTCCGTTGGCATCTTCTGGGTCTCTAGCCTCAATGTGAAGCTGTCTGTTTGGATTCTAGGTGCTGAGGAGATTAGAAAGCGCTGCTTGCATCTGACCCATCATCTGGGTGACTCCTTGGTGACATATTTTGTTCATATGCCAGTTTTCTATTTGCATTGAGACAGGGTCTCATGTAGTCAATTCTGTCTTTTTTGAAAATATTTTATTTTATTTCACTTTTTTAAGGGCGAGACAGAGAAAGAGAGAATGGGCATGCCAGGGCCTCTAACCACTGAAAACAAACTCCAGTCACATGCATCACCTTGTGCCTCTGATTTTCTGTGGTTACTGGAGAATCAAACCAGGATCCTTTGGCTTCGTAGGCATGTGCCCTAACTGCTAAGCCATCTCTCTAGCTCCCAATGCTGCCCTTGAACGCACTATGTGGCTAAGGTTGATGTGGATCTCCAGACCCTCCTGCCCCCTTCCAGTGGCTGGAATTATAGGCATGTGTAAACAACACTTGACTTTCTTAATGCTGTTTTTGCAAGACATATATTTGTGGGGTTTATGCATGTGAAGTTCTGTGTGGTGCATACATATGCATATTAGTATGTGTGGGGGCACATGTATATATTCATGTGGAAGACAGAGGTCTGGCTGTCTACCTTATTTATTTATACCAGGTTTCTCACTGGACCCAGACCTTACTGATTCAACTAGTGGAGCTAGCCAGCTTGCCCTGAGCACCTGCTTATCTCTGCTTCCTGAATTATACTTCCTGAATTATTGGAATTATAGACATATGCTGCCGTCTCTGCCTCGGCCGTCTCGTGGGTGCAGAGGATCTGAGCCCAGGCCCACACACCTGCACAGCAAGCACTTCACCAGTTGAGCCAGCTCCCCAGCTCCGTAAGGTATATATTATTTTTTTAATGTATGAAATTGTAAATTTATTTAATATATTGTATATAATTTCTCAAAAATATTATAGCCTATAACTTAAAATCACCTGAAAAAAATAATGAGACAATGGTCTGGTCTTGGGTCACCCGCTCACAAGTCCTTGTTATTTAACTGAACTGCATAGCCACATTTAACTCGATATTCTTTGCCCATAGCAGAAACATCCAGACCTACCTTCTACCCTCTGGCAGAAAGAAAATAATCAAAACAGCATTCCTATTACCTTGCAGAGCCCAGAGTGGATGAATGCTGCTCCTTTTTTTCTTCTTCTTTTTTTTTAATAAATTACCATTTAAACCTTGTGACCTCACAGGAAAATGGACTGATTTTCTGTTCCCTGGAATTTCTGGAAGTTTATGTTGTTGTGTTTCTATTTCCATTTTCTGCATCGCATTGATGAGTAGTTGAGGAAACACTTCAGCAGTGTGATAAGTCTGAATGATATCATGGCTTTCCTTTGGTATTGCTCTTTTAAGAAAATAGTTATTTATTTATTTAACAGAGAAATAGATAGAGAGAGAGAGAGAATGCACATGCCAGGGCCTTTAGCCACTATAAACGAACTCCAGACACATGTATCATGTGGTGCCCCTGATTTTACATGGTTACTGGGGAATCAAGCCTGGATCCTTTGGCTTTACATGCATGTGCCTTGACTGATAAGCCATCTCTCTAGCTCCAAATGCTGCCCTTGAACTCACTATGCAGCTAAGGCTGACTTGGAGGGAGAAAGAGCTATGTGCATGTAACATTCTGTATCAACCACAAACCCCTCAAAATGCTTTTTTTAATTTTTTTTTTGTGGTTTTGTTTGTTTGTTTTTTAGGGGCAGGGTCTCACTCTAGCCCAGGCTGACCTGGAATTCACTATGGAGTCTCAGGGTGTCCTTGAACTCCTGGTGATCCTTGTACCTCTGCCTCCAGTGTGCTGGAATTAAAGGCATGAGCCACCAAGCCTGGAAAAATTCTTTGCTTAGCTATTAACCCATCTTGACTCTCTCCAAGGCTCAGTAGACATCCAGAGTCAAATCGAAGCTTCATGGCTAGAAAAGCGAGTATATTGATTCCTGAAACTGATATTCAATGGCAATCAATTAGCGTTTGGTTCACAACTGCAAGAATTATGGCACAAGAGATTTGGAAGCTGCTTAACAGTTACAGTGACTTGCTGAATGAATGAAGTCACTGATGAAATGATGATCGCATAAGTAGAAGGAGCTTCTCAGATCTTGAACCAGTTGCCAACCTGAAGTCTCTTCAAAATATGGGAATCAAAGAATATGCAAATTTAATTTTCCCTCTTTAAAATTATGAGTTAGATAACTGCAAAAATTTGCAAGTCAAGGGGAAAAAAACACGTGGTTTTCTTTCCTTTATCTAAAAAGCAAGGGTGATATTTTCCCCCTTGCACCTGACAAAACCACAGGAAGGAGAAGAAGTGGGCTCTCTACAGGGCAAATAGGCCTCACTTTTCTCTGCCAAGCACATTAATCCCCCACAGAGGAGCCCTTGCGTGTTGCAGGGTGCACATTTGCACAGTTGGGCTCATGTTTGGCTCTCAAGTGAAATGTCGCTCTCACCAGGGCTAATCAAATGGAGCCGGAACTGACTTGCCTTCCCTGAAACTCATTCCTCAGTTCCTGGCAGAATCCTCAGCAGCCCGCCGAGTATGGAGGAGGCACAGGAGAACCCAAAGTCCATAGCTCACTAAAGGGTGCTTGCACAGGAAGTAATGGCCTTGAATTGCCTCTCGGTTTTAGAGATGCCTAAATTCAGTTATCCCTTTGATTTTGGAATGAACCCTTTCTTTGAACAAGTTAGCATTGAGTTTTGAGTTACTTGCAATCATGGTTTTCTTTTTTTATTGTATGACTATATGTGTAGGATGCATGTGTGTGGGCACATGTGTGTATGTAGGTATGTGGACATCAGAAGTCAGTGCTGGGTATCTTCCTTAGTTAGTCCCTTTCAATTTTATTCAGACAGAATCTCAACCTGAACCTAGACCTCATCAATTCAGCTAACCTAGCTAGACAGAAAATCCCAAGGAACCTTCTGTCTCCTCAATTTTTCACTGTCCTCTACTGATTTGCCAGTGAACACTAGGGACCATCCTGCCTCTGCCTCCCTAGCCCTGGGATTGCATGCAAGCACTACCACTCCAGCATTTTAGTTGGGTTCTGAGGATCTATACTCAGACCCTCATGCTTGTAGGCACTTTACCCACTGAGATACCTTCCCAACACCCAACCAAAATTTTGCAACAACAACAAAAACAAAAAAAAGTGTCAATAGATGTGTAGATCCTGACTGAGGCTGGGAAAGTTTCATGGAAAGCCCCACTGGCACCTAGCCCCTTGGAGACCCTTGGAATGGATTAGAGGAGCAGCTTCATTAAATTTGGAAAGTTAGAGACTTTCTCCACAATTCAGTGATAATGTGCAGTGGTTTGAAAGAGGACAAACATGGAAGCCCCCACCCTGGAAAAGTAGCATGCACTGGGTGTGGTGGCTCAGCCCATCCTCAAAGGACTAGGGAGGCTGAGGCAGGAAGACAGTGAGCTTTGAGTCAGACTGGGCTGCGTAGACTTGGTCCCAACAAATGCTGGGGAAAAAAGAAATGTCAGGAGTCAGGGGATGACAAGGAATTAAATATATGAAAAGGCAACATGCTTCTGAAGAGAAGAAGCCACGTGTGTAAAAGCAGGTGCCATACGAATGCCCTGCGACTGGAGGGAACAGATAATGTCCAAGCATCGAGAAGAGACCGGAGCACCGCGGCGTGCAGCAAGGGTGGCGGGAGAGAGCTGAGCGCCAGAGCAGGGCTGTTACTGCGAGGACGCAAGACGTGTGTCCGTGCCGTGGATAATTAAATCCATACAATCCACACATTCATCCTGTACACAAGAGCCTCCGAGAGACAAAATCCATGTACCTAAACCTGCACATACCTCAATAGCCAAAGCTGGTAGGCCAAGAATCCAACACTCTCATGTGGATGGGTTACGAAATGACTCCGTGAGAATCGAGCCTCGTTTGTCCATTAAGTGGTTCACGACATTAAATTGCCATAGAAGACTGCAAAGTTGCCTGATGGACACATTCTCAAAGCAACATGAAGCATACTGGCCAAAAGTTAAGAGATGAAGCAGGGATTGGTGGAGCACATTTTTAGTCCTAGCGACATCACTCAGTTGGTAAAGTGTTTGCTTCACAAGCTTGAGGACCTGTTCCGCACCCAGTACTCACATAAACATGTCAGACGTGGTGGTGCACACCGGTAATCTCAGTGCTCAGAAGGCAGACAGGAGGATGCCTGGGACTTAATGGCCAGGCAGTCTAGTCTAATTGGTAGGTTCTAGGCCAATGAGAGAGCCTGTCTAAAAAAAAAAAAAAAAAAAAAAAAAAAAATGGACTGCGTTCAGATGACAGCTGACAGTGTTCTCTGGCCTTCACATGCACACACATGTATAAACACACACACACACACTCACTCACTCACACATGAATAAAAAAAAAAACTTTAATAAATAAAAATACCAAGCTATGCCATGTTCTATACAAAACTGGCCATGTCAAGGTTTTATTATTGTCAATGACAGGTGATGGCTTAAAGAAATAAATACATTGTTAAACTAACATTATTTAGTGTGGGTTTGTTATATGCCTTGTTAAATAAGTATGGCAGATGGTTTTAGATTTCTGAACTTGGAGATTATCCACACAAGTGTCTTAAAGCTCCTTGTTAGGTTTGAATACTGTCTTATTTCTGAACCAGATGTGCATTTCCATTTTAAGTCACCGAGTGCTATAACAATTTTAAGCTCATGCTCTTTCTGGAATTGCATAGCTGGGCTTTCCTGCCTGTCATGATGGAAGAGAACAGTAAAAGTGGAGAGAGGCATTTTGTTTCTTCCTCTAACAGGACCAGACACCTGGACAGTTTTGCAGCTCACGGACCACCAGTGATCTCACACTGTATTTCTGCCTCAGAAAATGGGTCAATGGACTCACTTTACATGAGAGTATGTGTGCCCCAAGACTTTTACCATGCAGGTAGCCCTGGAGGACACACAATGCCATCCAGGCACCCCAAAGCTACCAGTTTTAGAGAACAATACAACTTGAATCCTGTATGCATGGCACTTATGACAGATTCCTCTGTCACAAAATCCTTGTGATATTGTCAACTTGACACAATTTAGAATCGCCATGAAAACAATTCACTGGGCATGTCTAGTTTCATTAAGGTGGGAAGACACACCCTAACTGCGGGTGGCATACTCCATGGGCTGGGGTCCCAGATTGAATGAAAAAGGAGGCAGTGAGCAGAGCCCCATCATGTGTTGCCCTTGGATTCCTGACTGCTGCATTGACCTTCTCACTACAGGGACAAACACCCGACCAGAAGCAGCTGATGGGAGGAAAGGGTTTATTTCAGGCTTACTGAGTCCAGGAGGAGTTCCATCAGGATGTAAGAAGCTGGCTTATCTTGTCATACGTCCCCAACACAGTGACCAGCAAGCACCAACAAGCATGAGCGGACTCTGAACACACATCTAGGACTGGGCTTAAGGTCCACCCCCCAGCCCAATGAAATACAGTAGCATTTCCAGTAGCCTTGCAACTGCTGAATACTTCAGTAGGAAGCCTAATCTTCCTGATGCTATGGTGGGCCATTTATCTTGAAACCAACATGCTGACTATGGGCTGAACATGTTACTAGCTGCCTCACACTGTTCCTTGTGTGCCCTCAAACTTTAGGCTGCATTACACCCTTCCTTCCTTAAGTTGCTTCTTGTCAGATGCTTGTCACAGCAACTAGAAAAGCAAGTCCTCACTTTAAGCCAGGCTCCAGCTTTTGTGAAAGTCACCACAAATTTTGCTTATTTCTCACTTAAAACTTAAAGTTGATCTTCACCTTTTCCACAAGGGATGCTATATCCATTTAGGAGAGAAAATTTAATGTCATCACTAGGAAAGAATGCTTAGATAATGGAAATGCTGGTCTATGCTTTTTTTTTTTTTTTTTTTGGAATTCCCTTTCTCCTCCCTTCTTTGCTGTATTGTTGGATTTCTTTCAGCCTCCATTACTCCTTGTAATACCCAGCACAATAAGAGGTTGAAAATGAGTTTTGGATCAAAATAAAAATACTCCTAACAAAGCACTTTTGGAGTCTAATTTTTCCCTTTGGGGGGTATACCAGTTCCATAGCTTCTTTCTTTATATGAAATTTTATATGAAGAATAAATAAAATGTTTTAACCAAGGACATTATATTCTGCCCCTACCCTTCTTTACTTAATAACAGTTATGCCCTTTATCATCTCCAGGGACATCATTGGATAATAAACGTTGAGGGTAATGAAACAATTATGCAATCTCCCAGAGGAAGCCATATCAATTTGATTTTTTGAATGTGAGCATTCATTTGTTTTCCAGGACACCATTACTCACATCTATCTCCCATTTAGCAATGGGGTGATTATTCCAGAAATCCTCTTGCTCCTAAATAACAGCCCTCTGCATTACATAACAATGTTGTCGCTGGATTGCAGCGTTTAGTAGATGCTTTGATAAGCATCGTCTCTCCAATCCTTGCAATAATTTTGTTACATCCCTTGGGAATCAGCAGACCCATAGAGTAGTTGGGATCTGAGTCTTATAAAAGCAAAGTGGCCTGCTGCAGGTCTCTCTACTCCTTTAAGGAAGGGTGAGACACAATTCCAATTCTGTGTCCTAGTATGCTGTGGATTGGGAATATTATTATTTGCCTGTGTATGTATGTGTGGTGTGAGGTAGAAGTGAAAGGATCAACTTCCAGATGACCCTCAGCTACATAAAAAAGTTCTAAGCCAACCTGGGATAAGTTAGAACTTCTCATAATAATTGAGTATTGGGGACATAGTAAAATGCTTGTCTTTCATGCATGAGGACTTGGTTCAGTTCCCAGAACCCACACATGAACAGCTGCACGTGGTGGTACACACTTGTCACCCCAAGTGCTTAAGAGTCAGTAACAAGGGGAATCCCTGGACCTTCACTGGCCAGCCAGTATAACCTAATTGGTGAATTTCTGGTCAGTGGTGAATTCGTTGTTTCAAAAAATCAAAAGATAAAAGCCAGGTGTTGTGTGGTGCACGCCTTTAATCCCAGCACTTGAGAGGCAGAGGTAGGAGGATCGCTGTGAGTTTGAGGCCACCCTGAGACTCCATAGTGAATTCCAGGTCAACCTGAGCTAGAATGAGACCCTACCTCGAAAAGCCAAAAATAAATAAATTAATTAATTAAATAAAACAGGTGAACAAGTGAGGAGGGTCCCTTTGGGGGTGGGAGGCAGGTATGAGGGTAAGGATAGTATCAACATGGGCTGTTTACACACTGAGTATGTTCACAACTGATAAAAAAACATTTTTGGACAATGTCCATAAATTTAGACAATAAAATATGATTGTTCTCTCACAAAAAATAAAAAAAAATAAATATATAAAACAGGTGGACAAGATTACTGAAAGTGACATCCAAGATTGTACTCTGACCTCCATGTGTGCATGCAGACACATGCACACATGTGTACCTCAGTACACATGCATGTGCACACACATGTGCATATGAACATCTGTCAAAATGCATACCCTCAAGTATAAAAATTTAAGAGCTTTGTGTCATGGCAGCTCTGACAAGAGGGGTGTGTGTGTGTGTGTGTGTGTGTGTGTGTGTGTGTGTGTGTGTATGTATGTGTGGTAGAATTGGTTGTTCTTCTCCACTGGCTAAAAATCTATCTTCTAGGGGCTTTCATGTGGTGGAGTACTTGTGGCCTGCTTTCTGTGAGTGAAGGGATTGGGGAGGTTCGTCTTGCTTTGTATGCACCTGTCCCTCTCCAGCCGAAGTGAGGAGGGTCCTTTTTTCACAGTAGCTGTGCCTGCTCCTCGAGAATCTCCAGGCCCCTCCTGTGTACTTTGGAAGACAACAAGCATTTTGCTGCTAAAATGCATCCTGCAGTCACTTGATAGTTCTTAAAGTGCAGTTCTTTATAACACCAAGACATTTTTTCCCACTTCACTATGCTGGCATTTGACTGATAGTACAGAAATTGTGGAAACATCGTGAGTTGTCTTAACTCTCATGCAGGGAACCAGCAGCGAACTTACTTGGAGTGGCTCCAGACTTCCCTAGGGCACGGTGGCAACATATAATTAAAAAAAAAAAAAATCAGTTGGATTTAAGAAGGTCCTCTGGAAGCATAACAAAGTTAATATTGAATTTGTAGCTTTGATTACACATGTCCATTGTATCCTGTGTGACAGAATAAGGAGGGTGTATAAAGCATTTCTATTCTATACTGAAATATGACAGTTGGTTCTGGGGAAAAAAAAATTCTATGCATTACAATTTCAGTGCTCATCTAGACTAATAGCTTTTTCATGGAACCCCATTGTTTAAATAAATAGGGGAAAATATATCCTGAAAGGTAATCTCTGGTTTAGGCAAACTTGGGTACTTGGCCAGTGTTTTCTTAGAAGACGGCCACCTTGCCGCGTCGAGAAAAGCAACTTCAAAGAATATGCTGCCAGTGATGAAAATTTGAATTTGAAGCAAAATTAGCATTCTGGAAAGCCCAAATTTGTCTTTGCAGTGAGCATCACAGCTTCCCAGAGCGCAGCCTGTTCTCGTGAGTTCGGAGGTGGTGTGAGATGTGTGAGTGCTGGTGTTTATTTGCGGTGAGCTGCGTCAGCGGGTTGGAGCTCTGCCTTGGCCCCATAGGCAGCCTTTCAAAACGACCAATGTGTGGTTCAAAGTCAGGCACAGCGCGGGCAGAAGACACATAAGCCCTCCTAGACAACCCAGGAATGTAAATGTAACAGACAGCACAATTTCTTTTATCTGGTTTTAGATTCTACATTAGAAATATCCCTTAAGACCTCCCACTTCTGACAAAAAGATCTCCATCTGGAGTTTTAGTATAATATCAATGAACATCCACTATGTTCATAAGTAGCTATTAAGATACCCCTCTATCATAGCTACCTGTCTATCTATCTTTCTTTCTTTAAATTTTTTCAACATAGGGTCTCACTCCAGCCCAGGCTGACCTGGAATTCACTATGTAGTATCAGGGTGGCCTTGAACTTATGGCAAACCTCCTACCTCTGCCTCCTAAGTGTTGCAATTAACACCAACACACCCAGCTACAGCTATCTATCTTGATATATATATATATCAACCAAAAAAACTCCTCAGGGCATCACGGATACAGAAATGGCCCAGCAGTTAAAGATACCTGTTTGCAAACCTTTCTGGCCTGTACTGGCCTGAGTTCAATTCCCCAGAACCCATAGAGTGCTAGATGCACAAACTTGCCCAACAAAACCAGGGGTCAGCTCTTTTGTATTAAGATAAATGTGAGATATTCCTAATGTGGACAAATTGGTGGAACACACTCACAGAAATGGAGCACCTGGGTCTGACAGTGATTTCAAACGTGGAAAGCAGAGATCCAGAGGCTCATAAGAGCTCATCGCTGAAGTAGACATACCCACCACAGCTCAGATTGTAAGAGTCACAGGTTGAAACACCATGCTCAGAGGCACTGCCTCCCCACATCATCTGATTGCTGCTCCCACAGTGCTTAACCCACAACTCCATGGGGATATCTGCAACCCCACTAAAGAGGGTCCCCAGCAGTATGGGGGCAGGGATAAAGGAAAGGATGATGCTAACACATGGTGAATCCTTACTACGTATGTCCGTCCATAAGGAGGAAAGCAGCCTTGCTTTTGCAGGACCACATGGGGAAGAAACCAACTCAGGTGCACACATGGAGAGGCAGGGGAAGGGACAGAGGGGAAAGAAGGAGGGAAAACAGAGTGATTTGTCTGCTTTTAAAAAATATTTTACTTTTATTTATTCATTTATTTGATAGAGAGAAAGAGGGGGAGAGAGAGAGAGAGAGAATGGGCACACCAGGGCTTCCAGCCACTGCAAATGAATTCCAGACACGTGTGCCACCTTGTGTATCTGGCTAACATGGGTTCTGGGGAATCAAACCTGGGTCCTTTGGCTTTGCAGGCAAATGCCTTAACCACTAAGCCATTCCTCCAGCGGGAAAAAATAAACACTAGAAAACTTCGAATTGAGGATATGTGTGTATGTATGTGTGAGATAGTATACTTACATGTGTGTGACAGTGTGAGAGTGTTTTTGTATGCGTGTGTTTGTGTGAATGGGAATTTGTATTGCAGACAGCTCCATGTTGCTGGGTGAATATTCCAACCAGCCCAGGTCATAGGATGAACGGCTCATCTCAACTTACAGATCCAGGAGAAGTTCTTTAATGGCAGAAGAGGCTAGAACCCTTGCCAAGAGGAGAGAGAAACCACCATCATCTGGCACCACAAGCAAGCATTCAAGGGACAGCAAAACTGCAGGGACCCCACCCCAGCAGAGCTCACACTACTCTCTTAGCCCTTTGGGCTGGAAATCAGAACCAACCCCAGTAACACCTTAGCACTGGACCCCAAGATCTGTCCCTCCCCCACCCACTGACACTTCCTCCAGCCAATGGAAATCCAAGTTTTTAAAAAATACTTTATTTTTATTTATTTTAGCAGAGAGAGAGAGAATTGGGGCTTGACAGAGCCCTTGTCCACTGCAAGTGAACTTCAGACACATGTACCACTATGTGCATCTGGCTTACTTGGGTTCTGAGAAATAAAACCTGGGTCCTTAGGCTTTGTAGGCAAGCACCATAACCGCTAAGACATTTCTCCAGCCCCAAATCCAAGTTTTAGTAAAACGCCTGAGTCTGCTCAGGGACATACATTCAAACTACCACGTGTGTGCATTTGTATGTGCGTGTGTTTGAATGTATGGGTATGTATTTGTGTTTGTGTGTGTGTGTGTGAGGATTTGGACGTGTGTGACTTAGTTCGTATGTGTGCATGTGCAGATGTTGAAGGATTCTCATCTTGGGGAATTCACATCATTAACCTGAGAGATTTTCTTTAATTTTTTCCAAAAATATTTTATTTTTGTTTATTTATTTTAGAAAGAGAGAACCAGACACACACACACACACACAAGTGAGAGGGAGAGAGAGAGAGAGAGAGAGAAAGAGAGAGAGAGAGAGAGAGAGAGAGAGAGAGAGAGAGAGAGAAAGAGAGAAAGAGAATAGATGTGCCAGGGCATCTAGATCCTGCAAACAAACTCCAGACACATGTGTTACCTTGTGCATCTGGCTTAAGTGTTCCTGGGGAATCAAACCTGGGTCCTTTGGATTTTCAGGCAAGTGCCTCAACTGCTAAGCTATCTCTCCAGCCCAGTTTTTCTTTAAGTTTTAAAAATGATTATGGCCTGTGGTTGACAACACTTTCCCTTGGGTTTTGACATTCTTCAGGTTATTAAGTATAATAATCAATTACAGGAAACTGTAAGGAATATGACCTGGTAAATAACTCTGTGAAGGTCAGACAACATAAACGTATCACCTGCCTAATCTTAGAACCATCTGATACATGTTTAAGATGCCATGCTTATGGAAGCTCTTAGCTCACTAAACACTCTGGAGCCATGGTGAGCTTTCCCTTGGGAAGGACTTCTCAGAGTCATTCCCTCTGAGCCGTTGTGACTCAGCTCCAAAGATCCTGAACTTGGACCACCGATTTCTGTCGATTCTTGCATTTGTTTTATGTCTTGAACACATTGCCACGCCCCATGCCCGTTCTTAGTCCCACATGACTCTGCACTCACCTGAGGGCACTAAAGACCCCCAAAATTCCATGGTAGCTTAAGGACTCCATGTACTTTTATCTGGCCCTAACTCTTAAAACCCTGACATTACAGACTTTGCGTTTTCTTTCTTTCTGGCATGTATATGTGTGTATGTGTACACGCATGTAAATGAACACATACACCTGCAGAGGGCAGTGAAGAATAGCAGTGCCCCCCCCCCCTTTTTTTTCTTGCCCATCCAATATGTCCTTGGAACAAGCCTCTCCCTGAACCAGGAGCTGCCATTTTCCAGTCAGGCTGGCTGATGATCCCCAGCGCCTCTCCAGTCTCTGCTACCACAGGGCCGGGCTTACAGGCATGCATGGCCTGGCTCAGCTGCCTAAATAGTTGCTGGGGAATCGAGCTCAGGAGGACTGCAGCCCTCTTAGGCCTTCTGGCTTGTGCAGTGACCACTCTTACCTGCTGAGCTTGTCCCCAGACCCGAGGCCACGTTTTCAAGTGAACACAGCACATGTATGCCCGTTTCAACACGGGACAGAAAGCAGGACACAAGGGACACATTGTTTCCCACTCACAGAGCTGTCACAGAGTTGGTACGTGTAACTGTAGCGAAAGATGTAGTTCCTCCTCACACAGAGATCGTCAACTCTCAGGGTGAAATGCAGACATTGAAGGAAAAAGGAACGAGGTGTATTTAGTGTGTGCCCCACGTGGGAAGGTCTCTGTCCTCGTGGATAAGGTAGTCAGAGGCCAGTGAGAGCACTGTGGGCTCAGATTTGCCACTTTTATAACTGTCCTCAAAATTAGCATCAGTTTTAGATTTCTGAATGTTGGCTACAAGATTCATGGTCACATTTATGTTTCATAACAGCAGGGTTTTAGTTATTTATTTATTTATTTTGGTGAGACAAGATTTCATCTAGCTCAGGATGGCCTAGAATTTACTATATAGCCAAGGATAATTTTGGACTTCTGATATTCTTGTCTCTACCCCTTGGGTTTTGGGATTACAGGAATGTGTCACCACATCTGGCTTCCTTTTCCTTTCTGTAGCACACTTCTTACTATTGGGGACCCTGGCTCACTAGTGTCCCACTGCTAACAGCCAGTTTTGGTGAAATCTCTACAATAGCAATATGAATGCATATTTATAAACCCAAACAGCTTAGGACTGGAGTTCAGCATGGAGGGAAGGGAAAGACGTTTCCTCCCTCAATAACCCTGATTTTCCATCTGTGAAAAAACTTTCCCCAAAAGGGCATCAGTACAGATCCTCTAAGTCTTATCAGCTGGCACTCATTTATGTCCATGTAACAATAATGGCTGGTAAAGAGGAGAAGGCTGATGGCCAGAGACAGCAGTTTGCCAGGCTGCAGCCTGCAGGCTGAGGGAAGGGTGATCTTTTCTTGGTCTCTCCATCTGTCTGGGCACTGTACGGAAACTACGATCTATTAGCAACCAAGGAGGAAATGACTCTGTGAAGTAGAGTCCAGAACATCTGAATATGTCAAATCTACATTCAGAAGAGGAAACAATTTTCTTTTTCAATAGCTCTGACGTAGCTTTCTATACATTTCTCACATGGCCTGGTGAGCTGCCAAATGAGTAGAATTGCTTATTGGGCAGAACTCATTAACTCGTTGCATGACAAGCATATTAAATAGCTCTCTTCTAGAAGCTGGATCTGCAGAAATTGGTGAGATGGGAGAGAACCCTGCCATTACCATAATCCCACCTCCACGCACTGTGCAGGGGGAGGCAATCTTCAAGCACTTCAGGCACTACTGTCACCGTCCAGCTCTATCAATGCCGGCATTTTCCTTATCAGTGATCTGTGACCCAACAAGTTAGCAATCATGAAGAAAGCTAACAAAGTTGAAATTTTCTCTGAACGTTTTGAAACTATATACAGAGAGAGCAGAAAGAAAGAGAGAGAGAGAGAGACAGAGAAGAGAATGCTAGTGTTCTTTTGTGGAGTGCTAGGTTCCCTGACTTCACTCTGATTTGAACATCAACCTTTACTCTGTTCTCTCAGCCTTTCTGAAACTTCCGGAGAGCTAGAGAACTCCTTTTCTCTTCAGGATTAGTGTGGAAAATCTGTTTACCTTAATTTTCAGATGGCTGTTTCTTACCTGTGGCTTTGCTATCCTGTGGCTTTAGGACCTGGCTTTGAGGAAGTCGCTTACATACAGGCAGAGCATGACAGCGGCCACATGTACTCCTCCATCACCTATGGCTCTGAGGGGCCTTCTGCTTACACTACTGAAATAGCAGAGAAAGTTCCATCCTTAGTAACAAAACGTCAGGCAGAAAAATGTTTTGTTTTCCCCGTGTAACATCATAAAAATAAGACATGCAGTTTAAAAGAAAAACATGGGAACAGATCACATAAAATATAGGTATTTCTCCTACTGTTGAAGACAGAAAATGGCATCTTGGGAGGTACACCTGCCAGGTGGCACATTCTCCTGTGGCCACCATAGGTAGGCTCAGCCTGCCTGGGTTGAACATGGACTCCACAGGTTCCCATAGCAACCACACACCTATGATGATCCCTCTGCTCCTGAGTACAGGATGGATTCATCTTCACCTGCTGGAATGACATCTTAGTGGCTTGGACAGGAGACATTTAATTTGTTGCATCTGCGTGGTGAGGTCTGCGCTCAGCTGGAAGGTCTTGGTTCAGGGTAGGCTTCATTGATGCGTGGCCCAGGTGACCAGTGGGGCTCTGTGCTAAAGACCTGTATTTGTCTAAACATGCTTCAAATCTTGCATCTTGCACAAGAGACCCTAAGCTTCCCTTTGTCACCATGGCTTGTTAACTATGGTGTGAGATTGTGTGCACCTTGTAACTAAGGGCTCAAATAGGTGGAGCAGCCACAGTCAATACATGCTATCCCGTGTCTGAAGGTGGAAGTCATAGGGCTGAGCTAAGACTGTAGGATATCTCTAGAAGCCTCAAGCAAAAACTGGCAAGCAGCCACTTTACACAAAAAAAGTTACACAGGGAAGTCACCTGGCCAACCATAGTTGCCACTTTCTTTCAGAAACATGTATCCTCTCGGTGTAATCAGATGCTGGGATTTGCCAACATTGAGCCACTGAGACCCATCTGTATGTAGCCAGTATCTTAAATATAAACTGTAGATGTAGCCAGGTAGAGTGATCAGTTGGAAATGTTATGACATATGTATACTAGCAATAAATGACCGGTAACAAGCTTGTCTGAAGTTAAGCCTTTAGTCTTTCAAAGCTACAAAACCAAGATATACAGAGTGTTTTTTTTTTGTAACAAATTTTCCCTTGTTCAAATTAAAGAGCAATTTGAGTTGTATTCAAAGTGTGCCTTGAGTCATTTTGCTGCATTTAAGCATTAATTTGTCTTCATCATGGGTGTAGTTTTTTTTTTTTTTATTTTTACTTGGCTTTTCAAGCAAAGATAATAAAATTAGAGAAATCAAATACACTATTTAGCTAGAATATTAAAATCCTTTGGTAGACTGTTATTGCCTCTAATTCCAATTTATTTCTCTGGTGACTTTAGGAAGCTTTACTGATAACATATAACCTGTCTTTAATATCAAAATCTAACTTAAGGCTGCCTCATAAAGTATAGGGTGAGGGTTGTAGCTTCAAGGACTTTTGTATAAAGAATATACATGATTTTGAAGTTCTACATCTGTCACTTGAGGGTCTGAGTAACTCCAGAAGTGTCTGTGATAGTTTACATGGTCTGTTAACATGACAGAACCTAGATCGCCTGTGAGCTTCACTTTTGGCATGCCTGTGAGAGATTCTGTTAATTAGGTTAATTGAGGTGGGAAGACCCACCTTAACTGTGGAGGGCACCATTCTTGGTGGGGGTACTTAAGCACCAGCTTTCCTCTCTCTCCCTGTCTCTCTCTCTCTCGCTCTCTCTCTCTCTCTCCTTCCTCCATGCTGTTGTGATGATGTGACTTCTGTTCCTTGTTCATGCTATGTTTTCACTACAATAATTGTCTCTACCTCATGGAACTGTAAGTAGAGCACTCCTTTAGCATGTATGATACTGCAGGTTTGAATCCTGGCATCACAAAAGGGCACAAAAAGAAATTTGTACTTGTTGAAGTTACCTTTCATTGCTGGGACAAACACCAGACCAAAAGCAGCTGATGAGAGGAAAGAGTTTGTTTTGGCTTATAGTCTTGAGGGAATGTTTCATCATGGAAGCAAAAGGGTGGCAGAGCACACACTGGGCATCATAATTTTCCATAACAGCAGATATGAAGAGAGCCACCAGCAGTAGGAGCCATTGGCATAGACATGGCAAAGTCTGCCTCCAGCTGAACTGGCACAGCTCTTCCTTCATTCCTCCTCTTGGACTGTTACGTGGGCCTGACCTTGTGGAGAAGAGAGCATACACATGGAAACAGCCTGCACCTGCCCTCGTTGACATGATCTCAACTTGTCCACCTTTCCCATGCTTTTTCTATATTTAATAAAGAAAGTTGTTGCCAAAGCTTTCCTGCCTGTGTGTAAATTAAAGCAACTCCGGTTAGGTGGTGCTGCAGTGTCTCTATCAGAGCCTGCAGAGCACCCAATCCCAGCTTTATTCTACTACTTGTGTCTGTCTTTCTTTCCTTGTAATCCTCAAGCTGACCCAAACAGGTCATGGCCATACTGGTCATGGCACTGCTGGGAAGCACAAAGGAAACTAGCTTGGCAGTAGAAATCTGGATAATGCACCTCAAGGTCCACTCCCAGATGCATATCTCCTCCAGCAAAACTCCACCTCCAAATGTGCCACCAGATTAATTAATTAATACTTGCCAAGTATTAAAAACACATGAGTCTATGGGAGATATCACATTGAAACTACCACAGTATTGAACTCTAGTTATACAATGTCAGTACTCCATTTTTAATCTTAGTTATTACACATTAAGACAGTGTTGTGATTTTCCTGATCATGTTTGTTGAACATGTACCATCAAGCCCTCAGAAGAACTGGACATTCATTGTCTTGTGTTCTGAAGACAACAGACTGGCATCATTCACAGTCTTAGGCTTATTATTATTTATGGCAAGACTGGGTATGTTCAGGTGGCATGACCATAGTCTAGGGTTCCTATTATTTCCATTCCACAAATAAATGAAAACTCAGAAGTCATTAAAGGCAAAGGACCAAACAGAAGAACTACTTCCTGAAAGCTGGACTTTGCTTGGGTTCTGCTGGTGTCTAAGTGACCTCTGTCTGCTGTCTAAGTGTCTAAGTGACCTCTGTGCACCAGTTAGCTTTATCATTGCAGTGACAAAATTCCTGACCAAAGCACCTTCAGAAAGGCTTTGTTTTGGCTCAAGGTTGAGGGTATCGCCATCATTTTGGAGATGGCGTGATGGTAAGAGCTTGAGTCAGTCGCATCTCCTCTGCAGTCAGGAAGCACAGAGATGAGAATGGTGGAACTCAGTCCATATACTGCTTTTTATTCACCGTGGGACCTCAGCCCATGAAGTCAAAGTCGTGCCACCCACCTTCAGGGTGGCTCTTCCACCCTCAATCAAACCTTTCTGGAAGCACCTTAATAGACACGCCTAAAAGTGTTCTAAGATGATTCTAAATCTAGTCACATTCACAAGATTATCACTACACTTGTATATAAACTATAGAAAGACCTTCCTGACGAACCTTTACACAGAATGTACCATTCTATATCCACAAGGTCCGAAATCTGTAGTTTGCTGTGGTGGCTGTAACAAAATGCTGCCACCTGGAACCACAGGCTTTTTTTGGGGGGGGGGCAGGGAAGTCTAAGACCAAGATTCAATGCATGTTCTATCCTCTTCCGGGTATGTATATGTGTGTGTGTGTGAGAGAGAGAGAGAGAGAGAGAGAAAGAGAGGGAGGGAGAGATGCAGGAACCCTCTGGTACTTCAACTTACAAAGGCACTAATTCTTTTATTCAAGCCTAATTTCTATCTAAAGGCCACCTGTCCCAAAGCCATCAAGTTAATGGTTAGAAATTTAACATCTGAATTTGAGGGGTTTTGGAGGAAAGAGACACCTTTACTCAATTCATAACAATTCCAAAAACAGGACACCTTACTGTAACTATGGGAAGTAATTCAATCTCTTTTTAAGTATGTTGGAGTAATAACTTACGAAGGTGACATGAAATAAGATGGAAATGTATTTAACTTAGATTCAAACCATACTATTCATGGGCATCCTTGGTGCGCCTACCTATAGTACTTTATTTACAGGGGACCCTCAGTGACACGATGCTTTGAATGTGAAATGTCCTTTGAAGGCTCACTCATTGACTTACTCCCACTGCGGAGCTGGGACTTTCGAGAAGGTCTCGAATATGTGATCCATCGATGAACTCATGATTTGATAGTATTATAGGGGTGTGATGGAACTCACAGGCAGAGCATGGTTAGAAGAAGAAAGCCACTGGGGTGTGCCTTCGAATGTTTTCTTTCCCCAATCCTCTTTCATTCCTCCCCGTCTTCTTTCTCTCTCTCTCCATCCTGGCTCCTATGATGCGAGCAGCTTTCCTTGCCCACACCCTTCTGCTGTGATGTTTCTGCCCTCTTCCTATAGGCGTTGGAGTTGGATGACCATGAATGAAACCACTAAGACTATGGACAAAATAGACTACACGATTTTTGAAGTTGTTTGCTTCTGATATTTTGTCCCAGTGATGGAAGCATGGAGAATGTGGAAGAGCAGGGCAGAGAAGAAGTGATGTTTCCCTGAGAAGGAAAAGAAAGGCCCCGCTGGCATGTTGTTAGCGTTACCCTGGCCAGTGTCATCCACTGGAAAGATACCCCACTTACCTCTAGCACAAAGTGACTGTCAGGCTGGAGAGAGGGCTTGTATTCACTGAGCAACTGTCATCAGAAACGTATACCAGGCGTGAGCTAACACCACTAGCATAATTCTTCTTTAAGTCTTGCTGGTTTTGTTATTAGAGCTTAGGCAGGAGGTTAAAATCTTTACTCAGACATGATTAAAATGTCCCCAGTGGCACACAGTGCCCCTACGAGCTCCCCCAAAGTCTCTGAGATGCTGTTTGCTCCCTTTTATATTAAGACTAAAAGTCATATTATTAGGTGGGTGTTACATGAACAAATTACCCTGTGCTCACGACCATCTCTAACAAACAACAGATTCTGTTAGAAGCAAGAACCTCGCCTTGCTACTTTTCATTTCCCGTGGTACCCTGCACCATCTCCACCAATAATTATTCCACTGATTGCTCATTTAGTTATGGGTTTTACAGCTTAGCAAGCACATTTGTGCTGATGATTTTATTTGGGCTTTTCATCAGTCCTGAGAAGGAGGGAGAGGGGAAATGGGGAGGTTATTCACCTCGTTTTGTGCTGAGAGTAGGATGCAGAGACCCAGAGCAGCTGTGTGACTTGTCCGGCTCACGAAGCAGAGTGCCAAAACTTGATTCTGAAGCTGGAATGTAGGTCACCAGCTCTTAATGCAGGATCCTTTCCAGTAATGCACATTTCAAAGTTTTATCTGAATGGAACTGAGCACACAACTTCTGGTTGACGTACTGCATGACATCATAGGTGCCACAGCGATGTTCAAAGGACAAGATCAACTTCTCACAGTTGGGTAGTTTGAAAGCTCGCTTCTCTTACTGCCTTTGCTCATTCTTTTGCCACTTGTCATGGGATGTGTGTTGTCATGGTAATGGGACAAAGAGGTTTGAACTAGAATAAAACCACAAAAATGTCTGAGGGAACAATAGCAAATATGGAGGTACATATGAATGCTTGCTGATTTGAGCAGGGAAACGGAAAAGAGTTACTTTCCTTGTATGAGGACCATTAGCTGTAACTCCATTATATGTGTTCAACCTCACCAACTCACTTAGCTAGCACTTGATACAAAGACAATGTGGCAGAGAGGATGGTCCCCACCAAAAGTATGTCCAGGTTCTCATCCATCAGGAATGAGAATGTTAAGTCACAGCAAAAGCCATTTGTGAATTAAGGGTCATTGAGATAGAGAATGGTTTGCAATTCGTTTACTTTCAATATTTTAGATGCACAGCTTGAGATGTATGGATTTGTCTTTTAAATGAAATGACTAAATTTCTTTGACTTCCTCTATTGTTTTCTTGTCTAATTCTCATTTTTAATCCAAGATTTACATATGTGCAAGTTCACCTTTTGTTGTTAATTTGGTGTTATCTCTATTGTAGGAAACATTGTAATTTCAGCTACTTTCCCACCTACAGTATACCTTTACTTAGGCATAATTGGAATTTCATGACAACCGAATTTTGATGCATGTATGGACCTGTGAAACTTTTACCCTCAGAAGCATCTCCATATATAATCTTTCCCTTTCCCAACAATTTGCCTAACCCTAGGTAAATACTGAACTACTTTCTGTCAAAATAGGTCACTTTGAATCTGATTTAAATATCTTATTTATTTACTTGCGGGAGGAGTGGAGAAAATGGGCACACCAGGACCAGGGCCTCTAGCCACTGCATGTGAAATACAGATGCATGTACTACCTTGTTTGTCTGGCTTACGTGAGTACTGGGGAAAAGAACCTGGGTCCTGAGGCTTCACAGGCATGGACCTTAACCACTACACCATATCTCTAGCCACAATATGTTTTGTTTAATTATTTTGTATGTTTTTGAGAGAGAGATAAGGGAGGTAGAAAGGAGGGAAAGAGGGAGATAGAGTGAGCATGCTACAAATGGACTCCAAATGCATGTGACATTTTGTGTTATCTGGTCTTACATGGGTACTGGGGAATCAAACCTGGGCTGACAGGTTTTGCAAGCAAGCACCTTTCACCACTGAACCATCTTCACCCTGCCTTAACTGTGTATCTCCTAAGGTCTTAACTGAGTGAAATCATGTATTATGTGTAGGCCTTTAAACCTGACTTCCTCATTCAACATCATTTTAGGAATTGTTCATTTTATTTAATGTAATTTTTATCTCATTTCATTTCAGTATTTCCTTTCTGTCTGTTGCTTGGTCAGATTTCATTGAATGTGTATAATGCAATTTATTAATTATTTTATTTTTGATGCACAATTGAGGCTTTTCTACTTTTTTAGTTAGTAATCCCTTGGAGCTTTGAAATTGTAGTAAGAACACAACATGAGATTTAGTCTCTTAACTTATTTCCAGGAGTAGAACACAGACTTGTTACCACATAGAATGTTGTACAAAAGGTTACAACTCATTTATCTCGCTTGACTAAAACTGCAGGTCCTGTCATTACTAACTACCATGACCCTTTTCTTTGTTTCATTTGTATGACTATTTCAAATTCCTCATACTACTGGATCCACAAATATTTGTTATTATGCGAATGAATTATTCAAATTAGCATAATTTCTTCATGATTGAACTATGTTGTTACATATTGTAGATGTTCTTTTTTAAAGGCAGAAAGTACTCCATAAGTACTACAAGTAAATAGTACATACTTTTAGCAGGTTCTGCACTTACAATGATCCAACTTATTATTATGTTGTATATTACAGTGATACAAAGGTAATAATAAAAACACACATTGATAATCTTGTGAAAAAGTTTTGGGCTAGAGTTAATACCATACTTTCATATAATGCTAAGCAATGACATCAGATGGCAGATGATAGTCAGATATGTGACCACAAGGTGGACACTGATATATTATAGAGTACTATTGTGTTATTGTGTTAACATATGACATTTTCAGTTTCAATTGCTTTATCAGGATGTGCTCCCATCATAAAGTGAATATATATATATATATGTTAGGATCCCAGACAACTCAATAGCAGGAAAATAATCCATTTAAGAAATAGACAAGGGGGCTGGAGAGATGGCTTAGCGGTTAAGCGCTTGCCTGTGAAGCCTAAGGACCCCGGTTCGAGGCTCGGTTTCCCAGGTCCCACGTTAGCCAGAGGCACAAGGGGGCGCACGCATCTGGAATTCGTTTGCAGTGGCTGGAAGCCCTGGCACGCCCATTCTCTCTCTCTCCCTCTATGTGCCTTTCTCTCTGTGTCTGTAGCTCTCAAATAAATAAAGAAAAAATGAACAAAAAAAAATTTAAAAAAAAAGAAATAGACAAGGATCTGAATAGTTATTTCTCAACAGAAGACATATGAATGACCAACAGATATGTGAAAGACTGAGATAATTAACAAGAAAGTATGGGTTAAATATAAAAATATTAACTCACATCAGATAGAATGTTTCTCATCAATAATTAGTATGGGTGCTTCTCAAAAAACTAAAATTAAGACAGTCATATAATCCAGAAATCCCACTTTCAGTGTCTTGTTATTTAGATAAATACTACTAGTTTTTATATGTTGATTTTGTACCCTGAAACTTCATCCATTTTGAATAAGTTCTAATATTTTGGGTGAAATCTTTAGTGTGCAATCTATGGTTATATCATCTACAAAGATAATTTTATTTCTTCTTTTGCAGCTTTGAGGCCTTTTATTTATTTCTTTTGTTAAATTCTCTGTCTAATGTGTCCAGAAATATAATTGCCAGACATGAACACCATTATTGATTTTGTTAGAGGAAAAGCTCTTTGTTATCCCAATAAAATATGACTTTGCCCTATATGACTTTTATGTCCTAGATACCTAATTTTCTGTGATTAGGTACTTAATTATACACCTAATTTGCTGACATGTTATTAACAATGAAGGATACTAATTTTTAAGTACGTTATTATGATTATCTTATTTATTTATTGGAGAGAGAGAAAGAGAACGAGACAGAGAGAGAGAGAGAGAATGAATGCAACAGGGCCTTTAGCCACTTCAAACAAACTTCAGATACATGCACCACCTAGTGCTTATGGCTTATGTGGGTATGGGGAATTGAACCTGAGTCCTTAGGTTTTACAGCCAAGTGCTTTAACCCCAAAGCCATTTCTCTAGCCCAAGAATATTAATTTTTTGTCAGTTTTTTAGCATCTGACATAATTACCATATGAGTTTTTCTCCCCATTTTTTTCCTGTGGGTATCTAACCATATGTTACTTATTAATTCTATTTTTTATATGCCAACCCTTCTTTCTATTATGGAAATATATATATTTGTATTTTGTTATATTTTCCTTTAACATGTTTTTGAATTTGCGTTGCTAATATTTGGTGAGGACAATTTTTGCATCTATGTTCATTAAGAATATTGGTT
Organism: Jaculus jaculus; assembly: GCF_020740685.1. Classification (NCBI taxonomy): domain Eukaryota; kingdom Metazoa; phylum Chordata; class Mammalia; order Rodentia; family Dipodidae; genus Jaculus; species Jaculus jaculus. Next base: position 7,714,882 of record NC_059107.1, on the reverse strand, counting down.
TGGGGCTGGAGCGATGGCTTAGCCATTAAGGCACTTGTCTGTGAAGCCTAAGACTTCGTGTTCAGATCTCCAGGTCCCATCTAACCAAGCACACAGTGATGCAAGCTCACAATGTCACACATATGCCATAGGGGGGTGCAGGCATCTGGAGTCATTTGCAGTGGCTGAAGGCCTTAGTGTGCCCATTCTCTTTCAATCCCCCCCCCCAAAGAAAAAGGATATTGGTTTGTAGTTTTTATTAAGTACTATTTCTTTAATGACATTTTATGCAATGATACTGTGGTAATTTGGGCTTTATAGAAATAGATTGAAGACACTTCCTCCTCTTCGAATGTTTGGAATATTTTGTGAAGAACTGGTACCATTTTAAAAACGTTTGATAGAATTAATCAGTAAAACTACCAGGAAGTAAGCTTTCTGAGATGGGAGATGTTTTATTACTGATTCAGTTTCTCCTTTCAATATTAGCCTGTGTCAATTTTCAATTTTTTATGACTCAGTCTTGCTATGCTTAACATTTTGTCTTTTTATTAGATGTTTAAGCCGTCTATTCCAGATTATCCAATTATTGTTAGTAAATAACAGTTATAATAGCTTATTATAATTCTGTTTTTCTGTGGGGTCACTTTCAATTAACCTTCTTTCATTTCTCATTATATTTAATCTCCCTCTTTATTTTCTGTTACTTAGTCTAGTTTCAAATTTATTAATTTTGTATATTTTTCCAAAATTCCAGCTCTTAGTTCCATGGATCTTTTTTTTTCTTATTTCCTGGTTTCCATTTTATTGTTTTTTTCTCTTCCTTTTATTTTTCCTGTTTACACTGGGGTTACTTTGTTCTTCTATTCCTATTTTTTTAAAACATTTTCCTTATTTGGCAGGAGAGAGACATAGAGAACAGAGAAAGAGCATGCAAGTGAGTGTGCTAGGGCATCCAGCCATTGAGCATGCATTCCAGACTCATGCATCACTTTGTGCATTATGTAGGTGCTGCGGACTCAAACAGAGGACACTAGGCTTTGCAAGCAAACACCCTGCCTGCTGAGCCATTACTCTAACCTCCTCTTCCTATTTTTTGTTTATTTTTACTTATTTGAGAGCAACAGCCAAACAAAGAGAGAAAGAGGCAGATAGAGAGAGAGAGAATGGGCATTTGGGGATGTCCAGCCACTACAAAAAAACTCCAGATGAGTGCCCTACCTTGTGCATCCGGCTTATGTGGGTCCTGGGGAATCGAGCCTCGAACCAGGGTCCTTAGGCTTCACAAGCTGACGTAATAATGTTTTGTTGTAAACATTTTTGTATATATGTATATATTTTGCATGGACACAAGCTTTCTTTTCTCTTATTCTCTCAGTTTTCTTCTTCCACAAATGTTCTCCTTAGAGAAATCTATGAGTAACCCTTAACACTAGGTAAATAGCAGAAAGACATGTAAAGTACCTGATTGAATGCATCTGTAAATTTTATTTTATTTTTTCTTTATTTCTTGAGCAATTGAATTACAGAAAGAGATCACCAGGACATTTTTGAGATTTAGAAAAAAACTTAATGAGAAATGCAGTGATGACACATAATGGCTGTGATACATGAAAGCACAGAGTGAACTGTGAAAGAGCTTTCCACATGTCTTAACTATGCATGAGTGGTTGGCGATTTCATTAGAGCAAATGAGCCTCAAGGTAGGAATGGCACGGAGCAGGAACTTGGGAAAGTGCCCACAAGGAATGTTTATTCTTGAATTCATTTCCACGCGCACACAGGTAGAGTGTCGGAGGGATCACAACAGGCTCATAGCCTTGTGATGAAGGCTGGAAAAATGAGCAGGTGACGACCCTGCAGTATGATACGCATTTGTACTCAGCGCAGGCTGAGCTCACCATGCAAGCCTGCTCTCGGGGCCTCTGGTCCACTTGGGAAGATGAAACGTTCCACAGAGGCTTTATTCCCACACTCAATAAGAAAGGGATAGATAGGAAAAAAAAAAAAAAGTGTGTTGGAGGACATGGATATACAGATTGAATCAAAAGCTTGAATAGCATGTGCAAAGGTTGTAGTCCCAAGAATCTGAGAAGTAGTGGAGAAAGAAAAGCTCACAGTGCTGGGGACGTAACACGAGCCGGATCACATGCCAGGAGCTGACAATATATGGACCTGTGTGTCACGGTAAGGAATTGGGAGGCTCAACTACATAGAAATGGCCACAGGTCATTTTGTATTGAGGTTGGTTTTGGAAAAGTGAATCAATGGAGACAGTGGACAATCTATAAGAATGGGGTGAGTGGACTGAGGAGATGTCTTGTGGGAAAAGTGAATGCATTCACAAGATACATAAGATGACAGGCAGGGGGGTACCCACCTGCTATCCCAGTGCTGTGGAAGAGGAGGCAGGAAATTCCTGAGCCTCACTGGCTAGTCTAACCAGATCCATGAGCTCTAAGTTCTGGAAGATTTGCTGTCCCCAAGCATAAGGTGGAGAGGGATCCAGTAAGATCCTTGATATCAACCTCTGGCCTCCACAAAAACACACGTGTGCTCACACACATGTCAACATGCATACACACTCACACGCACCCTGCACACACATATGCCCATGCCAAAATAAAGGGAGAATGACCCAAACAGGAAGGTGAGAAAGGTAATAATAAAATATGAGGTGCGGCTTGTGGAGCAGAAACAACGACTTTCACACATCTGTTATGCTGGCATTGCTGGAAGGGTGTGTGATGACCCTGAACCAAGCTTTTCACTTAGAGGAAATTCCAGAAAATTTTGCCACAAAAATGCCCCAAGGAGTAGTTGGCAGTCCACCATGCCAATGCCTAGTGGACATAGCAACCAGGCCATTCGCAGAGAGCAGCAAGCCAGACTCGGTACTTCCCGTTGACAGGTTCCCGCTGACTCCCAGCTCCAAGAAGTGCCCAGGGCAGCCAGCTTGCCGAGGGAATCACTGATGAATGTCCGTTGTTCACTTGCCATTTTTTCTGCCTTTAATGTAGCATACATAGATTTTTTTTTTATGTGCCCCTATTGCATCCGCATAACTCCTTTGTTACCATGGAAATGGGTTTCAATTTTCTCCCATTCTGGGAATAGTGTTTTTATAGCCTCCCTCGCTACAGAAAGATAAGCTGCCTTATATTTATTTCATGTGGATGCCAAAAGGTGACCTCATTCGAGACACAGCCGACCTTTACTTCAAGACAATGCCATCATTATTTATTGTAGCTGATGTCATTTTGATTTCTGCCTGTGAGATCAATTTCTGATACAATTTCTTTCAGTTTTAACATACCTTTGCTATCCAGGGGCTACAGCTTGGTAAGCATGAAAGATTAAATTTTGGGTAGGGTCAGGGGCAAAGGGCACCAAGAGTGAGCTGCAAACTGTCTATTAAAAATGAGAGGAACTAGCTTGTCTCAAAAGAAGAAGCTAGAAGCAGTCAGTTTTAGTCACAGCTCAGCTCCTAATTGACTTTCTGTCTTTGGTCATATTATTTCTATTTAAATATGCATTTCCCCATCTCTAAAATCAAGATATGGTCTTTATTAAACGATGCTTTCATGTGAGGTAGAATATTAACATGATAATATACAACAGTCTGGTTAAATATGGAGGGAGAAACTTTTGCTGAGATAACAATTACCACTTTTTACCTTTCGGATTTATAATTCTATAAGGTATATGTTTTTGTACTTTGCTATTGTGTGATATGGTTGTCACGCTAACAGTTTTAAGTACAGTGTATTTAGCTTTGTTCATTTTGTCGTGCTCCTGTTTGTTGTACATATGTGCTTTCTGTAATCATAGCATGCACCATTTCTCTTTTTCACGTTTTTATTTATTTATTTGTTTATTTTTACAGATAGAAAGAATGGGAAAAAAAAAAAACAGTGCTTCTTGCCATTTCAAGTAAACACCAGATACACACGCCACTGTGTGTGTATCTGGTTTTATGTGAGTACTGTGGAATTGATCCTGGGCCAAGAGGCTTTGCAAACAAGTGCCTTTAACTTCTGAGCCATCGCCCCAGGCCTTGTCTGTCCTTTAAAAAAATTCTAGAGACTTTAGGACAGATGAGCATATCAAGCTGGCCATATTTTGACTGCCCTGGCATTTTCTTAAACATTTTAATCAATAAATATGAAAGCATGGCATTCTCTAGGGTGTGCACATGAATAGAGTAATTCATTCAGTCACAATGTGAGAGGCAGTAACCATGTTAGACACTGATTACACAGTCACATGTAGGAAAAAGGATTCCATGCACAGGGAACCTGCAGTCTGGAAGGAGAGTCAAATATGTGGAAGAGCATCATCTCACAGTGTACTGAATTTCCCATCTGCTCAGAGGGCCCAGGGTTCTTATTCCAGCATGATTAAAGGGTTGACTCTCCTGCCTAAAAGAGCTTCTCCAAAGATGTTCATACCAAGCAGAATCAATGTTACCTAGATTAAGAGAGAGAGATGCAATGGGGGAACCAGGGCACATGAAGTAGATTAGGGGCCAGAGAGGATGTGCATGGACGTGGGGGACAATCGTGAGAAGTCTTGGAACTCAGGTAGCCCTGTTTAGTCTGTGATTGAGGCAACTGGAAGATACATACCTCAGAGTTTTCAATGATGCCCCCCCCCCCAAAAAAAAGCCAGCCTTGAAGCAACTAATGCTAAGAGTGGTTGGTAAGTTTATTAAAGTATAAAGAGTGTCTCCCAGAACCCCTAAACAGGGTTAAAAGGTCATACATGTATATATATGCACACACACACAGGAAAGTGTCAAGAGCTTGATACTCTGCCTTATTTGCTTCATGCTCTCTGGCTTATCCTTCTTCCTGCTTCACCTTTCGTCTCACCAACTGGCTTCCTTCCTAAGTCAAGAATCATGACAGGTATATAGAATCCCCAAAGGCACAGTCTATGACAATGTGGATGAAGATGTCATAATTAAGGCTATTAATATGAATAATTAGGGGTGGAGAGATGGCTTAGTGGTTAAACGCTTGCCTGTGAAGTCTAAGGACCCCAGTTCGAGGCTCGATTCCCCAGGACCCATGTTAGCCAGCTGTACAAGGGGGCGCATGCGTCTGGAGTTCGTTTGCAGTGGTTGGAGGCCCTGGCATGCCCATTCTCTCTCTCTCTCCCTCCCTCTCTCTCTCTGCCTTTTTCTCTGCCTGTATGTCACTCTCAAATAAACATAAAACAAAAAAATTAAAAAATATGCATAATTAATATATGCTAATAACAAATTAAACATTTTTTTTCTGTGCACCTTACAGAACTCTATTGTGAACTATCAGCCCTTGGCTTAATTCATCCTTCCATCAGTGTTCGTAAATAAAGTTTGATTGAAACATATATTGTTGTACTTACCAGGTGCTAATGATAACTTGTGTGTAGAACTGTGTAGTTGTGATGGGGATTGTATGGGCTGGATCTAGATGACCACAGTAAGCACTAATTCTAACCTTCAGTTATACATACACTATGCTACTTACAGTTTTAAACTGTTGAAACATGATTTTAGTGAAGATTCCATTTTATACTTAGCCTCGTGGAAATGGAAAGAGTCAGGAGGTGAAACTGTCACCACTGGATCAAAGAATTTACCTATTTAAAATGTTGATAAATGTTATAGTGCTGTCTGCTAAACTGTTATACAAATTAATATTTTATATTAAAGTGAATACACAAATAAAATGGGAAAAATGTACTATTGTTACCTAAGAGTAAGACTAATGTACACAGTAGTATATACCATATCCTTATAGATCATAATATGCATATATATGCACACTCAGGTCTAGAGAATATCTGATTTGTGGCCTTATGATTCTACCAATAGTGAATACTACAGCTTTTAAAATAATTAACCAGTTGGGTGGAATATGTCAAACTATGCAAATTACAAAAAAATATTTCTTTGCATAAAATTGAGGCTGAACATCTTTTCATGTTCTTTGGTGTTCCTTAAAATTTCCTTGTCTGCCATCTGTAAAAAGCAGATTCCTCTAGCCAAGAATGAAAGCAGCATGGATCAGAAAATAAATAAATATAGACATTTAGAAGACTTTTTGACACACATAATCTCTCCTTTTATATAAAGAACAGAGGAAGCTTTCCTCTAGGGTCCATAACCTTCCCAACCAAGGCTTCTAAGTTGTTTCTGTGTACCGGGTATGAATTCCTTTGCACTGAGAGGGCCTCACGTCCAATCACAGAGCAGCTGATTACCTCCATGGCCCATGGGCCACTACTGCACTAGTGGTGCATCTTGCCTGGCTAGTTGTTTTGCAGCTTGTAGGATCCACTGCTTGTTCACACTGTTGGGGACTTTTTCTCCCCCAGAGGCACATAATGCTTTAGAGCATTATGAAGGCTGCTGGTAAACCACAGGTGGGAAGGAGTACTCTGAGGCCTGCCCCTCTGACAGAAATAACTGGTGCATACATGACCCCACTGTGAATATAAATCACCCCAATGAGGAGGGCCTCAGTGGGATAGGAGCAGGAGAGCAGAAAGATAAGAGTATAACTCAATGAGAGTTATCAATTTTCAATATGTCCATTTATTAAAATTCTCAATTAAGCTGGGTGTGGTGGCACACGCCTTTAATCCCAGCACATGGGAGGCAGAGGTAGGAGGATCGCTATGAGTTTGAGGCCACCCTGAGACTACATAGTTAATACCAGGTCAGCCTGGACCAGAGTAAGACCCTACTTCGAAAACAAAGCAAAATAAAAATTGTCAATTAAAAAGCATGCCAAAATTATTCTTTCCTTGTCTATTTTTCTATTTAAGTAATTGTCTCGTTAATTTTGAGGAAATTTTATTAAACAAGTAACATTAAATTTTTTTCAATTGTATTCCTTATTGGCAGACCCAGCTTTGTGGTGAGGACTAACCCCAAGCACTCAGGTATGCTCCTCTAGCAGGCTTCATCACCGAGATACACCCCCGAGTCCAGCACTTTTTTCCCCACGAGAAGCTTGTTGCAGTCACCTTCATGTTGCTTCCAGAAAACACTTGACTAGTTTGTGGGAGGAAAGGATTTTTTTTTTATTTCTTATTTTTTTTTTTACTTAAAAAAAAAATTATTTCTTTGGGCTGGGGAGATGGCTTCACAGATAACCTTTTGCCTGTGAAGCCTAAGGACCCTGGTTCGAGACTCGATTCCCCAAGACCCACGTTAGCCAGATGCACAAGGGGGCGCATGCGTCTGGAGTTCATTTGGTTTACAGGCTCAAAGGGAAGCTCCGTGATGTCAGGGAAAACAATGGCAGGAGCAGTGGGTGAACATCACCCCCTGGCCAACGTCAGATGGACAACAGCAGCAGTAGAGTGTGCCAAACAGTGACAAGGAGAAGCTGGCTATAATACCCATAAGCCTGCCCCAACAATACACTGCCTCCAGGAGGCTCCAATTCTCAAATTGCCACCAGCTGGGAACCTAGCTAACACATAAGTTTATGGGGGACATCCGAAACAACTCGCCACAATAGTTCAATGTATCAAGAGTGTCTCTGTGGGTTCTTGACAATTTGTAGTTCAGTTTACACTGGCATTATGTGAAGAATGGGTGGGAGTGACAGTATGACGAATTCAGAGTAAGTTTAGAGGCTATTGCATTTTTATATATCCTAAATTAAAACCTTAATTTCTGCTCCCAGGGAATTTCCAACTTAAAAAGTGAGCTTGTGAAATGAGCACACAGGAACCATACCTACCATGTAAGGTAATGGTTGCCAGTGCCAACAAGTGATGGAGACAATGAACACATAGGAACCATTCCAACCATGTAAGGTTGCAGATGCCAACAAGTGATGCAGACAAGAGCCTTGGGAATTCTGCAGCAGCTGCACATGACAAGCATCACCCATCAGGACCTGACTTTCCATGCACTGTGTCTCTCAGATTAACAGACCCGCAGCTGTGTGATGCAGCCTATAGCTGCAGGGAAGGCTTGCCAGCTAGTGTGAGAAGAAACTATGATGGGAACAGGAATCCAGCACAGACAGATGAAGTGCCCTACTACTGTGGACACCTTCGAGTTCCATTCTGCCACTGGGCATGTCACTCCATAGCCTCTCAGATGGAGCAGACATTTGTGTTATTTAAATATTTAGTGAGCTGAGGATAGAACTTAATGGCATTGTCTTGGAGTTAGAAAACATTATATTGTTAATGAGGATGGGTGAGACTATATGCAATTGGGAGATACTATAATACTTACACATATTTATGTACATATAGAATATGTGATATATATAGCATATATCATATATATATCATACATACTATCATGATATATACACACATATGCACATGTAGAAATACAGATTAACTTGAACAGAAGAAACAGGAAAGGAATAATGTTGGTATCAGTAGATCCTGGCCAAATGTGGCTTTTATATCAGGAGGGAGAATGATCCAGTTTCATGGTGCTTCATGTGGACGTCTCATTTTTCTGGAACAATTTGTTGAAGAGGTACACATGTATTGGTAGCTTTGCCAAAACAGGTGCTCCAACTGTTCTATTCTGGTGAGTTACAAATTTGTGTTGTACCAATTACATGCTGTTTTATTACTTTAACTCTGTAGCATAGTTTGAAATCAGGCATTGTGTTGCTTCCAAAATTGCTATCTGCTTTGGCTATTTGGATTGAGGATTGGAGTGTGTGTATGTGGGCATCTCTCTCCCCCTCTCCCTCCCCCCCCCTCTGTGTGTGTGTGTGTGTTTACACTTACATATTAATTGTAGGATTTTTTATATTTCTATGAAGAAATCCATTGACATTTTGATAGGGATTGCATTAACTCTATAGATAACATTAGATAATTGTGATATTTTCATACTACTGCATTTGCCTGTCCATGAGCATCTGGTGGGGGTGGGCTTTCTATTTCCCAGAGTTTATTTGACTTTTTAAAAAGTTTATTTTAATGATTTTATTTTATTTACTTATTAGAGAGAGAGAGAGAAAGAGAGAAAGAGAGAGAGAGAGAGAGAGAGAGAGAAAGAGAGAGAGAGCGATAGAGAGAGAGAGAATAGGCATGCCAGGGCCCCTAACCATTGAGAATGAACTTCAGAAGCATGCGCCACCATGCGCATCTGGCTTACGTGGGACCTGGAGAACCAAGCCTGGGTCCTTAGGCTTTGAAGGTAAGTGCCTTAATCACTGAGCCATCTCTACAGCTCTTTTTTGTGAAGTTTTGAAGTCACTGTGGAAGTCTTTTCCTCCAGTGTTGTGTTTACACCTGGGCTCTTCATTATATATCTTGAAGTTATCGTGAATGAGATTTGTGTTCTTTCTCTCTCAGCAAGTTAATCATTATCATATAAAACAGCTGTCAATGTTTACATGCTTTGTGTTCTGCTACTTTTGGAAAAATATTTACCTGATCTAAGAGTTTTCTGGTAGAGTCATTACTCTTTTTTTTTTTTTAATTTAAGTATAGACTCATGTCATCTGAAAATAAGGAAAATTAACTTCTTCCTTTCCTATGTCCAATTCACTTTATTTCTTTCTCACATCTTATTTTTCTGGTCCAAGTATCAAGAAATATTTTTCATAGAAGTAGGAAAAGGACACACATGTCTATTTAGCTACATGTTAGCTGTAGGTTTTTCGTATGTGTGCTTTGATGTGTTCAAGTATCTTCTTTCTCAGGACCTTTAACATAATAGGATGTTGAAACTTGTCAAGGTACTTTTCTGCATCTATTGAAATGATATGATATAATTTCTCTCTTTAAATCTACCTATATATTGTACCATGTCTCTTGATATATGTAGGTTTAGCTATCCTTTCAGTCTTGAGCATCATGTTGAGAATTTATGAATCTATGTTCATCATGAAACTTGGTCTATACTTCCCTTCCTACATTTTTTCCTTTTCTTTCCTTCTACCATCCTTTGTTCCTCTTTCCTTGATTCCTTCAATCTTTCCTTCCTTCCTTTTCTCCTTCCTTCCTTCCTTCTTTCCTTCCTCTCTCTCTCCCTTTCTTTCTTTCCTATCTCCTTATTTTTTTTTTTTAAGAGAGCAAGAGATAGAGAGAGAATTGCATGCCAGGACCTCATCCACTGCAGTCAAACTCCAGACACTTGCGCCAGCTAGTGGGCACATGCAACTTTGCACTACCTCACTTTTGTGTGTCTGGCTTATGTGGGATCTGGAGAGTCAAACGTGGGTCTTTAGGCTTCATAGACAAGTGCCTTAATGGCTAAGCCAGCTCTTCAGCACTCTATCTGTTTTTGATAGTAGAGTATTACTGGCTCATTGAAGGATATTTGCAGTGTTTCTTCCCTTTTTATTTTATAAAATGGTTTGTGGAACATTCGTGTTAGTTCCTTAATATTCTGACTGAGTTTGGTAATTAGTCCTCTCTGTTTTTTGCTTTTCTTTGTTGGGGGATTCTTCTTACTGCTTTAATTTCATTACCTGTTTAGATCTGTTTAAGTTATTCCTCTTGACTCAGTTTTGATAAGTTACAGAAAAACTAGGAATTTCTCAATTCCTTGTGCACTTTCCAATTTATTGAGATATAGTTTTTCAAATTATTCCTTGAGTTCTGTTGTAATGTCCCCTTTTTCTCATTTAACTTTATTAATTTGTATCTTACTTTGTTGTTTTTGTTTGGTTTGGCTAAGAGTGTGTTAATCTCATTTATCACTTCAAAGAGTCCATTCTTTATTGCATTGATTCCTTATATCATTTTCTTCATAACCTTTTCATCAAATTCTGTCGAGATGCTTCCTATTTATTTTCATTTACTAATATTGGACTTAGATTGCTTTGTTTTTTTTCAAAGATTTTGAGGTGCACTGTTACTTGTTTTAGCACACTTATCATTAATGCACTTCTAGTAAGAAACTTTCCACTTAGAATTTCCTTTTCTGAGTCCTAATTTTTTTTGTTTAATTGTATTTTCATTTTTACTCAAGTCTTAGGATTAAAAAAAAAAAAAATTCTTCCTTGTTTTCTTCCATGACCCACTTATTACTCAAGAGTACATTTTATGTTTTAAAGGGTTTATATTTTTTTATATTGCTATTGATTTCTAGTTTAATCCCATTATAATCTCCTAAGAAACACAAAATTATTTCCGTTTTAGTGATTCTTGAAGTGTTGGTTTGGTAGGTACGGATTGCTATATTTTGCTATCTTCAACTGTCTTTATTTTCCTGCTGGCTTCAAAAGATAACATTTGATGGATATCACAATCTCAGTTGTCAGCTACTTATTGTAAGATCTTCAAATATACCATTTCATTGTTTCCTAGATTTTAGGGTTGTACTGAGGGTTCTAATGTCTTCCTGGTGGGTTAGCCCTTGTGAGTAAGTTCACAGTTTTCCTTTACATCTTTTAATATTTTAATGCTTCATTTTTAATATTATTAGAATTTTGATTATAGTATAATTCATGACTTTTATCTGGTCTTTTCTATTTATAGTTCTAAATTGTTCTTGGATGCCCATTTCACACTTATTTCTTAGATGTCAGAAATGTTGTAGTAAAGTTCACTGAATATTCCTCCTTTGCTTTAAGTTTTTATATCAGCTCATGATTCGACCTCAAGGATCCTTAGGTTTGTCCTATTGGTATCCAAGTGTTTTTGTGAATTGTGATCATAATTATTCATATATATATATATTTTTTTTCTTTTTTGGTATCTAATGTATTATTTCCTCAGTCTTATTTTCCATTCCTGAGATCCATTTTTCTGCTTGATAATCTACTGCTGAGGCTTTCTATAGTGTTTTTTATTACATTCACTGAGTTCTTTATTGCCAAAACTTATTTTTTGTCTTTTCTTTACAATTTTAGTTTCCTTGTTCATTTTGTAATTCCTGGTACTGGCTTTATCTTCTACATTGCTGACTTTTTTATACACCTCCTAAAACTATTTCCTTTATTTAGACAATTGGTTGTTTATTTCTTCTTTGCTGTCACTGGTCATTTATACAAATAGACTTTTGAATTTTTGCCTGGAATTATAACTACTTCAACATTTTTGGATTTGGCAATTCAAAAATTATGAATTTTTAGACGCATTGTGTTGCCTTGCTTTCCATATTTCTTGTGTCTCCATATTTATTTGGCTTAAGTATCTCTTCCATTTTTCTGGGAGGCATCTTCATGGTTAAGCACCCTATGTGGAGAAAAGCAAACTTCTGTACTAGCAACAACATCAAAATTAGCAATATATAGAAATATATGTTAGGGCTAGAGAGATGGCTTAGCTGTTAAGGCACTTGCCTGCAACGCTTAAGGACCAGGTTCAACTCCCAGATCCCATTTAAGACAGACACACAAGGTGACACAAGTTCAAGTTCACACATGCACACAAGATGGCACACATGTCTGGATTTTGATTACAGTGGTTGGAGGCCCTGGCATACCAATTCTGTCTGTCTCTCTCTCTCTTGTTCTCACTCTCATTAAAAAAGGTCAGGCTGTTGGGCTTGCCTCCAAAACTTCAAAATAAGAAAAATAAAGTCTGATCTGAAAATAAGGGTAATGTGTAGATATGAGAAGAGAAACAAAAATAAAAACTTTTCAGTTCATGTGTATGTGTGCATGGTGTGTGTGTTTTGTGTGTGTGTGTGTGTGTGTGTGTGTGTGTGTGTGTGTGTGTAGGTGCATATGTGCAGACAGTTGCAGCTGTGAATCTGTGCTCATGCATATGAAGGCTAGAAGAAAACCTTGGGTAATATTCTCAGGAACGCCGTTCACCTCCTTGAGACAGGCTTTCTCGTTGGTCCAGAGATACTAATTACACTGGCTTGGCTGTCCAAAGTGTTCCAGGGATCCTTCTGTCTCTATCCCAGTACTGGCATTACAGGCATGCAATACCACACTCAGTCTTTTTTTTTTTTTTTTTTTTTAATTTATTTGAGAGCGACAGACACAGAGAGAAAGAGAGGGAGAGAGAGAGAATGGGCACGCCAGGGCTTCCAGCCTCTGCAAACGAACTCCAGACGCGTGCGCCCCCTTGTGCATCTGGCTAACGTGGGACCTGGGGAACCGAGCCTCGAACCGGGTTCCTTAGGCTTCACAGGCAAGCGCTTAACCGCTAAACCATCCCTCCAGCCCACACTCAGTCTTTTTATGTAGGTACTGGGGATCAAACTCAGATCCTCGTCTTTCCAAGCAAGTTCTTTGCTGACTGAACTATCTTGGTAAAAACTTTTAGAAGTGTAGTGAAAGAGAAACAGAAAAGCACGAAGGACAAACACATAAACTGGCGGGTCAGCTTCTCTCTGGGGACCGAATACTACAGTGCAGGGACGGGCACCCGTCCCGGTCAGCCACGCTGCTGGACGCTCTGAGGTTCTCTTCACTACTTGGTGCAGCAGGAGTAGTCTCTCTCCGCTGAGCTTTGTGGACAGTGCAGAGGGCAGATTCTCCCAAGCGCCAGAATCCCCAGTTTAGCCACCCTAGTGGGGGGAGTCTAACGGGAAGCCAGAGCTAGCACTGTGTGATGCCCTCTCCATTTCCGGTGTCACCCTTCTTTTTTGCTGCACTTTCATCTGTCCTGATGCGCCCCCCCCCCACCCTGTGTTTTCTGTTATTATTTCCATCTTTCTGTCCTTGGAATAGAGCTCAATCTTTGTCAACCTCACTTTTCCCATTCACCTTCACCTCATCACATTAACGAAGCTTCTAATCCACCAACCCAGAAATGAATTTTGTCATCAGCCTGCATATTTGGGACTCCAAGGAGGAGCTGTGAAGGCCTGGACAGGGCACTGTGGAGGAGGCAGTGTTGAGTGGGGTTCAATATCCGGGCGCCAGGGTAGGCCTGAGGACATGGGCTCAAGGCATGCACTTATAGAATCTTAGAAAGTTCTCCTTGTCTATAAAATGGGAATGTTAATGGTATTGACAGCATAAGGTTGTTATGAGCACTGTGAACTATATTGAACTATGAAATTCTTTACCTAGTTCTTAGTGGATAGCTGTGTTAGTGGTTATTAACAATGCATGCTATCAGTATTTGCTTCTTTTAGAAGGGAAACAAATACTATATTGAGAATATGTATTTTACCATGTTGTTCTTTTACCTCATGGCACTTCTTTCGGGTTTCTAAAATTGTAGCTTTTGCTAACATAGCCTGAAGCCTCAAATCGAATATGTGACACTACTTAGAAATAATAAAAAAATCTTCACAACAACTCCAAAATGTACAAAAGGCATACAACACATAACAATGAAAATAGCCTATCTGGTATTGCAGAGATGGCTTAGCACTTAAGGAACTTGCCTGCAAAGTCAAAGGAGCCAGGTTCAATTCCCCCGAACCTATGTGGGCCAGATGTACAAGATGGCACATGTGTCTGTAGTTTATTTGCAGCAGCTGAAGGCCCTAGTGTACCCATTATCTACCTCTCAAATAAATTAAATTAAGTATAATTTAATTTAAAAATCAAGAAAAATAGCCTCACTCACCAATCTGATGCAGACAGGTTTCATTTTTTGCTAGAGTTTACACAACTGTGAATTCACTTGTTCGCAACTATAGAAAGAGGCAGATGCTTCTATTGAATATGGTACTGTGTCCACCAAGGAGAAGGGTCCTTCAGTAGAGACCCAGAGTGATGACCAGTGAAGATACTACCACCCTCTGTGAATTTAGAGTGTTTTGGGTAAATCAAATGGTGTTTGCACAATTTCCAGCTTAGTCCTTTCCTAAATGGGATTCTAGGTATGCTACTCTCAGTATTTTTCTTTTCATTTGCACAATGGAAATGAAGGTATAAATATATAGTATAATATATAGTCAGACATCCATACCTGTAGGCTCCAAACTAATAGGTTCCTATGAGTAGGGTAAGCAGCTGTGGATAATAAATATCTAAACATTAATAAATGAGGGGATGGAGAAATGGATCAGTGTTTAAGGAACTTGCTTGCAAAACCTAATGACCTAGTTTCAATTCCCCAGTATTCACATAAAGCCAGATGCACGAAGTGACACATGTAAGTGGGGTGCATTTGCAGAGGCTGGAGGACCCTGCACGCCTGTTCTCTCTCCCTCTTTCTCTCTCTAACAAACAAATCAAATTATCTTAAAAAATAAGTTGTCATACCAAACATACTGCCTCATTTTCCTCATGTCATTGCTCCCTAAGAAATATCTCACACCACATATTCATATGAGATTTACTCTGTTTTAGGTAGTATAAATAACTTAAAGATTATTTAAAGCATATGAGAAGATGTTTGTCAGTTTCATGTAAATGTCAAGGAACTTTATCTAAGGGACATGAGAATCTTCAAAGTTTGGTCTCTGGAAGTTCCTAGAATACATTCTCTGTGAATCCTCAGGGAATACTCCATTCAAATACCATCAAACATGAACAAAAGGTGCAAGTAACATCACGTGGAGTCAGACCTTGTTCCTGAGGTCATGTTACAACTCAATAATACCATGTTGTCTTTCCAAGGTCTTTGCTGCTTCGTTAGCAAAACAAAATTGGCCTGGATCAATGGCTCTCACACTTAAGCATGCACCAAAAGCACCTAGACCATTAATTAAAGGAAAATCTTCTGCACTCTACTTATAGATTCTCTGCATGCTAACACGCTCTGGAAGCTCCTTGTGCTAGGGATGCTATTGATCCAGACACCTCTCTCTGAGGACCACTGGACTACGACATGTTTTGCTAACTTTTAAAAGAAGTTTTAAAGAAGACGTCTTTTCCCCTGAGACTACATAGTGAATTCCAGGTCAGTCTGAGCTAGAGCTAAACCCTACCTCAGAACCACCCCCCCAAAAAAAAAGAAAAAAAGAAAAAAAAGATGTCTTTTCTTTCTTTGCGTGTATATATATATATATATATATATATATATATATATATATACACATATATATGTGATTGCATATATATATATGTGTATATATATATATATATATATATATATATATATATATATATGATTTTTCCATTCAAGACCCCAATTTTGTCTCTGCCACTTCGAGAATTTTTAATTAATTTTAATTTTCCTAATATCAACACAACTGCATGCATGTTACAAGAGTTGCTGTGTCTTTGTATTTGCATGTGTGATCCTCCTGCTGATGACTGCATGTTTGAAATGTCAGCCAGTGCCCCAGAGGTTTGCTAGCAATTAATTGTAGAGAAAAATACAAAACTTGCAAAACAGACAAGATTTTCCAAAGTCTTCTAAAGTGAAGCTAGAAGATCTTGTCAATTCATTGACAAGGTTCTGACAATGAGGTCAATCCATTAAGGAAAACTGAGTGATCAAATAAGATGAAATAAGACTTCAAAAATAAGATGATTTAAATATTGAAAGGAAAACTGGCCCTTAAATAAATTAAGACACACAAATATTATTGCAGAATAGCTTGTTAATTATAGTATTGCAAATATCAATGTTCTATGCTTTCATAAAATCTTTTCTCAGAAAAATTGGACCATTCTCACTCCCAACCTATGATTCCTAGCTTGGATGCTCTGTGTATTCTATTCCTATACACAGTAACCTAGCCATGTTAAGTACCTAAAATGACAATTCCCAAAATAAAGCGCAGCTAAAGGTATTTTTCATTTGATTTACTGTGAAACTTTATTACACATTTCATTTTGTGATACAATAAATCATCAATAAACCCATAAATAATTCACAAAATGAAGGGGCGACTCCACTATGAAAGGTGGTAATCAGTGACAATTTTCATCAATAAGAGTTGAAGGATGGCATTCAGAAAGAGAGAAATGGCATGTGATGGTTGCTTCATGACGCATGGTAAGCTAGGGAAACACCCCCTTATTGGGGTTGGATATCACCATCACTGGCTCAATTGGAAAAGCATTCTGACCACTGAAATCTCTTCATGCACTACAAAGTGTGTTACACAGTTGTGTGTCTGTTCTCTCAGTGATAGATACCCAAAGGCCAATCAACCTTCTGAATCTCCACTTAGGCAAGCAGCTCAGCATGTCTTAACTCATTCAATGTTAAGACAGAGCAAACTTCATTCCATAAACGTGTAAAATAATCATGTGTTTGAGAGCAAACAATTTAAAAATAATAATTTATTTATTTTCAAGCAGGGGGAGACAATAGAGTGAGAGTGAGAGAGAGAGAGAGAGAGAGAGAGAGAGAGAGAGGAAGAGAGCAAGAGCACACCAGCAACTCAATGTACTGCAGACAAACTTTAGATGCATATGACACTTTATGCATCTGGCTTTATGTGGGTATTGGGGAATCAAACCCATGTCATTAGGTTTTGCAGGCAAGCCCCTTAACTGCTGAGCCATCTCTCCAGCCTGAAAGAATCATTTAAAAAGACTAAGTATTTTAGCAATAAAATGGAAGAGGTAAAATTTCCAATGCCAGTGACTTTATATTTCAACGGCTGGGATGTAAAGGAATGGCTTCCAGGAACCCTATTCTCTCACATTCCAATGGTGCCACCTCATGTGACCTTGCTGCACCAGACCATCACTGCCTGCCTTGCTAACACAGTGGTGACTAGTCGGGACTACAGAGGCACAGGGCACATGGTATTCTCTCTACCTCAGAATCAGGACTAGTCATTTCTCTTTTTAAAAATTTTATTTGTTTATTTCAGAGAGAGGAGAGAGAGAGAGGAGAGAGAGAGAGAGAGAGAGGGAATGGGCATGCCAAAGCCTCTAGCTGAAAATGTGTTCCAGATACAAGTGTCACCTTGTGCATCTGACTTTATGTGAGTATTGGGGCATTGAACCTTTGCAGGCAAGTGTCTTAACCACTAAGCAATCTCTCTGGCCCAGGAAAATCATTTCTAAATTCTACACTGAGTCAGCAACTTGCCAAGTACCCTTGGAATCTGGCTAGGGCCGTTCTCATGGTGAAACCACTGAGCCAGCTTTACCTAAACAGGCATGGATCCCTGTTATTGTGTCCATTTAAAGAACAAGTAAGTGACTAGGCAGGACCTTTACCTATGACTGGGTCTATTTCCACAGGAGGTACTTAATCAGACAAGAGTCTTACTTGCTTCTACGTCTGTCTACGTGAAAGAAAACTGTCCAGACAAGAGCCTTACCTGCTATTGTGTTGACTTATGTAAGAGGCAACTGAAGAAAATAATTGTTTCTAGGAATTGAACACATCTCTACTGGTTTCCTTAATTATTTGTGCATATTTTACGTACTCATTTTCTTGAAAGAGCCAAATGTCCTAAGGAAGAAAAGCTTGATTTAATATGTACAGAACCACTGAGAAAGTTAAGAAGTGCTGAGTGAACTTTCTGTAAGAACAAAGTAGATTTGGATTGAAATGAAACAAGATTAGGAATGTGGAGCAGAGGTGTTGAGGAATCAGGAGAATGGTTACAAATGAGGCAAACAGCATACTAAGACCAGTTGGATAGAAGTGCTAGGTACAAGCCATCCAGCAGCATTAATCAAAGTTTGAGTATAGTATATGCTGGTTCCTGTATGTTGTTAGGTAAAGACTGGCACACCTAAGATACATACAATTATATTTTATGTATGTGTGTGCTCTACCGACATAGGAGATAGTTTTTCTTGGTGCAACCACCTACAGCAAATCCAGTTTCAAGAACTCATAGGGTTATGATCAATACTAGCAGCCTTGACTTGGGCCTTACTGACAAAGCTAATGGGGTCTGGAGTGCCAGGGTGGGCTGTGGTGGTGGGACCCTCTGCAATGGGCAATCAGCATAGGACCTTTCTCTGGGTTATGAAGGGAGGCAATTAACCTACTTATATATGTCATGTGTTCACGAGTTGTTCATTAGTAAGAGAAAAACAAACAAAGCCAAACAAAAACACTGGGATACAGTTCAAACCCCATATTGTTTTTTGCTAACAATAATGCTGGTGCCTAGAGGGAGAGGAAGTTGGTCCAAGATGTTTGGGTCAGTTAACAATGGCAGAGGGAGGGAGGGAGGGAATTACCATGGGATATTGTTTACAATCATGGAAGTTGTAAGAAAGAAAGAAAGAAAGAAAGAAAGAAAGAAAGAAAGAAAGAAAGAAAGAAAGAAAGAAAGAAAGAAAGAAAGAAAGAAAGAAAGAAAGAAAGAAAGAAAGAAAGAAAGAAAGATAGAAAGAAAGAAAGAAAGAAAGAAAGAAAGAAAGAAAGAAAGAAAGAAAGAAAGAAAGGAAAGAAAGAAAGAAAGAAAAGAAAGAAAGAAAGAAAGAAGGAAGGAAAGAAGGGAGGAAGGAAAGGGAGGGGAGGGGAGGGGAGGAAAAGAGTGTGCAATGTCAGATGCTTGAGGCGGAGGGTAGAGTGTGATAGTGAGCACTTGCCTGGCATATGTGATGTTTTCGGTTTTATTCCTAGCATTGCAAACAAAAAACAAAAACCTGTCAGGAAAGAAATTGTTTGTAATATATTCTTTCCATGCCCCTACTTGTAAGGGTAAGAAGTATTTAGGTCTGAGACAGGACCATTTACAAAACAAGGTTCGAGGGCTGGGGAGATGGCTCAGTGGTCAAAGGTTGCTGACCTGGTTTCAGTTCCCAGAATCCATGTAAAACCAGATGCACAAAGTGTTGCTTGTGTCTGGAGTTTGTTTGTAGTAGGAAGAGGCCATGGCATGCCTATTCTCTGTCTTTCTGTCACTCTTGCTGAAGTAAAAGAAATAAAATGAAAAAGAAGTAGGTCTAAGGTTCTGGTGTATTTGGTAGCAAGCATTCTATGCACACAATTTTAAACCTCAGAAATAGTTGACCCGGTGTCTTGTTTAAAAACAAAACTCAGATAAAGACCCTGAAGTTGGGGATATAACTCAGTAAATAGAGTGCTTGCCTCACAGCTTGAGGACACAAGCCTGCTCCCCAGCACTCTTGTCAAACTGTTGCATGCAGTGGCACATGCCAGTAACCCCAGCTCTGTGGAGGCAAAGGTAGGCAGATACCCAGAGCTTACTCTAAGCGAGCCTACTTGTTGAGGTTCAGCCCAATGATGGATCTTCCCTTACACAAGCATAGATGGCATTCCTGATGATGACTCCCATGGTTACCTTCTGGCTCCCAATATGCATTTGCACACATCTGTATTCTGCACACCCACACACATGCACCTGCACACATACAAACATGTACACACAGGAATATAATATTTTTAAAAAGTCAATCTCAACTATTAGTGCATACATTTTCCAAAATGGTAGGATGCACTAGAAGCTTGCTTGTCTAAGAAAAGAGCTGTTTCCTCAGGATTTCCAGTAAGAGAAGATACCGGGAGACTCACTATTCTTCTTCTTATGAGCATCATTTTCCACGGTACTGGCTGAGTTCTACAGAGAGATCCCAGTAACGGAAACACAGCCTTGAGAGTGCTGAGCTCCAATCAAGGAGGAGACAAATACCAGGAAAAATTCCTGTTATTTTGAGTGTTATGTCTCCAGATCGCTTAACTGCTCTCTCAACTATGGGTGTGAACATTCCCTTCGGTCTCAAGGAGAAGAAAAGGTTTTAAATCAGATTCACTAATAGATGGTCCAGGAGAACTCATGACTGTGGTCTGGGATCTTCATGGGAAGGCATGGTCTCCTCTGTTTTGGCTGCAATATCTTCATTGTAAAATGGATGTTGAAACCCCACATTCAAAGTTCTTTGTAGTTCCAAGTGAAGTTTCTTCAATGTGGGGAAGATGGAGACAGGAGGACCCATGGTGCTCCTTGGCCAGCCAGTCTAACCTTCTCAGTGAGTTCCTGGCCAGTGATAGACCCTATTGTCATAGAAGGGGGACAGCTCGTGAGGTCACCCTATGACCTCCATACATAGACACACACACAGACACACACACACACACACACACACACACACACACACACAAGAAGAAAAAGAAGACACAAGCTTCTTAGCCACTATAAATACGAAGTATGCAATATCTTTAGCTAGATGCTTAAAGAAATGATGGTTGTGCTTGAACCAAAGATAGCAGTGGCAGGTGAGGCATCAGCAGGAGTGGTGGTCTGAGCCAGAAAGTATGTCTGTATCTTTTGGAAAGGTAAATGCTTCTAAAGTTCACCAACTTACCTTCTGTCACTGGCCAAGCACTCCAATTACTTGTTTTCTGGGAAGCTCAGAGACTACATTGACACCTGCCTTTGCGGGGTATCTAGTCACTTTTCATGTTGTTGCGATTAAATATCAAACAAGGAGCAATTTAAGGGAGGAAGGCTTTATTTTGGCTCATGGTGTGAGGGAACACAGTCCCTGTGACAGGGAAGACATGGCGGTGGTGGCTCTGTGACATGGGGAGTGCGGGCCAGCTGGTTGTATGATGTCAGTTGTCTGATCGCAGAGAGCGGACAGGAAACTGTCAACTCCCACCTGCCTCCAGCCCAGCTCCCCCGCCTGAAAGCGCCACAGCTGCCAATCAGCACGACCAGCTGATTTCACACACGAAGGCCTGCAGTGGGGATTTCATAGATAGCCCATAATGGGAGGCCGGGTGTCTTTTCTGCTGGAATCCTGCCATGTGGGCATCATGCCCCTTCATGAATGGTGCCCTCTGGGCCTTGGATACTGATACTCTTCATTGCTGCTGCTTGGAGAAAAGACAATGGGTGTGAGATACCACATCACAGATACCACGGATACAAGCCACAGACCCAAGCTGACACCAGATCTCCCCTCTTAGGTGGCCCAATGCAGAGCGAGCTCAGAGAGTACCTGGTTCTTCAACCCCAGACTCTAATAGATACCCTGAAACTGTGTTTTTCACTCTTTTTCATTTTGAGGCAGGATTTCAACAACAGAGGGTGACCCTTCAAATCTTGATCCTCCTATGGCCTACTCCTGAGGGCTGGGGTGACAGATGTGTACCCCCATACCCAACTGAAACTGTTCTTTATATAAAAAAGAAAGTCATCCTTTCCTTGGGTAGGAGTTGAAAATCGCTGCACTGCGTGGCTCTGAGAATGGACAGCACTGCTTGCTACAGGGATGCACGAGGCCACTTTGGTGATTGTAGCTGCTGCCGTGGCAGTAATTATTACTAGATGCACACGGGGTGTTGGTTGTGCCATATGCAGTGCTGGTGATGACCTATGTTTCTTTTTTTTTTCTCTCTCTCTGATATAAATAGCACTGCCAGAAGTTTTCTCTCTTGTCACCACAGTTTCCCAGGAAGTCTCAAGGTCAAGGATATAGTTGTTCCTCATTAATTATTCAACAAATTAATGAACCCCCAACAGGGCCCTTACTTAGGTGGTTCTGTTTGACATCTGCTAGGTCATTCTTTCATATCATGTTTTTTTTTGTTTGTTTTTTGTTTTTTAAGATCTAATCTTAAAGTCCACTGGTTTTGAAAGTCATTCTCTGGCTTTCCATTCCAAGTATTTGGAATACTTCCAAATGTCCCAATGTATTTGGAATTTTTTTTTTTTTTTAGTCTCTGAACTTTTTCTTTCTTTTTCTCTCTTTCTCCCCCCCCCAACCCCCCGAGGTAGGGTTTTACTCTGGCCCAGGCTGATCTGGAATTCACTTTGTCATCTCAGGGTGGCCTCAAACTCACATTGATCCTCCTACCTCTGCCTCCCAAGTGCTGGGATTAAAGGCATGTTCCACCATGCCCAGCTGAACTTTTTCTTATAGTCCTTACAATAAGTCAAAATTTTTGTTTATTTATTTGGAAAGAGAGTGAGAAAGAAAGAGGGAAAGAGAGATTGAGTCCAGCAGGGCCTCTTACCACTGTCAATAAATTCCAGATGTATGAACCACTTTGTACATTTGGCTTCCTATGGGTATTTGGGACTTGAACCCAGACAGTCAGGCTTTGCAAACAAGTGCTTTGAACCACTGATCCAGCTGTACTGCCTTGAAATCTTTTTATTTTCCCTTGCTTAATATTTTATTTTATTTGGACCTAAGGGTCATTAGGGAAATATCTGTCCTTTTATTATTTATGATTATTATCTAATAATTAACTGGGTTCCAGGGATGGTTCTGTACAAATATTTACTGAAGGAATAAATTATCTGGGTAGATCATATTACCCTTGTTGTATAATAGATGAATCAAAGACAACAAAATTACTTCTGGTCACAAACAGAGAGACAGGCTCACAGAGGAACTCACTGCCGTAACCCAGCTTATTACAACCTTGTGTTGGTACCTATGACAAGATGTCTACATAATTTCTTTTCACAGTCTTGTCATATCATCACCAGGTAGACTTTGTTATTCTCACTTACATAAGGAATTTGTGGTCTAGAGGGTCTTGGCATCTCATCTGAGTTCATGAAAGTACCAAGTGAGGAAGCCTGGAGTATATTGGACCTCAGAGCCCATATTATCTGTGTGTGTGGCATGTGGTGCCAACCTGCAGGCTTTGCTGCATACCCATGTGCACACATATTATGTCATCTCCAAAGCTTAATTTCTCAGTCTGGAACCTTGCCCGACCTTAGCTCAGCAGGTCGCTTCTCACTGCTTAGCAGAATGGAATCACACAGGCGGCTCATTCTGCCAAATGTTTTTAGTCCCAAGAGCTTTTGCAAGGCCATATGGCTTTTTAAGTCACTTGCAAATATTAGGTGAGACATGGGAACAATAATTAAAACTCATAGATCACAGGTTAATTAATCCTCAGCATCCCATAGCACCTGGCCAGGAAAGCATTCAACTCCCACCAATGACCCACAAACCACAGGCCAAGTAAACATGCTCTAGACAGCTGCCCCTGCTGAGTACTGACCTCAACCACCAGGAATTCAGGCAAATGGTTTTATAACCATAATGCTTTAAATTATTTTTCTAAAGAGTTACATGAGGCTGGTCAAGTAGGTGTTAATGTCTTCCATTTGATTCGATTTAATTTGGTGACATTTAATGACCTTTAAATAAATGCCAGGTCCTTTGCTGAGCATTTTATTTTTCAAAATGCCGTTTGGTCCTCATAACTGCTCTGCATGCTAGAAAACAGTGTTCTTGTTTTCGGGATGAAGATGTTGAGCTCTGGAGACATTCATGGTCTGTCACAATGTCATCCACTGACAGCGCTTACAACCAGAACCTCTGCTGTGTCATCTCCTCAATTCTGAATGGAACTCGTCTTGTTCTTCCTTGATTTAACACTAATTATCACCAGGCATATATGTTCATTCCATCTCTTGGCCTTGCCACAGCCTTACCAGGTAGAATTTATGAACCACAGAGGCCCACTGACTTGCTGAGTTTGTTGACAGTGGCTTGTAAGAACACAGACCATTATGCATGCTTTGTGAAAATTGCTAGTTCATTTAGTCTCATGAAAATTCCATGAAATATGGTACATCCCAGTGCCTGTTTTGTAGAAGAGGAAACTGATTCAGAAAGACCAGGTTCTTGTTCCAGGTCATATAGGGAGAGGGGCAGAGGTAGGGTGTGAATCTGGATATTGCTGTGGTCAAAGCTCGAGGATTCTGTTGAGATAGAGTCAGGCAGTTATCTAAAGACTGGTGTAGTAAGTCAGATTTCTAGTACCGCTTTCCCCACATGAGTGTTAAAGCTTTGGTGGTTTCTCTCTATTGCTGTTTACTTTATAGTCTTTAAGCCAGGCCTTGAGAAACTGTTTCCAAAAAGAATCAGATACTAAATATTTTAGCTGACTTCTCTTCCAACCTTTGCCATTGCACTTTGGAGTCAGTCATAGTGTATGAATGGTTTACAGTGGCTTGAAGTTCTTGAGATACTTGGAACACAGCACTGCATGAGTAAGCAACCATAGGGCTTTCATTGTGGCTTCTTTGCCTGATACTGCTTAGAGCCAGCATCCAGCTCGGTCCCATCTTTTGCTCAGAGTATCTTGCCCTCACTGGCCATGTAGCTTTCCTGAACTCTTCCAAACCACATATAGCTTTTCCCAAGACCCTGGAAGCCTTGTTATAATATGATTGTTTGTGATGATTCATCTACAGTTGTCAACTTGACACGTTTTGGAATCACCATGGAAACACGTCTCTTGTCAGGTCTGTGGGGGACTTTCTGGATTAGATTAACTGGGGGAGGGGAAGGCCACCTGACTGTGGGTGACACCATCCTACGGGCTGGATTCCTAGACTGGAGAAAAGGAGTAACGTGAGTGAACATTCAGCATGCAGCGTTCGGTGCTCTCCTCCATGCTGGTGTGGTGATGTGGTGCCGCCCTCCACTCCTGGTGGACTCCGCTGTGTGGACTTAAGTCAAAACACACCCTTCACTTCCATCAGTTGCTCGGGTCATGTGTTTCAACTCAGCAATGAGAAAGTAACTGATGCATTAGGAATGTCTAGTATTGATTAAGCTAGCGTCTGATTGGAATATTCTATTTTCAGATCCTTGCAAGAAAAAAAAGCCTTCATTGGATTTATTCAGTGCTCGATTTATACAATCTCTTCTCCTAAACAGGCATTCTGGTCCTAAACACTATAGCACTTTAAAGATTATCCATCATTCTTATTATTTGGGGAGCAGTGAGTACCTGGGGAGGTTTCTCAGAAGGTAAAGTTTACAAGCACGAGGACCTGACTTCAGATCCATAGAACCACGTGAAAATGCCAAGTATGGGGGCACATACTTGCATTGCCAGCACCAAGGAGACAGAAAGGTGGATCCCTGGGCAGCACCGGCCAGCCAGTCTAACTCACTTGGTGAGTTCCAGGTCAGTGAGAGGCTTTGTATCAAAACAGGTGGGAGATGCCTGAGGAAGAATACCTGAAGCTGTCCTCTGGCTTCCACACGCCTATGTACACACACGTGAGTGAACATGCGTGTGTGAATACCAAGTTCATCTGCCTGTTAGTTTCTGTGAGGTGCGTGGCAAAAAGTAACGTCTCTGGTAACATTAGTATCATCATCCTTCCGCTGGGGTGTGAGCTGCCTAAGAGCTGAAACCACGGGTGCTACCCAGCCCCTCAAAGCATGCAGTACATATCGGCTGAGACCCGTGAGTCATTGTGTGAGTGGCCTCGCCTGCACTTAATATATACACGACCTCTTATGGAGTCTCCATTTTACTTCTCTGCCATTGGCCGCGCAATTAATGAAGACAGAGACTGAGGATCAGGTAGAAAGGTAACCGCACACTGCCATTCTACTGGGGAGCACAAGACTCATCCTTGCATGAAACCTAGAATCTTCTTTGGTCATTCTACTATGTTTGTGTTGCGTTTACCTTCAAATTTCTAGGAAAAAGGCGCCTGATCAAAAGCAGCTGATGGGAGGAGATTTTCACTTTGGCTCCCAGTCATGAGGGGGAAGCGCTATGACGGCAGGGGAAAGCAAGGCACAAGCAGAAACATGACGTCACCTCGGCCACGGCAGGTGGCAGCAGGAGAGTGAGCCAAACCTGGCAGAGCAGAGCTTCTAGAACTGCTCTAAGCCCGTCCCCAACAACACACCCCTCCTGTGAAGATCCACCGCCCAATGACCACCAGCAGGGGACCAAGCACTCAGAATGTATGAGTTGAGGAAGGACATCTGATCAAAGGACCATAGTCTGTATGCTCTTTTCTTGGTTAAAAGTGTTTGTGGGTGCCAGAGAGATAGCTTAATAGCTAAGGCCTGCAAAGCCTAAGGACCCAGATTCGATTCCCCAGTGCCCATGTAAGCCAGTTGCACAAGGTGGCGCATGCAGCAGCTAGAGGCTTTGGCACACCCATTCTCTCTCTCTCTTCCTCTTTCACTCATAAATAAATAAATAAATAAATAAATAAATAAATAAAATATTTTAAGGTGTCTGAGTTCCTATTTTCTTTGGGACATACTGTTTTGCTAAATGGAGGAGGAGCCTGGAGGCAGAGGTCCAGCTTCCTTTCTCTCATGACTCAGGCTTAGCCCCCGAGGCGGGGGAAGTTTGGTATCTAATGTGTTTTGCTTGACTAGAATGAGGGAATTACTTCCTGTGTGTTTTGCTGACCCTTAAGAGTTGATATCTCTTCAAATGGAGCAGCTTTTAGTACCTGTATTTCTGTGGTAGTATCATTGTTCCTCTCCTGAGGGACTGAATGCACCTTGAGTACCCTGCGTGCAATGACTTGACAGTCTCTACATATACTTCTTACAGGAGGTACCGCCAAAGCTCAAGGAGAGTGAGACCTCAGCCTTACTTAAATCAATGCTGTGACAGTTTGGGATGGGCTGGCAATGAAGAAGAACGGGCCATGCCTTTGACTCTGGGATGAAGGTAAATAGAAAACTATGGTGTTTCTCCAAGACAGGAAACAGCACATCTGGGGAAACCTCCCTGTGTTCATCGGTACCCACACATGCATAAATGCACACACACACACACACACACACACACACACACACACACACCAATACTAAGTTTATCTGACTATTTATTAGGTCAATGGATAAAACCCCACTGTCCAAACAGCTGGAAGGCAAGGTTCTTAGCTGGGAAGGGTCTCTCTGCACAGGTCCTTGCAGTATTCAGAGCGCAGGATAAGAGGAGAGCCAGTGACAGTATAGGTGCGTGGAGGTAAGGTTTGCCCTTCCAGTTCTCAGTAAGCATCCATCCTGTCTGGAGGCTGTATGTAGGCTCCTGACCTTTCATTTCCTGACCATTTGTGTTCATTACCTCTCTTACTTATCACTGAGACCAGAGTCCCGACAAGAAGCAACTCCAGGCAGGAAGAGTTTCCTCACTTTCTTGCTACTTCATGCCAGCTGCTGGGTCAAGATAGGATGCTCAGATTCCGCTCTGCCGTGCCATTTTGAAACTTCCCCTCACGATTGTCAACCAAAATAAACCCTTTCTTCCCAACAACTGTTGCTTCTGATCAGGACTTTTGTCCTGGAAATGAGAAGGCAACTGCTACAGCCCATAACACAATAACCCAAGACTGTGATCCAAGAGGTGCTGTACACAATGCTGGGCAGTGTGTGATTTCTCAGCTTAGCGGTGGAAGCCATGGAACTTCTTTTGAAACTTCACAGGTCATGCTCTGGATGAGCCAGCCACCATTATATCAGGACATTCAGGTGGCCCTGTGTAGATATCTGCATGTAGAGATAGGGAGGTTTTTCCAACAAGCAAAATCACTCTAACAACATGTGAGTGAGCAACTATGCCAGCAGATCTGTTAGCAACTGGAGCTTCCAGATGCTCAAACAAGTCCCAGACTGCAGTCCTAAAAGACATCCAACTAGAGTTGTCCAGCCATGCCTCCTTGGTTCCTGACCCATAAAAACTTAAAGGAGGAACTGAGGAGATTGCTCACACACCTCTTCCAGCAAAACTTCACCTCCCAACTTGCCATCAGCTGGGGACCAAGAATTAAAACACATGAAACGATGGCTGTGATCTCACTCGAATCACCACACTCTGCTTCAGGGAGGGACTTGCTTGTCCTTACAGGCTCCGCTGCCAGGGACTCTCCGCTTTGGGTGTGCTTACCCCATACGCGAGCATGCATTCCTACTTTGTTCATTGACAGCACTATCTTCCTATAGCTGTGCTTCCCAACACAAGATGGGCTCTGATTCCTTGTTGAATGGAATTGGATAAAACCAGAGTAGAAGAACGTGTCCACAGGGTGGGTCTCATCTCATCATTTCCATTATCCACTATTTGGATAAAATTCCAGCTCTTTAGTACAAACTGAAGAGACTCTCATTACCCAAACTCTAAATTTCCTTTTAGCTTCAGCTCAATTCTACCCTCCCCCATTCCTCTATGTTCTAAGCACATTACCATGGATGATTATACACGATATTTCTCATAATGATAATCCTCCTTCTTCATACCAACCAACTCAAAAACGTCTTTGTTCCATTCAGGGTTTCAGCAGAAGCTTCTTGACAATGCCCACGCAAGTGTTTGAAGCCGCCCCTCCTAGCAGCCTATGGCGCCTGATGTTGTCACCAGGGTGCTCAGGACTTTGTTGAAGACTTGAATTGTTTTTCTTCGTCTTTATGAGATCAGAGAATGCTGGGTTCTTGGACATGGCTGTAGAAGCCTTGAAACCTCCACTTCCATCAGTTACCTTTAGGCCCTGCTGGGCACGGTGACACACCTGTGTTTCCAGGATTCTAGGAGCAGAAGCAGGAAAATCAGAGGTTCAGGAACAGCCACTGATGACATATTGGTTTGAGACCAATACAAGACACTATCCCACAAAAAAGAACACACACACACACACACAAAAATGGGAGGGAGGGAGGAAAGGAAAGAGGGAGAAAATGAAAGGGAGACAGGAGCAAGAAAAAGAATATTTAGGCTTACTTGCAACCCAAAGCTTAGGCCAAGCACACAGGATGAAGAAAAGGACTTCTGACTCTGGACCACCATAGGATCTCACCACTGTGGGACCTGGGTGAAGTAAAGTCCCCATTCCCTGCTAGCAAAGCTGTTTCTTTCTCCTCTGAAGTGGAGCCTTGCCACCAGGATGCTGGAGCCCCAGCCTCAGCTCTGCACTGATTTTGTCACCTCTTGCCAGTGCGAAGCTGAGCAGATGGTAATGTCCTGTTTTCTGCCAACATGAGTTAGGAGGACTAACTAGAATTCATTTGCTTGAAACAAACTGCAGCCAGGGACTTAGCTGAGAGTTGGCAGAGGCTAGCTGTTAGCCTGTGATTGATTCCTCGCGGTGTGTACCTTGCTATCAACTCAGATTACAAGGAGACTCTTAACGAGGATTTGTGTTGTATTTTGCCACTCCTCAGGAACCTCCTTCTCTTGTGATCTCATTTGATCCTCATTCCCACCATTCCCTACCCTTTGCTGCTGTGGGTATTTCAAATGATCTTTCAAGGACACTGTTTATTTCTTTGATGTATCAAGAGACATATGAACACAGAATTACACACAACAGAATTAAAGACTATGGCACTCTGATTAACAAGGACATGCTGGCTTGTGAATCAGTATCAGTCTGTATTTTCAAGAACCAGCTGAAAAAAAAAATCTATGAGAAATATGCCTGGTCACTAAGGTCCCATTCTTAGAAATTCTGGTTCAATAATTCTACAGACAGATTGTCATCTGTCTCTAAAGCCTGTTAGGTAATTTCTACCAAGATAAACATGGGAACTAATAAATTAGGATCTATTATATCATCTTTCATTTATTTTAAAATTCTGAAAATTTCATATAGGTATATGCTTTGATCTTATTCACCATAATATCTTCTCTCATCCTCCTTCCACTCTCACTAAAGCCTTTCCCTTTCCAAGAAAAATCTACTTTCTACCTTCATGCTTTTCAAAAATATTTTTATCTATTTGTTTGAAAGCAGAGAGACAGAGACAGGAAGAGAAAGAGAGAGAGACAGAGAGAATGAGAATGTGTGTGCCAGGGTCTCGAGCCAGTTGCAAACCAACTCCAGATGCATGTACCACTTTACATGGGTACTGGGGAATCAAATGGAGTTGTTAGGCTTTGCAGGCAAGTACTTTAAATGCTGAGCCATCTTTACAGTCCATGAATGTCTTTTAAATATATATATATATATATATATATATATATATATATATGAATGTATATTCTAAATTATTCATTCATTTAATTGAGGGTCATAGACAGACACAGAGAGAAAGAGGCAGATAGAGATAGATAGAGAATGGGCACATGCCAGGGCCTCCAGCCACTGCAAATGAACTCCAGACGTGTGTGCTCCCTTGTGCATCTGGCTAATGTGGGTCCTGGAGAGTCAAGCCTCGAACTGGGGTCCTTAGGCTTCACAGGCAAGTGCTTAACTGCTAAGCCATCTCTCCAGCCCTTTTTAAAAAATATTTTTGACTGTTAAATTAGGGTGCTTATATGAGCATGGGGAGGCTTCATTTACTGGGATATCTTCAATCCAGTTCTAAATCATGCTGATAGCATTCAACCATCCACTATTTAAACTTTAAAATAATACAGAGTACTCTTGCAAACTTCTCTGTGCTAATCTTGTCACTCATTATTATTGGGTGTTTTGGGTGTTAATATCAATTGTCCTTATGATTTTAAGAAGGACAAGAGCTTATACATTTCTTCCTCTACGACATGACAATGAGCTAGCAGTTTACAAATGTCAGAAATCCATACAGGTAGACACACGTAGTCATGAAGCATGTCTTCAGTGAATCTCGAGCATGTAGAAAGAAAGTAGTGCTGTGCCGCGGGAAGCCCACCTCTGTGGGGACAGTGAACCAAACCCGTCTGCATCAACATCCAGACTTTCAGATCAAACCCCTGGAACTGATACACAGGGTGTGGTGGTCCCCAATAAACTCATGTGTTCGAATGCTTGGTTCCCAGCTGATGGCAGCTTGTGAGGTGGAGTCTTGCTGGAGGAGGCGTGTCACTAGAGATGTACAATAGACGTTGACACTTGCTAGCTCCTAGCTTGCCAGTGTTAGTTTGGCTCACTTTCTTGCTGCTATTTTATGTCTAGTATGGCAGAAATGATGTCCATCCACTAGTCATGTCATACCTTTCCCCATCATCATAAAGTTTACCCTAAATACATATATATATATATATATATATATATATATATATATATATATATATATATAAAATCTGCCTCTTCTTCCTCTTTCTCAAATATACAAAGAAATAAAACATTATTTAAAAAGAAAAAAAACAGTGCTCATTTTCAATTAAGACTAAAAATTGTTATCTAGCTATTCTCATGGAGTAAATGAAATTTAAGCCTCATAAGCAGAGACAGCTGTATAAGCACAGTCTATATGTAATTATTTTAAGGTAAATTACAGATACTACAATAAATGGAGATGGTAGGGAGAAAATATATTCAATATTTGTGATGAAAATACTGGAGAACATTTAATAAGGACATGCCAAATATTTGTACTTGAAACCAAGAACAAGAAAAATCAGAGCAGTTTGTGTCAACATAATTTTGCCCAAATGTGCATTTCTCCTAAAGTTAGACAAATGTAGCTTTTGGTTACATCTTTTTTATATTGCATATTTAGAAAAGAAATTGTGCCTTTCTAACTTTACTTTTAAGCTCCTCAGAGACAAAAAGAACTTGTACTAACCCATTTGTTTGCTCATTAGTGTTTTGTGCTTTATAGATCAGAATGGCCTCCACAGTCTTTAGAACAGAAGGACATATGGACATGTGTGTATACACACACATACATACATACCAAAAACCCCAATCTGATTAAACTCAAAACAAATATGGTACTTTTCATGACTTTAATTTGTTGGTGATAACAAGTAACAAATAATATTTTTATAAACATTTAAGATACGAAACATAATTTTAATGCATACAGAACATATTCTGTGTATGTTTGAGTCTGTCATCCTCCTAACAGTAGAACTTAGCACTTTTTAGTCCAACTCAAGCCTTTGCTCATCCTGAGATTCTGATGGACTAAGTAGAGATGGTTTGTGTCACACATATAAACTTGACAAACGTATGGGTTCTACATGAGACATCGTTACCTTGGTAGTGTGATGTACCCAGATTTGACGGTCACACTGATCATGATTCAAGTCCCACTCTGATTGACAAACTGTAACAATTGACAAGTTGCTTAGCCACTCTGAGCTCAGGTCTAATCAAGTTTTTGTGATAGTTAAGTAAGGTGACAGGATGCTGGTAAAAATGATTGGCATGGGCTGGAGAGATGGCTTAGCAATTAGGCTCTTGCCTGTGAAGCCTAAGGACCCCAGCTCGAGGCTCCATTCCCCCAGGACCCACGTTAGCCAGATGCACAAGGGAACACACACGTCTGGAGTTCGTTTGCAGTGGCTGGAGGCCCTGGTGCACCCATTCTCTCTCTCTCTCTCTCTCTCTCTCTCTCTGCCTCTTTCTCTCTTTGTCTGTCACTCTCAAATAAATAAATAAAAATAAGGAAACAAAATTTTTTTTTAAAAAAAAGTGCTTGGCATATCGTAAGCTCAGGCTGGTGTTGGCTCTTTGTCTTTTTCCTTCTCCATGGCTCTGTGATCCTCATATAGATGTGGTTCAAGAGAACCAAACCTGTCAAGTTCACTTAACAGGTTCATTAAAATACAATTCACACCTCACCCATTTAAAGTATAAAAGTCAATGGTCATAAGATGCTCACAGATGTGCAAAACTATTGCTAACACCTACTCAGAGCATTGCCTCCCAAAGAAACCCTATGCCACTTTTTGGTGATGCATATGGGTCTAGGATTCAGTTAATTGCTTTCAAAGCTGATGGGTGAGTCTATTCCTGTTGACAGGTCAATTTTCTGATAGCTACAACTAATGGATCACTTATGGATTCATTCATATACACTCACAAAATGTGTAACTTTCTTAGAAATTACTCTTAGCTTTATGCACACAACCCACATTCAGTAGGCAACATAGGGGAGTAGGTGCTTTCTGTCTGATGAGCTAAAAGATCTACAGAAATTTCTCTTTAGTAACTAGTTTCATTACCAAAAATCTCCATGTGGATGATTTTGGTGTGTGTGTGTGTGTGTGTGTGTGTGTGTGTGTGTGTGTGTGTGTGTCCTACCAGAGCAACGACACTCATAATTTTTTGGTAATGTTCTCAAGATGGCAGAGGTTATTGTCCAAAGCCTCAAGAACTATCATCCCAAACCAAAAGACAATGAACATGAATTTCCAAGTACTTCAAAGGGAGGAAACAAAATTTAAAATATACCATAATGGGGAATGATTATACCCAATGTAGCATTTTGCTTTGGGCACTCAAGTATTATTTTTATGTACGACATATTACTTGACATCAATACAGAAATAGATATGCTCTTCATAAGAAGCACCTCGTTTAATCATCCCAACAATTTGTGAGTGGTAACAATTGTTAATTTAAAGCTGAAGACTGTGGGGCGGAATGGAGCAAGTGAGATACTGCAACAGAGAGATGCCTCCGAGCCAGAAGTCAAACGTCTTTTCTGTCTGCTGTCAGGGCCTGTATCCCTCCACTCCCTTTACTTCTGCTTCTTTTCTGAACTCTGTGTTTTCATTTCTTTTCTTTCTTTTCTTTTTTTTTTTTTTTTTTTTTAGCAAACACCACAAATATGCACACACAAATCTACTTCTTAAGGTCTTTGTTTCTCAATCTATCCTGAGAAGCTATGATTTCTACAGTAGATACTTTATTAGAAAGTGATGAAAACTGATGACTGAAAATATTTATCTGAATAGAAGAGATTATCCTTTAATCCATTTTAAAATTTTCTGTTCATGTGTTGGGTTTCATAAAAATGTTCCTTTGTTATCTATCCAGGCCAAGGACAATTTATGAATGAACAATTTGTCAGGAGAGTTTTTCAGAACTCTTTAAGAGTTCCATTGCACAGCATTGCTGGAGGTATTTTCCTACCGATGAGTTCAGTATAATTACGCTCCTGTGCCTGTGGCCTTCATGCCTGCTGAGCTCATCAGGACTCTTTTGCTTGAACATGACAGAATCTTGACTCAGAGTTGTTTAGAAAACACTGGTATTCCATGGCTCACATAACTGAAAAGTCCCATGTGGAGTAGCTTTGGGTCTAAGTGGATTCCTGGTTGAACTCTGTGGTAAGTAATCTGTGTCCTTCCTGGTGTTTGTCTTTCCATAGTGCTTTTCTTCCAGGCAGTTTATTCACACAGTGAAATTATGTCTCCTGCAATACACAGTAGGGAAGAGAGTGTGCTCTTCCTAACACGGGGAAGAGTACCCACATCATCCTTGATTTGGCTGAGTTTATACCAGGACTCGTAGAATAAATAAGAGGACCCAGTGTCCTGGTGGAGCTATGCTGGATCCATGTCACATGACCATACTTGGAGGAAGTGGGGGGATTCGGTCCCACTTGAACCACTGAGGCTGATAATGGGAGTAGGAAGGTGTTCCAAATGATAATGAGAGTTATTTCACTGGAAAAGGAATATATGCTATAGTGTCAGGGTGGAAAAGTGTCCCCTCTACCAAGCTTGCAATGAAGTAAAGAAGAATGTGTTTGTGTGAGTACATGGACAGGAGTTAACTGAAAGAGTAGCCCATTCATGGTTAAAGCTAGCGGTTCCCTACAGAGCTTAGTAAAGGATGTGGGAGCTTCCGTGGGAAGCTAAAACACTGGCCGTAATACTTTGTGTGGGGTGCATGTGTGTAGGAGCGGTCAGTCCATCCTTCCCATGGCCACAGAACTCAGAGAGGGCGTGGGTTGGTGACTTTCTCCTTGCTGTGAACAAGTAACTGACCAGAAGCAACTCAAGGAAGGAAAGGGTTAAGTGAGCCTGCAGTTGTGCAGAGTCATGCACAGTGGCGGGATCAGGAAGCCCAGATTGAGCGGGAAGCACGGCTGGCCTATCAAATCGCAAGGCCCACCCCCAGTGACCCACTTCCTCTAGCAAGGCTCTACCTCCCAAAGGTTCCACAGACTTCCTAAGCAGTGCTGGTATCCTTGGACCAAGTATTCAGAAAAGGGAGCCCCTAGGGGACACTGCACATTCAAACCACAGCAGGGGTTTGGGGTAGGTTTACTCTTGGTCTCCTTCTGATAGTAAATGCAAAGCTTGCTGAAGAATCTGTGCTGTCTATCTGCCAGATGTTTCTGCTTTTGCCCACATGGCTGAGCCTCCCATCACCAGAGGTATCTGTGCACTGTTGAACTATAAATGCCTTTAGCTTGAAACAGTCATCATTCTGGCTCTGGAGTTTGCAATGGGTCCCCAAAACAGGTAGTAGGAAACCCTTCCCTTGCCTCTCTGTGAGCTCTTCAAGTGTTGTGGAAATGCCAAATTCCAGAAGTCTTCTTCTAACTTGTGCATTCTCTGATTGCTTCTTTGGCTGAAAAGTTACTCATCCTTGATCCGCATACATGTGTGTAGGTTTGTGAGGAAAAAGAGTAGAAAAATGGAGAGGTAAGTATACTCTTAAACTTTTAGTGGGTATCAAAAAGTAGGGAGACAGAGTTAACATAAGGTACAACTCTTTGTTATGTCTTGTTATTCATCAGTGTTAAAGATAGCTAAGACTAAAGAAACCTGTAATCTTTGAAATTAAAATTAAGTATCTTGCATTGACTACATGTCAGACAGTCTTCTAAAATTTAAATTTTAGCACAATTCATACTCATAAGAATCTTGGGAGTCAGGTAACATTATTATTCCCATTTTCCGTGGAAGAGTACTGAGTTGCAACAAGTGAAATAACTTGTCAAAAGTCACTTAAATTTTAAGTGGTAGAGTCAGAAATAGAACCCGGGCAGTCTGTCCTCTCTTATACTAAGTAGATGATGAGAAGACAAAGTTCAGTAAGTCTATAAAGTAGAACAAAAGCAAGGAGTTAAAAGAGCCAGTAAATAGTCATTCACAGGTGAGAGAAAAGAAATGTCAAATGCAGGTGTGGCCACAAGCACCTACTTAACCAGCACTCTGGATGCAGAGGTAGGAAGATGGCCACAAACTTGAGGTCAGCCTAATCTACAGATTTATACCCTGCCTGGAGAAAAATTAAAAAAAATAAAAATAAAAAGAATTCTCAAGTAATTGATGCAGAAGAAACTATTCCAAGATTTAAATAAGGACTTTATAGGTTGAAAACTCAGCTTGAACCACTCTTTCATTTTCATGAAGTTTCAGAATAATAACAGAGAACGAGCTCAAAGGCGGTGCATGGGCAGGAGGGGACAGGAGGGGAAACAGGGTGTTAGGAGCAGAATAACACCAGATGGCAGATAAAATTAGAAGTGCATTTAAAAAAAATAGGGCAAATCAACTTCAATTTAGATTTCAGTACAAGATATATTATCAATGGAGTGTGAAGACACACATGCAAAGATGCTAAAGGAATTTACCTGTCTCAAGAAGGCCATGGAGGATGCATCTTAGGAAATGCAGCAAAAGCCAAGAGAATGACCGCACTGCTGCCAGGAACCAGGAGAGTCCATACAGATAGGAGCTCTAGCATATTCTTGTTGGGTGGTACGTGGTATTCTTGTTGGGTATGGTGGCACATGTCTATGCCCTAGCATTTGGGAGGATGGGGATTGCCTAGGGTTTGAGGTCAACCTGGGCTGCATAGCAAGAATAGGTGCCCCCAAAATAAAATAAAACAATTAAAATAACCACCATAAGAGAATTTTTCAGAAAGGAATTGTCCTAATTTAAGCATTCAAAAGTCAGCATTCCTAGGGGGCTGAAAACTCATAATAGATGTAAAAAAAAAAAATATTACCAAGGTTTGTATAGGTACAGGCCTTCCAAAAGATGATGAAACAGGCAATTGCCCATTTCAGTACACTATACTGAAGTGTGTTAATGCAAAGTCATAGAGTTTGAAATCCTTAATGATGTTAGATATGTAGAAAATAAAAGAAAATGTAAGGCAGTTGCTCACTCTACGAAATACACACAAACATATAAAAGAAAATGTTAATTCATAGTTTCTTTTTTAATATTATATTTTTGTATATTTGAAAGAGAGAGATACATAAATAGGCAGGTAGGATAGAGAGAGAGAGAGACTGGGTATGTTGGGACCTCCAGCCACTGCAAACAAACTTCAGATGTGTGCATCCCCTTGTGCATCTGGCTTATATGGGTCCTGGGGAGTTGAACCTGGGTCCTTTGGATTTGCATGCAAGCATCTTAACCACTAAGGCATCACTCCAGCCCATTCTTAGTTTTTTATTTTTTAGTAGGAAATAATCTATATTTATTCATATTGATATAAACACTATTTAACTAATGGAAGTTATAAGACTAAATGGCATAGTTTGGAGACTAATGGAAGACTAGTGTTAGAGGAATTTCAGACCCTCATTTTCCATAATAGATAGATATTAGATTTTGTCTAATTTCTATAAATCAAGAAATAGTTTAGTAAGTGTATCATGAGAATTGAAATTTCAAAGGTATGAAAAAGAGAATGGCAACTCATAAATAATACAGATTTTGAGAACATACTATTTTCACAAATTTAACTTGTAAATTTAGAACACTACTTTATAATTTGAGGTATTTCCACTCATCTTGATAAAAATTGTAAGTCAATACAGTAACTGGTATTACAGAGTTGAAAAAGTGTACTCCTATAATATATGAAAGGAAAGTCTATTTTTTTTTCAAATAGTTGTTTGGGAATATCTGTAGCACTTCTAGAAGCAATATAAAATTGAAGGAAGCAGATTATTAAATCACTGCCTTTTAAAGATAGCAAGCAGAAATGAGACATGGAATATTGTACCAGATAATTCAAAAGTTGCCCAAGGCCCTACTACAGAACTGGTTCACAAGAATTTTTCATAGAAAATTAACTGGCTTATTGAAATGTTTGAATAGAAAATCATTTCTAAATTAAGATCTTATGTCCTACATGATTTTAAGTACATGCATGCAATAAATCATACTATTATATTATTTTGAGCAACTTGCTTAATCCTAAATTGCTCCAGTTTTTTTTTTAATGTATTTATTTGAGAGCGACAGACACAGAGAGAAAGTCAGACAGAGGGAGAGAGAGAGAATGGGCGTGCCAGGGCTTCCAGCCTCTGCAAACGAATTCCAGATGCGTGCGCCCCCTTGTGCATCTGGCTAACGTGGGACCTGGGGAACCGAGCCTCGAACCGGGGTCCTTAGGCTTCACAGGCAAGCGCTTAACCGCTAAGCCATCTCTCCAGCCCTCCAGTTTTAATATCCATAAACTATGTGTAATTATAATTATTTTAAAGGTTTTGCATTGAGGAGCTAGAGAGATGGCTCAGTTGGTAAAATAAGGACCTTAATTTGATCACCAGAACCCACCTTAAGAAGTCAAATATGGTGATATAAGTCTTTCATTCCAGGACTGGGGAAGTGGAGAGAAGACCGGTAGAGCACGGTGGCCAGCCAGCCCAGCCCCCAAGCCAATGAGAGTCCCCGTTTCAAAACTGGTGGGTAGTATTCCTTAAGTGAACGCCCAAGCTTATTCCACACAAGTGCCTACATACATATACTCATAACACACACACACACACACACACACACACACACACACACACACACACACAAAATGATATTGCATAGATTAAGTTGCTAATACAGAAGACATGATGCAGAATGTGTGAAGCTAGGCTTGCTGATATGTACCTGCAATCATGGCACTTAGGAGGCTGGAGTAAGTGATCTTGAGTTAAATGCTAGTCTGGACCACACAGGAAGAATCAATGTCAAGCAAAGCAAACAAAATATGGAGTGTCGCATTACACACAGTGAGCATTCAAAACCAGGAGAACCACGTTAGTTCCGTGAGTGACAGAGTGTACGTGGGCACAGGATGCTGAACACTTACATGGTTTCTACCGTTTCCTTCTTCCACTGCCTCCTTCCTTTGGCCCGCTGCTCTGATGCATACCCTGGCACTCTTAGATGGAATAACCTTGTTTAGTTTACATTTTTCCTAAAATACAGGCAGCTTCTGGCCTTCCAGGAACCCAGAGCTGGTGTGATGTCTTTGACCTTCAGGCCAGGTGACTGAGTGAGCTAGCTGACTTGTCAGCTCTGAGCCTTGCAGCAGTTTGAGGACAGATTGGAAAATTTGACAGGTCTCTTTACTCGATGACCAGTTTTTCCTCTTCCACTATAGGTTCCACTCCTTGATCAGTACAGAAGTGTATTATTGATGTCCCCAAGGTCTATCACAATTGTCAGTGGTGGCATTAGGTCCAAGGCCAGTGGCCAGCCCTGGTATAATGAACTGAGAAGAGACACAGCATAAGTGGATTTTGACACCCAGTGATTGAGTGGCTGGGTTGGAGACCAGCTGATTAATCAGGAGACAGTAGGATGTCGGGTCAGAGACAACAAGAGGACAGGGTAGGAATAAAGAAAGGGAGCTAGATAAGAGCAAGAACGGTGATTGGATAAAAGAGTATTATGGGTGAATCAGGATGAGAGGGTAACACAGCTCCTCTTTATCCAGTGCTCAGTGAGTTGGAGGCACTTTGTCAATAACGTATGCTGTATCAGCTAATGTAGTCCCAACAGGAGAGCTCATTGAGGCTGGCATGGCAATCCCTATTTAATACATTAGAACGTGAAGCACAGCTTTGCCATTGGGTACTGAGGTGTTCCCTTAGTAATAAAGAAGGAGTCAGTGCTGTTCTTTTGATCTTGAATTTCTCATGCAAATGTTCTGCTGACTCCAATAACGATAATAATAACATATAGTGGTATCACATATTGATTATATTTTATATACTATATACTATATATAAATGTGAATCATGGTACTACTAATAAAAATGAGTCATGTGTTCTTATTTGGTACTAGAACTGTTACCGAGAATTTAATTTTAACACACATATGCATGTTTAATAACTAATAAACATTTGTTTACTGTAAGGAAAACAAATATTAGTATTACCAAAAATAGGAAAAACCTCAAAACAACTTCTCAGCAATGCCATATTCTGTTAAAATAATTAAGGTTGTAATTAGTCTTCAGTTTTGTTTTTCCTTTAAAGGTCTTAAAGCTCATCACCCATGCCCCCTGTGGCAGCTTAAAATTGTTAGTGTAACTGTATTGCTCCATAGATTCAGTTGTTTTATTAAAATTAAACCTGTAACTTGGGTCTCCTGATATCTGGCTAGAGGAGGTATCACACAAACTGTGTCAGTTTGGATGCTTGTCCCAGTAACATGGAGCTGGCTACAATAGTTATTGGTACTAGAGAGTCAGCATGTGTAATGAATCTGACCATGTGGAGTTTGATCTTTTGGAGCTTGTGTGCTGGAGAAATGTGGGTGGACTTGGTACTTGTGACTGCAGAAGCATCACAGTGCAATAAGTCAAGCTTTATGGGCTATTCTGGTGAGAGTGAAGATGCTAAGTACAGAGAGAATTGTGTTGGCTTATGAGCATTCAAAGGGGAAGGAACGACAGCAGAGAACCTTGTTGAAACTGGGTTGCTGCCATAAAGGCTGGCTGCATTCTTCTAATCATGCCCACAGAGTTTGATCAAGGTTGAGTTTAAAAGTAATGGACTGGTGTGCTTGGTGGAAGATATAGAACTGAAAGATGTATGGATTTTCACAGAAATAAAAAAAAAAAAAGATTAAGCAAGTTTGAAGTTTTTGGCACAGAGATTTATTTTAGATTACTGAATTTATTGTCAAACAGATTACCACCACTAAGGATGGGTCAACAATGGAAAAGATGCCTGAGGGTAAAGTCCACCCAGGAAAGTATATGAATGAAAAGAAGAACTCTGAAGGCTCAAGGTCAAGATTTACTTTCTTCCTGGATTAACAAAATGGCCATGTCACTGTGCACCAGGTATTGGTTTTGGAAGCATGAAAAACATGCATGGACGTGGGTCATGAAGTGATCATCATTCCAGAGGCTGTTTCTGAGATGCAGCATGTGGCAGGAGGGTGTTCCTGTACAGAGAGGCCAGTGAGGCCATTGTAAGATGGACTGTGGTTTGCACTGGAGACCCAAAGATGTTTTGGCTATACCAGGACTGTGAAAAGGCTACTATGGAACTTGGTGTGCTTGGATAAAACCTTTTCCCCTGGCTACTCAACCCAGCTTCAGGGGCAGAGTTGGGAAATCCAGAGACTGTTGTTAGGGGTTGTGTATGTCAAACTTGAATTGCATATATTTGATAGCTACATGATGGTTATTGATTTATATTGGTCTAGTTTCCCCTTTTAGCAATGGGAATGTTTACTGTGTGCCTAGATGTGTTGGAAGTATATAACTAGTGCCCACAGTTAAGAGAAGTCTTAAATCTCAGTTGAGACTTAGGACATTAGAACAGTCTTCAAGTTGGTAAAGCTTATGGGACCTTTGAATTTGGGCTGAATTCAACTTGCATTGTGGTATGGTCATGAGTCTATGGGGTCCGGGGTGGAATGTGGTATTTTAAATGTGATGGGGTAGACGTATGGCTTCATAGGCTCAGGTGTTTTATTAAAAATTAAGCTTGTAACTTGAATCTCTAGCTGTATGGCAGGAGGAGATGGGGAGGCTGGATCCTAGAGTCCAGCCTTAAGGTGTATCACTGGGGGAAGATTTCATTTCAGCCCAAAGGTGTGGAGGGAGGAGTTTGAGTTCTGACTGATCTTCGGTGTTAGCTCTTCATGCTTGTAGTGCTGGCTGTTGGTGATTTCCCTCTGCTTGGAGCTGTGAAACAGAGCCAGCTTCTATCTCTACTCTTAGAAATTCCCCTGGACCTGTAAGCCTGAAATAAATCCCTTCCTCCTGTAAACTGAGTCTGGTTTGATGTCCATCCCGGCAATGCGGAGCTGACCTCAACACGCCCACCCCACTCTCTAAGTGTCCATCTTTGCACTACTATTAATTTTTTTTAATTTTTCTTTTATTCATTCATTCATTTATGACAGAGAGAGAGAGAGAGAGAGAGAATGAGAATGGATACACCAGGGCCTCTAGCCACTGCAAATGAATTCCAGACACAAGTGCTACAATGTGCATCAAGCTTACGTGGGTCCTTGGGAGTCAAACATGGGTCCTTAGGATTGCCGGGCAGGCACCTGTGCTGCTAAGCCATCTTTCCAGGCCTGCATTAGTTTATACACAAAATACATACGCATGTTTTAAATTTGTTCACATGAATTTGTGTGGAACATAGCTGTGTGTATACATGTACACATATGTGTGCAGACACATGTGCACATGTGATGGAGGGTGATGTCTAGTGAGTGCCTGTCTTGCTGTGTACCAGAATGAAATTGCATTCCTCATTTTCTGTACAATCTCTTAATGTGTGTTTTTGTATTATTCCCATTGAATTAACGAAAAGACTGAGTCCACCCAGTACTGAAGATCTCTCTGGTCATGAGTGGCAAAAGAATTTAAATCCAGATAGTATATTTTCAAAGTTTGGCCTCTAAAGGATGGAATTGTCTTCTTTTGTCATTATTGTTTTTTTTCCTGTTCTTTCATTCTCAGTCTTCAAGTTGATAATATATACAGTACATTTCTGTATGAAGAGGGTAGAATAAGGACCCCTCCCAGGTGCCCATGAATGACATTTTATGGCAAGAAATATCCTAGGAGTAATATTACATGCAAGGATTATCAAGAATGGTGATGAAATTGAGGTTGCCCATTATCTAGCTTTGAACTAAACAGATTATTGATGCAAGAAAAAGGGAAGACTTATGGAAGGTGATGGGCAAACTTTACTTTTCAATCATGCACTAAAGTAGTGGTTATGATGAAGGTGTCTTTTAAGTGCTGTTGACTCCAAAACCAGCTTTCTCTGATTAAAGAGATTGCTCTCCATGGGCTGAGTGCCCCTTGTACCATCAGTTAAAGGGCCACAAGGATAGGTCTGAGGTGTCCCGAGGAAGAACGTAGTCTCTTGCACACCACACCTCCAGCTTCTATGGGTGTGTGCACAGCCCGATGCCCCGACCCGTGGATTACGTAGTTCCAGGCTGCTTGTGCTTGTGTGTGCATAAATCTGGTGCTTGGAAGAAATGTTCATGTATCACAGGCAGAGGAGATGGATCAGTCAGTAATATCCTTCTTATGCAAGCATGAGAACTTGAATTGAATGCCCAGAATCCATGTAGAAAAAAAAAAAAAAAGTATAGTGTGCACCTATCCACAGTCCCAGAGCCAGTGAGGCAGAGACAGGAGGATCTCTGGGGATTGCTGGCTAGAAAGTCTAGAGTCATTGATGAGCAGCTCTACATATACCTTAAGTCTCTGTCTCAAAAATAAATAAATAAATAAATAAATAAATAAAAAGGAAGGCATTCTGAAATGACATAGGAAGTTGTCTTCTGCTGACCTCCACGTGCACACAGACACACACACACAAACATGAACACAAATAGATATACACACATGCATAAACACACAAAAGTTAACTGATGTACATGTATATTATATGTGTGTGTGAGTGTACATATGTGTGTATATGTAAATGAAGATGCTTACCTACTGATTTTGAGGATGGAGAAAGAAATTCATGAATTTAGTTAACTCCCCAGAAGTCAGAAAGTCCAAGTAAACTGGAAATTGGGCCTTTTTTTAGGCCTCCAGAGGAAATGGAGACCTAGTGCGTCTACTTTAAACACTTCACTTCTGTAACCATCAGACAATACATCTGTGTTATGTGAAACCACTGAGCAATTAGAACCCAATGCACTGCGAGGCATGTTACATAAGCCTCCTTCCCATTACCCAGCTGGTGGTCATTTCTGCTTTGTATAGAAAGAACCAAAGACTTGGAGACATTGATGGCACATACCAGAGGACACTCCAAGTGTGGGCTTGGACCCTGCAGACTCCTGAGCCTGTGGTTCACTTTCTGTAGCTGCTTGCAGTTTTATTGGAAAACTATGTTTCCACAAGAACATTTCTAACTTTTAAGAGTTAATAACAAAAATAATAGGAAGAGGAATTAGGGAAAATAAAACACCATGATTTTCTAGTTGGTTCTTTTATTGGTGGTGTTTGGTGGTGGTGGATAAACTACCTGGCTGAATGTCCTG
The DNA here is from genome assembly GCF_020740685.1 of Jaculus jaculus. Classification (NCBI taxonomy): domain Eukaryota; kingdom Metazoa; phylum Chordata; class Mammalia; order Rodentia; family Dipodidae; genus Jaculus; species Jaculus jaculus. Next base: position 7,670,511 of record NC_059107.1, on the reverse strand, counting down.
TTGGGAGCATTGGGGGATTAACTGCACAGCAGGCACTGTGAGCTATTGTGGTCTGTCAAGACATACCAGACTCTAAATTATGCAGCTGAACAGCATCTTGGTGATGAAGCACCAATACTCCTTCACAGTCACAGGTTTCTGACTCCAACCAGAGATTACGGGAAGGACATTTACACGCCCCAGGCCAAGAAAAGCTCAGCCAATTCACGGGTCATGGGAAGGTCATTCCTCGTTCCTCACCCAAGGGTTCTGCAAGTTGCTTTCCTCACTGGACCCACTCTACAGTTTCTTCTAGAGGGTATAACTGTATTTTTTAAAGTGTTGTATTTTATACTTTTGGCTGAATGTGAATTTAGTCATAATAGTTTTCAAGCAAGGCATGGTGGCGCACACCTTTAATCCCAGCATTCAGGAGGAAGAGATAGGAGGATCACCATGAGTTCGAGGCCACTCTGAGACTACATAGTGAATTCCAGGTCAGCCTGGGCTAGAGTGAAACCCTACATCAAAAAAAAACAAAAAACAAAAAACACATTTCCTATCTATAAATTATGACTGCTGTCATATGTGTGTGTGTGTGTGTGTGTGTTAAGAACATTTGAAGCTTAACTGTTAACAATAATGAAGTTTATAATGCATTTTTATTCACAATATTCACCATATTTTGCTCACAAAAACCTATTGTTCTTGTCTAATGAAGCTTTAGACATGTCAACCATAATCTTTCTATTGTCCCAAACCACCAAATTCTGTACCACCATTCTCCTTTCTGCTTTTGATTTTCAGATGTGAACAAGAACATATACCACTTGTCTTTTGGTGGGTGGCTTATTCCACTTACGGTGATCTTTTCTAATTCCACCCATGTTACCTCAAATGACAAAATTTCATATATTTTGAAGTGTTCTACCGTGTCTGTATGCCACATTCTCTTTACTGACCTACTGATTGGCATCGGGTTGTCTTTGTGTATGATGAGTGTGGATGTTGCCCTCATGAACATGAACATGCAGACATCTGTGTGATACAGTGATTTCAGATCTCTGGGGAAAACACCCAGAAGTGGGATAGCTGGGTCATCATAGGGAGAGACTGGATTTTGATGTCGCTGTGCTTGAGTTTTAAACAAGTTCCGCAGAGTTTGTTACAATCGCTGCACTCACCTATCTTCCCACTGAGGAGCGTGTGTGCAAAAGCCTGTTTTATCCACATTCCCTAACAGGTGCCACGTTGGTTTTCAGTGAGAGCGGTCGTCCTGGCAGGGGGAGGTGGTATCTCCTTGTAGTTCTGCTTCCTAGTTTGTTAATGATTACTGTCACTACAAATTCTTTGTCTCTCCTCTGGGCACTGCTGGGTCTTCCTTTAGAAATGTCTACTTGGCTCCCATTTTCTTTGTTAAATTGGGTCATTGCTTTCTTTCTGTACAGTTGAGTGCACTCTATCTTTTATTATCAATGGGCTATCAGATGTACAATTTGCAAATATTCCCCCAATCTCTAGATTATTGTACTGCCCCATTGTCTGCCCTGCATTGTCAAAAAATCTTTTGTCTATTTTGTTTATCTTATTATCTACAATTTTGGGGGGCTACCTAAAAACTTACTCTCAGACCAGTGCATAAAGCTTACCCTCGTGTTTTTCTCTAGGAGTTTTACAGTTCATACTGCATGCTTACACGCTTAGTCTATCTCGGATTACTTGTTTACTTAATGGTGCAAAACAGGGGTCTGATTTCATTTTTCTGCATACATATACTGATTTTTCCCAACATCCTGGCAGAAGAGCCTGTTCCCAATATGTGAAATTACTATTTTATTATGAAGAGTTTCAAACATATGTGAAAATGTAACATATAATATTAAAGTCCTATGTATCCAACCTTCACCTCCAGAAATTGTTAATTTTTGGTCATCTTGTTTCAGTACTCTAATTTGCTTCCTTTCTGTTAGATTATTTTGAAAAAAAAATTCTAGCACTTTGAAAAGTTGTTTGGGTGTCAGCATTGTGCACATATTTACCTATGGAGAAATTAAATATGTTCTGTGCAACACAGGGATAGCTTTCCACAGCAAGATCTTTGAATTTCTCAAATTAGATACATCTATATTTCCAAATCTGAACTTTGTGCATGCCATAAGGCATACTAGGCTTTGTTGAGACAATGAAAGTTATTTTTAAAAAAATCTAACACTAGATGGTGAACATAGAATTATGACAATCCAGTGTAACCATGGAGAGCTACTTGGGGAGACATAAAGGAGCCGTGGTGCGGACCCAGAAGAATGAGAGAAGTGAGCCAGAAGCTGCAAGGGTGAGTGGCCCTGGGAGCTGTGGGGGATGGGCAGCGGTTCACCAGAAGGGAAATCGTGGGGCGGTGACACCAGTGTTTCCTGGCCCATTGTGAAGGGAGAGGAGATGAGAGACAAGGTCTGAGGGCCAAGGAAAGAGTGCAGGTTTTCTTGAAAGGTCTAGAAGCTATAAGAATACTCAGAGGGGTTTTATTGTGTCATAAATTATTGTGATGCTGGAAAAATTTTTCAAACTTTATCCCCAAACTCACAATATCAGACATGGCTGGAGCCTTGAGCAGTGGTTAGAGCTCTTGACCAGCTCATTCACAGTGGCATGGGCTGAACTGTAGAAACACAGACACACACGCACGCACATACACGCACAGGCGAGCCTGGCACTCTGGAATTTTTACATCAGCTCCAAGTCATCAGATCTTTTTGGTTTTGTTTTGGTTTGTGTTTTTATTTAAATTTTTAATGAGTTGGGCTGTTAGTAATTCCCACAGTCGTGATCATCTTATCTCTGGTCATTAACCTTTCATGCAATAGGACATAATGCTAGGGAGTAAGACTCTTGAGTACAATTTCCGTAACAATGACCCTGGCAGAGCTATCCCTACCACACATAATCTGCTGGTTAGTTGTCAGTATTCTTCCTCTCCTTCTGCCTACCTGATGTCCTGGTGTCAGCACACTGAATGAATAAGCCCTGAGAGCTGTCTGTGTGGGATTTCACTGAAGTTTAATGGGTACAGAACAGGATTTATGAACAAAGGGCAGCTGATTCAATTCTCTTCGTTTAGGAACTCCACTGATCTTTCCTGATGAGAACTATACTGGGCTTTAGAAAATTAAACTCGAGGGGTCTAAATGCATTTCCTGTCCTTTTATAGATCAGAGGCTGGAGAATGGTAGCCTTGAGGGTCTCAAATTTAGCTGGTTGCCTCTGTAAATAAAGTTTTGTGGAAATACAGCAGGTTTTTGTTTGTTTATCTACAGGGGGCTTAGGGGTTGCTTTTATGCTAACCCAACACTGTTGAGGAATTGTAACACAGAGAGAGTACCCAAGAAAGCTTAACATACTTACACCCTGACAAACATCTGGTACTCAGGGCAAGCCACCGAACATGGTTCCTGAACTTGAATCACACTGTTAAGGATGGCGTCTCTTGGGACCCAAAGAGGTATATGGAGTCTCAGTTATTGTGGGGCTAATGCGATCCTTGCTCCCTAAAGTATTGCTTCAGATATAATATTTTGGGGGTCTGCTTTATAATCTCTTGAGCCTTAAGAGACTTTTAACAGAGAGTACCAAACCCAGGCTCAGACATGATGGAAGGGTCCTTCTGTCCATGTGGAGATGGGTAAATTTCCACTCCTGGGTGTCATTTGCCTTATAACGTTCTATCAGAGAGGAAGCTTTGCTCCCAACAGCGAGGCATCTGGCTTGGTCTCTTTCTGTCCTTTTTGCTCTAGCATCCCTGATGTCCCTGCTGTGTGTTCTCATCTGGATTGGCACCTATCTTCCCTCTGCAGACCATTCTCCCATTCTCTCATCAGCTCAATCCATCTTCCAGCCCACACTGTAGGAATGCCCTTGGGATACCTTTCTGCCCTTGGGGAAATTAAGTCTAAGAAGATACACAGAGTCATATATAGAACTGACCACTTTATTTCATGTACTAACTCAATATCAGTATGAACAAATTTGAAGAGGTCTATGTGAAGTGAAAGGTCTCCGCTGTTGCAAAAGGTATTCTCAACTGACCCAGACATGTAGCCTGAATTGTCCCTTTTTTTGGATTAAGAAGCTACGAGCTTTTATGAAAATGATAATGTTTCCCTTTGCAGAGTAACTCACCCAGTCACCATCTGTCACTTCAGCTAAGTGTGACTGAGTTGACTGGAGTGACTATAGAAGAAATCAGAATCTCTGCACAAATGGGTCATAGCAGTTTTGAAAGAGATGAGAACTTTGGGAATCCTGGAAACAGACTGTCAAGTCGGCACATCCAGAAAGAGATGCCTGGATGCCGGGTAACTTGGGGATAAGTTCATAAGTAAAGGAAAGGGCATGGGAGCTGCTCATTCTCACAGAGAAGTGAAGCCTGTTAGAATTAGAAGAGGCCAGCTGGTAGACAAGCGAGACCACTGAGAGACGGACAAGGGCTGTCACTTCCCTAAGCTCCCAAAGAAAGCAGCCGTCAGAGTTTAGACTGAGATGCAGGCGCCCTGGTACTGAGGCCCTTGCACTCCTCAGTGTTGTCTGAAGGTTCTATGCAGAGTGTTACTTCTGCAAAAAGTCATCCATTTTTTTTTTCCTGGGGGAAAAAGGCATAGTTTTAAGGAAGCTTAAGAAGCATGGTTAGGAAATGTCATATTTAGGCACTTTGGGATGTGATTTCTAGACACTTAGTCCATAAATATTTATTGAGAAGCCATACTACACAGTATTTTCTGGTAGGTAGGGGAGAGATGTGACAGAAGAAATGCAGTCCTTATAAAGTGATGGATCACCCCCTCCTTCAAGCATGGTGTTTATCAAATATTCATACATGCCTATTCACCTCAGGTAGGACACCAATCAACAGTCCAAAGAAATAATTCATCCAAGTCTACCTTAGTAAACCAGTGAGTGAACTGGGTTTACTTACAGAAACATGGGTGACTCCAAGACAGATGCATTGTTGAAAAGCTCAACCCAGTGTGGAAGCCCTATCCCTGCAGCTCCTTCTTGACTTGTAGGTTGTCCCATCGTTGCTGGTCTGAGAGCTTTCTCCCCATATGGCAGTTACTTTCTTATTGCTGGAACAGAAGTCCCTACTAGAAGCAGCTTATGGAAGGAACGGGTTTAATTTGGTTTGTGGTTTCAAGGGGAGTCGTCATCATGGCATCTTGAAAAGCATGGCAGGAGCTGACAGCTGGGTGTCCCATCTCCACATCAGCAGGGAAGGAGTAGAAAGAGTGTAAGCTGAATGAAACACGCGGGGATGGGCTACAACACCCCAAGGCCTGCCCCTAGAGAAGCAGCTCGCAAAGATCCGGCCAGCTGGAGATTAAGTGTGAGGCTTAATCACAAATACATGAGGCAATTCTGTTGAATATCAGGACCTTCAGGAGCTTTGTGAGTTTCATGTGCGTTCATGTCTTAAGAGCCTGTCTCCAGGATGGAACATTTCAATTTCAGAGGAGATTGTTACCAAACACAAGGAGATCCAGTACTCTGGGAGCACATGACAAAGGGGCCCAGTCGTGGAGCTGAGGAAATGATTTCGGACGTGGGTCATCTGCTGACTGGTGCTGGTGGTGAAGTACAGTTATTGTTGTTTCTTGGCTCTTGTCTTCTTTGAGGAAAGAATTGAGCTCAACAACACAAATTTAACCAGAAATGTATGGAGTAAAGCAAAACAAGCACTCTAAGGCTGAGGATGGAGTCCTAGTACAGTGGATTCTGCTTATCAACTTAAAAAAAAAAAGCAAAGGCTGGAGAGATGGCTTACCTGTTAAGGCACTTGCCTGCAAAGCTTAAGGGCCCAGGTTCGATTTCCCAGAATTCATGTAAGCCAGGTGCACAAAAGTGAGGCAAGCGCCCCGTTGCACATGACACTAGGTGCTGCAAGCATCTGGAGTTTGCTTTCCGTGGATGAGGTCATGGTGTGTCAATTCTATCTTTCTTTTGCTCTTCCCTCTTGTGTGCTCTCTAAAATAAATAAATTTGAATGTTTATGAGGTATGTGGCACATTCATGGGATAAGAAGACCCCATTTTTTTTTCCAATCTCAAATAATAGTGGACTAATTGTCCCTTGTACAGTAATTTTCTTTGTGATTTTCTAGAAAGGTCCATGGTGTGTGGGTATGTGAGGGATGTCAGATTCCTAATGTAAGTGACATGATGATGTCAGAGTTTTTGAAGCTACAGCTTCATTAGTGCATATGTGTGGAAAATGCCCTGGTGCCTTAGCTTCTGATACAGCGGAAACAACCTGACTCCTGTTTCAGGGATGTTTAACCACAAAGGGATATTCAGACTGTTAGGGAAACACCTACCAAGTTGCAGATGTAGGTTTTTTTTTTTCCTTTAATTTTTTTTGGCAGTGAGAGTGTTGGTTACCTTATAGGTCACACACACACACACACACACACACACGCACACACATGCATATATATATATATATATATATATATATATATATATATATATATATATATATATATATGTATGTATATGTTTTTCAAGGTAGGGTCTTACTCTAGCCCAGGCTGACCTGGAATTCACTATGGAGTCTCAGGGTGGCTTTGAACTAACTCATGGCAATCCTCCTACGCATTTATCCTGAATACTGGGATTAAAGGTGTGTGCCACCACGCATGGCGGTAACCATTTTTTTGAAACTCTTCAAGGTTCCATCGTTCATCTAATTAAAAAATAAACGTAGGGACTTCCGGTTAAGATGGCGGCATAGGAACCACACCAAAGCAGCCTAGGGGAGAAAAAGCCAAAGAAAACCCAGCAAAATATACACTTTTACTAAAAAGTGAGGTGGGTGAAAAATTAAAACAGCAGCAGAGAAGTAGGTGAGTCCCAGAGCATCCAGAGCCCACACAGGCAGGCCCAAGCAGCTCTGGCATCAGTGCCCTGGCTCTGGAAGCGGAAGCGGTGATGGAAGCTGTGGTTCCTGCTCTGGCAGCAACAGCAATGGCTCAGGCGCCAGCAACAGCGGCCCAAGCAGCGGCAGTAGCAGCTCCAGTGGCATGGCTATAGCAGCGGCAGCGGCAGCAGTGGACCCAGCAGCGGCAGCTTTGGCAGCAGCAGTGGTGAGTCCAGCTGCAGCAGCTTCAGCAGCATCAGCAGACCCAGCTGTGGCAGCTTCAGCAGCAGCGGCGGCAGCTTCAGCAACAGTAGCAGCAGCAGCAGCAGCGGCGGTTCCAGCAGCGGGGGTGCCCATCTGCAGGGCCACAGTTCCCAGGCTCAATTTTCCCCCCAGGAAAAGCCAGTGTCCATGTCCATAAAACAGAACAGCAGTCCAGAGATCTAGCCAGCCTACTTGACTGAAACCAAAATCATCCAGGGAAGGGTCTCACTTGGTCACAAGCTGACTTGGAACCCTCAACAGACCAGAAATGTTAAATTCTTTGTTGATAGATGATCTGGTTGTTATAACACCTACTTTTGCATAAATACTCAGTGCTGCTGTTGATTGAATGTATACAGTGTTTAGTTAAATTTTAGAATCTACCTGTATTTTGTTCCACTCAGCCTACTTGAATACTCCCATAGCAGGCAAACTCAACCCCTAGGAACACTTTTCTAGATGATCTGAGAGTTTTAAGAGCCACACCTAACAGCTTAATCTCCTACACTGAAGATATATAACATCAGATCAATTGATACAGCTAAGAATACCCAGCTAACTAGAAAATCCAAGCATTAACTTAATCAAAGATGCAAAAATATATACATTATAACACAAGAAACACCAAAAATGAAGACAATATAAATCCACCAAAAAGAATGCATCAGGGATGACCTCCAGTGAGAACGAGTTGGAGGAAATACCTGAGAAAGATTTCAAAAGAATGATTGTAAATATGTTCAAAGAAGTCAAAGAACAAATCAAAGGAGTCAAAGAGGAAATCAAAGGAATCAAAGAAGATGCAGGACACCAATTTAATGAAATAAAGAAGGTAATACAAGACATAAATAAGGAAATAGAAATAATAAAGAAAAAAAACATTCAGAATTACTAGGAATGAACAACAAAGTTAATGAAATTTAAAAAAAAAAAAAAACCTCTGTAGAAAATCTCACCAGTAGAATGGATGAAGGAGAGGACAGAATATCTAAGCTAAACAACCAGGTGGCAGATCTAATACAGTCCAACAAAGAGAAAGACAAACTAATAGAAAAGCATGAAAAGGAATTTCAAGATATTCGGGACACTATGAAAAGATCAAATATAAGAATTCAGGGCATAGTAGAAGGAGAAGAATTTCACTCTAAGACATAGTAGGTGCCCTCAACAAAATCATAGGAGAAAACTTCCCCCAAATTGGGAAAGAGGTGCCAATGCAGATACAGGAAGCCTTTAGAACCCCAGCCAGACAAACCTAGAAAGAACTTCTAGCCATATTATAAACTAACTACCAAACACACAATCCCAAAAAAAAAGTTTAAAGCAGTCAGAAAGAAAAAAATCAAGTTTCCTACAAAGGCAAGCCCATCAGGATTACAGCAGATTACTCCACACAAACTTTAAAAGCCAGAAGGGCTTGGAGAGATGTATTCCAAATTCTGAAAGATAACAACTGTCAACCAACATTACTTTATCCTGCAAAGCTATCCATTCAAATAGACAGAGAAATAAGGACATTCCATGACAAAAGCAGGATAAAGGAGTATTTGAAGACAAAACCAGCCCTACAGAAAATACTTGAAAGAATCCTCCATGCCAAAGAGAAGGAAAAGCACATATGTAAGGAACCTGGAAAAAACAAGCAATACTCAAATACTAATTAACACAAGAAAACAAAGGTAGAACCGGAACCACACACAAAAAAAGTGGCAAACATAAATACACACCTTTCTTTTTTTTTTTCACTTATTTTTATTTACTTATTTGAGAGCAAGAGACAGCGAGAGAAAGAGGCAGAGAGAGAGAGAGAGAGAGAGAGAGAGAGAGAGAGAGAGAGAGAATGGGCACGCCAGGGCCTCCAGCCACTGCAAATGAACTCCATACATGTGTGCCCCCTTGTGCATCTGGCTAATGTGGGTCCTGGGGAAACCAGCCTTGAACTGGGGTCCTTAGGTTTCATAGGCAAGCGCTTAGCTGCTAAGCCATCTCTCCAGCCCAAATACACACCTTTCAATAATATCACTTACTATCAATGGCCTCAATGCCCCAAACAAAAACATAGGTTTGCAGATTGGGTTAAAAAGCAGGATCCTACAATTTGTTGTCTCCAAGAAACTTACTTTCTACAAAGGATAGACATTATCTTAGGGTGAAAGGTTGGAAAATGGTATTTCAAGCAAATAGGCCTAGAAAACAAGCAGGGGTTGTTATCCTAAATTCTGACAAGGTAGACTTCAATCCAATGTTAGTCAAGAAAGATAAGGAATGTCACTTTATATTAAGGACACACTCCAACAGGAGGACATTACAATCCTAAACATATATGCACCTAACATGAGGGCACCCAAATTCATCAAATAAACACTATTAGAATGAAGGCCACAGATAACACCAAACACAGTGGTAGTGGGTGACTTCAACACCCCACTCTCATCAATTGACAGATCTTCCCAGGAAAAAATAAACAGAGAAGCATCTGGACTAAATGAGGTCATAGAAGGAATGGACCTAACAGATATATACAGGACATTTCATCCAAATGCTGCAGAATACACATTCTTTTCAGCAGCACATTGAACATTCTCTAAAATAGACCATATATTAGGACACAAAGCAAATCTTAACAAATATAGGAAAATTGAAATAATTCCTTGCATTCTCTCTGACCACAATGGAATCAAACTACAAATCAATAGCATGAAAGGCTATAGAGCATACAAAAAATCATGGAAACTAAACAATACACTACTAAATGTTGAATGGGTCAATGAAGAAATCAAGAAGGAAATCAAAAAATATATAGAGTCAAATAATAATGAGAACACAACATACCAAAATCTCTGGGCACATTGAAGACAGTTCTAAGAGGTAAATTTATAGCTTTACGTGCCTATATTAAGAAATTAGGTCACATGTAAACGACCTAATGCTTCACCGTAAAGCCTTGGAAAAAGAAGAACAAGGCAAACCAAAAATCAGTAGATGGGAAGAAATAATAAAGATTAGGGCAGAAATTAATGAAATAGAAACAAAAAAAAAAAATCCAAAGAATTAATGGAACAAAGAGTTGGTTCTTTGAAAGAATAAACAAGATCGATAAACCCTTAGCAAATCTGAAAAAAGAGAAGAGACATAAATTAATAAAATTAGAGATGAACAAGGTAACATCACAACAGATGCCAGAGAAACTCAAAAAGTCATAGGGACATGCTATAAAAGCATATACTCCACAAAGTATGAAAATCTGAAAGAAATGGATGAATTCCTTGACTTATATGACTCTACCTAAATTAAATCATAATGAGATTAATCACTTAAATAGACCTATAACAAGCATGGAGATCCGAACATTTATCAAAAATCTCCCAACTAAAAAGAGCCCAGGCCCAGATGGATTCACTGCTTAATTTTACCAAGCCTTCAAGGAAATGCTAACACCAATGCTTCGTAAGCTTTTCCATGAAATACAGAAAGAAGGAATTCTACCAAACTCCTTCTATGAAGCCAGCATCACCCTAATACCAAAACTAGACAAATATAGAACAATAAAAGAAAATTACAGACCAATCTCCCTCATGAACATAGACGCAAAAATCTCAACAAAATATTGGCAAACAGAATACAAGAATATATCAGAAAGATCATTCACCCTGACCAAGCAGGCTTTATCCCAGAGATGCAGGGATGGTTCAATATACACAAATCGATAAGTATAATACATCATATAAATGGATTGAAGGACAAAAAAATCACATGATCATCTCATTAGACGCAGAGAAAGCATTTGACAAAATCCAGCATCCCTTCATGATAAAAGTCCTACAGAGACTGGGAATAGAAGGAACATATTTCAATATAATAAAGGCTATTTATGACAAGCCTACAGCCAACATATTACTAAATGGGGAAAAACTGGAAGCTTTTCCACTAAAATCAGGAATAAGACAAGGGTGTCCACTGTACCTACTTTTATTTAATATAGTTCTGGAAGTCTTAGCCATAGCAATTAGGCAAGAGACACACATAAAAGTGATACAAATTGGAAAAGAAGAGATCAAGTTATCATTATTTGCAGATAACATGATTTTATACATAAAGGACCCTAAAAACTCTACTACCAAACTGTTAGAGCTGATTAAAAACCTACAGCCATATAGCAGGATACAAAATAAATAACACAGAAATCAGTAGTCTTCATATATGCTAACAACAAACACACAGAGGATGAAATCATAGAATCACTCCCATTCACAACTACATCAAAAATAAATAAATAAATAAATAAATAAATAAATAAATAAATAAATAAATAAAGTACCTTGGGATAAACCTAATAAAGGAAATAAAGAATCTCTACAATGAGAACTTTAAAACACTCAAGCAAGAAATTGTAGAAGATACTAGGAAGTGGAAATCATGCCTTGTTCCTGGATTGGAAGAATCAATATTGTGAAAATGACAATCTTACCAAAAGCAATCCACACATTTAATGGAATCCCCATCAAAATGCCAAAGGCATTCTTCATGGAAATAGAAAAAACAATCCAAAAGTTCATTTGGAATCACAAAAAAACCTCAAATATCTAAAATAATACTGAGCAACAAAAATAAGGCTGGTGGTATCATCATACCTGATTTTAACCTATACTTCAGAGCCATGGTAACAAAAGAAAAAGTATGGTACTGGCACAAAAACAGACATGTAGATCAATGGAACAGAATAGAGGACCCAGATCTAAGTCCAGGTAGCTATAGCCACTTGATATTAGATAAAAATTCCAAAAATAATCTTTGGAGAAAAGACAGCCTCTTCAGCAAATGGTGTTGGGAAAATTGGATATGTATCTGAAGAAGGATGAAAATAGATCCTTCTATCTCTCCATGCACAATATTTAAGTCCAAATGGATTAAAGACCTTAACATCAGACTGGAAACTCTAAAACTGCTAGAGGAAAAAGTAGGGGAAACCCTTCAACATACTGGTCTTGCCAAAGACTTTCTGAATACAACCCCAATTGCTCAGGCAATATAACCACAGATTAATCACTGGGACCTCATGAAATTACAAAGATTTTGCACTGCAAAGGACTCTGAATAAAGCAAAGAGGCAACCTGCAGAAAGTGAAAAAATCTTCAGCAGCTATATATCTGATAGAGGATTAATATCTAGGATATATAAAGAACTTAAAACGTTAACTAATAAGGAATCAAACAAGCCAATCAAAAATGGGCTATGGAGCTAAATAGAGAGTTCTCAAAGGAAGAAATATGAATGGCATATAAGTATCTAAAAAATGTTCTACGTCACTAGTCATCAGGGAATTGCAGATTAAAACTACATTGAGATGGTATCTCACTCCTGTCAGATTGGCTACCATCATGAAAACAAATGATCATAAATGTTGGTGGGGATGTGGAAAAGAGGAACCCTTCTACACTGTTGGTGGGAATGCAATCTGGTCCAGCCATTGTGGAAATCAGTGTGGAGGTTCCTAAAACAGCTAAAGATTGATCTACCATATGACCCAGCTACAACACTCCTAGGCATATATCCTAAGGACTCATTTTCTTAGAAATACATGTTCAACCATGTTTATTGCTGCTCAATTTATAATAGCTGGGAAATGGAACCAGCCTAGATGTCCCTCAACTGATGAGTGGATAATGAAGATGTGGCACATTTATACAATGGAGTTCTACCCAGCAGTAAAGAAAAATGAAGTTATGAAATTTGAAGACAAATGGATGGATCTGGAAAGGATTATACTAAGTGAGGTAACCCAGGCCCAGAAAGCCAAGCGCCACATGTTCTCTCTCATATGTGGATCCTAGCTACAGATGATTGGGCTTCTGCATGAGAAGGAAAAGAAACTCAGTAGCAGAGGCCAGTAAGTTAAAAAGGAGATATAAAGGGAAGAGAAAGGAAGGGAGGAGGGTACTTAATAGGTTGGTATTGTATATATGTAAGTACAATGATTGTTATGGGGAGGAGATATTTGGAGAATGAAATTTGAAAGGGGGAAGTGGGGGGTATTACCATGGGATATTTTTTATAATCATAGAAAATGTTAATAAAATTTGAGAAAAGAATGTCATTTATTTGGAAGGAGAGAGAGTTAGAGCAAATGGGGAGGGGGAAGAGAGAGTGAGAATGGACATGCCAGGGCCTCTAGCCACTGCAAAAGAACTCCAGACACATATGCCATCTTATGCTTCTGATTTCACATGAGTACTGGGGAACTGGACTCAGATTCTTAGACTTTGCAGGTAATGGCCACAACCACTGATCAATCTCCCCATCCTCATCTCATTTTTTAAATTGAGGTTTCGTCATGATTGGGAAAAGGGTTTACAGCAGTTCCTAAGGCCTTGCAAACAGGAACACCTCTCCAACTGAGTTCCATCTTCTGGCTGGGTATGCAAGGGAACTGGGTAGAGACTTTGCAGGTAGAAGGGGCAGCGTGTGTGGGCGGTGGGTGAGTTGTGGGAGAACTTTCACCGCTGGGGGCAAGAGTTTCTTATCCACATACTATTATTTATGTTGTGAAAAATGCAAGTTCTACATCATGGGAGCTAAAAGGTGGGATTTAGTGAGCTTAATTGTGGTTGAGAGGAGATAGGAGAATCCTCTTTGAAAATTTAGGGGTTCCCCCCAAAGCAATTGTTATACCATGAACTCCCTCTTGATGCTGGTTGAGTATCTTCAACACCATGGCTTTAGCTTGGTGTCTTCCTGATAGATGGGCTTAGACCGCCTCTTTCCTTCCTGCTCGGGCCAGCTATGAAATTACATGCCTGTGACTAATGGCTGTTGGTATTTTACAATTTAACTCCAGGGTATTTGACTGTAAAGCAGCCATGTCTCCTAGCCTGCACTGATCCTCAACGAATGCTTGTTCAAGATAATTTGGGTATTAATAGGCATAGGCCCCCATGTAGCTCACAATTGTTGCGAGGTCGATTTTGGAGAGCAGGCTCATTTTTTGGATAATTCTGACTTGTTTCCCCATTCCAGGTATGAGTTCTGTTCCCCTGAGCTGATCTAAAATAATAATGGGCATCCATATATCTTGCACTGACCTCACTCTCTTTTGGAGAATTTGCTCCTCTTTTTCAGATGGATGCAGGACCTGAGGAGAGAATCAGCCCATCACACCTCACCAGGGCACCAGCTGAAATTACAGAGTTAGTGGGGTGATGAGCAACAGATGCTTTCTCAGTGAACCCAGTATCAGCACAAGGGTGAAGGAGATAGACACAGAGAGCACTCAGCTCCTACCAAACCAGAGATGCAGAGACACAGAGACTCCCACGACCTCCCATCACTGAAATAGGCCTCAAATGAACACAATATAGTTCAGGGAAATTTGTGAAAGAGGGGGCAGAAAGAATGTTAGAGCCATAAGTTGGGTTATTATGCAGAGAGACATTGTCTCTCCCCCATAACTGATGGCCATCCGCACAATGCAACATCCATAATCCACGTGGGGGGAAACAGGGAGAAGGCTAATGATGGCACCATCATTGGCTGTATACAAACTATATACACAACTAATAAAAAATATTTTTAAGAAAGATAAGTACGGTGTCAGGGAAGGCACTGAGCAGCCCTGCCTGCTGATAAGGAGGTGTAATTTCACTGTGACACTTCTGCTCACCATCCACCTCAGCTTTGGACTAGGAAGCCTGAGTTCCCCTGCCTTTTCATTCCCTGTTTCCAGAGTTCCTTTTCATTATTGGAGGACGTGAAGTGACAAAACGCAGGCGCATCTGGTGGCTCTGCTCACCACTGCTTCCTGCAATTCCTTTTGGAGCTGCGTTGACACACGCGCCCTTCCTCCAAGAAAGCAAATGTGCTCTGCAGTCCACGTTCCTCTCCAGAGTCCCGAGAATGCACACCCGCCATGTACCTGGATACCTGCTGACCATTTTGGCTACAAATGCTCACTTCCCACAATGTACATGGAAATGGTGGTTCTTGTGGAAGCTCCTGAGAGACCAGAGTCAACTGTTGAATGGACAAGTAGGCACATTGCATCTGGACTGCCCTGCACAGAGCACCCCACATGTGCGGCTTGTGAGCCAAGGAGGAGGAGGAGGAGCACTGGAGCTCTGCGGTGCAGAAAGCAGGTGCAAACCTCAATTCTGCTATTTACTGTTTGTGACTTTCAACAGACTAGTTAAGTCTCTTGGCTCCTGTTTCCTCGTCTTTAAGAGCAGGTTTTAATGAGGGAATAATACAAATTAAATGAAGCAGCACTGAGAATATTCACCAGTGTTGGGAATGTAATAAATACTGAATGACTGATCAAGTTATTATCCATTCAGAAGTTCATTCTCATCAGCAGGTTTTTGCTCATTAAAGCTGAGCATCCTCACTACCTCACCTCTCACATTCCTTGCTGGCATGGGGCGATGCTGACAAGCAGTCCTACACCCCAATTCCAGCCCACTGCCCCTGATGATATGTTTTCTTCATTATGGATGTAAAGACGGGGGCAGGACTGAAGAGAAAGGTTGTAGATGTTTCCTAACAAGACACTAGACATGTAACGATGGGGAAGAACTAACATGCTCTGCAGTGACCGGAAGATATCTCCTTTGCATCTGTCAAACGATATACAAATGTCTACAGGTGGACTTAAAGATCCCTTTCATCATTAATATTTTCTCATCCCTGAACTGACCTAGATAACTCAGGACAGAATGACAGGAGGGTGGTAATATTTAGAGTCCATGTGCTGCAGGGAGGGTTTAACAGTTAAGGCACTTGCCTGCAAAGCAAAAGGACCCACGTTTGATTCCCCAGGACCCACTTTAGCCAGGTACACAAGGGGGCACATGTGTCCGGAGTTTGTTTGCAATGGCTGGATGCCCTGGCATGCCCATTCTTTCTCTCTCTCTCTCTCTCTCTCTCTCTCTCTCTCTTTCTCTGTCAAATAAATAAATAAATAAATAAATAAATAAATAGATAAAAATGAAATATTTAGAGTCCTGCACAGTTCCTTCATTTACCAAGGCAATGGCAATGACTTCTGGGCATTGTTAGTGGGCAGCATGTTTATTTATGACCTTCTGTATTTCTCTCCTTAGAGGGAAAACGTTCTTAGGATTATTTTTGAAACATAGCAAGGTGAGGCTGAAATATAGGGGATATTCACGGTTGATCTTACCAGGCCATACATGAGTAGCTCCCTTCTTCCTATCTCCATTCCTTTAAATAAGCAAAGAAGTCTGTGGTGCCTAATATGTGCTGAGCACATGCTAGGCACCATGATATCACTGTGTCTGAGGTATCATTTTTCTCTTGAGGAGATTAGAATGTATGAGAGAAAAATGAACCACTAGGTGAAGTGAAGCGAGTAAGTTCCGGCAGAGGAATGAACTACAGTTCTGTAGCACTGTTCATTCAATAACTCGTCTATCCATCCATCCATCCATCCATCCATTCATATATCCATCTACCTACGCGCCCATTTCTAGAGAGTTGAATGTCTTCCCATGTACTGGATTAGACTGAACGTGTGGCTCCTTTTTCACAGTGTTTGACTTGCATGCATGAAACCCCGCATGTGAGGCCCAGCATCACATAAACTGATCATGGTGGCATATCCTAGCACTGGAGATTTGGAGTAGGATCATAAGGTCAAGGTCATCCCTGGCTACACAGAAAGTTTGAGGGCCAATCTGGGATATGTAAGAGCCTATCTCTATATAATAAACAAGGACAGTAACAAATGAATGAGGTTTATGCCTCAGCAGAGATAACCTTCGGTAGAAAACACACAGGCCAGGAACCTGGAAGTGCATTCTTTAAGAACAAGGACACAGTCAGCTGAGGTAACATTCAGATGGTTCACACAGGGGCAGGTGGACAGGGGCGATGGCGAGCTGTGAGGAGAGGTGTTCTGGAAGCACTCCAGACTGTGAAATTCAGGTAGGGCCGCAGAGTGGCTATTCACAGCCTAGCCGCCTGTGAGCTGGAAGTGATGCCAGTGATGCTGGGGAGTTTCGTGTTAGTTTGAACTCTCCCATCTTCGTGGGGATGGAATCAGATAGGACCACGTGGGGGAGGAGAAGTAGAAAGGCCAGGAGTGACCTGGACTGCCCATCAGAGGAGGAACGTGTGGAGAAGGACCCACACTGAGTGCTACGCCGGGCACACTGCAGACAGGCTGTGGGTTCTGACAAACTGGACAGCGGGTTTTCATTTACTTATTTATTTATTTACAAGGATATAGAGAAAAGAGAGAGAAAGAGAGAGAGAGAGAGAGAGAGAGAACACCAGGCCTTCCTGCTGCTGCTGCCAAAGAACCCCAGATGCACGCACCACACTGTACATCCAGCTTTCTGTGGGCACTGGGGAGTTAGACTCAGGCTTTGCAAGCAACTGCCTTATCCACTGAGCCATATCTCCAGCCCCAAGGCCTTTGCATCTAAGCAGCTCAGAGGACAGCAACTCACAGGCCCTTGAGGGTGCTGGTTAATGGAGGGTGTTCCACGCACTTATGTCACCGCGGCCGCTCTGCCAGCAGGCTGCCGTCGCCGCTGCTGTCCCCCAACTATTAATTTTATTTCCAATAATAAACCTCTGAGGATATGTCGTAAATTAGAAAAGCCCTGTCTTCCAAGATTAGATTTGTACCAAGCGCCCCTTCAGCTTCTTGCCATTAAAATACAACCCTTTTCTCTCTCTTGCCCTTCCTGTCACTCAGCTTCCTGTTTCAACCCAGGGAAGGCTGTCTACACTCCCAGTGAATGTGCAGAAAGAAGTTCTTGCCCATTAGCTCCACGCCTGCTACTTTTGGAAGAGAAGAGGACAGTTTCGAAGATTGCTTTAATGACCCACCAGGCTCGGTTCCCACATGCTAGTGTCCCTTGGCACATTTCAGCCTTTCCCTGTGATGAATGCCAGATGCTAGTTTCTTCTGCTTGGCACACAGTGTTGCCTCCAAGCAGTGAGCGTCTTTGACAAGAAGTGTGGAGGTTGATGGGACAAGAGCTCTGTTCTACCAGCTTGCCGGCTTCCTCCATGCCATGCCATGGTGCTGCTATGGAGGTCAGGGTACGACCTCGTGCATGGCAGGATCAAGGCTGCGGCACTTCCCCGCAGAACTCAGGAGTGCACTCACTTGTTCCGTGGACAAATGCGGCTGCACCTCAGGACTGTGAGGACGGCGAGGACGGCCATCATGAGCATTCAGTGTTGTTCAAGCACTGGGCGCTGTCACATAAAGGAATTTGATCCATTAAACTTCATAACAATATATGATTGGGGCTGGAGGGATGCCTTAGCGGTTAAAGATTTTGCCTGCAAAGCCAAAGGATCCAGGTGTGATTCCCTAGGACCCATGTAAGCCAGACGCACAAGGTGGCACCTGTGTCTGGGTTTGTTTTCAGTGGCTGTAGGCCCTGGTGACCCTATTCTGTCTTTCTCTCTCTCTCTCAAATAAATAAATAAATAAATAAAAAGTTTTAAAAAGACTATGTAATTGGGATCATGATTATTCCTGTCTGCTAAAAACAGAAGGATATTAAGAATACCAAACAATTGTCTCAACCGAACCCAGCAACTGTCTAAAGAAAACCAAGCCCACGTGAGCCTGTCTCTTTTCCCTTGCTGAGAACCTGCTGGCCTTCTGTCTCCCACTTATCCAGTCGCTTGTATTGATGTCCATCTTCACAGCCCACCAATGTGAGTGATGGGAAGTGTACAGCTAATAAAGTGAACTAAAGATCCCTATCTCTACCATGGAGACGCTGTATATGAATACATGTATATGGATGTATCTATGATGCACATTATATGATGTGTGCACTGTACATTTCTACACATTTACACACACACACACACACACGTTTCTAGCTGTTTGGGAGATGCTAACCGTGGGCCATGACAAACACTGATTTCAAGGTCACTGACTGATAGCTGTGGTTCTGGCCTCATTCTAGCCACACCATACAGACATAGGTGCTACTTCAAGAACAGTGGGCACAGATCTTACCAAATCAACTTCCCATCTTTCAAGGTGGAAGCCCATAAGCTTCTGCTGGCTCTCAGCTGTGTGAAGGAAGGCCTCCTGGGTGGGCTTCTCTCTGCCATGGCCACTCCTCAAGACAACACCTGCTTCTCTGCTGTTCCAGGCACTAAGCTGCCCTCACAAGGTCCTTGTCTATGGGAAGACATTAAGAGGAAGGTTGTGGGAAATGAGCAAGAGTGCTGCTCTCTTGGTGAACCTGATACCAGCACAAGGGTGAAGGAGATTGACACAGAGAACACTCAACTCCTAACAAACCAGAGATCCAGAGGCACAGAGGCTCCCAAGACCTCCTCGCTGCAGTAGACCTAAAATGAGCCCAACATGGCTCAGGGAAATTCATGGAAGAGGGGCCAGAAAGATTGTTAGAACCACAAGTTGAGACACTATGCACAGAGACATTGCCCCTTCCCCTTAACTAGTGGCTAACCCCACAATGCAGGACCCACATTCCTCAGCGAGGATGGTCCCTGCGGAGGGGGAATGACAGGGAGGAGGCTAACGATGGTACCAACATAGTTGTATACACACTGTGTACATAACTAATAAAATAAGAGGAAGGTCATTAACAGGAAGTTTGAGTACCTGTTTCATATAGATATGGTCATTCCATGTCCTCTACTCTCTAAATCTCAACTTCCTTTTCTTTTCTCATTTTGCTGTCATTTTCTTTCCTTATTTCTCTTAGAGTATTAGGGAGAACTTTTTTTTTATTTAGAGTTAAAAATATTTCATACTTTTAAAATTTGTTTCAGTAATTTTAAATGTTTAGCTTTAAAAAAACTGATTAAATTCTTTTACATCTTTTTGATATGAGTTCTACAATTTGAATCTTATGTCAAAGGATTTATCCCTACATTCTAGTTTTAAAGTATAATTCATGTGTTTCAAGTATTTAATATGGATTCCCTCCCATTCATATACACTTATTCTGTGAGATTCAGTGCACTGGATTTTTTTCCCCTTGGTATACTTTATTTAGAGGGGACTTAAATATATCCTTTGCCTAAAAAGATATTTAGTTTCTTCAATTCCATTTATTTAAGAGTATGTAGCAAGCTCTCTCATTCAAAGTGACCACTTAATCATATGCTACATTAGATGTTAGATCTGGATTTTACACTCTTTACTATGACAGCTTCTATTTGTTTGCCAGTATGACTGTAATTACTTAGTCTTTAAGAATGTATTGACAACTTTCATAAACATAAACAATGTACCATGATCATAATCACTTCCAACTACCCTCCCTCTTCCCCTAACAAATCCCCCCTCCACTGAATCACTTCTCTTATTTGTTGTTTACAAATTTTATTGTATGACCCTAGGTGATGCTGGTCATACTCCCATCAAGTTACACTCTTAAATTCTTTCTCCCCTACCCCAAACCCTCTGAAGGCCCTGCTCAGTGGGGATATTAGTAGAAACAATTTATATGTTTACATGTTCATGTGTATGGATGTGCCTGCATGTGTGTGTGTGCATATGTAGGCCAGAGAACAACCTTGGATATTATTCCTCAATGACACTGTGAACCTTTTTTCTTTTTCTTTTTGAGATGGGATTCTATTGGCCTGAAGCTCACCAAGGTGGTGAGACAGGCTGGCCAAGATCCCTTGGGAACCTGATGCCTTCACCTCTGGGCATGTAAACATACACCACCACACCTGGCATTGCTGAGTCTTTCAAATGAGTTTGGATATCTTGTTTGACCAATCTTATATATGGTTATGCCATGTCTAGTTCTGATCAAATTCCAGACTTTCTATTATTTATTTAAGTTATTATTTTTTTTCTTTTTGTTGTTGTTTTTGTTTTGTTTTGTTTTTTTGAAGTAGGGTCTCGCTCTAGCCCAGGCTGTACTGGAATTCACTATGTTGTCTCAGGCTGTCTTTGAACTCATGGCGATCCACCTCCTCCTCCTGAGTGCTGCAATCAAAGGCGTGAGCCACTACAGCAGTTGGAGTACAGTGACCCTTCACATGCAAAGACACGTACTGCATGCAGACTTTCCTAAGCTCACCTCAAAGTACAAGAAGAGTTCTTAGCTAGGGGCAGAGCCTTGTAGTTTGCTAAGCACATGTGGACTAAGAGCACCCATCCATAAGTGACTCTGGAAATTTGTGAGAGCTTCTTCATTAGGGAAGTATCTGTCTCTGAGTAAAACAAAAAGAGGGAAACTTTTTATATCTGGCCAAGAAACATCATTTCCCATTAGCTCCCACCGCACCAAATGCTCACTGCTATCTATGATCACAGGAACCTTGGCGACTCCGAAACAACATGCCTACGCACCTGATTTGTTCAAACATTCAACCCACTCTCAACTCTCATTTACCCTCCATTACACAAGTCAGAGACTTCGTGGAACAAGCTAATATCTCATGATTGAAATGTGTGAAATTAATTTAATCCCCATGCAGACATTTTTGAAGTAACTCATTAGACTAGGGTTGTTTTCACCCAGTGTTGTAAGCAGTGCTCATAAATTTATTCATCTTCTCTGTGCTCATGCACAGACTTATTGATTCAACAAATTAACTGAAGGTTGTTTTCTAGTTCATGTAATGAAATATCAAACATTGAATCTGTATTGAAATGGTTTTTAATTTAGCTGAATACATAAGATACACGCACATGAGATATTAATAAGCAGCCTACAATTTGGATATAGGGCAAGAATGATAATTTAAGGAATATGGCAAGGTACTTTGCTGTTACATGAGCAGAATAAAAGGCCCGTTGCAGTAGGAAGAGTCGGATAATGTGCTGGGGGAGGTGGCTTCTTTTTTAGGAGGATATAGAGATGCTCAGGACATTTGACAGCAAGATAAGCCACAGTCATATAAACACAGCCTTGATAGAGCGATGGGAGCCTTGCCTCTTCTATCCTTTTTCTTTTTTTTAAATTTACTGCAAGGAGAGAGAGAGAGAGAGAGAGAGAGAGAGAGAGAGAGAGAGAGAGAGAGAGTATAGGCCCGCTAAGGCTTTTTGTTGCCACAAATGAACTTCAGGTGAACGCTCCCCTTTGTGCATCCGGCTTTACATGAGTACTGGGAATCAAACCCAGGAGGGAAAGCTTTAAAGCATGTCACCTTCCCTGCAACCCATCCTTTTGTACAGCTTCTCTTCCTCCTTTCAGTAGATACATATGTTTTGAAGATATCTCATCATTGAGAAACACACTCACACAAATAGGAGAGCACTAGCAACTAGCGTTTAGATGGGTAATGCGAATTTGCCAAATGAATTAAACTTATCTTCTAAATGCACGATGTTTTTAAATTGTTCCCATTGTACTGGTTGCATTTCTTCTTGCTGTGACAAAACGTCTGAGGAGAAGCAACATTAGGCGAAAGGGGTGCATGTTGTTCAGTCTGAGGGGACGAGGGCATAGTCTGACATAATGAGAGGTCACTTTGGCAGAAGCACGGGAGGAGTGTGAGGCAGCTGGCCACTTTGTATTCAGGAAAGAGAGAGAGAGAGAGAGAGAGAGAAAGAGAAAGAGAGAGAGAGAGAGGAATGCTGGTGCTCATCAGCTTGCTTTCTCCCCAGCTGGTACAATGCTGCCATAGTGGTTCATACCTCCTAAGTTAACATAATCTAGAAACTTCCTTACAGACATGCTCAAAAGTTTGCCTATTAGGTGATTCTAGATGCTCTCAAGTTGACAGTGAATATAAACCATCACCCCCATTTTGGATAAATGTCCTTGTGTAGAATGTCCAAGACTCCCCAAGCTGCCCACCTGGGATGTGCCACACAGCCTTGGAGTACCTTCTGGAAGCCAAGCTTTTCACATGAAATCTAAAGTATTGTTCTCTACACACCTGACCAGCTCAAACCCCACCTTCACTGTGTCTATTATCCCAGTTGAAACTATTACATCTCACTCATAACTGGATGAAACTCTGGGGAAAGAATTGGGACAGCTTCACCACATAGGGACTGGACTAACAGTCATGAAAAGTGGATTTACCAATGGCTTTAGCAGTGAACAGGCTATGTGACCTGGGGGAAGTTGCTGTCTTTTTCTCAATCCTGACCTCATTTGGGAAAGGACAGAAGATAGGAGGATATGAAGGTGTGTGATCACATAATGACCAGGATGAATAGGAACTTATGGATTCAGAGATTTGCTGGGGACATCTACAACTTCCCAGATTATTTACCCAGATAGAACCAGCCTGTTTGTATCTTGGACATTTTCAAAGAAAGCATTCCATTGTTTTATTTTACAAGCATATCACTGAATGAGATCGATGATGACTACAATATCTTGACATATTGATAACCTCCATGTTCTTGAAGCTACTCTTGGCACATATCACCTCTAATTTTGACAAGTTCTAAAAGTATAAAGAATTATTATTATTCCCACCTTATACCTTATAGTGTGGAGTTATATAAATCGTCCTAATATGCAGCTAATGGCAAAGATATAATTCTAAGAACAATCTTTTATTGTAGGTAGGAATGCATATCAATTTTCCTGCTAATTGGGTCCATTGTAACATACATGTATACATCATGCTTTGATTATATCTCTACACACCTGACCACCCATCTTTAATCACAGTCCATAGATTATAGAGTTTTCCAGCGCCTCCTCCCAGGGTCTCTTTTGTTCCCATGGGATGAGTACGAAATAGTCAGACATCTGGAAACTGGATCTGAATTGTAGTAGCCTCAGAGTGAAGCCCTCATTAGTGAGAGATCTGTGCTTTCCTTCATGTTGTGGCCATAGCTACCCTGGAACGATGACTTTGCATTTTTTCTCAACTGCCCGTGACCATGTGCTGGCTGTGGGTTCCACACACAGAACATCTCTGGTTGGTGGTCACACTTCTGTTAAGATTACTTACAGATTCATCTGTGGGTATGGTAAAGCATGGATGGTAGAGGACCAAGTGGAACTGAGGGAGGAAAAACAAATCATATGCCTCTAAACTATGAATATTTATTAGTTTGGGAGAAATGAGAGAGAGAGAAAGAAAGGAAGAGAGAGAGAGAGAGATGCATGCTGGTATTCAGCTTGCTTTCTCTCCAGCTCACGGGTGAGAGTTAGGTAAACTAGAAGTATGCACTCCGCAAGTTCCCTCCCCACAGAGAGCCTCCTCCATACCTTTTCTCTTTTGCAACTTCCCTTTGCCAGCGTCACCCAGGGAAAGCTGCGGGAGGAGAGGAATCAGGTTATGAACTGAAATACAGAGAGAGGTGAGCGTGCAGAGTGAGCGGAACACCTCATGCTCGCCCCATTGTCCTAAGACAGTGGTAATTACTAGTTTCTGCCTCTTTTATTCTTTCTACTTTGGGCTGTCAAGCTTTTCACCTGCTTTGCAAAGACCAACAATGGCTAATGTTCTCGCTCTTTAATTGCAAAAAACAACCTCCAATTTAAGACAGCAACCAAGAACTGCCCAGGTATTTTGTGCACTCGCCTGGCTTTCGGCCTCCTGCTTGCTTGTTCCCTCTCCTGTCACCTGCTGTGTGTGACTTGGTGTTTAGTCTCTGAGCAAGGACATCTTTTTGGGCTGTCCTAATTTTTTAAATAATTTTAATCTCATAACTAAGTTTGATCGTGGTCTCTGTCCCAAGGTTTTCTGACTTCTCAGAGAGAAAGTGTTTGTCTCTGTTTTCCAGGCAGGGCCTGGGTTTTCAGAACTTGATTCCATTGTCTCCAAGGCTCTTGTCTTGCACAAAGCATTGCTACCTTCAGAAGTTCCTGGTGGTCTCTACATGCAGTGTGACTACCCTCTGTGCATGCTACCTGAGGTCTCCTGGGAAGAGGTGACAAAGCCAGGAAGAACACAGGAGTCAGGATTCTATAAACCTTCCCCATATCCAAAGTCAGTCTTTACTCTCATCTGTATACACCTCAGAAATATTTGTATGCTATGTGTGTGAGTTCACGTGTATGTGGGTGCACATACGCGTGCAGGTATGTTTGTGCATATGTGCATACATGTGTGGAGGACAATCCTGGGTATCTACCTCAGGCATACCATCCACCTGTCATAGACAGAACCTCTCCTTAGCTTGGGGCTGATCAAATCTGTGAGAATGGCTGACCAGGAAGTTCCAGGGATCCCCCTTCCTCTGCTTCCCTAGCTCTGAGTTTGTAGGCATGAGCCACCATGCCCAATCTTTTGATGTGGGTTCTAGGGACTGACCTCCTATCTTATATGCTGGAGAATCAAACTCTTTCTTTACTGAGCTGTCTTCCCAGCCAGAAAATATTCTTATATTTCTCAGTAACAGCCTAATGGAGAAAGAACATGTATACTATAAAGTTGAATTTTTAAAAAGCATACTGTCATTGACCTTCAGGGTACTTGGAGCTGGTCATTTGTCACACCCACCTAGTTCTAGACCATTCCCATCTCTTCAGAAAGAGATTTTAGAGGTGATTTTCCACTCCCTTCTCCCGTTATTCTTGTCCCAGATGCCACAGAACTATGGATTTTTATTTTCCTGGGAATTTTGTATAAATGACATTCTACATTTAGATTACTTCACTTAACATTTCATTTACTTAAAAATTTATTTTATTTTATTTATTTGCATGTGTGAGGAGACATACCAGTGCCTCTGGCCATTGCAGACAAATGCCAGATGCTTTTGTGTCTGGCTTACATGTGAGTGACTTGGGAATTAAACTTATCCTAGCTGGCTTTGCAAGCAAGTAAACATCTTTAACCACGGAGCCATCTCCCAGGCCTGTCTTAATGTTTCTAAGCTCTGTTCTATAGAGTGTCTTAATGTGTCATTCCTTCATAGGGAAATAAGACACGCCATATTGTTTGCCATCAGTACTGAACAGCTGGGTTGTTTCTATTCTTTTTTGGGGGGTGGGGGCACAACATAGGAACTTTATCCCTAAATCTCAGTTGTCACATCTACAAAATGGGGATAAGCATAGCACCTGCTTCAAATGTGATTAATCACATTAATGTGTGAGTTGTGTATTGTGATGGTTGGAGTGGACAAGCCCCCCATAGACTCACGTGTTTGTGTTCAGGCTTCCTACTTAGTCCCCAGCTGGTGGAGCCTTCCAGGGGTGTCATGAGAGCTGGGTCTTTGAGTCTCTTATCCCAACTAACTGTGCACTCAGAGCCAGCTGGCTCAGACTCTCTCCCTGTCTCTCCCTCTCTGCTTCCTCTCTGTCTACTTCTCTCTCTTCCTCTCTTTATCCCTCTCTCTCTTTCTCTCTCTCCATCTCTTTATCCCTCTCTCTCTTTCTCCCTTCTTCTTCCCCCTCTATATCTCCCTCTCTTTCCTTCTCTCCCTTCACCCCTCCCTTTCCTGCTCTCTCCCTTCCTTCTCTCTCTCCCTCTCTGACTCTCTCTCCTCTTCCATTTCTCTCCCTTTCTGTCTCTTCCTCTTCCCCCTCCCCCCCGCTCTGCTACAGATGTGTGATGAGGTTCAGCTTCTTCCATCATGAGGACGCCTCCCCTAACTGTAAGTATGAAATAAAACCTTTCCTCACATAAAAAGATTTTAGTCCTTTGTTTTGTGTCACTGATGAGAAGGTAAGTGCCACATGTATAAAGAAATATGAATATAAATGAAAGCATGTGTGCATTTGCTATGTGCATATTAAGCCCTCACACATGTTAATTAGTAATTGTCATCAGACAGGAATGAAGGTTTAATATGGTTAACAGGAATGTTTAGCCACTCTGATGTTCTACAGAGTCCTGACTCATGAGCTGCCCCATCCACAACACCTTGGGAGTTGTCCTAAGTCTTGAGACAAGAGCTGGGTGGCTTTCATCTATAGAACATAGTAGGAAATTCGGTTTGGGCTGCTTGTGGGGGGCATAACACTGGTTGGACCTTTCAACATCACAGACCTGTAGGCATTCCTGAGGATATGGAAGTCTCAGTTTTATGCAGTTAAGAAGCAGAGGCCATCATCTGAAGCAGGGGGAAGGGTCTCTTTTAACCTTTTCTCTTTTTTGTGTGACTTCTATCAAAACACAGTAATACAGCACACGCACAAACCGGCACAAAAGCGCAGGGCTCTATTTACAGCTCCGCTGGCACCTGCCCACCTGGCCAGCCGCCTGCAGGGGGCCTGGGAGAGGGGGGGAATCAAAGGAGGCAGAGGAGGTAACCCTCTCAGCAGGGAGAGGAAATGAGACAGGGAAAGACAGGAGGAAAACCCAGAGGGAGAACGTGGAGCCCAAGAGCACCTAACAAGGTGAAAGACGCACACAAGGACAGCGTGGAAGATCCTTTTTCTCCCCTAAGGACCCAAAGCATATCTGAAAGAGGGAGAGGTGCAAACATAAAGGGGAAACTGAGGCTCTGTAGAAATCAGGAGGGCAAGGGGCAGTCCTGTTGGCCCTAATGGAACAAACCCCAATCCCACCCCGACCCCATTCTGCCACTTCCCCTGAAGCTGCCAGCACACCTGGTTTCCACAAAGGCCACTCCCCACACCAGCCACCTCCCGCCCATAAACCCAGGCCATTCATCCCAACATTGGAGGGAAGAAACTTAAGGTTAGCATATTCGCAGTAGCCCCAGCTCAGCCCCAGGTGAGGCCTGCTAGAAGGGCAGGTTGGCCATGCTGCCCGGCGCAGGGAGGTAGCCCATCTGGCTGCTTCAGATGATTGCCTCTTCCATTTCCCTGGACCCAGAGCCATGCAGGCCTACGCACCCTTCCACTGAAAGAGTACCATTTCTGTCCTCGCCACATGGTAGGATGACATAGGCGCCTCACGCTTCAGTTGATGTCAGACCACATAGGCTTCCACCTGGTGAGCCCTAGCAGGACTGAGACACCCGCTCCCGTGGTGGGCGCCTATCTGCTGCTGAGTGATATCCGGGGAGCAGATGTGCACATGTGCACGTGTTTGCCCTCGCCGGTGACACCGTCCCAGCTTCCCTTTGGATGTCTGGGTTCCCCTGCTGCTACATCTTAGCCAGAACTTGAAGCTCTTTGCAGCCTAGGATGAAGGAGAGGGGATGGAGGGAGTGTCTGTGTGGCCCCCTTGAATGGAGCTATGGCTACAGTAGCCCTGACCAGGTAACCTCTGGGTCCTGATTTCTAAAAGCCATCACTTGCTTCTCCCCAAAGAAAGAAGGAACAGGGTTTGGCTGAATCAGTCGGTTTCCCTTCCAGCCTCCACCCCTAGCATGGAATGATGGGAGTGCTGGGGAGGGAAATGGAGGGCCTCCTGTTGCCTTCTCTGTCTACCCACTCTGGTAAGGTCCCTCTGTCCAGGGCTGTGGGCTGTGTACCAGATCTGTCTGCCCACCCAGGTGCAGCCACTGCCTCTCTCCCAGTCCCCTGGTCCTTCCCAGGCAAGCTCCCCACTCGCCACTGGTCAGAGCAGAAGCCATACACAACTGGGTGTTTTGGCCCCAGGAGTACAAACTTCTCCTTTTCTCACTTCCTTTCCTGCCTTGTAAGACCACAGGGTAGTTCCCTGGTTGAGGCTACTCCTGCCCTGCCTCCAGGGCCAAGGGCCATTCTAGACAGGGTGTCTTCTACCAAGGCCCTGTCCCCAGCCTTCCTGATCTGCAGGGCCTGGTTTTGCCTTGGCAGCTGTTAATACAAAGGGAATTTGTGCCCATTTCTCCTAGTCTGGTGCTGTCGTCTTGGTCCACCGCCAGCCAGGTCAAGCACCACTTTACCATCCAGGGCTGGTTGTAGTAGGCTCCTGGCTCCCTCTAGTCCCCCTTTTCCCAGGGGCTATGACCAGGGCCTCTGTTGGGGGTGGAGGCGTGTAGAAATTCATTCTTCCTACCAGGCCCGCTGCTCTCCCTGCTCCCATCTGGGCCTTGGGCCCTCATGCACCTACCTAAGACTGCCCAAACTGTCCTCTGCTTCCTGCCCTGAGGAGAGGGCTCAGGCTACAGAAGGCTCCATACCTCTTCAGGTGCCCTCTTCTCCCACCTCCACACCAGCTTTCCAAGGTGAGCTCCACAGGCCAGCCTTTCCCCCTCCATCCATGGCCATACCCCAGCCATTTTGTATCCATATATATATACACAATATGTGAAGACATCTTCTTGGTTTTTATTTTGAAACAATTTTTAGCTTGTTCTGGGGGTCTCTGTGCTGCCTGTACTGTATTGACCTGTTTTATAGGTGCCTTTTTATTAAAAAGAAAATTCAAGATCAAAAAAAAAAAAAAAAATAGAGGCCAGCCCCATAGCTGACCTTCTAGCTCATATACCAGCTGTCACAAGATGTCCTCAGCCTTTTTACTGAGGGCCATGCTGGTTCTTGGAGTTTGGAATGGGGGTGGGGAGGCAAATGAAGGGGACAGATGCTTAAAATCACCCATAAGTGTGAGAAAGTTCAGCTGTATCCTACGGGCCTGTCTGGAGGTTCCCGACCTCTTGGTGGGTTCTGAAGTTTCTGTCTCACCTGATTACTGAGCAACCCCTTCTTCCTAAACCTCTTACCTCACCTGGTCTACACCTGCCTCCTTGTCACCATTCTTCTTAGCACCCACTGCAGTAGTGGCTTAGTAGTGGCCTCCCTAGGGTCTCTTGCAAACCTGCCTTTTCCTGTTCTTTCACAGCCAGCTCCTCAGCATCTGGCCATTCTTCCTTTTCTTTGGACCTTGTTTCCTCCTTTCCCCTGCCCTTAGGACTGCTGAATTGTATTCTAGAGTTCACTTGTGATGGACTCCTTACTCCCTGCGCACAGGCTTTTCTTCAGGGACCTGGGGAGCTTGCGGTGGGTCCGGAGGGTAACTGCCTCCCACACATTTTCTTCCTGTCTTCAAGCTGTGCCCTCACAGTCTCTTGGGCAGGATCTCTGTGTTCTGGCCCTCTATCTCTGTGTCTTTTGAGTTTCCCAACAGCATTGCTGTTTCTAACCCTGTCTGGAGTCTGTGGAGTTCTTGGACCAGAGCCATGTGAAGCCACCAAGGGTAAGGATGTCCTCTTTTTTTTTTTTTCTTCACCTTCCTGCTGAGCGACTCTGAGTGGCCTGATGTGTGCTTGCAAGGGCTGAGTAACACTATGT
The DNA here is from genome assembly GCF_020740685.1 of Jaculus jaculus. Taxonomy (NCBI): domain Eukaryota; kingdom Metazoa; phylum Chordata; class Mammalia; order Rodentia; family Dipodidae; genus Jaculus; species Jaculus jaculus. The sequence goes on along the minus strand of NC_059107.1, from coordinate 7,640,334 downwards.
TCACCTGTCCAACCCCATAGGATCAGATTCCCAGGGCTCCTTACAAAGGTGTAAGGTGTTGTATCCTTTGTTTCTCTTTCTCTTCCCTCCACTTCTCTCTCTCTCTCTCCCTCTTTCTTTTTTGCTTGCCCTGTGGTATCTCAGGGACCTGACTTTGGCTCCCATTATTAAAGGAAGGAAGGAGGAGAAATATCAATGAAATTTTATCAGTGTTAAGGACAGAGTACTGAGTCTTCACACTTTAGTACCTGTACCATAGCTCTACTTTTTGAGTCAGTGATCATTCCTGATTCATATTCAGGTCAGCCCTCCCCACCTTCAGCTCAACTCCTTCACTGTTGTGGTGGTTTGAATGAAAGGCACCTATAGGCTCATGTGTTTGGAATACTTAGTCCCCAGTTGATGGCAACTTAGTAAAGTGGTGCAGCCTTTGGGAGGTGGAGTCTTGCTGGAAACGATATGTCACAGAGGGAAGACCTTGAGGTTCATTATTACATCCCACTAGGCATTCAGAGCTGGGGCACCTGGACCACTTCCTTCCCCTTGTGCTATGACAACAAGGAACACGCAGCTGTCTGCTCTTCCATGCGTTTCTGCAGAATGCAAACTCCCCTCAAAACTATAAGCTGAATGCTGGGGAAATTGCTCAATGGTTATAGACACTTGCTTGAAAAGCTTATCAGCTTGCATTTAACTCTCCTTATCCCCATAAAGCCAGATGCACAAAGTGGCTCATGAATGTGGAGTCTGTTTTCAGTGGTAAGGGGCCTTTGCATGCCCCTACATATATTCTCGTTCTCTCTGGCAAATACATAAATAAAAATATTTTGAAAAACCTGTAAGCCTTAATGAATCCTTTCCTATGAGCTGCCTCTTCTAAGGTGTTTTATCACAGCAATAAGAAGGCAACTCTATCCACTCTCATGCACACATCTGTACAATTTTCTGTGAGTATATGTTCAATCTTCATGGCATATGCAGGAATGGAAGTGTTGAGTCATGGTAACTCCATATTTAATCATGTGAGGTATGGTGGGACATTGGATATATTGGCCATAGCATCATAGCATGTTTGCTTCCAGCCAGCATTTTGGAGTGTCTGATTCCTCACAGGCACTCACTATTTTGCATTATCTTATTTTTATTTTCCCAGCCTTCCTGGAGGTTGTGAGTGGCATCTCGTGGGTGTTGCCTTAGTAACTAATGACACTGTGCATGTCTGGTCACTGTGCAGCTTCCGTGGAGAAGTATCTATTTAAATCTTTGGCTCATTTGTACATGGAGTTATCTCTTTGTTTTCAACTTGTAAGAATTCATTATCTTATGAAAAATGTCACTTATTATATTTTCCCCCATTCTGTGTTACATTTCCATTTCTTTTTAATTATTTATTTTCAAGGAAAAGGTGTGAGAGAGAGAGAGACAGAAGGAGGGGGGATAGAGAGAGAGAGAATTGGCATGCCAGGGCCTCTAGCCACTGCAAATAAACTCCAGATGTATGAGCTACTTTGTGCACCTAGCTTTACGTGGGCAATAGCAAATCAAACAGAGGTAGTTAGGCTTTGCAAGCAAGCACCTTAACCACTGATCGATCTTTGCCACTCCATATCTTCCCACTTATGGAGTCTGAGGAAGCATTCTTTTTCTTTTAACTTTGGGGAAGCCCAATTTATCTACTTTTGTGTTGCTTCTGTTACTGCTAAGAAACCACTGCCAAACATTATGCATTGCGCTATATAAGGATTAGCCTACATTTTCATGTAACAATTTTAAATTTCAGTGCTTTCATTTACATCTGGGGTTTATTTTGTTATATATTGTGTGTATATCAGACAAGGAAGGGATCCATCTCTACTTCTTTGTTCTTGGTGTCCATTTTAGCATCATCTGTTGAGGAGAATGGTTTATCACCATGGAACTGTCTTGGCATTCCTGTGAAAAACAACCTGCTGACAAAGTAGGGTTTTTCTGAACTCTGAATTCCATACTTTTGATCTTTATGCCAGTACACACCATCTTTTCTTTAAAAAATATTTTATTTATTTGAGAGAGAGAGAGAAAGAGAAAGAGAAATGCAGATAAAGAGAATGGGCACCCCAGAGAGCCTCCACCCACTGCAAATGAACTCCAGGTGCTTTCACCACCTTGTGCATCTGGCCTGCTTGGATACTGGGGAATTGAACCTGGGTCCTTTGGCACTACAGGAAAGTGCCTTAACCACTAAGCCATCTCTCCAGCCCAGTATACATCATAGTGATGTTAGTTGCTCGATTAAAATAAATGTTGACATTAGGAAATATGTACCACCAGACTTTGCTCTTTTGCAAAATTGCTTTTACTATATGGGTAATTTGCATTTTAATATAAATTTCAGAGCCAGTTTTTCAATTTCTGTCACTTCATGCCCCCCCCCCCCACCAGAGGAAATAAAAGGCAGATAGTATTGTGGTAGGGATTATTTGAATCTGTGGATTAGTTGAGGGTTATTTCTCTCTCAAATTCATTTAACATAGTACTGCTTGAACATGAGATACTTTTCAATTTACTTAAGACTTTTGAATTCCATTCAATGATGATGCATAGCTGATTTTTCTTCTTCTTCTTCTTTTGTTTCTCTTCAAATAGGATCTTGCTGTGTGGCCCGGGCTAGACTTGAATCCATACCCCCAGTGCTGGGTCCCATGCATGCACCCCAGCACCAAGCTGATGTTTTATGGCTCCAGCATTAACACTACACTTCTTTGCTTATATTGGTAATCATATGTTGTAGTTTTAGGCACTATTTTTGTTTGTTTATTTGTTTATTTGAGAGTGACAGACACAGAGAAAAAGAGGGAGAGAGAGAGAATGGGTGCACCAGGGCCTCCAGCCACTACACCCGAACTCCAGATGGGTGCGCCTCCTTGTGCATCCGGCTAATGTGGGTCCTGGGGAATCGAGCCTCAAACTGGGATCCTTAGGCTTCACAGGCAAGCACTTAGCCGCTAAGCCATCTCTCCAGCCCCGTTTTGGACACTAATGCAAATGGAGTTAGTTGCTTAACTTTATTTTCAGGTTATTCATGAGAATATCTAAATATGCTCTCTTCCCATACTTTCATCAGATGCTGAGTATGACTCTGAGGTTGGCATTCTTTGACGAGTCCTTAAGCCCTAAACCCTGCCACGCACAGAGCGCACGTTCTTCCTGCAGCCTCTGCAGTGCGCCATGGAGCCTCTGGGAAAGCCTGCGTTCACCCTTCCGCTCCGCTCCACTGCTGACTGCCATGCTTTCTTTATCGAAAGTCTTCATGGAAACGCTGTTCTCTTTCTTTTCTGTAGGTGTGCATACGTCGTGTCCTTTTGCTCGAGGAGCATATTTCAAATCTGGTTGAAAGTCTTTATCTAGTGAGTCTCGTGTCTGAGTTGCCTCAGGAAAAAGTTCTGTTGACTGGCTTATGAATCTCCCCGGTCCAGCCTGTGCTTCCTCCCTTCCCCCCTTGGTTGTCTCGTAATGCGGTACGAAAACGGAACGTTTTAAATAGTATGTCAGTGCGCGCCTGCTCCCGCTACCCATGTGGTGCCTTCCTGGACTTTCTTGGTTTTTCGAGGTAGGGTTTCGCTCTAGCCCAGACTGTCCTGGAATTCACTATGTAATCTCAGGGTGGCCTCCAACTCATAACAATCTTCCTCTCTCTGCCTCCCGAGTGCTGGGATTAAAGGTGTGCACCGGCTCCTACACGTTTCTTTAATGGTGTGTTCACTATGTCGGTCTCTGAAGCCTCTCCTTACTCAGTGTGCTGGACGGTTATTTCCTCACATGTCTTGAACTGGTTCGTCTTTGCGGAGGAGCTCTGGCTGTCCACGGGAGCTTTCAGCCCACACGCCAGTTCCAGCAGTTCCATCTTGGCACTCACTTCCTATTCCAGAGCTGAAAATCAGCGAGAGGTCTTTCCCAACTCCTCCTTCAGGCTAAAAGCCATGTGTTTCTTATACATGTGCTCCTGGACCATCAGGATCTTATCAAAGCTTTTCACAGTCCCCAAGAACATCTTGATCCTTTAAGCATTTTGGTCAGTCTCTGGTCAGGCCCAGTGGTAAGGCCACTTGAGATACACAAAGCATTAAACATTGTTACTGATTGTTTTAAACAACTCCCTATGTATGACACTGTAAGCTTTGAGTGATATCAAGGACAAACAATCCCTAAGAATAGAATATTTCATAAGTATTTGAGGTGTGGTGTAATCTAAATACCCAGAGTTTATGATCATACGAAGTAGGCATGTTCCGACGTATCATCCTGTGCTCCGTGAAACAGAACAATTAATATGTCAACTTAAAGACAAAAGGATATTTGAGATATATATACACACAGACATACATGTATTTTGTAGGCCAGGCTGGCCTTAGTTTCCCTACAGAGCCCAGGCTGGCCTAGAGTTCACTATATAGCCCAGGTTAGTTCTTAACTCACAACCATCTTGCCTCAACCTTCTTTTTACCATTGTGTTTGTACTGTACGTATGTGTGATATGCATGCATGCATGTCGGTGCATGTGCATGTGTGTGCAATCAAATGTGGAGGCCAGCCGTCGATGGCAGCCTTAATGGCGTCACACTTTATTTCCTGAGACAAGATCGTTCAGTGGAGCTCGGAGCTTGCTTATGGGGTTAGTCTAGCCAGGAAGTTTGCCCTGGACATTCCCATCTCCACCTTCCAAGTGCCGGGATTATAATTAGGAGTCCAAAGCTATCTGGCATTTATATGGGTGCGGGGGAGCCAAGCTTGGTTTTCAAACTTGCATGGCATGCACTTTATCTACCAAGCTATCCCTAGCTCCTGCATAGCCCTTCTGAGTGCTGGATAATTGTATGCACCACCATGTAAAAATAGTTATAATCAACACCTGCTCATTGCTCACATTGATAGTGAGTGTCGGTATATAACAGTTCAGTACATGCGGAGCTGTGTCTGACCAGATCAGAGTCCTGGGAGATCCATCACTTTAAGCACACACCACTTCCTTCCATTGAGAACATTCAAAATCTCTGTAGTAGCTGTTTTGAAATCTATAATTAATTGTTGTCAGCTATAAAAAAAATAGAAGTGGGGTTGGAGAGATGGATTAGCAGTTAAGGTGTTTTGCCTGCAAAGCCAAAGGACTTTGGTTCAATTCCACAGGACCCACGCAAGCCAGATGCACAGGAGGGCACATACATCTGGAGTTCATTTGCAGTGGCTGGAGGCCCTGGCACACCCGTTCCTTCTCTACCCCTGTCTGTCTCTTTCTCACTCAAATAAATAAAAAAAAAATAGGTAAAGTTAAAATACTTCAAAAAATTAGACGTATACTCCTCTTATCCAACTGTACCCCTGTGCCCTGAATTCATCCTCTCTTTATCTGTCTCTCCCTCCCTAGCCACTCTTAACCACTATTCTATTCTTAACTTGTAGGAGATCAACTATTTTAGCTTTCATATACAAAACATACAGTATTTGTCATTCTGTGCCTGAAAATTTAGTCATTGATTTAATGTCTCTCTGTTCTATCCATATTTCCACAAAAAAAGAACAGGATTGCATATCATCTATAGCTGAATGATGATATTTTACTATGTATATATTCCCCAGGCTCTGCTCTTAACATCTGTGAAACTCTGGCTTGCAGATCCAGCCTGACTATTTCCTCTAGTACCACTTCCAAGTGATTCTGAACTCCATTCCAGCATGACTGCTCTGAGGTCGACTAGGTGTCAGTTTCTGTGTCACTTTGTCCCCACTAATGAACCCACCATGTTAAGCCTTGTAAAAGCTCAAGGAATCTTCAAACTCCGAGCCTCCAACCAAGTACATCAGGGTTTTTGTGCAGAAAGTTCCCCGTGGGGCGCGTGGAAACATGCAAATTATTTGTTCATAACTCAGTTCTTGTATTGGCCTGGCGTCTCTGTGCACTCAGCTTTTGTTAGATTCCTCAATGGCCTCTGAAGTAGGCCACGTCTGGGGGACTGATCATCTCCCCAGTGTGTCCTGAGTTTTAAAAATTCTGATGCAAAACAGAAAAATCTGATATGTCTGATATATCTGTTGGTATCTGCAAATCTGGTATCTGCAAAATGGGTAGTGATGGGGGGGTGTTGCACGTGTGTGTGCCCTGCAGCGCAATGACAGGAGCTTGGCTTCCGGTGTCTCTCTCGATGCCTCTTCTGCACATTCGCTTACTTATGCTGGAGCTTGCTGGATTTTTTTTTTAACCTGTAAGGTCAGGTAATATTCAGGTCTCTGTTCCCCACAGGACTGGGGTTATCAGTGTGTGTGGCCGTGCCCAGCTGTTTATGTGGATGTTGAGGATTAAAGTGTAGTGGTCTCTCAGGCCTCCTGTCAGGTCCTCATGCTTGCCCAGGAAGTGCTCTTGATGGTTGATCTATCTCTCCAGCTCAAAATAGATGATTTAGAAAACAAAATCTCTTCATCATAATCTAGATTTTCCTGCACCATTCCATGGTTCTGCCCAAGTGCTGGACTGGCTTGCCTGCCAAAATGCAGCAGAGCCTACCAGGCAATCCTCAGTCCCAAAGGTGAGAAGCAGGCAGCCCTTAATGCTGCTCCACTAACGCTTTCTCCCAAGACTAAGTTCATAGTGGAAAATTCAAAATTCTGGGAATTCTGCAGAAATCCTTCTTGTTGTTTATGGAGTGACTTGTTTTGCCCATTTTCCTCCTAAAATTATCCAGGTCAGTATTGAGACGGGGTGTCCTGCAAGCACCACGGGAATGACAGGCTGGCAGCGGACGGGGAAGGAAGGAGCTCACAATGCTCAGAGTGGATCGTGTGTCTCATGGTCCATTTCTAACAAGATATTTATGACTGACTGATAATCTCAGAGACATACAGAACCAGGGGCAATGCCAGGTAGTTGGTACATAGAGTGGGGTGGTAGGTTAAGAGCAGACGCTGGCTCCCAGGGAATCTGCATCCCCTCACTGTGCTGGCAGAGTTCTCAGAAGCTGTGACAGTTCTAAGGAAGAAGGTACACAGAAAAACCCTCCCTCTGAACACTGTGAATTTGGTGATGTGCAGTGGGCGACCACCCTGCTGGGGGAGGGTGCATGGGGCAGACCCTCAGTGCACATTCTCTCCCAGGGTCTGAGCCTCATTGTAGCACGACACTGTTATCTCACATTCTGCATGAAGAAGCCAAGACCCAGAACTGTCCAGCCAGGAAACCAGGAATCTTGAGAAGACTAAAATAAGAATAAACATGATAAGGTTTAAAACAATGAAGGGTTATTCCAAACAAAGCAGCAGCTTTAAGGACGTTTTCAGGGAAAATGTTGTATCTCCTCAAATATGTTGACAAAGAAATTTGGGATTAAGAATTGGACAACAAGAACAAGGGAAGGGAACGACCAATTTCCATGGTCATTTGGAAACATTCCTTCCTGTCAGATATTATGCCTAAGGCCTTCAAGTTCCTCTCCTTCAGTCTCGTGCTCAGAACTCTTCTATGATGTTCTATTACTGACCTTCTTTCTAGACAAATAAACTGATGTTTGAAGGGATCATCAAAGAGTTGGCCAGTTTACACATTGATTAATGAAAGAGCCATGTTTGTTCCAAGGACTCTTGATTATAAGAGTGCTCACCCTGTCCTTCACTTGTATGCCATAAAAGAAAGAAAGCATATGAAAGGGACAGAAGAGAGCCACGGGTTGATTATAATCACAAAACAAAATATATGTGAATGAATGTCTTATTTTAAAGCTCATCAATTTCTATCATGGATATACATTAGTGAAACATTGAAAAATAAACAACGAACAGGATTTTGCCAGAGAAAATGGGCTCCGAGTGTAGGTGGACCTCGTCACCATTGACTGGAGAGACATGAGCTGAAACATGAAAGTATTAGAGTTGCTGGGGACCCCAAAGGTTTTTAAAGGAACAACAGGTCACAGATCCCATGAGGAAGGAATAGAGACACAAGCCTCAAAGGCCATTTGGCTCTCCATATTCAACAGTATTGACAGGTTAGCAACTTTGAACATTTCCTCTAAGCATTGATTGACAGGAGATTAAAAACCTGGGAGGAAACCCCCAGCCCATTGTGGTCTGTTTGGAGGAGACGCTTCAATCCCGATGCTGTCTATCTGTGCTCCGCCTCCACAGAACTCTGTGGGATTCCCACTTCACCTGCCTGCCATGCTGACCAGCGTGACTGGACGCCTGAGGTCTGTCTTCTGTCTGCTGCTCTGGGGAGCTTTTGTGACTGCAGCCTCTGAGGGAGGGTTCCCTCTATAGATTGATGGCTAATCCACTGACTTCTTATCTCTCTTCAATCGCAGGCGTGTGTGGGCCAGCTATGCAGAGTCAGATGCTGTGCTCCTCTGCATTGGGAGAATTCAAATGTTCAATGAAATGCCTTTGCTTGCTGGTCTCCCATTGTGTTGTGGCAGAGACAGACAAGCCAGCAAGAGATTTCAACAGAATGTGAATAAGAGAATAAGAGACGTGTGTAAACAACACAGTCAGGGGCAGGGGACTTGTCAGCTTTGCTTCAGTCATATCAATGGAATTGACGTGGCTGGGATGTTTCTTTAAAACAACAGAAAGAAAGGGACGGGCATGCTAAGAACACTTGACTTGCAACTTCACTAATTTGATGGAAATAGGCAAGTGATAGAGTGGAAGTCACACCACATAAGAAAATCAATATGTGTGTGTTTTGGACATAGAGCTCTAATAGTACTTTTTATTTATGTATTTTTATTTATTTATTTGAAAGTGACAGACACAGAGAGAAAGAGAAAGAAAGAGAGAGAGAGAATGGGCACGCCAGGGTCTCCAGCCACTGCAAACGAACTCCACATATGAATACTCCCTTGCGCATTTGGCTAACATGGGTCCTGGCGAATCAAGCCTCGAACCAGGGTCCTTAGGCTTCACAGACAAGCGCTTAACTGCTAAGCCATCTCTCCTGCCTGTACATTTTTATTGTATTCTATCTTATTAATTTTTTGAAGTGCTGGGGATCAAATTCAAGTGTGTGCAAATACTAAGCAAGTGTCCCACACTTAGCTACATCGTCAACTTATACATTATTCATTTATAAATATGTTTAAGGCAGACAATGGTCAGGCATTAGACTCACATGAACATGAGCTTGCCCTCATAAATCTTCATTAAGTCATGCTGTGAGAGGATAACTACAGGCCACAATGCAAGAAGAGGGGTGCGCATATCTGTAAGTGTGATGCTTGGGACTGTGTGGTTCTGTGTGCCCGGGGGGCAGAAGGTACAGAAAGACATATGTCTTAGGGATTCAACCAAAGCAGTTAAGAAAGATCCAACTCTTTAAGGCCTTGGATATCAGGCAGAGGGAGCAGGACTAGAACCTACCATCATGGGGAATCATAGATGTGAGCCACAGAGGCAATTACTTGTGTAGACTTATTTGAGACATCTCATTTTCATGAAGCTAAAAAGCTGAGTTCAGGAACCTCAGCCTGGAGCCGAGAGAGTAGCAAGTGAGATCTGCTTGGATTTCTAGTGGGAGATGCAGGCGACCTCATTCTGTGATGTTGGAAAGGAACAGCCAATGAGAAATGAGTGCAGAAGCAACAGGACATGTGGAGCTGCTGGATTGGTCAGAATTTCTTGGAAAACCACTTGCATGCGCCACCCCTCCCCAAAGCTACTGAAGCAGATGTTGAAACAGGGCCCAGGAATCTGCTTCCAGCTGCCTCCTCCCTAGCTGGTTCTGAAATACAGAGCCTTTGACTAATGCCCATGCTGGTAGGGAAGTGGCGGACCCACTCAGTGTGGGCTGAGGCTGCTGCCCTACAAGCATGTAGCAGAGTCAGTGGTGTGTGGTTCTCAAACATGAGTGCACGGGAGCTGCTTCCTGAGGCCTCCAGGACAATTTGTTAAAATGCAGATTCCCAGGCAGCAATATCAGAGACTCTGTTTTCTTCCAGCCTGAGTTAGGTCTGCCACCTCTTAAGAAAATGGGCGTCTTGGGCAATTTCAAAGCAAGAAGGATCATTTGGAGCGCCATAGTACCATGTGGAGGATACACTGCCTACACTCAGCTTCTCATCTTGCCTCTCAAAGTTCCTCCCTGAAACAGGGGCATGGGTCTTTCGTTTCCTCCAGGCTGTTTTTCTTTTATTTTCCTCATTGGACTCTGAACACTTGTGTGCAGGCTGAGATCTGCCTGTTCTCATTTCTGTCTATACCATCACACGCACTCTGCCTTTCTTTCAGCATTTTCACCAATCCATTATACAAGAGTCCAAAAGCAGAAAGTAATACTGATTAATACAAAATTCTAACCAGGAGAAGATCCATCCACGAGAAGTTATTTAATTACTTACGAGCAGTATTGGAAAGAGCTTTAGAAAGGGTGTCCTCTTTATTTTTTTAAATTCGTTTTGTATTCAACAAATACAATCAGTTTGGTATCATTATTAGGCTCATCTTTGACCTACCCCTTCCCCAATGGCCCCTCCTTGTTGATGTATATGGGTCATGCATTGTGGAGTTAGCCCACAGTTATTGGTATGATAAATGTCTCTGCATATCATGCCCCAACATGTGGCTCTGACCTTCTTTCCGCCCCCTCTTCCGCAAAATTTCCCTGAGCCATATTGGGTTCATTTTTGGTCTGCTTCAGTGATGAGGTGTTAGGGGCCTCTGAGGCTCTGGCTCTCTGATTTGGTAGGAGTTGATTTTTCTCTGTGTTGGTCTCCTTCCCCCTTGTGCTGGTATCCGGTTCATCAGGAAAACCGCACCCTTGCTTGTTTCGCCAGTTTTGCTTAGTTTCAGACGGGGCCCTTTTGAGGTATGATGGTCAGTTTTTAAATAGCTTTCCTGTTCTTTCTTTAGCTTATCCTTCTCTACTTCCGAATATTCCATAATCACACCCATTATTTACCAGATGTTAGAATCAAAAAGAAAAAAAAAAAATGTTTATTGGTGTGGTACATCTCTTCCATTTCCTTCTCCTACAGCTTCTGGAATCTACAGAGATCTGTTGTTCAATTAACTAAAGGTCACACAGCTGTCAGCCTTTTCTCTCTGCCCTGAGTGAGTGTATGAGAAGCATAGTCCTCTGGCTTGGGTGAGGACTGCTGGAAATAGCTGCAAGTGAGTGATGTGTGGTCACATCTCTACACAGACATTGATCCTGGGTGACTCAGTGATTCCTCACACAGGCACACAAAGTTTATGGGGACCAAAGATGGAAGGATGAGGCAGCTACCAGAGGCTTCACATTTCATTACAAAAGAAGCAGCTTACCAAGGTTAGCCTAGAAGGGAAGAGCCCCCACTGAGAAAATCTAACCTTCAGAATTCACTTTATAAATATATACATACACACACACACATATACATTTGTAAATATATATATATGTGTGTGTGTGTGTGTGTGTGTGTGTGTGTACACATTTATATATATATGTGTGTGCATGTATATGAGTTTATTTGAGAGAGAGAGAGAGAAAGAGAGAGAGAGATTGGCTGCTCCAAGGCCTCCTGCACTGCAAACAAACTCCAGACACATTTGCCACTTGGTGCAGCCGGCTCTACGTGGGCCATCAGGCTATGCCAATGAGTTCCTTTAACTGCTGAGCAATCTCTCCAACCCTGGACTCACTTTCCGTCTTCTTGACTTTAGGAAGACCAGAGTCATGCTCTCTATTCCCGGGCGTTCCGGGTCAGTCCTCTCTGTGTTTGTTTACTGTTATTAGCTGGGTCTTGATGCTCTGTGAAGGTGAGTATCTGCCATTGGTATGATTCATGATTCACTCATTAACCAAGGATGTCTATAACATCTACAACAAGCAATGGATCCTGAAAACTGCAAAATCAATCAGCCAGGTAAGATATGGTGCACAGGAAACAGTGGCGCACAGACTAGAGAGGTAATTAATTGTTGTCTCATTGGATCTTGCCCTCTCAGTGGAAATCCATGGCTGGTACTGAGAACCAAGTCAGAAGTTTATGGCTTAGAAGGCTACAGACCCTAGAGGAAAGCTTTCACTGTTCTTTGGATAAATAGAAAGGATATACCCATCAAAACATCTTCTAAAAGTCTATGTTTATCGCCTTTGATCAATGCTGCTCTCAATCTTGGTTAGAGAACTCCCTAACATGCAAAAAATATCAAGAAGAGAAAACTAAGCACTTAGTACAAGATATTATCACATCTGTAAGGCCCCAGGAAACACTCCATCTGGCTAACGTGGGTCCTGGGGAATCGAGCCTCGAAACAGGTTCTTTAGGCTTCACAGGCAAGTGCTTAACCACTAAGCCATCTCTCCAGCCCCACACTGACACTCTTTATATACATGGATACGTGGAAGCCAGGGGTTGACTTTGGGTGTCATCTTCAGTCACTTTCCACCTTACTAATTTATTTGATTAAGTATTAAGTATTATTAAGTAGACTCTTCGTATGGACACATCACATGTTCGTGCCATCATTTCCCTCTTCCACGCCTGAGCCCCGCTGAGGGCCCTCCTTGGTGGCATTTCTGGTGTTCACCTTAACTGGTATTGCTGGGTTATGTGTTATGAGTTGTGAGGGCGGCAGTCGGTCATTGTGGGGAGTGGGATATTCCCTGCCACCCTGTGATGCTTCTATTCTTCCTGCCTCCGCTTACGCCAGATTCCCAGAGCCGTGGCGGGTGGGCTTCAAGTCTACTTCAGTGCCGAGCTCTCAGCAGCTCCTGGACCCCTGCTCTGGGGCGCTGCGGGTCTCCTCGGTGTCCGTGTCCACCGCCCCGGCGCAGGTGGTCAGGCTCGCCAGGGCACCGCACGCTTGCTCGAGTCCCCGATGCCTTCGTGGTTCCAACGGAGCCCGGCTGCTGCGCAAGGGCTGGTTCTTCTCCTGCCAGGGAGTCAGGCATAATGCTCTTGCCTTGTTGGTAGATTTTGGTAGTCCTTGGTTCTCGCAGCCTTCTGGAAAAGTAAAACAGATGCTCCCACGGAGAGTGAGGTCAGGATAGGCTAAAGCGGACAACTCAGTAAACCTGCAGGTCATCGCTTCCAGTCACCTAGCTCGTCGTGAGCCCCAGCGCAGCCAACATTTTACAACGGGGATGAGATTTGAATGTATAAATCGATAGGACTGGAAACATTTGAGGCCAGAAGCAGTGTGGGCAGGTAGGTCTGTCTCTGGAGCCAAAAGATAAGCACAGGCTGGTTTTCCCCGGGCCCCGCGCCTGCCTGTGGTCTGTTCTTTACGTGACACATCTTCCAGTACCCTTACTCTGACCTGAGTTGATGCTTTAATGGCTTTTCTGGTCCATTATTTCCCAGTTCAACACTTTTGCCCCCTATCCTCCTGGGGTTCACACTTCTGCTGCTTCCTGATCTTTCTGGGATTCACACTTCTGCCTCCCCAATCTTCCTGGGCTTCATACTTCCTCTGCCCCCTGATCTTCCCGGGATTCACACTTCCTCTGCCTCCTATTTTTATGGGTTTCATTCGTGCAGGTAAACTTGCGTCCAAATCTCAGTGAAGGCTGTCCTCTATAAACTTGTCACGGGGAAATCATTTCACAGCCCTATTTTTATACTATATATGCCATGTATATATTCTTCTGAATTCCAAATGAGAGAAGGAAGAAGGAGGGTTTAAAGACTAACTCATTACTCTCCAGATAAGTAGGATGTAGGAAATGAGATCATTGTGAATAGAGAATCATTTCCTTGTCTTTTCTTTTCAACATTCCCTAATTTGAAGGAAATCCTCACTATATTAACCCATCACATTCCTTTTTCTTTTTCTTTTCTTTCTTTCTTTCTTTTTTTTGGTTTCTACATTGCCCTAGTATAAGAATCTGTTGCTTGTTCTAATTAAGACATTGCACACACCTTATTAAAACAGTACCTTGCAGAAAGTACCAAGAATGTAATTGCCCCTCTGCTCCGTGTGTGTGCTTGCTCTCATATTGCCCTGACCCGTAACGTTGAGTTTTCCATTTAATAAGCACATAGATACATCAATAAGTACAAAGTTTGAGTGGAAATTAAGTTGCTACACAGTATTACACATTCATCTATCCTAATGAAAATGTATCTGGACAGTGCTTTTGTTTCTTTTTTTGTTTATTTAGTTTGTTTAAATTTATTTTTATTTATTGATTTGAGAGCGGGGGAGACAGAGAGAGATAATGTATGTGTCAGGGCCTCCAGCCTCTGTAAACTAACTCCAGATGCATGTGCCACCTTGTATATCTGTCTTACATCTTGCCTGGGAAATCAAATCTGGGTCCATTGGCTTTGGAGACAAGTGCCTTAACCACTAAGCAATCTCTCCATCCCTGGACTGTATTTAATTCCTACCTTTTTAGAGGCAAGAATTTTCAGTCCTTTAACAGGCTTATGCCAGTGAAGTCAATGTCTTTTCCTATTCACTTTAAAAAATATATATATATATATATATATATATATATATATATATATATATATATATTTCTATATATTTATTTGCAAGCAGAGATAGAAGAGAGAGACAGAGAAAATGGGTGCACCAGGGCCTCTGGCCTCTGCAAATGAACTCCAATTACATGTGTCATATTGTGCTTCTGGCTTCACGTGCGTACCAGGGAACTGAATCCAGGTTGTTAAGCTTTGTAGACAAGTATCTTAATCACTGAGCCATCTCGCCGGCCCTCTATTCACTTTCATAGTCTTTCTTATCTAGGGATTTCTCAAAATGTGGATTTAATGTGTCTAGGATGAAAGATAGTAATTTTCAAATTGTATTTATTTATTTGCAAAGATAGAGAGAAAGAGGGAGGGGGAGAGAGAGAGAGAGAGGAGAGAGAATATGGGCATTCCAGGGACTCCAGCTGCTACAAATGAAATCCAGATGCATGTTCCACTTGGTTCATCTGCTTTGCATGGGTACTGGGAAATCAATCCCAAGTCATGAGGCTCTTCAGGCAAGCACCTTAACCTCTGAGCTATATCTCCAGTACCCGCCCCCATGTAGTTTTTTTTTTTTTTTTTTTTTTTTAATGACATGAGAGAAAGATTCCTCATGAAGTAGCATCACCTTTATTTCCAGCAACATATTGGAATGTGAACTCTGTTCCTTCCCCACAGCCATACACATGTGCATTCTTTTTCTTTTATTTTTTTTTTAAATTTTATTTATTTATTTATTTATTTGAGAGCGACAGACACAGAGAGAAAGACAGATAGAGGGAGAGAAAGAGAATGGGCGCGCCAGGGTTTTCAGCCTCTGCAAAGGAACTCCAGACGCGTGCGCCCCCTTGTGCATCTGGCTAACGTGGGACCTGGGGAACCGAGCCTCGAACCGGGGTCCTTAGGCTTCACAGGCAAGCACTTAACCACTAAGCCATCTCTCCAGCCCCACATGTGCATTCTTGACAGTGCTTACGTTTCTAGGAGGAAGGATCTGTCTCTTTAATTTTATAGAGAATATCGGCTGCTTTCTTTCATATTGGTTTTTATATAAATGCTGATTTTATTGCTATTTAAAGAACTTTGGAAACATTTGTCCTGTCTTCCCAGTTAGATTATAAATTACTCAAGATATTTTCATTGGTAACATTCATCTCTAGCATGCACTCTCATATATTCCTGCCTTATTTCATTTTTAATCTCCTAAAATTTAATAAATCACAAAACCTTTGTAATTTTTTTCATTCCCAAAGCAGAAAACTCAGATACACAACTCTGTGTTAATATTTTATCCTTGCTAGTAAAAGCATCTATACAGCTTGCCAATAAATCATAGTTTGAAAGAAAAAAAAAAACAGATACAGCCATGGTCTATAGCTGCCCTGTGCAGTGTAGTAATCATTGATCCTGCATCCACTGACCATTTGCATAGAAGTTAATTTGAACTGAGATGCCATTTAAAAATAATATTTATTTATTTATCTATTTAATTATTTGCAAGCAGAGAGAGAGGAGAAAGTGTGTGTGTGTGTGTGTGTGAGAGAGAGAGAGAGAGAGGGAAGGGGTGCACCAGGGCCTTCTGCTATGCAAACAAACTCCAGACACATGTGCCACTTTGTGCATGTGCCTTTATGTATGTACTAGGATATTGAACTCAGGTCATCAGGCTTTGAAAGCAAGTGCCTTTAACTGCTGAGCCATCTCTTCATCCCTAAGGAATCTCTTTTAAGCATGAAGAACATATTGATATTTTAGACAGAGAATAATTAATACAAAATAAATTGTAAGTAAATTTGATATTGATTGTATTTTGAAATGCTATTTCTATGAGTATTAGACTACAAAATGTGCTAATAATGTCCCATGATTTTATTTTTTATTATTTTGCATGTGTGTGTGGTGTGCATGCATGCGTGTATGCACATTTATTTTTGTGGGTGCCTATGTGTGTGGGTGATTGTGCATAGGTCAGAGGCTGATGTTCAAAGTATTCCTCATTTGCTCTCCATCTTATTCTTTGATTCAGAGTGTCTCTTGCTGAACCCAGAGCTCACCAATTTGGCTAGACTAGATAGCAGGCGAGCCTTAGGGAATCCCCGTCTCTATCTCTAGGTGCTGGGATTATAAGCACATATCACAACACCTAACATTTTTATGTGACTACCAGGGATCTGAACTCGGGGCTCCATGCCAATACTCCAGCCCCACCGGTTTCTTTTTAATGACAACTTTAAAAACTGTAAACGTATCCCTCTAGCTTCCATATGAACTCTTAGAAACTACATTTCGCATTGCACAGTATTGCTCCCAAAAGCTTTACATTGTAATGTGAAGGCTCAAAGCCTGGCATGTCCTCTTGGGTGGCCCTCAGGTCAGAATTGCATCATTTTTCTGCAGTGAGAAAGACAGCAAGGCACCAGATACCCCTGTCATCCTGTCTGCTATGGCCTTGCCTTTCATCTGCAGGAGGCTTCATAAAAGGAACCAGCTCCATCCAGAATAGCTTATAGCCTCTTTGGGGGCAAAAAAAAAAAAAAAAAAAAAACTTAAATGGGAAAAGAACAGAAAAGTAGAAATAGTTCTGACTTTGAAAAACTGCTCATGTCACCACCTAGCCACAGTCACTGTGGGATCTGTCCACAACCTGAACAAGGGTATGAATTGCTGGTCTGCAAACTTTGAGTCTAGAAAAACTCCAAGGCATGCAGAACACTGACAGAAGAAGCTTGGTGCAAGCGACAAGGAGGGAGCTCCCCTCCAGGGTCAGGCAAGAGAGCTGCTGCTCACGTCGGGTCTGCTTATCTCCAGTAATGATGGTTCTTTTGTGGCAATGTGCCCTCTTCCCAATAAAATGAACAGTTGGAATGCTCACAGCAAACCTCCTCAGTGTGCAGTCCAACTAATTGATTCAGAACCATGGCGTGAATCCCCCAGACCTGGAAGGAAATCATCTGTGGAATCAAATATCAAGTTCAGGCCTTAGTACTCATAATGTCTCTATTTCCCATCATAATCTTGAGGAAGTTTAAATTTCTTCGGTTTTCCCTTGAGCTTTCAGATACAATTTCTCCTTGTTGAATCTGGACAAAGTCTGTCCTGTATTAAATATTTTGATTAGAAGTTTCCCCTCTTATCCAAGGAATCTGATTTTCTCTATGTGCATTTCATGTTGGTTCTTTGTTGATGTTAGTCCTTTCCATTATTATTATTATTATTCAGATGGGCTGTTTCTTCCTTTGTGATTATGTTCATTGACGGGAAGGGAGGAAATCTGATCATATCCATACCAGAGAAATCCCTATCACCCCAAATCCCCTTTACCATTCAAAAGACATTAGTTACTGACACATCTATTACACATTTCAATTTCCCGGAAGTATGGTCTATGTACCCATAAAGTGATGAGATGGGATATTTTCCTATATACCAGCTCTAGAAATATTGCATTTGGAAAAGAAAATTTAAATATCCTGCTAAAAATAAAAGACTCAAATAGATAGCTCCAGGGTGGGGCCTCCCCTAAGATATTTTGTGTAGATTTTTTCCCTTCATCATACGTCAATTTTATTCCTTTCTTTATGTATCTACACACCTACTGAGTCATCTCACTCTTACATGTGTACTGTGCTTTGAGAACCCCATGTGGGTAAGTTAAGCCCCTTTTGTCAAGAAGTTTACAATGGAGTTAGGGTTGTTACATTAAGATGATTGGAATATTAAGCAAAAAGTGTTATTCAGGATTCTTACTGTGGTTCGCTGACACCAGTAGGGGAGGCTTTTTTTGCCAACTGTGAGTGGCATAAGGACCAAGTGTCCTGGTGGAGGATGAACGAATTCGAGAGATGGAACAAACTCAGAAAGGCTGATTAAATACTGGTGGCTAAAGGCCAAGCGGCTTCCCTCATAACTTTGCTAATGCTGGTCTTCTAAAAGAAGAAGGAGAATTGGGCTCAGAAGGTACCAACAGATCCATCAGACCCAAGACTTAAGTCTAGGGAAAGTTCATCTTGGGATAGATAAGAAATATTGTGTTGAACAGAAATGATTTTGTTTTGTTTTGCTCTTGATTTGCATTTTTAGTGAGTCTTAGCAACAGAAGGCTTAGCAGGCTCTGGATTAGGGAAACAAAGTCCCTTCATCTCTCAGTAAATAGCCATTTCCTGTAACAAGTCTGTTTCCTTCCCCAGATGCTTGGAATTTGCAAGTCTAGTGATTCTTTTTCTAAAAAAATAAAAGTTTATAATGGACTTCTCCCTCATTTTTCCTTCCTTCCTCCTCCTGCATCTTGACTGTAATGATGAAACTGCCTTATCCCTGTTTTCCTATCTCACAGGAAACCAGCCCCATCACAGAAATGGAAAAAAAAAAAAAAAAAAAAAAAAAAAAAAACACTGAATGTGGAGACTCCCTAAACAGTGAAAAACTCTGTAATGTACTAGTTGGCAAAATTTTAATATACCCTTGTTTAGGAATAATGAGGGATATGGTAACAGATGAAACACGTGTGCCTTGAAGTCTCACATGCCTGACATGCAAAAGCCCTGTAAGCGTCACATGAATTTGAGGGTCTCAGTAGCATGGGGGAAATCTCCACGGAGCAACTTTCCTCTGGATCCATGTGTCCCCCTATCTTGACCTCTTTTCCCACGTGTAAAATGAAGGATATAACAGTTACTTTCTCATTGCTGGGAGAAAACACATGAGTAAAAGTTTCTTCTGGAAGGAAAAGGTTTTATTTTGACATTTATTTTTTTAAAACTTTGACTTAAGTGTTTCCAGGGGAACTTTCAGCAAGTCAGGAGCAGGCAGCCAGATATCACATTTTCACATCAGCAGGGAGGCAGCAGCAAGAGCGAACTCCATGAGGCAAATAGGGCTGAACTATAAATCCCCAAGCACCACCTCCATTGACACACTTCCCCCAGCTCCTTCCCAAAAGGATTGCCAACCAGGAGCCACACATTCAAACATGAAGGCATGGGGAACATGTTTTCATTCAAATCACCACAAAGAGCTTGGTCACTTTTTCTATTAATAATCCTTAGGTAAGCAGATAATACCAGGTAGTATGTTTTGAATTCCTAATTAAAATGAAGCATAAGCCATACACTAGCGAAATGGGTTAACTGGCTTAACTCATAGCTGATCCCAGAGGCTAAGTATTACCACTGTCTTATTTTACAGATACGGCAACTGAACCTTATGTTCTGGGCATGAAAGGTAATGAGACTCCAGAGCTAAACTCCAGACAGCTAAAGTCTTCTTAATGCATGCCAGGCTGGGTGGTAGGCCAGTCTTTGATGCAGAGTCACTGTGCAGGGAATGACACTGTAGCTAGAAACACTGGGAACAGTTTTCTAACTTGAGAATGCAAATGATAAATTTGGACTGTTTGCCATGTGTATGTACGCATGTACCTCATGCATACATACATGTACGTACATACATCATGCACATATACATGAAAGAAGACTGCTAGCCTCCCAGGCTGGGTCAGGCAAGTGAGGTAAGTGTGAACAATGATCATCATGATTTGGGAAATTATAAGTCCTAGTTCTGCTTCCTTCGAGAATCTGCAGAAAGATATAACAGCCATGAGTAGTTGAGAACATCGGTTTATGGCTGACCTCATTTATTACCTTGCATAAGTAAAGGAGAATTTATGGAGTTGCCAGTTTTCTTGGCCTCACTGAGTAGCCCAGGTTGGTTTCAAGCTTGCAACAGCCCTCCTTCCTTAACCTCCTGAGTTCTGGGATCATAGCACACCTAACTCAATATCAGATTCCTATATTATCTTCAAAATAATGTGCTCAGTCTACCAATATTGTTGATGTTGGTTAATATTGGAACAATACATAAATGTTAGCTCTTTCTAAGATTAATTGTATCATGATATAAATGTTACACCCCACCTGCTTGTAAGTTAATGGTACAAAACCCAGCAGATAGCTATCAAATACAACATACTTATAGAGCTATAAAATATTTCAATTATTTTAAATCATGGATAACGAGTAACCCCCGTCCCCACCAAAATGTGGATAACCAGAAAAATCTAGAGAGGGCCACATCAAGAGAAGGTTTCAAAATAAGATGGAACAAATGGAACACAAAATGGATTAACATGGTTTAATGATATTTTCATTGAAACCCAAAAGAAGAAGTTGTTTGAGGCTGAGGAACATTTCACTGCAGACAGAATAGGAACGTGTTACTGGACTATTTTGTTGCAGGGATTTTGTGGAAAGGGTAGATTGGACAATCTATATGTTAGTACCAGAGCTGCTTCACCTTTAAGCCACATGAGGAATTCCAACAGAAAGCAACATCTAGCTGGTAATGGCATTCATAAGAGACTTTAGAGACATCAGATTTCAGCATTGAAAAAGTGCCACGTGTTATAATTACATTCCTTTTGTGAGACAACACACCTAACAAGAAGCAACTTGAGGGAGGAAGGCTTTATTTGGGTAACAGTCCACAGGGATACAGTCCCTCATTGTGGGAAGTCATGTTGGCAGGACCATAAAGCAGCTGGTCACATTCAGTCATTGGATATGAGAGAGGTGAGAGAGAGAGAGAGAGAGAGAGAGAGAGCGATGAGGGAGAGAGATATCTGTGCTGATTCTCAGCTCCCTGTCTCCCTTTTATTCAGTCCAGAACCCCAGCTCATGAGATGATATGACCCAATCTAAGGTCTATCCTCCCACTTCAACCTAACCTGGAAACAACCACATAGATGTGCCCAGAGGTTTGTCTCGCACATGATGCTAGATCCTGTCAAAGTGACAATCAATATTAACTGTCACACAGTTGAAGGGATGAGTCCTTTCTCAGGATGACAGGCAGACATCTGACTACTGTAAAGAGTCGGTGCCAATGATCTTTACCCTTGTTGGTCCCCCCCTCGGGGGGGAGATGACAGTCCCACCTTGGATCAGTGAGGTCCGTGCTGCATGACAATGACATGCCAGATTGAAGATCGCTGTCTGGTGCACAAAGGACTGATTTCAGCTGTCAGAAAGACAATCTGCAGGGGCCCAACATGGAGTCATAGAAAAACACCACGCAATGTTGTACTTACCTTCTCATTGTCGAGACAAAGTGCCTGACAAAAGCATTCTTCTCAAGGCCCTTTTCCTCATTGGTGCTTTCGTCTCTCTGAGGAAAGTTCTAATTGTGGCTTAGCTTGCAGGGGAAGCTTCATGATGGCAGGGCAAAGCATGGCATGAGCAGAGGCTGGACGTCCCCTCTTCCTCAGCAGATGAAAAACAGCAGCAGGACAGTGACCTCAACAGTGGAAAGGGAGAGCTGGCTAGAACACCCCTAAGTTTGCCCCGAATAACACATCTCCTCCAGCATGCCCCCACTTCCCAATTTACCAGCAGCTGGGGACCAAACACCCCAAACACATGTGTTTATTGAGGCCATGTAATTGAAACCATCGCATATGTGATATGTGGTGGCCTCTGGGGTGGGGTTAGCTTTGTGGATCTCACATAGGAACTCTGACCTACCCCAGCTACCTGTCTGCGGTCAACCTCTCCTCTGCACACACTTACTGGGTGCTGTCTGTGTGCTCTGAGCTAGTGCCTCCTCCTGTTTGAGGCTTTTTCTTCACTAGCAAAAGGAAGACTAGGGTACTGCCATTTAGTCACAGTGAGAATCCAACGAACCCATGTAGTTGGAAGCCCTCCACCAGCTTTAAGCATAAGGCAGATGCTCTCTCCGTCCCTTTTCCACTGCCCATGTGTTGTGTCAAGAGCGTATCGTGAGCATCTTCTGTTTTCAAGTTCGATTTTCTGGGAACGTACATTCCGGAGGAAACCGAAGATAGATGGGCAACCAGTTCAGATTACAGCGGTGATGATGATGAGCGTCATAAAGACAAAAGCCCTGACGAGGGAAAGATCGTCGCAAGGAGGGCTGCTTTCACCGGGCAGTAAGAACTGACCTCCTGCCGCTGAGGCTCAGGCGTGAATAAGAAGACAAGCCTGTGCCTCCTGCAGTCATGATTCCTGGGGAAGCTCAAGCAGGAGGGTTGCTTGAGCCCAGGGCTTCTGGGGTCAGCGTGTGTGCCCGGCTGAGATCCTATCCCCTTAAAACTGCGCTGTCCGAAGTGCAACTATCTGAGATCCTGCTTTCCTTGCGGCGTGTGCAGCAGCACAGCATCCTGGCTCGGAGACAGCCTTGGAGTGTGACAGGAGCGGAGCAAAAGGCAGGTTCCTACAGTCCACGCAGGTGGGGTGACCGATGAGTACACAGGCTGGGTGGCGGTCGGTGGCCTGTTGCGAACAAGCATCCCGCTGGCAGACAGGGCAAAGCTGTCAGAGGACGGTGCACACAGCACACAGCCAGTCACCTCGTCCTCCTCCCTAGCGGGTCTCTTCCTGTGCCCGCAACCCTCCTACCTTACCCTGACAAGTGAGCATTTAAGAACTGCTGGGGACATCTGGGCCACACAGATAATTTTCTTGTTTACTTCAGCCCAGCAGTTCTCGCGTGGTGATAATGCGCATCTCCAATCTCGCACTAATCTCTCGGTTTGTAGCATATGTCTCTTTTGCAGATACACCCTTC
This sequence comes from Jaculus jaculus, assembly GCF_020740685.1. Lineage (NCBI taxonomy): Eukaryota > Metazoa > Chordata > Mammalia > Rodentia > Dipodidae > Jaculus > Jaculus jaculus. Next base: position 7,617,334 of record NC_059107.1, on the reverse strand, counting down.
ACAATGGGAGCATGGAGCTTACAAGCTAATAGTGCAGATAGATAAGGCCACATAATAGAGATGCAGTAACGGTGAACAAAAGGTCTCTGGGATTCGAGAAGGCACACCGAGTCTAAACACGTGGGCTCACTAAGGCCTCATGGGGGACATCCAAGATGATTCTGGTCTTCAAAGGAATAACAATTCTTATGTTTTATTTCCCCTCTAAAAATACTGTGTGGTGGCTTACATTAATTTTCAACTTGACAGGACCTGGAATCACCTAGAAAATGAGCCTCCAAGCCTGTCCATGAGGGATTATGTTGATTAGGTTAATTGAAGTGGGAAGACCACCTTAGCTGGGAATAAGACTGTTCTTCTATCCTGGAATGGATAGAAAGGAGAGAGTTGGCTGAGTGCCGGGTAGCAGCCCTGGCTTGAAGGAGGGCCCCCGAAGAGAGGTGTGAATGGGAGCGGCGAAATAACGACTCGAAGTCAAGTTCTGGTGCAAGCTGACAGGCTGATGCTGAAGGCAGCTGAGTTTTTCTATCTTTTTCTCTCTGCCTCCTTTTCTGTTTCTACTTTTTTTTTTATTTTTCTCTTTCTATTTTTCTATTTTTTTTCTTGTTTTTTCTTTTTTTGTTTTTTTGTCTTTTTTCCTGTTTTCTGTTTTTCCCTGTTTCTATGCTTCCATGTTTCTGTATTTCTCTGCTTCTCTGCTGCCACAGCTCTTAGTCTCAGTCTTTTATTTTCTGATCACGTCATGCAAGAACAAACTTCAATAAAGGTTCAATTTTACAGAATTCATAGAAACTTTTTGTTATTCCTTATCATCAAACAATCCCATAATTATTCACCTCAAGTAAAGTCGTCAGGCCCCTGTAATGATTAACTGTTTTCACATTTTCCCCATGTATGTGCGGTCAAGCACTTGTGATTTCCTGGACTTCTATTTTCAATTACTCTATTAAAGGTGAGAGGTAAAACAACCACAAGTGGGGCTTCCCATCATGAATCACTGATCCAGCAGATCCATTTATCCTTTAATTATTTACTTTGAATTTTCCTTTTCATGTCCCTCCAATACTTAGACTTTGGTACCCCCAATTGAACTATTTCTGACTTTGGTTGTTTTTCTGTAAGGGTTCCTGGTAAAGAGTCAATTGCAATTGCCACCATTTAGAAAAATTAGTCATATAACAATGTTTACATTGTTCCAGGAGGTTCATTGTTTTCTCCTAAGTTTACTGTACTCCATGCCTGACTTTCTTTAAGGCCTTTAAGGAAAACAATTATCTTTGACCCATTTTCTTGTTTTTCCAATTCTATGCCAGAGCCTCTTTCAGATACATTGACCAACACTTTACCGACACCAATTTTTACTGGAAAAGTAAACTTAGAGATTGGGACACCAAGTGAAAGACAGTGAAAGACAAACATTATATAGAAAACCACATATTTCTGTAGCGTAGAGAGCCAAGGATTTTTCTATAGAGGGGCCACATTGGACTTCAAGGAAGAGACAGCTGGGCTGGAACTGTGTCAAGCAGCTCTTCAGCGCTCGATTCCTCGTGATCCTGAAATGGCATGCTTGCCGTCTCCGGCAGCTGAGCATGGGAATTCATTGTTCTCTGCTTCCTCCGTGTGGATGGACCGGATGTGACCAGCTCCCTCCAGCTCCACTGCTGATGCCATGCCTTCCTGCTGCGATGGGCTGTCACCTCACACTGCCACCCTTCCTCACATTGCTTCTTTTCATGTACTTGGCTTGTCATAGCAAAGAGAACGTGGCTAAGATGCTCCAGATGCCCATTGTGCTCAGTGCCTGGGCTGTGGGATTTGAAAATCCCCTTGCCGTTGCTGGCTAGCTCGCTCTAGCTACTTCCTTCCTGTAACTGTGGAGATGTGATTTGTATTTGGTTGTTTGCTCCTGCCAGGCTTCCCCTGCCATGATTAAACATCCCCCTACAAAGGAAAGCCAAAATCAGGTCCTTCCTTCCATAAGCTGCTTTCTGGTCAGGTGTTTAGTCCCAGTAATGAGAAAGTAACTGTGAGATGTGTCTTCAGCAGTAGGGTTTTATCTTCCCAACCCGAGTGCATGCATTTCGTGTGTGTGTGTGTGTGTGTGTGTGTGTGTGTGTGTGTGTTTTACTAAGTTAAATAAGGGTTGCTTACATGAGCTTGGGTGCAAGGTTATTTACTGAAATATGGGCAACTTTCTAGTGGTTATACCATAAAATGAATAACATGACTCCAGGCTGGAGAGATAGCTTGCCTGTGAATGTTAAAGATCCAGATTTGATTCTGGAGTACCCATGTAAGCGAGATGCCCAAGGTGGCGCATGCTTCTGGAGTTCATTTGCAGTGGCTAGAGGCCTGGTTGTGCTCATTCTATCTGCCTCTCTCTCTCCCTTTCTCTAATAAAACATAAAATAAAATAAAGTAAAAAGAATGTGACTTCTTTTCTCCCAGCAACTGTTAACTGCTTGTAGCTTCTCCTGGAAAAGTGGGGCTCAGTTTTGCCCAGGAAGTCATAGCTCCTGTGAGTTCATGAGTGTAACATCCCTGTCATATCCAGAGTGACAACATCTCCCTAGGCACCCAGTTGACCTTGATCTCATGATACTCCTGCCTCAGCCTCCTGAGTAGCTGGGACATAGGAGTGTGCCACTATGTACAGCACAATTGCTTCATTTTTCTTCCTTTTCTTTAGAGTTGATTTTCAAGAGTTGCCATTTATTAATCACTCTAAATTTGGGTCAGGTAAGACCACGTCTTACATTTGATTTCTGATTTATTTTTCTTTCATGACCTCTCATAAGTAATGTGACATTATAGTATCAAGCAATGTCTGCTTTGTCATTTTTAATAATCACATATCTCAGATTTGTAGCCATATTACTTCTTTTTTCCTCACCAAAACCTCAAAATTAAACAATTACTCAATGGAAGGAAAGATATGGGGAAAATCTTCTGTCATCTTGGAAAATATCACTGCTCATCTCTTTTTCTGCTTCATATAGGTACTCTAATGTATGTTTGAAAGACGAAAGCATTGGCAGTAAGGTATCAGTTTGGAATATGTTGTTTAGAACAAACTTTCAAGGATGAAGGGAGTGACCTAAGGTCTAAAATTAGAGAGGACGAGTGTGATCATTTCTGGATGCGGGGTCAACCTCAGAGAGTGTTACCTCCAAGTCCAATGTCTGTGAAAGAGTGAGGATGCTGATTCTGGGAGGCTGATCTGTTCAAATGTACAAGATCCTGAATACTCACACAAAGGTCCTTGATTCACTCATAGACTAATAGTACATGGTCACAACTCTCCACATTGAAGAAAGAGGCCTGGGGTGATGGTGTGTGTCGGGAGCAGAGTGGGGATGCCATGTTTTCTAGCAAATTTGTGTTGTTTTCTTTTGAATATTTTTATGAGAGAGAGAGACAGAGAAAGAGAAAGAGAGAGAGAGAGAGAGAGAGAGAGAGAATGGGTGTGACAGGGCCTACAGATACTACAGATAAACTCCAGATGCATGTGCCACCATGTTGCACTTTCTTTCAGAAGTGGTCCTGGTTGGTTCTGCTGTTGACCTGCATCTTAACAGCCAGTCTTCACTGACGGAGATTCTAGCTGCCATTCACCTTCCTCCAGTTCATTTCCTAGCCAAGGGACAAGAGTGAGAACCGTGGCATCTGGAAGGGCTTCACTGATGCCCTTGGGCTGGGACCTTCCCTCCAAATATTGGTGAGTTTCTAGCATGCTCTGGATGTTATGTGCAGGTAATTCATGCTCCAAGATTGAGCAGTAGCAATATTTCCATGACTGTAGCCTCATCTTGTCTGATGATGACAGCAGTAAAAGTTCATTCCTCAGTATTTGGTAAATCAGGTGTAAATAATAGGCTACAAATGAGCTAAAACTTTTGAATTTCAGAAAAAAAAAAAAAAAACACTGTACTCTTCTTACCTTTATCCTTTTTCTGCTAGATCCTTGTGTGTGCTAAAGACATCTTGCCACCCCATAAAGTTCTCAGTAATGCAGGGGTATCTATATAAATGTTCTTCAAGGTAAGTGAACCATACCAATTTTTAATACTTTATTTATTTGCAAACTAGTAAGAGGAGAGAATAGGAGAGAGAGAGAGATACAAAAGGCACATCCAGCCTCTTGCCACTGCAAACAAACTCCACATGCATGAACCACTTTTGCTGCAACTGGCTTCGCATAGGCACTGGAGAATGAACCCGAGCTGTCATGATTTGAAAAGTTAGCACTTTTATTTGCTAAGCTATCTCTCCAGCATCCCTATACGATCTTGTTTGGGTGATTTCTTTGTGTTTTCATTGGACTGTTGACATCATAGCAATGTATGAAAGAGATCATGACTAAGTTCACACGTCAGCATACTAAAGTTGGGCCAAGGCTCTCCACATCTCTGTGCCCTCAGTCACTTCCGTACTGCCCCGGGCTTCGGGTTCTTCGTCCGAGGAATGGAGACACCATAGTGACAGCGGGTAAGCACTTTGTGAGCGAATTGAGCTCACGGCGCTGGAAGAGACTAGGAGAGTGCCTTACTGATGCTAGTCATTTCCTGAGGAGTCCTTGAGCTGCCGTGCCTACAAGGGCCAGTCAGATCATGTAAATGAGCTGCATGTATTAAAAAGCAAAGCCCCCTTTAGTCTGTCTTTCATTTTGCAACATGTTATGAAAGATAAGAGGACAGAGAAGCATTCCTCACTGTGAGGAGATAAAAGCCCAGCGCAAGCTCTCGGAACACAGATGCAGGCACTTTGAGTCCCCTTGCTGCCTGACACCAAGCCCAGGTGGGCGAGCCCAGCCCCCTGCCCCACACCACTGCTCCATCTCAGGCTACCTTGAATTACACTTGACCCTCTCATGTACGTGCCCCTACCCCTTCTCAATCCCCATCCAGACCAAAACAGGGGCAGAAAAGCTGCCCCTCCAACTTCCTATATCCCTGCTTTCTCCTCCATTTGCTCTGTGTCCAGACACAACCCTTTCCTCCAAAGACCTATAAAAAGGGACAGTTTGCTGTGCTGTTTGGGTTTCCAGAGCCTCCACCTCCTGACCCTCAGGTTTTGGACCTCACCACGACACCTTGGCACTATGTTTCCAACTGTCCCAATGGAGCCCCAGTTCCAAAAGGAGAATCATCTGGGCTCCTCTCCCCAAGCCAGCCTGATCTCCCCTTTCAGAATTTACCTGGTACAAGCCTCATAGCTAGCACGCTCGTGCCTCACTGTTAGACAGGACACGAAATGGCGAGGACCACAGAAACCGGAGTAGGAAGATTGTAGATTGTGCTCAGCGCACACGGAGGCTGAAGAAGGCTGGGAACGAGAACGAGGTGTGCAGTGTGCAGATGTTTAAATGTTGACACTTGTGGGAAACCAAGACAACTCTAATGTGGCTTATGCCACATGTGCCTCCAGTGCTGTGCTGTGCTTGGGCCACATGTTGCCAGTGAGACACTCTGGAATTTCCACAGCATAGGGAAACCTGAGAGGCAGTCCAAGCTGCTTTCCCATGGTTGCCCAGTTCCCTCTGTGACACGGAGCTGTGACCTCACTGCCATTGGCCCTCTCTGGCTCTCTTGGGTTGCAAGGACCAGGGGACGTGCCTCTCATCACCACTGCTTCACTGTCAGCCTGGTACACACAGCTGGGTCAGAGGAGAATGAGCAAGAGGATGGTCAGCATTTCCTGAGCCCCAGCAGCTGCTTCCCACTCAACAAAGCCCAGCTTCGGGGGCAAGCCCCATCCATCCCTGACCTGCTGGAGTACGGGAGGCTCTCCCAATCCTCTAGCAGACATGTAAAAGATCCTCGACCCACCTGGTGTCTTGAATTGCTTCTGCAGGTGGAAACTCTAGGGCATCCCTTCCACTCACTTTAGAGCAGAGAATGGTGATTCACTGGGTTTCCTGTGATTCTCGCTTGCTGGGGAGGAAGATGCTTGGAGCTTGGGGACTTCTTCCTTTCTGAATGGCCCTGAGGCACCCATTGCTTGTTCAGGCCTAAAGACACTGGCCTGATCTGGGAATGTCTCTATTCGCTTAAGGATGAGGAAAGACAAAACTGCCTCCCCCTGACAGAGAAGAGTGAAGAAAGAGTGTCCATAGATGAGAGCCAAGCTTCAGAACCAACGCTCAGGGCCACAGCGAGATGACTTAGCCATTGGCAGGAGCCGGCCAAAGAGGAGGGGGTGGGGAGTCCTGCCGGCCCCGCTGCTATCCAATAGCAGACGCGGGAGAGCAGACAGCTAGCTCCCCTCTAACCAGATGTGTTCTGTCTTGCTCCCTAATGTCTGTCATGACACCCTAGGCAAACTCTTTTCCACTCTATTACCCCATATTCCTTTTGCCTTTGCATATGCCTTTTGCTACCCTAAATACCACCCTCCCGACTCCAAATAAATGGATCTTGTGCTGAGTTCAAATCTCGTCTACACAAATCCTACCCTCCTCTTTCTTTCTTTGAATGCATTGCAGTGTGAAGAACTCTAAGAAGAAAGGAAGGTGTTTGGATTTCTCATCACTCCTCTTGTTTATCCTGCTTCCTGTCCCTAGGCATAAATAAATTATACTTGAATAAATTATATACGCACACTCATGCATGCGTGTGTGTATGTGTGTGTGTGTGGAGAGAGAGAGAGAGAGAGAGGTCATTCTTCACGCATCCTCTGCCTTAAGTTCATTTCTTAGTACCACATGAGGTTATCAGAATTATAACATAGAATAATCTTTTGAGGAAAATGTTCCAAGAACAATTATGTCATAAATTTCAAACTTGGAGTGAACCTTAGAAATCATCCTGTCTCAAGCTCTTTTTGTAGATGAGGAAACACGTTAAGGTTAGAAAAGAAAGTTAAAGCCCTCCAAATGCAGAAGACACACGGGGATGTTCCGCACCCTACAGGAGGCTTGCTTCCCCTGTAGCACGGTCACAGAGACTACAGAGACCCTGGGTGCCTCCAGGCTCCCATTAGAAGAGTTAACTATTAAAGGTGGCAGCTACCTTTGCACCCATGATCAGAAGCGGCATGCTAGACTAAATGTCCCTCCACACTGTTGTTTCCAATTTAGCAGGCACATAGCTCCTGTGTGTTAATTAGAGGCGAGTTCTTCCTTCCTGAGGATAGCTACCCCACAAGGTTTTATAGATAAGTTCAGGGGCCAGTGCTCCATGTCTCCCTACTGAGTAATTAGCTTCACCTGCCTAGAATGAGCATGCCCACAGATTAACCAAACGAAGCACTCTGCGGAAGGCCATGGGGACCCGTGTTTCTGCGTTCCTCACTGGCTATGTGCCTGCCCACCTCCTTTCTGCACTTGCCTTTTAGCTGTGTCATGCTTTGGATCATTTTCCAGCATGAAATGAAGTGATATTTCCCAGTGACTATTTTAAAGACTTTAAGTTGACAATTAATTGATATCAGAAAAGATGATTTAAAATTATTTCCATGCGTACTTAAACAGACATGGTTGTTTTAATTTTAAATGATGTTTATGGGCCCTTCCCAAGTGCCCAATGGCCAGTGGCACTGGAATTGTGATCTTTAGGTCATTGTTTTTTTCCCTCTGTGTTTATCTCATAATTATTAATTAAGATGCCCATGAAAGCTCTTTCAGCAATCAGTTGTCATCTAGCTAATACGGAACATCTTACCAGGAGAAAATAAATACATAGAACACATATGCAAAGAGTGTGAACAATTATGTAGATTTTTCAAATATTCTATTTATTTGCAAGCAGAGAGATTTTTACACACACACACACATGCACTCACATACATATACATACACACACACACATATATATATATATTATACATACACACATACATATATATATACATATATATATGTACATACACACATACATATATATATGTGTGTGTGTATGTATATGTAGAGAGAGAGAGAGAGAGAGAGAGAGAAAGAGATTGAGAATGGGCACACCAGCACCTCTATAAACTGCAGACGAACTCCAGATGCATGCACCACTTTGTGTGTCTGGCTTTATGTGGCTACTGGGGAATCAAACTTGGGTCTTTAGGCTTTACAAGCAAGTACCTTAACTGCTGGGCCATCTTTGCAGCCCCTATGAAGACTTGAAAAGAGCCTATGCAGGGAAAATTCCTTCTCTTGGCTCATTGAAGCCTGTGGTGCTACTGGAAGACAGTGCTGGACACTCACCACTAAGATGTCCATTAGCCCTCTTGTGTGGAGTCTGACCCCGTATCTCAAGGGGTCTCTGCATAGTAGGGGAAAGGCAACACATGCACTAGCATAATAGTCTAGCAAAATAAAACGACTGACACTTCAACAAGTTCTTACAAAGTGAACAACTTATATTCAGAGACAGGAGGGGGCAATGGCTAAATGCAGAGATGTAGAGACAAACAGATTAAGAATCTGATCCTAGCTGGGCTGCTAACTTGGGGATCACTACATCCTGAGAGCCACACTGTGACAGAAGTACACAGATCGGCTGAGATCTGATGCCCCTCCTTGAAGGGCTCAAGAAGGTGACATTGGCATTTGAAAAATGAGAAAGTATGGACTTGCAAAAAAAAAAAAAATGAGTGAGATAGCCAAGTGTGGTGGTGCAAGCCTTTAATCCCAGAACTCAGCACTTGGGAGGCGAAGGTAGGAAGATGTCCATGAGTTTAAGGCCACCCTGAGACTACATAGTGAATTCAAGGTCAGCCTGTACTAGAGCAAGACACTATATGGAAAAACCAAAAACAAAGAAAATGAAAAAGAATGAGATGTAAACGTTGGTAGAAGGAACCCAGGGAGATTCCAAGCCAGACAGCTGTGGCACTAGAGTCATAAGAATGCTGGGAACAGAGGTTGGGGAGGGTTGGGAACAGGGTTTAGTAGGTTACGTGCTTACTGCACCAGAGTGAGTCCTTGAGTTCAGATCCCTGGAACGTACATAAAAGCTGGATGCGGTGGCAAACATTTTCAATCCAGCCCTCATACAGTGAGATGGGAGGCAGAGGTGGAAGAACCCTGAGCCACCTAGCTTAGCGTACACAGTGGCAAACAACAAAGACACCTGGCCTTAAACAAAGCGGTGGGTAAAGACTGATGCCTAAAGTTGACCTCTAGCCCCACACATGTCCAATACCATATACATGTCTGCAAACACACACACACACACACACACACATGCACACGCACATGTACACACATATGCACATGCACATACACACACACACATACACCTGCGTACACACACACGTAAACAATAAAGAAGAAACAAAGGTTTTTCTCAAGAGAATATTTAAACATGAGGTTCCAATGATATGTTAATTCCAGAAAGAAAGAAATGCATGTTGGAACATTCTATGTAGTGAAGAAATTTGCATGCACCACCTGGATGGAGCCAATAGATAATGGATATCACATTATTATTTTTTATTATTCTGGTTAAAATAATGAGCTCAGGAGATAGATGTTTTCCATGTCCTGGTGTGTGATGCAAGAATCTATTAACTCTATTTGTTTCTCTTTTATTTTCTCCTCATCCTCTGACTGGCCACTAAATTTAGGAAATCTAAATGTTTTCCTTATCAAAACATACCACCGTACATGACATTTAAGGAAATCATAAGAGCTTTTCAATTCAGGAGAAGGTTACAGAATTAACACACGCACACACACACACACAAAAAAAAAAAAATCCACAACCTTCCTATACACTCATAACAAACCAAGGAAGTATTCAAGGAAACTACTCCATTCACAATATTTTTTAAAACACCAAGTAATAAGCTTCATAGAAAAGCAAAAGACCACAAAATAAAAACTATGAAACTCTCAAGAGAAAAACTAAAGAAGACATTAGCAATGAAAAGATCTCCCGTGCTCATGGATTAGAAGAATCAATAAAGTGAAAATGACTAGCATAGCAAAACCAATTTACAGGGCTGGGGAAATAGCTTAGCTGTTAAGGCATTTGCCTGTGAAGCCTAAGGACCACAGTTCGATTACCCAGGACCCATGTAATTCAGCTGCACGTGGTAGTGCATGCATCTGGAGTTCATTTGCAGTGGCAAGAGGCCCTGGTGTGCCCATTTTCTCTTTCTTTCTTCTTTTCTTTTTTTTTTTTTTTTTTTGGTTTTTCAAGGTAGGGTCTCACTGTAGCCAGGCTGATCTGGAATTCAGTATAGAGTCTCAGGGTGGTCTTAAACTCACGGTGATCTTCCTACTTCTGCCTCCAAAGTGCTGGGATTAAAGGTGTGCACCACCACACCCGGCCCATTTTCTCTTTCTGTCTGACTCGTTCTCTCTCAAATAAATAAATAAATAAATACATTTAAGAAAAAAACAGTTTACAGATTAATGTCATCACCATTGAAATTCCAATGCCATGTTTCACAGAATTAAACATAATCTCAAAACTCATTTAGAGGTACACAAGACCTGAGATAACCAGCCCAATCCTAAGACAAAAAAAAAAAAAAAAAAAGTGGGAGATATGACCATACCTGATTTCAAGCTGTGTTAGTAAGCCATGATAACAACAGCACGACAACATGGTATTGGCATGAAATAGACTGGCAGATTGATAGAAGATTGCAGGGTTAAGCCACGCAGCTATATTTATCTGCTTTTGCAAAAACAAAAAAAATAAAGATACTCATTGGAGACAATTCAACCTCTTTAACAAATGGTACTAGAAAAATGGACATCTACATGCCAAAGAATGAAAGACATCCTTTCATACTGCACAAAAATCAATTCCAAATGGATCAAAGACCTCAACATGAGCCCAGAAACTGTGAAACTGCTAAAGGGAGAAATCCTTTTCAAGATATAGGAATGGGTAGGAAGTTTCTGAGCATGACTGTGGCCACCCAGAAGTTTCTGTAGAGCAAAAGAAACAGTTAACGGTTAAACGAGTGAAAGACACAGCCTATGAAATAGGAGAAAATCTTGCCAGCTGTGCATCTGACAAAGGATTTATATCTAGTATAGACAAAGAACCCAAGTTAACTAAACAACAGCCAAACAGATAGGCCACTCAAAAAAAAAAAAAAAACTGGGCTCATTCATAGCAGCTGTGGTTTCCTGCACAAGGTGGAGCCTGTCAGGACTTCACAATCAGTGGGGGAAGGTCATTGGGGAAGGATGCATAAGACCCCATAGGCCTCAGAATTGTGAAGGATATCTAATCATTGTTGGGAGGTGGCGAGTCACTTTCACCACTGGTGTAGCCACTGGTAAGTTGTGCATTCCACAGTATGCAAGCAACTTGAATTATACTCCATGTGTTTTTGAAAAGCATGAAAGTAAGATGGGATTAATGGGGAAGAAGAAAGGAGTTAGTGGGATGAGGAAGTATATAAAATTGGAATATAATTGGAATAAAATTAAAGTATATTATATACTTGTATGAAAATGTTAAAACTGGAAAAAACATTTAAAAATGGACTAATGAACTAGAGAGTTCTCAAAAGACATGCAAACGCTAATAAATATTTTAAAAGAAGTATTCAGCATCCACTGCCATTGTGCAAATGCACATTAAAATCACCAAGATGAAATCTCAGCTCTGTCTAAATGTTTTTTATTTTTATTTTATTTTATTTTTTTGAGTTAGGGTCTCACTCTAGCCCAGGCTGACCTGGAATTCACTATGTAGTCTCAGGGTGGCCTCAAATTCTCAGAGATCCTCCTACCTTTGCCCCAGAATGCTGGTATTAAAGGTGTATGCCTCCACACCCAGCTGACTAAATGTTTTGTAAAAATTATTTTATGTGTTTATTTTTTTATTAATTGGTTTTGTACTCAGTGAACACAGTCAAGTTGGTGCCATTGTTAGCCTCGTCCCTGTTCTCCCCTTCCCCCCTCGCCCCTCCTTGTTGAGATATATGGGTCATGCATTGTGGGGTTGGCCCTCAGTTATGGGTAGGAGGAAATGTCCCTGTCTATCATGACCTAATGCGTGGCTCTGACATTCTTTCCACCCTCTCTTCCTCAAAATTTCCCTGAGCCATGTTGTGTTCACTTTAGGTCTGCTTCAGTGATGAGGTCTTGGGAGCCTCTGTGTCTCTGAATATCTGATTTGGTAGGAGTTGAGTGTTCCCTATTCTGTGTTGATCTTCTTCATGTGCTGGTACCAGGTTCACCAAGAAAACAGCACCCTTGCTTGTTTTGCCACTTATTCTTAGTTTCAGCTGGGGCCCTTTTGAGGTATGATGGGTGGGGTGGTTCTCTCCTTAGGATGTGCATCTATCTGAAAAAGAGAAGCAGATTCTCCAATAGAGATAACCCTTATCATGCTGCTGTTGTTGTTCTTTTTGAAGGTAGGGTCTTGCTCTAGCCCAGGCTGACCTGGAATTCACTCTGTATTTTCAGGCTTGCCTCAAACTCATGGGCAATCCCCCTACCTCTCTTTCCCAAGTGCTGGGATTAAAGGTGTGCACAACCACACCTGGCTAATATTATTATTATTATTTTTTAGAGAGAACTTAATAGGTATAGGCCCTCTTGTAGTCCATGATTGGTGGTAGCTTGATAATAGAGAGCAAGCTCATTTATGAATATGGTTCTGACTTGTTTCCCAGCTCCAGCTATGAGTTCCATTCCACTGAGTGGATCAGTTAGCCAAATCAAGAGCAGTTGTTTTCCCACCATGGCTGTGTGCCACTATTGCACTTGTGTGAACATCACAACAGGTTATTTGCTGCTAAGTTGGTTAGACCTTGAGTTGCTTGCACAGATATTGGTCATTTTTCCCCAGTTGCCCATGTAGCAGCTTCTGGCACTAGACACGCTGAGTGTCTGGGGACTGACTCTCTTCCAGCTTCGAATAGTGCTGGCTAGCTTATGAGGAAAGAGGAACATTGTCAGTGGGAAGCTAAACTTGTGTCACCACAAGGAAAGCAGTGTGGAGGTTTCTCGAAAAGTTAAATATAAAAGTACCATGTTATCCAGCAATACTGCTCCTGGGTCTATTCCTAGGCCACTCTGTGCTCTCTTACAGAGATGTTTACTCAGCAGTGTTTATTACTCTACTCTTAACAATAGCACAGATATGGATTCAGCCTAGATGTCCATCAACTGAGGAATGTATCAGAAAAATGTGATGCATATATACAATGGAATTCTCCTCGGCTTGATGAAAAATGTAATTATGAAATTTGCCAGAAAATGGAACTGAAAATATATTAAATGGGATAAACCAGATACAGAAAGACAACTACCACGTGTTGACTCTTCTATGTCTATTCTAGCTTAAAATATTTTCATATATCTGATATTGTAAGAGAGTGTATAGATGGCAGAAAGCTAGAAAGAAGCTAATTGGAATACATATGTTGAAATGAGTCTTCAGGAGAGGGAAGGGAAGGAGCAGACCTTCAGCGATATAAAATCAAAGGGGGATGGATGCCAGTCATGGAATGGCGAAAGCATGAAGAGACAGGGAAATACAGAGAAATTTATTTCTCTGTATTTGTGATGAGATGCAGATGTTTTTCTGTAATGAGATTTGATTGTCTCTGAAATTAACCTAATTATGCAAAAGGAAACAAAAGTGACTTTTCAGGGCAGCACAATAGAATTCCCAGAAGAGCAATTTAATGTAGAAGCTCTGTAGGTTTCAGGTAATTGCAAAAATAAGGGAAGGGTCCTCAGCTCCTTGTGCCCTGGCTTCCCTGTTTGCCAAGCTGCTGTGATAATCACACCTACAAAGCTTTGCTCCTTGGAATATTGAATAGGTATACGAGATGCCTTGGCAGGGCCCAGCTCTATCCATGTACAAAACATGTTCTATGAGCAACTGGAAGCAGGTTCCAGCTCAGGTCAGCTGAAATGTGTGCAGACATCATATTCTTCCCTTCAACTCTGAATCCCAAATGGGGAACATTAGCCAACAGGTTCTGTTTGTTCTATAAATAAAAGCAAGCGCAAAATGCATTCTCCTGGGCTGGAGAGATGGCTTAGCGGTTAAGCGCTTGCCTGTGAAGCCTAAGGACCCCGGTTCGAGGCTCGGTTCCCCAGGTCCCACGTTAGCCAGATGCACGAGGGGGCGAATGCGTCTGGAGTTCGTTTGCAGAGGCTGGAGGCCCTGGCGCGCCCATTCTCTCTCTCTCCCTCCATCTGTCTTTCTCTCTGTGTCTATCGCTCTCAAATAAATAAATAAATAAATAAAAATTTTTAAAAAAAATGCATTCTCCTCCCATAAATTGACATGGAAAACTACAGCTTTCAAATGAGATTTTTTTTTAATAAAACTTGATATTTCTTGCTGATTTTCAGACCAGAGCATGGAAGGTAGGGTTTCTGGCTGAGGGTCGTTTCCACTCCAAGCAGTTTGAATGTCCAGTAGAGCTAGAGATGGAAGAATTGTAGCACCTCACAAGAGACACAGGTCCAGTGAGGGCAGGACCTCCTTTCCAGCCGTGACCACCGTGGCAGAATAATGTGCATCCAAAACTCAGAATAGTAGAGGGCCAAGAGACCCTGTCTGTCAGGATGCTAAATAGTAAACCCACAACCCCATCAAGACACCTTAGATGCTTTAGACCACTTATGTGTCTACCCGAGCAGTACACTCCCGTGTCTAAGCAGCATTTGTTCCTTAAACTTAAACTACCTTAGTCTGACAAGAATGTGAAATTTTTCCCAGTCTCTCAGGACTGCGAGACTTCTTGGATGATCCAGAACTTGTTTCTAGGAAGCATCAAGTTGGAGGGGCCACTCTACCAAGGAAACTTCTTCCCATCCTGCTACCTGCATGTGAGAAAAAGGGAGGTGAAGAAAATCCGTAGGCTGAATGGTGACCGCGTGCCAAGTACCGTGTCTAGCGTCTTGCTCAAACCACGAAAAAGTTCTGACTTGAGGAAGACCTATCTTAACTTCCCGGAGAAGTTGGGGAGTTTGTCAAAGTGGAAAGTTTAAAGGGTGAAAGAACTAGGGTTTGACAAATATCTGTTTTCATGTTCCCCTTCTTACCTCTAGTTCGGCTTCCAATAAGAAGTTATCCTCGGTGACATTATTCTTAAGCCATTAAAACAAACAAACAAAAAAAGACAACAGCATTTAGCCAGAGAGATACAATCTGCCTTTTAGAAAGAAAATGAAACTAGTGACAGGTGGTGATTATTGGGAAATTAGATCGTTGTTCACTTTGAAAATGTATTAGGCACTAAAATGTGTTTTCCCCCCTTTCAGGAGGTTTATTATTATTATTACTATTACTATTACTATTTTTATTTTTATTTTTACCAGAGCACACTGGATTGATTTGTGTGCTTACACACGCTGTTTCTGAGTTCACATGAATTTCCATCCCTCCTCCCTAAGCATCTTCAGCTGCACGTGTCACCGCACAGAATCCAAAGTCCACAGCGAGTCTCCCTGTAACGCGCTACGTAAGTGCTTGTTAACACGCTCGGTGAGAACAGAGCACGGGGCGCACTGACAGCGGCCCGCCGCCTCCTCTGTGCTGGGACTGCACCAAGAACGTGCTTTCCTGGAGCAACGGGCTCTGGGCGTTTGTTTTTATTTTTGTTGCTGTCATTATTCATATCACCTCTTGATTTTCTATAAGAAGACAAGAAATGGTTCATGTCCTTAAAGTGCCTTGTAGCTTCACCAGGGATTATCTGGGCACAATCGTTCTCACTTACTGTTTTGTGAAGATAAGAAAGCCCAGGGCAGTTGGCCTGTGTTAGATAGGTAATTTCACAGAAAACCTGAAAACTTGAGTCCCTTCTGAGGGCACAGTCCTATCTGGGGGATGGTAGGAAACTTTCCACCTGCCTGTGGGTGTGTGTTTTGCTGTTGAGCAACAGCCAGAATTGGGGGCAGAAAGAGGTGGTAGCTATGCAGTGAGGTGTCCATGTCCACAGCTGTGTGACATTGAACTGGCAAAGACAGGCAATCCCAGGTGTCACCTGATCTTTCAGAGGGTGCCGACATTCCAGTCTCCCCCTCTGCCCTCCCTGGACTGTGCCCAGCCTTTTCAACCATGAGGCTGTAGAGTTGGGTTTCTATAGACGCAATCAAGATAGATTTGGTGTTCAGCTAGGAAAGTTTAGGCAGTGCCCCGTCGTCTCTCATTTCCTCCTGAGTGGGTCTACAATGCAGGTCATCAGGAATCAATGTGGATCGGGTTAAAACGCACCTTCTATGACTTATTCACTGTGTGCCCTTAGACTAATTACCTAACAGCTCTGAATTTCATGGAGTTGATGATATTTGTCAAAATGAGACCTAGGTGTATAGGTAAGATGCCTAGAATCAAACAAACAAAAATAACTGAGTGAGATTAATTCCTGCGGGAGAGATGGCAGAAGTCATACCCACTGGAACTTGATTTTGGCTCCTGATTTGAGGGTAGATGTCATCGTGGAGGGAAGATGTGGTGACAGGAGTGTGAGGCAGTTCACCCAGAGTCACCTGTCAGGGAGCAGAGAGGGAGATAAATGCTGGTGCTCAGCCCCCTTCCCTTTTGTATTCAGTCCAACACCCCAGCCCACGAAATGGTGTCTCCCGCATTCAGCATGGGATTTCCTCCACAGTTAAACCTTTCTGAAATGCCCTACAGACACGCCCAGAGGTGGGTGTCTAAATGATTCCAAACCTTATCTCATGGACAATAAAGATTAACTATCTCAGCCTCTCCATCTTGCACATGCCCGTGAATCACCGGCCATTTTGTTTATGAAGACCCTCATTCAGGAGGCCTGGGATGAAGTCGGCACTCTGTGCGTCTACCCAGGCGGAGCCGAGCTGAGGCTAGGCCATGGGCCTCTGGAAAGCACCTTGAGGTCCCAGGCATCATAGCCCTCTTTTACACCTGTATTTATTCATGACTTCTTCATTTGGTTTAGTCCTACATTAAAATGGAACTACCTTTGCATTTAAATTTACAAAATTTAGACTGATAGAAAATGACAGTCCTACCACTCAGCGAGCTTTCATTTTGGCCTTAGCTTTCAAAAAATAGCCCCTCACTCCCACTGTTCTCATTGCTAACTTTTGGAAGCATCCGTAGTAGCACATGATTCTGGAGGGTTGTTTTCTCTGGGAATCTCCTGTATTGGGCTATGTTTAGTTTATTTAAAAAAAAAAATATATATATATATATATTTGTGGGCTGGAGAGATGGCTTGGTGGTTAAGTGCTTGCCTGTGAAGCCTAAGGTCCCTGGTTCGAGGCTCCATTCCCCAGGACCACATTAGCCAGAAGCACAATGGGGCACACACGTCTCCTTTGCAGTGGCTGGAAGCCCCGGCATGCCCATTCTCTCTCTTTCTATCTGCCTCTTTCTCTCTCCCATTCTGTCACTGTCAAGTAAATAAATAAAAATGAAAAAAAAATATTTGTGTGTGTGGTGTGTGTGTGTGTGTGTGTGTGTGTGTGTGTGTGTGTATGTTTGTGTGTACACATGCCATGGTCTCTTTCCACTGCAAACAAATGGCAGATATAAGCACCAGTTTTTGTATTCAACTTTATGTGAGTGTCTGGCGAATTGAATCCGGGTCAGTGCCTTTAACCGCTGAGAAGGCCCATTTCCTTTGATCATCGAGGTTTCCATTACTCAAGGTGTCTGAGTGTCTGATGAGGTGGGAAAAAATTCTGCCATTCATGACTTGTTGTTCCCTTTAGTCTGGTCAGTCCGTGTCTGTGAATACACCAGCTGAACATATGGGATCTAGCTTGAGATTTGGAAGTGATGCCCCTTTCTCATTCCTCTGGTAGATGGTGATTGAGCTGGGTGTGACTTTAGGAGAAGGATGCATGGGAACTTCAGTTTAGACTGGCAACATGGGAAGAAAAGGCAAAGGTGTGATATTTTTATATGACCTTTCATTCTTTTCTTATTAGGAAATTCTTTTCTGATAGTGCTGGGTGTTTGTCTTAAGATGTCACAAAGGCTATGCAAGGGCTCTACCTCTGAACTACATCCCCAGACATCGTTTTACTTTTTTTATTTTGACATCAGATCTTACTGATTTGCCAAGGCTAACCTTGAACTAATTACATAACCCAGGCTGGAGTCAAACTTGCAATCCACCTGTCCTGGCCTTCTGAGCAGTTGAGGTTAAAGGCCTTTATCACTGGAACCAGCTATGTTAACTTTCTTTGTTTTAAAAATATCTTTAAAATGTTTTATTTATTTATTTACAAGGAGAGAGAGAGAGAGAGAGAGAACAAGCCAGAGACAGAGAATGACAATATAGGCGCTGCAAGGCCTCTTGCTGCAAACCAATTCTGGGTGCAATATGACACCTTGTGCATCTGGATTTATGTGGCACTGGTGAATCAAACCCAGGCCATCAGGCTTTGCAAGCAATTACCTTTATTGGCTGAGCCATCCCCAGCCCTGAAAATATCTTTTGATGAGTATAAAACTTATAGAAGATATATAGATTGTGGACAAATATTTAAGGACAGCATGTCAGATGCTAACCAGTTAGAGATATATACTGTTTATTTGAAGTTTTTAAAACTTTATTTTATGTGTCTATGTACATCATTGAAAAACAAAACAAGTTACAAGGGGGCTGAAACATATCAACTTGAGATTTTGTAAGTCAAAAATAGTTGAAAACTATAAATTGTCTTTTTGTGTATGTTTCTGTTGTTATTTTTTTGAGGTAGGGTCTCACTGTAGCTCAGGCTGACCTGAAACTCATTCTGTAGCCCTGGCTGGTCTCCACCTATCTCAGCTTCCCAAGTGCTGGGATTAAGGCTTGGCATGTAAATTTTGTATAACTGGTTTACAATACAGCTTTAAACGTAGAAATCTACTATAAAATTGCCCTGCTTCACTTTCAAAAATTGTTGAATACTGAAATAGTAATGCATTAGTCTGTAAATTTCCAATGGTGTTCACTAAGTTTAATAACGTTTTCATTATTTTCACAAAGTTTTAGTAAATAACCTTGTGAAGAGTTGCTTGTATGTATCCATATTAATTACATTGTGCCAAGCCTTCACAGTTAGAGTAGCAAGTGAGTGAGATGGGCTTGAAGGTTAAAATACCAGCAGTTAATGATAAGCGTGGATCTTCCACTGTGCCGCCCCAAGACACAGGACTGATGGGTAATCTGCTTGCAGTTTGATAGGTGAAATATGGTATCTCATTATTTGCTCTACATTAGGAAAGTGTCTGCTTTTGTTAAAACAGCATTTTTATTCCATCTTGTGTAAATTGCTTACAGTGTAATCTTCCTTGGCATGTTTCACTGGCCTGACATTCTGTATATTTTCTACTTATAAAATTTCTTCTTTATTTATGATGTTGACCTTTTCCTGCCACTAATGCTGCAAACATCCCACTTTTTCTTCAAGGTGACTTTGTAATCTCATGATTTATATGTAGCCCATTTTTTAATAGTTGGGCACATAGTGCCGTGAAATTCTCCCAGCAATGTCAACACATAAATAAGTCTATTTAGCTAGTTTTCCTAGTTCTTGATTAACATAATTAAATTAACCCAAAATAATTTCATATTAGTTGAAACAAAGATCTGGCTTCTCGTTCAGTTAACTAGTTTTCTAAGTGCAGTTTGTTGAAAATGTACCATTTACTGATTTAAAATATTATATGTATCACATGACTCATGTCTTCCGGGCTAGCCTTGGACTTGGTATGTTGCTGGGGACGACCTTGAACTTCTGATGCTTCTGATTCCCACCTTCATCATGTAATGCTGTGATTACAGGCCTGGTCTAAATGGTGCTGGGCATGGAAACAGAGCTTTGTGCATACTGGGAAAACCCTCTGCAACCTGAACTGCAGCCCAAGCCTTCTTAACCCAGTTTTAGTGACCAGACTATAGTATCCATATCCATCTTCTCACTGTGTGCCATCCCTGCCTGTGCTTTTGGGAAGTTTTCTTGATGATTCTTTCTCAATTATTATAGCCATTTGGCCAACTAAACAAAAATCAAGATTTGTACTCACATACAGTTAGAATAGCTCCAAAAACTAATTTTTGAGAAAATAAAAATATTTGAAGTTTTGTAACTTTCTACTGTAAAATATAACTATTTTATCTCCACAATCTTATTTCCCTAATTGTTTATTTTAAGCTTCTCCTACACATTTCCAGTGAAGATTAGTTCAGTACATTTATTATTATTATTATTATTAGAAAAGGATTAAAAAACCACATTTCTTGGCTGAAGAGATAGCCTAGCAGTTAAGGCACTTGCTTGCAAAGCCTAAGAACTCATGTTCAACTCTCCAGATCCAATGTAAGCCAGATGCACAAAGATGATGCAAGCACAAGGTAGCCCACACCCACTAGGTGGCACAAGCATCTGGAGTTTGATTGCAGTTTCTGAGGCCCTGGTGTGCCAACTCATTCTCTCTCGCTCACAGGCACATACATGAGAGTGTGCATGCGCTCTCTCTAAAATAAATAAATAAATAAAAAGTCACATTCACAATTTGCTTTTGCAGAATCCCAAACAAGTTCTTAGTTTTTCATAATGAGTCACATTGCTGAACCTGATGAGATTGAATAAATATTTGTTTCCCTTGGAATGATTATATATATCACCTTATTTTCAATACACCATAGTAAATGAAATTTATTCCTGCCTTTTCTACTTTTTTAATTTTATTCCATTTCTGCTATATGATATTGCCATATATAATATTTAGAATTTGTAGAACATCCAAGTGATGACATAATTTTAATTTCTTATTTTACTAGGAATGGCGTGCTATCTTTGCCCTGAATGAAACATCAGCAGTAGTTCCACATACATCTTTACTTCCAGGCTAAATAATGACTTTATTTTTCAAAAATTAGTAAGTAATTTTAAGTATAATGTGTGTGGATTATTTTTCTTCAGTTGAGATGATCTCTTCTCCTTTGGTCTATTCATAGATACAGTGCTATAGGTAGCTTCCCTAATGTCACATTATGACATGTGTGAATCACTCTTGATTGTTCATGGTATTGGTATTTCGTAAAAAAAATTTAAATTGGAGCTGGATAGAGGGCTTAGGTGTTAATATGCTTGCCTGCAAAGTCTAAGGACCAGGGTTTGATTCCTCAGTACCCAAAGAGACCAGATGAACAAGGTGGCACATGTGTCTGGAGTTCATTTTTCTCTTTGCCTCTTTCTCCCACTGTAAATAAATAAATAATTTTAAAAGATCATTAGAGCAAAGAGGGAGGGATTTAATAGGATGGTATTGTATATATGTAGGTAGAAGAACAGATTAATGAGGGAGAAAAGGCCTAAGTGAGGTCAGGAGAAGAGATTGAGTAAGGAAAGATAGAGGGAGGGCTAATCAATATCTCAGAGGATATAAATAAGTCATATGGAATCCTACTTTTTTGGACAATGGAGCACTCAGGAGCCATATATTGTTACTAGACAATTTTCAGTGCCAGGGATGGGATACCTTCCAGTGAGTTGTTGGTCAGGGAGGTCCCTGATGCCCCCAAAACATTACAGGCCATTGCCGAGGCCCTTGGTTTCCCACAAGGAATAGATGGTAAGACCCTATTGCTGAAGACTCCACATACTTGGGCTGCAAGGTCACTGAGAATTCCTGCTGCAGCTGAGCGGAAAACCTCTTCCATGCAGACCAGCTGACAGAAAGCTGGAAGAAGCCATTCTTCATGCAGTTCAATGGGAGAGAGAGAAATTAACAGTGAAGATACTCAACAGTGGACACTGTAAGCCTTATATTTTGCCAGCCAGGCCAAATGAGCCAACGTGTGCAATAGTGGCACATATGTTATTGGGGAGACCAACTGCTCTGTAATTTGACTGGATGCCCACTCCATCAAGGGAATCCATCCCTGATACTGAAAACCTACAACAGGGGTAGTCATGCGCCCTAGGGGTATAATGTCTGCTGCCGTATATACTCTGTATATACTATATACTGTATACAGTATGCTCACCAAACTGCCCAGTAAGCACTCCTGTTAGTGTTCATACCCTTATATTAATGCTACTCTCACTTTTGGTTAGAGAAGCTTCTCCTTACAGATGGCAGTGACCTTGGGATGACTCAGAAGGCATCCTGATGCTGAGAAGAAGTGACAGAGGAGTTCTCAGCACTGAAATATCTCTATCACACCTTCAAAGGTTCAGGGTCCATTGCAGATGAGTTGGTGGAAAGAATGTAAGAGCCAAAGGAAGGATAGGACTCCTTACAACGTGGCTCCTGCAGACACAAAATGATCTGGATATCCATGACCTCACAGTGCCTGACACTACCTACATAAGGTAGACCATCATAAGAGGAGGAAAAGATCATGACATCAAAATAAAAGGTAGACTGATTGAAAGAGGGAGGGGATAAGGTAGAGAGTGGAGTTTCAAAGGGGAAAGTGAGGGGAAGGAGGGAATTACCATGGGATATTGTTTGCAATCATGGAAAGTGTCAATAAAAATAAAATAAAGCATTATTTTAAGTTTGGTTTCAAATTATTTTGTATTTTTATTTTAATCAAGTTTTACTTTTAGACATGATTGATTTTTTTCAAGATTTTTATGTATTTGTTTTTAGGAGAGAGAGACAGACAGACACAGAGAAACAAAGAATGGGTGTGTTGGGGCCTTTAGCCACTGCAAACAAACTCAAGATGCATGCACCACTTTGTGCATCTGGCTTAAATTGGTACTGAGAAATCACACTCTGGTCATTGGGTTTTTCAGGCAATCCCCTTAACTGCTGAGCCATCTGTTCAGCCCAAGATTGATTGATTGATTGATTGATTTTCTGTCTTTGTTAGGCTTTGTTCTCTGAGTTGTGTAAATGAGTTGGGGACAGGTGTGAAGATTTCTTCATTTGGCTAAAGGCTTTGAGCAGGATGTGAGGAATAAAACCCACTATGGGCTGGAGAGATACCTTAGCACCTAAGTGCTTGCCTGCAAAGCCAAAGGACTTAGGTCCAATTCTTCAGTACCCACATCAGGCAATACGTACAAGGTGGTGCATGTGTCTGGAGTTCATTTGCAGTGGCTGGAGGCCCTGGCATGCCTACACTTTCTCAATCTGCCTCTCTTGCTCTCTATCTCTAAAATCATAAATACATAGAATTAAAAAAAAAAAAAAACAAGGAGTCCACAGTTTCAGCCTTTTCTCAGTCTTCTGTTTCATTCCCCTTTGGGAGCCTCTGATGTGCAATGCAGCTATGGCAGACCATGAGTGAAGGAAGTGGAGAGAGAGGACTTCGAGTGAGGGAAATTAAGAGAGGGGCAGTGGATAAGGAAAGTTGGGAGAGACCTGTGTGAATGAGGGAGGTGCTGTGACATCACCAGTTCTCTTCCCAGGAAGATCTTGAGGCCACTCTTTTAGTGAATTAAAAAATTAGATAAATGGGCATCAAAGATTTACACACGTATTTCTTAATAAATAGATACTTGTATACATGATAAGTTATAGATACATCTGCCCATCTCTCATTCTGATGTGCTTTGTATTTTCCTTTCAAAAGATTTTTAATTTCAGGGCTTGAGAGATGGTTTAGTGGTTAAGGTGCTTGCCTGCAAAGACAAAGGACCTAGGTTCAATTCCTCAGGACCCATGTAAGCCAGATGCACAAGGTAGCACATCCATTTGGAGATATAGAGTGGTTGGAACACCCATTCTCTAAAAATATTTAATTTAAATCTTACAAAATAGTATTTAACAAAAATAAGCCAGGTGTGGTGGTGCACGCCTTGAATCCCAGCAATCAGGAGGCAGAGGTAGGAGATTCGTCATGAGTTCAATGCCACCCTGAGACTACATAGTGAGTTCCAGATCAGCCTGGGCTAGAGTGAGACCCTACCTTGAAATAAGAAAATAACAATTTCTCATAATGGTTTTTATCTTTTTTCTATTTTTTATTTCTTGGAATGAATTCCTCAACCATGTGTGCTAGGATCTACATATATGTATAGATATACATATTTCTATATATCTCTTGAATAAAGGGGCAGAAAGAAGGAGAGAGTAGGAAGTTAAAAGCATGTCCCAAGTCACTGCCTGTACTGATAGAGGAAGGTGTCCTTTTGTCTTCACCTCAAGGGAACTTGGATATCCAAGTGAGTCAGGCTGGGAAATGGCTACATACAGGTCCAGTGGGAAAATTAAGGCTGGCCACCTCCTATTCGAGAGACAGGAGACCCAGGCTATTGAAGAAGGATTTGAAACAAAGACCTCATTGATACTTGCGCGTGGGAATTACGAGCACTCGTGGCCGCCCCCTGGCTTATGAAGATGGGGAGTGGTTGTCACTGATGAAGAAATGTAGGGGGGGGGTCAAACTCTCCGCAGGGAGTGGAGCACAGCCTTCGAGTACTTTGTGGGGGACTTGACCCACTCCTTCGTGTAGCTCGAGGACTTGGGTTTGCTTTTGATGGGGTTGATAATGCTGGCTGTTTCATGTAAGCGGGAAATGAAATGGATGAAGGCAAACGGTTGCTTCCACGTCATTCAGCTGATAATACAGCATGGCCAGAAGTTCTGGTCCGCAGACTCCTGGTGCTCTGTCCTTCCCACAATTCCATGTTGGAACAGTGCTGTCAGGATTTCGGCACTGAATCATTGTTTGCGTTTCTGAGGCCCTTTTGATATCTGAAAGAAGGAAGAACTGAAACCTGAAGCAGTTCAAAACGTGCCCACTGAAGTGTGTCCCCTCGGACCTTGCAGAGGAATTAGCCATGGAAATTCTGATACCGTCTGGATAAAATCAGGTGCTGTTTGGTAGTCTGAGGGTGCCTTGTTCTCAGAATCCCCACTGGAGCTTGCTGTGTGCTCTGACATTCGGGCCACTAATTGGCCATGTCATTTTCACCTCTGTTGCAACAGCACAGGCTGTTCTTACCCATGTAAGTACCCAATCCTTTTCCAAATTCTTCTTGCTTCAGTCTTCCCCGGTAATATCCTACCATAGTAGTTAAGTGCACATTGTGCGGACAAGATTTCCTTTGATCTTCTCTAAATTTAGACTCTGCTCATTTCTCTCACTGTTCCCTTCGGGGTAGGCCATGGGATCAGGTAGAAAAGAGGAACACCCAAGCGTATGCCTGCAGCAGTTAATTTAGTTTCTCCCCTAGGATCATGGGACACCGGGCCCTCCTCTTCCCTTGCTGAAGAGACTATCTCTTTGCCCTTGCCCGAAATCCTACACTGCCACACTTCCCAGATGGTCTAATTATTTCTGCTGCAATCTGATAGACCTGGTGGCATTGCTCAGGTTCAAAGAGAAAATAAATGGAGATAAGATAATTGTCAGCCAAGTGTCTGGAGGCTTGTCGGGATGAAGGATGAGATCTACCTGCAATGGTTTAAGAATTCATTCAAGCAACTGCACAAGATGCCGAAAGGCTGAACTTGAACTCAATCAAAGGTGGAGTGCTACGCCCTAAATAGACTTGTTTATCGAGGAACCAGTCACTTCAGGACAGAACTAACTCCTCTTTATGGATCTGAAGCCACTAAGCCCTGAGCAAAGATCCTCCTACTCCAGGCTGACCTTGTGGTAATGTGTGGGTAACTTTCCTTGTTCCACTAATTTCTTTTGCATAAATACATGAATCCATCTTTGTGAGAAACCCATTAACTCTTTAGCATATCACATATGGTATATGCATATTCATGTGTGTATGGGTAAACATGTGTACAGGTGTGCATCCATATGTGTGCCAAGATCAAGTGACTTCTTCAATCGTGTATGGCCTTATTTTTGAGACAGAGACTCTCGCAGAACCTAGGGCACGCTGATTTGCCTAATTATCTGGCTCGCAGCATTAGAGATCCATCTCTGTCCACCACTCGCCCCCAGCACTGGGGTACACTGTGTATCTCCCGCTCAGCTCTCACGCGTGTTCTGAGACCCTGAGAACAAAGCTCCAGCTTACAGATAAGCTCGTGGCTGACTAAGCTGTCACCTCAGTCCCACTGCCAGTTAATTTAATCAAATTAATCATGTTGGTAGAGGCTGAGACATAAGAGAACAGTATTTGGTAGGAAAAGTCAAGGAGACATTGTCTACGACATTTTAGGGGCCAAGGAGGACACATGTGACCACTAATGATTTCCCAGCTGAGAAATACATGCATACAAGATACTGCTTTATATGTTACCTCATACTGACCTTCATAAAGAAGAGAAGCCCAGGGCGGCCCTGGAGAGGGTGTGGCACCCAGTAAGTGGCTATTAGAAAGGCATACTGAGGAGGGCAGGGGAGATGAGGACAATGACATTCATTGAATATTACATCCAAGAAAATGTGTTGGCCACATGCACGTCTTGATTTAACTTCATTTTAAAAATGAAAGAACTGAAGTTCATGAACGTCCATGGTTCCGAAGGTAGTCAACAAGACTTGAAACTCATAACCCCTCCTTCTAATTCCAGGGGTCTATGTCTTGGTAATCTGCTTGAGGCAGCTAGACTTGAAGCAGCTCTTATAAATGGGTCAGCTTTCAGGAGTCCTCTTAAGTTCATGAAGGGTTCAGTGTGGGCTGTGGGTATACACAGGAGACAGATGCCAAGAAGGGCAGTGGTGTGGGGAAATGGCGATGAAGGGAAGCTTGTGCTGGAGGGGAAGGAGATGATTGGCTGAATACTCACTCAATTACCATCTCTGAACAGTGATGGAGGTGATGGTGAGGCCGGACCAACAACAGCTCCTGACAGAAACGAAGCTTGCTTCCGGCCAGCAACAGGGTCCTCGTGATGGCAAAATGCAGACTCATGAGGCCCCTCTACATCTTCAGTCCAAACCACTCCTTCACCTTTCCCTTCTTTCACAGAACATGACTTGGCTACAAAAACAAAAAGAAAAAAACAAAAAACAAAAAACAAACAAAAAAAAAAAAAAAAAAAAAAAAAACCTGTTCAAGAAGCCCGGACTGAGAAATCTATGCTACAGCCACTCGGAGTATCCAGGACCCATGCGGAGCACCATATGACACTGGAAGTGGAATCTGTGCACATCTAGATGAAGGCAATAGCTCTGTCTCTGCTTTATCCTCTTTTTATGAAGTTGTACTTAAATTGATACAGCAATTGTACACGTATGGAAAGTGCAGCCTGAGGTTTCCACACATACCTTCACTGTGTTACAATCACATTAGGCAAGTACCATGCTCATCCCCTAAAGCATTTTAAAAAGTTTCGTTGTTTTATGCTTGAGTATGTGTGTGTACAAGTACGTGTGTATGTCCAGGTGGGGGGCATATGTGCAGGTGCACGTGCATGTGTATCAACGTGGAGGTCAGAGGACAAGCTCAGGGGTTCTTCCTTAGCAACATCATTGAGACTGGCTGGTGAGTCCCAGGAGTTCTCTCATCTCTGCCTCCCCAACACTGGGATTACAAGTGCATACTACCATGCATGGCATCTTAACGCAGGCTCAGGGTATTGAACTCAGCTCCTCATGCTTCTGAGGCAATTACTTTACCAGCCAATGTATCTGTCCATTCCCTACCATAAAAGATATTTGATATTTGTCTGTGTTAAGAATATTCAGCATTCTTCCAAATATTTTGAAATATAAAATGTACATAATGAACTACGATGACCCTATTAGCCAATAGAACATTAGCACATGTTCCTCCTGATAAGCTACAAACCTATGCCCATTGGCCATCTCCTTCTTCCTCACCCTCTGCAGCCTGTGGTGAACTTTATTCCTCCTCATTGTCTGTGAGATCCACCTGTTTTAGGCTGTATAAATGAATAACATGGGGTATCTGTCTGTCTGTGCCTGGAAGGTGTCACTTGGAATCATGTCCCTCAAGCTCACCCACATTCTGGGATATAATTGGGTTTTGATCCTTTTTACAGAGGAATGATATTCTATTAGGTGCATGTACCACACTGTTCCATGTCCACGTGTCAGATGGTGCTTTGGTAGATTCTATATGTTTGATATTGAGAACATTTGTGAAATAAATTTGGGTGGGCAGACATCTCTTTTAGCACACTGTGTTAGATTTGGAATATGTTTCTTAAAGGTATGTTTGGCTATTCTTGGAATATATACCTCATTACGGGATGCTGGGTCATTTAGTGGTTCTATTTCTAGTTTTGTGTGGAAACCACATTTTCCCATAATGGCTGTAGTAATCTGCATGCCTCCTGACAGTGTATACAGGACCCGGCTTTCTCCACCTCTCCTCCTGCACTTGGGACCTTCAGGCTCTTTGGCCATGCTGTTTTTACTGCAGCGAGGCACCATCTCGTCGTAGTATAGATTTGCATGTTTTTGTGTGAAGAATAGTGGTGTTGAGGACTTTGTCCACATAGCTGTTGGCCATGAGTGTGACTTCTGTTGTAGTCACCTTCTCCTTGCTGGCACAAAACACCTGTCCCAAAGCAGCTTATGGTAAGGAAAGTTTTTATTCTGGCTTCCAGTCTAGAGGGGATGCTCCATGGTGTCAGGAGAAAGCACAGCATGAGCAGAGGCTGGACATCGCCTCTGCCACAGTAGGTGGACAGCAGCAGCAGGAAAGTGAGCCAACTAACACTGGGGAGCTAGGGGCTATTCCACCTTAGGATCCCCCCAGAGATACTGCTTCCAGTGAGGCTCCGCCTCCCAAATTACCAGCAACTGGGGGGCAAGTATTCAGAACACATGAGTTTATGGGGGATACCTAATTTAAACCACCACACGTCCCATTGAGAAATCTCTGTCCTGTCCTTTACCCATTGTTTCATTGAACATATTTGGTGCAGACTTACTTGCATATTTTGAACAGTGCTGTCAGAGAAGCACTGGAAACAAGACTCCTGTTCAAGTGGTCCTGTCTCCACTCTGTTGTTCCTTGCTATGCTGAAGGTTTGTATTATGATAAAATCACACTTGCCAGCTTTGCTTTCCTTGCCCTGCATTTGGAGTTTTACACACACACACACACACACACTAAATCTCTCTAGCCAGGCGAGGTGGCACTGGCCTTTAATCCCAGCGCTTGGGAGACAGAGGTAGGAAGATCACTGTGAGTTTGAGGCCTCCCTGAGAGTCCATAGTGAATTCCAGGTCAGCCTGAGCTAGAGTGAGACCCTACCTCGAAAAAACCCAATAAAGGGCTGGAGAGATGGCTTAGCGGTTAAGCGCTTGCCTGCAAAGCCTAAGGACCCCAGTTCGAGACTCGGTTCCCCAGGTCCCACGTTAGCCAGATGCACAAGGGGGCACACGCGTCTGGAGTTCGTTTGCAGAGGCTGGAAGCCCTGGCGTGCCCATTCTCTCTCTCTCCCTCTGTCTTTCTCTCTGTGTCTGTCACTCTCAAATAAATAAATAATTAATTAAAAAAAAGAAAAAACCCAATAAATAAATAAATCTCAGCTAGGTCAGTGCCATGGAGCTTGCTACCCGCCCCAGTGTTTTCTTGTAGTATTATCATGGTTTCAGGATGTGCACTTAAGTCTTTACCCACGGAATTGATTCCTATATGTGACAAGAGATGGGGAGTCTAGCTTCATTCTTATTTAGGGAAACCCCTAGCTTTCCAGGAACCATTTACTGAACATCCTCTTTTACCTACTGTGTATTCCTGTCACCTCTGTTGAAATCACTTAGTTGTGAGCATATGGACTTATTTATAGACTCCCTGCTCTATAAAATTGTTCTGTGAATACATTACTTTTGCTTGTGTACTGCATGTTATATGTGGGTATGTATGCATGTGTGTGTGCGTGCACACGCACATATGTGTGGAGGCCAGTGATCACATTGGCTCTCTTCCTCAATTCCTCCTCTTATTAGTCTGTGAGATAGGATATCTCACAGAACCTGGTGCTTCCCAATTTGGCTCATCTAGCTAGACAGCAAGTCCTGGGAATCCCCCTTTCTGCCTTTCCTGCCCTAGGGTTACAGGCTTGCTGCAGCGCGGGCGCTGGGGGTGAGCAAGCCTCTTCGTGCTCACTGCAAGCACTTTACCCGCAGTCATCTTCCAGCCCTCCCCCAGGTGTCTATGGCATGCCAGCTTTGAACTTCGCTCACTGAAGCTTCAGAGCTTCATCTGACATCTCGTCCCAAGATACCCACCTTTGCTCTTTCACTTCATATACTTTTCATGGTGTTTGTAGCTGTGCATGAATTTTCTTCCTATTCTGGCAGACCACGTTATTAGCTTGGATTGAACTAGATCTGTAATCTGTTCGGGGCAGGTGCCATGGTTGGAGAAATGACTTCCCCCTGCCACCACCACCACCGAGAAGCCCATGTATTAAGCTGAACCCCTGTACGGTCATTTAGAGAGTTGGGGTCTCATGAGAGATTAGTCAGAGGGGGTATATGTCAGTTGCCTTTCTTTGGTTTGCATTCTCATTTGTAATCCCATACTCTCTGCATGAGAGAAGATCAAATACTGTTAATTCATTTTGCTAAATTGCTCTGGTGAAGTGGCTTAGAAACTTGTTACAGAGACAGATGCCTGGGAGCCTTGCAGCCCAGCATGAGAGTCACCAACCTGCAGACCTGCAGCTTCGCTCAGTGACCTTTAAGAAACAGTTCTGACCTCTGCTGCTTCCCACCTCTACATATCAATCCTGTGTCTCATAAAGGGGCTTCACTGAGGGAAAAGAAAGTATGCTGAGCTGTCTTGCTGTCTTCAAGATCACGTTCTTCTGATGAGGACGTCTGGTACAGAAAGAGCAAGTACCTCTGGTCTCCAGCAACAGTTCCTATATTTTGGTATGGCTTATGCTGCAGTGGCCTTGTCACTGCGGGGACAAACATCTGACCAGAAGCAGCTCATGGAAGGAAAATCTTTGTTTCAGGCTTAGCGATTCCAGGGGAAACTTCATCATGCCGTGCACACTGGCTCACTTCTTATACATCCATGCTAGGGAGAAAGATCCAACAGCGAGAGCTTGAGCGGGCTCAGAACACACTTCTTGGGGCTCAGCTGAGTTCTGCCTCCAGTGGTAAACCCACTCCAGCAGAGCCCTACCTGCTGAAGACTAAGCTTAATCAAAACTCCTGAGCCCATAGCCATTTGCGTTCAAACCACTCCAGGTACTACAAAAGGGAAGACTCTGAGGGACTAGAGAGAAAATTCAGTGCATAAAGCCTTATAAACATAAGAACCTGAGTTTGATCCCCAGGACCCATGTAGAAATGCTGGTCTTGGCTATGTACTCCTATAATACTACTCTAGGGAGGCGAAGACGGACGGATCCCTGGAGCTCACTGGCTAGCCAGTGTGGACTCATGGTGAGTTATAGGTCAATGTGAGACCACTGTCTATAATAAAGAAGCAGATGGCGTTCCTAAGGATGACACCCAAGGTTGTCCTCTGGCTTCTGCATATCTCTGCATGTACACATGCACCTGCATACGTATAAACATGCACACACACACACACCACATACATGAGCACTCGTGCACACAAAAAATTAAAAGCAAAAAGGAATATGCTGTGGTTTCATCTGCCCTCAGTCTAGCAAAAGGCAGCCATGATAAAGCAATGTCTGGTGTAGCCAAGAACTCAGCTATTTATCACCTGATAGTTTTAGATGAGACTTGTCTCCATCACTTTCTTCTCAATCCCCTTTCCCAGAATGTTCTTCCATGTTCAGGGTGATCTCGTCATATACACAGCAGGCCACAATTTACGCTCACCCTCCTACCTACTCTGCTCCCAAAGCCCAGTGCTGCGCCCAACCGAACAACTGCACATATCTATCCTTGGTGGTGAGCTCAGTCACCATTGCAGCGATGCTAGAGACCATCTCTGTTCCTTATCTTTGGAGCTCAGTGCCTGTTCTTTGGGAGAGATGGGCTTGTCACTGGGTCACGGAACCGGAGACTCCTGTTCTCATTCTCACCTGCATGATGTCCTAGAAAATGACATGGCTTCCCAGTGAAGAGAGCAGAGAGGGGTGTGCGGTGTGACTTTGCAGGGTGAAAGGTCAGAGTGGTGAGTGGCAGAGTCCTCCCACCTTCAGGTGAGCCTACAGCTCTCTTCTTACCACATTTCTGTTACAGTCATAGCTTTATCCTCTGGAATCTTGGGTTGATGCTGCTGCCCAGTCATTTCGTGGTCTCAGAAAATAAAAGAAAAAAAAGAAAGAAGCCATTCACTTGAAGACCATCAATTCATGCCTGCCCAGTGCATCCATTTATCAAGTAAGTCTCTACATCCTACGTGGCTTGTCTTAAAGGGAAAAAGACAAATTATTTTCCTCAGAGCAAGAAAACGTGTGCCTCACCATTTTCTTGTCCTCCACCTTCCCAGAGCTCTGCGATCACACTTTCCACGCAGATTTCAATGCTTCAGGAATGGAAACCTCTACTGCTGAATCCCCCACTGTTCCACTGTTTCTGTTTTTTGTTTGTTTGTTTGTTTTTGTTGCTGTTTTGTCGAGGTACGGTCTCACTCTAGCTCAGGCTGATCTTTCGTTCGCTACTTAGTCTCAGGCTGGCTTCAAACTGGCCTTGAACTCTCAGTGATCCTCCCACCTCTGCCTCCCAAGTGCTGAAATTAAAAGCATGCGCCACCATGCCAGGCTCCCTGCTGTTTCTGGAACCCTCTTTCTTATCTACAGACTATGGTGCACACAAAGTGACTTAACCACACAGATGTAAATATTCTTCATCAGGTCAAATGATACATTATTGTCAGAGATTGAACCAGAATCTGGGTCCTCAGATAAGCATCAGGTGGAAGGTCAGTCTTTTCCACAAATTATGTGTGTGTGTTGGGGTGGGGAGGAGGAGGGTGCACAGCATGTGGAGGCCAGAGGAAAGCTTCCGGTGTTGTTCCTCAGGAACACCACCCACTTTCTTAGAGACAAGTTCTGGCATTGGCCGGGAGCCCATCAGTCAAGGCTAAACTAGCTGGCTAGTGTGCTCCATGCACCCGCCTGCCTCTGCCTCCTCAGGACTGGAATGACAAGTGTATGCCACTATCTATGGCATGTTCACTTGTCTTCTCAAGATTGGACTCAGGTCCTCATGTTTTCAAGACAAGTGCTTTACAGATAGAGGCGAGTTCTCCCAACGTTATCA
The DNA here is from genome assembly GCF_020740685.1 of Jaculus jaculus. Taxonomy (NCBI): domain Eukaryota; kingdom Metazoa; phylum Chordata; class Mammalia; order Rodentia; family Dipodidae; genus Jaculus; species Jaculus jaculus. The sequence continues at coordinate 7,584,376 of NC_059107.1, read as the reverse complement.
AACACCCAGACTTTCTTCGTGTCTCTTTCTTGCTGTCGGTCACACCATCATGCACCTCCACTTCCCTTTTGGTGGCCATGTTGCTTCTCCTGGGAGGGCTATGCATTTTGTTGATGATTTCCTACAGAAGAGAGATGAGAGACAGAAAGATAGTTAAAAAGTGGATAATCTGTGGGAGAGAAGAAGAGTGGTTGGATGAGAGGCAATTGAGACAACATGTCCACTTAGAATTGAAGATTTTTTAAATCTTTTAAAGTATTTATTTATTTATTTATTTATGAGAAAGAGAGAGAGAGAGAAAACGGGTGCACCAGGTCTTAGCCACTGCAAACGAACTCCAGATGCACGTGCCACCTTGTGCATTTGGCTTACGTAGAACCTGAAGAAGCAAACCTGGATCCTTAGGCTTTGCAGGGAGCACCTTAATGACCAAGCCATCTCTTTATCCCCTAGAATTGAAGTTTTAATAGTAGAATAAATTGTAGCACCATATCAAGTTGGCATGTTTGGGTCTGAAGCTGAGGGTGGGGGCGCACTATAGAAACCCTAACAAAACCCTTTTTATGAGTTTCTGGGAGAAGCATAAAGTACTATTTCCTATCACTCAGCCTATTGCTGAGCACCACAGAGGCGATGGCGAGCGGGAGATGAAGTCTCTGGTCCTTCTGGGTCTCTGAGGAGGTGAGGATGCTCTACTCTTGCTCACTGCAGGGGAGGAGCGAGGCAGGGAGACTCACAGATAAGTAAGTTGTTGTTGATGTTGCCTCTGCTAGCTCAGCAGGATGATTGAACTTGCTGGTCTGGCCTTAATAAAGTGATCACATCTATGTTCTAACACATGCAAGCTAGGATAGAAATCAGGTCCTCAGGGACCCTGAAGTCTTCCATTTGGACCAAAGGAGGTCAACTCTGAACCAATGCCAGCCATGCAGGAAAGACCATAGTGCCTTCACTGGTGCGAGTCTGGGCATGAAGCAGTGATAAGGCTCCTTACCTGAAGTCATACAGGAAGCAGAACAGCCTGGGAAGATGGCAGACTTCTCTACAGGTTAAATGAAGGAGAGTGAATGCTGAGTGATTAATAACAACTGTTGTATTGTTTCACCTAATGATGTCTGGTCCTAGAAAGGACAAGAATGTCTCTTGGTAAAGGAATGGGTCTGTTATAAAGATTTGGCTAATCAGCTATGGTTGTGATGACAGACATTTAACTGATCATTAAAAAATCTATAAGCATCCTTTCTCCTCTCGCAGTGCAGGGGAAAACAGTGTTCACATAGAAATATGTGGTTGGGGCTGTACGTGTGGCTCAGCAGTTATAAGTGCTTACTCTGCAAGGCTGACAGCAGAGTTCAATCCCCAGCATCCGTGTAAAGCGAAATGCAAAGCAATGCAAACATCTATAATCCCCAAATACCTCCAGCAATGGGATGAGGAGTCAGGAGGACCTCAAAGCTCATGGGTCAGCTAGGCTGGCCTTTCCAGGGGCAAAAATACAAGAGAGATTCTATCTCAGAGAAGGTTGAAGAAGAAGCCCATACTCCAAGATTGTCCTCTGAGTGAATGTATGCGGCATGGCACACTCATGTACACACACACCCACAAACACACACATACAGCATCATTAAAAATAACAATACATTAAAAGATTAAGGGCTGGAGAGATTGCTTAGTGGTTAGGCCTTTGCTTGAAAAACCAATGGACCCCGGTTTGATTCTCCAGGACCCACGTACGCCTGATGCACAAGGGGGCACTTGCATCTGGTGTTCATTTGCAGTGGCTGGAGGCCCTGGCATGCCCCTTCTCTCTCTCTTTCTCTCTCTCTGACTTTCTCTGCCTCAAATAAATAAATAAAATATGTTTTAAAAAATTAAGATTAAAAAAGAAACAAATAAAGGAAGGGAGCAAGGAAGATTAATGTATAATGGATAGATAGATAGATAGATAGATAGATAGATAGATAGATAGATAGATAGATAGACAGATAGATAGATAGTCTTCCAAGTATGGGTCCCAGACTTCTCAGGGTAAAAGCAGGGGAGATGAAGCTCAGGGCTATGAAAGATATACTGCAGTGTCTCATGCCCAGACCTCCTACTATGAAATGATGTCAGAGGACTAAAATGTGATTTCAAGGTCCCTCTCTGCCACTATACTGAGCAGCCAGGATCTCTTCTTTTTACTGGCTGTGGAAAGCCCATCAGTATCCATTGCCCTCCTCAGTGCAGAGGGGTAAGTATATCTTTGCAGGCTGCAAGAGCCATTTCTCTCAGGAGGAGAAAATCTGGTAGGAGGAGATCATCACCTTGTTACCAGTGGTCAAGGTGGAGTAGAGTTCTCAGAGACAGACTGGATTCTGATGGTTACCTCATGTTTAAGGCTTCAGGATTACACACTCAAGAAGTGCAGCTGTCTGAAGTCAGGCAGGAGCCTGGGGCTTTAGACGGCTCGCTTTGTGGACAAACTTTAATGGAGTGGGAAGTTATTCAGGAGTGAAGGGAGAGGGTACGGTGAATTGCAGCAAGGGTGTGGGATGTTTCAGGAATAGGGTTTACTCCACTTTTCTCTCGGTATATGGCTGTTCACGTTTGCTATGGTGCCAGATGTGGGAGGGGAGCAAGCAATTCTTCAAACTGATGGTATAGAAGTGCTACTAACATAAAACAAACTGCAGTCAGTGGCCTTCTAGTTGGCCATGTTGGCCCCAGTTGTTGAATGGCCTTACTTGTGTGTGTGTGTGTGTGTGTGTGTGTTTGCTTGCTTTTGTCTGCTCGAGTGATCACATGACACACTACCGGAATATAGCCCAAGAGTTGCATCAGCCTTTAGCCACAAAGGACATTTGCTCTTTCTTTTCTGTGATTACCTAATCTACTTCAATCTCATGCTTACCTTCTGGAATGGTTAGGATATAAAATGTCCCCTGTAGGCTCATGTATTTTTTCCCCCTTCCCACCTGGCATGTGGCTGGTGACACTGTTTTGGAAGGCTGTAGAGTGTTGCTGAAGGAAGAGGGGCACTAAGAGCAGGCCAAGCTTTGCTTCTTACCCCAGCTCTTCTTCCTGTTCCTGCCCCGCTTCCTGCTGTGACTCTGCTTCCAGTTATACCAACCGCACACTCCCGCTGCCCTGGTGCCACCTGCCACATGAGGGGCTGCATCCCCTCAAACAGGATACTAAAATGAGCCCTTCCTCCCTTGTATTGCTTCTTGTCAGGTATTTTATCACAGCAAGGAGCAGGGTAGCTAAAACACCTGAGATTTTGCAGCTCCCTGGGGCCACTTGGGTGGAAATCCTCTGATTTCCACTCTGATGTAATCACTGAGGTTATGCTATGGAGACGCTCACGTATCTCTGTTTACTGAAGCAGTTCTTTGTAATCAAAGCACGCGGCCAGTGACTAAGAATCTCAGCTTTGAAGTGAGACCTGAATGTGAACTAAGAGCTAGATCAAAGCTACTATGAGAAGTTAATCATTGTATGGGAACAAAACCCAAGACCCTCCTCAGCCTTGAGCCTCCCCCACCCCCACCCCCCGTCCAGGGATACGCCTCACACACATTGCTCTGCCGCGTGACCGCACTGCATGCTGCTTTAGCTTAGATGCTGCTGCTGCTGCTGCTTTTGACTTTTTTTGAGACTGGGTCTTCTGATATACCCAGGCTGGCCTCAAATCCAGGATCTTCTTACCTCACCACACCCACGTAAGATGGTGCATTAAAAAAAAAAATGTTTGTCTGCAAAAAGAGAGAATAATAATGAGAGACAGAATGGATGCTCCAGGGTCTTTTGCCAATGAATGTAAACTCCAGATGCATGAGCCGCTTTTGTGCATCTGGTTTTACATGGGTACAAAAGATTTGAACCTAGGTCACCACCAGGCTTTGCAATTGAGTGCCTTTAACCATTGTACCATCTACCCAGCTCCAAATGTTTCAATTTGTTGTTAGTTATGTGCACAGTGTGTATACTGCTATGTCGGTACCATCGTTAGCCTCCTCACTGTCCACTGCCCTCCAAAGGGTCCCCTCTTCTTTGGGGATTTTGGGTCGTGCATTATGAGGACAGCCATCAATTATGGGGAAGAGTCAATGTCTCTGTGCTTAATGACCCAAGGTGTGGCTCTAATGATCTTTCCGCCCCCTCTTACGTGAATTTCCCTGAACCATGTTCAGTTCATTTTGGGTCTACTTCAGGGATGAGGTATTGGGAGCCTCTGTGTCCCTGGATCTGTGGTTTGGTAGGAGTTGAGTGTTCTCTGTGTCTCTCTCCTTCACCCTTGTGCTTGTACCAGGTTCATCAAGAAAGCAGCATTCTTGCTCGTTTCTCCAATTACTCTTGGTTTTTGCTGGGACCCTGGTGAAGCACAATGGGCTGATTCTCTCCGCAGGTCCTGTGCCCACCTGAAAAAGGGATGCAGATGCTCCAGCAGAGAGTGAAGCATTATCACTTAATTGTGGGATTAAAACATTCTTGGTTGTAACATGCCCCATGGATTTAAACACAACTTTTCAAGAGAAAAAGTTATTAGTATCAAATTGAAAACTATGTATCATACACTATAGCTTCTGAGATAGTAAAAAATAACATAAAATAAAATAAAATAAAATAAAATAAAATAAAATAAAATAAAAACTAGTCAGCATATCAGAAATGAGAAAATAATTTTGGTGGGAGATGTGTTGTGAGTACATTACATTTTCTGCTTCACACGAGAACAATTTTGAACCACCCTGATTGCACTGGCATGTATCAGCATCACTGTTAACAAGAAAACCTTGTCATCCCTTTGAAGTTCCTGTGTGGATGGAGCTTGCTAAGAACTCATTATGTGATAACTCTGTGCTAAATACCTCGTTGCGAACCATACATCCATTATCATTTAATTTGGAGCTCTGTGCTGTGAGGAATCATAACTGCCACCATTTTGAACAACTTGAACTGGCTGGCCCATGATTCTGGACTCGTGGGAACTACAGGGCAGCTGAAGTCCAGGTTAACCAGACTAAGAAGCCGGTAAATGTAGCCTCTTTGCCAATTTGCCAGCCTGCATATTTCCTTGTCTTGGATTCAGTCAAATTTCTCACTTTCTTTCAGCGTGACCACTGGAATGACCAATAGAGCTCCAATGAGCCCGTCTTGCAATCCTGGGAGTCTGGATCCCAGGTACAATTCCAGTTGCTTCGGACAGCTGTAATTAAAACCTCCTGGAGGCAGAGTTGGAGGAGGAAAGGGCATGTGTATGCTACGGAAGTCGTGTCTAGGTTGTTGACTTTCCCTGGATAAAGTAATTGCCACATTTAAGCTTATAGGAGGAGGACACTCCGGGGAAAATGAGGATTATGGGGTGGAAGGAGGGAGAATGAGCTGACAAAGAAAAGGAAGGTTTTAATTATAGTGTGTGCTGCTACTTGGGAGCTGTGACAAGATGCTAATTTCTTCTTGCTTCTAACTAGGTTTGTAAAGTTTGTGTCACACGTCAACATTTTCATCATTTCTGGATGACTAGAACAAGACAGAAGAGGAAACTGAGAGACTGGATGTGACATCCAGGGAAGGAGTTAGCTATCGGTTGTCTTAGATACAAGTTGTCAATCTCAGCGTTTCAAACTAGGCTAGAAATAAAATGTAAGAACACTATCAGGTGCTAAGCTCTGAGATGTAGGGAAACAGCACAAGAACTAATAAATGACGGCTGTTATGGGCAAGGTATAAGAGAGTGGGGGCAGGCTTATGTATCATTTACTTACCGCATTGGATCTACTTTATTCACTTATGTATATATGTACTTCAATGCGTGTGTGTACATGGACATGTATATGAGGGCGCACGGGTGTGTATGAGCATAGATGCACATTTGTGTGTGCAGGTAGAAGCCAAGGGTCAATTTAGCATGTCCTCTTTAGTAAGTGAGTCCATAAAGAATCCTTTAGTGGATTGGAGCATCCCACTTAGGCAAAAATAGCTAACAAGCAGACACTAGGCACTCCACCACAGTCAGAAATCTCACAGGAGTCCTAGGGCTCAATCTCAGGGTTCATGTTTGGAAGGCAAACTACCAATGGAGTTATGGATTCAACATGAGAATGGAACTTTAGCAAGTAATGCCTCTTTAAAGCCAGTGGTTCATAATAATAGCCAAGAGTGGTTTCTAAGAAGATGAGCTATGGTGAGTTGAAGAAGGAGAATATCAGAGCCAAAAAGAAAGAAGGCTGCAGAGAAATATAAAACATATTCATGGACATGGAAAGAGCTGCACTAGAAACAGGAAGAGCCAGCTGATGGCTTGAATCTCCTAGGGGAAGATCAATATTTCGGAATTACTTGGGAGTAAATAAACTGGTTTAAAAGGTGTGTTTTTTTTTTCCCCTTTGTAATTTTAGGACCCTAAATTTATAAAGCATGTCTATGTTGCAAGCATGACTTATCTAAAAGATTCAGGGCACCCATCCAGCTGTGAGTGCAGTGATGGCAATTTGCTGAATGCTCTAATTAGATTAATTGTTGATGAATGTATTACATATGATAATTGGATTCTGCTTGCAGGAAGTCCTGGCTGCTAATTGGTTAGAAGTTTGGAAAAGAGCAATAGAGGATGTTAATTTTACCAGAGGAAAACAAATAAACATGAGCAAGTTGGAGAAAACTGTGGAAATATTTATTTCCTAAATTTCAACCTGAAACAATTTCTGTGGAATAAAATATTAAGGACAAAAATGGGTCTTAATTTATCTATATCCGCAAGTTCCAGTGATGGCTTCTTTCTTGAGAAATGTCAGGGTCTAGAACTATGTTACCCTTTGCTATTTACCTGGGGGATTCTAAGTCAATTCATCACAGAAATTCTTGCACAGCCATGTACTGTGCTTCACTATTCACAGTAGCGAGAGAATAGACTCGGCTTGGATGTCCATCAACAGAAGAGTGGATGAAAAAATGTGGTGTGTGTGTGTGTGTGTGTGTGTGTGTGTATGCATATATATGTATATACATACATACATATACATATACATATATATGTTTATATATATATATACATATATGACATCATAACATTTGAGGAAAAAATGGCTAGAACTAGAGATGATTATATTAAGCAAAATAAGCCAGACTCAGAAAGATAAATCCTACTTGTCTTCTCTCATATTGAGATTTGAGAGTCCATGTATTTGTGAATGTCTGTGTGTGTGAATGTGTGTATGTGTGTGTGTTCGTATATCTGTGTATAATTTATAAAACCAGGACAGGGGATGCAGGTGATATGAGAGCAGAAGCAGGGGCTCTCTGCTGGAAGGTAGATGGAATCCAGCTAGAGAAGGGTGGGGGACATGAGGAGACCAGTGGGGGAGAGGGAATGCATTAGAACAAAGTATAATGTCACATATATATGAAAATACCATAGTGAAGCCCATTACTTTGCATGTCTGCCTAAAAGATAACAGTTAAAGAAAGACATATTGGGGTCTACTAAGAGCAAAGAAACAAACGGCAGAAGACGTCTGGTATTGTGGTAGAAACTTTCCAAGGAACAGAAAACAGAGGTGACAGTATGAGTAAAGACAAGGGAGGTCTGCTTATCGTGTCTGAGAATAGGACGTGGATCTGCTTCCGAAAGTCTTGCTGTTCACAGCCCTTCTGCAGAGTATTTATAACCCTGATCTTAGCCAGTCTTTCCTTATGTAAAATGATGATGTCTCAAGTCTTCATCTCTGATCAATACCTAAATTAAAGTCTCTTAGGCATTCCAACTCCCCAGTCAGTGCTCCAAGGAACAGCTCCTGGCCACCAAAATTGAATCTCTGTATTTCTCAACTCTGCTTTGTCTTTATCTCCATGTAGATGATAAAACTTGCATTTCTCCTAAGACTTCGTTTCAGCTTATTTTGGATTCTAACATTGGAATAACTTATAGCACAAAGGTGCCCATAATTAAAGCACCACTTGTATGTCATCATTTGCTTTATATAGATTAGATGATGGAAACTCAATGTCCACCCCATCAATGCTCCATAACAATTAAGTCATTAGCATGCGTGTGCAATAACAGCCAGGAGCCCACATCCTTACAAGCTTCTGATTTAACCACAGCCAAAAGAAACTCATAGGATGAACCCAACTAACATTCCTGGTTCTAAGATTTCTCATGACGTTCAAGTACAAACCCTAATTTGGTCCATTATATGTCCTCTTCTTCCGCAGAGCTCTTCGTGAGGAACATGTGTATTCTAAATTCATTTGTGTGCATTTCTTACTGCACTGTTGTATTATGTGCTCATGTGTATTCCGTTGCATTGTCTAATATGTTCAAAATTGTCAACAGCTAGTACACAGCATGAGTCCTGAACGAGCAGCCTGGGTACCCGCTATGGAAACAGATTCAGGAGAGCCAGGTCTGCACCCACTAGACGAGTGAGCCTGCTGCGAACCCCATGTGAGGCTGGGAGCAGGCTCCCACGTATTGTGCTTTTCCCTTTCCACTGCTTAGCAAGTCTTAATCTCAACTAGTCTAGTGACCACTAATAAATGAATTGAAGATGGCGTGACAAGGACGAGTGAGAGGCTCATAATAAAGTTGTACTTCCCAAGCCCACAGCAGCCCTATGAGTTCACCACTACATGCTGAGCACGTAGGGCCTGCATGAGAAACCGAATGCCTTCCCACAGATGTCTCTCCTTTGAGTTTCTCAGTCTCCAAGGCTCTCCCTCTCATCGTTCCTTACAGGACACCACCAGCCCCTGCCTACTTCCAGGAGCCTCCTCCAAGGCTGTATGTATCCCCGTTTTTCTATTTATAGTAATTAACCCCTGGCATAGCTCAGTGATTCCCATCATTTAATGCATAATCCAAATACAAAGACATTTGCTTACCCAACATATCTCCCTCCAGCATTTATTTGGAGTCAATCTCCTCAGATATTAGAAAATGAAGAATATTTTTATGATAAAGGCAGCAATTTTAAGAGTTCTGTTAATATCTCTACAGGGGCATGCCTATAAAATATACTTTGGTTATATATACTGAAAAAAAAATCATGTAATTGAGCAGTCTTCCCATTTTCAAAGTGAATTGAAAACTAGGATATATGCAAAGTTTGCTGTCCATATTTTGCTTCATGAAAGGCATCCATTCAACCATTCATTCACCAGTTTTATAGCATTTCTCTTCTTTACAAGGACTGGGTCTGTGAAGGACAGTAAGAGAAAGCGCTTGCTGCTCAGAGTGTAGGTGGACAGAGTGACCTGAGCCCGGGGAGAGAAGTGACTACTGCAGGACAACATGGAAAGGTTCTCTGGACAAAAGGATGAGCTGATGTCACCCCAGGAGTTTTCTCAGAGAATGGCATATCTGAGACGATGGTGAAAGCACAATGAGGGTCAATCCAGGAGAAGTCTCTGTCACTAGAAGCTATTAGGGCAACCAAAATGCTAAACTGTATCGGAAACAGAGCGTACGTAAATACGGACAAAAATTGCACTTTCAGGGCACCGTAGGATTGTAAGAGTCCCAGAGCTTTCTACCCATCTCTACTGATCCCCACTCCCATCCATCCAGGCTCAGGCCAGGTCTTGGTTTCTGAGGCCACCTCCCGTTGTTATAGTCAAGGAACATTATGGGCTGAGAAGAGATAGTGGTTCCTCCTCCTAACTCCCCCTCAGCATTCCACCCAGATCATCGCCTCTTCATGGAAGACTCCCTCCCTTTTCCCAGAAAAATGTGAGGAGTGGTCGTAAATTGCACACAGTTCCAGGAGGCACTGCTGAGATGTGTCATGAGGCAGGGCCTGATGCCATGATTGGCTGAAAGAGCCTTTGGAAGATGGACTGTGGTTTGTGTGGAGACCTAAGGTGTGTTGGATATACCAGGAAGGTGCAAGGGCTACCATGGAGTACCCTGTTAACCTGGGATGGAAGTGTTCCTTGGCTACTCTGCCCAGCTGAAGGGGCAGAATTGGAGAATCTGGAGACTGTTGGAGACTGTCAGTATTTAGTTATATTGAACTTAATTTGCAGGAGTTTGATGTTTCTTTGATGGTGGTTGAGTTTGCATTGTTTTAGTCTCTCCTTGCTATGCATTATATCAGTTTAAAATGTTTACTCTGTGCCTTTATATGTTAGAAGTGTTTAACTTGTTTGATTTTATAGGTCTTTTTAAAAATTTATTTATTTATTTATTTATTTATTTATTTGAGAGCGACAGACACAGAGAGAAAGACAGATAGAGGGAGAGAGAGAATGGGCACGCCAGGGCTTCCAGCCTCTGCAAACAAACTCCAGACGCGTGCACCCCCTTGTGCATCTGGCTAACGTGGGACCTGGGGAACCCAGCCTCCAACTGGGATCCTTAGGCTTCACAGGCAAGCACTTAACCGCTAAGCCATCTCTCCAGCCCTGATTTTATAGGTCTTAATATTTTAAATTGGTCAAGACTGTGGGGGCCTTTGAAATTGAACTGAGTACAGTTTACAATGTGCGATGGTTATAAATCTATTGGGGACCAGGAGTGGAATGTCATGGTTTGAATAGATGGCCCCCAATATATTTAGTTTTTTATTTGTTTGTAGTTGGCATCTGCAGCCACCTGGCTGGAGGCAGTGTAACTGGGTGGATCTTAAGGTGTGGTAGTGGTTTCAGATTTCAATCTAAAGATATGCAAAGGGTGCCTAGCAGGAGTTCCTGAAGTGTGCTGTGCTATGTGGCTTTTGGCTTTTAGGCTTGTGCTTCTCTCTCTCTGTTTGGTCCTGTGAAGGCAGGCCAGATTCTTCTGCCATTTATGGAACTTTCCCTGGATCTGTGAACTTCACTAAATCCCTTTTTCCACAACCGTGCTTGGTCTGGAAGTTCATCTCAGTGAACCTGAAACTGTCTGCTACAGTATCTTTAGCTTCCTCTCATTCGAAATAATCTCTCAAGTTCTGTCTGTCTCATTCCTGGCATGTATTGAGATAGAAACTGATGATACTGTTGAGCCACTCACTTTAACCTGATCTGCTGTTTTCCCGTTATTGGACTCAGATTTTGTATTTTCACAGTGGTATCATAAAAGTCATTGCTATAGTTTGTATATAACTTGTTTTCCAATTTGGGAGGTGACTAAGTCTGTGTTTTCCCGTGGGAAGGGATCCTTGCTGCTGGCAGGGGACAGGTGAATTCTTACTGGACTGGATTAGTGCCAACCAGAGAACATTGCCATAAACAAGTAAGCCTATCTCCCCCTCCTGAGTCTTTTCTCTTCTCTCTCACTTGATAATTAACTCTCTGTGTCAATGTCACACCGCAGAGAAACTCCTCAAATGTGGTTGCTTGATCTGCCTTCAGAAACTGTGAGCCAAAATATATGTCTTTTTATTATTATTATTATTATTATTATTATTATTATTGTTATTATTATTATTTTCTAAGTACCCAGTCCCAGGTATTTGTTCCAGTAACATAGAATAGGCTATGACAGGGATACCAGGTCTCTCTCGGAATATCACATCCAGAGGGCTGTATGTTCACTTGTTAGGATAGCATCAGCCAGCTGTGGTCCTTAAAGTTCCCATTCTTGCCTCTGATGGATGCATAGATAATGTGGGAGGAGATGTACTCTAAGTCCCTATCTAATTCTTCATATAAAACTTTCATTCCTTGATATTAGTTTCTCTGCCAATTTTTCTTTCAATTATTAGCATAACAATTGGTAATTTCTAATTTTATTAATTGTCATTCCTTTATAAAGAAAAGCTTCTTGTTATTTATTTATTTATTTAATCATTTATTATCAGTATGGAATCCTGTTTTTTTTTTCTTTTATTTTTAATCTTGGACATGGGCTATGCTACTATCAATACATCTTCTGAAGTTCACATTGACCAATGGTGGCCCTCCAGGAGGGGTCCTATAATTATTTTATTTTATTTTTTTGGAGGCTAGCCCAACAGATGGGCATATTGTTTTCATGAGAGAAAGAATTGGTGGGCCAGGACCTGCAGTCACTGTAATTGAACTTCAGACTTGCATGCCATCTTGTACACATGTGCAACCTTGCCCAAGCATTACCTTGTGCATCTGGCTTATGTAGGATCTGGGGAGTTGAAAATGAGACCGAGTCCTGGGGCTTCACAGGCAAGCATCTTAGCACTAAACTGTGTTGGTAACCCTCCTATGACATTTTTACCTCATTGTTTGTGTTCTTACAGAACCTTTTTACTTTCAAGGACTAGCTATTTCATGCTCAGCTTAACTTTTCTCTTCCCACAGTCAGGCACTGAGGGTGTTTCTGATGTTTTAATGGGAGAAATGTTTATGCAGGCAGAGCCTGGGCTATGAGGTAACCTGAATGCTGTGTAGTGGTGCAGATGCCTCTCAATGGCACATAGTATATTCATGAAATGAGATGCTTGTTTCAGAATGGTGATGGCAACTCTGCAGAGGGAGGCAGTGCAGAAGCCTGTGGCTCCCAGTCTGCCTCACCTTAGAATTATTCAGCAACAGTGAGACCCTGATTTAAAAAAATGGCCAGAGAGTTGACTCAATGATTAATGGTGCTTGCTTGCAAAGCCTCCAAACCCAGGTTAGATTCCCCCATACCCACATAAAGCCAGATGCATAGAATTTCTGAAGAACTTCATGTGCAGCTAACATTCCAGACCTGTTGAATCAGGATATCTGAGGGTTGGACAGAAGCATGTAAATTAAATAAGCAGACACATTAGTGCCGGAGCATCCAACACTGACAAGCATTGTGTTAGACTGTGCGATGTCCACAGACATGATTGAAGAAGTGATTTAAATTAACAGCAAGTCTTTGGGCCCAGGAGTTGCCACAGCCTGATTGCCCAGTGAAGCTTCTAACATGCCAGGTTCATTCAAAAAAGGAGATATTTTCAGTCATTGTGTTTACTTCACGGGGTTCTTACGAAGATCAGCTAGTAGTAAGTGAGGGATTGCTTCTTTTTATGACCCTGCGTTAAATATCAAGTAGTATATTTTCTCAATTGTCTAAACTAATTAGAATAACAGAACCTTTTCTTACTCGTTACAGATACGTAATTATTCTTCCATATTCATGTATCCTTTCAACCAATATTAAATAGACACAGGTGCCAGATATTGAGAATACAATGGTGAAAGAAAATGAGATTCCAGAATTCAAGTTCTTTATAAGTTTGTGGCATGAGATAAATATGATTTGCAAATAAGTGCAAATATACAATAAGTCAGAAAGATTCAAAGAAAGTGAACGAGAAAGACAGGGGGGGGGGAGCAAAGCTAAAGGAATATTATACATTACCACTCTCAGTGGCTGTGTGTGCCCGTGAGGTTGGTTTAACTATACATCCTCATTTGCTTGGTACAATTCTGTTTCAGACCATATAGTATAAGACTTAAGCAGTTCTTTCTTTTATCTTATGTTTAACTTAAGTAAGGTAAAACTTGGATACAATGAACTATGCACATTTAGTGTGACATATGATGAATTTTGAGATGTGTGCATGCCTATGAAATTCCTTCTTGAACCAAGACAATGAACACCTCATTACTACAGACATCGCTTCTGCAGTCCAGACTTTGCTCACTTACCCCTCATCCAAAACCATGGGCAAGGAAGCCGCCGACCTGAATGCCATCTGAATGCCCTGACCATGCGCTCATTTGAACTGCCAATCCTGTGGTATGTACTCTTTGCAGGGGAGGAATGTCTGGCTTCTTTGACATAATTATTTGGGATTCATTCACATTGCCATTGTCACATGCATCAATAATTCATCCCTTTTTAGTGCGCAGTAGATATTGTATAAGTATTTCTGGACTCACTAGTCAGTATATTTGCTGAGACTGCCTGGGGCAATGGCTCAACTTATGCAGCATTATGAATAAATATACCATAATTTAATTATCAGCCTTTGTACTTGAATGTGTGAGTCCATTTCCTCTCCTGGTTTATAACACAATATAACTGTATCTTAGTGAACAAATACATAGATGCACGTATGTTCATTTCTCATGAGCAAATACCTAGGAGTAGGAGGTAGGTGGTGCTGGTCTGAAAATGGTACGGCTGTGGAGGCTAGCTATGTTGCAGGCATCTCTTTTCCCCCAGTGTGTCGATCGCCTCATCATTTCCTCAACACTGCCCTTTCAGATGTGACTGCTTTGCGTCTTGATGCCGTTTAGTTTATTAATTTTCTCTTCTCTTTTTATGCTTTCACATCTTCCACACTCAAGGTCACAAAGATTCTGTCTTCCTTTCTTCCCTCTCAAAATTTTACTGCTTACGTAAAAATCAATGTTGTTGTTAATTTTAATATGCATTGGGAGCTGTGTGTCCAAGTTTATTGTTTGGAATTTATTTTACATATGGCTATCAAATTTTTTATGGTACCTATTGTTGAAAATCTTGTCCTTTCCCTATTGAATTGCTTTAGCCTCTGTTTAAAAAAAATCAATATAAAATATATGTGTAAGTCTATTTCTGGACTCAGTAGTCAGTATTTTATAAAGACAGCCTGAGAGGGTAAGTCAACTCATGCATCTCTGGAAGGAGCATTTCCACAACAATAAAATCTGCCCTTTACTTCACGTAGTGAACCTCATCTTCTACTCACACCAGCAGCAGAATATCCAGACCCAGGGTTTTGGCTCCAACAGGTTTGGCCCAGGGCCAAAGGACTTAGATTTCAACAAGTTTCTAATCAAATAGCAAATGAATGTTCCAAATTTAATTTTGCCCATTCTACGTGTTGGGCTTTCTGTGAAATGAGGCAGTAGCTGGCGATGCACGGCCTCCGTTGGCAGGAGGAGGACTTCAGCAGCTAGCGATGCCTGACTCACACCGTCGTCCCCACGCTTCCAGCAGGAAAGCCACACATCCCAATCGCGATTCGGCTTGTCAACAACGCCTGGCAGCCACACTTCACCCTTCAGGGCTGCAACACGGCACTGGGATGATTGCTATCATAATAAATCCCCTTTAAAAATGCACCACCAAAGACAACTTGTCTGGTGATAACATTCACATAGGATGAGAGTGTAGATTTACATTCTTGCCAAATTGAGTGTTCTTACGAAATTACATCTATAAAGATGAAATGTGCTTTTTCACATACGTACACTTAAAAATCACTTACAGCCGGGCGTGGTGGCACTCGCTTTTAATCCCAGCACTTGGGAAGCATAGGTAGGAGGATGGTCATGAGTTCGAGGCCGCCTTAAGACAACATAGTGAATTCCAGGTCAGCTTGGGCTACAGTGAGATCCTACCACAAAAAAATCACTTACAAATGGCCTGCATTTCAAAGCTATAATAATAGACACTGTTGTTGTCCTACACAATGGAATTCTATACAGCAGTAAGAAGAAATGACAATGAAATTTGAGGAAAATTAGTTGAACCTGGAACAGATCATTCTCAGTGAACTTACCCAATCACAGAAAAAAAAAAAAAATAGCCACATAGTCTCACTTATCTACAGCACCTAACCTGAATCTACCCAAGATACCTTACATACCCAGCAACCATCTCGTGGACTAGACACTAGGATGGATGGGGAGGGAGGGGACGACATCGAAAGGGTGGGAAACACAAATATAGACCCAAACAGCAATGGTACCATAAAATTCTACTTCCTAAAAGGCAGACCAAGTGGCTAGACCTTCACCATGCCCTTACAGGGAACACCTGAACCACAAGACACTGGAGAGGGTAGGATTAAGGCTAACCTTAATCTTCTACATCTTCCCTCCCTCCCTCTCCCTCTCCCTTACTCTTTCTCTCTCTTCTCTATAACTCTTGTATGTTAGTTATCTTTTTCCTCATTTTCTTAGTGGGCACTGACCTGTAACTCTCAGTACCAGCATGGGGCTATCATCCACAATGAGCTTTTGATCAGAGAGACCTACAAGGTTTCCTAAAAGACAGACAGATTTCTGTCAGAGTACTTGATGACCCACCAAAGTTAGTGGTAAGACCCTCCTGCTGAAGGCACCATATGTGGTTGACATGTAAAATGGAATGGCATGGCTGGAAGGTGGAAGAGAGTCAGTCCCCAGACAGTCAGCGCATCTAGTGCCAGAAGGTGCTACATGGGCAACTGGGGGAAAATGACCAATATCTGTCCAAGCAACTCATGGTCTCACCTACTTAGCAGCAAATAGCCTGTTGTGATGTCCACACAAGTGCAATAGTGGCACACAGCCATGGTGGGGAACCAATTGCTCTTGATTTGGCTAACTGATCCCCCTCAGTGGTACTGGACCAATAGTTGGACCTGGGAAACAAGTCAGAACCATATCCAAACATAAGCCCACTCTCCAACATCAAGTTACCATCAATCATGGGCTACAAGCAGGTCTACACCTATTAAATTCTCTACAAAAAAGGGTTATCTCATTTGTCCTGGTGCTAACTTACTCTCTGTTGGAGAATCTGCTTCTCTTTTTCAGATAGATGCAGATCCTAAGGAGAGAACCACCCCATCATACCTCAAAAGGGCCCTGGCTGAAACTAAGAAAAATTGGCGAAACAAGCAAAGGTGCTGTTTTCCTGATGATCTGGAGACCAGCACAAGGGGGAAGGACACCAACACAGAGAAAAATCAACTCCTTCCAAATCAGAGAGCCAGAGCCCCAGAGGCCCCCAACACCTCATCACTGAAGCAGACCAAAAATGAACCCAACATGGCTCAGGGAAATTTTGTGGAAGAGGGGGTGGAAAGAATGTCAGAGCCACATGTTGGATCATGATATGCAGAGACATTTATCTTACCCATAACTGTTGGATAACCCCACAATGCATGACCCATATACCTCAACAAGGAGGGGCCGATGGGGAGGGGGTAGGTCATGGATGAGCCTAATCATGGTACCAAACTGACTGTATTTGCTGAATAGAAAACTAATTAATAAAAAAAAAGTTTCTTAAAAGTTTGTTTGTATCTTTGTTTATACTGGGAATTAAACCACCCACAGCCTCATACATGTTAGGTGAGCACTCTAGCTATGAGTTATATCCCTGTCTCTCCTTTTTGGCCTCATAAAGTTGCTCAGGCTGACTTTGAACTTGTTCTGTAGCCCAGACTAGCCTTTTAATTTGCCATCTTCCTGCCTCAGCTTCTTGAGAAGCTGGGATTAATGTCCCGAGCTCAGGCCTAGTAATTATGCAAAATTCTTATCTAGCATTATTTGGAGAAAAATTAAAGGCTTGATAGCATTTTTTAAGTTTGGGGTTTACAAGGCAGTGAGTGATGAAAGTTATATCAGACATTCTCCTCTGGTCTCTGCACACATGTTCATGAGTACTAAGCATCTGTACACACACACACACACACACACACACACACATCATATACATACCACAACCCACATGCTCATGCTACATACAAATATTCACAAAAATAAGTTTGTATTTTTGTTTAAGTGTTTTATTTTTACTTTTTTTATTTGACAGAGAGAAAGAGGGAGAGAGAAAGAAGAGTGCCAGGGTCTACCACCACTGAAAACGAATTCCAAGAGCACGTGACCATTTGCACATCTGGCTAACCTGGGCACTGGGGAATCAAACCTGAGTCCTCTGGCTTTACAGGCAAACACCATAGATGTTTAGCCATCCTTCCAACCCCAGTTCTGTTTTTGTATCTATTAGTAACTTGCTTTTTAAAAACCTTAAATTGATTAATAAAAAGTATGTTTAAAGAATTCTATAGGTAATATTAGGAAAAATGTTAAAAGTCATACTACAAGAAAAAGCTACAGACCATATGTCAGGAATGTATTTTAAGAGGCAAATATAAATTGGAAAGTAATAAAGTAATTGAATAAACCGTATTCATAACATTTTGTAGTGATGTTAAAACTGTCTATGCAAAATTTGTTAAATTTTATCTTCGTGTTCACAGTATACTCAGTTTTTGCGTTTTATTAATATTTTTGTTTTACAAAGTAGTTTCAGAATAAACTCACAAATACGGTCAAGTCAACTTCAGATCAATACCCATTTCAATATTATCTGAGTCACAATTTTCAGAACGACCTTTCACTATTAACATTGCTATCATAGTACTTACGATCGGTGAGTCCCTGCCATTGACAGGAAAGCAAATTCGACTCTCTGCAAGTGAAATGGCTAGATATCTAGGACACCTGTGGGATGGGAAAGGACAGGTGAGGGTTTTGCTTGCTACCACAATCTCTGGTCACAGATGTGGCCGTGACTTTCTTCTTCTTGGGCGATGGCATGGCGGCCTGCCTTGTCACCTGGAACTCTCTTTGCAGCAGGATGGTGTCTGGGGGAGTGCTGCTTGCGTGGACCCTGCCACTCCTCTAGAGCAAATGCAATGCAGCACGTCACAGGTGCGGGGCAAGCTTCTGCGTGGGCTTAACGTTTGCATTGAGCCTAAGTGCACTGTGCTGTGTGATTGCTCCTCCCTCTTGCTCCAGCTCAGCTAACTTGTCCCAATTCTGCCAGAGTGCAATAAACTAGAGCTGTCCCTCAAGATGATTCCTGGAAAGGCAGTCATGGGCCTTCACACCAGTTGGTTCCATCTTTGGAAATTGCTTCTGCCTAAGGGGAAGATTCTCCAGGCAGGTTCCTCATCTGTTGGCAGAATGTTTTTGGTGCAGTATCAATATAATGTTAAATCCTTTTATTTTAATTTTTATGAGAAAGAGAGAGGAGAGAGAGATGAGAATGGGTTTGCCAGGGCCTCTTTCCATCATGAACAAAGTCCAGATGCATGTACTCCTTTCTGTATGTGGCTTTATGTGAGTACTGGGGAATTGAACCCTGACCAGCAAGCTTTTCAAGAAAGTGATTTTAGTCGCTGAACCATCTTCTTAGCCTCCCCGCTTTCCATTTTTTTATGAATTAGTTTTCTACTCAGTGAATACAGTGAGGTTGGTACCATTGTTAGCCTCCTCCCTGTCTTCCCCCCTCCCCCTGGCCCCTCCTTATTGGGGAATATGGGTCATGCATTATGGAGTTAGCCCTCAGTTATGGGTAGGAGGAAATGTCTCTGCATGTCATGACCCAACGTGTGGCTCTGACATTCTTTCCTCACCCTCTTCCACAAACTTCCCTGAGCCATGTTGGGTTCATTTTAGGTCTTCTTCAGTGATAAGGTCTTGGGAGCCTCTGTGTCTTTGGATCTGATTTGGTAGGAGTTGATTGTTCTCTGTGTCTATCTCCTTCACCCTTGTGCTGCTATGGTTACAGGATATATCATGAAAACATGAATAAAATACATATTTGACATATACAGATGTCTGAAGCTTGCTTGCTAGCCGCCTTCTGAAGATCATGAGAGTTTGGGTGCTCTCTTCTTTCTCAGCTTCCTAGCCCATTCCTTTTATAGCTGACTAGGGCCCTAAGTATGTCTTCTCTAAGATATCGGTTCTACACGCTCCCTGACAGCACTGAGGAACCTCTCATGCCCTTGTTATGGGCCACATGATCATAACTTCTTGCAATTTCAGGTAAGTTGATTGGTGAACTGATCGGTTTTGGCTCAAACAATGTTCTTCTGTGTCTTGCATTGTGCTTTATGGAAAAGAATCTCCCCATGACTTTGGCTAGTTATTCTTTCTAATGGCTTCTTGTCAACAAATTACATTTCTCCAGGTTGGTAGTGGGTGAGTAAGTTTCCTGTGAAAATTGCACCAACAAGGGTAACCATAGTAAATTGCTTAACAAAATCACTCTCCATCCTTAGGGTTCCTTTTCTAATACCCCGGTCATGCCTGCGGTCAGTGGCCACTGTGAAGACATATCTGGGGTAGACTTGACTGGCCATGGAGCCTTAGAGAGAAGTTCCATTCATGACTTTCTCCTTCTGAAGCATGTGGCTCTCTTAAAAAATAAAGTTCTCAGAGCCAGGCTTGGTGGCGCACACCTTTAATCCCAGCACTTGGGAGGCAGAGGTAGGAGGATTGCTGTGAGTTCAAGGCCACCCTGAGACTACAGAGTGAATTCCAGGTCAGCCCGGGCTAGAGTGAGACCCTACCTCGAAAAAAATAAATAAAATAAAGTGAAGAATATATAAAATGCTTATTGCCTAAGGCTCAATCTAACTGGGGCAACCCCCACCCAATTTAGCAGTTAAGCAACTATGATGGAGCCCTGTACTTAAGCATCCATAAATTTCCCACTAATGAGTTATAATGGCTCATAGTAAGCATAGAGTTTGACAGGGGATCTGTCTCATTAGACAAATTTTTTGATGCACAAGCATGGAAACTTGAGTTTGGAACTGCAGAACCTATCTTAAATGCTGGACATGGTGATAGTCACCCTTAATTCCATGGCTATGGATGTGAAGAAAGGAATATCCCTAATTTCATTGGCTAGCTAATTGAGCTGAATCTATGAGCTCTAGGTTCAGTGAGTGAGAATAATTAAGATGGAGAGTGACTGAAGACACTGGATGTCAACCTCTACATGAGCACCCCCCCCACACACATCCACACTTACCCACATGTACAAACAGGCAGACCTACACCCCCGCATGCTAATAAATGGATGGTGGGATAGTGTGTGTAGAAGAGGCTTGTAAAAAGCTTTGCAAACAAGCAGAGATTTGAAATAAAGTTTAAAGGGTGAGCAGTGTTTACCAAAATTGAGAAAACAGCATAAAACATATGTGAGGTCTTAAAGCATCTCAACTTTTCACTCGGACATAGTATTTACAAGTGTCAGTGTGGTCCCTGTGCTTTAGGAGCAGAGACTTCCCTATTGAAGATGAGCTAGAACACAGAACATGTTCTCTGAAAAACATCAGGTTTAGGGACCGCCCAGGGTGTGAACACTTCTCAAGAGCTCGCACCATCTACTTCCCCCCACCCCCATACATTCTGCCTTTATAACATACACTAATCCACAGTGCACCTCATTTACGTTATTCAAGAAAGTTTGGTGTTGCGTGATTTTGTTTTTCTGAGGAGACACAAAAACATATTAATTTACCTTAGAAACAAAAGAAGTGTGACTTGGTGAACCAGAGAATTTAATTGGGATTGCTAAGAGGCGCTCAGGCAGCATACAGATAGTCATTCTACTGAAGAAAATGTCTCTCTCCCAAGCAATTGTCAACTGTCTATGCACACTTGCAGAGGGGCAGGGGCAGGGGCTGGTAGGCTTTTTCTTTCAGGACATGTCGCCTGTCTATGGATGCTTGTTGATGGGTGGGGCCTTGTCATGCCTACAGGGCTGCATTCCAAGACATTTGGTAAATAGATATCTGTATGACTACTTGAGCAACTGGACTGTATTTGTAAGGATTCTTTAGAGGGACAGAATTCACAGGATGAATGTGTATTATAAAGGGTATTCATTAACTTACCTTACAGGATACAGTTTGGGCAGTTCAACAACAGCTGGGTATAAGCTAGAGAGGCAAACTCAGTAGCTATTCAGTCCACAAGGCTGGATGCCTCAGCTGTTCCCATTTGGTACCAAAGGCCTGGAGGATTCTTGGAGAACCACTGGTCTTCAGTCCACATTGGAAAGTTGATCAAACTGAGTTCCAATGTCCGTGAAATATAGCCAAAACAGAGCGGAGATGTGTAGTCTGTGCCACTGAATAGCACAGGCAACTCAGCAAAAGGTCCTGTGTTCTCTTGAGGCTTCTTTACACATAGCCCATCATTGGAAAGGCCACCACCCACTCTTGTGGAAGGTCTTCTGCCTTCTGTCAACACTTCCTTCCTGGAAATACCCTCACTGACCTGCCCAAGAGGCATGTCTATTACTTGATTCCTAATCCGATAAGTTTCTCAACAGAATTTGACGATCCCATTGATTCTTGCAAACTTCCCATTGGCTCAGAGAATCTCAGCATAGTGCTGTTTACATGACAAATTCCGTAAGAATGGAGGTAGAGTTTCTGCCTACATCTTAGCTATGGGCTGCACTCAGCATTTACCTATTCTTTCCACTTCTTAGATGTTACATTATATTTCTTTGAACACATAGTTGTGGACACCCTCTTCCTCTAGAGCCGGTGAGTGCATTATTAGCTGAAGGACTTTGCCAGGCAGCTTGTCATAGGCTGTGTGTGATGTTGGGAGCAAACGATCTGAAGGCCTATTGTCATCACTCCGTAACAGGAGCAAGTCTCTTCTCTAAAACTCATAGTCTAACTTTTGAGAACTCACCAGCTTTATTACTCTCTAAGGTTATTTTTAAAGGATTTTGGAGCACAAGCTTCCTGCTGGAAGACAGTTTCCTTTGTGACTTTTTTCATGCCTTTGCCCTGATGTTGATGAGACACTCAGCAGCTGTTCCCATTGTGTGAAAAATGAAGTGAGTCAGTTTGCTGCCTCTGTGTTGCTCTGGGACTTGTGGGCTCAAGCCCTGCTGAGTGAATGGAGGGGATTAATCACCCCCATTCAAGTGTATACATTTTTGTAATCTACTTTAAAAGGGGGAGGAAGGAAATGTTTGGCTTGTGTACAGACACTAAAAGATGATTAAATTTTAATTCTAACAATTACATGAAAGTAACAAAAAAAGAGTAATTTTGATGTCCCCATATTAAAATTGTTTTGTGATTAAATAAGCTTAAGGTTTATAATTAAAGTCTGACTGCACAAGAACCTGAGCAGGAAATGGTCAGAGTTAGGAAGGGAGTAGAATAATACTCAAATAATATGTACCCGACTAGGTGAGGACAGTACCAGTTCCATCTGACTCTATGACAGGAAACAGACGTGGTATTCAAGGAAATGGAAATAACTTTCTTTTTTTTTGTTCATTTTTTATTTAGTTATTTGAGAGCAACAGACATAGAGAGAAAGACAGATAGAGGGAGAGAGAGAGAATAGGCGCGCCAGGGCTTCCAGCCTCTGCAAACGAACTCCAGACCCGTTTGCCCCCTTGTGCATCTGGCTAACGTGGGACCTGGGGAACCGAGCCTCGAACCAGGGTCCTTAGGCTTCACAGGCAAGCGCTTAACCACTAAGCCATCTCTCCAGCCCAACTTTCTTTTTTTGTAAAGTTTTTTTAAAATTTTTATTAGCATTTTCCATGATTATAAAAAAATATCCCATGGTAATTCCCTCCCTCCTCCGCACACACTTTCCCCTTTGAAATTCCATTCTCCTTCATATTACCTCCCCATCTCAATCATTGTACTTACATATATCCAATATCAACCTATTAAGTACCCTCCTGGAAATAACTTTCTACAAGATAGTCCAAGGACAGCGCCTATATGTGGCATGGGTAAATAAGAATAACATAGCCTTGAGAGACACTTGATTTGAGCCTCTTTTAATTTAAAATTTACCAGAACTCAGAGACTAATGTGCTTAAAGCAATGGGGGGTTCAGAGTCCCGTGTGGCTGGGTCATCATGTCACAACAGAGCCCAGGGCCTCGAGTGACGTCATCAGAGCTTGTGTCTTTGCATGTGTGAGTGTGTTGTTGTCTGTGATGGCTCAATTTGTCGGTTCCATTGTCTTAGGAAATCCCTGGTTTCTCAACCAGGCAAGAGAACATAGGGAAATTTCTAATTTGCATGCCATATGATCAGTCCTGAGGTGAGCTGAATGAAGGTGCTGTCTCCAGAGAGTGTTCCAGGATGGTTCCAGCACTGGCTCAGATTTAACATTTGGTTTGTATGACTGTCAGCTGGGTAAGGGTCCCTTCCCCAAGCACAAAGGTCTTTACATGGCGCCCTCTCCCTCTCCCTCTCCCTCTCCCCCCTCCCTCCCTCCCTCCCTCCCTCTCTCTCTCTCTCTCTCTCTCCCCCTCCCTCCCTCCCTCCCTCTCTCTCTCTCTCTCTCCCCCTCCCTCACTCCCTCCCTCTCTCTCTCTCTCCCCCTCCCTCCCTCCCTCCCTCCCTCCCTCCCTCTCTCTCTCTCTCTTTCTCTCTCTCTCTCCAGGCCATTCCTACTGTGTGAACAGCATTCATCCAGATCAGAACAGAGTTCTGGTAGCACAGCATGAAAAGCCAGGCATACGCAACCTATCACTGAATTCTGAAGTGAATCTGGAGGTTGGCAGTTGACAGGAAGTTTTCA
Organism: Jaculus jaculus; assembly: GCF_020740685.1. Lineage (NCBI taxonomy): Eukaryota > Metazoa > Chordata > Mammalia > Rodentia > Dipodidae > Jaculus > Jaculus jaculus. Next base: position 7,560,380 of record NC_059107.1, on the reverse strand, counting down.
GCCTCGGTGGATCAATGGTACTAACAAAATCTCTGACAAATCATGTAGGACTGTAACAGAAAGGATGCTGCTATTCTAGGCTATTTCCCTAGAAGTCTGGCATTAATGCTCCCTTGATCCCATCTTTTGTTTCCCAAGGTGATTCTGTAAAATCCCAAGTATGAGAGGCAAGAATTGTTAACTGTTTGGAACAAAATGAACAGGAAGAGATGGAGGACTATAGAGGATATGGCTGTTACCTCACATGCACTGGGTCTTATTCTTAAGGGAAGGGAGGTATTCCTCCATCCTGGGAACTTCTTATGTTGAATTTAAATGAGATTAAACTGCATTTAGATATTTATACCTGCACATATATCTCATGGTACTTACATATTCCAAAGCACTTTTACCACTTTTTTTTTAATTTTTCATGACTTCCTTGTACACTAAGCAGTGTGTTATTTTCATATTTCAAATACTTTATGTTGACATGCTTATGTACATGAGAGAGAATAACATAATGAATCTGTTTGTACCTATCAGCCTAAATTGTCAATGTTTAATATTCTGTTATGTCTGTTCTAGAGCTCATTCTTTTTTTAAATAAATAAATCTTTATATTGAAAATCCCCAGTACTTTGCACCAAGTAAACATTGTAGTAAATTTGACTGCAATTTCTGTGAGCACTTTATTTCTTTCTGCTACATATTTATACATTGAAAAAAATATTTTGCTTTACATTTGAATAAATAACATTGAACCAACTGAACCAGTAGTCACACACTTTTTGAACTGAATTATTGAAAAATGTTGATACACATGACTTGTCTTCTCAATTGCAAGGAAGTTAAATTATATCAAATTATTTCATATCGAACCCAGCTTCTAAAATATTTTTTTCTAAAGTTTGTTTTTAAGTTTATATTTATATATTAGAGAGACAGAATGGGCATGCCAGAGTTTTCAGCTTCTGCAAACAAATTCCAGATGCATGTACCACCTTGTGTATCTGGCTTATGTGGCCCCTGGGTTCCTGAAGTTTAGTCCTTTGGTGTTGCAGGTAAGCACCTTATCTGCTAAGCCACTTCTCAAGCCCTGTTTATATACATTTGTTGGGAGTTTTTATTGTCACTGTTGTTGCTTCCAGTGAACGTTGACTACCAATAGACTTGGTAAAAGTAAGAAATAGGGCTGGAGGGCTGGCTCCTTGGTTAAGTGCACCTCTTGCACAAGCATAAGGGCCAGGTTCTTATATCTCGAAATCCATGTAAACAGATGTGTGTAGTTCTATGTGCCTGAGGCCCCAGCCCCACAGGACAGCAGACACCCAAGGATAACTGGAGATTTCAGGGATTTGGACTGGAGGGAGACAGCAGGCTCAGGGATCAGTTAGACACTATGGCCCAAATAAAACAGGACAAAAGAGGGATCGAATGGGACAACAGATGTGCTTCTTTGTCCCCTACAGGCCAACACACCAGTTTGCAGGCAAGTTCATGTTGTGGGGGATGGGTGCATATCCACATACTCATGCATACACCACACACACTCACATACCACTTTGTACACATACATATACACAATCAGAAAGAAATCACAAAGGAAAGGTCACACTGAGAAGCTAGCTTTAATTGGTAGTACATACATCTACACATATATGCATACGTACCGTAAGGGAGAGCGAGAGGGAGAGAGAAGAAAGGAGAACGCTGTAACAGTTGCTGCTACCCTAGAGGCTCCTCAGAATCCATGGATGGACATCCCAAAGTTAGTGTGTGAACTTGGTTTATGGATTCAATTTTTGTGTGTGTGTGAAAGTTCTGCCTTATCATGGGATATATGAGAATACAACCTCAAGACAGGAGTGGTGGTGCTCGCCTTTAATTGCTGTGAGTTCGAGGCCACCCTAAGGCTACATGGTTAATTCCAGGTTAGCCTGGGCCAGAGTAAGACCCTACCTCAAAAAACCAAAATAATAATAATAATAATAATAGACCTCAAAATTTTAAGAGCAACTGCCTTGGGTGTTTTCTTAAGTACAGGAAAATCATTATTCACTTTTCAAATTTAAGCAAATGAAAAAGCAGGGACCGAAGACTTCCGGTTAAGATGGCGGCGTAGGTACCACGCCAAAACAGCCTGGGGGGGGAAGACCAAAAAAAACTCAGCAAAATACACACTTTTACTAAAAAGTGAGGTGTATAGGAAGTTGAGGCGGCAGCGGAGAAGTGGAAGAGTTATAGAGCATCCAGAGCCTGCACAGGCGGGAACAGCGGCTCTGGGGCGGCTCAGCTACCCGCCGCAACCGCGGAGCGGCAGAAAACCGCCGGACTCTCGGCTCGAGCCGCAGGACAAGCCAGGTGCGGGATTTTCCCCTCACACCGCGCTCTCCTCAACTCGGGAAACGTGAGGGGAGAGTGGCAGCGAGCAACGGAGGGAGGAGCAGACCGCGAGGTAAAAGCTCACGATACAACCAGAACAGCCGCGGCTCCCTCCCCTCCCCTGCCGCCTGAACCCAGCTCCAGCGAACACAGCAGCGGCCCGGGACCCGGCCACGCCAACTTGGGCTGACGGCGGGACCCAAGCAGGAGCAGAATTTGGCAGCAACTTCAGCGGCTCCAGCACCGGTACCAGTGGCCCCAGCAGCAGCGGACCCAGGAGAGCAGCGGCTTCGGGGTGAGCAGCAGCGGTGGACACGACAACGGCAGCTTCAGCAGTGGTGGGGGCTCCGGCGGTGGCACCTACAACAGCTGCAGAGGCGGCGGCAGCGACTCAGTTTGCCCCGTAGGAAAAGCAAGTGCCCAGCTCCAGAAATCAGAACAGCAGCCCGACGACCCAGGCAGCAACTTGACTGAGACCACAATCACCCAAGGTAACTGGGATTGCACCAGGGAAGGGTCTCACCTGGTCACAAGCTGACTTGGATACCTCAACAGACCAGAAATCTAAACCTCTTTGTTGATAGAGGATCTGGTCATTATAATAACTACTCTTGCATACATACTCGGGGCTGTTTTTGATGGAATGGGTACAGTGTTTAGCTAAATTTTAGAATCTACCAGTATATTATTCCACTCAGCCTGCTTGAATACTCCTATAGCAGGGAAACTCAACCCCTAAGAACATCTTTGTAGATACTCTGAGAGTCTTAAGAGCCACACCTAATACCTTAAGGTCCTACCCTGAAAATATTTTACACCAAATCAATTGATACAGCTAAGAATACACAGCTAGCTAGAAAATCCAAGCATTAACTTAATCCAAGATGCAAAAATATATACATTATAACACAAGAAACACTAAAAAGCAAGACGATATAAATCCACCTAAAAGTATTAATGCATCAGAAATGTCCTCCAGTGAGAAAGAGTTAGAGGAAATGCCTGAGAAAGAGTTCAAAAGAATAATTATAAATATGTTCAAAGAGGTCAAAGAACACATGAAAACAATCAAAGAAGAAATCAAAGAGGAAATCAAAGAGGAAATCAAAGGAATCAAAGAAGAGGCAGGACACCAATTTAATGAAATAAAGAAGGCAATACAAGACATAAATAGAGAAATAGAAATAATAAAGAAAAACCAGTCAGAATTACTAGCAATGAAGAACACAGTTAATGAAATAAAAAACTCTGTAGAAAATCTCACCAGTAGGATGGATGAGGGAGAGGACAGAATATCTAAGCTAGAAGATCAGGTGGCAGACCTAATGCAGTCCAACAAAGAGAAAGACAAACTTATAGAAAAGTATGAGTGGGAATTTCAAGATATTCGGGACACTATGAAAAGATCCAATATAAGAATTCAGGGCATAGTAGAAGGAGAAGAATTCCACTCCAGAGGCATAGTAGGCATCTTCAACAAAATCATAGAGGAAAATTTTCCCCAAATTGGGAAAGAGGTGCCAATACAGATACAGGAAGCCTTTAGAACCCCAGCCAGACAAAACCCAGAAAGAAACTCTCCTCGCCACATTATACTCAAACTTCCAAACACACAAACCAAAGAAAAAATATTGAAAGCAGTTAGAGAGAAAAATCAAGTTACCTACAAAAGCAAGCCCATCAGGATTACAGCAGATTATTCAACACAAACTTTTAAAGCCAGAAGGGCCTGGAGTGATATATTCCAAGTTCTGAAAGATAACAACTGTCAACCAAGGTTACTTTATCCTGCAAAGTTATCCATCCAAATAGATGGAGAAATAAAGACATTCCATGACAAAAGCAGGTTAAAGGAATATCTGAAGACAAAACCAGCTCTACAGAAAATACTTGATAGAATCCTCCATGCTGAACAAAAGGAAAAGCACACATATAAGGAACCTAGAAAAAACCAGCCATACTCAAATACCAGTTAACAGAAGAGAGCACAGGTAGAACCAGTAACACACACACACACACACACAAAAATGGCAAACATAAATACATACCTTTCAATAATATCTCTTAATATCAACGGTCTCAATGCCCCAACGAAAAGACATAGATTTGCAGACTGGGTTAAAAAGCAGGATCCTACAATTTGTTGTCTTCAAGAAACTCACCTTTCTACAAAGGATAGACATTATCTTAGGGTGAAAGGTTGGAAGACGGTGTTTCAAGCAAATGGGCCTAGAAAACAAGCAGGGGTTGCTATCCTAATATCAGACAGGGTGGACTTTAGTCCGAAGTTAGTCAAAAAAGATAAGGAAGGTCACTTTATATTGATTAAGGGCACACTACAACAGGAGGACATTACAATCCTAAACATATATGCACCTAACATGGGGGCTCCCAAATTCGTCAAACAAACACTATTAGAACTAAGGTCACAGATAACACCAAACACGGTGGTGGTGGGTGACTTTAACACCCCACTCTCATCAATTGACAGGTCATCCAGGGAAAGAATAAACAGAGAGGCATCTGGACTAAATGAGGTCATAGAAGATATGGACCTAACAGATATATACAGGACATTTCATCCAAAGGCTGCAGAATATACATTCTTTTCAGCAGCACATGGAACATTCTCTAAAATAGACCATATATTAGGACACAAAGCAAATCTTAACAAATTCAGGAAAATTGAAATAATTCCTTGCATTCTATCTGACCACAATGGAATTAAACTACAAATCAGTAGCAAGAAAGGCTATAGAGCATACACAAAATCATGGAAGCTAAACAATACACTACTAAATGATGAGTGGGTCAATGAAGAAATCAAAAAGGAAATCAAAAAATTTATAGAGTCAAATGATAATGAGAACACAACATGCCAAAATCTCTGGGACACAATGAAGGCAGTTCTAAGAGGTAAATTTATAGCCTTAAGTGCCTATATTAAGAAATTAGAAAGGTCGCAAGTAAACGACCTAATGCTTCACCTTAAAGCCTTGGAAAAAGAAGAACAAGGCAAACCAAAAAGTAGTAGACGGGAAGAAATAATAAAGATTAGGGCAGAAATTAATGAAATAGAAACAAAAAGAACAATCCAAAGAATTAATGAAACAAAGAGTTGGTTCTTTGAAAGGATAAACAAGATTGATAAACCCTTAGCAAATCTGACCAAAAGAAAGAGAGAAGAGACACAAATTAATAAAATCAGAGATGAACAAGGTAACATCACAACAGATTCCAGAGAAATTCAAAAAATTATAGGGACATACTATAAAAGCATATACTCCACAAAGTATGAAAATCTGAAAGAAATGGATGATTTCCTTGATCTATATGACCTACCTAAATTAAATCAAAATGAGATTAATCACTTAAATAGACCTATAACAAACATGGAGATCCGAGCAGTTATCAATAATCTCCCAACTAAAAAAAGCCCAGGCCCGGATGGATTCACTGCTGAATTTTACCAGACTTTTAAGGAAGAGCTAACACCATTGCTTCTTAAGCTTTTCCAGGAAATAGAAAAAGAAGGAATCCTACCAAACTCCTTCTATGAGGCCAGCATCACCCTGATACCAAAACCAGGCAAAGATAGAACAAAAAAAGAAAATTACAGACCAATCTCCCTCATGAACATAGATGCAAAAATTCTCAACAAAATATTGGCAAACAGAATACAAGAGTATATCAAAAAGATCATTCACCCTGACCAAGTAGGCTTTATCCCAGAGATGCAGGGATGGTTCAACATACGCAAATCTATAAATGTAATACATTACATAAATGGGTTGAAGGACAAAAATCACATGATCATCTCATTAGATGCAGAGAAAGCATTTGACAAAATCCAACATCCCTTCATGATAAAAGTCCTACAGAGACTGGGAATAGAAGGAACATATCTCAATATAATAAAGGCTATTTATGACAAGCCTACAGCCAACATATTACTAAATGGGGAAAAACTGGAAGCTTTTCCACTAAAATCAGGAACAAGACAAGGGTGTCCACTGTCTCCACTTCTATTTAATATAGTTTTGGAAGTCTTAGCCATAGCAATAAGGCAAGAGACACACATAAAAGGGATACAAATTGGAAAGGAAGAAATCAAGCTATCATTATTTGCAGATGACATGATTCTATACATAAAGGACCCTAAAGACTCTACTAGCAAGCTGTTAGAGCTAATCAAAACCTACAGCAATGTAGCAGGATACAAAATAAATACACAGAAATCAGTAGCCTTCATATATGCTAACAACAAACACACAGAGGATGAAATCAGAGAATCACTCCCATTCACAATTGCATCAAAAAAAATAAAATACCTTGGAATAAACCTAACTAAGGAAGTAAAGAATCTCTACAATGAGAACTTTAAAACACTCAAGCGAGAAATTGCAGAAGACACTAGAAAGTGGAGAAACATCCCTTGTTCCTGGCTTGGAAGAATCAATATAGTGAAAATGGCAATCTTACCTAAAGCAATCTACACATTTAATGCAATCCCTATCAAAATTCTAAAGGCTTTCTTCATGGAAATAGAAAAAACAATCCAAAAATTCATTTGGAATCATAAAAAACCTCGAATATCTAAAATAATACTGAGCAACAAAAAAGAGGCTGGTGGTATCACCATACCTGATTTTAACCTATACTACAGAGCCATAGTAACAAAAACAGCATGGTACTGGCACAAAAACAGACATGTAGATCAGTGGAACAGAATAGAGGACCCAGATGTAAGCCCAAGTAGCTATAGCCACCTGATATTCGATAAAAATGCCAAAAATACTCATTGGAGAAGAGACAGCCTCTTCAGCAAATGGTGTTTTGAAAACTGGATAAATATCTGCAGAAGGATGAAAATAGATTCTTCTCTCTCGCCATGCACAAGAATTAAGTCCAAATGGATTAAAGACCTTAACATCAGACCGGAAACTTTGAAACTGCTAGAGGAAAAAGTTGGGGAAACCCTCCAACATATTGGTCTTGGCAAAGACTTTCTAAATACAACCCCAATTGCTCAGGCAATAAAACCACAGATTAACCACTGGGACCTAATGAAATTACAAAGATTTTGCACCGCAAAGGACACAGTGAAAAAAGCAAAGAGGCAACCTACAGAATGGGAAAAAATCTTCGCCAGCTATATATCTGATAAAGGATTAATATCTAGGATATACAAAGAACTCAAAAAGATAACTAATAAGGAATCAAACAGGCCAATCAAAAAATGGGCTAAGGAGCTAAATAGAGAGTTCTCAAAGGAAGAAATACGAATGGCATATAAGCACCTAAAAAAATGTTCTACGTCACTAGTCATCAGGGAAATGCAGATTAAAACTACATTGAGATTCCATCTCACTCCTGTCAGATTGGCCACCATCATGAAAACAAATGATCATAAATGTTGGCGGGGATGTGGAAAAAAAGGAACCCTTCTGCACTGCTGGTGGGAATGCAATCTGGTCCAGCCATTGTGGAAAACAGTGTGGAGGTTCCTAAAGCAGCTAGAGATTGATCTACCATATGACCCAGCTATAGCACTCCTAGGCATATATCCAAAGGATTCATCTCATTTCCTTAGAAGTACATGCTCAACCATGTTTATTGCTGCTCAATTTATAATAGCTGGGAAATGGAACCAGCCTAGATGTCCCTCAACAGATGAGTGGATAATGAAGATGTGGTACATTTATACAATGGAGTTCTACTCAGCGGTAAAGAAAAATGAAGTTATGAAATTTGCAGAAAAATGGATGGACCTGGAAAGTATTATACTAAGTCAGGTAACCCAGGCCCAGAAAGCCAAGCGCCACATGTTCTCCCTCATATGGGGATCCTAGCTACAGATGACTGGGCTTCTGTGTGAGAATGAAAATACTTAGTAGCAGAGGCCAGTAAGTTGAAAAGGAGACATAAAGGGTGGAGAAAGGAAGGGAGGAGGATACTTAATAGGTTGATATTGTATATATGTAATTACAATGATTGTAATGGGGAGGTAATATGATTGAGAATGGAATTTCAAACGGGAAAGTGTGGGGGTGGGGAGGGAGGGAATTACCATGGGATATATTTTATAATCATGGAAAATGTTAATAAAAATTAAAAAAAAAAAAAAAGAATAAAATTAAATTTTAAAAAATCAAAAAAAAAAAAAAAACAAAACAAAAAAAATAAATAAATAAATAAAAAAAGCAGGGACCTGGAGACTGGGGTGCTGGCTCAGTGAGTAAGAACTTGTCATCTCCAGGTTTAGTGGGAGACTCTGTAAAAAGAATGGAAGATGGAAGAAGGATACTGAAGCGTATGTGACATTGTTCTCTGGCCTCTGCATGCGGGCACATGTGGCAAGAGCATCTACTATACACACATGCACTCAACACACACACACAGAGCAATCCTACACACCCACACCAAAAATAAACAGAAGTGTATTAAATTTTTTCTCATCACTATGAGAAAGCTACCTGTCAAAAATAACTAAAAGGAGGAAGTGTTGTTTTGGGCTCACAGTGTGAGGGCATACAGTACATCACAGTGTGGAAAGCATGGTGACAGACAGCTCTATGGTTACAGAAGCTTGGAAGCCAGTTACATTGAATGGTCAGTGCTCAGAAATCAGAGGTAGGACAGGAAGCAGGGCCAGGCAATACACCCCAAGCCCCACTCACCGGGCCCACTTCCTTTAGCTAAGCCTTACAACCCTCCTAAATGTTCTACATGCTCCCAGCACACTTCAGTTCTGTCCAAGCCCCCGCAGACTCACAGATGTGTTCCGTCAGTCCTAAGCATCTCTTACTTCAGTTCAAGACCAGTCATCACAATTGGGATAGAAATCTTTTTTGCAGTACGTTTCTCAACAGCCTAGACAAAATCTCATTCATTCATTGTATTTCCCCCATGCTTCAAAGTAGGGTGTGATCTTCATGAAGTGAAGACTCAATTGATTAGTGTCACATACTTTCGAGACTTAAAAACCAAAAGTCTATCATTGCTCCTGCAGGGTTGGTTTTCTGATCTTTTGCAGTGGATTCTCCACTAACTGAATTCAACAGAGTTCACTCACTGAGAATTTAGAAGGGATTCAGATAACAATCCCTACCTGCCCATTCTGCCTAAACTGCTGACCAGGGAAGCCTGGATTTTTGGGAAGGTCACACATCATGGATGCCTGGGCGTGGTGACCCTCCAAACCTCAGTTCAGGTAACATCAGTCACAGAGGGTGGAGGATGGGATTTCTGTCTCAACCAGCAGGCTCGCAAGGTGTTTACTTTGGGTTTGGAAAGCTGCTGTCAATCTATGCTCTGCATTTGTTACCTCGTCATGAACCTTGTGTTTTTGTTGGCCCCATGTGCTTCCTAAAGGGGTTGGACACCAGAGGCATTAACAGCAGAGGCAACAGTAACCAGAGGTAGTTTTTGACGACTGGCTTTGACTTAAGCCCTTTGCTCAGAGAAGTACATGCGGAGTATGTGCGTCTCTCCGGTGTCAAGCTTCCCTTGCAGGCATGTTCAACCTTTTGGTTTCTCAGGGCCACATTTGTCATCTACATAGTTCACATGTGAGAACCATGAAATTGTATTCAAAAAACCTCGCAAAAGAATTTATCATTATTATTTTTTAAGTCAGCTTATGGCTTTGCATTGGACTGCATTGATAGCTATCCTGGGCCTCGTGTGGCCTGTGGGCCACAGCTGAACTCACCTGTGAGCATCAAAGGAGAGAAACGTGGGAATCGCATATTAAATAGCACATAAGAACAGGGCAGGTGTTTGGTTTTATAGAAAAATGATGTAAGGTGGTGTGAACTGCCTAGGGAGGAGATAGATCCTCTCTTAAGGAAATGGGGGTGCTCTGACTTGTGAAGGCTGGGTTAGAATCAACTGGGGAAAGAGCAGAAGTGAAACAAAGACAGGCGGGGGTCTCGCCACGCCCGAGTGTGTGACGGCGGGAGAACCACGCAGTCAGTGTGAGGCGAAATGGCATGCCAGCATTCCATCCTCAATGTGGTGGTTTCCAGCCATTTAGTCTATAGCTGAGCTGAGACCTGCACAGTTCAAGTCATTTCCCTGAGTTTGCTATCCCAATGTAATAGGACCATGGAGAATCCAGGTCCCTCTGATTTCATGCTCTATAATGAAACCTCCTCTCCTTAAAGACCAGCTCCACTGGAAAGGATTATACTAAGTGAGGTAACCCAGGCCCAGAAAGCCAAGCACCACATGTTCTCCCTCATATGTGGATCCTAGCTACAGATGATTGGGCTTCTGCGTGAGAATGAGAATACTTAGGAGCAGAGGCCAGGAAGTTAAAAAGGAGACATAAAGGGAAGAGAAAGGAAGGGAGGACGGTACTTAATAGGTTGGTATTGCATATATGTAAGTAGAATAATTGAGATGGGGAGGTAATATGATGGAGAATGGAATTTCAAAGGGGAAAGTGGGGGGGGAAGGAATTAGCATGAGATATTTTTTTATAATCATGGAAAATGTTAATAAAAATTGTGAAAAGATAAAAAAAATTTTAAATAAATAAATAAAGACCAGCTCCAGGTGACTGTGATGGAGCATTTCAAAACATGTAAAGATCACTCAATATGAACACTTATGTCAGGTAATGGGAATAAAGAAAAAAAAAATATATATATATATTGATTGTGCTATCAAGACAACTCATGATCTCATCACAATCTCATTTCATCATCACATCCTCAGACTCAGTAATTTCTCTCTTCTTGTGCCATTTGACCATGAACATTCTAGCATATATTAATGGGTTGCTTTAAGCATAGAACTATAATATTTTCATCATGCCTCTGCAGAAAATAGCAATAATCACTAAAGTTTTCAGTTGACTAATTTTATGGCCCTTTCTTATTTTTTTCTATCTATTTTTCACGAATTATTCAAAAAAAAACAATGTTAAGATCTATCAAATGTAATCGACTGTTATGTCTTTTCAAAACAATAGAGACAAAAAGCCACATATCTTGACTTTAAATTAACCTTCCCACTCACATTACAATTACATGACTGTTACTTAACTTCTTTGATTTTATATTTACACCTCATTTCTCTTATGATGAAATTCTTGTTCCCATATAATGTTCTTGGCTCTAGCCTATAATTTATTTATAATTGCACCAAAAGCACTTGGCCAGTCATGTTTTTATTAAAAATATGATAATTGAAAGCTATTGAGACTTCTTTGTACTTTCTTCTGTCCTTAGGACATAGTCCCTTAACATCACTTGAAATAATCATTCTTGGTTTCCATGTGACACTGTTGGATATATTCTTGAATTTATTTATCTCCTTTGCCCCACATATTGTGAATTTATTTTAAAAATTATATTTTTAATTTTATAGACACTTATCTGGCATATGCACAGGTGTTGTGGAAATTAAGGAAGAAGTGGACTCCTTCATTGGTGGATAAAATGTGTCCAAGGATAAAAATGTGGCAAACCAGCAGGTGCACTGGATAGAAGTCATTTTTCTAGAATCACTTTGTGCTCCCAGAGCAAAGGGTGACCCCACTGTGACACGAGAATTATTTCCTCGAGAGGAAAAAAAAAAAAAAAAAAAAACATCCTGCACTGATAAGTGTTTTCTCAATTATTCTAAAAAGCTTAGTTTCCTTGTTAAGAGAGGGAAAGAGAGGCACTAACAGAACACAAAACCAGAACAAAACCAAAAATTCATTACACTTTTTACCTTACATCTCTCATACTCCATTTGTAGATGTCAACCAGAAGACCCTGGTGACATTTCTCATGGCTTTGCCTCCTTATTCTCTTGCCGTCGCTCACTCCTCCAGCCGGGCTTACCCTGCATATCCATATCCACACAACACAGCTGCCTCATTCCCATCCTTCAGCATTCCTGCTGGAATAAACCAAGAGAATTAAAATTTCCCACTAGAACTTTGTTCATCTTGGCTTAAATGTTGTTCATCTGCAGAAACTAGATACCTGTGGGCTTTCATTTTCTTGTCTGTGAAACTACAGAAAATAAAGCCCATCCTCGGATCCTTACGAGGATTAGAAGAAATGATGCAGGTCAAGGGCGTAACACCAAGCCTGCCTTGTGGTCCAGGTAGCATAGTTGTTTGGCACTGGTGCTTCTCTAACTATACTGAAAAGGATCAAAATTGGTGAACACCATGCTTTTCTTCTCATTTAGTTTTCACTTTCTTCCTGGAGCATTGCAGAAATACCCTTCCTCATAATTGTTCGTTCAGTTCTACTCGTCAACCAAGCCCGGGCTAAAGAGAGCTGTCCAAAGTTAGATTTCTAAATGGTAAAAGGGGTAGAGAGTTGAGTCTATCTTTAATCTGAATTAGCTTGTCTCTATGTTTTGAGTTCACGAACGAGGCCAAGAATGGGGGCTGTGTAGTTTCTTCTTCTTACTTCAGAAAGAGTCTGTGTGCATTACTGGAGAAGTGAGACAGCATAGAAATGTTAATGTGGCCAGAGTCCCTGGCAATAGTCACCACATGCCCTCAGTAATATAATAATATTTTCTGACTTGTCTCTTCCCAGAAATATGTGGCTTATCAGGTCATTAAAATAGAGTTGAAATTTCTTCTATCTTGGTAAGTATGTGGTTCTAATTTATTTAAACCTCTCCTTGATGTATTTTGTGTAATTAGCTCTCAGGAATCAGTGATCTACATTTCTCTCCTCCAATGAAATGATCTCCCTCATCTTTAAAATGGTGTCATTTAGGGGACCTAGAATGTCTCCCTTCTTTTTCTAGGTAGTAGAAAAACTGGAGTTCATTTTTTAAAAAAAGTAATAGTAAAGCTGGGCGTGGTGGTGCACGCCTTTAATCCCAGCACTCGGGAGGCAGAGGTAGGAGGATTGCCGTGAGTTCGAGGCCACCCTGAGACTACATAGTGAATTCCAGGTCAGCTTGAGCCAGAGTGAGACCCTACCTCGAAAAACCAAAAAAAAAAAAAAAAAAAAAGTAATAGTAACCTTCGAGTCTTACCTTTCTGACGTAGTAAGACCCTGCTCTAGTGCAAAGATTTATAGATTTTATTTATTTAATATTTCTGCACTGTGTTGTCTCTCATTCTGGCCTCTAACTCACTATACAGCCAATATAGCCTTCAGCCCCTGACTGTATGAATTATTAGCCATGTGACATATGCCTGGATTATAGATTTTATTCTTTTGTAGAATAATTTTTACTTTGTATTTACTTATTTGAGAGAAAAAGAGGCATTCTTTCCTTCCCTTCCCTTCCCTTCTCTTTCCCTCTGGTTGCAAACAAGTAAATATTTAAATTGAAACAAGAGTTACTTGTTTTATTGTTAGGGCCAATTTCATGCATGTATAGAATGTACTGGCTCATATCCAACCCTATGACTTTCTCTTCTCATCTCCCCCTGGGATGAGCCCTTTCTAAACTCCACCTCCAGTCAGATGCCTTTTGTCCTTTGTGTTCCACTCGACTTAATAGGCTGAGATAATTGGATGAGCATGGGGAGTTTCGCACATGAACACGGGCAACTTACCAGTAGCTACAGCCCTGAAGAAAACATCTCCCTAACCCAGCAACCATTACGGGTTAATAGTTCCTCAAAGAGGGGTGGGGTTTCATGAGTGCTTCTCACATCTACCATGGAATGTTGAGGTCCCTAACCTCTCACTTACCATGTACAGGTAGCCACAGTTGCTATGAGTTCATGGAGACAATAGCCAGGCATTGTCTGGTGGACAGTGATCCAGGGCACTCCTTCTGACCTCTCGCTCAGGATCTTTCTACCTCCTCTTCCACAATTGCCCTTGGGTCTTGGAGTAGATGATGGAGGTTTTCTGTTTATTCCTGAACAGTCAACAGTCATTTACTCTCAGCCCTTTGATGAGTTTTTAGGTACCCCAGCAGCTACCCCCAACTGTAAAAGAAGTATTTTTAATTTTTTTTTTATTGACAACTTCTATTCTTTTACGCAATAAACGATGATTTTCCCTCCCCCAGTTTCCCCTTCACAACTCCACTCTCTGTCTTACCCCTCCTTCTCTCCATTAGTCTCTCTTTTATTTTGATGTCATTGTCTTTTTCTCCTATTATGAGGGTCCTGTGAAGGTCTCATAAGAATCAGAAGCTGTATTCTATATACAAACCTTACCTTTATAACATAAAAGTAAATTAGTTACAACACAGAAAAACCAAGCATGGGAGTCTTGATTTAACATATGGGGTCACTAAGTTATATGAGGGGTATCACTCAAATTGAGATTTTTTTATATAACTTTTAAAACAGATTTATTCAGGTTTCATTGATCAAGAGTAGTTTGTATGTAAATGTCACATGTTGGTACCATCCTTTCCCTCCTCCCTGCCCCTTTTCTGAAGAGGCCTTCCTCACTGGGGATGCAGGTCAACCCCATGGGGATTGTGGACCATGTATTATGGGAGGGGGATAGGCAATGTCTCTGTGCAAAATGTCCCAACTTGTGACTCTAACAATCTTTCTGCCCCTTATTCCACAAAATTCCCTGAGCCATGCTGAGAACATTTCAAGTCTACTTCAGTGCTGGGTATTTTTGACCAAAGGCAAGAACCTCACCAATCTATGACTGTTTCAAAAGCTATCCAATGGGCACTACATATTCATTTAGTAAAACAGCAATGAAAACTTCTCCACTAGGAACGATGACCTTCCCAGCCACACGAACCTTGTTTTGCATCCTCCAAAGTTCAGGCAACACACTTTTCCTTTAAGCTATCCTAATCTTGTTACAGTTGTTACTGTGAGACTTTATAAATAATGAATATTATTTCTGTGTTTCAATTGCTTCATTACCACTTGGGGGAAATAATCCCTTTCATGCTCATTTTGATATGAGGGAAAAGGGAGTATTAGACAAGATTTTCAGGGACAGTGTGATATTTAAGTACTGTTTCAATTGGTAGTATGAAAGTTAAACATAATTCTAAGGAGGAAATGATGATTAAATAATTGTGTTACACTTAAATAAAACCTTATCTAAAACCCAGTATTTTAGTCTTGGCCATAGACTTTTTTTTCTTTTCTTTCTGTGTACGTGTGTGTGTGTGTGTGTGTGTGTGTGTGTGTGTGTGTGTGTGTATTATAAAGTGAAAGAATTGGCATACCAGTGTATTAGCCACTGCAATCAAACTCCGGACAAGTGTTCCACTTGTGCACACATGCAACCTTGTACTTGCATCACCTTGTGCATCTGACTTCCATGGGATCTGGAGAGTGAATCAAGGGTCCTTAGGCTTTGCAGGCAAGCTCCTTAACCACTTAGCCATCTCTCCAGCCCCATAGACTTGTATTGTCATAACTGTCCTTATAGTCATAATTGACAGTTGTGGAGAAACACATCCCCTCACCCACCCCCATTAAACACATTCAGTTCTCCCTTCTTACAGCTTTTTTTTTTTTTTGATGGCAGGGATATGGAACTTATCCAGTGGTATGGCAGGATTTTAACTGAACTTTCCATATTCCTATGAGTTTTCAATGGAATACCCAACAAGAAGAAGTTAACACTGGTGCTGGGAAGATGGCACAGTGAGAAAGAGTACTTTCTGCCCAAGATGTGAGGAGATGGATTCCACCACCCACGTAGAAAGTTAGGCCAGGTGGCACATGCCTGCAGCCTCAGTGCAGAGTTGGGCTGGAGACAGGAGGACCATAAGTGCTTGGTGGTCAGCCAGCCTAGTGGAAAGATGCTGAGCACCAGGTTCAAGGAGTGATTATTGCTTAAGAAAATGAGGCAGAAGAGTGATGGAGGAAGACCCACCCAATTTCCTCCTCTGATGCCCAGAGGTGTGCACATCTGTGTACACATATATACCACACACACACATTAAAACAAAAGAGCCTCACCCATGCTGAAACCAGAAAGAGAGAAGAGGAAGCTATCCAGCAATGTTTCACTGACTCAGATCCACTCATGGGTTCTTAGGGGACATGAGTACAAGACACGGATATCACAGTTTCAGCTGACATGAGACAAAGTGACAAAGAACCTCAGGTGATCAGCTTTGATGCATGCAGACCCAGGCTAACATTCCAGCTCCTTCATTCACCAGCTAGTGTATTTTTACTGACACAGTAAAGATTGAAAGCTATAGGAAGATAGCCTTGAATTCATAACTGGAGGTACTTTACAGCAAAGGCAGATTGTATTTCTTCATTGTATCCATGCATTCATTCATGTTATCTAGAACCACAGAGGAATGTGTGTGGTTCAAACTGCATGTGTACATAAAACTGCTTGCTAAATTCTGATATGAATTTCAACATGAATTCTCAATTAACTGTGATCATGGCAATGGGCAATATGGGGATGGATGGTATTTCAGTCAGGTTGGAATTGCTGGCAGAAAACACTCAACCAAGAGCAGCTTGTGGGTGGAAAGGGGTTTATTTTGGCTGATTGACTTGAAGGGAAGCTCCGTGATGGCAGGGAAGATGATGGCGTGAGCAGAGGGTGGACATCGCCTCCTGGACAACATCAGAAGGACAATAGCAGCAGGAGAGTATGCCAAACACTGGCAAGGAGAAGATAGCTATAACAACTATAATCCTGCCCTCAACAATACATTGCCTCCAGGAGCCTCCAATGCCCAAATTGTCACCAGCTGGAGACGTAGCATTCAGAACACGTAAACTTACGAGGGACACCTGAATCCAATCACCAAGATGGCAACAAGGATGAAGAGGACCCACTACACACGGCACTCTTCAGGTAAAATCTTGGAACTGTGCTCACCTTGGTGTGAGCCACCTTGAGACAGTTGTTCAAATACGGTAGATACGAAATGGGCCAGGAGATGTATTTTGAAGTCATATACTCTGAAGAGAGAAAATAGGAGATGGGGCTATGCAGTCAGAATTAGAGCATTATGCTGGAGTTTGGAGAATGTACCTCATCTGTCAGGCATCTTTTGTGAGGATATGTTGGAATAATCAGAATCAGTAGTTTAAAGAATGAAAACGGGCCTGAGTATAGGACACTCAGTAGAACGCTAGCCGAGCATGTGAAGAAAGTTGGGTTCCACGCCCAGCACTTAAAACTAAAGCATTGCTAAAGGTCAAAGGCCAGATGAAACACGATTTAAGCAATGTGTAATAAATAGATAAATAAATAAATAAGTAAACCTCACAGATGAAAGACTGCGTTGGTCTTGGTTACTTTTCATGGTACGATGTACTTACTTGGTCACTCACCATGTTAACTTACGGAAGTTACTTTGCTGACCTCAGCCTCAATGAGTTTATCTGCGAAATGAGAATTATATAAAATCCTCCTTCAGTAGACATTTGTAAAGATTGAAAGGAAGATCTGGAGAGATTGCTTGGTGGTTAAAGCACTTACCTGCAAAGCCAAAGGATCCAGGTTCTACTCCCTAGGACCTATGTAAGCCAGATTCACAAGGGGGTGCACACATCTGGATTTCTTTTCAGTAGCTAGAGGTGCTAGCATGCCCATTCTCTCTCTCTCTCTCTCTCTCTCTCTCTCTCTTTCCCTGCATATTTCTATATCTCTCTCTCAAGTAAATAAATAAAAATAAGATATTTTTAAAAGATTAAAAGAGATAATATGTGCAGATGACATGAAGAAGAACCAAGAACAGAAGCACATTAAGTGCTAGCTTTGGTTATAGCTGTTGTTGTTTGTTAAGACTACAGTCACATGGAACTTGGGCTATTTCAAGGCAACCAAGGCAGTCATCACTAATGGGATTAACGTTCTAGAGAGGACAAGAACATGAGGGTGGGGAGGGTCTATGATTATAGGCATGCCTCTCTGTATCATTCTCTAAATACATGTAGTATATTTCCTCAGTAACTCATTCCTTCCTGCACTCTTCTATCCTAGAGTTCCTGTCCCTCTGCCTTACTTAGACATGTGCTAGACAAGGTTATAAGTCTTCCCCTCCCTGTAACCATCTAAAGTTACTTGAGCAATAACCTTTGCGACTTTCTAGTAACCTCATGTCATATTTATCAACAATGACTGATTAGAGGGCCTCTGGTGACCATCCCCTACTCAGCATGGCTTAGATGTTTGTTCACAGGATGGCATGTAATAATGGTATACTCTGAGTATAGGAGGGAGGGAGAGAAAGAACAATGCATGGATGGATAAGTGGATGAATGAATTGATGGGTGGATGCATGGATGGGATGTATACATGCATAAATGGATGAATGGGTAAATACATGGATGAATAGATATATGGATGGATAGATGAATAGATGGAATGTGTAGATAGTGCCTGGATGGATAGATAAGTAGTGCAATGATAGAAATCCACCTGATCGAAGGATCTCAGCCATCCAGCTATTTATTGATTCATCAGCACCTGAACTTTTAGCAATTGCGTCTCTGCCACAGAGATCTGTTGGACTTCTGCTCAACCACTTTTGACACTTGGTGGCACTTTGCTTTTTCAAATGGCACACTTTCCATTTAAATAAGTTTCCTAGCATGGGCTTGCTAAATCACATACTTGCACTAAATTACAACCATTATTGTCTTTTTGAGTTGTATTATTTTTAATCAGGTGACTCCGAGAAACACTGTCTTTAAATGAAAGGAATTTATTTTAAGGGGGAGTTTTACACACCAGGGCTCACAGGGAGAAAATACAATAATTTCCTGCTTCATGAATTCATGAGTCTATTGTTTTATTGTCGAGGGGGATACAGGATGACAGATGTTTTCAGGATTTTCGTGTTTCATTAAGAAATAGATTTTGCACATCAGTAGCTATGTGGGAGATGTGGTGCAAAAACTATGTTAGAACTAAATATGTAGTAGTCATAGTTCTTGAATTTAAAAAAGGGCTGTGCAAAACTATATTTCTTTACATTTTAAGAAATGCTGAGGAAGGGAATGATTATTGTGTCTTTTAGCACCACATCTTTTTAAAGTTAAAAGTGGAGAGGCATAAGAGTCAATTTATTTGAATCAAACATTTAAAAGTATATTATTCTAAGAAGCAATTAAAACTTAAATGTCATCATCTGATTTCTTCCTGGAAAGCATTTGTTTGCCATCCTATGCCTGAGCCGTTTAATCAGCCACATCTGGAGATGAACCAACTGCAATGATTTTATCAAACTTCATCCTCAGAGGGCACATCTGCTTCTGGAGGGAAGAAAAAAATAATAAAAAACAAAGTTGGCCAAAGAGAAATTAAAGAACCACAACAAATCTGTGGGGACTGGTGATACGTGGTTACCATAGAGAGATTTTTGTCCAACTTCTAGGTATGGTCCTGTAATGTTGTGATGGCTCTTGTCTGGGCAGAAAACCCTTGGGACAGAAATCATCTCAAGCCAGAGCTCTATGTCCCTCTGTGTGCATGTGGCTATTGTACCTTCATCCTGTCCCAGTGATGGCTATGACAGACACTCAGGGTAAGCCCTAGAGGTTATGTTCATGTGACCAGAGCCTGCCCCCTCTTAGGAAGGGCACTGATCATAAAGGAGGATGGAACCTGGTTCACAACAATGAACTCAAAATGATCATAAACTTCAATGTTAAATGAAAATACATAAAACTCTAAGAAATCACATGGAGGAAAAAAATCTGGATTACTTTGAGAATAACAATGACTTGTTAGATACAATTTCAAAAGTGTGTTCCATAAAAGACATGATTGACAAGCCAGACCTCATTAAAATTAAAATGTTCTGTTCTGAGAGAGATAATGTTGAGATAATGAGAAAACAAGCCACAGAGAGGGAGAAAATATTTGCAATAGATACATACTGATAGTCTCCAAAATGTGCCTTGCCTGATCCACTTTAGCAAATGCTTACACATCTGCCTTTTGCTTGTAGTTTATATCCCACATATTAAGATGTCTTCTTTGATCTTAAAATAGTGTGCAAAGTCATCATCTCCCTCACCATCTTAATGATACCGCCTGTGTGAGCTAATGCCATCTCAGGATTAGTCTACTGATCTATCTATCTACCTGTTTCTGAACTATTTACAGTCCACTCGATGCAATAGCCAGAATTGTTGCTGTGTGTGTGTCTGTGTATAAAGTGTGCATTCACTGACATTTTGTTGTTCTATTTATTCCAAACACCAAGAACAGTTTTGCCATATGCATTTGCTTATTACATAATTGATTTGTTGAGACAAAGCTACGAGATTAAGTTTGGCGCCACGCTGATGGCTAAGGCATCGTACAACCTGACTCTTTATACATTCTGTATGCGCACACCAAGCATGCTTGTCAAAGTCAAAGTTTACAAGATAGTACTTACATGGAATATTTATGATACCTGGTTCTGCAGGCTCTCAGGTTCAAGGACAAGAGTCCTAAGAACTGAGTGGACAGTTATACTTAGAGGACAAGGTCAGAAGCACATCATCTAAACAAAGAGAAGACACCTCCAGGAGAGTACTGTGTTTTAAGTTTCCAACTGAGACATAGAGAAGCTGTACATAGCAAAAGGGAACCATATAATGGTTAAAACACATATACATTGCATAATGTGTATTTCTTAATTGAGAACATCGATATAATACCATATTATAATTTGAAAATAATCCCCTCCCTTTATCCTCATTAACCCCCCACTTCCCGTGAATCTGCTCCTCTTTCCATGTAGCCACTCTTATTTTGATATCTCATTCTCCACCGCCACTCTCATGAACGCGAAGACATTGGTAGGATCGATATTGTGCAGGACATGAACATTGCAACCTCCACCGTGAGGTCATGGGTATTTAAGGTGTGTTTAGGCACATGCTACTCCTCAAGCGGAAGTGTACAGTCCCTAACCGCCACCTGCAGTGACTCCGTGGAGCAGTGGCATTCCAGAGCTTCCTGGTCCGACCTGACTGCGGCTCAGCACCCTTTGACCAGCCCTTTCTTTCCCTCCCCACTTCCACTTTCTCACTATCATAAGAATGGCCCTAGGGACAAAGAACTCTGCCAGGCCCAGAATGGGTAGGTAGAGATCCTATATGGCACAGAGCCCCTGAGGCTCTTCTTTCATAAAGAGGGGAGCTCTTGGCTTGGAGAGATGGCTCAACAGCTCAAGTGCTTCCCTGCAGAGCCTAACAACCAAGTTAGGTTCCCCAGTAATCAATGTACAGCCGGATGCACAACATGATCCTTGATCTGGAGTTTGTTTGTAGCTGCTGGGGGCCTGTTTTTTTCTTCCCATTCTATTTCTCTTTTCTCTCTGTCCATTTGCAAATAAACTGATAAACTAAATTTTTAAATATACAAATCAAGCATTTACTGATTAAAAAAAATCAGATGGATTTATTTGTTTTAAATGGGGATTCTCTATGAGCTCATTCTGCTCAGCTCTCCAAGACTCTCCAAGATCTCATTCTGGTCTTTGGGAATGAATAAAAATAAACTATAACAGAGAATGGAGACCATGGTGACTTCCTGGGGCCTAGCCCGCCCCCCCCCCCAAAAAAAGATTAACTTATCTCACAGATGAAATTTGCATGTTTTCTTGCCCATGTCATGGCTTCTATAACTTGTGACATGGTGACAGTGAGTGCAGGAGATTCAACAAACCCCTCTGGCAAGACTGTAAATAAATCCATTTTTCTTTACCAGTTTCTTCTTCTTCCTAATTTCTTTGTAATTCAGGGACCCAAGCAAAGATCCTAAGCAGCCAGTAATGGGAAAATTGTGGCAGTTTTAATAGACACCCCTCAATAGGTCCAAGAATTTTATTACAGCTTCTTGGACTTCCAGCCTCATTGGAGGGGTCACTGGGGGTGGATCTGGATCCCAGCGTAGGATGCGCAAAGGTTCTCAGCTCTGCTGGAGTTCCTGAAGAGTGGCTGCTTAGGGTGTCAGTGGTTGTCTTTTGTTGGTGTGTTGTTTTTGTTTTGCTCTCTGCCTGGGCCTGTGAAAGGGGACCAGTTTCTTCTGCCATTGTGGAACTTCTGCTTGATATGAAAGCTTCAATAAATCCCTTCTACATCCCCAAAACTGCATCTTGTCTAGAAGTTCATCCCAGAGAGAGAGGCTGATTGCTTCATCCACTCTCCACAGATCTCACTCCGGTCTCCCTAAGCTCCTAGTCCTTATGATGTCATAGAGACAATTCACATGAGAAAATAGACATGTTTATTATCTACACTTTCTGGTGTGTAGGAGTAACATGTACACACTTGCAGATACCCCATGCACACTAGAGTACAGAGGAAGAAATTGGGTGCCCTTCCCTATCACATATTTCCCTGAGATAAAGTCTCACTGAACACAAGAGCTGCTGTTATGGGAGCTTGTGGGAGTGCCAGCTGACCGATATGCACCCCGTCTCCACCACCCCAGAGTCCTGGGAATACGGACGTGTGTGGAAATACCTGACTGTGGGCATGAGTGCTAGAATCCAGTTCCTCATGCTTGGTTGTCAAGAACTCTTGCCTGCTGAGCCATCTTCCAACCTTTTGTTTTCTGTAGTGTCAAACCTGAACATCACATCAGTTTGTGGCCCACATGCTGCTATCCACTCCAGTGAATTCCACAGACTAATCCTGGCCACAGTTACAGTTAATATATCACCAAGCTGTTATGATACGGAAGGAGGCAGGCACCTTCTATTTCTGATCCCCTAATTTGTCAAACATACAGATACAATCTGGTGTCAACATCTGTTATAATTGATCCCAAAGGACAGCCTGTTTGTGTTCCCACTTCAGAGCACTTTGCACGTGACATATTCTCCCCCTTTTCTCTCAAAGCCTGCCCCCACCATTCTATGCTTCTCCTAGCACCATGCTGGGTCCAAGAGCCATGTAATCTTCCAGTACCTGCCACTCTCCATCTGCCTCAACCACCCTGAAGGTTTTTCTGCACCCCCCCTGCATCTAATTATTGTCCACAAAGCAACACCCAGTTTCTGAGTTCCATTAGAAGTGCTCATTTCGCCTCTTGTAGATTTCTCAGGCATGCTCACAGAGTTCTGTGAACAGTAGCGAAGCCAGCAAGCTCCAAACAGGAGTTTAGGAAATGCAGAAGCATAGACAAGGCATTTTACAGTTTACAAAAATGTAAGTGCTAAAATCTCATTAAAAATTTTAAATGGCATTTTTATATGTTATCTGTTTTAGCAAGCTGTGCATAACTTATCTTTGAAAACAGGAAGCATTGCAATGATTACAAATGAGAACATCCAAAAAATACAGCCTGGACCTAGATAGTTACTTACCTAAGAACAAACTCTTTTTTTTTTTTTAACAAACTAACATGATTCCTGGGCTCATGGAAAGTATGAGGGGGAAAGAGGAGGGTAGAAATCGGCTGCCTCTGAAAGTGGACCAGGTATGGATGAAGGGTTTCCATTGGATCCTCCTATCAACATGACTGATTATCTTCCAAAGTTGTTTCTCCACACATAAGGGGGACTTCAAAGATGTCCAGAAATAGCCCCGTTCTCCTTCCTTAGTTTGTTCAGAGACTTGGTCACGTTCAGAGTCAGCTCACATTCATTATGGACACACTGTGCTCAACTATAGCATGAAGCACTTTCAAACATATTTTCCTGTTATCACAACCATGAGTTAGTTGTTTGATCAGCTAAGCTTCTGCTGCTTCCCTTCCTTCTTTCCTTCCTTCCTTCCTCCCTCCCTTCCTCCCTTTTTTCTTTCTTTCTCCCCCCTTCCTTCCTTCCTTCCTTCCTTCCTTCCTTCCTTCCTTCCTTCCTTCCTTCCTTCCTTCCTTTCTTTCTTTCTTTCTTCCTACCATTTCTTGTGCCTGTCAGGGACCAAGACTGGGTCACTGGCACAGCGTGTTACAGGGTGTCACTAGAGATCTCTAGGAGACCACAGTATACTCAGAGGGTGAGATTGAGCTATGGTGACAAGCACAGGCTGGAACAACATGCCCAAGTCCTTGGTGATCCCGGGCCAGTGTGGCAGGTGCTCTCCATCAGCTCTAGGATATCTGGTGTTTCTGCTGGTGTCATTATTCTTGCCTGTTTTCCCAACAACTCGCATAAGGCTTCCTTAGAAACCCAATGTCCTTGAGGAGAGAGAATGCCCATGCTCCTTCTTCAGGAGTTAATGAGATGCACAATTCCTACCCAGATTTCTGAACCTTTAAGTATTAAAGACAAAATACTAAAGGAGATTATGTTCTCATGATACTGTGGCCTTCTCCTTTTGAATTTTCATGAAAGCTGATTAGAATCAAACAGGGGCAACCAGAAAAATGCAAGGCTGTGATTTAAACAGGTTCTTGTCACTGAGAAGTCCATGGTTATTGATGGCTGGGTCTTGGGTGGTGTTGGGATTCTATGGATCATGGGGGGTGGGTCTTCATTGGAGTTACCAAGGTCACTGTATGCACAAGGCAATTCTAATAAGACTCTGTGAGTTCTCATGAGGATCAATGTTAGAAGAGTAATCAGCCCAGCCTCATCCATTTCCTCTGCTCCAGATTGGAGATGTGGCCACTTCTTCTAACACATCACATACTGCAGCCATTATTATCCATGCCGGGAAAAGATGCCAACAAAGGTGGTTTATACGGAGAATTGACCAAGGTGGTCCATACCAAGATGCTGACAAAGGGTGGCCTATACAAAGTCCAGGCTGTGCCATTTGAGCTCTCAACCTGTAAAACCATTAGCTGAATAAAAGTTCTTTCATTATAATTTGACTACCTCAGTTATTTTGTTATAGTAACACCAAGCTATCTAATATGTCAGACTTGCCTGATTGCTTCCAAGCCTAAAATCTCTTTTTCCTCTACACAGTCTTTGCTGTAACATAAACATTCCAGAGTTTTATGCCTTTCCTCCTCTTTCTTTGCTACTCCCATTCTTCTGTCTTCTATTCTTTCTCCCTTCTACCCCATCTTTTCTCTCCTCTCTCTCTTGCTGAGATAGTCTCTCTATGCAGCCCAAGCTGGTATCAAACCCAAAGTCCTCCTTCTCTCTGCCCCAAGTGCTGGGATTAGAGACATGCACCACTTTTCCTACCTGACCCCAGAGCTTTTATTGTTTCGGTCAAGAAAATCAGAGGCTCTTAATGTTGGTTATATGCTAGAATATGCCCTGAGTGCTTTCATTCAAAACAAGTAAAAACAAAGCTGAAAATCTTATGTTCAGTCTCTTTGTCTAGGAGTTTTGACTCTAGTCTGTCTAAAGTGGGGATGAGAATTCAAGTTTGGAGAACACTAATGTAAACAGCTACCCAGGTCATTATCATAATGGATAAAGATATACTGTTGGAAATGAAGGCACAAGGAAGACACAAACATGCATTCCAGTGAAATGTGGGACCACAATATGAGGTAGTTTAGTACCAAAATGGCATTGTCTTTGAAGGGACCCAAATATTTTAAGAGTAACCTCCAATTTTAATTTTATTGAGAAGCATATCTATGATCACTTTCCAGTACGATTAGCACATCCAATTGCTCACTATTAAACACAGTTGCTTTCCCAGAAAGATGGGTATAGTAATTTTGTGTGATTCTTTGGACATAGCTATAGAAGTGCCCTCCAAATTAAGAAATGTGAAAAACTCAATAATCCCTGAGTTAATTTCTGACTCATCAATGTTGGGAGTGGGACACATATTGCTTCACATTAACTGTGTGCTTTTCCCACACCCTATGACTCTCACATACAAAATAATGGTTACCTTGTTCTTGCCTACACAGTGAGATGAAGCATTGAGAAATTCTTTTAATTTAGTGTATAATTATCTTTGAGGTGCTGGCACATAAAATAGTGCAGATTTTATTACATTAGGTATCACAGCTGAAAGCTAACTTTATGGAAATCAGCACCTCCATAAAAGAATCAGCAGCTGTGAAGGCATCCAAGCATATTCACAGCCTCACCCCAGCTCCTCTCACCTCTCTCGTGAAGAATAGTCTACATTTCCAGGTCAATTCTGGAAGTTTCATGACATAGAAACAGCTGGATTGGCTAAGAAAATTAATCTTAAAAAAATGATAAGGAGGGCTGGAGAGATGGCTAAGCAGTCAAGCACTTGCCTGTGAAGCCTAAGGACCCGGGTTCGAGGCTCAATTCCCCAGGACCCACGTTAACCAGATGCACAAGGGGGCGCACGCGTCTGGAGTTCATTTTCAGTGGCTGGAGGCCCTGGTGTGCCCATTCTCTCTCTTTCTTTCTCTCTATACCTGTCTCTCTCTGTCTGTTGCTCTCAAATAAATAAATAAACCAAAATAAGTTTTAAAACATGATAAGATGTCATGAGAATATGTTAGTCACATGAGATACAGGATAAATGAAAGAAAGCTACATGAACTCTACATGCTCTGAGTGTTATTTCATACCAGAGGATCTGAAAGGAAAAATATAATTTAAAAAAATTTTAAAAATGAAGTGGAAAATATCGCAGTTTGAACGTTGCTTGCATTGGAAGCACAAGGGCTTGAGGTTGATCGCAAAGCGCATGATAAAAATCAATCAAACAGAAGACAACCTGAAAGCAGGTGTGGCAGCAGACACTTGCAACCTCCGCCCTTGGGAGGCAGAGGCAGAGGCCCAGGCAGATAGCTCCCTGGGGCTCGCTGGCCAGCCAGTCTTGCCTAACTAGTGAGTTCCAGGTTTATTAGAGAGCCTGTCTCAGTAAAAAGTGGGCACACTTGAGAAACAGCGAGCACACACACACACACACACACACACACACACACACACACACACCCGTCCATACACAGACATTGCCTCTCCCTCCCCCCATAATGCATGCCCCACAATCCCCACGGAGTTATCCTGCATCCCCAATTAGGAGGACTTCTTCAGAAAAGGGACAGAGAGAAGAGAAAGGATGGTGCCAACATGTGTTATTTACATACTAATATGTCTAAATCTGATTAAAAAAAAAAAGCTCTTGTGCAAAGGTTTTGGAACCAATTCTGAATTTTCCTTATCATGATAAAATAGCCTAGATGACAGTATGTGTCTCTATGTAAGAAATATGGTGTATAAAGGTATTTTTCCTCAATAAAAAGTGGGCAGACTTGAGAAACAGTGTGTGTGTGTGTGTGTGTGTGTGTGTGTGCACGCACACACACACACACACACACACATCCCTACACACTCAGATGCACCCACACACACACATACACACAGATAAGAAATATCCTTTAGACTGTTTCCAAGAAAGTCATTTGGGAACACGGAGTACTGTATGTGAGCAATGGCTTTGTAAGGACTTTGAAGTGTTCCCTTCAAACTTATATTTTGAGGCCCTAACCCTCAAAACCATAGTGTCTGCAGGTAGGAAATCTGAAGACAGTTGGGATTAGATGAAGCCTTCATGGTGAGGTAAGAGCCTCTGTGAGAAGAAGTCTTACAGAGTAAGGAGAAAGGCAGCTATTTGCAAGCCAGGGAGAGTCCTCCCTTGACCATGAACTCAACCCCATTAACTGGATTGCATCCTCAGAATGGCAAGAATTACATCACTGTGTTTTAAGCTCCCCAGTCTCTGGTATTTTTCTATAGCATCCCAATCTAAGGTTTAAAAGAAGTGGTGGAAAGGCCAACAAAGAAAGAAGGTTTGTAGACTTAACCTAATAAAATGATGAGATAAGCAGATTTTTTTTTATGGAATTCATAAGTAACTCATATCATTCATGCAATACCAAGAGAAAACAGTAAGGAAGCTACCAAACATATGTAACCAGACACTAGAGAACTAGATATATAACTATGTACTACAGCAGTGTGTAGCGTGTTAGCATGTGAAAGCCCTGATTCCATCCCCAGCACAACACTATGCACACACATTCTCTCTCCCTCCCTTCCTCCCTCCCTCCCTCCCTCCCTCCCTCCCTCCCTCCCTCCCTCTCTCTCTCTGTCTGTCTCTCTCTCTCTCTCTCTCTCTCTCTCTCTCTCTCCCCTAGGAATATCAATATAAAATTTTGAAAGTGTTTAATTTATACAAAGACAAGAAAACGGAAACAAAATTAAAAATGATCAAACATAAATATGATAAAATTAAATGGCAAATCCAACCCAGAGTATAAATGAAGATGGACTAAATATGCTATTTTTAAAAAGATTGACAGAGATCTGGGCATGGTGACACATGCCTTTAATCCCAGCACTTGGGAGGCAGAGGTTAGAATTGCCCCGAGCTCAAGGCCACCCTGAGTATACATAGTGAAGTCCAGGTTGGACAGGGCGAGGAGACCGTACTTTGAAAAACTAAACAAACAAAAAAAAAAACATTAAAAAATTTGACAGAATAGGAATTTAATTGTCTGTAAGTCAGGAAGAGAGCCCTTGCCTAAAATAAACTTATCATTAAAACAAGTTAAGCAGACAGTTAAAAAACTAGGAAAATATATCATTCCAGTAATAATGTGTTGCAATCAGAGTTGGATTTATTAATAAAACATAAATGTATTTTATCTCAGAGAACATTTCCACAGACAGGGACAGATTTTGTACTGATGACAGTATGAACCTGCCAAGACACAGCAGATCATTTTTAGACATACCAAAACAGCAAAATAGCAAAGTGCATGAAACAAGAACAGAAATGAAAGACAAAATTGATAAATCTACAATCATGGCTAAACCTTTAACAATTCTTTCTCAATATTTGATGGGACAACTAGGCAGAAAATCAGTGAGAATACAGATTAACCCAACAGCAGCATCAATCCACAGTCTCCGATCAATATTTACAAAACATTCCATCAATGCCAATAGCATACACATTCTTTTCAAGTGCCCAGTGAGAGAGAGAGAGAGAGAAAGAGAGAGAGAGAGAGAGAGAGGCAAAATTAGCCAAATCCTGAACCAGAGAATGAACATTCACAAATCAAAATGAATCAGAATAACTTTAGTAGACTCAAACCCAAACTTATTAACAGGAAGCTGATGAACCTACCAGACTCAGCCTGGCATGTGTACCAGTTAGAAGGAGAGACAGAGAAAGAGAGAGGGAGAAACAGCTTTCCTAAAATAAGATCGTTTCCTAAGCTCAATACATGCACCATGGCACGTGTGTACCTGTACTCACATACAAGCATACATACACACATACACACATATGCACATACATCTTATATACACGAAAACATTTTAAAATAATAAAAATATGCTGCAGCACAAAGTCAAGTCGTCTAAGAATCTGAATATTTAGATTCCAGTCTTATTGCCACTTCCTCTGTTTGTCATCTTGAGGGTGACAAACAAAGTCCCCTCAACCAACTATAGATTTTTTTTTTCAGTGTGTCTCTTGGGCTAATAAGAATGTATTAAAAATTATAAAAGTAGGGCCAGAGAGGCTGCTTAGTGTTTAAGGCACTTGTCTAAAAAGCCAAAGGACCCAGGTTCAATTCTCTAGGACCCATATAAATCAGATGCACAAGATGGCACATGTGTCTGGAGTTTGTTTACAGTGGCTGGAGGCCCTGGAAGTCATGCCCATTCTCTCTGTATATATCTCTTTTCTCTCTCAAATAAGCAAATGAAAACTAAATAGTAAAAAATAATAAAAAGATAAAATAAAAAGTAAAACCTTTAAAAGTGAGTCTGAGGAGATGGTTTAGCTTCTACTGCAAGCTTGAGGACCTAAATTCAGACTCCAGCACCTACAGAAAATATAAAATGTTAAGCCAGATGTGGTGGCGCATGCCTTTAATCCCAGCAATTGTGAGGCTGAGGTAGGAGGATCGCTGTGAGTGTGAGGCCACCCTGAGACTACATAGTGAATTCCAGGTCAGCCTGGGCTAGAGTGAAACCCTACCTCAAATAACCAAAAAAATAAAAAAGAAAGAAAGAGAGAGAGAGAGAGAGAGAGAGAGAGAGAGATGGAAGGAGGGAGGGAGGGAGGAAGGAAGGAAGGAAGGCAGGAAGGAAGGAAGGTAGGAAGGAAAGCAAAAACAAAAGAACGAAAATGTGAGATATGATAGCCGCTGTTGTAATCCAGTCAGTGCTGGGGAGGTGCAGAAACAGGCAGATCTCTCAGGCTTGCTGGATATCTAGTCTAGCTGAATCAGTGATCTCTACTTTCAGTGAGAGAAGGTGTTTTAAGAAATAAGATAAAGAGTGGCCAATGAAGATAGCTGGTGTCACCCTCTGGCCTCCACAGGGACACACACACACACCAGCACATACGCAAACACACATCCACACAAAACCCTGTACAGTACTTAATGAGTGTTAGTATCAGAAAACCTCATGGTCCCTTTCCTACTATGAAAAGTCTTGTTCCTATGATTCTAGAAAAATCACCACTAATTACAACTTATTTCCTCACAGAGCCATCTACTCTCAGCTATGAATATAAATGAATATGCTATTTAGAGTTGCCAAAATAGACATGTTAGGAATCCTTGACTGGCTTTCTGATAGAATCGTAGCTGTAGTATAGAATGCATTATGTGTTATGTGTTGGCCTCTGAGAAAATTGTGTGAGGGAGTTTGATGAGAGCCTGTCTGTGACCTTAACTGTATATTGGCTTGGATTTGGGTGCTTTGATTAGGATTGAAAACTGTCAAGGGAAGCAGCAAGTGGCATCTCAGACCACGAAGAGGCTAAGGCATATGCCAAGGGCTCTCTGTAGCATCATTCCTGGGGGGGCTGCAGGTCTCCATAGATATTTGCAGAAGATGCTTAATTCTGACATCTTCAAAGAGACAAGACTATACCAGGAGACAATGTATGCCACAGGAGAATCCTCAGCAAATATCACTGAGACATGGGGGTAGGAACTTAGGACCTCTGGAGCACTTTCCCCTTCCTCTGACTCAACTCTTCTCTACTCTCCAGGATGTCTTCTTTGAGCCCTTAAAGCAGAACCATTCTCCTGTCTTCTGAAATTCCATACCTTTTTGTTGTCAAATTACATTAGGTGTGCTTATAAAAACAGAACTAAGCCTGACTCCTTCTGTTGCAGTTACCTTCTTGTAGCTGGGATAAAGCACCCAACCAAAAGCAGTGGATGGGAAGAAAGGATTTATTTTGGCTTACAGTCCCAAGGAGATGCTTCTTGATGGCAGGGGAAAGCATGGCATGAGCAGAGGCTGGACATCACCTCTGCCACAGCAGATGGAAAGCAGCAGCCAGAGAGTGCAGCGAACTTCTGGCAAGAGGAAGCTGGCTCTAACACACCTATGCCCACCCCCAAGGAAGGCCACACCTCCAAAATTGCCGCCAGCTGGGGCAAAGCATTCAGAACATATGAGTTTATGGTAGACATTTGAATAAAACCCACCACACCTTCCCAAACCGTAAATTCCCTGAGACAGAGGGAAACTGACTGATTATTCCTAGGCTGCAGAATATTCAGTGTGTTCACGCTTCTCTGGGCATGGATGGAATGATCTCCCCCATACCTGCCCAAGACCATACTGTTTGAAGCCCTTCTGTCTTCCAAAAACTAACAGCATCAGTCTTTTGATTGATCTGCTCCCCTCCAATTGCATCTATGCCCCTTCACTATGCCCTGAGTCCATCTTTATCAGCTGTCATGTCAAGAAACATTCCTAACATAGCTCATCGAGTCACAGCCTTGCTCAACAAAATGTTCAGTAATTCTCCCTGGCTATGGGGTATGTATTAAGAAAGAAAAAAAAAAAAAAAAACTTACTTCTGGTTCCTGAGACTCTTCCCTAGTTGGTTTCCACTGCACTTTTATTGTATCTCCTACTCTTCACCCTACCCAGTGAGTCCGGAAGATTCTCTGCTCACCCAAGGCACAGCACACATTCCTTTTGGATCCACACTTATCTCTCCCTGGGCTCTGTCTCAACCTCAATTCCTCTCTGTGGAATATTCCTTCCAATAATAACCTGGCCCAGGCCTCTATCCTGACCCTTCTCTCTCACTTATATCCAGTTCTCCTTTGTCTGATCCAAGTCCAAACACCATGACTAAGCGCTGTTGGTTTTAAGTCCTGTCAGCTTTGCATTAACCTCTCTGTTTCTTCTTCTAACAGCACCACAATCCATCAGTTAGCCGATACAGTGGACCCTTAACCAATCTGCCTTCTGTTTTCTTTCTTGATAAGCCATGCAGTCTAATCGTGCCATTCTTCTACTTAAAACTGTTCTACAGTACTCTTAAGAAAAAAAAAAAAAAATCAAGTGTGTTCCACAGCCTAACAAAGCCCTGTAGGGTGTTTATGAATGGCTACAGCCTCTATGGCTTTGTTCCACATCAGGCTGTCTATATTCATTCTCATGTTTCCTTGACAAAATACCCAACAAGAGTCAACTTAAGCAAAGGCAGGTTTATTTGGTATCAGAGGTGGAAGGAATGCAGTACATCATGAAGG
This sequence comes from Jaculus jaculus, assembly GCF_020740685.1. NCBI lineage: Eukaryota > Metazoa > Chordata > Mammalia > Rodentia > Dipodidae > Jaculus > Jaculus jaculus. The sequence continues at coordinate 7,527,747 of NC_059107.1, read as the reverse complement.
GAAGAAAGCAGCAGAATGTGGAGCTGCTTGCTCACATCTGAATGGATCAAAAAGCAGAGAAAGAATATGGATGTTCAGTTGGCGTCCTTCTTTCCCTCTCCTCATTAAATCTGGAAGGTTGGCACCTATGATGGCCCCATCCACAGGGAGGGCACACCTACCCTCTCTGTTAAACCACTCTGCAAAAATTCTCACACACATGTAATGGTGTGCACACTACTAATGCCCTTGGCATTTCTTAACCCTATCAAGCTGACAATCAATGTCCACTGATGGGCTATTTCATGAGACCCCAAATGCTCTGTCTTTTTGTGGTTCATCTGCCTTTTTTCTCTCCAGAATGTCTGCCCCTTCACACTGTGGACTCTTTCTTGAATATCTTTTGTCTTTACACTCTTTTGAGTCCAGATATAACCCAACGCCATGATTCAACATATGTTCTCCAGAACTTTCCTTTATGTTCCAGAGACTCTGCTGTAATGTTACATACCATCCCGAGACTCTCAGATGTGGAACTGCTTCATCATGCATTACAAAATGTTAATGAGCTGGGCGTGGCAGCGCATGACTTTAATCCCAGCACTTGGGAGGCAGAGGTAAGTGGATCACCCTGAGTTGAAGGCCACCCTGAGACTACATAGTGAGTTCCAGGTCAGCCTGGACTGGAGTCTAGAGTGAGACCCGACCTTGAAAATCCAAAAAGATAAAAATGTTAATGGCACCTGCAGTACATGGCACCTGTGCACTAGTGGCGTTGTTTCCATGACAATCATAGTAGACCATATCTTTCTCCATTTTCCTGGGTATAGGCCACATTTCCCTTTTCAAGCTATAAACTTGTGAGCTCCATCCTGCTTGGGGCAGGGAAAACCATCAACTGACTGCCGTCTTTGCAGTGAGGTCAGTGACAGACCATCATTCTGTCACCATGCTCCCCTTCTTTCCTCTGGCTCATCGCCTGCATGAATTCCCTGCCCACATGGAAGGTACCATTTCCTATGAATGTCTAGAACTAAGCAAAGCCATGGCTCACACCCATGATCCCAGGGCTCTGAAAGCTGAGGCAGGAGAACTGTTGTGAGTATGAGACCAGCCTGGACTGTAGGGTGAGACCCTGCCTCAAAGAAGCAAAGGGAACTCATAAGTGAAGTGGTATTCAGGAAGAACTCACCAACCAGAAAGCACAACTGACACGTGACTTTAGGCTGTCCATCAGAACCTGGCATTTTCTGAGAGAAGTAGCAAGAGTGGCCTTGAGGCGCAAACCACGGGGAAAATCAATCAGGAAACCCTTTCTGAAGATTTCTGAGATTGTCCTCTTTCAAAAGGTATAAACCTAAAAGTTGATGGGGAATAGAACTTGTCCAGAAGATGAAACAAAATATGGAAGCAAGAAAACCTCTTGGTAACATTGGTGTGTCCTTGAAGCCTGGGCTCCATCAAGATGATGCAGTTACACAGGCTCATATATTTCTCTTATATATACATGAGCTACTTAGAATGAGCCTTCCTGTCATTTGTAATCAAAATAATCCTAAGAGACTGTTGACCTCCCAGAATGTGGATTTAAGTAGATTTCAAAGACAGGCCTATAGAGAAGAAGAAAATTTTAGGCAAGTAGGAAAACAGGTCAAACACATGAAGGGCTGGAGCAGCGTCGTGTGTCTGAGAAACTGCACCATGGAAATCAATGGAAAGGAAAAGGCAGCATCAGCATCAATCATGTCAGGATGTCTACTTCCGGGAGCCAGCACTCCCCAGAGCCCCTGCCCTGGAACCTTCCCTGTTGTGACTCAGCAAGTATTAAATTAATATTCCAGTGACTTAATGAAAATGTGAAAAGAAATGGCAATTGCTCTTTCAGAGGAAGGAGAAATTCTAAGGGGAGAGAAAGGAGGTTAAAAAAAAAACCCAATATCTTCCCACACTTCATTAAATGAATGAAGAACAGACTGATTTTAAAGACTACCCATTGGCTACTGTGCAAATATTAGTGTCATAAAACATGCAAATTAAAATTCTTCTGCAGGCAGATAAAATTTCATTAGCCATTCAGTGTTTATTCTGTGAGGAATAATGATTCTAGCACAAAGAATGGTAATGAATGAATCTCGTCATCTGGCCATCTTCCCCTCCTGTGGCCCAAGTCCCTGTTAGAAGGATGTGCCCCAGGGTGTGATGGACACTGAGGATGCCTAGACATGGTGATCCCCAGCACTGACCTAGCCAGACACACTGCACTCAAATGCTGTCCTTCTTTTTAGAACATTGTTTCTTCTCTCCTTCTCTTATAGCCACCAGCCTGCCCTCAGATCATAAGATAAATGACAATTTTACCATGAAGACTGGCTTGACTAGAAAAAAATCCTATTATCATATAAATTCGTGGCAGCATATATCTACTACTCTTTATTCGATTCTAGTTGTAATTTTATTATGATGGAGGTGCTGAATTGGATATTCTCTCTCTCTCTCCCCCTCTGTGTGTGTATGTGTGGCGCGCACATACCACTGTCTGTATGTAGACGTCTGGAGACAACCTCAGAGGGCCAGTCCTCCCTTCCTACCTGGTTTGAGACAGGCTCCCTTGCTGTTTTACCTTTGGAAATGCTAGATCGCAGGATTTGGGATCTGCTGACCCTGTGCCACCCCTCCCCCAAACATTGCTGTTATAGGCGCATTGGGATTACAGATATATACTCTGCCTGTACCTGCTTTCACAAAGTGTGCCTGGGCTACCAACTCTGGACATTAGGCTTGCAATCAAGTACTTTCACCCCTAAGTCATCTCCCCAGTCCTTGGACACATTGTGACTGTCGCCTCCGTGAGGCCAGGGGGATGGATCCAGCAAGCTGCTCCTTCTCGCATTCCTCTCCTGCAGACCGAGCTGAGTACAAACAGGCACTCCATGTTTGCCAACTGCACCAGCTGAGCAGGATTCACTTCCTGTCTCCGTTTCTCCCTTTTTAATTCTTTTGTTTCGTATCTTTCTTGTTTTATTCTAGCTGTGGAAAATCACTGGCAATGTAAATGTAATTCTTGGGGAAGTAGAAGGGATGAAGCTTCTTCCGTAATGGAGAAGATAGATTAGAAAAAAAATAAAATTCCAAAGCGTGGTTCGTGCTATGAAACGTACTCAGGTTCCTGGGCTGGAAAGTGACAATGGCAGAACTTCGGCTGGGCTGAACAGAGGGGACCTGAGAATTAAAGGCAAGTTTATAGCTGAGACTTGAATGATGAGAAAAAGTTCAGTGCTGGCAGAAACTGAGGAAACCTGGCTGCAGGAAAGATTGCAGGGGATATTCCACATCATCCTTATGCCTTGGGCCAGACACATGGGGCCCAGGGCTTGGCGGAACATTCTGGTGGAGACATTGAGGTAAGCTGCATTTAAGCTTGACTCTGGATTTGATTCAGGAACACAGCATTTAGGTTCCGGATTTTCTTATCTGTGAAATGAAAGGACGCTCTGTTGTTATTGTTTTGTTTCATTTGTCTCTCACTTTCTATAAGAGTAAAGAGGGGCTCGTAAGATGTTGGGCATGGTGGTGCTCATGTGTTGTCCCGGCATTGGAAAGGCAGAAGGAGGAGGATCTCTGAGGCCCCATGGCTAGCTGCTCTAACAAACACAGTGAGCTCTAGGCCAGTGAGAGACCTGGGCTCAACACAAACAAAATAAAACAAGGAGAGAAATTTGCTGTTGTAGATAACTTCCTGTTGCTGGGATGAATAGCCAAACCAGAGAGTTTATGACTCGAAGGGATTCATTTCAAGTCTTCAGATCCAGTGGATTTTCCATAATGGTGGAAGAAACTGGCTCCCATTCATGACTCCAAGCAGAAAGAGACAACCAAACATCCAGCAAAAACAAACATAAAACAAAACAAAAAATAGCTGCAGGTAACCACAGCAAGGAGGATCCCAGAGTTCCAAACTTCTCTGCATCCCTTGGGGCTGTAATTCAGTTCCTCCCCAAACACACCTTTGGGCTAGACATCAGGATCCACCCCAGGACAGCTGCCCCAGCCCAGTGGCTGGAGACCCAAGTAACAATTATGAATAAAATCCCTGAATCTATGGGGGACATACAGTCAAACTACCACAGCAAGTATGCTGAGCTCTCCACCACAGCTGCCCCAGCTTCCTATTTTTGACTCTGCCGTAAGTATTTTTTTTTTTTGAGTGTGTCTTCACTGATTAGAGTCCCTTCTTCATAAGCCACAATCATAATGTTTGTTTTGTCTTCCATTTTGGGCTCATTATAAGTGGATGAGAATATAAAAGTGCTTGAAAAGCAATCTGTAAGCAGAGTTCTGGACCTTTGTAATTTCATCCCTAATTATTTTACATTGTTAAGTTCTGACTGAGTTGCATTAAAAATCACTTTTGGGGCTGGAGAGATGGCTTAGTGGTTAAGTGCTTGCCTGTGAAGCTTAAGGACCCTGGTTCAAGGCTCAATTCTCCAGGACCCATGTTAGCCAGATACAGTCTGGAGTGCGTTTGCAGTGGCTGGAAGCCCTAGCATACCTATTCTCTCTCTCTCTCTCTCTCTCTCTCTCTCTCTCTCTCTCTCTCTCTGCCTCTTTCTCTCTATGTCACTTTCAAATAAATAAAGAAAAACAGAAAAAAAAATTAAAATCACTTTTGTACCAAAAACAACCCAAAACAACAAAAAACACATACACAGGGTAGAGGGTATCCCTGAGGCTAACACTCGATACTATCCTCTGGCTTCCATGCACATATTCATGTAAACCCACATACATGTGCACATGTACCAGCACACACATGACCAGCCACGCATGCATGCATAAGGAACTGATAACGTTTGACACTTAAGGTTTCAATGATGATTAGAAGCGTGTTTTCCACCTGGTTGGATTGGGAGGCACAAGTGTTTTATCCTCAGATGATAATCAGTTCTCCAAGAGTTAGATCCAATTTTCCTCCTAAATTTTTTACTACTACGATGAACACTAAAGAAAAACATACACTGGACTAGAGAGGTTGCCCAGTGGTTAAGGTGCTGGTTTGTAAAGCCTAAATGTAAAACCAGATGCACAAAGTGGTGCATGCATCTGAAGTTTGTTTGCAGAAGCTAGAGGCCCTGGAACACCCATTTTCTCTCTCTCTCTCTCTCTCTCTCTCTCTCTCTCTCTCTCTCTTTCTGTCTCTGCCTGCAAATAAATAAATAAATTGGAAAAAATGTTTTTGTACATATCTATACTTCATGCGAAGCTTTCTGAATGCAAAGGTCTGGAAATCTAAGCCCTTCCGTCTCTGGAAATGAAGCACATTTTCTCCATATAATTCTGAAGCCATCCCAGATCTGACAACAACACGTGACCTCTCAGTCTTAAAATTCCTTTGATATTTGTGCCTTTCTTCCTCGCGGGCACTATGTTTGCCTCGGGAAATGATATCTGTACCCACTTTTCTCATCATGTTGAGTCTATGCCTCATAAAATCAACTGTCATCTCTCCTGATGACCATATGCATCACAGACATTTAGCTGCACTGTACAAATGGAGGGATTTGCTGAAAACTTTATTAGCAAATAGCAGGCTAACAAGGGTTGTCCGGTGGTACTTCTTGAGTGACAAGTACGACTGAACAACAGCACAGTCCTCAGTAACTAGCAACACCTTCCCTGTTCACGAGGGCTGTTAGCAGAGACCAGCAAGCAGACATGCCATGCTTTGAATTTACCACCTCAGGTGTGGATTATGGAATTTTGTCCAGAAGACAGATAAGGATAGAACAGACGTCCACAAGCCAGAGCAGGAGGAAGGTGAAGCATGAGGTACCAGGATAACACACTGCCTGCTGGGAATATCAGCTTCGGACTGCTGTGTGCCAAGCAACACTCTGTGCTTGTAGCTTTGGCATGTTGACATTTTTGATGCTAAGGTCATTATTGGCCCTTGCAAGTTGTATTAAAACCAACACCCCTGAGGATGCCACACTGGCATGGCATGGTGATATTTGGGAGGGTGATGGAGAGCAGATCTGATCGGTACTTCTAGTCATGGCTCTGAGTGCTATGGCAACTGAGTGATCTCTGGCTCAGTCTTCAGAGAAGGAAGATCAGGTGACCGTTAGAGAAAACGCACTGTCTGCCATTGGTGACTTACATCTGTGTTCTCTTACCCCACGGAAGCAGATGCCGACTTCAGAAGGTAGTGATGTCAGCCTATGAGCAGTGCTGTGCCCTGCACAAAGCTACCTGGCCACTGCTATGTCTTTTATTCCTGCTTGGTACACTTCGGGACCCAAGGACAGAGGCTTGAATCATGCCACAGAGAGGGAAACTGAGTTGTATTGCTGCCAAGTCATTCCTCCACATTTGCTCCTCAAGGAAGCAGTCCACTCTTCATTCTGCTCTGGGTAATCTTTCTTCTACGTTAAATGGAGGAAACTTTGTCTTTGGCGTTTTTACTGGGAAGAGTCCTGGAGATCAATTCAGTAATATGTCTGCTTTTTGTGTTTGTACTTGGATTTAATAGCAAATGCATATGTTGCCATGAAGGAATTATAAAATATTGCTCTAGTCTTGTGTGGTAGCTCATACATTTAATCCCAGCACTCAGGAGACTGAAGTAAGGGGGTTGCCATTAGTTTAAGGTCATCCTTGGCTACAGAGTGAATTCCAGGTCAGTTTGGCCTAGAATGAGACCCTGCCTCAAATTTCTAAGACATAGATACACACATGTATGCATTTATACATACATATGTACATATACATATATGCAATGTATACATACACATAGATACTATATATTTTTATTATTTATTCTAAAAGAAATTATATAGAATTGGTTTTACTCCTTTTTAACATTTGGTAAAATGTTTCAGCAAAACCATCTGTTCCTTGATATCCCATTATGGGAAGTTTTAAAACTATGAATTCATTTCATTAATAGTTATGGGATATTCAAAGTCTCTGCAGTGTTTTGTACTATGTTGTGACAGCTTGAAGAGATCTTGTCCCTTTTATCTGGATTGTTAAATTTATATCTGTGGAGTTAGCTGTTAACAGTATTCCCTCCTTAGCATTTTATATCTGTAGTGTCTGTAATGATGTCCCCTGTGACATTCCTGGTTTTGCAAAGTTTTTCTTCTCTTTGTCATTATTCAGTAGTCATTTTAAATTTTATTGATCTTCTCACACATACACACACTCACACAACACACAGTTAAACTGGGTCTTTCTTTGTGTTTTAGTCTGGCCTCAAACTCCTATTGTTTCAACTTTTTCACTTTTATTTTGCACTGGTTTTCTCTTTCAGGATTTCCCAGGTAAGAGATGAGATAATTAATACAAAGAGCTCTCCCATTCCTTTATCTGTTTTGTGGATGGAAGCTAGGGATTGAGCCCAGCCCAACGCTTTATACATGCAGGGGAAACATTCTACCCACCGAGCCCCAAATCCTTTAAATTTATTTGAGCCAAGATCTCACTGACATGTCCAGGCTGCTCCTGTCTCAGCCTCCTGACTTGCTGTGACTAACGGTCTATAACAACGATCCAAGCTAAAGAGCTTTCTTCTTTTACACTGTGTGCATTTAGTACTCTGTATTTCTCAGTCTGGGCTGATTTAGCTGTGTCAGGTTGTTTTGGCTACGTTGTGTTTTGATTTACATTCAGTCCCATTGTTGAAAAGATTCTCTTGAGGCTTCCTTGCTGACTCTCAGATGACTTAGAAATTCATGGTCAGTTTACACAGCATATTTGGATATGTCAACCTCATCTTTTATGCTATTGATTTTACTTTTATTACACTGTGATCAGATAAGTATAATTCATAATTTTTGATGAGATTCTGATTGCACGGATATTAGGCCGTTTCTCATGTGTTTCATGCTGAGGGCCTGTTTATTCCCAGCTGTTTCCTTTCTGGTGTTCAGATTAGGTCGTTACTACTCTTCTTCCTTCCTGTCCACTGATTCTTCCATCTCCTTTACACGTTCTTTGAAGCGTTTTCATGTCATTTTTTTGGCTTATTGGTATTTCAAGTTCTGTACTTTCATTCTGGCTCATGTCGATAGGTTTTTTTTGTTGTTGTTGAAACTTTATTTATTTTTTTTTCATTTCTTTCGAACTGTGTTCTTAGTGATTTGGTGAAGCATTTTTACAATGGTTGCTGTAGAAGCTCTTATAACAGGTCTCATGGCCCTTTAATCTGGATGTTGCCATCTCTAAATTGGGGCTTTCACCTTTGTAGGTATATGTGGTGTGCATACATGTATGTACATATATGTGTGTGCAAGTTAATAAATGTGAAGTGTGTGTGTGTGAGCATCTCTGTGTGTGTGTGCATGTGCATGTGGCGCCCAGATGCTGATATCAAGTGTATTTCTCAGCTGTTTTTCTTATTTTGTGAGACAGGGTCTCCCACTGAGCCTGAAGATCACCAAATCATGTAGGGAACTAGCCAGTTAGCCCTTCATCCTCTGCCTCTGACTCCCCAGCTCAGATTACAGACATGTACCAGCATTGGTTCTTTTATCTGGGTGTGGAGATGGATCTGAACTCAGGTCCTCATGTTTATGTGGGAAGCATTTGACAAACTTAGCCATCTTCCTGGGCCCTTTAATGCATCTTTCATTTAAGCTTGTGATGTTCCTGGTTATGGGTACAATGAGAGATTTCCAACTGAAATTTAGATATTTGGACTGCTGTGTTTTGAGTTCCCAGACTTTACCTAAAGGACTGCTCTAGCTATCCTTTTCTGATGCCAGTCTAGAAGAAATGAGCAGGGGTAAACATTATCACTGGATGGCACAAAAGTACCAACTCCCTCTCAGGAACACCCGAGAAAGGCTAGCTATGGAAGCTTACTGCTGGGATAGGTGGAAGTCCAGGTTCTCCATGTGATTTGACAAAGAGTGGGAGGTGATGTGAACTAGCATAGTTGAAAGTCCCAGTCCTCCCTTGGCCTGGTGGGGAGGAGAGGAGTGAGTGCTCCTTGTTATACCACAGTGGGGGTGGAAGTGGTGCCCTCCACTCTGCCTTTGCTGGTGAGGTGTCTGGATGAGCTCACTATGGTATTTGACTTCAGATGAACCCTCATTGGCTAAAAGTTCTCATAATCCCCTTGAAACGTGCCACTGGCTGGGATCCTAAGTGTTAACACATGGCCCTGTAGAGAATATTTCATATTCGAATCATAACCCTGTCCATTGAACACTTTGTTAGTCCTTCCAGCACCCATATACCCCATCTTGAATGTATGATGCAAAACCAAAACCCAGGAAAATCACTCATGCCACTGTAAGGGCACAGTAACACTTGAGGTATACATATAGGGGTGGCTTACATTTGTTCTGTGTAATATATAGGAAGTACTTTTGTATTACTAAAGCAACCATGGAAAAGACATATATTTGTGCTAAAGCAGGAGGTAGACAGTCAGACGTTCTAGTCCTAATGATGGATATGAGTCAAGAAGCATGCTTGCTGTCCATGTGGCTTATATGTACGACATCTTGATACATATTTTAATTCACATACATGATATAAGCATTTGGAGATATGAAAAAAGAGAGGAACAAGAAGAGTGAGTTTTCAGTGACTGGGCAGTAATCTGGTATGACTATTTTATACAGTGAGTATAAGGGAAGACCAAAGAGTTGTGGCTGATAGCAGGGGCATGGGAAGTTTGGATTCTCTGTGGTCATGGGGCGACATTGAAAGCTCGCATGGAGACCAGGACTAGCTCAAGAGCATGTGCAAGACAGCTCTTAGAGCTAGCAGCAAGGGAAGACTTTCTGGAAGACTAGAGCCACTGAACTGAACACATAGCATGGCATTTGGAATATAGTTGTATGAGAACAAAACCAAGACACCCCCCCACCCGAGTCTGGTTTCTGTATAAAAGCAAAAATGCCAACAATGATTAATGCAAATGCTAACAACACCATCCTGTTGATTACCATGTATACCTGTGATCTGTACAGTTTGTTTCCTAATGATGAATTATGCAATTAGACTCCACCACCATAGATATAAACACTACAGAAAACTGATTATGGCTTTGTATTCCCTTGGTGCAGCCGTAGAATCAATTATGCTGTATTTTCAATATGAAAAACTGCTGGAAAAATTATGTATGATTTTACCCCTCATTTTTTGCATTGTTCATTTGCAAAGTAATTATCACTCCAGGCAAGACTTGCTGCCATGGAGACAAACCTTTGGGGAAACTGGAAACCAGGAGCGAGCAGTCTCTCTGGGTTCACCTTCATGCCGCTGTCCTGAAGACTGAGTCTTCTTTGCCTCACCTGCTGGCTTAAAGCAGGCACATGGGACCATTTTGTTGGAGAAGAGGCCATGAGTTGAGTCAAAACCCTCAGGATTGTAGTATTTTTTTTTCTAAATCTTTAATGTATGTCTGTAACTATTTAATGTTTGCAATGGAACTATATTTAAATTAAATCTCATTTGAACCTCAGAACATAACAGAGAGAGATAAGAAGGTACAGTAGTTTGAACTAAAGTGTTCCCCATAGCCTCGTATACTTGTGATTAAACCTCCTACTTGGTCTCCAGCTACCGGCAATTTGAGCAAGTTGCGGAGCTTCTGGGAAGTGTAGTCTTGCATGAGGAGTGCCCCTGGGGGCAGGCCTTGGGGTTTTGTAGTCCGGCCCTCTTGCCATTGCTGGTGACCACAGTAGGACCCCTTCCTTCCAGTTGCTGTGCTGGGGGCCTAAGCATCGAGAACACAAAGTTTTCGGGGACACCTGAATCAAACTACCACATATACTTTGCACAAAGGGTACTGATACCCTTGTCCTTGTTGAACCTGATACTTGGCTGGTGAAGTCTCAGCTATGTTCATAATTAGCTAGTTTCAGAGGTTTATACTTTGAAAAAAAGATATATTTCTTTAACCTACAAAGACTATTACTTATCTCATTTACCCTAAACTATGGAAAGCACTAGAAATCACAAATGAAATTATAAGAATATCCTGATAACTTTTAATTACAGGTAAACAATGAATACTTACAACTGCACATCTTAAATACCCTAAATCTGTCATGGTATTGCAAATCCCTAAAGTAACTATTTCTAGTGTGTGGAGGGGGGAAGCTTCAAATATCACAGGGGACAAATTTACTCTAAAATGTCTATTGTTTGTCTGGAATTCAGATTTAACTAATGGTGTCAGAAGTTTGGAGATGCTAACAGAACAGAGTTCCGGAATACTGTGATATAAGTCAGAGGAATTTGATCATGTTTGACATTACTTAGTTACTTCTAAGCCTCGATTTCCAAATATTTAAAATGGGGATTGACAAAAAGACATGTTTTCTGTGTTTGTGGATGTCACATGTGCGTCAGTGACCAGCCTTAGTGCTCTATAAGAAGCCCAGGATGGGTGCTAGCTTACATTCTTCTATGGGACTCCAAAAACCATCAGCCTGTAAGCACATGCACTCAGATACACATGAGTCAATAAGTAATATATATGAGGTACATGATACATTTATGATTTATATATGTAGTAGATGAGACACGTGATATAGGAGCACTGGACTGCATATACACATATGCAGACACAGGAGCTTGTCCATCAGTACATATGAACTACACGCAACATGTATGGTATACAGATCAGACATATGTTATTATTTAATCTACCTCACAAAGCACCCTTCTCTAAATGGGAAGAGGAAAACTGTACACATTGCTCAAAGTGCTTCAGGATTGTTGAGGCAGAAAAAAAAACAGAACTGTGGAAAAGCAAGCTGTTATTACACAGTTAGTTTTCATGGTCTGTTGGGAAAAAAAAAAATGAAGCTTAATTCCAGAGTTATTTGCCTTACTCATAGGACAACACAAATATATTTTTAGTCTGGCGACCTTCTTTCCAAGTGCTCTGCACAGCTCAAATGGATTTTGCCAACCATATTCCCACACAGTAAAACCCAAGACTCAAGTCTCCAGTGCATTTTCACTGAGCCAATCAACTTGTTCTTTTCTCTCTCTCTCTCTCTCTCTCTCTCTCTCTCTCTCTCTCTCTCTCTCTCTCTTTTTCTTTCATTTTAATCTTGCAGATGCCTGTGAGGTTGGAGCGGACACTTCATCTGGCTGCCCTGGACACACACACTGTAACTGACAAAGGCACTGCTGCTGGAGAATCTTTCTCCCCATTTCCCTCTCATCCAGAGCTTAATTGCTGAGGGTGTGGGGGTGGAGTCATACATTGTCAGCCCTCTTAGCTGCATTGTTTTCACTTGGAGGATTGAATAGGTATTAACAATATCAACCTTTTGGAAAATCGCAATTTGACAGAACACTCATCATGTCTGAAATTGCTATAAGAAACTAAACAATTACAGCCTTTTAGTAATGAACACTGATTCACGACAACGGTAGCATAAGTTTTCAAGTGTATAATTTCATGCCTACACTTTAAAAAGGAGGAATTCATTCTAGAGATCAGAGTGCCAATGAGAACATCTTTGTCTCATTGTCGGTTTGTAGATATTAAATAACCACACACACCAAAAAGAAATAAAATTTTATTTGTTCCATTGAGATGGATTTAAACAATATAAAGTAAGAATTTCTTTTGGCTTCCTCAAACTTATATCAAGGCACTAAATAATATTTTTATGTGATATAGCTGATTATATATCCCTAGAGTATGATAAACTGTTGATAAAACTCAACTTTGGTGGTAAGCCATTTTATCTCCCCACATAATCCCAATAGTTTTTATACCTGTAAAGTTTACTCATAAGTTGAGTAAAAAGGCTATAAGCCTATGACTGAGAATGAAGCACTGTCTTTTCCTAAGTAAATGATTGTTGTGTGTTCGGGTTTATGTTGCCTGTTGGGTAAAGCATTAATGTTTGACCTGTTTTACTTTGGGGTCATGATGTTTGGAATCTCTGTGGAATAAAGTAAAAGGGGTAGGCTGTGATTTTTAATATCAATTGTTCCTTGAAGGCTGATACTGGTCTTTTCTCTTAGGTAAGTAATCAGTGTTCTGTGTGTTTTAGTTATTTCTACATGTGTGTGTGTGTGCATGCTTGTGTGTGGTTACTGTTCCTCAGAAACATCACCCACCTTTTTAGAGACCAAGTCTCGTTGGCTTGGAGCTAACTATGATGGCTAAATTGTCAGCAAGCCTTAGGGATCTTCTTGTCTCCACCTCCTAGCACTGGGATTACAGATGCATGGCCCCAGGGTCTCTTTTTCACATGGTCTAATGCTCATAGCAAGAACCGTATCAATATGATTTTGATATTTTATTAGTTATGTACCCAGTGTATACAGCCATGTTGCTACCATCGTTAGCCTCCTCCCTGTCCTCCCCACTCCACAGGGACCCTTCTTGCTGGGAAATATGGATCGTGCATTGTGGAGCTAGCCATCAGTTATGGGTAACAGGTGATGTCTTTGTGCATAATGACCCAACGTGTGGCTCTAATATTCTTTCAGCCCCCTCTTCCGCCAATTTCCTTGAGCCATGTTGGGCTCTTTTTAGGTCTGCTTCAATGATGAGGTATTGGGAGCCTCTATGTCTCTGGATATCTGGTTTGGTAGGAGTTGAGTGTTCTCTGTGTCTATCTCCTTCACCCTTGTGCTGGTACCAGGTTCACCAAGAAAGCAGCTCTCTTGCTCATTTCTTCAAATACTCTTAGTTTCAGCTGGGGCCCTTTTGAGGTGTGATGGATTGGTTCTATCCTTATAATCTGTCTCCATCTGAAAAAGAGAAGCAAATTCTCCAAAGGACAATGAAGTTGGCCCCAGATAAATGGGATAACCTTTGTTTTTAGAGAAAATTTAATAGGTGTAGGCCCTCCTGTAGCCCATGATTGGTGGGAGCTTTATAATGGAGAGTGGGCTCATTTTTGGATATGGTTCTGACTTAATGCCCAGCTCCAGCTATGGGTTCTGTTCCACTGAGCAGCTCAGTTAGCCGAATCACAAGCACTTGGTTTCCCACCACGGCTGTGCCCCGCTATTGTACTTGTGTGAGCATCATGTCAGGTTGCTTGCTGCTGATTAGCTTAGACGACAAATTGCTTAGACAGACGTTGGTTATTTTCTCCCAATAACTACTGTAGCACCTTCTGGAACTAGATGAGCTAACTGTCTGGGGACTGACTCTCTTCCAGATTCCAGCCAGGTCACTCCATGTTACATACTAACAGCATATGATGTCTTCAGCAGCAGGATGGGGGGGGAGGGGAGGGTAAGGGTGGGGGTAGAGGGGGGCACAAAACTAGTGGTGATTTTGATTGTTTTATGGGAATTTATGTATTAGGCTTTGAGCTGACTAAGGCAAGATCTCTTCCACTGTTCAGCTTTGTTTGCCTTTCATTCTCTTTACTGTGTCTTGTCCATACTCCTGATAATATGGTAGCCTTCACCCATGTTTCAGGATAGGAGATTTTTTTATGGTTGTGGATAAACAAAATGATTGGTTGGTTATGTGTGCTTAGTTTATACTCAATCCTAACAGACCCACCCGATTCTCCATCAGAAACATTTCTCAGTTGTCAACATTAAGACATACTGAAGATATATTAATCCACCTTTATGTCATCCCATAGAAATAGCAGCAATTCATTTAGAACTAGATTTCCAATGAATTTTGAGTTAAGGAAATTCCTACACATCCTGGATCCATTCACTGTGTTGCCCCTTCAGAGGTTGTATGATGACAGACATGAGGGGGTGTAGCTGCCACACTTTATCCTGCCAAGATATGCTTGCCAGTTGCAAAGATACTCTGGCCACAAGGTCTTCTGCAGCACTGCATACAGAAGACAAAAGCCGGAGGCCGTCGAAATGTGCGGTGATTTAACGGTTAAATAAATAGTAGCCCATCCATAAAATTAAACACTCTGCAACTGCTAATGATGCAGAGCTGTATACTGACAGGAAAATTCATCTCTATAATACATTTTTGCAGTGCTGGAGATTGAGCCAGGGTTTTGTACATGACAGGCAAAGGTTCTACCACTGACTCATACCTCCAGCCCTTCCAGGATGCATATTGAATAAAAAAAATAAATAAATAAGTAAAAGCAACACCTAGTATACCTATGGTCCTATTAATAATGCAAGCAAACAGAAGTAACAGGAACATGGTAGAAGAATGATGATCATCCAAACTGAAGGACATCCAACAGCATATGTTTGGCATAGGAAAGGAGAGGTAATAAAATCAATAAGGAAATTCTCCTAAATATTTTTGAGCTCTTAATACATACCAGGCTCTATTCTAAACTTAACATTCATGAATGCCTGTTTACCACCTTTGTTAAATAGATGCTGCTATGATTTCCAGTGAACTGAGGGGTGGGATCTGAATTCATGTAGTCTAACTACCAAGTTTACTCTTGGCCACTATGTCATCCTGGGGCCGACTGGGTTGGATTACATACAGGAAGACTTTATTTCAAGGTTGCCGGCTTCTCCATAGTTTAGACATCTTCCCTAAACATACTTCTTTATAACTCTATTACAATTCATTTGAAAATGAGATAATGTACATGAGAGCATTTTGTTTTACTGACTGCCACTCACTGTATTAAGATAAATGCAAAGGCACGGAGATGCTCATTATATTAAGAAGATGCAAACTTATTTTGCATATCAACATCTCAGTACAGTCTTTGCTAAGGGAAGTCGAAAATAGGACAGTTGAATTTCCACCATTTGCTTCCATTTCCTCCACAGCATAACTCATGATTACTGAGCAGATGGGCCTCAGTATCAAATTGTGCACCCTCACAGCCCATTCGGCATGTCGACAGCCCAACCAGACAGCGCCTCGCGAGTGGTGGCAAGGACCCCTAGTCAGAGCTACCGCCCGCAAGGAGCACTAGAGCCAAGAATAAGAATAACAAGTGCGTGCATTTCCAGCTTCGCAATCAGCATGGAAATTAGTCGACTTATGGATGCTGGGTGATCTTCCAGAAAGGGCTCCAGCTGCAGGCAAATGCCAAAGCAAGGACGACAAACCGAGCAAAGAGGCTGAGCTGCCGTGCTCTCCCCAGCTGCTTGCAGCCCGGGAGCTTGGCAGCGGGGCTGGCAGAATTGTTGAACCGTTCACAGGGCTGAAGGGATGCTGAAGGGCTCATTGTTCTCCATGATGGACGTGGAGTTTAGGCAGGGACTGCTGAGCGGTGGACGAGGAAGAGGGTTAGCATGCGGTCCGCACAGGTTTGCATCCCTTGGCTTTATCTGCCTTATTTATTGCAGATATAACCATGCCAAAATGTGTCTGAACAACTTATTTCTTTTTTGCTCACTCATGTTTACATGTGTGTACAACGGGTTTGTGTGTATGTGTATTCGTTTATGTGTTGCACACGCGCGCGCGTGTCTGTGTGTGATTGTGTATGCGGAGGCCAGAGGAAGTCTCCTTCAGTTGTTCTCCACCTTAGCTTTTTTGACATAGGGTCTCTCGCTGAGCCCACAGCTCATCAATTCAGCTGCATGAGCTAGCCAGGGAACCCCACCCTAGCCTCACCAGCAGGGATTGCAGATGACCTCCACCGCACGTGGCATTTGACATGAGGACTCAGGGTTAGAACTCAGGTTCTTTTGTTGCATAGCAGGCATTTTACTGCTGCCCCGCCTTCCCAGCCCCTGGCCAAATACTTTGTAAACCAATATTCTTTGGACACCCATAGCCCCTTCTCCTCATTGGGATGAGAGTAATTGTTTGAAAATGCAAACTGGATAAGATCCTTCTTTCCCTAAACCTCACAGAAGTTTCACATTGACATCGAAATTGAATTCCAAAGCCTTACTAAGGCCTGTTAAGTCAGGAGAATTTGACCCCTCACTCCCATCATCTCTAACTGCCTTCCAGCTTCATGCTGCTGTCTTCACAAGGATGGAGGCTGCCTGGGCTTTAGCGTTTGTGTTTCCTCTGCCTCCGGGTGCTCTTGCCTGCCTCTCACTGGTTGGCTTCCTTTCATGGTGCAACCTTCACACAGGGGGATCCTCAGTGAAGCCGGTTTTACTCTGCTGTTGCCATGCCTGCCACTCCCCGCCCGCATGACCCTCCTCACATCTGCTACGTGAACGTTACCATTTTACCCAGGGCTCCTCTTGATTCTGACTCATCACAGCACTGAGCAAGTGATGGGTGGGGATGGTGAATGTTTCCACTCCAAAACCACTGTAGCCCAGGCTGTGATGCTGACCATCAGATCCCTGTCTCTGTTAGATTATAAGTGGAGACAAATTAAACAAACATCAAGACACCACCATTCACCTACCCACGTGTCAGCCTTACTAGACCCAAGCCCCCCTTTAAGATAATACTTTTATGATATCCTTTGTACAATGATATGAGATTGACAGATAACATAACTGTGATGTATACTTTCATAAAATCAAATAAAACATAGAAACTAGATGAAATCCATTTGTAATGAAATTACATTATTTAATACCCCAATATAATAATGCTAGAAAATATCTATCTGTAATAAATGTGTCAGGACTTAACAGAAACAAGACAATGCCTAATTAAATATAATCAACATTTTTCTTTCTTACAACTGCTCCTTTGACACTGGGTTTTAACACAGTTTCCAATGACTATTACCTCTACTAATGCAAACTGATAGGGTGTGTTACATCAGTGAAAAAACATTAAGAGTAACCATAGTATTGTAAGCATGTGTGTTACTTTGCCTGAGAGGAACAGTTTAAAGGAGGAAAGATTATGTTGCAGGAATTTCTGTGGAATGATTATTCCAACACCAATGAGAGTGGAAGATAGGAGCTTATCTACCTGGGGACTGGAGCTTGGGTCACTCCCAAAGGGGAAAAAATAAAATAAAACACGGCCCTGAGCTCACCCTGCCCCTTCAAGTATAATCTAGCAGCAAGGCAAGCGGGTGAGCGTACATGGCAGTCAGCTCTGGTCAGGTTGTCAAGGGCAGTCTCTGTTCTGCCCGAACCATTTTCTCCCCCTAACCTCTCTGGGGTGGGGGAGTGCAGGCCTGGTCCAGGATGCTTTGCTCCATTGGGCAAGGAGAATTGGCCTCTGGCAACAATCAGCATTTACTACACAAATCAGCCCTTGGCAAGAGGCCTTTTCTCCCTATTCCCTTCTCTTCGTGTTCATGACGGTACATCCTGTCCTCTCATTGTGGAGACACTGGTTGGTACTCCTGGGGAGTCACCTGTCGCTTTACAGCTTCTGCTCTTTCTTGGATGAGCCTGGATGGGCATTTAGGAGGCAAGGTTCTAATAGGAGCCCCAACATTATTATTATTGTTTTTATTATTTTAAGATATTTTATTGCTGGAGTACACAAGTTAAATGCGCACCACTAGGGCAGAGACTGTGGATGACTTATATTTCCAATTGAGAGGAAGCACCCACTTGGTCTCATAGTAACTAGCCAATCAGTGAATTTGGCTCTCTGTCAGAATCAGCCAGAACTCTTAAAAATATTTTATTTTTATTTATTTATTACACACACACACACACACACACACACACACACACACACACACATAAATAAATTGAATTCATATGTTCACTTACCAAAGATACAGTTAACGGGCTGTGTGCTCATGGCTTTGTGAGCATATATAGGGTTGTCTGGGTCTAAAGAGAATTCAGACCTTGAGATTTGCTTTTCTTTGAGTTTTAACGTGGCAACATCATGAGTCTCTCGGCTCCCGCACTGCTCAGTAGTAATGAGATGACTGGCTACTGACATCTGTCATGACTAATGCCACGGACAGCCCTCCTCATGCTTGCTTTGGTGCTGTGGGGGTGTGAGCCCTATTCTAGGCCCTTGGAGAGTGCATAAATGTATATCAAATGAGTAACCAGACATAGAAAGTCCCACTAGAGGAGAAAAGAAGGAGGTCATTGTGGGCTGGGAGTGTGTACCGGATAAATGTGTCTTGAATTTGCACGGTTAAGATGAAGAGGAGAATGGCATTTCAGGCACGAGGAATGGAAATAATGATACAGAAAAAAGGAAATGTTTTTTTTTTTAATTATTATTGTACTTGGACACAGGATGAATGTGCGGTAGATTCCAGTCCTAGAAAAACAGATGAGAGAGCTTTAAGCACTGTGAATGCAGAAGCAGAAGACATTGGGGGACTTTCTTAAGGACTAAGCTACAAGATGTCAACAACTTTCAGAAGGGAGTCGGGCCATCGCTGAGAGCTCACGTGACCAGCGCCAGCCTGTATATGCAGGTCATATTCAAGTATAGAATATGAGGCCGGAAGCAGAAGATGAATACCATGCCATGTTTATTTTGGAGCGTCACTCCAGATGACAATGTGTGTGCAGGAAAGGGCACTGCGGTGTTGGGCAGCCTCTTACATAATGTCAAGATTTCATTGCAAGGTAGAGTCAGTGTGGAGCGTCCCTAGGGAACATGCTCTCAGTGGAGGGATAGTGAAACCCAGGGAGCAGAGGTAGATTCTGTGGGAATCTTTAACCCTTTTGCAGTATATAAACAGGTATTCAACGAATCTATGACATTAAATTTTCATGGGAAGCAGGAAGATTTCTAGAGGGCTCCTCGGGCAGGAGGTAAGAATAACACAAAGATCCTAGAACAGTGGCCCCTCAGCAAGGCCAGCAGCTCCAGGCAGCAGTCCTCACTGGTCACGGATCGGCCTGGCCCACTGGCCGGTCATCAGAGTGAAATAACAACTTGGATCCCCCGGATGGTCAGCGCATTTGGTTGCTCTCATGATCCTTACTGTGATCAGATCCAGGCAAGAAGCAGCTTAGGGGGACGGGGCAGGGCTTGTCTGAGTTTAAAGTTTGAGGGGATACAGTCCATCGTTTTGAGGAAGGCATGGTGGTAATGCCATGAGGCAGCCAGTCACATTGCCTCTGCAGTCAGGAAACAGAGCAGACAGGAAGTGGAGCCACCCCTAGTGACGAACTTCCTCCAGCAAGGCTTCCACCTCCACAGAAGCCCCCCAACATTCCAAAACAGCACCGCCAACTGGGGAGCCAGGGGCCTGTGGGAGGCATTCATTTCACGTTCATACCACAACACCTTGCCTCCTGAATCAACACTGCCTAAGCTTATATACCTGATCTCTAATGGTGACACATCCCTTCTTAAGGTTTATTTTTTTGAAAGGGTTTTCTCTTCATTTATTTATCAGCGAGTGAGCGAGAGAATTGGTGCCTCCATCCACTGCAATCAATTTCCAGACATGTGTGCCACCTTGTACAAATGTGCAATCTTATGTTCATACATCACCTTGTGCATCTGACTTATGTGGCTTCTGGGGAGTTGAACCTGGGTCCTCAGGCTTCACAGGCAAGTGCCTTTACCATTAAACAATCTCTCCAGCCCTCTGAAGTTTAACTGGTCCTAATCATGTCTGGTTGGCTGATGGGAGCTTTATGAGTTGATGTTACAAAATTCTTCTCTAATCCATTGTTTGGGGCAGGCAGTGTTATTTACACCTAGGTTAGAGGGTCTCTTCCCGGCACTTCTGTGACTCTCGGTAGTTGACATGGCCTCAAAACAGGCTTGGAAAGCATCACTGGAGGGCCGTTGTGTTCTCAAAGTACAGCCAGTACAGCACATGCCAGTCACAGGGCTCTATTGGAACCCACTAGACCAGGACTTGCTTTGGTTGACCAAAAGGATCAGCATTTCCCATAAGCACTGTGGATGACTCTGGTAAATTTTTAGTTTTTCATTATCACTTATAAAGGAGTGCTCTGGGCAGCTCTTAGAAAGAAACTAGGTTTCCTTGTTACCAAGAAGGATGAGCTGACCTTTGAGTTGATGGTCAAGTGATTGACCACAGTTTCAGTCACAGCCATATTTCTACATGTAACAAACACTTTACTATTTGGATCTCAGCTCTCAGGAGCCCTTGCATTATGTTATAAGTTAAAAGACTGATCTAGAAAACCAATTGTTCATCAATAGATGTATCACATGGAGGACAAAAGTTTTCCTAATTGTTCAGCATGATATTTGGATAATCAAGAGAGAAAATGGTTATGAAGGCACAATGAAAAAGTTAAAAATAATCATGGAATATAAAAATTGTTATTAAAAACTGACTCCATATTGTAAACATACTTGGAATAATAAACTATGCCCTCCATTTAAGCTAAAATTAATGATGATGGTTGGAAGAATTTTGAGTTGAAGAGGATTTCAGAGAACATTACATTTTATTCATAATTTGTGAATCATGAATGTATGAACATGGATGTGAAATGAGACCCCCAGAATGTCCCAGGAACCAAGAATGGCATGGAAGCAGTTGAAAGTTTCAAAAGAATGGATGAACTCATGGCACACAAATCTGTGTCAAGAAGGAAATTATAGAATGCTTCATTTTTTGAAAATGAAATATCAGAGTAACTGCATATCTATCATGTAGCCTTCTGCACTATAATCATTTCCTTATAAGCACATCCTGCATACATCTGCCTGCTTCTTCGTTCTAAGCACAGCTCCAGACTTATCAAGCTTGTCTTTGAAATCCTTGATGGTTCCTGCTTTTCTTTCATGATCAGATTTTTTGATGTAGTGTTGAAGACCTTCCAAAACCTAATTCTACCCACATTTTCATCCTTATTCTGACACTGGCTTCTTCTCCACAACTAACTACCACCAAACAGGATGCTCTGCGGGACTTGCCATGCAATGCTGTTCTTCGACTCCATCGTCTCTCTCCGCTCTCAGTAGATAACCACGAAACTGAAGAGCAAATTACCATTACCTTCAGAGCCAGCTAAATCTAGCTACTAAGGGAGTGATACAAGGAATCTGTATTTTTCTCCAGGCTCTGATTTATTTTGTGCTGTGCATGTTCCTGTGTGCGCACATGTGTGCAAGTCCGTGTGTATTCATGCATGTTCCTGTGTGCGCACATGTGTTCAAGTCCATGTGTATGCATGCATGTTCCTGTATGCACACATTTGTTCATTCCGCATGTATGCGTGCATGTCAAGGTCAACAGGTAACATGAGGCATCATCCTCAGGAATGCCTTCCACCTCTTTTGACAAAGGCTCTGGATCTCACTAAGTAGGCTAAGCTAAATGGTCAGCGCGCCCCAGGAATTCTCTTTTCCTGATCCCTCCAGACTTGTGAGGCTAGCGCTTTACCCAGTGAACCATCTCCCCAGACTCCCCTCAAGAGCTTTGAGTAAATATCTCTTTTCCAAGTACTAAAGTGGCTGCCTATAGCTAGGTCTCGTGTGTCTTACTAGCTTACCAACCCCAGTGAAATAAGACAATGTGTTTGTCAGTTGAACCAGTACTGGTCCTGGGTAGAGCTTTCAGGGCTACTGTGGGGTTACATGCTTGTCTCTGAAGTCATTTCCATGGCTAAACAGTATTATACTTGATCTGACTAGTCAAGGCTTTATGTTAACCCAATTGTTGGGGTGGAGTTTGTTTCACCTGTATTTATAGTGACTTAAAAGGAAAACAAAGGTTCAAACTGAAGAAGTGGATTCTGGGTAGAAGAGGCATGGAGCTATTGTTGAATTTTTTCTTCTTGCTGGAAGAAGCATCCTGTTAAAAGCCCTAAAGATGTTGCAAACTTCCCATCTCACCGTGGTCTGTGCATGGCTCCACTCCCTTCTCGTCTTTCAGACCCCAGAGAGTAAGTGGAAACCTGCTCATCTGTTCCTCTGCCTTGTGGGATGCTGAGATCTGTCACATTTTCTGTTCTCTATGGAAATAAATACAGGGCACTTAATTTTTTTGTGCCTCCTTAAAATACAGATATTGGAATATATCAATCAGAAGTTCTCTTCCTCCATAGAAGTTTTTTTTTTTATGCTGTCATATAATTAAATAGTTACTAAGTAGATGAATGGGTATAAGAGAGAAATGCCAAAACTATTCTACCTGGGATATACCTCAAAAATGTTAATTACCCTCTGAGTTAAACACTAAAATCTATCACCTACAATGTTCCATGTAAATATAATCTGGTGGAACACTATTTTCCCACTCTGGCTTTCTACACCTGGAATTCACAATGAGTGGACTTGTTTTTCCAGTGTTCTACTCGCACGTGGGAGGAAGCAGGGCCTCCTCATTCCGCAGAAAGGAAGTGAATCAGAGCTTGTTTTGTGAGCTTGTGCGAGATGAAGATGCTTAAAACAGTGCGGTTATTAAACTCAGAGATTCTGAGTGAAAATGAAGATGAGGGATGTAAATAACTAGAAATGAACAGATTACATTATAATTTCTGCAAGACAGAAGGGCGCACTGGGTAAATGCTGCAGTGTGCTAAGCACTTCTTTACAACGACACCCGATCTAAGTGTGTTGTTCCCACTTTATAAAGAGAAGCTCGCCGGCTCTGAGAGACAGGACGGCTTGCTGGAAGTGACTCGGCAGCAGAGCAAAGACCCTATCCCCACGTGGTTCTGCCTGAATTCTAAGTGCCCACCCTGAACTTTCCACCTCAGTTGTGATTAGCAGTCTCTTGCTGTAATGATTCCATTTCTTCCTACTGATGCTATACCTAGATTTTTTTTTTTCCTTTTTGCTCAGGTCAGAAAAAGAGTATTCATCCATCACTTAAATATCATATAGAAGGATCAGATTAACTGTGTAACCCCAGAGATTTGCTGAGGAGTCCACAGTGACCACACGAGCCCACATGAGACAGAATCCTCAAAGCTCCTGGCTGTGAGAAATCTGACATTCAGTACCGAGCTGAGGCTTTGTCTTGTGTGACTCTGAACACAAAATTGTGGATGCTAAGAGCAGCACAGGTGTTGCTTGACCCTTCCATCTTCTACACAGAAACTGATCTGTTCTTTTGATCTCTGTGCTCCAGAGGGAATAGGGTCTATTTGGGAAAGTCAGGGTGTTTAGGACTCAACAACGACTTTTCACAGAGCAGAGCCTGGGCTGGGCCCTACCCTAGCATCTATTGCTATCCATCCCCGTGATCAAGTTGTTTACCTAAATACTATGGAACAGCATGAAAAGATGCCTGCATATACTTGTGAGTATGGGTGTTTATTACAATCAGATAGCCATCAGGCTACAGCATCCAGATTGTGGTGGAAGTCTCAGATTGGACAAAAGAATAAAGGCCATTGAAGATGTACAGTAAATTTTCTACTGAATAATTAACTGTAGCATACATTTCTAATATTACTTTATGGCGACGTGTGGTTCTGGAGATTAGGTCAAATGCCTCATGCAGGTTCAGTAAACCCTCGGCTGCTGCTCTACATGACCAGCACCATCTACAGTATTCTCCTCTCTCGCTCATTTGTGGTATGATGTATGTACATCTCTATGTTCCTATGGTTACCACGTACCTGTGAGCTTGTGCATTTTGAGGCCCGAGGCCGATGGCGGGTGTCTTTCTATCACTCTCTGCCTTATTTTTGAGACAGGATCTCCCACTGATCCCAGAGCTCATTGTTCTTATTGTTTTTGCCAGACTAGATGGGTGGAAAACTACAGAGTCCCTTCTGTCTTTGCCTCACCTGTGCTGAGGTTGTAGGCACATGCTACCATGCAATACTTTTACATGAGCACTGGGAATCAAGTCAGGTCTTCATGCTTGTACAAGAATTAGTTCACCCATGGTGCCATCTCCTCTGCCACATAAGACATTCCTAAGGAAGCAAATCTTTAATTTTTCCATGTGTGACATCAAATGATATGAAATGTGGTTTTAACTACAGGTGACTAATCAGAAAGTAGTTCATCTCTATGTGTCTTTATGGTGGTTTTAATGTGGAGTGCTCCCTGTAGCCCCCATGATGAAGTTTTATACTTAGATCCCTAGATGGTAGAGACTTTGAGAGGTTGCCCGAGGAGGTGTGTCACTGAGAAGGGCCGTGGACTGTTATTGTCCAACCGCTATTGCCATTGCTAGCCAATCCTCTTTCTCTTCCTTCTTCCTTCTTTCTTACCGATATGAAGATGTCCTGCCCAGCTGTCTGCGTTCCTCACCATGATAGAGCTTATCTTCAAAACTGTAAAATAAACCCTGTCCTTCCATAAGCTGCATCTAGTCATATGTTCTGTCCTAGCAACAAGAAACCAGGTGCCACAGTGCTGTCCTCCCACGCTCTCATGGCTCCTGAGAAAATGCGAGATGAAGAGAGAGTTCTATGAAGGCCATATTTTCCCATGGCCCTAACAGCCAGATCTTGTCACACATTGCGTGTGTGCCCTCCTGGACATCAAGATTGCTGTATGTCTGATCTCTTTGCATCCTATTCGGGCTGTTCCAATAATCTTGTGCAATGATATGTTTGTTTTTGCAAATTATACTAAGAAGAAGGAAGCCCTTGGGTTTTTTTTTTTTTCTATTTATTATTTCATGGAGCATTGTTGGCGAGAAATCAAACATAAGGGCCCAGAGACCCAGGTTTCAGGACTTTATGACTGCAATTGAGAAGGACTATATCCCAGCAATAATATTATGACATGTCCCAAGCAAGATGATTCAGCATTGCTATACACGAGGGAGTACAGTAAATGTAACTTTGATTCCGTGTCTCCAAAGCACCTGGAAGGAAGAGCTTTCCTCCATGAGGGGAATCAGGTAGGTGTGCAGAGGGCTGACTCCCGTGCTCATTTAGTCCCTCCACAGACATGGACACAGTGGGGACCGTGTGCCACACTCGCCATGGGATCTCGAGAGGAGACAATAGACAGGACAGACATGTTCTCGCTTTCACTACTACTCGGCCAACTTAGTGTGCTGATTGAATGAGTGAGCCAAGTTGACAATTAGCCTCTGGGAAAGCAAGGAGCAAAGGCTGTGTATTCACACCACAGTGAAAGTACAAGAAACCAGTGCCAAACAAAGCTGGGTGGGGGAAGCAATATTCTATAAGGGCTGAAGGAAAAGCCTGCTGGGAGAACCTTCATGAAAACCTGATGACAAGCCAGTGCAGTTAAAGGATGGAACAGAAAGGGAGAGGTAGGGCACAAATTTGAAGTAGTCAGGGTGGGGTGACAGGGCCTTAAGGACCTCCCTTCCAGGTTCAAATGTCACTGTGACCTCAGTTCAGAGGTTGCTCTTCAGGCCAGTCTTACACCAGGCCTTGGTGTCTTGTATGTATTACTCGGAATGTTCTAGAACCACATTACAAAGAAGCAGCTGAAGTCTTCCTCTCAAGGTGTACACACTAAACATGCTCAGTGATGAACAAAGGAAATAATCAAGATAGAGACATGGCAACCTAGGGAGTGGAGCGGGGAGCCATTTTTATGCGATGCATCTGATGAAGGTTAAATTTGTAAGCACATGCAGGACTCCTACAACTCAGTAATACAAATATTTACCATTTTTCAAAGGTGCTAAGGACTTGAACAGAGAATTCTCCACAGAAAACCTACAAATGGTAGCGTGACATATAATCAATGCCTGGTCTCACCAGTTATCAGGGAAATGAACATTGAAAGCAAAATGAGTTATCACTTCACCACCATCAGGATGAGTCGTTAAGAAAGCCCACCTGGGCGAGGAGGCTCACACCTTGTAAATGCGCTGGAATGCAAAGTGGGAAACAGTAAAGATGCTCTCCAAAATACCAACACAGAATTGCCATGTGTTCCAGAAGTTCAGCTTCTGAGCATCGACCCAGGGGAGCTGACATCGGGGTCTGCAGAGGGAGAAGCAGCATGCTGCGTATACTGCCACAGTAGTTACCTTCACCGGTGTGGAAACACTCAAAATGTGCATCACTTACAGTGCAACAGTGTTCAGATTCTGCAAGGAAGGGAATTCTCCACTATGTAGCAGCATAGGCAAACCACAGGGGAAACAAAAACAGTCGCCCTGTTTTCTTTACCTGTGGAGGTTAGCATGTGGATTTATAGATAACGTTGCTATCATTGTGTAAGATCCTCATAGCATTTCTAGGTTTTTCTTCTTGGCTTCTTCTATTTATTTATTGCAGAGAGAAAAAGAGGCAGGTAGAGAGAATTGGCACACCAGGGCCTCCAGCTACTGCAAATAAACCCTACACGAGTGTGCCACATTGTACATCTGGCTTATTTGGGTCCTGGGGAATCTAACCTAGGACCTTAGGCTTCACAGGTAAGCACCTTAACTGCTAAGCCGTCTCTTCAGCCCTCTTCCTGTGGTATTGTAAAGTCCCCACTATGATGGTAGCTTTCTCAGTTTCTTTGTGTGCTCTCAGTTTATACTTTCTATATTCAAATGCCACAGTGGTAGAAACATCCAAACTTCATAGTGTTATGCCTTATAGGTGAATTTTTTTTTTGTTATATTAGAGCATTCTTCTTTGTTCCTGGTAATGAGATTTTTCTTTCTAAGTCAAGTTATTTCAATTTTAATTTTGCTACACAGCTCGTTTTCTTACAACTTAATTTAGATAGTGTCTTAGGAGAATTATTAATTTGTGGTTTATAACTATTTTGCTTTTTTAATCTAACTTGATAACATACCTTTTAATCAATCAGTTTAATTTAATTATCTTCTCTGTGAGGTTGATGTATTTAGGCTTGTTTCTGTCCTTTAATTATCATTTTCTGTTCTTTTCCTCTGTATTTCTATAAAACTTCATAACCAATGAAGATTTACAGACCAGGGAAGAATATTTGATATATTGTGTAATCTATTAAAGAGCAGTATCTATTTTATTGCCATGAGAAAATTTAAATAGTTAGATTACTGCCTCCTAGAGATGAAAAGCAAATTCAAAAATCAAGCTGATATAACCAAACCACAGATTCTCTTTCTTCTCATGCATAGTTTAATGCAGGTCAAGTGGATTCATTCCAGCCGGTGACACAGAGCCTCTTCGGTTCCGTTCTGGTAGAGTTTATCAGGTCAGCTGAGGATTTCTGCGGCCGCCATAACGTCAGGGGCCATGCAAAGGGGGAGCAGAGTTTGGCGTGCTTGCTTCTACAAACCCCCACTTCTGACAACTCCCCCAGCTTTACAAATGCCCCTGGGGCCTGTTGGGGGCCTTTATCTCATGCCATGGATTACAACTGCCAACCCTCCTTCAGGCCACTGCTGTGAGGAAGTTGAATTCCCTGTCCTTAGGGCTTGCTTTGTCACATTACCCTGAGCTGCAGACATAGGGTTACGGGAATGCTCAACGCTGTACACATACCAGAGGGGGATTCGATCACAGTCTCAGCGTGGTAGAGCAGAAGTCTTCAGTAACCACATCTTCCTGTTTCATTTCTTCAAGTTGAGGGAGCAGATTCATTTTGCTATGTTAATGGAATGTACTTTCAGACATTTTTGACCATTTTAAATTACTCTGATAAACATTTTAAAGTCTTTTGTTTCAGGCCATTCTAAAAAAAAGGGGGAGGGAGGAGGCTGGAGTGATTGCTTAGTGGTTAAGTACTTGCCTGTGAAGCCTAAGGATCAAGGCTCAATTCCCCAGGACCCACGTTAGCCAGATGCACAAGGGGAAGCACACATCTGGAGTTCGTTTGCAGTGGCTGGAGGCCCTGGCGTGCCCATTATCTCTCTCTCTCTCTCTATCGGCCTCATTCTCTCTCTGTCTGTCCCTCTCAAATAAATAAATAAAACAGAAAAAAAAAAATTTTTTAAAAGAGTTTTATTTGTACTGTCTTATATGGAGGGATGTGAATCACAGTTCTTTCTACCTAATAGCTAAACTCAGGCCAATTATATAGTGGGCTTACAGCAGCCCATGCCTCTAATGCTTCTCTTAACTTCTGTTATTAATCCATTTCTGGACATTTTATTTTGAAGCCTTGATCTCTTCTTTCCTTCAAGAATGTATTTCATATATCTCTCTTATGTATTTGAGGAAAAGAGAAGCAAGATGAAGCCTAAGGACACTGTGCTACTGAGGTCAAAAAATCCCAAACTAATATATTTTTGTTATTTAAGGTGAATGAGAGATTTTTTTAAAAAGTAAGATGTTTTTGGTAATCTTTGAAGTTGCTTTTAGTCATAATTATTTTGAGTTTAAAGTGTTGATCACATGACGATGTGGATTAAACCTCATCGCGTTTTGTCAGCCTCGTTGCCCCTGTGTGCTTTTCACCACACACCCTTTGACGTCACAATACATGCTGTCACACATGCACAAGTCCCCACGGCCAGCGCACACCACGTCCGCCTGCTTCACTCGCCGCACAGGGCATCGTGGAGGCCTCTGGCTCCCATGAGGCAGAAGTGCAAGGCTCGCCCGCTGTGAGAGCCTTCATAGCAGTTACGTTCTTGTTGCTGGGACAAAACGCCTGGCCAGAAGCAGTTTACGGCAGGATAGTGTTTATTTCAAGCTTACAGTTCCAAGGGGACGCATGGTAGGAGCAGACAGACAGACATCACATCGTGACTTCAGCAGGGAAGGAGCTGAGGGTAGCCATTTATGACATGGCAAGGCCCACCCCCAGTGACACAAGTCCCACAGCACGGCTCCACCTCCTAAAAGGCTCCGTAACTTTCCCCACAGAAACCACCCAGTGGGGATTCAATATCTGAAAATATGAGGCAATGGGGGCATTCCCTTATCTGTTTATTTTTTTTTTTTCCCCTTGGTTTTTCAAGGCAGCATTTCACTCTAGCTCAGGCTGATCTGGAATTCAATATGGAGTCTCAGGGTAGCCTTGAGCTCATGGTGATCCTCCCACCTCTGCCTCCCAAGTGCTGGGATTAAAGGCATGCGCCACCATGCCTGGATTTATCTTTTTTAAAATTATAAAACAAACTTGGTT
Organism: Jaculus jaculus; assembly: GCF_020740685.1. Taxonomy (NCBI): domain Eukaryota; kingdom Metazoa; phylum Chordata; class Mammalia; order Rodentia; family Dipodidae; genus Jaculus; species Jaculus jaculus. Next base: position 7,498,064 of record NC_059107.1, on the reverse strand, counting down.
TATTAGCTGACATGTAGAGATTTAAGTATCATTCAGTCTGGCATTTTCAAATACAATTTGTTTTTGTTGATTCCTGTTGACCCCTCCTATATACTACCTCCATGAGAATGTCACTCCTCCCCAAAATATCTTCCCCCATCTTGTTCCCTGTGTTCTCTTTTTGTCATAGTTCTACCTTTCTACCCTTATATATTTTAGCCAATACACACACACACACACACACACACACACACACACACACATGTATATATGTGTGTGTATATATATATGTATATTTACAATATTAGACCCACATATCAGAGAGAAAATGCAGTTTTGTTCTTTCTCGGTTTACTTTGCTTAATATGAATCTTTTCAGATTCATTCATTTTTTCCTGAACATTTTATAATTCTATTTTCCCATACTGCTGAAAGAATTCCGTTATGAATATTGTTGGGTGTACCATATGGGGGCATTTTACGTTCAACTCAGCAAAGTGCTCATGGATGGCAGGAATGTCATGCTCAAATATATTTCCTTCTTCCTTTGTCATTATAGAGGGGGCAGAAATGGTCCAGAGAATGAGTGTTGAAATGACTCATTCCTCCTTCAACAACAACAACAAGCAAGAACCACCCAGAGTTACACAGGCTGAAATTGTCTATCAGACATTCAGTGGCCAATATTGAAAAAGACTTTGCTGTATCAGGCAGGCATGATTCTAGACCCCAGCACACAGCAGTCACAAACAATAACATGGAGATAGAAGCAAATCATTAAATAAAACAGGTATGCCATCCCTCCAGATGATAAAGACTGTGGTAAAAACTAAAACATGGGCAAGGAATGTTTAATGCCACCTTCAGAGTCAGGGAGGCAACTGAGAAGTGAGCTCTGCACAGAAGTCATGAGAAATCCACAGGCACAAGTCACATGGGCACCAGAGAGGAAGCAGTGGGTGAAGAGGCTCAACTGTATTCAGCAGAAGTGCCAGGGAGAGAGGCCAGCGAGCAAGGGTCTCGCCCACGTGGGATCCTGGTGATCCTTGCAATGGTCAGTGGTTGTTCTGAGGAGGGGGAGCCACTGGAGTTGGGTTTAGTGACATGATTTTCTGTATGCTCCAAAGTTCCCTTTGCCTTAGGTTTTTCGAGTAGACAGCCAAGATTCAGAGGAGATGATTGCACACTGACTACCCTGGGTGCATTTGAAGACAAATTCCACGTAATGCTTGCTCAGGATTTGAATGTGGACTGTGAGAGAGAAATAAAGAATATACCCACGGTGCTTGTCCTGAATGACAGAAATACACTTGGCATAAGGTGTAGATCTGAAGGTTTGATTTTAAACTACTAAAGTTTGGGTATTACTCAATACCTAGGTGGAAAGGTGAACACACAGAAGACTGTAGCCGTCAGGAGCCCAGCACATAATTTGGTGTGTGTATGGAGTTGAAAGAAATGGAGGCAGGAAGAGATTGTTAAGGAGCCAAAATGATAGAAGCTCAGAGATCCAAGGATGAATCCATCCTGGGGCATCAGGGTGGAAAATGATACATTTCTTGGGGGAAATAAAAGACAATGGTTTGTCTGGGGAGATGGTTCTGTCAATACACTTGTGTTCAGATCTTCAGGATTCATGAAAAATGTTGGGTGAGCTGATGCATTCTTGTAACGCCCATAGTGGAGAGATAGAGACAGGGAATCTCTAGAGGTCCTTGGCTAGCTGGTGTGGCAGTGAGATTTAGGTTCAATGAGCTCAGACTTCCAATCCACAAACATGAGCTGTTCACTGGTTTGTCAGGTTCCATTTCTTGAATATTTTTATTGTTGTCAGTATATCTATATTTCCTCTCCTCGTACAAATTCATTTCTAACTGTTTTATCTTGGTAATGCTGGCATACACATGATTGTGTTCTTAATTTCATTTTCATAACTATTTTTCGTAGTTTTATTTTAAAGAATATTTTACTCTAGCCCAAGCTGATTGGTACTCACTCTGTACCCCAGGCTGTCCTTGAGTTCACAGCAATCCTCCTGGGTCAGTCTCCTCTCAAGTGATGGGATTATAAGCATTCATCACTATGTCCAGGTTTTAATTTCATTTCCACATTGTGTTAGTGGTCATAAATATAACTGATTTTTGTATGGTGATTTATTTTGTTCATTTTTATTTATTTATTTATTTGAGAGCGACAGGCAGAGAGAGAAAGAGAGAGAGAATGGGCATGCCAAGGCCTCCAGCCACTGCAAACGAACTCCAGACACATGCGCCCCCTTGTGCATCTGGCTAGTGTGGGTCCTGGGGAATTGAGCCTTGAACTGGGATCCTTAGGCTTCACAGGCAAGCGCTTAACCACTAAGCCATCTCTCCAGCCCTGTATGATGATTATTTTTATCCAGAAACTTTACTAACATTGGATTTTTTCCGTATAAAAGCTTCAGTATTTATTTTGAAGACAATCAAACCATTTCCAAGTAAACACTGTACCCAGGTTGGATACTTTTTCCTTTTCTTTCTTTTTATTTTTTTAATTGCTCTGAAATGGATTTCTGGTTTATGTTAAATCAAATGGAGACACTGGGCAGACTTTTTGTTTGGTTTTTACTGATCTCAAAAAGTAACTTCTCAGCTTTTCACTGGTAAGCATGGTGTTAGTAGTGAGCATGTGAAATGCAGCCTTGGTTGTGCTGAGGGGCAGCTCTTGCTCTCCAGATTCCCTAACAGTGTTTATTACGAAAGGACACTGAGGGGTGATTAAGGTTTTCTCCATCTACTGAGACGATGGTTTGAAACACCTTTTAATTAGATATTGCAGTATATTATGTTTATTTGCATATGTTGAATTGTGCATATACCACATGCGTGAATCCCACATGCTTTGTGGAGTGTGATCCTTTCAATAATATGCTCAATCAAACATGCTAGGGTTTTCTTGGGTGATTCTGTGTGCATGTTCACAGGGCTTCTTGGCCTTTTCTTGTCAGGCCTTGCTATGAGAGTAACCCTAGCTCTGAGCCTGGAAGCATACCACTGTGGTGAGATAGGATAGTTCATATGGTTTAATCTTCTAACTTTGTGGAGATGTGTTTTCCAGGGAGAGAAATGTAAACAACCTGTAATATGAGGAACGTTTACAAGCATTTGAACAGAATGTGAGTGCTTCGGTGCTGCTGTTGAGCGAGATGCTGTGAATAGACGTTGCATTCCTGATCTCTGTGGATTTATCAAACCAGTGCTTCCTTCATTTTCTTTCAGATCTATCCTTGTGCAAAAGAAAGTAGGTAAGTCTCATACTACCATTGCATTGCTGACTACTTATCTCTTCAGATCTGAGTGTATTTGCTTTATGCATTGAGGTGTCCTAGAGTTGGAAGCACATAAACTGACCATTGTTACATCCTCTTGCTAAGTTGAAGTTTTACCATTTCAGTGACCTTTTTTTCTTCTTGTTAGAGATTCCATTTTGTATTCTATAAATGTGGCTATGCCTCTCCATTGTCATTTTCATGGGGCATGCTGTCAGATCTGTTTGTTCTTGCTTGGTCATTGTTTTTGTCATTCACAATCCATTCAGAAATTCTGGGTCTATTTATTGGAAAATGTAACCCATTTTTATTTAAAGTAATTACTCAGAATTAATGACTCACTATTGCCATTTTATTCTTATCTCCTAACTTTCATACTTTGTCTTTTTCCCCTCTTGCTGTCTGAATTAGTGGTTGGCTGGTTTGTGATAATGGCATGACATGATTCTTTCATCCTGTGTATAACTACTAGTGGTTTCTTGTATGGCTACCCTGCGTAGCATAAAAACTGTCTTTAAGATTTAATAATCTTTGTTAAGCCGTAAATAACTTCAACTCTACACAGAAGCATTGTACGCTTACCTCCTATATCCTATGCTATTAATTTTATGTTTTACTTTTTATATAGTGTTCATTAACAAGTCATTGTACCAAATTACTTTTTAACACTTTACTATTTTAACTTTATAGTAGAGTCAAAATGAATTATGTGAAACCATTAGAGTTTTGAGTGTTTTATATTTGACAACATATTTACCTTGTGATTTTTATGAGTTATGATTTAGTTATAGTCGGATGTACTCCAGCTTTTATTTTAATCTGGAAAGATCTTTATTTCTCCATTTCTGAAGAATACTTTTGTTAGATACAGTTTTTTTGGTTTTTTTTTTTTTTTTTTTTTTTTTTTCTTGGCAGGATTCTTCCTTCCTTTCAGTACTTTGGAGAAAACATTCTATTTCTTACTGGCCTGCAAGATTTTTGCCAAGAAAATCTTTTATCACCTCATCTGCATCTCCTTTTGTATGATAAGTTACTTTTTTCTCTCTATTTTCACAAGCTTTTCTTTGTCATGACTTTGGAGGATGTGATTATCTAGTGTCTTCACCCTCCTCCTTGGGTATTATTGCATGGGAGAGTCCAAGGGCTCCATGTACCAGATGGCAGAGCCATACGCAACCCTGGAGAGGGTTGTCAGCTATTTCTTTAAATAGGTGTTCTGCCTTGCTTTCTATTCTCCTCCTCCTCTTCCTTCTTCTTGTCCTTTTCTTGAGGCAGGGTTGCATTCTAATCTAGATTGACTTGGAACTCACTCACACTGTAGCCCCAAACTGGCCTTAAACTCATGGTGATCCTCCTACCTCAGCCTCCCCAGTACTAGACTTAAAGACAAGAGCCACCATACCGATCCCCATGCCTCCTTATGAGATCTTACAATGTGTGCTGATTCATTCCTTGCATGGCTCTCAAAGGTTCTCATATGTTTTCTTTCCACTTTTCCACTTTATTTACTTTCAAGTCTTTAACCGTCAAGTTTCTGATTACTTTTACTTGTGTTCACACTTTATTTTTCCTTCATAATCAAATCTGCTGACCCATCTACTGAAATTTCCTGTTCTGGCAATATGTTCCAATATGTCTTCAAGATTTTTGTTTTTCCTTCATTTTCTTTAATGAACTTTTCAATTTGCTAAGCACTGTTTCCCTAATTCCTTTCTCTAATTTTGTTTACTTGCATCTCATTTAGCTTTTCAGAAATGATTTTTTTGATTTTTTTTTTTTTCAAGATGTGGTTCCACTCTAGTCCAGGTTGACCTGGAATTAGCTATGCAGTCTCAGGGTGGCCTCAAACTCACAGTGATCCTCCTACCTCTGCCTCTCAAGTGCTGGGATTAAAGCCATGAGCCACCACACCAAGCTCAGAAATGATATACTTAAATCATTTGTTGTTTGCTGATTTCTGGTTCTTCAAGGTCGGCCGCTGGAGTTTTGGGTCACTGATGGTATCATGTTCACTGACATTTCCTGGATCTCTGCAGCCTTGTGTTGATGCCTCTGCATTTTAAGTAGGAACTATCCCCCTAGTTCACTAGACCTCTGTCAATAAGAACCTTCTGCTGTTGAAGGGACAATATTAAGAAAGTAAAAAGACAATCTATAGGATGACAGAAAATACTTGAAAATCACATATTTCATCAGTTTTGTAAAGCACACTCCCGAATCAGTGACAGAAATCCAAATAGTTCAATTAAGTAGATGTAAAGATTTAGCATTTCTTCAGTGAAGACATGCAAATGGTCAGACATCACCAAAAAGCATCCTGGACACCACTAATCAGTAGGGAATCAAAAGCTCCATGAAGTATCAGTTGACAGCCTCTGGGCTAGACAATGATAGCAGCAGTTAGTGAAGATGAGGAAAATTACAGCTTGAAACCTAGCTTGCAAGAATGCTAATGGTGCCATGGTGGGGTATTTCCAAATACGACCCAGGATTTCATTCCTTGGCATATACCCAAAAGAAAAAAATTAGAAACCTGAAAATATGTGTACACACAAAAATATATATGTGAGTGTTCATTATCTCAGTGTTTATAAGTCAATGTACCCAAATACCCGACGTTTCACTCAGCCTGTTGACTCTGGAGTTGGTGCACAAATGCGGTGCATGTACACAGGATAAGGTTATCCAACTACGAGAAGGAGAACTGGAGTGCTCTTACATGGGATCACATGGACAGGACTGGAAAGCACTACTGAGTGGCTCAAGTGGGCACGACTGCCATGCAGGTGACTCCATTTTCTTGAAATCTTCCTGACAGGAGAACCCACAGATATGAAGTTAATGAGTACGTGACAAACATTTGGTAATGACCAAGTTGATAGAAAGATTTTTTTTTTTTTAGAAATAGTCTTAATTTTGTGAACTATTTGGGGAAAAGTAGACCAGCCAGAAGGGGTTGTAGGGAGGAAGGAGGGCTACAAGTGATAGGGATAAATCATAACCAAGTGCAGTGGCACATGTTTCTGAACATACAATGAAACCCATTGCTTTGTGTGCTCATTTAAACATTAATTTAAAATGATAATAAAAATGTAAGAGAAGTATTCTGGAATTAAATACTTATGTTGATTATATAACATAGTGTAGACATAAACATCGAACTATACAATTTAAAATTAAGAGCTTTGTTACAGAAAAAGAACAGAAATTATAAAATTTTTAAAAATGCATGCAAAACTACTAAATTCCCCAAAAAAGAAGCAATTAAACCTCAAAGAAGGCAGGAACAATTGAATAATAAAATTGTGATCGAGAATTACTGAAATGGAAAAATACAATAGAAAAAAACTATATAACCCAAAAGTCATTCCACAGAAAGGAACACTGAAATGAATAACAATTTTAACCAAGAGCTGGAAGAAGGAAAAATAAGTAAATGATGGATTATTGGTATAAATCCTACATAATCTTAAAATATAAGATTTTACGGATACTAATTTAAAAAAAATATCAAAAGAAACAAATTTCTAGAAAATACAATTTATCAAAGCCAGCATAAATAGAAAGAGAATAACTTGGCAGTTCTATTGCTACAAAATTTATTGAATTTGTTACTAGAAACATCTCCCCAGAGAAAGCTCAAGTTTCAAATGATTCCCTGATGAATACTTCATCAACAAGCAAAAATAATTCCAATTCCTACATACTTGTATGAAACAGAAAAATTAAAATATTTTCTTCTGATTATAAGTCCAGAACAGATGTGATACTGGGTGAGGCTCCCTTGTCTGAAATTCTGGGCCCACAGGAGATTAGAGTTTAGACATTTCAGCATTCATAATATAAAAATATTTAAATCTGAAATAGGAAATCAGAAATGCTCCAAAATCTGAAACTGTGTTGAGTTGATACTCAAAATGTTTATATTTTGGAAAATTCTGGATTTCAGATTTTCATATTAGGGATTCTCACTCAAAATTTGAGGTGGTAGGGAGTGTAGAAATATAGTCTTATTTCTATCATGAGCATTGGTGTACATAATGGCAGAACTAACAATGTGAATCCAGCAATGAAGAATTGTGATAGCATGGGAATGTGGCTGATGAGGTTCAAGAATGCAAGATTTAATCAACATTTTAAAAAATATTTATTTATTTGAGATAATCAGAGAGAGAGAGAGAGAGAGAGAGAGAGAGAGAGAGAGAGAGAGAGATGGAGAAAGAGAATGGTCATGCCAGGGCCTCCAGCCACTGTATATGAACCCCAGACATATACACCACGTTGTGCATCTGCCTTACCTGAGTCTTGGGGAATCTAACTGAGGTCCATTGGCTTTTCAGGCAAAAGCATTAACCATTAAGCAATTCCTCCTGCCCTTATTCATCATTTGTAAAGCAGTAAGTGTGAGTTTCCCACTGAGAGAAATGAAAAATACTACTGGTCTTCACAATAGACTTAAATAAAATACCTGAGAGTATTCAAAACTCTCCCTTTCTTATGTCTTTACTCTCTCTCTTTCTCTCTCTCTCTCTCTCTCTCTCTCTCTCTCTCTCTCTCTCTCTCTCTCTCAACAAAAATATGCACAATTACACAACGCTTATCAAGCTGGATGAAGTATATCTATCATATTAATTAAAGGAATTACTTCATTGTGAAACATAAACATTGAAAATTATTCTTTTGGAGTCAAAATTAACCAAAAGATCTATTATTCTCACTTCTGTTGAGTTTCAGTATTTGTTCTCTTAAGAAGTTCTAAATGACAAAATAATAGGAGAACTGAATTAAAATGGAGGAATAAAGATTTCCTTATTCTTACCCTCAAATATGTGGATAGATAGATGGGCAGATAGATAGATAGATAGATAGATAGAGCAGAAAATATAGAAAACTGTCACCAACAGCATGAACAAGCTATGGAAAATGCAAGCGACAATATCAACCAGCCAGGCAAAATTTACACACCTGTGCATTAAGGGCACATATGCTATGGGGGTAATAAACTGCTATCTGACACCAGATCCACTCAGTGTTAGGCGAAATTCATGCCTGGTACTTAGAACTAAGTCAGAAGCCTGTGGTTTGCAAAGTCACAGGCCCTAATGGAAAGCTTTCGCCATTCTTTGGCTAACAGAAAAGGTTATGCCCATCAAAATGTCTTCATTTATCCCCTTTGATCCATGGTGTTCTCACTCTTGGCTAGAGAACCTGCTTTTTACAGGTGGCAGAAAATACCTGGGTGTCAGGTATGGTAGTGCATGCCTTTAATCCCAGCACTTGGGATGCAGAGGTAGCAAGATTGGTGTGAGTTTGAGTCCACCCTGAGAATATATAGTGAATTCCAGGTCAGTCTGGGCTACAGTGAGACCATATCTCAAAAAACAAAACAAACAAACTCTCTCTCTCTCTCTCTCTCTCTCTCTCTCTCTCTCTCTCTCTCCATATATATATGTATATATACACACACACACACACACACACACACACACACCTGGGAGACCCAAGATCCATCAGAATGACAAAGGAAAGAAAGCTGACTGCCTATCATGGGATGTGTTGTCTCTATTATGATTTTCAGGACCCAGGAAACATTACAGAGGAAATAGCAGATTAAAAAACAAACACTGCTCTCATGTCTGGCCAGGAACCTCCCTCTAGGAGATGGCAGCTGACAGTGAGGAGACTCAATAGGCATCAAAGCAGAATATCAGAGGCTTTTGAGAGTTCAGTATTAAAGGAGACATCATATGTCCTCCAAGCGCCAGGGAACATTGCAGAAGAAGGAGCACAAAGATTTTCAGAGCCATGGGGATGCGTGGCTTATCCTAAGACATTGTCCCCCTCATAGACACTGACTCGTGCATTCGTGACCCCACGATGATTACTAATAACCCCCTCTATGAGGACCCTCAGTGCAATGGGAGCAGGGGAAAGGAGGCATAAAATAATGTGTAATATATCTGTACAATAAAATTTTCAATTACTAAAAATATTTCAATTTCAATATAGGGTACAATTAACAATTGCCTAAAAGAATTTCCTAGTGACTCGTATCCAGAAACAAACCTTACTAAGGGAAGTGAAATGAGTTACCTGGACTACCTAATTTTAGAAAGCTACCTTACATATGCAATGAGAAACTGAAATGTACAATGTCATTTCTTTCATAATGAATTTACAGTTCCATGGTAATCATGTTGATTTTTCAGTTTTTTCAAAACTTTTAACTTGATTTGAAATTTAATAGAAAATAGTTGAGGAAAACACTGCCTTATTGACAAGAAGTGGCTGTTAACATTTATGATTTCACAGCTTTATTATGACTTGCACATTATTGGGCCCAGCAACATGTCATGGAAAATGGACAAGGGCCAAAAAAAAAGGGGGGGGGGATGTCACAGTAGAAGAAGGTCTGCATGGAAAGAAGAGGTTCCATGGAAGGTGGGGAAGGTGCACAAAACAAGTAATGGGAGGAAATTATCATCAAAAAACATCATACGCATGAAAATTGTCAATAAACGGACTTTAAAAATATTTCTATTTATTTGCAAGCAGATAGAATGAGGAGGAGGTGGATAATAGGCTCTATAGAGCCTCTTGCTTCTGCAAATGAACTCCAGATACATGTACCACTTTGTGCATTTGGCTTTACATGGGAATGAAATCCAGCTCATCAGGCTTTGCAGGCAAGGGCCTTTACGCACTGAGCAATCTCTCCAGCCCAATAAAACTATGTTTCAGAGTAGAAAGATGGCTTAGTGGTTAAGGTACTTGCCTGCAAAGCCTAAGGACCTGTGTTTGACTATCCAGATCCCATGTAAGCAAAGCATGCAAGGTGACATGGCTGGAGGCCCTGGTGCACCAGTTCTCTCTTTCTCCCTCTCTCTCTCTTTCATAAAAAGTACAAAAAATCAAGCCAAGAAATTATTGAAAAATGAAATTGTAGATCCTACACACTAAGTCCATTTGTCTTTTGTGTATTAATATGATATGTTATCATTGGGAAAACTATAGAGACCGCTGGAACACAACAGCCAACAGCTGATGTACAAAATTTGTGACGCAGCTTTTGTCCCAGCACAGGGGGTGCATTCACTGGCAGGGCCAACCACCAGAGGTTGAGAACGGCAGAACTGGTGAGTTCTTTGTGCAATGGGATGCTAATACTGCAGATTAAGATTGTTAATCAGCAAGTGCACCTTATTACAGGGAGTTTATCTGAACCAGTTGGAGCTAACACAGTAGCAATTTCCCTGAAGACTAGAGGGAAGAAGAGGTCAGGGTCAGGAGATGCCATATGGAAGAGCCGTGTTGTGTGAAAGACCTGGACCCATTCACTGGCTTTATAAAAGCATCAGGCATAATCAAGTATGAACACAGCTTCCAGAAAGAGAACCACAAGGAAACCCTCTCCCCAGAGCCTGCCTTGACACAGCCTTCACAACAGCTGGTGAGAATTCCAACTAGACAGTAATAAGATAATATAGTTATGTTGATGTAAGCTGTCCAGTTGGTGGCAACTTTTAAAATCAGCAATGTAAAACCAATAAGCAAGCTTTTGCCAAATGCATATAGCAAACCATCTTTGTGATCTTGGGAAAGACAACATTTCTTGTCTTTTAGCTGACATTTCCTTTGTAATTCCTTTGTACACTTGTTGCTGTTTAGCTTATTTTTTTTTTATGTAAGATATACTTACTTGAAAATATGTCATGTTTTCGAATATGTCATTTTAAAAGCAAAATGTTAATTAATTAAATTTGAAATTTACTGTCTTTGCAACCCATTGAAGTCTTCTTTCATTTTAATTCTTGTCAGCAGTGGCATAGGAAAATATGGTATTATTTTCTTTTTAGTTGGCAAACAGATTTAGGCATCATTAATTCTGGCATTTTCTTTTATTTATTTTTATTACATGCTTAGTATGGATACATTATGTGTTTGTACCACGTTTTTCCTTATCCCTGCCCCTGTCTCACTGGGGTCCCTCCTCACATGGAGTGATCATGAAATATACAGATCTAGGAGCCACTGCTGAGATGCAGCATGAGGCAGGGCATGATGCCCTGATAGGCTGGCAAACCCATTAGAAGATAGACTGTGGTTTGCATGGATATCCGAAGATGTTTTGGATATACCAGGACTGTGCCAAGGCTACCATGGAGCACACTGTTTTCCTGTGATGGAAATGTTCCCTGACTACTCTGCCAAGCTGGAGGGGCCGAATTGGAACATCTGTAGACTGTCAGTTTCTGGTATACTGGACTTGAACTGCAGAATTTTGATGAGTGCATGATGGTGGTTGAGTTTTCACTATTGTAGTCTCTCATCGCTATGCCTTATACCAGTTGAAAATGTTTACTCTTTGCCTTTATATATTGAAAGTATTTAACATGTTTTATTCTATAGTACTCACAGCTAAGAGACAATCTTAAATCTCAGATGAGATACGAGACTTCGGAACTATCTTAAGTTGATAAAGACTGTGGGGACCTTTGAAACTGGACTGAATAATAAAATTTACAATGTGTGATAGATAGTTTTGAATCTGTTCGGGGTCAGGGGTAGGATGTGGAGTTTGAATAGATGGCCCCCAATATATTCAATGTTTTATTAGTTTAGATCTGCAGCCACCTGGCTAAAGGAGATGTCACTGGACAGATCTTAAGGTGTGGTGATGGGTTTAAAATTCCAGTCAAAAGATATGTGAAGTGCCTAGTTTCACCTGGATTTCCTGAAGTGTGGGGACTGGCTGTCTTCTGGATTCCAGCAGCATATGGTGTCTTCAGCATCCCTGTCAGCATGGTTCAATTTCCCAATACCCACATAAATCCAAGTGCATGAAGTGAGGTACGCATGTGAAGTTTGTCTGTGGTGGCAAGAGACCCTGGCATGCCCACCTTCTCTGTGCTCACACACACACTCTCTCTCTCTCTCTCTGTCTCTCTCTTTCATGTTCTATTTCCCTGCTCATGAATAAATAAATAAAAGTGTTGGAAAATGTATTTTTTAAAAGTTTACCAGAAACAAAATCAAGCCAGCAGGCAGGTAGGATCATTAGCATTTATATGGGGTGAACAACCACTTACCTGTTTCCTTTTTTTATATTAGTAAGTGCTAGCTATAAAGCTTGAGATTTTAAGGCTCTTTTCTTCTGCTTTTTTTGAATCATTTTATGTATTTGTTTGAGAGAGATACAGAGAAAGATGCAGACTGAAAGAGACGGAGCACAGGCCCACCAGGGCCCCGGCCACTGCAAAAACGCTCCCGACACGTGTACCTCGTGCAGCTAGCTTTCTGTGAGCGCGGAGAAACGGAACCTGGGCCAGCAGGCTTTGCACGCAAGTGCCGTTAATAGCTGAGCCTTCTTTCCAGCCATGACTTTTTTTTTTTTTTTTTTTTTTTTGGTATTTCAAAGTACGGTTTCACTCTAGCCCAGACTTACAAGGAATTTATTGTGTAGTCTCAGGGTAGCCTTGAAGTCACGGCAATCCTCCAACCTCTGCCTCCTGAGTGCTGGGATTAAAAGTATGAGCCACCATGTCAGCCTTTCTTCTATTTTTTTTTTTTTTTTAAATCAGCATGTTAGGAAACAATCTCTCTTATCTGTCATTCCTCAACATGGCATGGAAAGGGTAGTGTTGATGTTTGCACATATCAAGGAGTTCTGAAATCAAATGATGTATAATTATAAATGTGTACCGTACATAGCGGAAATGCTTTTAAGTGTTCCCGAGTCTCCTTCAGAATCCCCATGAAAGCTATCTACATACTTTACATCCTCCAATTAAATCATTTTTTTTCCTTCAAGTACCTGTAATCAGTATGTTTAAAACATCATTTTGCATAAATTTTATTTATCTACTTTCATTCCTCTTACTAGAATCACACGGGTTTCTACAATTTTGCCTTACAAGTCATTCAAACTATTGTATACATACATACATGTGCACATGCACACCTAGTCACCCTTCACATATACGTGCACATATACACAGATGGTATTTTTACTACAGTTCAAATTATACAGGCTCATATCAGAAACTGTTTCAGGGGTACTGTATTCATTGGAAATGTGATCCTGTGTTCTAAGGTAGCAAGTGAAAAATGGTTTGTATGAACTTCAGAATGTATCTTTGTTTCTAAAAGTAAGTATAAGAGAGATTAAAAACTCATTGAGAAATTTGCATGTGAATTGGATAAATTCTCATGCATTTTCCCCTCAAAAACTATCCCATGAGGGCTGGAGAAATGGCTCAGTGATTAAAAGTGCTTACTTGCAAACCCTGCTGGCCCAGGTTCAGTTCCCCAATACCCATGTGAAACTAGACTCAAAGAGTGTGCATGCATGTGGAATTCATCTGTAGTAGCAGGAGGCCCTGGTGCACCCATTCTCACATACACTGTTTCTCTCTCATAAATAAATATAAATATTATATTAACAAACTATCCCCAAAAGAACACAGAAGGTATTTTCTCCCCTTTGCATGAGGAATATGAGGCCTACAAATTTTAGAAATTTGGGAAATTGGCTCAAGTTCTCAAAGTTAAGCTTACCTCATGAACAATAAAAGCTCATGTCTTCTGTTCTTAAATAAGTACTTTATGTGTGAGATGGGATCTCCTGGAGCAGAGACTGGCTTCCTTCTTGCTATGTAGCCAAGGGTGACACTGAATATCTGATCTTCCTGCAACCTTCAGTACTGGGATAGTAAATGTGCACCATCATGGCTGGTCTCACCCAGTCCTTGGGATTAAATCCAGGGTTTCATATCTGGTAGATAAGCACTCCACCTACAGAGGGCCACCCCCAGTTCTAATTCTTTATTTTTTTTTTTCCTGTCCACTCTTCCTTCTTGGTATTTGTGTATTTCCTTTTGTTATTTTTTATTTATTTGAGAGAGAGTAAGAGCAAGAATGGGCACACCAGGGCCTTCAGCCATTGCAAGCAAACTCCAGAAGCGTGCGCCCCCTTGTGTACATATGCAGCATTGCACACTTGCCTCAGTGCATCTGGCTAAGGTCGGACCTGGAGATTAGAACATGAGTTCTTATGCTTTGCAGGCAAGCGCCTTAACTGCTAAGTCATCTCTCCAGCTCTTGCATATTTCTTGTACTTCAGGAAAAGTCTGTGCACACAGTAAATATATCTATTAATTATATATTATATATTATATATAATATAGATGGACAAAGTGATGCATGCATCTGGAGTTTATTTGCAGTGGCAAGAGGACCTGGAAAGGCCCTTCATATTCAATCTCTTTTTCTGTCTGTGTTTCACTCTCTCTCTCATGCACTGCTTGAAAATAAATATAAATATATATATATATATGAGGAAGCTTGTAAGAAGACACCCGACATTTAGAAATAGGACCTTGAAGTGGAAGAGGTGTTTGTGTTCCTGTTGAGCAGAAATTAACCATAAAATGAAGGAAGATGGTAGCCATCAAACTGACTCTGCCTGGTGACAAGCAAACTGGCCTATATTGGGACAGGCTGATGGTGACATGGAACACAGGCATGGTCAGGGTCATGAGTTAGAGATATAACAAGTGATTCAAGCACTTTATAATACTTCTACCAAAAGAATTGGGTTTAATTCATGAGCCTACCCAAGGTTCCTTGCAGGGAAAGCGTGCTTTCACCTCCTGCTAGGACTGGGGAGAAGATAGAACTCCCCAGATAAAAAGACAAAGGGTGTCCCTATACAGAAAAAACCACAGGCACATCTCAAGTGCCAGATGCTATTCTCCTTCCATTCAGACTGCATCTGAGCAATTTGCTTTACTAAACAATATTTTCATGTGTTTCAAAGATTTCATTCAAATCTGTTTCACCAGCAAAAGAAAACGGGTTCCATGAAGGGAAATAAAAACTTTGTTTTAATTTTTTTAAAGATGGGAGGGGAAGAAAAGCCACATGTAAAAAATTTAAAATACTGTCTATTTTTTTTCATTGTTTGTTTTATGTTTGTTTGTTTGTTTGTTTTCAGGTAGGGTCTTTCTCTTAGCCCATTTGAGACAGGATCCCAGGCTAGACTGGGCCTCACTATGTATCCATGAATGAACTTAAACTAGCATCAAACCCCCTGCCTCAGCCCCCAATTATTGGGATTATAGGTATTAGCCATGCATGACCAGCTTGAAAATGATGTTTTCTCATTTTTGTCATTAGTTAAATACTTTTGGTGGTATTCCCTTCCCTCTGTTTCTGAATAAAATCTTTCTGGCTTACTCTTCTGAGTTTTTCCCTTCATTACATAGACAATATCTATATGTTTCAAGGTTCCACTATTTCTATAACTAGAAATTTGAATTAGAAGCAAAAATTCAAATCCTTGGCTAGGGAGATGACTACACAGTTAAAAGTTATCAATTCAATAGTCCTGAGTTTAATTCCACAGTATCCGCATAAAGCCAGATAGACAAAGTGATGCATGCATCTGGAGTTTATTTGCAGTGGCAAGAGGACCTGGAAAGGCCCTTCATATTCAATCTCTTTTTCTGTCTGTGTTTCACTCTCTCTCTCATGCACTGCTTGAAAATAAATATAAAATCTTCAAATCCTTAAGTCCTTAAATATACCCTTAAAAGAAAGAGTTGTCCACAAAGATAAAAAAAAAAAAACAACAACAAAGGGCTGGAGAGATGGCTTAGCGGTTAAGCGCTTGCCTGTGAAGCCTAAGGACCCCAGTTCGAGGTTTGGTTCCCCAGGAGCCATGTTAGCCAAATGCACAAGGGGCGCACGCATCTCGAGTTCGTTTGCAGTGGCTGGAGGCCCTGGTACACCCATTCTCTCTCTGTCTGTCTCTTTCTCTCTGCGTCTGTCTCTCTCAAACAAATAAATAAAAATAAACAAAAAAAGACAACAAAACACTGGCATGCAAACACTGTCATTATCTATATTGTAATACCTACATATGATTCCCAAACAGGTTTAGAGCTTAGTAGGGAATTGCCTGTACCCACCTATTTGAGAACAATTGTAATTACTGGACTACATGTTTTTCATCCTACCTGAGAACCAGAAAGTTATTACCACTTGGGACTCGCAGAACTTCTCATAGCCTAAGGGTAGAAAAGTTTGGGTATTGACCATACACTGAAATGAGTTGAAACAATAATATTCATTAATCTATAGTTATATAAAGTTCCTTTAAAAGCCCTAATTTGTCATTGTGGTGACTTATACATTAATGAATAGCATCCACTAGGCATCCTCTCTCTCTCCATTCACAAAATCTGCCTGAGGAAACAGAGAGCTAATGATGGAACGTTTTCTCACAATAAAAGTATTTCCACTAATGAACACTGAGGAAACTTGGTCACCACTTTATAACTCCCGAGGGTATGCTGGTTCCAGGCCAGGATCATTAGTGGTTGCTGGCATGGAGAAGTGAGGCCACCGGAGGAAGGAGAAGTAGTTATGGGGACCACAAGAGAACCAATGCAGAGTTAGCCGGAGGAGCTCTGCCTGTTAATTTGTATGGTAATGCAAATGACAGAGGGGTACACTAAACCATAGCATGGACAGTCACCAGCAGCTCGGGTCTTGAGACATTCTATGGGATAAAATGTCAAACTCTTCCAACAAGTCAATTTCCGTGACTGGCAAGAAGACAAGGGAATCTATGGAGGAAACAAATTGAGATGCATTCCAGTTAGTGTGCAGGCTTGATGTGAATTCTCATATAAATAAAATACCTACCAATCTATACAACACACACACAGACCCATCAAAGAAACACTTAACCAGAGTTTATACTATTATGATACCAGTGGTTTTAATTGTGTAAAAAATAAATATCATAATTTCCTAGTTTTGAAGTTTAATTTTCAATTAAGAGAAAAGGAGAGATAAGGAGAGCAAGATTAGGGGAAGGAGGGAGGACGGCAGGAAAATAGGGAGGAAGGAAATGATGCAGGATTTGGGGTTTAGTGAGGAATTAAATTCTGTAAAGATGCAGGAGACCCAGGCCTGTGCACCCCAATTTTGGGGGTCTTATCTGATGAGCCAAGAATTGAAGAATGAATGGACTCCAAGAAGGGTAAATTCTGAGTTATGAGGATTAATTTAGGGAGGATTAAGATCCAAGGGAGATTAGCAGAAGGAAATTCTCCTTTTTCCTAGATGGGAAGGGGGGCAGATATTGAAAGACTCTCTCTCTCATTCTCTCTCTCTCTCTCTCTCTCTCTCTCTCACACACACACACACACACACACACACACACAAAGAAATCTCCAGGGAAAAAGCATCCGGAGAAAGCACACATGCGGAAGACCAGGCCCTGGCCCAGACCAAAAGAGAGATAGAGAATACATGCACACACACACACACACACACACACAAACACAGACACACACAGACACACACACACATACACATGCACACACACATATACACACATGCCCACACACATATACATTAACACACACACGTACACACAGACTTACACACACACGCACACAGACACACACATACACATGCACACGCACATATACACACATGCCCACACACATACACACACATATACATTAACACACACACATACACACACACTTACACACACATGCACACACACACACACACACATACACAAGAAGCAAAGCGTGTGAGCGCAAGTCCTTCACCTTCACACAGGACATCAAGAAAAGCTAAGGCATTAGATAGTAAAGGGCCCATAGCCTAAAGAGACCATACAGGTAACAAAGTAAGAACGCATCTGGAAACAAATTACATATTGGAAGGAAACAGGAAGATAGCCAGGGAAAGGAAATCTCCCCTTCCCCCCCATGCACACACTTCCCTGCCAAGCCAGGGAGGGGAGAGAGGGTCAGAAGAACTAGACTCTTAACTGAACCAAATTTCTAAGAAGGATGAGCGTCGCCATCAGACTCTGGTGGGAAACAGAGAGACACGTGATTAGTCGGTGGACCCAAGAGGCAGCCTGAGCAGAGGCCAGCCCATCCAGGTGAGCGTTCAGGGAGCGCTGCTCACAGCTGTCTTGGATGACTGGGTCCAGTGTGGGTTCTAGTCTGGCCAGTGCAGGCAAGATGCCACCCATGGTCTCTTTGGGCCATTGTCTCTGGATGACTGCCTGTAAAAAAAGCTATCTTCCTCCTTTCCCTTCTTCAAAAGGAGGAAGGAAGGGAAGAAAGAGGGAAGGGAGGGGGGATGAGGGAAGAAGGAAAGGGGCAGGATGGGGAGGGAAGGAGGGAGAGAAGGAGGAAGGAAGGAAGGAAGGCCGCCTGCATGCCGGCTGTCCCTGCTGCCTCTTCCAGTGTCACTGTAGCAGACGCCTTCATGTTCTCTGAGATGAGCTTCCAGCCCAGGCACAGTTATGGAGGAAGGGACTTATTGAAGCTCACAGATCCAGGGGAAGTTCCATAATGGCAGAAGAAGTTGGCCTGCCTTCACAGGCCCAAGCAGACAGAGAGAAGCACAAGCCAAAAGCCACACAGCACAGCACAGCACACTTCAGGAACTCCTGCCAGGCACACTGCATATCTTTAGATTGAAACCCCAAACCCGCCACCACACCTTACGATCCACCCAGTGACACCGCCTCCAGCCAGGCGGCTGCAGGTGCAAACTACAAAGAACAAAAACATTGACTATATTGGGGGCCGTCT
The DNA here is from genome assembly GCF_020740685.1 of Jaculus jaculus. Classification (NCBI taxonomy): domain Eukaryota; kingdom Metazoa; phylum Chordata; class Mammalia; order Rodentia; family Dipodidae; genus Jaculus; species Jaculus jaculus. Next base: position 7,479,143 of record NC_059107.1, on the reverse strand, counting down.
ATTTAAACTACTATAGTCACCTTATCCACTTTCATCTCCTGCCTCCCTTCCAGGTGATTGGGTTTCCCATGATCTTCCTTTCACGGGGACCTCTGCTCCTGACTCCTTCCCCTGTGGCTTCCCCAGTCCCATCCAGCCTTTAGACTCAGTTGTGTTTTCAAACCCTGAAGGGCAACTGTGACTTTTCTGGTTTTCTGAATTGGTCCAGCCTCTGCCGGTGATGTCAGGTCACCGTACTCTCCAGCAGCTGTCACCTCTACAGTGGCACAGTCTTTGAAGACTTCACTGCTCGCTTCATCTGCACCGCGGCCGCCTGTGCTCCTTACAGGGACCGCCGACCTCCACGCTCAGGTCTCTAGAGACGCCCCTGAACATTTTACCACACTTGTGGGCAGGGCGGGGGAGGGAGCCAGGCAATATGAGGAGAAAAGATATTCACATTGGAGAGAAAAAGAGAGCCTGTTCCAATAGGTAGTGTAGCTTTTAGAGGTTGAAAGAGCTGGCACACTTCTCTGACTATATCATTTGTGGTGTAAAGTTGAAAATATATTAATGCCAGCTACCTACTGTTATCAGCCGTATGTCTTCCCCCATTCTTAAGGGTAGGTATCTTTTTTGTGTGTGTGAAGGGGTAACCAAGGGGCAGTCCTATGTGACAGCGAAGTCCTCTGTGACAGCCCCAGCGTGGCCTCCTTAAAACAGACCCTCTTTACTGCAATAGGACTATCAAGAGAGGCTGCAGCCTTGTATGGGGAAAGTAACCTGGGAATAGGAAGTGCTATTTGTATGTGAGGTGCTTGGGGATTCTGACAGGTTTAAAAAGGAAAAACAAAAAAATCCAGTGATCTCTAGATGGAATCCCCATGGGTCACTGCCTCTTTTCTGGAACGTTGTGTCACCTGCCATCTTGAACCCCTGCTAAGGAATGTGGCAGCTCCCAGAGAAACTTCAGAATTCCAAGCACAGAACTGTGCTAATTACAGAAACAGTGGATACATGCAGCTTGATTATTTTATGCTCCTTCTTTTGCAAAACACAATCCAGTCACCCACTGAGATGCAATCCCTCAATCACAGAGGAAATCGAGTTGGTTGTCAGCTTTGACTGGTTGGAGTCAGTACATCTCAGGTTAACACTTGGAAAAGAAGCGTGCAGTGAAAACATGGAGCCTGGCACAATGGTGCACACTGTTAATCCCAACACTCAAGAGGCAGAGGTAAGAAGATCACTGCGAGTTCAAGGCCACCTGAGACTACATAGTGAATTCCAGGTCAGTGTCAGCTAGAGCAAGACCTTACCTCAAAAAAAACAAATAAATAAAAATTTTAAAAATTAACACGTGGAAGCATGTGGGTTAAATAGGAGGGGCGATGTACTGCGTTCTTTGGCTTTATAAGATATCTATATGAATTTGAAAGGTCACTCCACTGTTGGATGACGTGGCAGACAAATTCAAATCTAAAACATCCATACAGTATTCAGACGATTATCATTTCTTTAAAAAATTAATTGCTCAGATAAGAGTTTCACCAGAGGTATGAGATATAATTTAATTCATTCAGCTAAAAAAAAAAATAGCCTCATAAGAAGGTAAGCATTAATAGTTTAGAAGAGAAATGTTCCAAGAAGAATTTAGTGCATGAAAAAGCTACTAAGATTTGACTCTTCACAACCATTTTTCACTGCACTCCTAACAACTCTAAAAGTCCACCCAACTGCCTTATCATTGAATGACTATAATTTATTGCAGTTTTCTTGGATTGGGCCGCATTTACTTAGGGAGGTTCTTAGACATTTTCCTAGTCAATGTGATGCTGCAGCTCAGGACAGCGTTCTGGGTCTGGTACACCGACACGGGAGACCTGTGGGCCGTATTATGCAAAGCACATAAAAATAATAATAACCTGACAGGATGTGTGGAAACTCCAGAGCTGTGCTAGTAATATAATCACCATAACAATAAAATGAAATAGCATCAGGTAGAAATCTAATCACCAGTATATATTAGTTGATGATAAATAGCTCCCGGGAGTCCTGATGCAATATCACGATAAACAGAGTGCAGTCCCAGGAGCAGCCCTCACGCTCTGTTTATAGCCCATCCTCTCAAACACATCAGTGAATGCTGATGCCCTACAGCCTGCACGGGGTTCAATACTGGACGGGTCAGTATGTACTGGGTCAATAAAACTTTCAAGCACAGGCTTCAACAGTCCCTGTGGTAATGCTACGGACTCTGTGAATCTTTCACAAATCCATTCACTTGTCGTCTGGTCCTCATGCTTGCAACAGTAATGCCAACACCAGTTTCCTAGTCTATAGGACTGCAGGATGCTTGGATGGGAAGATGTTTAGACAATAGTTGGTACCATGCTAGAGTATGAGAAGTGCTTAAACGAATGGTGAGGGCTGAAAAGACAGTGTATGGAGCTAACAGGTGCATTGATTTTACTGTCACAAACATGATTTTGGTTCCTCTAACAGATTGATTTTACGGTCAGTGATGACTTGAGGGAACAAGGCTCCAGTACAAGCCTGGATCACAAAGGAAAAGATGTGTGGTATTGTGGTGATGCCCTTGGGGCATGTGGTCCTCAAGGTCAAGAGCAGCAGTGGCTGTCGCACCTGTCCGTGCTCACCCATCCAGAAGGAAAGAGATGTAGGGAATTACCCTTATTCATGAGCAGTCTGCAGTCTTTCTGAGCCTTTCAAAAGCTCCTGCTCAGCCCAAGAGCTAGGAATCCTTTCCCGTGGCATTGTCATGCTTGCAGAGAGCATTCTCTGATTATAGTCACCCAATCCACCCTCAAACGTCCCCTACTCTACCTCCCCCGGTGCCTCCTCACCCAAAACAGTCTTCTTTCTATTCCCGTGTCTATTTGTAAAATCTGCATTCCACATATGAGATAATACATGGATGGTATTTACTTTCTGATTCCCTCATCTGTCCTTCCTAACATGATGATCCATCCATTCTCCTGCAGAGGACATCATTTCTTTCTTACAGAACAAAACTCCATTCCTCTCTCCATGGGCACCTGAGATGATCCCATAACTATTGGGTGTTCAAGGTCTTTATGGGTAACACAATCTACAACACTGTTTTATAACCAATTATATCTGATTAAACTGTTTGCCCGCAACTTGGTTCATTGTGAGTATGAAATAACTAGAAGATTTGCATTTGCTATTTATTTTTATGATTTTTACATTTATTATCACAGAGAACTCTAAAAGCAATTGACCTCACCACAATCGTCAACACCCTTCCTTTGTAAATGCACTTCAAATTCTACCTGTTGCTTAAGCAATGTCCAAAATTCTGGCAAATAACTATCTTAAATCTCCTGGAGTGAACTGTGTTTTCAGCTTCTGTTTCTTGTTTGTTTTTTGTTGTTGTTATTTGTTTGGTTTTGTTTTTCCTTTAAGCCTGATCCTAATGTCCTTCTAACATCTTCAGACATTCTAGTTTAATTCTCATTTCAAATATTCTCACTCATCTTTAAGTTAATGGATCTTCAAATTGCTGACAGTTCTGAGATTTAATTAGTAATGGCACAGGTGCTTTGTGCAAGCTGGAAATTCACTAGGATTAATTAGAGGGATCACCCCTCCCATGATAAACTTGAGCAACTCTCTGCAGACAGTACTAATTGAGCAAGATACTTTCTGCATGGTTCATGTAGGAAGATGCTGGAAGAGGGTTTCAAGGCTGCATATTGTTCACTGATGATTAGCTTGGCATCTACCAAAGGACTGATTAAGACTCGGGAAAGAGGTTAGATGTCACTGACAAAAATCCCCAGCCAAGACCATAATCTACTTGTCTTGTGATGAAACATGTCCAGGATCTGAATCATTTAATGCTGACATAATACATTTTTAAGGGTTCGAATTTACCAATTAGTGACTAGACATCAGGCACATCTGTTAAGAGCTCTAAATATATAATTTGCTTTTGTTTTTGTAACAACAGTGTGAGAGAGAGAGATTAGTCTCTACTGCACATAAGAATAAAAAGGCACAGAGCAGGTAGGAATCATTTGCTGGCCCCCAGAAGGAGCATGAAGGGAACTCAGTCATCTGTCCCCACTCAGTTCTTCATTGACCTTTGCCTGTCCCTATTATGTCATTTTATCACACCTCATGTGCTTTGACACCTGGGGCAACATGGCACTGATGAAAGGACATTCTGCAGATGGCCCGTCCATGTTTGCGTCCTGACCAACATTGAATCTAATGGGGGCCTTCTGATTGAGCCACACCCCTCTCCACGCCTCAGTGATTTAAGTCTACATTGAGGAATTGAACCAGTTGATTGTTTTATGAACTTTTCAATTTATGAAAATGGTATGAAATTAGGGAACTATCTGCATAAACTAATTCATAATGGATGGCTGCATTCATTCATGAATATTTGTGTTTCTAGGAACAAATACTCAAGGGACTACATAACTCAATAATTGAGACAATTTAAGATATGCAATCAAGAAGAGAGGAGATTCCAGGCAACAAGGAATTCAGCCTTCTCGTATTTTACCCTGGGTAACAATCCTTGAGTCTTCCTTTCCATTTATTCAGGTTGTCTGTTGTGTTCAACTAAAGATGCTACCAGACATATGGTTAAATCTAAGGCATGTTTAAGAGCATTTTAGAATCTAAAATGCCAAAGCTAAAATTAGACTCCATAGTAAGAGAGAGATGTGTGTAAACTTGCATGTCTTCATCCATCACAGTATTACTTATTTCCTAGCATCTGTTTTTAGCCCAGTGTCCAAATATCAGTAGAAATGGTCCACCTTGTCATTCTGCCTCAGACATATTCATTATAGCAGAGCCTACTGCAGTGGGATCTGGTGGAATTTTCAGCATAAATGGGAGGACTTAAGACCTTGTGATGCAGATCTCCCCCATCACCTTTTGCAGTCTGCTAGGGGAAATTCACCTGATCCACTTGTCTCATATGACAATTTTAGCAGCATCAATTGTATAAGGAAAGCAAGAGAGAGAGAGAGAGAGAGAGAGAGAGAGAGAGAGAGAGAGAGAGAGAGAGAGAGAGATCATCGTAATGCACAGTGTTTAAGAGCTTTAAGGTTGAGCTTCAGACACACCCAGTCTGTACCAGTCTAGTCTGTGACTGCTCTCAGTGATACTGGCTGTTGGGCCCTTGAGACGTTCACTCACTACAGTGCACTCCAGGCGACAGAGAGATTGATGGGTGACTGAGAAGGACACTTGGTGAATTTGTGGTGAGAGTCAAGTGGAACATTAACTTTAAAATAGTCTCTAATTAATAACAATAATCACTTGGGTTGTAAGGCAAGATTGGTGCTTTCTGTATATAGCCAATCTTCTCCTGCTCTCAAAAATGATTTGTTTAAAAAAAGATTAAAATCCTAGAACTTGATGTGTTACTTGATGAAAATGTCCTTATATAAAGACTGGAATGGTGTTTATCTGACATGATATATTTACTAGCAATTTCCATACCTGGAATCACTATGCCTTCTTCTAAAACCAATCTTCACCCTTCCTTTGACCCCCTCTAAATAATCAGAGTTGCATTCTAAAATATGGTTCTGTGTCATGGCTACACACAGCAGTTAAAGTTGCTAGTCTTGGAAATAAGGTAAGCTGCATTCAAATAGGCAGTTCAGTCAGTCTCTACTTCATGTGTCTGTGTGGAAGTTGCATTAGAAAAGGTGATTTAATGTTGTCACCTATAAAGTGAAGGAAACGAAACAAGATATTCACAGCCTCTGAAGAGAAACAGGCAGGGGGCAGGTGTGGTGATGGGTGCTCCGAGAGAAGATGGCCCTTGACTGAGTGACGGCCAGAAGAGCGTCACTGGAGGTAGTGGATGCTGAGTCGGGGGTACGATTGCTGCCTGCAGTTATTCCCTCTGTAACCTTGGGCAGGGTTCCCAGGCTTTCTGCGTGCCAGCACCCTGCTCTTTGAAGGAGAATCATAAGAATATCTACTCAGTAGAATTATTAAGAATAATTATGCCAAAGCTCTTAGAACTGAGGCTCACTCAGCTATAAATAGCAGCTATTCTTAATTGGATTTTGTTCATTTGCCATCTTTTTTATACAAAACAAGTTTGAAGATAGTTTTTCTAAGCAACACATAATGCCTTTGATGAGCATCTTATCAAAACCTGGACACGCCCTGTGTCCTCACCCACCAAATGTGTCCCTGGCATGTTTACATTGTAATTTAGACTCCTACGATTAAAACTTCCTTATACTAGTTTTTGCTCCAGTGGTTCTCTTTATCACCACTAGCATTAACTCTGTCTGCCTAGGTCCTCAAGCCAGCTCACTAAGACCCTTATAGACGCCTTCTCACCCCTACTCGACATCTAAGTAGCATTTCACCTCCTACTAACTCATGTGCTGACATTCACCTACCCAAATTCCAGAGGGTGAATAAGTCCTCTGAGGACAGAAATTGTTGTTCCTATGAAGGCCTTCAGAAGCTCTGAGAGCTGGTGGCAACAAGGTCCCAGCCCCCTGTGTCATTAGACCTCAAAGTTTAATGTGAGGCATATATAAACAATTATTGAAAGGATTTCTCACCCAAGTATAAGTCATGATGAAGACTACAGATGGAAAACACAGAAAGCAATCAGTGAGACAGTATAAGAAGATGGTGACTTCCATGTGGGAAGCCCCAGGGCCTACGTGGGGCTTCGTAACAAACCTCAGGCCTTCTGACCCCTAGAGTGATGTGGGCCAAAGTGTGTGCTTGGCTTCAAGGAAGACAGCAAGGGGGAGATCTCTGACAAAGCACACTCTGTCCTTGCAGCAGCAGCTCAAACCAATACTGTCCTCAACGATGGAGGCAAATTAACCTGTGGCACGGTGGCAGTGTGTACCCAGTCATCTTCTAAAATTATCCTTAATATTTTTCATTCTCTGTGTGCATATTGTGTGTGTGGTGTGTGTGCATGTTTGTGTGTGAGAGTGTGGCCACATGTATGCCACCTTGCATGTGTGGAGTTCAGAAGACAACCTCAGGTGTCCAACCCCACCTTCCACCATGTTTGAGCCAGGGTCACCTTTTTGAGGTTGGCTGTTCCAGGCCAGCAAGCCTACAAGCTTCTACAGATTCTCCTGCATTTCCCCTATCTTGCCAGAGGAGCACTGGTATTGCATACATGAATTACTGTGTCCAGTGTTTTTGTGAGTGCTGGGCTGTGAAGTCAAGTATTCACTTTGGCATGGCAAATAATTTCCCCACAAGAAATCTCCCCAGCCACTGAAAACCCCTGGAATATTCCTTCTTCCCTATCTTTGATTGTCTATGAGCTTATACTGTGACTTCTCAGCAAATTGTTGTAACAGCCTCCTCCTTGCAATCCAACACTTGCTCAAGAGACCCTAAAATCCTTCTTTTTTTTTTATTAGTTTTGTACACAATGTACACAGTCATGTTGGTGCCATCCTTAGCCTCCTCCCTGTCTTCCCTCGACCCCCGCAGGGACCCTCCTTGTTGGGGAATGTGGGCCGTGCCTTGTGGGGGTAGCCATCAGTTATGGGGAAGAGGCAATGTCTATGTGCATAATGTCCCAACGTGTGGCTCTGACATTCTTTCTTCCCCCTTTTCCACGAATATCCTTAAGCCATGTGTGAACCTGAAACCTTTCTTATGGTGTTTTGTTCGTAAGGGAACTATTTGGCAGTGACCTTCCCCTCTTACCTAAAACCCTTGAGTAGTTTCAGGTCAAGTCCCAAACCCTAGGCAATACTGGCATGGCTCTGAATCTGGAGTCTTCCTGCCCCCTACCCATCTTTCTCCTTTCCATTTACTTTGGACCTTGAAACATGCTGTTCTTTATGTCTGGCAATATGTTGTCCAAACCCTTTAAGCCTTTAAAAAATCTTTACAACACGAAATGGCCTGGATATGCATGACCTCACAGCACCTGACACTACTCACACAAGACCATCATATTGGGAGGAAAGGACCAAGACATCAAAGTAAAGGAGAGGCTGATGGAGAGGGGGAGGGGATATGATGGAGAGTGGAGTTTCAAAGGGGAAAGTGGGGAAAGGGAGGAAATTACCATGGGATATTGTTTACAATCATGGAAGTTGTCAATTAAAAATTTAAAAAATTCTTTACAAACCATTTTGCACACACACTTTATTTACAAAGTGGCCTACACTCATGTACTCATTGTGTATAGCAGCTGGTTTAATAACATTATATTCTTACAAGTTTATGATGGACCTTGATCTCATTCGCAGAGCCTTCTCCTCCTCTGTCTTCTCTCTATCCATTCCCATTAGTCCCTCCATTTCTCCATGTGGATCCACTGGTATCTCCATGGCATGTGTACATAAATGATCCAATGTGTCTGTATAAAGTCTGGGATCCTTGCATGACAGAAAGCATGTGATGTTTGTTGTTTTGAGTTCTATTCATTTTTTTTAAGTAGATGATGGTCTTTAATTACACACATTTTCCTTCAGGCAACAAAATTCCATTCTTTGTGACTCAAATGGAACACTTCTGTGGATAGATTCCATACTTCCTGTATCTAGCCACCCATTGACGGACATCTAGGGTGATGCTGTAGCTTGGCTATGAGGAAGAGGCTACAGTAAATTTGAGACCGGGTTACACTAGTGGCATAGTCAAGATAGTCGAGCTGGTTGGACTGGAACTTGAAACTTTCTGGTTCTGTCTCCCAAATGTTGTGACTCAGGCAGGGCACCACCACACCCAGCTTCTGAGTCTATCCATAGGCCTTCCTCAGCAACTTCTCACCCCACACACCTACACAAAAGCCAATAAATCCCAAGTTTTAAGTGTGCAAAGGAACACCTTACTGGTTTGTCTAGAGATGTCAGTTCCTAAGGTCTAAGCCCAGAAAGTCTGGGATATAGACTCATGCCTTTTGACAACCCCAAAATATGAAAGAGGTTACTGGCAAAGCAACTCTCAGAGCACCCTTGGAGAAGCGCTGAGCGATGCTGGATTCTCTTGCTCTTGGAGGCCAGAGTGAGCCGGTTCCCCATGGAAACTCACACTGCGTCTCGGGGTCTTGAGGTCTTCGTCTCGCTCAGTGCTGTGCTGCATTACGAGGTCGATCATGTCTCTGTCATTTGTAGCCATCATCTTCATGCCTACGACAAAATTGATGTTTCATAAATGTTGGTTAAATTGATGATTCCGGGGCTGGAGAGATGGCTTAGCAGTGAAGGTGCTTGCCTGAGAAGCCAAAGGGCTCAAGTTCAATTTCCAGTACCCATGTAAGCCAGATGCACAAGGGGCAGCATGCGTCTGGAGTTCTTTTGCAGTGGCTAGAGGGCCTGGCACGCCCATTCTCCCTCTGTCTCCTCTCTCTCTCCCTCCCTCCCTGCTTGCAAATAAATAAAATTTATAAAATGATGATTCCAAGTTCTGGGGAGATGGCTCAGTTGGGAAAGTACCTGCCTTGCAAACAAAAGGACATGAGTGAATCCACAATACCCAGATAAAAGCCAGGAGACGTGGCACCTGCCTGTAATCCCAGCACTAAGGAGGGAGTCTGGAGACAGAAGAATCCCAGGGACTTGCTGGCCGGTCAGTGTAACCTAATAAGTGAACTGCAAGTCAACGAGAGACTCTGCCTCAACAAAGAGGAATATGCTGTACCTGAAAATGACTACTGTTCTCTGGTCTCCACATAGAACATGCATTTATGCATACATGTATGTCCATACATATACAAGCACACATAGGCACAATACATACACGTACACACAAAAATTATAACTCATGATTTTTCTAGAACACTAGAACATGGAAGCTGAGAAAACTCGTGGCTTGAAGTCATGAGTCCCACCGCAAGCTGGCCTGTATTCCTCAGCTGACCACTGCTGGGACAAAGTGTCTGAGAAATGAACAGTTTAAGGGGGGGGTAGTTTATTTCGGTTTGGCGCTCGAGACAGTTGGCCCCATGCTGTCCACAGCGAGGGAGCAGAGGGGTGGAGGCTGCTACCCAGCTAGCTCTTTCCTCCTTACACAGCCCACGGAGAGTTGCTGCCCCTGGTGAAGCTATGTCTTCACACATCAGTCCACATAATCAATACAGTGCTCTGCTGATAGGCGCCGAGGCTAACCTGGTCTACATAACCCCTCACAGGCCCCGAAAGTGATTCTAGGTCCTGTCAGGTTGACAGTGGATAGATGCTCTCATGCTGAAGCTGTCTGGAAGCTCCCGACTGAATCGTGGCCAGTGTGCTCAGACACATCTATTTCAGCGGCCCCCGTGCAGGTCCCTCCCTTCTCCCCTTCTGCTGACACCTAATCTGTTATGGAATCATGACGCTCCCCCACCACACACATCTTCCAGTGGCTTGCTGAGGAGCTGTCACAATAGCAACACCAGGGACAGGAGGCTGCTGCTAACAAAAGGGCAAGGCGGTATCCTGGTCACCCAAACGCTTCAGAGCAGCGGAGCTCTGATGGGCTAGCCTTGGAGGAAAAACAGTTGATGAAGAAATCCAGTGAGTGCTCTGGATGCCTCCATTCCCAGAAGCATTTATCCTGGAAAGGACAGAGGTGGGAGGGGCCGTAGACATACCTCAAGCTAACAAGAGGCAGGTTAGGGAGGTTTAGCACAACTATGGTAGGCAGTGAAGAAATCTCAGAGGCCCTGAGGTTGAAAGCCTGAGTGGGCAGAGACAGCTCAGACAGTAAAGCATTTGCCTTGAAAGCAGGAGGACCTGAGTCCTATCCCCTGGGCCTCCGTACAAAGCTGGACGTGGGCTAGAGAGAAGAATTAGCAGCTAACGTGCTTGCCAGCAAAGCCAAAGAACACAGGTTCAATCCACCAGTTACCACGTAAAGACAGATGCACTAGTGGTCCATGCATCTGGAGTTCATTTGCAGTGGTTAAAGGCCCTGGAGCACTTATTCTCTCCCTCATCTAGCTGTCTCTCTCTCTCTCTCTCTCTCTCTCTCTCTCTCTCTCTCTCTCTCAAATAATAAATAAAATTATTTTCAAAAATGCTGGACATGGTGTATGCTCCTTTAAGACCAGTGCCGGGGAGACAGAGAGGTCTCTGGAGTGGGCTGGCTGGCTAATTAGTCTAGTCTCATTAGAGAACTCCAGGCCAACAAGAGACCCTGTCTTAATAGAGATGGACAGTGTTTCTTAGGAACTAAATCCAAGGTTGTTGTTCTCTTACCTCTACACACACACACATGCACCTGACAAACACGACACCTACACACATATGAATGCAATCACCCAAAAAATGCATATAAAGGACCCATGTTCAATTCCTCAGTACCCTCATAAGACAGATGCATAAGGTGGCACATGTTTCTGGAGCTCATTTGCAGTGGTTAGAGGGCCTGGCATGTCAACTCTCTCTCTCAATCTCTCTCTCTCTCTTTCTCTCCCTCTCTCTCTCTCAACCTGTCTTTTTCCTTCACTCAAACAAACAAATAATTAAATATCTTCAAAATCCTCAGTGAACCACATGGCAGTGGTAAGTGGAGAACTAGTATTTTTGAAAATTGAAAAGCACTAGCTGTACCCTGACCGATTGTAAGGCAGCTGACCATTTCCAAGGCAAACATGCACTTCTCGGAGGGATTCAAATACACTTGGTCCTCAGACAACACCTTTACAGAATACTGTAGGTTCATGGGTGAGCTAAATTCTCTTTTTGCCCTTAGTTTCTTCATCTATAAATTAGAGCAATAGACCTAGTCTGACATGCTTCACAACATTCGTAGGGCATATTCTGGGATAGTAACACAGTTGTAGGACCTCTAGAACTTATGAAGAAATTTGTGACTGGTATTGTTGGCAGGAGTGTTAATAATTTCCAGGAAAAGGGTGATTTTGAATAGAAACTTTCTAATGTGACACAAAGACAACAAATTAGCCTTTGAGACCATACTTAATTTATGAGCGAGCAGAGAATCGTCTTGATTTGGATGTATCCCTGAGGGCGGTGTGGAGGCAAGAGCGCAGAGGAAAAGCACACACTAGCTCTTGGGTGGCTGGGAGAAGGCTTTCTATCCCACGTGCCTCCTAAAACGTGTTCACCACTTTTCCTTCACCAGGGCGAGGCCTGGGAGCAGTGTCAGGAACCTGTGGGACACCGCCTTCGAGGAATTGGGCCCTTCTTCACCAAATTCTAGCCTCCTGCTAGCCCAGTCCCCTTTTGGGGAGTCCAGATGTTCTAGATGCACAGAACCACATGTTTTGGACTGAGGAGGGCTTCTCTGGAAAGTGCAAAGGATTTTTTTCTTAACATGAGCAGGGTCTGATGGTGCATACATTTCTTAAAGTTTTCTTTATTTATTTAAAGAGAGAGAGAGAGAATGAAAATGGGCATGACAAGGCCTCTAGCCACTGCAAATGAACTCCAGATGCATATGTCACCTTGTGCTTGTGGCTTATGTAGGAACTGGGGAATTGAACCTGGGTTCTTGGCTTCATAGACAAGCACCTTAACCATTAAGCCATCTTTCCAGCCTATAAATGAGTCTTTTTAAATGCATGTGTATGTGTGCATGTGTGAGCATATTTGTCCATGTATGCATGTGCACGTGAAAGGCAGACAGAAAACAACTTTGGGTGTCTTGCTCTGATTTCATCCACCGTTTTGTGACGGCATCTTTTACTGGCTCGGAACTCACGGATTAGTCAACAGTAGCTGGCCAGCGAGCCCCACGCTCCAGTGCGCATTACAAGCACTCACCCCAGCACCTGGCATTTTTATGTGGGTTCTGAGAATTAAACTCCGGCCCTCGTGTTTACAAGGCAAACATTTTACCAACTGAGCCATGCCCTCAGCCCTACAAGTTAACCTTCATGAAGGAGGCCATGGCACCTCCAAAACATCTTCACCACGGCACCGCCTCCTTCTGCAGCCAGCCATCCCTCTGCGCTTACCCGGGCCCTGGCCCCGGATGAGTCTCAGCAGAGTCAGATTCCCCAGCGCTGCCCTGCCTCCACTGTGAGGCCACGTGCCATGCAGAAAACAGAGAACAAGTGAGCAGCTCTGATCTCTGCTATGAGGCCAGGTCTGGGGACCTGCTGACAGCAAGTGGTGGCTACGTCACCATGGCAATGAGCCAGCTGATTACTCCTCCCTGCCATTCACTGCTTCAGAAGCCCAGACAGTTGTGGGGACAAAACAATATGATTTTCTCCCAAGGTCTTTGCTATTAATGCAGGAACTAGCTTCACTACAAACAGCCTATATTTCTGTTCTTTTTCAGAGTCCTTCAATTCTTTCAGGTTTTTATGGGCACTCAAGGAATCAAACTGCAGATAATTCTATTACATGAAAAATAAGTATTCTTTCTCCCATTTTAAGCTCTAGAGAATGGTTCCCTACATTTATTTGCTAGGTCGATATTCACTGCATGGAAAATAAAGACATATTCTTTCCTTAATTTCTTACAGCCTGGAAAGGAAGTAAGACCTGAGCAGAAATCTTCAATAATATGCTTCAAAGTGCACTCTGGGAATGTTCTCTAGAATGTCGTGTTCAATACTTGCAGTCACAGACTTGATATTCTTTTTTATTTTCATTAAAATATTACTTTTATTTATTTATTTATACAGAGAGATTGCAGGAGCAAGAGAAGTAGGGAGAGAGAATGGGCATATCAGGGCCTCTAGTCATTGCAAATGAGCTCCAGACGCATGTGCCACCCTGTGCATCTGGCTTACCTGGGTTCTGGGTGGAACTTGGGTCCTTAGGCTTTGAAGGCAAGAGCCTTGCATGCTAATTCATTTCTCCAGCCACAGACTTGATACTCTTATTCATAACAGTTTCTAGGTTATTACAATGGCCCAGGGCAGGACAGGGTTGGGAGAATGATCACCACATGGGGTGAGACTGTATGTGGGATGCGAAACCAGATATTAACCTGGGTGGATGAAACAAGTGCCATCCCACTGCCCTGGCCTCAGGGAGATCCCATCTCCTAGTATCTACTAAGCAATGACCACCGAGCATCCACAGTACTAGGATGCTTGATCACCCCATTACTGGAAGCCCCAGTGAGCCCACAAGACCCCCAGTTAGAAGACACTTTGCTTGGGTTTACTTATTAGTCAATGTCAATAAGGTTGTTTTAAACTGACTGTTACATGGAAAATGATTATGATGGCATTCTTTAAAAGATCTCAGCCAGTTTCAAGTATTAAGGACTTATTGTAGGGATAACAATGCTAGGAATTTAATGAAGGGAAGGCTGATCTCGTGAGAAAAGAAGGGTGTTCTCAAAGGCCCTTTATGGAACATGAGGCATGGAAGAGGGAGCTGGCTTTGAAGGAATTGCACATAGGTTATGGCACAGCATCAGCTTCCTGTGGTGATGGCACACCTGCTATTTATACAAGATTAGAATGACATTTAAGTATAAGTACACCTCTGTGAGATTTGCCTTTTAAAAGAAGAATGCTATGCACTGTTAGCATGGATGGACCACAGAAGCTCATATACTGTTGGTGGGATGCAAAGGAGTTCAATCACTTTTGAAGATAATTTGTATATTTTTTTCCACAAATCTAAAACGTATCCCAAACTTAAGGTTTTTGTCCAACTCAAGACCTTCCATTCCTTCAGACGTCTGCACAGAGATGTTTAAAATAGCTTTATTCATAATTGTCAATAAATAGGCTAAGCTGAAGTATCCTTGTATATTCAGTAATGAAAAGAGATAAGTTATTAATACATAAGAAGACCAGAAAAATATTAGTTATGCGTTGCTAATGAAAGAACCCATCTCAAGTGTATAGATGTATGTACGTATGTAACTGTAGAAATGTAAAAGAGATACTACAGTAACACTGGTGATGTCCAGGAGCTTTGGGGAGGAGGAAGGGAGGAGGTTTTCTTCAGTGGAGGACTACTTAGTGTAGTGAAACTACCGCATGGCATTCTGGATCTCTGAGATCTAATGTGTGAAAAACCTATAGGAACTACTTCGTGGAAGAGTGAGCCTTAATGCGTGCAAGTGTTAAAGATATCATTTAGCCGGAGGAGAAATTTCAAGAAGAACCCTAGACTGTGTGACAAGAGACTTCCTGGAGCCAGGCCCACCGCTGTAATTCAAGCACTTACAAGGTAGTGGCAGAAGGGAAAAATATTCAAGGTCAGTCTAGAGAGATTGCTCAGTGGTTAAATGCACTTGCTTGCAAAGCCTGAGTGACTGAATTTGATTCCCCAGTACCCAAGTAAAACCAGATGCATAAAGTAGCACATGCATCTGGAATTTGTTTGCAATGGCAGAAGGTCCTGACATGCCCATGATCACTTTCTATCTGCCTCTCTCTCACTCCCTCTCTAATACATAAAAATATTTTAAATAAATAGTTCAAGGTCATCCTCCAGTACATAGTGAGCTCAAGGCCAGCTTGTGGTATATGAGACCCTGTCTCCAAATAATTAAAACCTAAAAGAAACTATCTTATATAGACACAGCATAAATGAATCCACTGGGTGCTTTAAAATGTCAGGAAGAAAAACTGGTGTCGTGAGAAGATGGCACTTAATGTTTTAACTATGTTGGTCAAGAACTCCTCCCTGTTAAGTCCATGGTGGGCCAATAACCCAAATGAAATGCAGGGAAACGCTATGAGAATGCCTAGAGGAATTCATGTCAGATAGGGGCAGGGTATGGACCACAGCCTTGAGTCACTTAAGTGTTTGAGGATCAACAACCCAGGAATGGGGCTAGAAGTAAGCGAGAAGGCATGTGACAGAAAATAATGCCACATGAATAATGGGCCCAGGTCAAAGAGGGCCTTGAGGACGATTTTGAAGACTTTGGCCATGATTTTGAGTGAGACACAGAACCAATAGGGTAGGTTTTAGGAAAATATATCATCTGACATTTTTAATGGACAGGTGGACATAGGAGTGGTCATCACAGCATTATTTCTGTGTGTAACAGCAACTTCTGCAAGAATGGTACCATAGAAGAAAGAAGAAGTTAAATCTGGGAAGAATTGTGTCTAAGCATATTTTATCTTATAACTGAGCTGCCAAGAGAGAAGGAGCAAGTAATATACTTAAAAATTCCTTTACCTCATCCCTAATCCCAGAACATCAGGTCAAATCATGTAATAAAGGCTGAAGGCAGAAATTATTTCTTAAAAAGAAGTCATTTCTTTGGTTGAGGGGGGCTGAAGGGGAGGAGGGGAAGAAGGGAGGCTTGTCTTGAAGGTCAGGACACACGGAGGTCCTCTGTAGCTTTTACGCCTATCTGAGCAAGCACTGGGAACAACACTGCATCCCATCCCAGCTGGGCTAGGACTGACTGGGCATGCGTCACAGGGCTGTGCTGACAAGAGACAGGTGCCATCTCCACAGTTAAGTGGAAGCAGTTTGGAGACGTCGTGTTTGAGAATTGTCAGCCTACAATCCCCTACACTTAGTGAACCACGATCACTTAAAGCTGTGGCTGTGAAAACATACGACCAATTTCTTATAAGAGTGACTCGTGAGGGTTATTTGAGGGCAATCAACGTGTTATTCGGCAGGGCTTCCTTCTCAGGTACAACTCCAATTTTGTAGAGGGTTTTTTTTTTTGTTTTTTTTTTCCTGAATGGCCTCAGAACATAATCTCTTATTATGAGGATAACCAGCAAGACCTGCTTATCCCTTAATGAAAGCAACTGAGACCAGGAGCCACAACAGCTGAGACAAAAATCACAGCTTTACTTCGGAGCCCATTAGCCGGGTAGAAACCGCATCCCAGGGTCACAAATAGTTATTAGCTAGCTAATGACAGGATAGTCAAACCATGGCATTGACATCTGTTGAGTGGGAACAAGGCTGAGCTTCCCACACTGTGCCACTTACGTTGGCATGTGCCATCTACTGTCACAGTGTTCTCATGCCATTACAGGCGAGGTAGTGACTAAACCAAGCTTTCTTACTGCCCAGTTAGGCGACCCCGACACACGGCACCTGCCAGCCTCACTCTTCTCATCCAGAGACTTCATGACGGCTTCTCCATCACCGATGCCACTCACACTTGATCCTGAATGACAGTCAGTCAAGGCACTCTCATGCTTTCTGTTGGTTTGTTGCCTGGAGGACACTGTACCTTAAGCATCCTGGTGGCTTGACATGAGCAAGTTGTGAAAACTGGCACTATCAGCCTCATCCTGTTTCTCTCCACTGTAGAGAGAAGAGCCAGAAAACAACCAGACAATGCTTGGCATTACGCATGACTCGTTAAAGAGCTTCAGGCATAACCTTCAGGGTTAAACCAAGGGACTTGTGTACGCTGGGCAGGTGATTTAATGGTACAGCGCACCTGCAGGTCCAGTGTTCCCTTTTTAAATCCATACGCCATATGTTGGCCAGTTTTGTAATGATGCCTGAGAATGAGGAAATGAAAAGTGTGTTAAATCCAACAATAGTCCTCCTCCAACAGTAAACATAAATTAATTCTCAATGTATTGCTTTTGATTGCCTTAACACCCAAGGATATGTACTTTGATCTCATTTTCCAGTTTGTTTAAGGGCTCCTGATTTAATTGGAGTTATTTGGACTAGGGCAGATTACTTGCCAGGGAGGCTCTCTGATAAGTATAGAAAACAAAACATGGTGTACAAATATCCTTGAAAGCTATGTATTCAGATATATTATGGCTTACAAAGAAATTGTTTCTAGAGACAATAGGTTTAAGAGCAGACATTAAAGCAGGGTTATTTTTATTAATTTTGAGCTTGTTTATTTAATATTTTATTTATTTAAGAAAGTAATGGACCGAAAGTGTAAGGATGGGCACACCAAGACCTCCTACCAGTGCAAACAAACTCTAGATGCATATGCCACTTTGTGAAACCTGCCTTTATATGTATACTTGGGTCTTTAACCGGATGCTGTTGGGCTTTGCAAGCAAACAGCTTTCACCTTTAACCACTGAACCATCTCTCCAGCCCAGTTGTGCTCTTGTGAATTTTCTTCCTTTTCCATTAGTAATTAGCCCAAACTTGAACTTATGTACATTCTCAGTCCCTGTAAGAGAAGTATGTCAGGGGGTAACAACACCACATACTTCGTTGGGCCTATCATTCACCATATGTTCAGGGGCCCAAAGTTACAAAATATATTGGGAAAAGTAGGATAATTTACTTTACTTGATGCTGTGTCACACCACCAGACTACACAACTGAAGAAATAAAGGTTTTGTTTTACCTCATGGTTTGAAGGTGCAGCCCACCATGATGGGGGAGGCCTGGGGAAGGGGGCAGGAGGTGGCTGGTCGTGGTTCATCTGAAGCAGAGAATTGAAAGGCCACCGGCACCCAGCTGGCTTCCTCATTCTTGGTCTGGCCCAGGGGATGGGGCCGCTGCTGTGCACACTGAGGATGGGTCTGCCCTGGAAACACTCTCAAGGATGCCCTGAGACACGTGTTTCCACAGTGATTCTAAATCTCAAGTAAACCATGATTAATTCTCACTGAGGACAACTCAACCCGCCCATTGCTCTGGATGAGTTTTAGTTGAGACCACAGGACGAAGTCCATACTTAGAAAATAATGAAAACTTAATAACCAATTGTTATTTGCTGGATTCTGGCCAAAATGTTATCAGTGTTGGTTGAACAGGCAGAAGACCTAAGGTAAGCTTTCATGGCAATGGATGCACAAGCCTTGTGCAGGCAACAAGGAAAGAAAAGTAGTAAAACCTCAGCCTCAAATTTATGCCTGAAGCTCTTTAAAGAGATATGAATAATGACAAGCAGTTCCCCAAGTTACTACCAGCTCTACATTCTGCGAAGAGATGGGACTAAGGTGAAGGTACCAATTTTCATGACTTGCTCAGGTTGAAGCACCAGGGTTGTCAGGTACAGTGTCCACCATTCTCTCTAACTCCTCACTCAAAGGCCAGAAGAGACAGCTCCAGGAGCTCATAACATCCCATTTCCTCTTTCCTCTTCCCAAATTTCTTCTCTTTCTCTTCTCCCTTCATATCCCTGTGTCCCAGAGAGAAGGGGCCAGTGTCTTAGAATACTTAAAGCAACTTGCACAGTGGAGTCAAGTGTGCACGGCCCACATCAACGGGACACACACAGCGCACAGCATCACCGGCTTTCTGTTCTCACTTTCCTCCTGAAGTTGTCACTGCCCTCTGCGTGCGGGGGCGCTGTGAGGATTACAGCAGGAACGCAGTGTGTCTTAGATAAGCACCCCACCTCCGTGCCATATCCCCAGCCCCCCTCCGCAATGAAGAAGGAATCCTTTGCTATTGCTCTCATGTGCTGACCTTTATACTCAAGTGGAACTACAGCCACGTTTCCATGCTTCCCTTTACCACCAACCAGCTTTCTAAGATGACTCGCTCCCCTGTTGACATTGCTGGGAGTGTGGAATGTGAGAGCCTCCATGGATAGAGTTATATATATATATATATATATATATATATATATATATATATATATATATATATGTTCCCTTGAGGTGAAGGGGTTTCACGGGAGCAGCAGCACTGGGCAGCGTCAGGCAACTTCACACAGTACTTGTCTTCTTGAGCTTCGCTGTGATGCCCGGGCAACATCTCACAGGGTTTTGTCACGGGGATCCAGGACCAGCACCGGGCAGACAGCAGGCCCGGCTCACGGGGCTTCGCGTGGCATTAGCCACGGCTGGCGCTGATGGTCGTGGATGTTGGGCACTGCATAGAAAGCGACAACGACGTGACATTTGCAACCACACAACTCTGCTTCAAGACTCAGCTTGGCCAATCAGTGCATGCAATTGTGTTCAAAACTACCCGTGGGAATTCATTTTTAAAACTTGGGAAACAGGAGGAGAAACAGAGGAAACGATACAGTTCTAGGTGGGTAAAGTGCTTGCTGTGTGTCCCAGTTACCTTCGCCCTGCAGGGACAAAGCGCTCACCAATAAATAAATAAATAAATAAATATAAATAAAAATAAAAAAAAAGAAAGCAGCTGATGGAGCAAAAGGACTTGTTTGGGCTTACAGTCTCTATGGGAAGCTCCGTGATTGCAGATTTCAACAAAGAATGAGCAGAGGCTAGACCTCACCTCTGCCACAGCAGGTGGAAAACAGTAGTGAGAACATGATCCAGGGCCAGGCATAGTAACACATGCCTTTAATCCTGGCACCTAGAAGGCAGAAGTAGGAGGATTGCTGTGAGTTTGAGGCCAGCCAGAGAGTACAGAGTGAATGCCAGGGCAGCCAGGCCTGGAGGGTGACCCTACCTCAAAATATATATATATATTGTGTGTGTGTGTGTGTGTGTGTGTGTGTGTGTGTGTGTGTGTGTGTGTGTCTATGTATATATGAGTTAGCCAAATTCTTGCAAGGGAGTTGCTGGCTATAACAACCCAAAGTCTACTCCCTAGAATGTGTCTGCTTCAGCAGGGCTCCGCCTCCACAATTAGCATCAGCTGGGGCCAAGCAATCAAAACACGTGAGTTAATGAGGGACATCTGATTCAAAACCAACACAGCATGGGACCATAAGGACCTGAGTGTGGATACCAGCACCCACATAGAGGCAGGTGCAGTAGCGCATGCCTCGAACCCTAGCACTGGGGAGGGGGAGATGGGAGGACCGGGGCTGACTGACTAGCTAGTCTAACCAAACTGTGAGCTCTAGGTTCAGTGAAAGACCTCGTCTCCAAACCTTAGGTGAAGAGGGGTTGAGGAAGACACCTACGCCCCACCCAACACACACGTAGTGGACTTTCACACTCACATGACAACATACACCACACACACACAAACTAGAAAATGGGTTTCAAAAGGATGCCTCCCTTTCTTTTAGATTCTCAAATGAAGTAATTAGTTTATACACCCTCAGAAAATCAATTGTGTTTTCCTCAGCATACATTTGAGCCTGATGACCTTCACTGTCTCTCTCCAAAGGTGTTTCCTTCCACTCCTTTGTGGACAGCTGCCACTGCCCAGGACCCTAGGAACTTGTCCAAGAAATGACTATGTGAAGGTCATTTACTCAACAAATCCATGCAGTATTGTATCTAGAGAGCCAGAGATGCAAGGAGATTTATGACTTACGGGATTGAGCAAGCCTTGGACTGGGGAAGGGCACTGGTGATGGGGTCCACTAGCACCCTGAGAAAGTAGACAGCTGTAGATGGGGTGGCAAGAGACTGACCCAGGAGCACTACAGGGTAGGGCCTCCCCATGGACTGCTTCCATAGCTTTCAGGGCTGAGTGAGACTTATTCTAAAAAAAAAAAAAAAACCCTCACTATTGTTACAGCAGAGAGAGGAATTAAATTCTCACAACTGTAAGGTGCATGTCATCACAGGATTTAACTTATTCCAAAACACAGCACCTCTTGTCACGTTGGAGCGTGGGAGGTTCATTACCTACTTGGAGGAGGAAGAAATGTCTCTTCCCACAGCTCTGTTCCTCTACAGTCTGGCATGGAGACAGAGGAGCCGCCTGGCAAAGGCAGTGTGCATTGCAGGCTGGGAAGATGGGCGCCCAGTGCATGACTAAGCCCTAGTGACTCTCCAGTGACCACGCTGCTCCAGGCCTTGGCATTCCTCTTTGTTAAGTCATGTCACTTAGAGGTCAAGAGTTCTCCCCAAGTGCTCAGGGGCAAGCAGCGAGTGAGAAGAGAGAGCAAGGCCAGATGGGATGGAGCAGGATGCTTCTGACTCACTAATGCCCACCCACATTGCGCTAAGAGCAGTGTGACGTACGTTCCTTCACTGTCATGGGTCCTCTGAAGTGCTTGTGCAGAATGATTCCACCCCAGAGCCAGAGAAGTGCATGCAGCTGCCAATGGCGCTCTCTCCCCATGACACCAGCTGTTGCATCCCGGATTCTAGAGCCCCGGGAGCATCTTGACAGAGTGTGCAAAGGGTCCAGAACTGGCAGTCATGATACAAGGGTCTGGCCCTGCCCAGAGAGAAGTGGAGGGAGGAGGCAGACAGAGAGAGAGAATGGGCGCGCCAGGACCTCCAGCCACTGCAAACAAAGTCCCCACACATGCGCGACCTGGTGCATCTGGCTTACGAGGGTCCTGGGGAATCGCATCTGGGGCTTAGGCTTCTCAGGCAAGTGCCTTAATCACTTAGCCATCTCTACAGAATTTTTGTTTGTTTTTACTTTTGATTTTGTTTTAGCATCTGCAAATAAATATATGGATTTGGGATATTCTTTTAATATTCAACTTTCATGTGAACATATATACCTAAAAAAAAAAATAACTTGTATGCTGAGAGATGCTTGTCAGTTAGTGCATTCTGCCTTCAGGCCAAAAGATGCTTTGGAACATTGCCTGAACGTCATCATCTCTTTAACCTCCTCCCCATCACTTTCGTATCACCCCATCTTCAAGCACTCCCGATGCCTCTGCAAGCTCCTTCTGCTTTTAAAGGGCTCATCGTCGCACCCAGCGGATGTGAAATGGCACTTCACTGTCGCTTGCGTTTGCATTTACCTCATGACTGATGATAGCGGCATCTCCTCCTGCTCATTTGTGCATCTTCTTTAGATAAATGTCTCCTTGTTTTTAATTGAGTCATTTGCAGCTGCAAATTTCTCTCTAAGCACCACATTTAGCTGAATCAAATAGCTTTGGTATATTATTTTGTTTACATTCATCTTTAATTTTCCTTGAGAATTCTTCCTTGACTCGTCAGCTACTTCAAAATGTGATATTTAATGTATGTGTTTTATAAATTTATCAAATGTCATTGTTACTCATTCTGTTCTTCCAAGAAAACATACTTTATGTGATGTCAACCACTCAAATGTATTGAAAATTCTTTTGTGATCTAATATAGAACCAACCAGAGAATTCCTCAAGAACACTGAATATAGTATTTATTTTACTGTTTTTGAATATATGAATATTGATATCTCTAATTTAGTTAATTTGTGTTATTGTTTAAGTCTTTTACTTTCTTGAAGATTGCCATTCTAGTTCTACTTGTTGCTTATTTGGATTTTATTTTTTTCCCCAAGGTAGGGTCTCACTCTGGGTCAGGCTGTCCTGGAATTCACTATGTAGTCTCAGGGTGGCCACGAACTCATGGTGATCCTCCTACCTCTGCCTCCCAAGTGCTGGAATTAAAGGCATGCATCACCACTCCTGGCACTTTTTTTGGAATTTTAATGCACTTGAGTATAATTGGGTTGAATTTTGTGTGACTTCCTTCATTTCTTTACCTTTTCACATCCTATATTCTGGGTCTCTATTATTAAGTACAAACATGCTCACAGTCATATATTCATAGTGAATTAACACTTCATTATAAAATATAGTTATTTTTCTAAAACTCTTCTAAATCAAAACAATATACCACCATCACAGTCCCCTCCCAATATCTCCCCTTTTCATCTTGCCCCCCCCCATTGACCCTTCTTCTTTCCAACGAGTCTCTCTTCTATTTTGAGGTCGTCATTTTCCCTATAGTTTGTGTTGTGTTGGCAGCAACAGCCACTGTGAGGTTGTGAACGTTAAGGGCACTTGGTGTCTGGAATTCAGCCTTGTAAGATCACCTCCCCTCCTTTTGGCTCTTGTAATCTTTCTGCCATCTCTCCCCCAATGGTCCCTGAGCATTGGACGTATGACAGAGATGTTTTACTCAGTGCTGAACACTCCACTGTCACTTATGGTCAGAACTATGGTGAGTTTTGAGTTACCCTAGTGGGTTACCACCATCTGAAAAGAAAAGCTTCTCTACCCAAAACTGATAGCAGCTTTAATATATGGATAAAAACATAAGCATTTAGAGGGCAGTTCAGTGTGCATAATATATATTTTAACCTGAAAACTGAAGTAGTTCATCCACTCAGGCTTATGACCTTCCTAGCCATAGGCTTTTGATTAGGTTTTCAATACCAGGCTAGAGTTTTTGTGGGGTGTGGGCTGAGCCTCAAGTTCAATCAGAAAGTGGTTACACACATGCCACTATCGTGCCAGTTGGTACACTTGGCTTGGCTGGCCAAGCCATACTGCTTGCAGGGTCCACTGCTGGTTAACACAGTTGATGACTTTTCTTCCCCACAGGTTGCACACGTCTTCCCAGTATCCTGACAGCTCAACAACAGGGAGGAGGCGCTCAGCGCAGCTCCAGCATGATTCCTGAGGGTTCAGTAGCCCAAGCACTGTAAGCTTCAGCAATAGAGCCTGGCCAGTTCTGGTGAGCATCCAATAAGATATAGGTCTTGGGCTAGGGAGATGGCTTAGCAGTTAAGGTGCTTGCTGCCAAAGCCAAAGCAAAGCCATGGACCTGGTTTCAATTCCCCAGTACCCACCTAAAGCCAAATATATAAGATGGTACATGTATCTGGAGTTCATTTGCAGTGACTAGAGGCCTTGGCACACCCATTCTCTATCTGCCTCTCTCTCTGTCTCTGTCTGTCTCAATAAATGAATAAATAAATACATAAAAATATTTCAAAATATTTTTTTTAATTTTTTTAATTATTATTTATTTATTTATTTGAGAGCGACAGACACAGAGAGAAGGACAGATAGAGGGAGAGAGAGAATGGGCATGCCAGGGCTTCCAGCCTCTGCAAACGAACTCCAGACATGTGCGCCCCCTTGTGCATCTGGCTAACGTGGGACCTGGGGAACCGAGACTCGAACCGGGGTCCTTAGGCTTCACAGGCAAGCATTTAACAGCTAAACCATCTCTAGAGCCCAAAATATTTTTAAAAGATGTAGTTCTTTATCTCTAGTAACACTTTTGTCTTAATGTTTATTTTGTCTACTGAACTATCAATACTTTGTCCTTTAGCTCCTGTGACACTGGTACTAACAACCTCAGCTCACTCTTGGTTACTGTTTGATAATTCTCTTGGCATACATTTAAAATATTTGTGTGCTTTATCTAAAGTGTGTGTTTTGTAGACAATTTTTACTGGGATCATGATCTCCTTTTTAAAAAAATCATTATTTGCCATATATATATATATATATATATATATATATATATATATATATATATATATATATATACATACATACATACATACATATATATGAATGAGAGAGAGGGGAAGATAGAAGAAAAGAGAGAGAATTAATAGGCACACCAGAGCCTCTAGTTACTGCAAACCAACTCAGACACATGCACCACCATGTGCACCTGGCTTATGTGGGTTCCAGAAAATTGAATCTGAGTCCTTAGGCTTCACAGGCAAGTGTCTTAACTGCTACGTCATCTCTCCAGGACAAATCTATTTTTCTAACTTCTGTCTCTTGATAATTTCATAGGATGATGTTCAGAGGGATTAATAAAAGGATATAAACACCTGCCATCTTGCTTTTGACTATTGGTCATTGATATTCCCCCCTCCTCCACAACTGCCTTTCTTGTTTTGAGTTGGTGTTTTCCTATGTGAATTTTTTTTTTTTTTTTGAGGTAGGGTCTAATTCTAGTCCAGACTGACCTGGAACTCACTATGTAGTCTCAGGGTGGCCTCGAACTCACAGCGGTCCACCTACCTCTGTCTCACAAGTGCTGGGATTAAAGGCATGCGCCATCACACCCAGCTTTTTCATTTTTTCTTTTTTCTTTGCCATGTGCAATTTTAATCCCCTCAGTTTTGCATTTTACTGTTATTTTCTCAGTGCTTACTCTAAAGACCTTATCAACCATCACAATTTAAGATAATTATATCTATGCTATATAATAAATATTGTATTTATTTACAAGGAGAGGGGAAATTGGAAGAGCATAGTATGCCAGGGCCTCTAGCAACTGCAAATGAACTCCAAATGCATGTACCACTTTGTGCATCTGGCTTTACATGGGTACTGGGGTATTAAGCCTGGGTCAAGTGCCTTAGCTGCTGAGCCATCTCTCCAGCCCCATAAAGCAATATATTTATGATTAACCAAGTCATAAATATATTTCATTTTATTTCAACACTATACATTTTTTTTTTCCCTCTGTGGGTCCATTTCATTACACTTCTCTTGTGTAACTATCGTCCTGTGTTCTCTACCATCAATCAACATACTTCCTGCTTTCTATTTTTCTTTCAATCAGGATAAAAGGTTACAGACAAAATAACTTGTCTTTGTATTTATCTCTGCAGTTACCTTGCAAGTTTTCCTTATTCTTCTATGTGGTTTACAGTGACCCCCTGGTATTCCTTAGCCGACATGCAGGATTCCTTTCGTATCTCTTCTAACTAGGGAGAAACTCTCAATTTGTTGGTCATTTAGGGATGTTTATTTCTCCTTATTTTCGAGAAACAATTCAGTTGGATAAAGAAATCTCATTTAATAGTCTTTATACTTCTTCCCCTTTGAATGTGAGCCATCATTACTGTTCTCTACTGATTGCTTAATTTTGTTTTGATGCAAAGGCTACCCTGGAGCCCAAGCTAGTCCACAGTGAACAGTTCTGTCTTCCTGCCTCATCCTACTGAGTGCTGGGATTACAGGATTGCCCAGAAATAATTCTTTCTCTTCCTGCCTCATCTTCCCAAGCGCTGAGATAAGAGGTGCCACCATGCCTAGGATGTCCTTTTGTCATCATGTTTTCTGGTGATGAAGCAACTCTTATTCCTACTGAATGGCCTTTACATGTTGCTAGTTCCTTCTCTTGTTACATGTTTGGAGTTTGTCCCTGTATGCCATTGTCTACAATCAATGTGTTTTTGCATTAGCCCTACCTAAGATTATTGAATGCCTCAGATGTTTTCTTCTGTGGTTTTATTAATTTTTTCTCTCTGTAATTTTGGGATTGGCATTGCATTTCATCGCACCTCTTGTGGCATGCTGGGTGTATCTTATATGTGTCTGAGGTCCTATTTGGTCTTCTTCTCTTCATTTATTTTCTTCGGCCCTCTGTGTCTCAGACAAGATTGTTGTCATGATTTTTCTGTGGTATGATAGGTCCCACTATGTTGTCTAACTTGAAGTCCCTGGCTCAAACTATTCATCCACCTCAGCCTACCCTAGCTTTTGGGCCCCAAAGCTCAAACCCGTCTGACACTGATCTGGATTGATCCACCTTCAGATCCGCTGATTCTGTCTTTGCCTGCTAGAAACTGCTATCGAAGCACTCCGATGTACTTCTCTTAATTTCCCTTATTATGCTAATCCATGGCTTGCATTTCGGCGTGGGCAATCCTTTTCTAACACTCTCTGTGGGTGAGGTGTTCTTAAACCTTTCTTTATTTCATTATTCATGCTTTTCTTTACACATTTTCAACACGAGAAGCAACATCACTGTCTTTGTCGAGTAATTCACTCTTTGGGCTTCTGTGAAGACAGATTTTGTTGGAAACTGGTTCTCCTGTGGGTCAGCTATATATTCTCATACTTTTCTCTGTTTCATCAGCTAGTTGTTCAAAATTGGAATTTTAAAGTCATATAACAAATGAAATAAGGAAATAAGAGTCTTTTCCCTGCCCAGGGTTTGTTGTTGATGGCTTAATGACTGTTCTGAGCTAATGTTTTGTTATTTGGCTATAGAAACTTCAGCTAGTTAGTTGTCAGCTAACTAATGGGCACCATTTTCCTTAAATGCTTGGATCCAATATACTGAAGAGCTCTGTTCATGCTGGGCATACTCTGCTAGGTTCTTAATCACCCTGACAGCCTCACCTCCGGCTTCTGCTGAATCCGTAGACCAACCAGAGCCTGGGGACGCCGCAAGCTGAAGGCCCACAGACTGTTTCCGGGGCATTCCTGTGTTTGTTTGCATGTGCACAGTCCTGTGTGCATGTGTGTCACGTCTCTGCACATGTTCATGTCCCCAAGTTCATGTACAGTTCGTGTACACATGTGTCACCTTCCACGTTCTCTAGAAAATACCAGTCTTTCAAAGCCCTTTGTGCATATCAAGTCCAAGATGGCATTAGCGTTTTAGGTTAGCCTTGTGTCTGCCCTAATTTCAATCCACAGCCTCAGACCTCTGCAAGAGGCTTCTCCCAGGAATCTGCCCACTGAAGTTGCCTTCACATTGGTGGCACAGAGCAGATGGGAAGAAAGTTTTGGCTTTGGCTTAGAGACTGAAGGGGAGCCTTCATGATAGCAGTGGGAAGCATGGCATGAGCAGAGGCTGGACGTCACCTCTGTCGCAGCAGGTGGACAATAGCAACAGGGCAGTCAGCTGAACCCTGGCAAGTGGGAGCTGGCTATAGCACCCCTAAGCCCACCCCCAATACCTTACCTCCTCCAGCAAAGGTGTACCTCCCAAATTTGCACCAGCTTGGGGTCAAGAATTCAAAACACATGTGTTTAGGAGGGACATCTCATTCAAATCACCACACGGCCACACAGATCAAATAAAGCTGGTTCTCTATAGTGAACTTTGAAGGAGCTCTGGCCCATTATCCTCCACCCAGTGGTTGCCAATCTATGATTTTACCATAACCAAGGCTACTGTGAATTAGAGGGACAGGAAGGGATGTGAATTGTAAAAATGGAAATATAATGATGCTTGCTATTCACATATAGATCCAGGTATTTCCTCAGATAATCCTTTCCAGGTTTCTTAGAAAAATTTAATTCCTAATGTTCTAAAATAGTTTATGCTGATGATTTATGCCAAAATTCTTATTACTTTGGCGGGGGGGTGGTGGGGGCGTTCAGGCATCTTTATCCTGCCACATTCATTTCCAGTGTACCTGTGAAGTGAGCCAGGAACACAGAGTTAAATGGAAGTGGAAGTTTCTTTAACTATGGGGCTCAATAGAATGCAGAGTCCACTTGGAGAGAGGAATGACATGAACAAACTGACCTCGGTTTATAAGTGAAATGTTTGATTATTAGACTGAGCAGGGGGTTGCGGTTATTGATGAGGATGAGATGCAGGCAATGATGCAGGGTTGAGAGCTCTGTGGGATTAGAGCGCCTACACCAAGCAGCTGTCAGGTCTCAGTTTCTTATCCACATTAGCAAGGAACTGAGAACACAGAGTCATGGGAAAGGTAAATTATAAAATTTATTTAAGGAGAATTTGGATGAAGAGGACCAAACAAATCCAGAAATCCCCAAGCTGTGAAGGAGGAGGGTAGACAGAGAAGATCCCATTTACACTGGGAGATGTCTCTCTCCCCCAAAGAAGCCTCTGGAAAAGAGTGTCAGCCGTGTGCAAACAAAGCAGGAGAATGCCAGACAAAAAGAAATTCTCACTCTTCCCAGCCTGGCTGTGAAAGGAAAAGGGAACCTGAGAAGACCTCTCTCACAGAGGGAAAAAATAAACATATATATATTTTATAAAAGCAGGGGCTAAGAGGGTCAGAGATGAAAAGTAAAGAGAAGTAAAGAGGTTAGACGAGCAGAAGAGGGATTTATGAATGCCTTTCAGGCCCATTTATATAGACCAAACATTGAATAAGAATGAGTTTCCTCATCAGACTTCAGGTGTATAAGGAAGAGACCTTACTGTTTCAACAGCCCAGCAGGAACATTGACTCAGGATGAGTCTACCCACAGGGTTATGCCTACAAAACCAGGGAAGGAAGCAGGAAGCTGTTGTTGCTGAGGAGATGTTTCCTTCAGCCATCCTGGATGAAAGTGGATCAGACACAAGTTCTAATCTTGCCAGAGCAGGAAGTATGTTTCCTTGGGCCAGTCTCTAGATAATGACCTACTTGGGTATGGGGGGAGGAGCAGAGGGAAGTGTTTGGAGCAGAGAAGTTTGAGAATTAAAAGGCTGGGATGTTGACAATTTCCCCTGTGGTGAATTTTGACTTTGTTAGCCATTTATTCCAGAAAAGTTAAATTTTGAAACTTTCAGATCCCTAAGAAGGATGCTATCTGACAAAGGCACAAATTAGAAAAATGTGTGTTTAAACCATAATCAGGATTTGGGTGAGTTTTTCAGGAACAGAGGTAGGTACCATTGGAAGAGTGAGGAGCCCTCAGGCTGGGGAGATGGCTCAGGGGCGAAGGGCACTTGCTTGCAAAGCCTGCTGGCCTGTGTTTGATTCCCCAGTACCCACATAAAGCCAGAACCACAAACTGGCTCATGCATCTAGAGTTTGTTTGCAGCTGGAAGCCCTGGTGAGACTATTCTGTCTTTCTTCTCTCTACCACTCTGTTTCTGCTTGCGAATCAATCAATAAACAAAAATTAAACTTAAAAGAATTGAAATATTAAAATAAAAGAAAGGGGTGAGTGAGGGCACAAGAGGGAAGGGCACCCCTGATAGGAGAGAGCAGGAGACGCTCTGCAGTGAGGCGGCCTCGGGGCCCTGCGTGCTCAGGGGAAGCGAGTTCTATCAGTGGATGAAGGTGGTGATAAGTTCCAGAGGGCTTGACAGGGTGGGAAATTTGTGGGAGAAGCCCCACAGGATGCAGTGAGGTTTCAGGATGTGGGGGTCAGGGAGATGAGCTGGATTTAGCCAGTGTGGACTTGCAGGCACAGCAGAATTAGTGTCTAGAGGTGGGCTGGGGACAAAACTGACAGATCGCCAGGGCCACGAAGAGGCCTGCAGCTCCGTCTTCCATCCTGCTGAGGACTCGGGTCCAGCCAGGGTGCCTTTTCCGGGAGTGCTCCCCTCGCGTGGCGGCAGGGCCACCTGCCCCTCTTTACTCCCATGGCCGGGGTGTGATCTCAGGACAAGCCTCAGGACAAGGTGTTCACCAGCCGCCGCCTGGCTCGCAGCTGTCTTTCTCTGCAGAGAGCCCCGTGGCCAGGATTTCTGTCTGTTCGTTCTCCACACGCAAGGCCAGCGCTCCTCAATCACACGTCAAGCTTCTGCGGAGCGGAGAGTAGTCCTCCCGAGCACCGCCTTTCCTTACGTCCATCTCACCGTCTGCTCCAGCGCGTCTCAGCGGCCGCTGTCGCTGCGGTGTACACGGCACATACAGCTCCACCGTACACTTGCCTTTGGGCATGTCCCGGCCCCAGAGAAACCTCACAAATAGATGCCAGGCTTTAATCCCCCTTACGCATGTTCCAGCAATCACCACAGCTATTAATTATTCACCTGCAGTCTTTCTCTGTTAAGGGCTGTTTTATCATAAATGCCATCTCCTACATGTGATTCTCGACCTTCCAGCTACTAACGCCAGCCCTTTCTGCCCTGGCTGAAGAGGCACATTATAGAAAAAGTGGCATCACTTCGGCTGTAGTAGTGCATGCACCCTCATAATTAAATCATTTTCACATCTCAGTGCTATACTAAGAGAGAATTGCTAAGGCCCATCTTATAATTGAGGGTGTCAGTGTTCGGAGCACCCTTGACTATTGTTAAACTAGCAAATTGTGGAGCATAATGGGTTTCACTTGTGACCTGTTCTGGCTGCTTTCAGTGAAGCAAATTCTTTGTGAAACATGTTCAATATTTATTTTTCCCATAGGAGTCTCCAATGAAAGCATTTTTCTTCAGTTACAGTAGCTATAGGGGTTCATCGGGTGCGTGTTAAGGCTTGCCTGCTGAATCGCTTCATATTTGTCAAATGAATTTCTCTTTGCAAACCTTCAAATGCATGTAAAGCACTTAGAGCGCAGCCTAACATTTGGTAAGTGCTTGATAAACGTTAGCAATTGGCCTAAGTCACCATCCCTTTGGGTCTTTTGGGATGTTGATGTTGTAGATGCATTTCATAGGGCATGCGAGGCATTTAAGTTGCCTCAATTAAAAAACAGAAGGGTTTTCATAAAGACTCTTTGAGCCATCTTGTCAAAAGAAATGGTGCCATCGTCATGATTGTGCCATTTACGTGGTGCCAGGTCAATGCCATGATGAGCACTGCCCTGGGGGCTCTGTATGTAGCAGCTTTTCAACCTACGAGCACCCTCGCAGTGAGGTCGTGGTGCCCTGGCTGCGTTGCAGAGGAAAAACCAGACGGGCGCAAAAGTTATATAAATCTATTCAAAGTGCAGTAGGTTCAGGAGATAGAATACACAGCCAGGACGTATGTCTTCAGCACTGCACACACAATCCTGGCACTTTATGGCTCCTCAAAGGGCATGTGAGCAACGTGATGGGTGAAGTGACGGCTGCAGGTTCCAACAGTCACCCATGACAGCCACCAACCACTGACGGGGACGACGGCCCAGCCACAGACCTAACATGTGTCCGGAGTTCTTTTGCAGTGGCTGAAGGCCTTGGTGTGCCCATTCTCCTCTCTATCTGCTTCTCCCCCCCCCCCACCCTCTCTCTTTCAATTAAATAAATAAAATATTTTAGAAAAGAAAACCACCTGGAGATATAGTACAATGTAATCAATGAGGTACCTATCACACAATAATGCTTTAAGACAAAATAGAGCTTTGCAGACTAGCTAATAACGGGAAGGGAACTTCAAGCCAGCTTCCTGAACATTTTCTTTTCAATTTCAATTTAATCCTCCATCCTCTGCTATGTTTTCCAACGGCACATGCAGATTTGTGTATCCTTGCACACACTTTGCCTAGCGCAATGACAGGGACTGCTCGGGAAGGTAATTATCCCAGGAACCTAAGCTGCATGCAAAGATAAACTGCTTAGTGGATTAAAATTGCATATTTTCTAAAACCCAGTCACACAAACATCCTTGTTCTGCTTGTAGTGTGTCTAGAAAATCTCTCCAGGACATAGGCTGCCACTGGATTTGAGCATCTTCATCTTCACCTTTTTTCTCTCTCTCTTTTTTTCTGTTGGAGGGGAAGCAGACACAGAAAGCATTCCTGATGCCACTGTTTCCTGCTGCCAGGAGATGAGCTATGATGACACTTGCGTCTCACAGAGACACAGGGGTTGTGACAATTTAATAGACTGGAAAAATAATTGAAAGAGAAAATCAACAATTCTTCCCTCCCTCTGGGGAAGGGATGGAGTTTCATTAAGAGCTCAGACACTTGGGAGCTGTTGGCTGTACTAGAGCCGAGGAGCTCTGTGCATCAGTCGTACCCATGTGCACCAGAGTGGCCACTCTGGCTTGGTGAAGGCCGTTGTGCTGTGAACTACGGACTGGCCTGGGCAGTATTTCATCAAGCATGAGGGAATTATTTGAGTAGTGTGCTGACCAGATCAGCTGTTTATTTGTGAGGAGAAATGGGAGAAAGCGAAGCAAGAGAGAAAACATGACAAGATGGACATAATTGTTAATTCATACACGTAAGTTAAAGCAGGTCCCCAAAGCTCTTTGAACACTATGCATTCCTCAGCTCTGAAATGAGCACACTTTCAGCTTCTTGAAGGCTGGCTGTTGCACTTAACTCTCTGTGGCTGGGACAAACAGCTGACCAGAAACAGTTTGGGGGAGGAAAGAGTTTATTGCAGGCTAACAGATTCCAGGGGAAGCTTAATCTTGGTGGAAAACACTGGCTCACTCCATCACACATCCATAACAGAAAAAAAAGAAAAATGCCAACAAGCATGAAGAGTCAGAACTCACATGGGCTCTGTTTGTTTCTATTCTTCTCTTCACCCATTTTGTATTAACTTGAGTCTGTTACACTGTCTTGGCCCTTTGCTTAGTTCATTTCAATGGCTACAGTGACTGGCAGACAGGTAGTTAATAAAGCTGACTGAATAGTTAATAACGTCTTGAGAGAAGTTAAGCAGTTGTGTCATTAAAATCACTGCCTTTGAAAGTCTAAAACTCAGTTTTCATCCAGTCCATAAATCAGTTCTCTACCATGTAGATGGCAGGTTCCATGGCTCCAGTCTTTGAGAGTCAGGATACTAGTAATCAGCTACATTCTGAAAAGACCCTTGAAAGCCACAGGTCCTGCCTGAGTGCTACGGGACTGACTGACTCCTGAGAATTTGTAGAACGGCAGTTATGCAGATGGGGAAGATGAAGCCAGGAGTGTCTCATAAGACGAGAAAAGTCCTTCGTGACGCCATTCCACACCTCACCTCACCCTATAACTTCCCCTCAGCCTTGCACTTACCTCGCCCCTGAGCCACTCGGCCAGCCCTGGAGCAGATTCATCACTGAGCTCCACGAAGCAAACCGACGCCCTGTCATGATATGGGAGGAAGGGTTTCTGAGCTGGGATCATCTTTAAAGCTAGCTAGAAGGGAGATGGAAGGCCTGGGACACTGGCCCTAGAAATAATGCTTGCAGACTGCTGGAAAGCCACATCCAAGGTAGGAACAATTGGCATTCACTGAAGAGAGCTAGATTTTGTGTTGTTTTGTGGAATGAAAATTGGTAGAATTTATCAGAACACAAATCTCAGTCTAATGTCAGAATTCTAATTAGAGAGCTAGTTTGGAGTACAATAAACTCTTCTAAAAAAAAAAAGTTTTAACCAAAGTCTAGGTGATTGCCATTAAAGGGAAAGAATCGCCTTTCTCACCTCTGCCCGGGCCCGGCAGTCACCACAGAGGAAGCCACACCAGGAGTACTTCTCTACCCGTGAGCCTGAAAATCAGTTCCAGGGCTGGAGTGAGAAGTGAGGCAAGCACAAGTTCACACATGCCCACTAGGTGGAGGGAGCATCTGGAGTTCAATTTCAGTGTCTGAGGCCCTGGTGTGCCAATTCTCTCTCTCTCTCTCTCTCTCTCTCTCTCTGAAATAAAAATAATAAATTTATTTATTTTTTATTATGAGCATTTTACTAGTTATGTATACAGTGTATACAGTCATATTGGCACCATCATCATTAGCCTCCTCCCTGCCCTCCTCTGCAGGGAACCTCCACATTGGGGAATGTGGTCTTGCATTGTGGGGTTAGCCATCAGTTAAGGGTAACAGGCAATGTCTCTGCGCATAATGACCCAACATGTGGCTCTAACAATCTTTCCGCCTCCTCCTCCAGGAATGTCCCTGAGCCATGTTGGGTTCATTTTAGGTCTGCTTCAGTGATGAGGTCTTGAAAGCCTTTGTGTCTCTGGGTATCACTGGAAGGAGTTGAGTGTTCTCTGTGTAAACATCAGTTCCAAGGAGAGGGCATCAGACATATCAACACAGAGATCCAGTGGCTACAGGGAACTCAATGCTAAATCACATCTCAGACATGTCTGCCAAGGCTCAGGAAACATGGCAGAAGAAGGGGATATAAGCCTTGGGGTTGGTGGGATTCACCTGGCGTACCATCCTTCCTCCCCACAGAGACTACTGAGGGCTTCATGGTCACATACAAAGTACCAATTGCCCCACTGAGGGGGATCCCAGTGGAATATGGGTGCAGAGGTGATAGAAAAATATAGCTTCTTTTTAAAATTAAGAAAAGAAAATCAGGGCTGGAGAGATGGCTTAGCATTTAAGCACTTTCCTGTGAAGCCTAAGGACCCTGGTTTGAATCTCAATTCCCCAGGACCCACATAAGCCAGATACACAAAGTGGTGCATGCATCTGGTGTTCATTTGCAGTGGCTGGAGAACCTTACATGCCCATTTTTTTTTTAATCTATCTCCCTCTTTCTCTCTCTGTCACTCTCAAATAAATAAATGAAAAATAAATAAAAATCTATTTTAAAAATTAAGGAAGAAGTGCTGGGATATAGTTAGGTAAGAGAATGTTTGCTTAGCATGTACAATGTTACAGGTTAAATACCCAGCTTTTAACATCAACAACAAAATCCCTACATATAGCTCTTTAGCTGTATTAGATTACCTCTCCCATTTAATTTAACTTAATCAGCACACTGGAAGCTGATGGAGAAGAATTTCCATGAGTTCAAGGCCTCCTTTGGCCACAGAATAAGTTCCAGGTCAACCTAGTTTAAAATGAGACCCTGTCTAAAAAAAATGAAATAACTTTAACAGTGATTGATGATTCATTCATTGATAGAAGGCATTGATAGAGTTGATGTCTGGAAAAAAATAATAAAATGTTTTGCTGATGACAAATAAAAGAAAGATTTTTTTTTTTTTTTTTTTTTTTTTTTAGTCAGAGAACCATCAGTTAAGATCTTTAAAAATTATCTATTACTTGTGGAAAAGTGAATAATCAGAGATGAGTCATCTCTATCACATCTCCCAAGGCTCAGGAAACATCATACAGAAAGTGGCAGATTAAGTATGGGTGCTTCTCTCACTGACATACTAAGAACCTTCAGGCTGGATAGATGGCTTGGTGGTTAATGCACTTGCCTGAAAAGCCAAAGGACCCAGGTTCAGTTCTCCAGGACCCATACAAGCCGTATAAACAAGGTGGTGCATGCAACTTGAGTTCATTTGCACTGGCTGAAGGCTCTGGCATGCCCAATCTCTCACTCTATCTGCCTCTCTGTCCCTCCTCTCCCTCACTCTCTCTCTCTCTCATAAATAAACAAAAATTTAAAAAAGAACCACCTCTAGAGAGATGGCAGTAGACACTGAGGAGAGTCAAAATTCATCAAAGCAGAAAATCAGGGGCGACTGAGAGCTCAGCACTGAGCAGAAGTTATAACACATCTTCCAAGGCTAGAGAATATCACAGAAAAGAGGGCAAAATAATTTCAGAGCCACAAGGTGGAAAGGCATATTCCGAGACGTTGTCCCCAAAAACCAGCGGGCGTGTTCATGACCACAAAGTGATTACTGACAGCCTCACTGAGGGAGGCCTTCCATGGACTGAATGTGAGAGAGGGTGCATAACAGTATAATCTAATGGGAACATAATCAATCTACAGTATGTTAATGCAGTACAGTTCTCCATAAAAAAAGTGAGTGCTCAAGAACTGCACAGAAACCTATGAGAGTAAAGGGTTAGAAAGGCTATAATAGGAGATGTCATTTACTATGTGCAGAATATTTGTGTGTATGACATGAAGTCCTTTGCATTAACACCGTCGTGGGAACACTTTTATGAGGAGGGTGCAATTCTTATGTCCTTAAACAAATGGAAGGACTTCCAGTTAAGATGGGAGCATAGGAACCATGCCAGAGCAGCCTTGGGGAAAAAAGCCAAAGAAAGCCCAGCAAAATATACACTTTTACTAAAAAGTGAGGTGTATAAGAAATTAAAAGGGCAGCAGAGAAGTAGGAGAGATCCAGAGCATCCAGAGCCCACACAGGCCAGCCAAAGCATCTCTGGCAGTGGCAGTGGAAGCAGCGGCTCCAGCTCCAGCTCCAGCAGCAGCAGTTCCAGCAGCAGTGGTGCCAGGTCTGTGGGGCCACAGCTTCCAGGATCGGCTTGCCCTGCAGGAAAAGCCAGTGCCCAGCTCCAGAAAACAGAACAGTGGCCCAGCAATCCAGCCAGCCTACTTGAACCCACAGGGCACCAAAGAGGGACTCAAGCAGAGCACAGCGTAACTGAGACCAAAATCATCCAGAAAGGTAACTGGGATTGCACCAGGGAAGGGTCTCACTTGGTCACAAGCTGACTTGGAGCCCTCAGCAGACCAGAAATCTTAACCTCTTTGTTGATAGAGGATCTGGTTGTTATAATACCTACTCTTGCATAAATACTTTGTGCTGTTTTTCATTGACTGTGTACATTGTTTAGTTAAATTTTAGAATCTATCTGTATTTCGTTCCACTCAGCCTACTTGAATACTCCTATAGCAGGCAAACCATACCCTTAGGAACACTTTTGTAGATACTCTGAGAGTCTGCAGAGCCACACCTAACACCTTAAGCTCCTACCCTGAAGATATAGAACATCAGACCGACTGATACAGCTAAGAATACCCAGCTAACTAGAAAATCCAAGCATTAACTAAACAGATGGGGAGCATGTGTCCAGGAAGCTCCTCAAGGGATCTGTTAGTCAGTCTCAGGGCTGGGATTCAAACTCAGGAAGGCTGGTTCCAGAGGTCATCTTGTTAACCACCACTGAATGCACTGTATCCTCCTATCAGAGAAACCATTAGTTCCTGAGTTGAATGGGGAACCTACTGCTATGAGTTGGAAAAACCCAAAGGCTTAAGGAAGAGGATGCTCTGGTTGTAACCTGGAGAATAAAACGAAAGTTGATACAGAATGTGGCATGAGCTTTGTAGGGAAGAGAGCAACGTGTGCCATTAACAGGGCAAGCAGTCTGCTTACAGAGGACAAGGAGACTTGTGCCTTAGGAGGACACTAGATGAAGGCCACTCAGGCAGCTACACTGACAGAGTCAGGATTGCATCTAAGAATCATGGGAAATCTTGAGGCTCCCACAGGAAACTCCCAGTAGGTTTTGGCCTAAAGGGAGGCTACCTCCATCAAAATCCCTATAAATTATCTACGTTCACCCCTTTAGCCTATGCTGATCTTACTTTCCACTGGAGAAACTTGTTTTTCCTTTACAGAAGGCAGCAAAAATGGAGGACAACCAAAATCCATCAAGACAATAAGAGATAGCAGACCCCCTGCCGGGAGATGGACCACCCTACCCACATCGGCCAGGGCCCAGGTGGAACCACAGAGAGCTGACGAGGTGAGCAAGAGCGCTGCTTCCACGGCGAGCCTGACGCCCTGCTCCAGGGTGATGGTGATAGATGCTGAAGATACTGCAAACGTGCCAAAGCAGCAATCCAGAGACTGTTGAGACCTCAACACTAATGTGGACTTAGGACACACCCACCGTGGATCAGGAAATTTTGCAGAAGAGGGGGGTGGAAAGATTGCAAGAGCCACAGGGTTGAAGGGAACCTCCAGTGGCCCCAACACGCTCCCACCACACACACATTGACTGAGCACTGCAACCCACAAACCCATGGGGAATGCCAGCGGTCCCACGGAGGAGGACTCTCAGTGGAAAAAAAAAATTGGATATCATTAGCTTGTTCCACAGATGAAGAAAGGCAAGGTAAAGGGAACACATTTCTTGGGGTCTTTACAAGGTTGCTGTGAGAGTCAACACAAGATTGAAAAGTTAGTGGGCTGGAGAGATGGCTTAGCGGTTAAGCGCTTGCCTGTGAAGCCTAAGGACCCCGGTTCAAGGCTCGGTTCCCCAGGTCCCACGTTAGCCAGATGCACAAGGGGGCGCACGCGTCTGGAGTTCGTTTGCAGTGGCTGGAAGCCCTGGCGCGCCCATTCTCTCTCTCCCTCTATCTGTCTTTCTCCCTGTGTCTGTCACTCTCAAATAAATAAATAAAATATGAACAAAAAATATAAAAAAAAAAAGAAAAGTTAGCCATTACTGCTGCCAGCCAGTGCAGTTTGGCGTGTGTTTGTTACTGTGACATCACCAGGTAGAAGATGACTGGTACCGTATGTAAGAGTTAGGGCTGTGTGGATGGAAGGTAGGAAAAGAAAAGACGGCACAGGATGAAAATGAATTACCACTTGAGAGATGCTGAGTCAGATAGTTTAGAGATCATGAAATATTGAGGATGACTCGCCTAAGAACCCAGAGCACTAGGGGAGAAAAGATTCACGCTGGGCCAGCTCATGGAGGGCCTAGTGACTATTTTAATGGTTTTATATTTAATCTCAAGTGCTTTAGGAAAGCCAAGAGTCAACAAGATGATCTTTGCGAAAGTGATAGTATTACTTGGCAAACTGTGAAGCCATCACAGTTACATTCTACATAGAAAAAGTAAAAGAAACCATCAGAGCCGGGAACACTGAAAGCTGTAGTCACTGGCACTCATTACTCCAAAATTCACTAGCATATCATTTATATGTAAAAAAAAAAATACATTTACACTTGGGGATGAAGAGATGGCTCATCATTTAAGGCAGTTGCCTGCAAAGCCTGATGACCTGGGTTCAATTCCCTAGTACCTGCATAAGCCAGATCCACAAAGTGGTGCATATATCTGGAGTTTGCAGTCACTGGAGGCCCTGACATGCCCATATTTTCTCTCTGTCTTCTCTCTCTCTCTTTCTTTTTCTGTATCTTTCAGCTTGCAAATAAATAAAATATTACCTTTTAAAAATAGTAACTCTTATACAAGCAGAACTCCACAGTGACAGCTAACACAGTAAAAAACCAATGAACTCATGTTTGACAAATTTTATCATAAACTTACAGGAAGGTAAATTTTAAAGGACCTGCGTGCCACAGAAAACAGAGCCCCAAATACTAAAAAAGCCTTTGTAAGTCCTTTGTATCTGACAAGAAACACTGTCATTTAATCCATACATATTAGAAATTGAAGTTTCCACAGAGAACATGCCATTTCAAGTTCATCTTGGTGGAAAGGTAGGCACCCATCAGGAGCTCTTGGCTTATAGGGCAGGGCCTAGAAGCAGATGTTGTGGCTTCTGGTTCAATGAAACATGATCATGTGTGCATGTGTGCACGTGTGTGTGTGTGTGTGTGTGTGTGTGTGTGTGTGTTTGTGTGTGTCTTTGGGGGAACTTGCCCAGTCTTCTTTGTCTTCAAGGACAGCAAGGGAATCAACATAGGCCACCCTTTTCCATAATGTTTGTTTCTTCAGCCAATCTATTTTTAAAAAATGTATTTATTAAAGGTTTTAATACATGAACATACTATAATTTGACTGTATTCCCATCCTATTACCCTCGTTTGTGCCCCCAGGCCCTCTTCTTTTGTGTACACTCCTCTTTTACAAATAACCCTTCCATTTAGCTTTCTCATCCTCTCATCCCCTTCCATCCTCTGTAAGAATGTGGATGGGTTCTGGATTATAGACGTCCTGTTGGGGTCGCCATAGCCACTGTAAGGTCATGAATACACCAGTCAGCACATGTCCCAATACCAGTGCCCCAAGGTACTCTTTCCTGTGCCTTGACTCTTACATTCTTTCTACCTCCTCTTCTACAATGTTCCCTGGGCCTTGGAGGGCATGGTAGAGATGTCTTCTTTAAGATGCCTTCTTGTTTTCATTTTTAATATGCTACCTTAAGGGTATCACTCCATCAACACTTTATATCTCTGGACATTTTGCAGAAGCCTAGTCGGTGTGCTGACTGCCCAGAGTCCATCTTTGCTGGGTAAGAGATGGCTAAGCCCAGACATAATTTAGTGTCCTGAATCCATTCACAAGGCACTCATCAAAAATCTACATTGTATCCACTGGCCCAGTGGGAATATTGCCTATGACAGTTTAATACAGATGCAGTATTAGAGCAATTCATTTTCCCACGTCTTACCAAGGGCTTCTCTTTTTACATTCTTCAATGCCCCAGTAATGTATGTGTGTGTGAGCTCTGAGGAAACTCCATGGTAGGAGAAATAACACAACCAACTATTACTATATTCCCTATAAGTTTTGCTAAATGACAGTTGACCAGAATAATCAATCCATGAATGCATATGGACAGAAAAGATATATTGATCTGGAGTCTTACTGTCTTCCATTGCCAGGAGAAAATGCTGACCTTTTTATACTCCAACAGGCATGCTACACTGTTGACTGTGTCTCCTCACACACTCTGGCCTCTTGGCCCTCCTTGGGCCTGCATACCTACATTTCCAACTCATAATGGGCCTACCCTTGATGTTATCATTGAGAAATGGTTAATTGGTTAGGACTCCGGCATACATCTCACAGAGCACTAAATCCAGCGAACCACTGTTTGATTTTAACTACAGTAATTAAATGCTCTCCTCTCTGGGGCCTTAAGAAGTAGAGGGAAAAAAAAAGAATGGAGAGATCCCAAATATGATTGTACTTCCTATAAAAGTTGGTGTGGTGGTGTGAATATGAAATGTCCCTCATAGCCCCATGGGTCTGTGATTAGTCCTCATATTTAATGTCCAACTGGTAGAGACTTTGGGGGGAGGAGAATTGCTAACAGAGGCATGTCATAGTCCACCCAGTCTCTCCTTCTTCCCTGATGTTGTGGAGATGAGATATGGACATGGCTTATGAAGCAGGTTCTCATGTAGTCCATATTGGCCTCAAACTCACTCACTGCATAGCTGAGGATGACTGTGAACTCCAGCCCTTCTGCTTCCTCCTTCACGTGCCTGCATTATTAGTGTAAACCACCACATATGCCCAACTCCAAATTTCATTTCCCCATGATGTTCATTTTTGTTCTAAATAAGGGATTAGATGGTTTTCTTTTCACCGTGAGAAAATAAAAAGAAGAGAAAGATAGGTACTTCCTCTCATGCACACCCCAAATTCTAGTTTCAAGTGCTAGCAACAGTGCAAGGGGAGGAAGAAAACGGTTCTGTCTTATAGTCTGAAACTGAACTCCAAGATCTGCCCCAAACTGCTCCCCAGCCACCTATTTCTTCTCTTCATTGGTATCATCACCTTTCACCGAGATATCAAGGCAGAAAAACTGAACATCCACCTTCAACCTTCTCCTTTCCTTCAACCCATGGCTAGTAAATTACTGGGCCTTGGAGATTTTTACCTCAGAATTTTTCTTGATTATCTTCCCCCCTCTGTAACCCTACGGCTATACCAATGCACTTAGCTTCCTTCCACTCCTGTCTGGCTTGCAGAGTCAGTTCTTTAGTGGAGTTAAGCATAATCAGAAATTCAGATGGGGCTCTGTCCCCTCATTGAGGTGACCTGACCTCAGAGAAATGAGCCAGCCTCTAAGCCTTTTCCTTATCAGTGAAATGCATGGAATATACTTGTTAGATGAGGTTTCAGTGAGGATTAGCTTAAGGAATCTTAAGACTTAGGAGTAGCATCAGCACTACAGCAAAGGTATTTATGGTTACTCTTCAGTTGAATACATTTTGATGTGTAGCCTATATAAAAACGAGGTTTTGATAAAATAAATGCTCTGCTTGTACACTTTGGTGTGTTTGAATATAAATTTAAAATAAAAAGGTGACAAGGAAAGTTCCAGATGGTTAATGTTGGTTACCTAAAAAATAAAACATAGCATGCTGGGTACCCTCTACTTTCTTCTACATACTAAATGCTCTGTTTAGCTTTTAACCATGAACCTGTGTGTGTGTGTATGTGTGTGTGTGTGTGTGTGTGTACGTGTGTGTGCTTGTGTGTGTGTATATGTGTGCATGCATATGTGTGTGTGGTTGCTCATGCCTGTGTGTGCACTGCTGTGTGTGTGGAGGCCAGAGGTTGATATCAGGCAGCCTCCTCAGTCAAACGATAATGGATTGTAACCTGGAACTTAAGGCTGAAATAAAATCTTCCTCCCTTAACTTGCTTTTGTCAGACATTTCGTCCCAGCAACAAGAATGTAACAAATGTAATGACTCTCTCCCGATTCTATCCCCAGTGTCATGACTGTTCCAAGTCATGCTTATTTCTCTCTCAGGGACCTGGTTGACACCTTGAGTTAGACCCCTGGGAGCCCACCTGGGTGCCTACAGTCCTTTCCTTTCTGCTCGGCCCTGAGCTCCTGTCTGGTGGATCAGGATATCAGCAATCAGACTACTCCTGGTGAAGTCCTAGGTATATCTGAAAGGCTCCATGAATTAGAGCAAATTGCAGTTCATTTATCTCCTATCACCATTTTTAGTTTCAGATTAACTTGTCTTAGTTATACAAATTAATGGGGTTTGGTGTAATATTTGCACACACATACACAGCATGAGTTAATCAAATCTGTCTCTCTCCATCCATTTTCCTCTGCTACCCTTCTCAAACTTTCACTATTCTGCACTCAGGTTGATATTCTCCTTTCTTGCTAGCTTCCACATGTGAAGAAGTTCCTGTGATGCTTGTCTTTTTGTATTGGGTATGTTTCATCTAGCATGATGTCTTCAGTTCTATCTATTTAACTACAAGTAATGGGACTCCATTATTTTTCATGGTTGAACAATGAGAATGTATTGTGTATGTATCCCATTTTCCTTCAGTTGCCGGTTCAAGGGCTCTACACTGATGCCAGGCATGGCCATTGTGAATGGTGCTGAAATTAACATGGGTGGGGAAGTATCTCTATTGTTTGCTGACTTCAAGCATTACAACTGAATGGCCTTTCTTTATTTTACTTATCTATTCATTCATTCATTTACTTATTTGAGGCAAAGAGAGGGAGAGAGGAAGAGAGAGAGAGAGAGAGAGAGAGAGAGAGAGAGAGAGAGAGAGAGAGAGAGAGAAAATGGGCACACCAGGGCCTGTAGTCACTACAAACAAACTCCAGATGCATGTGCCACCGTTTGCATCTGGCTTATGTGGGACCAGGAGAATCAAACCTGGGTCCTTAGGCTCCACAGTCATGTGCCACTGAGCCATCTCTCCGGCCCCACTGGATGGCTTTTCTTATAAACTATCCTAAGTCCATATACAGTTAGGGACCAGAATGGTTGGTGCATAAAAGTCTTGCTTTCTTGGCAGTTAGAGAGCACAAACGGAGAATGTGATGGCTTGAATATAAAATATCCCCCATAACCTCATTTTTATCATTAACATTCCTACTTATCCTCCAGAAAGATGAAACTTTGGGAGGTGGAGCCTTACTGGAGGAAATGTGTCGCCGAGGGTGGAGCCTTGCCCCTGAACGTGCAGAGCCAGCCCACTGTTGCTGCTCTCTGCAGCGGATGTGACCCAGATACCATGTGTTCTCCACCTGATGCAGCTACCCCTCGAAACTGTACACATGAAATA
Organism: Jaculus jaculus; assembly: GCF_020740685.1. Taxonomy (NCBI): domain Eukaryota; kingdom Metazoa; phylum Chordata; class Mammalia; order Rodentia; family Dipodidae; genus Jaculus; species Jaculus jaculus. The sequence continues at coordinate 7,434,920 of NC_059107.1, read as the reverse complement.
ATTACCTCATTCATCTAAGTTGCTTCTGGTCAGGTATTTATTTCTTCCCCAGCAAGAGAAGGTAATTACTACAGAGAGAAAGGTATTACAGAAAAGACAATATTACCATCTTCCACTGTTTTACTTTAAATGTCATTTTTTTTACCTGTCCCATACAAAAGAATGTTTAACAATCTATCCCTTCATATTTATAATTTCCAGTTTATCAGAATGTTATGATCTGGTTTATTTTTTATCATAGAAGTCTGTCTGTTTTAAGATTCCCTTGTATAATATCTAGTAGAACTTTTTTTTTCCAAACTGAGGTCTATGGTGTATTAGAAATTGTGACTTAAGGAAGAGCGTGAGTTTTGTTTTTAAGACATCTGTCTATAATTCTTCATGGACAAGACTATCCTTTGCTATTACACAGAATTGTTTCCTATTGTGTAAGTCACAGATTCTAAGAGAATCCAAAAATGAATTTCTTCCACATCAATAGTATTCTGTCACGATTTCTGTAGCTACATAATTTGTCTTGACAGCACAAAACACAAGCCTTCTGTGTTTCTTATCTTTAATGATAATTTTATGTGTGTATAAAATGTGTCTTGATCATGCCCTCCCATCACCTTCTCTTGACCCACTTCTCATCCTTCCATTGATCTTCTTCCCTAATAGTCGCTCTTCTACTTTTCTTTTTCTTATTTTCTTGTGTCACTATGACCTAATCCTAAATCCTTTAAAATCAGTCTGCTAGTTGCCACAGAAATATTTGATTTTGATTTTGTTTTCTTTTGAGTTTGATTTTTTTTTAAGGATAGGATTTCAATATATAGCCCAGTCTGTCATTAACTCATGAACCTCTTGCTTCAGCCTGCTGGGTGCTGAGACTGTTATAACACTACTTAGTATTTAGTTCTAATTAATTTCAGTAATATCTTAAAATTTTCTGAGGAGGAGAGGAAATTTGTATATCTGTTATTAGATTTGTTCCTAGATAGCCAATGTTGTTAATATTTGGATATAAAATGTTTCAAAAAATCATCTTCTCATTGTTACTGATTTGTGAAAAATGCAAATTATTTTCATTTTCAGCAGTGGTTATATTCCCTTAATAATTACAACTTATCCAAGATTCTTTTTAAAAAATTTGAGACTTTTTCTTTTTAATTAACACTTAACTTATACATCTCTTTGTACAATATGTTTTGAAATACATGTACCTTGTTGAATGCCTAAAGCAAGCTAATTAGCACCATGCATGAGCTCAAAAATGTTTATCACTTTTTATGATAACAACATCTCAAACCCATTTTCTAAAGAAACTATTGTTATTAACTATGGTAGTCATGGGTACCAAGAATTCTTACATATGCTCCTCCCTGCTGAAACCTTTTATCTCTTGACAAATATTCTCCATCCCCATTCCTCCCTCCTTGGCAGGGACCATTTTTCCTACTGCTTCTGTGAGTTCATCTTCCTTACATCCTTCCTACACAGACTCTGGCTCTCTCCATGTGCCCACCTTCCTTCGCTCAGTACCCTGTGCTCCAGGTTTGTCCATGCTTTTCAAAATAGCAAGATTCTATTTCTTCAGAACCACAGTACATTATGCATATGCCGCAATTTCCTCCTTGTCCTATTCTTAATATTATTACTATTATTATTATTATTATTATTAATAGATTTCATTTTCATATCTTTGTGGGATACATTATTACAATTCAATATGTGTAAGTATGTTTTAATCACTTAAAATGTTGATTTTAATATGCTTGTAATTCCATATTATTATTTTTCCTTTCATTTTGAAGTATATCATATAGTTTGCTTCAATCAGTGAGTTTTTCCTCTCTGAATATATTTGTGTACCCGGTAGTTAACTTCTTTCCAGCCCTTACCCGATTTACACCTCATTCTATAGGAACAACTATTCTTTCCCATTCTAGGAAATCAAATTTTTAAATGTCACTAATGAGAACAGGTGGAATTTTTCTTGCTATGGCTTATTTTATTAGTGACACCTAATTCCATCCACAAGAAGACAGTAGGGTCAGAAATTTAAGGCCAGCCTCAGCTACATGGGGAGATATAGGCTGTTCTGAACTACATGTGACAAGTCTCAAACAAACAATAAAAAAAGAAACACTACAAATAAAATTTTGTGATATTATAATAGACCAAGTTATATACATGACTATTTTACTATTTAAGTATAGCCATGAAAAAAATAAATCAATTTTTTATCTCTCTTTGCCCCTTTGTCTCTATCGAAAATAACTTAAATATTTAAATTAAAAATAAACAAATAAAAGGAAACCTAAGATTAAAAATTAAAATATTTCAATTTTCAAAACATGCCATTACACAAATGAAGGCCACAGAGAGCGAGAATAGCACAAATTATTTACAAGGCATGTATGTGTCACAGGTAACACGCATTCAGGGTATATAGAAAAATTCTTACAACGAAATCATAAAATTCTAAATGAGATTTTTAGCTGAAAAAAATGTAGAGTAAGAACTACATTTAAAGGAATTCAGAGGCTGGGGAGATGACTTGGGAGATAAAGTGGGTGCTGTGCAAGTGTGACGAGGACCTGAATTTGGATCCCCAGAAGTCACGTACATGCTGGGTGAGTGTGGCGGCCCACCTGTGCCCCAACCCAGCAGAGGAAGGCAGGAAGACCCCGGGGCAAGCTGGCTGGCTAGAGCGGCCAAACTTGTTTCAGACGACAGACCTGGGCACATGAAGGGAAGAGTCACTGAGGAAAGCACTCAATTTTTTCTACTATTGTCCACACTCACACTTGCACGCATACCCACATACACACATGTGCCACTCACATGTCAACATGCAGGCATTCATACACACACAGCACACAGCACACATCGTCCCTCACACACACATGCAAGTGCATAAGAGACTCATAACTACTGAAAATGGACATAAGGAAAATATTCCATTGCCTTAGTCACTATAGAAATGCAAATAAAAGTAAGTCAGCTGTACACACTACTATTGCTGTATCCAGAGGCTGATGCTCAATTACAAATGTTGGGAATATAGAACAGCTTTAATGATTGGGGATCTTGCTAGCTCCACAGTCAGCCAGCCAGACAAGGTGTGCCCATGGGTGCAGACATGGCACATAGTTATGGGGTAACCAACTACTATGATGGGATTTGAAGCCCACTCAGTGGGAGGGAGCTCATGCCTGCTACTGAGAGCTAAGTCAAAAGCCCATGGCATGGTGGGGTGTAGGCCCTAGAGGGAAGCTCCCACCACAGATTCACAGATTCATGGAGGAGGCTCACAAACGTGCTAGGCAAGAGAATGCACTCAGAAAAGAAACATGCCACATTCTTGATGAACTTGGGTAGACAGGTCACAGACTGCCCATGGTTGCGGTGGTAACAGGAAGAGGGATTACCTGCACACAGCGAAGGGAACTTTGGATATGTCCTGAAAGTGGATTATGGTGGTGGTTATATAACTCTATAATAGATGATAATCTCTACAGTAGACACGTTCCATAGCTAAATTTTACCATGTAAATTACACCTCAAATAAGCTGTAAAAAAAAAAAAAAACCTCCACAAAATAAGTTAGCAAGTCATATCCACCAATTTGAAGTAATGAAAATGAACTTATGATAAGAGAATGGGAGTTGGGGTGTACTGGAGAAGTGGGATTGGCTGGAAGAGGCAGGAAAGATACTGTGATAGAGTGATATTCTATTTCCTGATCTGGGTATATTTACTTGGTGAGTATCAGCCTAAGGCCTGTCTTAAAATGTGTGAAAAGCCTTTACATTTTCTATGAATTAGTAAACACTTCATAAAACCTGAACAAAATAAATTATTTGGCTACTCAGTTTACAAGCAGGACCCTTATCATTATTTATTTCTAGAACTTCCTCAAAATACTTCACTTTTATTGATTGATCTTCATTAAATAGGTTGATGACAATGAGATGGCAAAACCAAGCAAAGGGGCTGTAGCAGTGGCTTAGAAGTTACAACACTTGCCTTTGAAGCCTAAGGACCCAGGTTTGACTCCCCAGAACCCAAGTAAGCCAGATATACATCATAACACTTGCATCTGGAGTATGTTTGCAGTGGCTAAAGGTCCTGGCATGCCCATTCTCTCCCTCTCTCCCTCCCCCCTCCCTGCACTTCTCTCTGGTTCTCTCTGTCTCTCTCTAATAAATAAATAAAAATGAAATATGTTCTTAAAAGAAACCACACCAAACAAAAAGTCCTGAGCTAGCCAGCTTGTTCTGTAAATGCTCATGCATTTGTCTCAGAAATATCACTGTTTGTGGTGGTTTGATTCAGGTGTCCCCCATAAAGTCAGGTGTCCTGAATGCTAGCTTCCCAGCTGATGGAGATTTGGGGATTAACGCCTCCTGGAGGCAAAGTATTGTTTTTCAAAGTCAGCTTTATTCCCCTACCCACCCACCCCCCAGATTAACAAATCGGCACTCTACCTGATACTGTGGATTATAAGAAATACAGCAAAGAGAGGGTCATTGAGTTTGCAATGTGGTCTTGTGTTTTGGAAATGGCCATGGGCAGTGTGAAGCAGGTTTACTGGATGCCTCCATGGAGACCCCATGTATCCGTGAGGATGAACCATGGGTTGCAGTGGACTCCCAGTGGAGATGCTGGGACCATGAGATGGCTGCTAAGAAAAGCTGCCACCTCCATCAAGTTTTGCAGAACTGTGAGTATCCTAGCTGGAGGGGTGGAATTAGAATTCCAGAGATGTGTTGCTGGTTAGGATTATCAAACTTGGAGACTTGTCATTGGCTAGAGTTGTTGGACTTGGAGTTACAGAGTTTGATGTTTGCCTTATTTAATCTCGTATTTGTTGAATATTTCTTTGCTATGTCCAGTGATACCTTTTGCAGTGTTAATGTTATAGGAATATTTGGATATAATTAGGATTGATAAAAAATATGGAAACTTTTAAAGTTGAACTGAATGAATTGCATATTACATCATGGGTGGTTATCTAGTTTATGATGGATGGGGTAGAATGTGGTGGTTTCATTCAGGTGTCCCCCATAAACTTAGGTGTTCTGAATGCTAGGTTCCCAGCTGATGGGGATTTGGCAATTAACACCTCCTACTGTTGGGGGAGGGCTCATGAGCCACCATTTTCTCCGGCCATTGTGGAGCTTCCCCCTGAGTCTATAAGCCAAAATAAACCCTTTCTTTCCCTCAAGCTGTTCTTGGTTGGGTGATTTCTTCCAGCAATGTGAACCTGACTGCAAAAATGGTCAAACAGGTTCACATCTGAGAAAATGTACCTTCCGTGTGATGAAAGCACTGTTTCTTCTCAGAAATCTCTTTCTTGGAATACTAATAGATGAACCTTGGCATGCTTTCCATAATGGCAGTTTAACCATGTTTTGGATTCCAGAAAATGATGACAGCATCCTTTTCAGATGATGAGGATGACTCAACTGTTGGTCAGAGATAATGGTGCCTATCAGGGCTGACTGTGGGCTGAAACATGTCACAACTTCCCAGGATGCTGGTAATTGCTCCCAAGCAGGAAGTTACCACACTAACTTTACCTAAGTTACCACAGTGCTGTGAAGGTCAAAACAAAAGTTCTCCAAGATCTTGTCCCAGGCACTCCAGGTCACCCAAGGACATTAGGCATTATTAACAACAGCAAGTTTAAAAAATTGGCTTCTTTTTGGTGTGGCAGACTTTAAAACTGAGGTTATAGTGAGTTTTTTGAACAAGACCTTATCTATAATATCATATTCCTCTGCTTGGTATAGAAATGGGGTCTCTATTAATCTTCACACCAGGCTGGAGTTGGACATGATCCCAGTAGCAGCATTAATACTTCAGGACCAGACTGGATGCACAAGGACATTCTCCACTCTCTCTACCTTCTTTATAGTTGACGTGTACAATGCATATCATGCCACTCTGTTACCTCTTCACGGGATAACAGGCAGGTGGGAGAGCTGATGAGAACACATTTCCCTGTGCCAGACAGTGTCAGAGCTAAGGGATTAGTGTTAAGGCCCAGTTCACACTCACGAAAGTTCTGGCATGCATCCTCGGGAGTGTGTCCCTTACCAAGTAGAACAAGTATCAGGGTGATGGTAACCAGGGCTTCTCACATAGAAGGAGCCAGTCACTGGGTGAAGCAGTCCACTTACATTTTCTTCTAGTTGGTCATTGTCCACAAGATTCCTTGGTAAGAAGATCATGCCATTTCAATGTCTACCATGGCTCCTTCCCTGGGCCGATCTCTGTGTGTATAAGGTGTTGCCAGTCTTCTAGAGTTGGCCTCTGACACTTGCGTGAACTTTAGTTTCTGTGGCCATGTCTCCTTAGTCACACAGCCTCAAAAGGTGCCTCAGAAGTAGCTTATTTTCTTTTTACAGGAGTTTCCTTCCTCTGTCCTGGGATCACATCGAGAAACTTTTGCTCTTGGCTCGCATGACACGTTCATAGGAGGAGGACTTTCCTACCACCTGGCCATCTTGTCTGAAACGGACTCAGATGATTAAGTCATTTGTTCAGGAAACATAAAGACAAGAGAATACTTTGAATTTAACCTTTCAAGATGGGGATGAGGTCTAAAGAAAATAGCACTGGTGCAACCCAAGGCAGAGTTTTACCTTTATTCCAAGTCAGCAATTAAAACCGAAAACAGTCTGTTTTTGATTTGAAGTGAAAATCCATCTAGGAACGAGTTAGTTTTCTTCCTCCATTGAGTTGAGAAAGAGCTAAAATTCATGCACTTAAATAAGGCCACACTTCAAAGTGATAGAAAGCTGTGGAGAAAGGTGAAAGTGAAGGGGGTTTTAAAGTCTGACTCACATTGAGGATGGCTTATTTGTATGAAAGTAAGTGTTGTCCTAAACATGAGCTCACACCGTCACATCGGTCCATGGAAGCACTGAGGAAAGAGTCAACGCAATGTCTCATCACAAATGAGAGATAGCAATGGTAACTTTCCGCTTAGACATAGATTTTCTTTGTTGAAATCTCCCAAAGGCAAAGGTCACCCAGCTGAGATAATTGCTAATTAAGCCTGGACAGTCCAGGCAAGAAGCCAGAGCAGACTCCAGTATTACAGGGGGTCAGCCATTGATTCGATTTTTGGCTCTTGATTAAATGTCACCAGATGATTAACTGATTACTCCGTAGACCTTTCTAGAAGAGAAGCCAGTTCAACATACTAAGCTGCAAACCAGCATTGTCACAATTCCTCCCCTTGGCACCAACTCCTTCTGGCGAGTGTTCCATGGCTCACTGTCCTCTTTCCTTCTCATTGGACACCCCTCAGCTTCTACTTCACTGGTGAGTGACGAACGACGGACGAGTGAGCTAGCTGTGCAGCTTATTTAAGCTAATCTTCCCCTCCGTGTTCTGAGTTACTTTGGGAGTATTCACGTAAGAGCCCACGTTGATATTAACCTCCACTGTCAACCTCCCTAGACTTAGAATCAGCTTAATTGATGAGGGACCACCTGCCCTGAATGTGGGCAGCAGCAGGCCATGGGCTGGGCTTCCAAACTGAACAAAAAGGAGAAGGCAAGTTGAGTGCCAGCATTCATCTCTCTCTGCTTTGGGACTACAGATGCAGCATGAGCATCCGCCGTGTGACTCACCACCACACGTTTCACTCAGGCCATGATTGAAAATAAGTCTTGTCTCCTATAAGTTGCTTTGGTCAGCCCATCCTAATATCACATTGTTGTATAATGTCCGTCTTAAATGCTACGTATTCCCATTTGAAAATGGGTGGGAGTATGGCCGAAGAGATGGCTCAACAGTTAAAGTGCTAGCCTGCAAAACCTAACTACTCAAGTTCAATTAGCAGTACCCACATAAATCCAGATGCACAAAGGGCGCATGCATCTGGAGTTCGCTTGTGTGGCTAGAAGCCTTGGCATGTCCATTCTATCTCTCCCTCACACTTTGTCCCTCTGTGTCTCCTTACAAATAGATAAATAAATACATTTTTAAAAACACAAATGGCAGGTTATTTTCCCCTTATATACTAGAGCAAACTAAGAAGTCATTTCTTGTAAAGATGAGAAGAATAACAACATGACTATTAAATGCATGAAATAGTTGTCATTTTATCAAAGAAACAGCTAATGATATACAATTTCTTGATCTGGGGACATTAACCTGCCAAACAGAGGCTGAATGGCTAGCTTAAAATGTGTGGACAACACTTTTAAGTATGCCATGAATTAATAAACAGCTCATAAAACCCAAACAAAAGAAGGCTACTCGGTTACTTGATTTGTAAGCACTATCTCACAATAGCTAAGCTACAGAATCCATTGAGATACTGAAATCCAGTGAGGTATCCTCCTCACTGATGGATAAATTATAATGTGTATATGTACATGTGTGTGTATATATATATCAGCCATACATACCTACATACACGTGTTTGTGTGGGAGGGGTGGGGGTGTGGGTGTGTGCGCACACATACCACCCAACTATCACAGATTTTATTTGTAGCAACATGGATGGAATAAGAACATAGTATGCTATATGAATATGCTATATGAAATTAACAAGGCACAGAAAGATAAATCCTACATATTCTTACTTATATGAGGAAGCTAAAAATGTTTATGATCTAGAAATAGGACAGGAGTGGTAACTAGAGGCTGGGAAGCAGGCTTGGCCAGGGTGAAAGGAACAGTAGGTAACAAGTACTACGAACCAGCAGATGAGAGGAACTAGTTATTAATGGCCCAGCACACAGTAGCATGACCACCGTGACAAAATGTGTCCTATATGACATTGCCACGGGGTCCACAGCTTCTCAATCCAAAGCAACATACGTCCAAGGAGTTGAACATGCTTATTATTCTGACTTAACCAGTGCATGTGAAAAACATGTATGGAATTGTCACTGCACTCTGTATATACTTGTGAATGAGAGAACAAGACAGGGATGGAGAGAGAGAGAGGAAAAAAAATGTCTAAGATAATCTAATATCTGTGATTTCAGCTAAGAGAAAAGGGGCTTTGATCACAGAGCTGTGTGAACCAAGACAACTATCTGCTCATCCTTCCATCACGAACAACCTTTCCGTCATCTCTTTCATGTAACGGATGGTGAGAGTTTGGAGTGGCCACTGAGCCTTACTGCCCCTAGCATGCATGGGACATGCTGACATTGAGACATTCTTGTCATATGGGGTTAATGCATTTAAGTCTTTTTCTTATTGTTTTTGCCCTTCAGAAAGGGAAAAATAATTTACATCTAACAACTGATTTAAAGTCAGTATAGCCTTTTTTTGCTCAGGTACACGAGAGAAAGGTAACCACCTATTTTCAAAGCAAAAGGTGGACACTTGTTTTTTTTATTGTTGTTTTTGTTTTTGTTTTTGTTTTTGTTTTTCAAGGTAGGGTCTCAGTCTAGCTCAGCCTGACTTGGAATTCTGTATTCTCAGGGTGGCCTCAAACTCACTGTGATCCTCCTACCTCCTGAGTGCTAGGATTAAAGGGGAGCACCACCATGCCAGGCTCCTATGCTAAAAATTGGAATGATTTGGTCAAAAGATACAAAACTCTAGTCAGAATGGAAAAATAAATTTGAGACTTCTGGTTAAGATGGCGGCATAGGTACCACGCCAAAGCAGCCTAGGGGGAAAAAAGACCAAAAAACCTCAGCAAAATACACACTTTTACTAAAAAGTGAGGTGTATAGGAAATTGAAGCAACAGCGGAGAAGTAGGAGAGATCCAGAGCATCCAGAGCCCACATAGGCCGGCAAAACGGCCCCGGCAGCTCCGCCAACCATGGAAATAAAGAACTCTGTAGAAAAATAGATTCAAGATATCCACTGTATTTTATGATGACTATGATTGTCAAATAGATTGTATACTTTGAAATTTTGCTAAAAGAGTGAATTTTATGTTTTTGCACCACAAAACCATTATAAGTGGTGATTCATATGCTAGAAACTTTAGGTTTGACATTTTGCAGTATACACATCTGTCAGAATCTCATGCCATATACATTATAAATACATGCAATTTCCTTTGCCAATTAAAATATTAAAATACTGTTATTAAGAGGAGTTTAGTAGCATATGAAATCATAATGTGAAATTGAAATGTACATGGAATATTTTTCGCAAGGAATCATGAAATAATCCAACATGTACTCTGAAACAAAACAAGAAGCCAAATTGGTATATGATTCCATAGCAGAACTAAAACACGGACTCTCACATCTCAAACTACATTGAGAGCATTTATTTCCAGACGGTGGCCTCTTCACTTAAAATAGAGACTATGGAGATGAACTAGACAGAGTACTCTACAATTCAAGAGGTCATGTTCTTCTTAAAAGTGCTAAGCTACCCCCAAGCTTGAAGAAGCAGACAACAAGAAGCGTCACGTTGCCTACAAAGGCCGGGGAGAGGCCTCTTCAGCACTATCCTGCTCTCCCCTTCACGTTTATGTGCCGCCCAAACTGTGAGTTCCAAGAACAAATGCCAAGGTCACTGCCATAGTCCTCTTAACCTCAGAAGAATGGAGAAGGCTTGCTGTGCTTCAAGACTAAGATTATTCTGCAGAGATCTGCAGCCAGTTTTCTTCTAAGAGTGAAATGAGGAAGTGTGGTCAGATGATAAGACAGAAAGCCTTGCTCATGGAGGAGGCTTTTGAAAAAGGAAAAGTGATGTACTTGAAGGGATGAGATTTCACGTCTCTAGGAGTCACCACTTATGATCATTATTGTACAGCCTTAAATTTCTCAACAGTTGTAGTATGATATTTCATATTATGCCCATTTTACATGAAAGCTGAAGAGAGTTTTAAGTGCCTTGTACAATAGAACAGAATCTAAACTCCTGTCATAGCACAAAAATATTCACAGTCAATGTGGGAAAGTGTTCTTCTTCCTGGAGCAGGTACATATACCCACACTACCACTAAAAATATCGCCAGACAAACGAACTTGAAGCCATAAATCTCAAACACAAGATTTAAACAGGTGTTTACCTAAGAAGCTGGTGCCCGGGGGGTGAGCAGAGTAAAAGTTGAAAGACTCTGTCATACAATTGCAATCATGGAGACTATAAATAACATTACAAACCTGTGTGATTTTTTTTCCAGATACCATTCATTAGGATGGACAAATCACTTTTTAATTTTTTTTTTAATTTATTTGGGAGTGGCAGAGAGAGAGCAGGAGAAAGAGAGAGAGAAAGAGAATGGGTGCACCAGGGCCTCCAGCCACTACAAACGAACTCCAGACACGTGCGCCCCCTAGTGCATCTGGCTAACGTGGGACCTGGGGAACCGAGCCTCGAACCGGGGTCCTTAGGCTTCACAGGCAAGCGCTTAACTGCTAAGCCATCTCTCCAGCCCCGCAACAAGTCACTTTTTAAAAAAGAAAAATGATATTAGAATGGAATCCTGGGTTATATAGTTGAAGAGCCTCAGGTTATTTAACTGAAGAAAAAAAATATTTAAAGCCTGTGATACCTGACTGTCACTTTAAGAAAAGATCCATTCTGTACCATCTCCAACAAGAACTGAATTTCTGGAAGTTGCAGGGTGCAAGGATGACTTCCCTGTGTTGAATTTAAATGGAAGTTCAAACCACCTAAACCAGAGGCAAGTAAACAGGATGGAAATGCTCTCCCACCTGGGGCCCTCAGCAGAAGTAGAAAAGGGATGGTGTGTGGGCACTACCAGTGGCTGGGATTAGACCAGATCGCTCTGACACTTTTCTTTTCCATGGGCACATTCAAGATCTTTGTTCAGGTTCCTCTGATTCTAACATTTGAGATAAGTTCGTGATGACACTGCTTAAAAAAAAAAAAAAAGATCAGGCCTTGTGGTCTTCTAACTGCGGAGGTTAAGGGAAATAAAACAAATCCTCACTGCCCTTGGGTTATATATGTTACCCTCATTTTAAGGTCAGAAACTTCATTATTTCTCTTTTCACTATTCCTTCCAGAATGCCAAGGACACTGTATCAGGTTCCAAGTTATTTCTCAAAATAAATGTAATAAGCATGTCTTTCTTAAATGAAATAACATGCCTTCAAGGGCTACAGCTAGTTCATAAGATGTTTCATGACTAGGTTTGAAGTATGTTTGTAAGTTTGGTATTCAAGCTAGCTCACCAGCTCTGAATGTTTCACACGTGTGAACTTTGCTGATCTTTGGGATTAAAACAATATCGCCCCCATTATAAAGGCCATGACACCAAGGTTTAGTTAAATGTCTTGCCAAATAACTCCCAGTTAGTAAAGTGACACAATTATGTGTTGATCTGATTGGCCAGGGATTCTTAACTAGAGGGAGTAAGGTATGGACCAAACCAGTACCCTACCCGGTGTGCAAGATGAACTACATCATTTCCAGGAGTTATGCAATTCCATTCTGCTAAATAACTTAGACAAACTCAAGAGTCAGGAAATCAGTGAACAATTGCAACACTGCCTGATGGCTTGAAAAATAAGCACCTCAAGAAGATGGGCTGACAGTCTCACTGCCTTGAGTCTGGCTCTCAAAATGTAAGCAATCGTATGATGGGAATGGCTTGTAGAATTACTTACTTTCTTACGTTTACTTACTTATTTATTTGTACTTGTCGGTTCTCACCATGTAGGCCAGTAGGCTGATCATACCCATTGTCCATATACACGTGCCACCCTTATCTCATCCTTGTAGCTCTAAGAAGGGTTTTGCAAAATGAGAGTTGGAAGGAGACTTGTTATATCAGAAGCAAGAAGGGCCTGCTGGCTACAATTTAGCCAAGAAGCTGTTTGGCCATGATGACATGGACTTTGCACTCTTGGGCAAAGATAATTCTGTCCTCACAATCCATTTAAAGTACCACCCGTTCCTGAAGCAATGCCATTGTAATTGTTTATTTGTTCACTGACTGACTTCACCTACCCACCGACTGCATTCCCAGAGGAGGTTGCATTACCAATGTACTATTAACTGTGTGGTTTCTTATTCTCCTAACACCATCTTATTTCCTTCCTTATTATTATTCTGCTCGAAATTTACTTCACTTTAATCAATACCTTCTCAGCTCTTCTCTTCACAGCACCAGGGTCAATTTTCTCTAAGTTTCCTCACACTCCTACAGTTCAATCACCCTCATTGCTTCCTCTGGAACTCTCTGGAAGAGCTTTGTTTATAGACCACCTTATCACTCCAACAGAGATGAAGCTTGCTTCCCAGAGCAGGCTGAACAAGTTGAGATGAGACAACAGTCAGAAAACTGACTCTATGTTTAATTTCAAGCCTTTGAGACCTTAGATTTCAGAGAGAAACATCACATTTTATTTATTTTTAGATTATTTTAAGATAATATATATATACATGCAAAAGTATGGTCTACGCAGAAAACACTAATTATTATGATTCCTCTCCAAATAAATACACACACACACACACTCACTGATGGTGGGGGGGGCAGTGCATGGTGGCACACAATTGTAATCATAGAACTTGGTAAACTGAGATAGGAGGATCTTGATTTCAAGGCCAGCCTGGGTTACATAGTGAGCTCCAGGCCAGCTTGGGTGGTTTGGTGACACTTTGTCTCAAAGCTGACTGACCAGACTGGAGAGATGGCTTAGCAGTTAAGCGCTTGCTTGTGAAGCCTAAGGACCCCGGTTCGAGGCTCGGTTCCCCAGGTCCCACGTTAGCCACATGCACAAGGGGGCGCACGCATCTGGAGTTTGTTTGCAGAGGCTGGAAGCCCTGGCATGCCCATTCCCTCTCTCTCCCTCTATCTGTCTTTCTCTCTGTGCCTGTCGCTCTCAAATTTAAAAAAAATCAAAGCTGACTGACCAACCAACCAACCAAACAAACAAACAAACAAGAAACAAACCTGGAAACAAGCTGATACAGGACATGTGACAGGATCATGTCTGCGTCTCCCGGGACATCTGACTTCAGGTCTGGAGTCACTCACTCACCGTCAGGCAAACATTCTGAGGCAAGCCCTCTAGAATGTCACCGATGGAATGAAAGGTCTTCAGAAAGATAAGGGAAACATTGGGAGCCCTGGCTTTAGAGACAGATGTTTAATTAGAGAGGAGGAAGTACCATGAGGTCAGGGACAGCTATACTATGGAGAAGTCTGCTGAGAACTTGGAGTCAACGGGCGGGCTGATTGCAGAGCCTCCCCGGCTTCCCTATGCTGGTGCGCTGAGCTCTCTCCTCTGTGAGGTTCACTGGGAATCAAGTCAAATGGTTATGGGAATGATGAGGCTGCTTCACAGGATGCGCAGTGCTGAGGAGGACGTGGCATGCTGCATGTGATGGCTCATGCCTACAATCTCAACACTTGGGCTGAGGCAGGAGGATTGTGAGCTCCTAAATGTTTAGTTTAGCCTGAAAAACCAGTCCTTCAAAAGACAATGAACGCGATGAGAAGGCAGGGAAAGAAAACAGAGCACACCCTAGTGGTTAGTCCTGGCTCCACCGTCCCCACCGCTGCCTTTCTGCTGTGCGTCACTCCTCCTGACAACCCATCTATGTGACCAATGGGATTTAACCTCCTGTGGTTCCCAGATGATGTAGGGGTGAGGAGGCAGAGATTAGGAACGCAGATATCCAGCCACACTTTTGAATCTGAATCCAGCACCATGGAAGCTATCCCTGGTCTTGGCTAGGAGAGCATGGTGCCAGACTCTCTCTCTCTCTCTCTCTCTCTCTCTCTCTCTCTCTCTCTCTCTCTCTCTCTCTCTCTCCATATATATATATATATACATACATACATACATACATATACTTCAAATGATATTACTGGGATAGGAAAGGTGAGTAAAAGCTCCTACTAACATATTTCCACTTTCTGGGTATTCTCTGCACCCACCAACTCCTCAAAGTACACCCTCCACCCCAACAAGGTAACAACACCTGAGTGTAGAGCAGAGGAGGAAAAATGTGTGTGGTGTGTGTGTGTGAGAGAGAGAGAGAGAAAGAGAGAGAGAGAGAGAAAGGGAGGGAGGGAGGGAGGGAGGGAGGGAGGGAGGGAGAGAGGAAAAAGCATTTTGGCAATCCAAACAGCCCATCATCGTTAAGCAGCAGAAAGAATTTAAAAAGCAATCTCCAAGCAGCCTCAAATGAATGGCTCTGGTGTGTTCCGGGAGGGTGAGGAAGGGACACACCCAGGTGCTGTGACTCACGTAGCAACTGGCCATTCATCCTGAAAATAAATCTCCTCTGGCTGTTATTTATCCAGCAGTTATCTCTGATTGCTAAATGAAGTTGTGGCACCTAATGTGAGTTCCCAGATGCTTTGATGGCTGGTGTCAACCAGGCGTTTAATAACTGTCAACAAAGATACTGTATTTTGAAGGAATATATTCGGTGAAAGATTAAATTAGGCACCAAGGCCAGACCACCCATTGTGTAGGAAGGCATTGAGTGCGAGGAAATTACCTTAACATCATGAGGATGAGAAGAATTTCAGATGACAGGCTTAAGAGTTGCCTTCCCAGAATGCAAAGCCTGAGATTTCATTTCTCCAACTAGGGTCCAGGAAATGCCCTCCTGGTCCATCCTCTGTCTTTCACGTACTGCCTTTGAGAGCCATTGCTACCCAGAAAGTTTTGATTTTTGCATCGCTAGACTATGAGTTGGTCCCCATTCCTTAGGTCCAAACATTTAGACAGAAGATGTAGCAGAGCCAAAACTGAGCATAAGGCCAGAACTCTCAAGCCTTTCTGTTCCCACCCCCCCCCCAGGGAACCCCAGTCTCCCATGGACCTCAGGTCCCCATCAGTGCATGAGGCAATAAATAAATTATTCCCAAGTTGGAGGAAAGAGCCCTGAATTTAGAGAAGACTGACCTCTGGAGCTCTCCTATCCATAAGTGGGCAGACTACTTCTAGAAGAGCCAGAGAGGTGAGGGAGCTATCTCCTGACACCCCTATCCTGGGAGTGGGCTAGCTGCCTCTAGCAGCAGCCTGAGGAAAAAGGAAACTGAAGAGAAGTTGAGCTAAAACCACTCATCAACCTGCTGCCTCGGCGATCACTGCGGCTCTGACGTTCCTGCGGCCGTGGCTTCCTCCGCATTAGGCACTGCTTGACACTTTATTGAACAGATAAATATCAGTGATATGTGAGCAAGTAGGGCATTGCATGAGGAAAGGGTGAGGGACTTTGAACCTTGGATAATCCTTAAAAATTTGTTAAAGGAAGGGGTTTCGGGGTGTGGCCTGCTGACTTCTGATCCGGAACACGCGCGCTCTGGTCACAAGAGCAGTCACAGTGTGTCCACCTGTGGTCTTCAACAGGTCTGTGGCCCCTCGTTACTGACCTTGTTGTCTTCAGCACTATGATCAGCACTTCCTGTAGATGTAGGTTTATTCTTAGTCAAAAGTACAACCAGGCTTCTGAGGAAACTGGGAAAGGACCCTATCTTGAGATCAGTCGGCATCTCTAAACATTGCTTCTCAGTCTTGCTCATCTGAGCTGTCCAGATCAAAGGCACGCCAAGGCCAAGGACACCCAGTCACTTCACTTTAAGCAGGTGGATTACACAGCTGTAAGATTAACTTTAAAATAAGTTGCTAGTAGGAAATTCAGCATCTCACAGCAACAATGTGACAAAAATCTATTTGTAAGGTCCATAAGAACTATCCCACATGTCTTTCTCATAGTCCAGTCCCGCTCCCGGTCCACAGGGTTCATCCCACAATAGTGTACGAGCACGTGCCACCAAGAGACATGACACGTTGCTCACATCTCCTGGTGAGGCTGTCCACAGTCCTCCTATTGCTTTCACAATGAGTACTTTGCGAAATTTGGCCTAGCACAGCAGGAGTATTACAGCAATAAGGTCACCTTATTGCTGTCTAATAAGCATGTTCTCTGTGTTCAAGTCTGTGCATGAAGACAGATCCCAGACACACAAAGGAAAGTGCGTACATTTAGAATAGAGTCCTCATAGCTTCACTGGGCACAGCTCTAGCTAACAGGCCCCAGGCCAGAGGCCACTTACATCTGCATGATCTTTGAATGCCCAGT
Organism: Jaculus jaculus; assembly: GCF_020740685.1. Lineage (NCBI taxonomy): Eukaryota > Metazoa > Chordata > Mammalia > Rodentia > Dipodidae > Jaculus > Jaculus jaculus. Next base: position 7,417,908 of record NC_059107.1, on the reverse strand, counting down.
CTGAAGTCAGTGGGTTTCCACCCAGAGCTGGTCAATTCACAGTCAGGGAATGGAGAAATAGTCCACAGCGGGATTACAGGGTCTTACTCTGCAGGTCCCATGAAAGTTTGCAACAGTTGCCTGTCATCAAATCTAGCCCTGTGAGTAAACAAAACAAGCAAGAGCTCTTCACCATGGCCTCAGGCCCGTGTGTTCAGATGATTAGCCTTTTCTTCATTACATTGACAGCATTGATAAATAGCTAAGGTGGTGGGTGTGGCTGCATACATCTGTAATGTCTGGAGTTGGGAGGTAGAGGCTGGAGGATCAGGAGCTCAATGGCCAGCCTTGGATGACAAAATAGTGAGCTTGAGGCTAGCCTGGACTACATGACAGTGTGTCTCAAAAACGAATAAACGAACAAAAGGCTGCGGAGATGGCTCAATGGCTGAAGCACTTGCGGCTGAAACATGGGGACTGGCGCCTGGCTCCCCAGCACTCCCGTAAATGCCTGCCAAGAGCAGCAGCCTGCCTGTGATCGCAGCAGCCCAAAGGTGGAGACAGGGACCCTGCTGCATGGAAACTAGCTAGACTGGCCTAAGTGACAAGCTCTGAGTTCAAGCTGAGAGGGAGTGTGGTAAGCTTTATTAGGTGGTTTGTGGTGACTGGGCCCCTTACAGTCTCCCCTTTGCTAGAGATCAAAGTATAATCTGACTTCTTAGCTCTTCCCTAGGTCTGGTTTTTCCACAACCAACCTAAGCCTCTTTCAATGTGTGTGTGGGGGGGGGGGGGGCGTCTCCTTTACTAGAATTTCAGTCTAATCCTGACATTGTACTTGATCAAGGTCAGCCTTCAGAACTAGCCTCTTCCTGAGCCAGCCTCTACCCAGATCAGTCAGTTGTATCTCTGGCTCACCTGAGCCGGAAGGTAGGACCCACCACCATAAGGTTATAAATACATTTACCAGGGGAGGGTAAGCTCTTTTTGGTTAGCTTCTAAACATCAACTTTCTGGCCCCTCTGGAGACCCCATCCCCTGCTCCCCTCCCGCTGGCTCTCCACCCCCTCCTGCCCTCCACGTGGAGGAGTCCTTGGTGCTGCGTGTTCCTTCCTCTCTTACTCTCTTGTCACTTCTCATCCAGGTCTACCACATGGGTTCCCAGACCACATCATTTTATCCATTTTCCTTCTCTTGATTTTGTGCTTCCTTAAATAAATTTAGTAATTCAATAATTATCCTTCTCAGTCTTATTTTGTCCAATTCTTTTGTTAAAAGCAGACATGAACTAAGGGTTTGGGGTTCAAAGACTTTCCCAAACTCCTAACACTGCCATTTCAGAGGGAAAGCCCTTGCCCCAGAATAAAAAGGTGGAGAGTGGCTGACGAAGACATCTGACATCATCCAACCTCTAGATCCCATGTGCAGGCTGACACATGCGCACCCATGCACATTGGAGCATACACACATGCACACAGGTTTACCACACACATACACATACCACAGAAAGAAAATGAAATGTATGACATTAACCTTACTAGATTTGAAACATAGAAGCCTTTCATGGAACACGTTCTTATCCAATCCTCATAGAGCAGCAGCTCCAGGTGAGCACACAGACATGAAAGAGGGGTGCCCCATAGCGTCATAGGCTTAGAGGCGATGGGAGTCAGGGCCTGAGTCATTCTGTCTCCAGGCAGCTCTTCCCTCCTATGGGGACAGAATTACTGCCAGGAGATTCCCTCAAGCTCCTCTCTGTCCCTGACTTCATCACTTCACATAAGATTCTTTACAGCCCCAAGCTCTGCCACGCCTACTGGTCCTTCTTTCACGAGACAGAAATACCTGGAGCCTGTGGTTAACATGGCTTCTGCTTTCTTACCCTGTCCTCTCTCTCTCTCCCTCCCTCCCTCCCTTCCTCTCTTCATTTGTTCATCCATTCCTTCCATCCTTTCTACCTCTCTTTCCATTGATTCTCATCTCTCTCTCTCTCTCTCTCTCTCTCTCTCTCTCTCTCTCTCTCTCTCTCCCTCTCTCTCTCTTTCATTGGCAGTAGCAAGAATTCTACATTGGCCAATGGTTTATTGAAGCAGGGTTTTACTAAGCAATCCAGACTGGCCTTCAACTCATGATCCTCCTGCCTCGGCCTCCTGGGTAAAGAGATTATAAGTATGTGCCACCATGCACAGCTCTATCCCAATCTTTTTAAATTTTTATTTATTTATTTGGGAGTGACAGAGAGAAAGAAGGAGGGGGATAGGTGGGAGAGAGAATGGGTGGGCCAGGGCCTCCAGTCACTGCAAATGAACTCTAGATGCATGCACCCCCTTGTTCATTTGGCTAATGTGGGACCTGGGGAACCAAGCCTCGAACTGGGGTCCTTAGGCATCACAGGCAAGTGCTTAACTGCTAAGCCATCTCTCCAGCCCTTTATCCCAACCTTATACTTCCTGATGTTTACTCTGACTTCATGGTGAAGTTTTGAATCCTTGAAGAGAGACCCATCATCACTACATCCTGTCCATTGATCTAAGACGGAGAAAACACACACATTCCCATACTTTCTAGTCATACAGCTGTCCCCAAGTCTGTGCTTCATAGCTTCAGAATCATAGTGATTTATCCCACTTGTGGACCCATTTCCTAAGTGGCATCATTTGGAAAACTGTTATCTTACATGGGTATGTTTTTGACAGCAAATGTGTAAGAGTTTCAATTTATCTTTTTTTTATTGTTATTTATTTATTTATTTGAGAGCAACAGACACAGAGAGAAAGACAGATAGAGGGAGGGAGAGAGAATGGGTACGCCAGGGCTTCCAGCCTCTGCAAACGAAGTCCAGACACGTGCGCCCCCTTGTGCATCTGGCTAACGTGGGACCTGGGGAACCGAGCCTCGAACCGGGGTCCTTAGGCTTCACAGGCAAGCGCTTAACCACTAAGCCATCTCTCCAGCCCTCAATTTATCTTTAATAGTCGAGGTGTGCTAAAGATGACAAAGTATTAGACTCCACACTCAGATATTATTTATATGCTGTTAAAACAACTAAGAGTTTTGTATATTCCCCTTTTCCCAGTGGGAAATTTTATCTTAAGCGAGAACACCTAAAGAATGTGCCTTGAAATATTTTGTTGCTCAGACAATGCAGAATTTCCAAAGTTTGATTAGAGTCAGATATGCAATCATGAAACTTTTGTTGAGTGTCTTGAGTTTGGTTGAAGTCTGAGCAATTGTCTTTCCATTAAAATCCACACCTGCTCACCACTTGACACTTTACCTCCACTCTCTAATTCCCGCCGTCCCTGAGCTTCTGTAATTGGCATCTCAGATTCCCTATTTAGTGAACACTCTACGATCCAGTATCCAAATTTGTAGCACATCTGAAATGTTCAGTTTGGCTGTTTCAGAGAACCATCTGGACCAATTCAGCTGTGAAGCATCTGGGCAAGTTGGTGATAGGCCAGGCTAAAAAATATACACTGGATGGAGTTGCCTTTAAAGAGTTTGGTTATTTTTGCTTTACAAACTTTGGTCATGAAATGCAAATTAGGACATAGTCTCAGAGGGTGGAAACCCTCCCAAAGGGTCACCTGTGCCAGTCTAGGGAACCCTTCCTCACATCCATCCAAACTTTCTGCAATTAGCAAGCAAGGCACATTGCTTTCATTCAAGTTGGGCGGTTTTCCCAGTAATCAACAAAGTTGTGTTTCATCATAATATAACCATCCTCACATAGATTGGCTTGGCTAGAGTTTTTACCTGAAAGCTAGCCAGAAAAAAGCAAAAGTCTTCCATAATTCATTATTTATTTTTATAATATTTCCCCAAGATATCTGATTTCATGTTCTGGACAGAGCAGCTTTTGTTCATCTTTCCATTTTTTAATAGTCTAATTTCTGCCTGGGGTAAATAGTGGCTCATGTTTCTGTAGACCATCTCAATTGCTGGCATTGCCTTGCTAATGTGGAAGTGCTGAAGTGAATTGTTACTTCGAAAAGCATTCTGTGCTATGCTTTTTCTATTCCACTTCATAGCCCCAGAAAATCTTCCAAGACACTGGCATCCAGCCTCATCTTAGCCAAATTTTTCAAAAGTCTACTTGAGAATTCAGAAAGTTTGGCTTTTATGGCACCATAGAGAAGGACCAATAGGAACTTATCAAAGACTCTGAGGAACTTTGAAGGCCCATCTCCTTGTAAGTCACTCATCCACAGGGTATCCAGCTACTTCTGAACCTCTCTCTAAGAAAGGTGCTCCAGGCACCTGCCTGGTCTTCCCAGTCTCAAAATATGTGCTCGCCTCCAGTCCTCAAGTGCAATGCTCTGCTGCACCTGTCATTTTAGGTGGGTGTTGAGGATTGAACTCAGGTCCTCTTACTTGCTACTCAAGCACATAATCAACTGAGCTATTTCCCCAGCACCATGGCCAAATACCTTATAGCTTCTGATCCCACAATGCTCCCCACTAGCTGCTAGTTGATCTTAGCTGTGGAGACTGGACACATTGGGACACTGAAAACAGACAGCACTCTGCTTCTCACCCTGGTAGAACTGATGCATGAGGCCCGCATCCACTGATTCCCACTTCAAGCCTACTAATGAATTTGAACCAAAGTGAAGGGACTCCTTTGCTGTAAGCAGGATTGAACACTGGGCTGAGGTTGGCCCCAGCAGACAACGAGGCCTGGAACATTAAGAGCAAGGCAGAAGATTGGAAGCTTTGCACTTTGGAGGGAGAAACTGGAACTAGAACTTCTTCACTCATCTTACCTATTAACCCAGGATGCGTCACCTAACTTGTTTGACACACAGCTTACTTCTCAGTCCATGGGACCAATACAAGTATTTGCAGATCAGGCTGTTAGTTCTAAGTGAAATAACCCATGGAGACAGGTCAGCATGGGACTGGACATTTGAACACACTAGGTGGAGGACAGTGAAGCCAGTTAGTACAGGTAAGTGGGTCATTGCCAGGGTGAGTCCATGATATGGCCGACAGCACACTTGATGCCAGACACTTCAAGAGAAAGGTGCAGCTCAGGGGCAGTGTGAGGCTAGGGGAAGTGCCATGTGTCTGTGAAGAACTTAGGCATCACCGATGCTCAAGTGAGGTCACCGTCCATGACCACAGCTCACAGGTTGGAAGCAAAGAGATGTCAAATGCCAAAGTCACCTTCTGACCTGTGTAAAGGTTTAAGTGTTATACTATCAGCAGCTTTTAATTTAGAAAATTAGGTTTATGGAAACTCCAAAGGCCATTTACCTCCTCTGTTTTTTGTTTACTTCTCCATTCCTTTCATACAAAGACAGTATGAATGTTAAATAGACTTGGTGCTTGTCTGATTGAGGGGGACGTGTGCACACACGCGTGTGTGTGTGTGTGTGTGTGTGTGTGTGTGTGTGTGTGTGGTGGCAGCTGCAAGCATCTCCTTACATCTGTAAGGAGAGATTCCTGGACCTGTTTCCTTAGCATCTACTCCATGTGTACAGTTCTCCGCATGGCAAGCGAGCTCCCTGTGTGTCAGCACTGGGCACTCCCATGCCAAAGTGCACAGCATCGTGCCGTTTACCCAGGAAGCAGGCAGTGTGGCCGACTTTTGGTTTCCTCCAGTGCCTCAGCTGATTCTGTAAGAATTGCTTCTCCCCATTTCCCAGGCCCACCTCCCTGGGTTCCCTCCTGGTACACACTGGTTGCTACCTCCAGACTGGGTTGCCTAGCAACCGAGCTCTGCAGGCTTCCGAATAGACAAAGGCTTTTCCTTCCAGTCCAACTGCTGCATTAACGCTCATCGTTGACAAGGGAACAGCTCCCCACAGAGCCAGTACTGTATCTGAAGGCTGGGTGGAGGACTTGGTGCCCAGCACTACGAACATCTCTCCTGAATTAGCTGGGAGGCTGGAAGCCTGAGCACAAGCTCTTTTCATTACCAAGACTACTCCTGCACTAGCCAAGGGAATAGATGGGTCACTTATGTAAAAATTTTTTTTGACATAGCATTCTGTTACAGTGGAATCCTAATTCAGAGACTAATACACACCGATGTCTTCTTGCCCTGTAGAGTTCCTAGACAGTCCTCCAATATTTCAAGATGTATCACCACACAGTCTGAAATAAGCCACATTTACCAAAGTAGCTCCACTGTATTCAAGTAGAAACCCTTAAAAACATGGGGAATATTTTTTCATCCATATCTTGGATCAGGCCATTTTGGAACTCGGAGAACAAAACAAAACTGAGTGTCACTGACACTCACAAAAAGGTGAGTCACCCAGAGACAGGAGACAGTTACATTCCTCTCCAGTGGCCCCTCAGAGGTGAGCGAGCCCAGGTACTCCCCCACTCTGAGAGGGGTGTTTTGTCAGAGGAAAGACAGGAGTCCATGTGAGTGGTTTGCTTGAAGACGTGGGAGCAATGGGACCCATTTTCTAAATGAGCAAATAAGCTGAGAAAAATGGGGCAATTTGCTCTGGGTCACTCCAGCAAGCTGTGACCCACTTATCTTTCTGAATGAGAGTGGTCACCTATTAAACAGTGCATTACTGAGGGCTCTGAGACTGTGATGAGACAACAGGTGAATATTTAGAGATGCACCAATTAAGCTATCAACAAAGATAACTAGCAAAGGATACTTCATATACCCCACTCCTAAGCAGGGCAATCCTTTCTTTTTCCTTTAGCAAAAAACAAAATAGACCTAGAGAGATGGCTTAGTGGTTAAAAGTGCTTGCTTGCAAAGCCTGAGGGCCAGGGTTTAATTCCCCAGTATCCGAATAAAACCAGATGCCCAAAGTGATATGTCCATCTGGAGTTCAGTTGCAGTGAAAAGAGCGTCTGGCATATCCATTCTCTCTCTTTCTTGCTCTCTCTCTCTCTCTTTCTCTTTCTCTCTCTCTTTTTCTCTGTGCAAATTTAAATATTAAAAATAGTTTAAAAAAACAAACAATAGTAAGATATTGTGTCTGTCTTCCTCACCTTTGTGTTATAGGAGCCAGGCATAGGGAAGTCCCTCCATGAATATGGATAAAACACAAGAACAGGAGTGAAGACACATAGAGAAGGAGCCAGTTTCACCTGGTACAGCCCAGGTACCTTGTGCACAGGCTCTTTCTTCCTTGCTTCCACTTAAGCAAATATGGTGCCACCTTAGGTCCGAAACCAAGAAGCACTTTCAGAATTTCAATGTTGCAAAAGTCCTACAATATTTTCCAAAAGAAAAACAAGCCATGCACCCTATGAAATGAAACTAGACACCAACTAAAAGGTCCCTGTTGACACCCTCTGGAAGGTCCCTGTTATTCTGAGTTGGAGCCAGGAGTGAGCTTGAGCAAAATCGCATTTTATTTAACTTCTTCTGTCTCTTCATCTCTTCTTGAATAAAAGCATCAAAGTTGTTTTGCTGACCTCATTATTTTATTATTTTATTCCAGGTTGTTTCGGTGATCAATGATAATAACATTTATATTCAAGGCCTCCCTTTCCAGTGGTGGTCTAATCCCCAGGTCTTGGAAATCAGTATAGGCAACTTTAGAATTTCTGAAGCATCTGTGTAAAGTATAGCTGGAGGCACTTAGTCCAATACTTCTTGGACGAGAGATCTGGTATATAGGTCTCAATAAATGTGAGGAATTATTTCCAATGATGTTATTTCATTAAATGATAATAATTTGAATGAATCAACATTTCTCTTTTGAAGAGTCCATGCTCATTCACAGATACCCATGGTGTTTTCAGTCAACTCTAAAAAAGAATTCCTATTACATTTCCAATAAAGCAGTGACAACACTTAGCTCCTTTTTTGGTCTAGAGAAAATTTTCCAGAGAGGAAAAGGAGCTGGCTGTTGGAACTCCTCTAACTTCTCCTCTGCTCCTTCTCTTCCCGCCCCATCCCTGGAAGGAGCAGTGACTAAGAACGCACTGTTCCTGCCCTCCCCGTACTGCATGGAACATGCCACGTTGTTTTCATCGCATGCTAGCTTTTTCTACACCATCTGCTCTCCCAAGGCCTACTGTCACAACTCAATCTGAAAATGTCAAGAAGAACTGTGATGAATGGTTCTGATGAAGGCTGTCTTCGTCCTAACCGGCTACCACTGGGTGGTAAGGGATTTGGGCTTGCTGATGGTGTAGAGCCTTCCCACCCTGGAATTCTATACTTGGCCCTGCCTGAGTTTGAGGGACATGCGCAATGATTGGTCACCTATTGCCACAAAACCTTCCTTAGCTGTCATTACCGTGTTGTTAGTCATAAGGGTAAACACCCTCCATCCACAATAGCACTTAATCCTCATGACCCCCACCCAGCCCATGTACGCAAAGGTACTATTATCATTGACACAGATACCTGATGAACCAGTGGCTTGGGAAGATCAGTAGATCTTCCTCCAGCTACAGGGATATTGAATGTCAATGCTGGGATGTGAACCAAAAGGTGTTTCTTGAAGGTCCGTTCTTAATCATGACACATACCGCTTCCTACTGCAACAGAGTTTGGTGACCAGTTGGTGGGTCCTCTCCTAGCCTCACCACCAGGAAGTTTGCTTCTCCTGCACCTATAGTTCACTTGCTGTGGTTCTGACCCCAAACTGGACATTCTTAAAGGGTAGAGACCATGGAATACACACTCACATGCCCCTTGGTTTTTATTATGCTTTAATAGATGATTAATAAATAGTATTAATGGTGACCCATAAGATGGTGGCTATCACAAGCATGGTCGAGTTATTTGCCTCTCAAATCAGGACACATTTGGAAGGGAAAGAGTCTTTATCAAAAACTGTGTCAGGACCACAACTATAAACTGGGATCATCTTGGGCCAGTTGGACCACTTGTTTGCCCTTATTGGAATTCCTATTCTGCCTCATTCATTCCATGTCCTGCATTTCCTCTGCATTAAAGGGCAGGGCCAGTGCTGAAACAGACAAACTGGGATACTAAAATATCAACTACCTATCCTAAACACAAACCCAGAAAAACTGGGACTCTCAGAAAGACAACCTGGATATCACTCTGGTTTTGTTCTCCCTTTTATAAATGTGTTTGCAATTCCCCCCTGAACACCCCCCCCCCACACACACACACACACTCCTGAGCAAACACTACCTGATTTGTGCTCTGGCTGATGTCGCTCACGTCAAGAGCATTGCCAAATGCAATGAGGTGCGACTGACACCAGAAGGATGATGAGCCAGGAGAACAGCAGCTGGCTGCTTCTCCTTTGTGCAGGATTTAAATGAGCCAAGGAGGATCCTGGTACAGTGCACCGGCCAAGTAGAAGGCTCTCATGCCAAGCTCAGACCTGAGTACCTGGGCATGGGCTCTGATCATGCAGAAGCCGAGGGTGAGCCTGGCCAACATGAACGCGTCTTTGCAGCTGCAGCGGGAGTGGACACCGGGTGGGTAGGGCCTCTGTGGTCTCTCCTGTGCAATGCTACACGTTGTGGGTGAACACAGTCACCTCCCGTGCCACCCACCAGTTCTGCAGCTTGGGCAAAATGTTTTCCTTAAGCGATAGTCTTGGTTCATAACAAATATGCATAAAATCTACCTTAAATAAAAAGAATATTTGAGAGAAAGTTTATCTTACAGGTCCACAGACAATTATAGAAGCATTTATAGAAGGACAATAATACAACGAGATCTCAAAGGACAGAGGAAAAGCCTAGAAGCCCTGAAAGGCTCACTTCCGTTTCAATATTGTTTCTTTCTATGATCTTCTTCCCTCTCCTCTTCTCTTCTCTTCTCTTCTCTTCTCTTCTCTTCTCTTCTCTTCTCTTCTCTTCTCTTCTCTTCTCTTCTCTTCTCTTCCCTTCCCTTCCCTTCCCTTCCCTTCCCTTCCCTTCCCTTCCCTTCCCTTCCCTTCCCTTCCCTTCCCTTCCCTTCTCTCTCTCTCTCTCTCTCTCTCTCTCTCTCTCTCTCTCTCTCTCTCTGTCATGTTTTGTTTTTCTTCCCACTCTTCCCAGTGGAAAAAAAAGATAGCTTAAGTTTTACCTCCAGGGTCAATCACAAGGAAAGACTGATTCTCAGTTCTCATTCTTACTTCCATACCTAGTGTCCTGCTGAAGGTCCAAAGGCCTTGATAGTCTCCAGTATCTTCCCCTACCCTGAAACTGCAGAGTAGATGTGAAGTGCTGGTCCTGCCTGAGGCCCCCTTCTCTGGCCCATGATTCGTAGATTGGTTCTACTGGAGTGGAATTTTGAGCTGAGATAATTTCCCAAAATGTACACTTGCTTGTTTAACTTGACCCCCTTTATGGTCAAATCTGGTGTTCCTTCCCCCATGTGGTTATAAGATCCATAGGAGACCATGTGCAGGAAAATATTTGTGAACTATAGAGGGCTTTACATATATCTGACACTACCTTTACATCCATGTTACCCTATAGTCAGATACAAAGCAATTGTATTTAAGCCCAGCTCTTATAGATCCTAAGTTCATAGTAGGTCAATGTCATTGTTAGAAGCAATGTAAAACTTTCCCCATGCAAATGCTGTGAGCTCACAGTTAACCCACAGGCCAGAACCTTCTTTCTCTCAAAGTTTGCAGCTAATTCCCTTATTTGCATGATGTAAATGATGCCTTTCAAAATTTCACATTCATAATTGTTATCATTTATAAACTCAGCTATAATCTCAGTTTTCTAACAGAGCCCTGAGAGCCAACATTACTAGAATTATAAGCAGAGCACAGGGGGTTTGGGAAACATGGGGATTTAGTGATCCTGACAGGTTTTGTCATGCCCTGCCATGATCATTAATATTACTCTTATTTTTCCAAGCAGTTGTCAATATGAGTACTAAATATGAAGGGAGTAAGACCCTTTACCTGGAACTTAATCCACAAGGAATAACATTTATGAAGGAAAGGATATATCTCACACAAGCCTTGTAGTAATCATCAACAGATATGAGGCCTCTAGTGGGTAAGAACTCAACTGTGATTTAACTTAAGAAAGGTCTAGAAAGTAAAAGAATGTTCTAGAAGCAATTTAGCAACAGACATGCCCACATATACTTGATCACATATCCCTCCGCAAACCTAGAAAGTAATGGCTTCATGGAAAGAGCGCTTGGATCTAATTCTGACCCTCCCACTCCCAGATTTGCACTTCCTCTCTGCTTAGAGGGCACGACCCTAGATAGCACGGCCCCTGTCCTCTTAGGGCTGATAGAGAAGCAGAAGCCTATGTCTGTGCTAGGCGTTGTGGGTAACCATAGCTACCTCCATAAACCACTGAGGTACTATGTGGATTCCCCCCATGCTGTGACAGAGGCAAGCTCAAGGAGGCGCAAGCTCCATGAGAATGGCAGGGAGGCCTGCTAAGGTATGAAGGAAGAAAGCTAAAGAGATACGGAAGGCAAGGCCATTGAGGACAGGAAGGGAGAAAGAACCCTCAGGCCGCCTCTAACAGGCTGAGTGAAAGAAAACACCAACGTAACTGGCTTCTCCTTAAACTTTCAAGGTACACATGTCCAGACACATCAGTGCAGACACACAAAGTGACATGTTTTTCTACCGAGATACTCCATCACCTTCATCCATGTACTACATGCAGCTTAGATGTCCACACATAGCCATAATATGCTACTACAAGACATAGACCATGCATACACATGCTCACACACACACACACACACACACACACACAAATTTGCTCCCAAAAATTTACAGCATGCACACATGTTCACACAGTCACACATGCTCATATATGCACATGTACATACATATGCACACATGTTCACACACTCTCACACATGCACACACATATACACATATGTTCACACACACTTCTTCACATACTGCAGGTTTTCCTCTGTCCATAAGCAAAGCGGGGCCTCTTCCACAAAGCTGTCTAGAACAAGGACCCATCATGCACTAATGGTAGGCAAAGGGACAGAGGCTGTGCAACTGGAGAGAATGAATCAGAAAGAGAAAGATCTAAGCAAATGCCAAGAGAAAGGTCAGCATGACCGTCTCCAGCTCCCAAAAGCAACTGGCAATTTCCCTGAACTTCCGTAAATAGAAGGAAAGCTGGAAGAGATGCGGGGCAATGGCTGAGTGCTATCATTATCCAGATTGGAGCCGGTTTGGGAAAGGATGCTTTAGTGACGTATTTACCAAATGGCCCTATTCAAATGCGAACTGCAGGGGCAGGATCTCAAAACATAAATAACGTTCCTACTAAAACCCCACCCCGAGAAGCACCTATGAATCACGGGGACTGACATGCTGGAACATCTGTACCTCCCCATGCTGGTAGTTTCCTTCGTGTTGTGATTAAGTGAACGTCTCCCTGATCCTTTGAGGAAGAAGCACTAATCACATGCAACTGTTGTTGCGACTTCTTGGCATCACCTCATTTAATCCTGACAACCTGGAAGTTGGCATTACTATTGTTCTCATTTTATAGCTGGAGAAGTTGAGAAACCATGAAATGGAATCTACTTCTGAAAAGGCGATATAGCGGTCATGTGAACTTTCATGGTCTCGATCTGGTGATTCACGGTAGAAGATTTCATTGTAAGCAAACTACATTCTAGTGACTTTGTGATACCTGTGGAGAAACATTTTTAACTCCATCTAGGCTCCATAAAGAAAGGATGGACAATGAGTATCACAGCCTAGGAAACTGAGTGCAGCCCTAACTGGTCCATAGGTTGGGCAAAGTTTAACCATCTAAAACTTGCCCAAATATTGCAAGTGAGAAGTGAAGGCATCAAAGACTGTTTTGTCAGCTGGACAATGTGGTTATGGGTAAGTGGCACCCTAGATGTCCAGAGCAGCTCAGTGTCCCCTGGTTGTAAATGAGTGACCTGTGGGTTAGTGTGATACTGTCGCCACCATATTAATTTTCATAAGCCCCCCCATCCCTACACCTCTTACTAAAAATAATAGAACTCAATCCATAATAAAATTCCTATTTCTGTTTATAATACTTTAGGGATTTAAATGTATTTCTGAAATTGAGCAACAGTAAGTAAAGTGATTTTCTGTACTTTGAAAAAAAATTGATAGATGTAAAAAGAAAAATGTAAGTTGAAATTCCAATACTTACACAAAGCTTTATAGATTTGTCTCTTCTGCTACACCAATCATGTAGTAGTGTTCTCATCATCTTAAAAGACTAAGTTTACAACACAGGATATTTATGGGTAAGAAGGGATCTCTGTGTCAATTTCATCTTCAGACAAACTTTCACAAGCCCATGAGTGAATTATCCAAAGAGATCACCCATCCAGAGAAGGCTCGGAGGTATGATGACCTCAAGAGGACAGCACCCAGCTTACTTCTCCTATAGCTTCAAACTTGCCCTTTGGATCTCGGGATGGGCACAGTATGTCTCAGCGTCCTGACCAGGCCTCTGCGAGTTGGTGAATGGCATGGAGAAGGGCCATGGGCTGTGGCCCTGCAACATCTTGGTATTCAGCCTGGCTTCATTTGACTCACACCCTTAAATGACAGAATTAACCAGCCACAAAGACAGAGTTCACTGAACAGGAAAAATAAGGCTGCCAACAAAGAGTAAATAATAAATAAATAAAAAGCCACTGCAATCTAAGGCTGTAATAAATAGTACAGTAGAAAATTATTTATTCCCTGTATCCCCTCTTGAAGGATCTAAGAAGACAATAAAAATAAGTAAATACGTGTTTAGAAACAAGTGGATGACAATATCATTTCAACTTTGGCTATGAGATCACATATTGCAGAGAGTTATACATTCTGTAAATACTTCACGTGAGCTAATGATTTGGCTCATTGGGGAAAGCGCTTACTAGGTAAGCATGGGGACCTGCGTTCAGATTCCAGGTGCCCATGTAAAACTTCCTAGCATGTAGGCGGGCACCTGTAATGCCAGCATTGGGGAGTTGTTGAGGAAATCCCTGGGGTTTGCTCATCAGCTAGTACAGAGTCAGTGAGCTCTATGTTCACAAGGGACCCTGTCGCTAGAAAAAGCCATATATTTTTTCATTACAATTAGAAAGAGGTAAAAATAAGCTGGGCATGATGGTACACACCTTTAATCCTGACACTCAGAAGGCAGAGGTAGGAGGATAGCCATGAGCTAAAGGCCACCCTAAGACTACATAGTTAATTATAGGTCAGCCTGGGCCAGAGTGAGACCCTACCTTGAAACGAAAAAAAAAAAAAGGAGAAAGAAAGGTGAAATATGTCATCTGAGGATTGGTTGCACCAAAGTGGCTAGGACCAGATATCATTTGCCTTCATCATCATAGGATTTATTCCTTTCCTATTTTCCTGTACAAGAACAAAGAATCCCCCATCTTCACAGGTTCTGAGCTCCAGATTATGCTGTCAGCCATTCAGAGGCTGTACAATAGAAAATCATTTGTGACTAGGAGGGAGCATGAGCCTGGCTCTTTCAACTGGAAAGGTTCTCAGAATCAATCCTCACATCCCTGCCTTTCCCCTCTTTATGAATCCTGCAATGTCATTATCCTTATAAGATTCAGCCCACCTGCTTGAGCTGTTAGTGACCTATCCCCCCCCCCACACTGAATGTCTATTATGTATGGAAAGAAAAGAATAAAGCTCCTTTCCATCTGTTCTGCCGCTTCCAGATGCAGAAGAAAATAAATCTTGGCATTTTTCACACAGGCTTCCATCAGATCCCCTCCACTTTGCTGATGCGGCAGCTACCACAATAGCTGTGTGGAGCAATTTTTAGTTAGGTTGCTGCAAGGCAGGATGGGAGATTGTATTCAAAATTCACTTTCCCAGTTATCTGTCTGTTTGGATTGCTAAGGCCATAGAAGAAGACAATGAACTTGCAATGGTTAAAAGGAGAAAAATAAAATCATTTGGTTTTAAAGGTGCCATGCAATTGAACAAATTTAGAAGCCAGGAATACGATTAAGAAAGCTTAACCCTTTACAGACCAAGCAGAGGAGATGAACAAGTGAAGAGTCTGGGCATAGGCATAAAGCAAGACGTAATGCTGGGATTTTCACTGAAAATTTTGTGTCTTGCTGGTATGGTGTCGTCAGTGCAATTGCCATTTAAAAACATGGATTAGCTAAATATTTCAACCAAATATCTTCAAACTACAGGTGATCATCTGAACTTGGAAGGGGCTGAATAATCCCCAAAGCCTGTGTTTTTCAGTGCTGAGCTTGAATTCCAATGATTCGTGGATTAGATATAAAAATGCTAATGACTAGATCTCATAAGAGCTCAATTTGTATCTAAGAAAAATCTCTAAGGTGGGAAGTAAGCATCATTGTGGTTTAAACATGTCACCTGGGTGGACTGGGGAGATAGCTCAGTGGTTAACAGCACCTGGTACGTAAATTTGAGGAACTAAATTCAACCCCAGCACCCAGTTAAAAATTTGGTGTTGGTTTCAAAATGCCTGTGACTCCAGCACTGATGGAGCAGAGAGACAGGAAGATCGCTGGGGTTCTCTGATGAGTCAGTCTAACCAGAAAACTGAGCTCCCGGTTCATCAGGAGACTTTCTCATGGAAATAAGGTGGAAGAACTAGAGAGGAAAAACCCTACCTCCTTCTCCTGCCTCTGCACGCATGCATATGAGGTGCACACATCTACACACGCACATGCCCATACCACTGCGTTGGATTGAATGTGAAATGTTCCCTGAGGGCTTGTGTGTTTGAATCTTTAATCTGTAGGCGACGACGAGACTGTGAGAGTTGTGAAACCCACAGCAGGTGGCTCCTTGCTGAGGAAGTGTCAATGGGAGGGGGCCTTGGGGTGTAACCGCCCGGCCCTGCTTGCGGCATAAATGCTCCCTGTATGTTCTCCCGCGGATGTAATGATGAGATGCTGCCTATCTTCTCCTTCCAAGCTTTCCCTGCCATGGCTACTCTGCTGTCTGGAAGGATACGCTGAAAGTCAACCCTTCCCTTCATTAAGCTGCTTCTAGTCTGGGGATTTTTGTACCCAGAAACAAGACAGCAAGTTATTAAAAACAAACAAGCAAACAAAAACTAGCCACAATGAAAAGCTCACCAAGCAGTCCTAACATACAGAAAGATGCCAGAAACAATGTGAGGAGAGCATGTGGAGCAGGCAGTGACTTTGTTCGAGGTCACATAAGAACTTGGTGAGGACATAGCAGCACCCAGAAGCCTTCGGGGATTGCAGTCACTGGTTCAAGGCAGACGCCTGGAAGGAAACGCACAGAGGAAGGACGAAGACACAGTTGTACTTTAAGCAGTTAAGATCCTATGTGACTTAGCAACTGTTTGCCAAGGGGAGAATTTAGTTTTATTAATGACACTACGTACCCTCTTTAGTATCTGTATGTTCCTGAGATGGGAAACCACCTAAAGTACACTTCTCTAACTCTTGTAGCAATCCATTGAAAAGATAAAGCCATTGATGCAAGGTGGAGAAGCAATGCTACCAAGAAGATAAGCTCATCAATCTTCAAAGACAGATTTAAATTTATCTCATTGTTTGTGGAAAAATTTGTATAAGATTAAACACAAATATCTTTATTGTACAATTGAACATAGAAAAATATGTACACCACATACACAACATTTTTGTAGGTATGGAGAATTTCCTTCACCCTACAAAACTGCCCATTAAGCAGCCTAGTAAGTCAGCTCTCCAAGGGCAACCAGGGTTTGATTTCTATCACTACAAACACTATTTCTCATTTCTTTCTTTCTTTCTGTTTGGCTTACCATGACTTTTTTTTTTTTTTTTTTGGAAAAAGGGACTCATTCATACTATTTCATGTTCTTATTACCTGTTGCCTTGAGTCCTCCATCATGCGAATATACCATCCTTATCTTCCTGTTGCACTACTAATAAACACATGGTCATTGTTAGAAAAACATAACTACCAAAATATTCTTTTCAAAGAATCTATAGAAGTTTAATTTAATTTACCTTGGGTAAATGAGAGCGGGATTTCTGGGTCACAACATATTTATACTCCCAACTTTAAGACAAGCTACCCAAGTGTATTCAACATGTTTCCATCTTCCCTAAGGGCATGAGTTTCCGTGACTCCACATCTCATCCTACATGTGCTCTTACTGTGAAACATTGCTATATCTTGCTTTTACTTCGCAGTTCTCTGATGACTGATGAGGCAGGGCACTCTTTGATATATATTAAAATTTATATACTCTTTTTGCTAGATCAAAGCATTTTGTCCTTTTGTTATTTATTAATTTATTCTCATTATTAACATTATATATTCTGTCAAATATTTTTTGCAAGTTTATTCCTCCAGATTGTAGCCAAGCATGATTGTTTTTGTTTGATGATGAGATATGGGCCCAGACTGGCCTTTAACTCACAATCCTCTTGCCTTGCCTCCTAATGCTGGGATATAAGGCAGCATCATATTTGGATAGACATATTTTTATGAGGCGAGAGTATTTATTTTCAAATTTGAAAGGTTTCGGATATTGCTGTGAAATATAACTTACTTTTTCTGTGATTAAGGCTCCCCCCCGCCCCACTCCTTGGCAATACTGACCTGTCCAAAGATCATGATCTGCTGCCTATTTTCTTCAAATAGTTTTACAAGTTTTGCTTTCCTAATTTAAAAACAATATTAAGATCGTAATTTAAGAACCAAAATAAACTCATGGAAGGGTTTATTTTCAGCTTACACTTTCAGTGAGAAGTTTTATCACAGCGGGGAAAGTATGACAGGGGCAGACAGCTGGACACCACATCTTCACATCAGTGTGGAGGAAGGAGCAAGATGAGCGGAGTGTGGCAAGCAGGGCTATGACACCCAGGGCCCACTTCCAGTGACACACCTCCTCCAATCAGGCTCCACCACCTTCCCAAACAGTGCCGCCAACTGTGTTTAAACAGTCAATCACATGAGGTTATTCAGGACATTTTACATTTAAAGCACTACATTTAGTGAAAGGTTTCATATACTTTTTTGTTAAACTCATCCCTATTTATATTTCAAGCATTTTTAAAATTTTATTTTCAGACAGGGAATGGGAGCACCAAGACCTGGAGCTGCTGCAGACAAACTGCAAGGTGCATGTGCCCCTTTGTGCATCTGGCTTTACTTGGATACTAGCAAATTGAGTCTAGGGTTGTTAGGCTTCAAAGGCAAATACCATAACCACTGAGGAATCCTTCCAGCCCTTAAGAATTTTCATGGAAGTAGAAATGTTGCATTTAAATTCATTCTCCAATCTTTTGCAGCTAGTATATGGATGTGGTGGTTTGATTCAGGTGTCCTCCATAAACTTAGGTATTCTGAAAGCTAGTCTCCACAGCTGATGGGAATTGGGAATTAGCGCCTCCTGGAGGAGGTGCATTGTTGTGGGCGGGCTTATGGCTATAATAGCCAGCTTTCTCTTGCCAGTGTTTGGCATACAATTCTGTTGCTATTGTCCACCTGATGTTGGCCAAGGGGTGATGGCCACTTGGGAAAACTATCTGCTCTCAAATGATTAAAACAGAGAATGGAGAAGGGCCATAGAAATTTCTGCTTCTAGGTATGCAAAGAGAAATGATAACATGCACCAAGGTAAAGATTTGTAGGGGAATGTTCACAGCGCTACTCATACATTATTTAAAAGATCCCAAAACCGAAGGCCAGTCAAATGTCCGCAGCTGAAGAACTGTGAGCAAACATGATAGCTCTATGTGTTACTCGACTGTATAAAGGAATGAAGAATGAATCTCACTATAACTATATTGAACCTTAAAAATTGTGCAAAGTGGACATAGCCTCTGCAAAAGCCTAGCAGTGATTACTATGGCTGAAGGAAGGTGAAATGCGTACAGAGGGTGTGACAACTGAGCAGTATAGAACTGTTTGGGGTGGTGAACGAGTTCTAATAGTATAATAATGGGTCATGTGTTGATGAAGATACTTAACACTACTATGCCCACACACTTTAAATGTGGAAATTATATACTTATATTTTAGTAAATCTCTTAATATGAAATGAACCTAGTGTTCTTTTCTATGATACAATGTGTAGCACCTGTGTCTAATACATACTAGAAACAAAAATAAATAAATGAATCTTCCCATCATAGGGTCTTACTGTTTCCTGGTAGTAGACTATAATGAAGGAACAAGGAATATTTCCAGAAGAGGAATAAAATAACTCAGTTTCCCTTACACACCATATTGTAATCAGCTTTGCATCACTAGGATGAACTTCCAAACCAAATGTAGTTTATGGGAGTTGTGGGATTTATTTCAGGCTTATAGATCCAGGGAAAGTTCCATAATGCAGGGAAAAGCTGGCTCCCTTTCACAATCCCAAACAGAGAGAGAAAACACCACCCAGCACCATAAACAAGCAAGCACATGCTGGCAACAAACTGCCAGGAACTGCAGGCTGAGATGAAATGCTTTGCATACTGTTAGACGAGAAATTAAATCTACTCCAAGCAACACCTCCTCCAGCCAGGTAGCTGGAGACAAGCTTTTAATAATAATAATGATAATAATAAAATAATAATATTAATAATCCTAAGTCTGCTGGGAGACATACATTCAAACTACCATAGGGTCAATTATGCGGAAGACCACTCATCCTCACAAGTCTCATATAACTAAACCATGACATATTTTAGGATCCTTCTATAATGCCAGCATGCACATCTACTGGCATTTTTCAGGATTGCTTTGAAACAAGCTTTTTGGTAGGTTGCTTAACTCTTCCTCACTCATTTCTAATAAAACCTCCTCAAAACTTTGATAAGCTGATTCACGGGAAGTGCCAGGGAAGCAGAAACTATAAGGAGCTATGTGACCAGTAGATTGCCATTGGTTCTTCCCTAACTTCAAACAACGTGTGCGCACATGAAGACCAGGTCACAACCATGATTGTTGTTCTTTTGCTGTCCATCATCGTTTTTAGAGACCAGGCCTAGGCCAGGCTGGCTGTCTGCTGAGCCCCAGGGATCGGCCTGCTCCCACTGCCCCAGCACTGGGATTGCAGGCACGTGTCGCCGCGCTTGGGTCCTGGGTGGAACTCACATCCTCATACTCTCAGGCACAACGAGCCCTGTGCAGTGCTGAGCCACCTCCTCAGCCAGCGGGCCACATTGTGAATGGCAAGTTTAGTATCTTCAGGTTACAAATGAAGAAACTGAAGCCTAGAAAAGATTTACAAGATCAACACTAGACAAAAGTCTGTAAATCCTAAGAGGGCCTACACCTATCAAACTCTCTATCAAAAAAGTAATTGTTATCTCAATTTTCCGGGTGCTAACTTACTCTCCGTTGGAGAATCTGCTTCTCTTTTTCAGATAGATGCAGATCCTAAGGAGAGAGCTGCCCCAGCATACCTCAAAAGGGGCCTGACTGAAACTAAGGACAATTGGCGAAACAAGCAAGGGTGATGTTTTCCTGTGAACCGGATACCAGCACAAAGGGGAAAGAGACCAACACAGAGAAAAATCAACTCCTACCAAACCAGAGAGCCAGAGCCTCAGAGGCCCCCAACACCTCATCACTGAAGCAGACCAAAAATGAACCCAACATGGCTCAGGGAAATTTTGCGGAAGAGGGGGCAGAAAGAATGTCAGAGTCACATGTTGGGTCATGATATGCAGAGACATTTATTGTACCAATAACTGTGGGCTAACTCCACAATGCACGACCCATTTTCATTAACAAGGAGGGTCAAATGGGAGGGGGTAGATCATGGATGAGCCTAAACAATGGTACCAAACTGCCTGTATTTGTTGAAAAGAAAACTAATAAATTAAATTTTTAAAAAAGTCTGTAAATCCCAGATCAAGCTCTTCTACTATGTATTATATGCCAAAAACTCAAGGCATCCCACATTCCATTATCTACTTATGAATGCTTTAGATGTTCTACAGTTACTTTTTCAATTTTTAAAAAAAATTAAAAATTGTCATTTGTTTGTGTGTGTGTGTGCGTGCGCGCACACACACACACACACACACACACATACAGGCATGCATCAGGGCTTCTTGCCTCTTCAAATGCATGTCAGATGCTATGGCATTTTTGTGTGTGTGTCTGGCTTGCACGGGTAGCTTACGAGCTGAATCCATGCTTGCAGTCTTTCTAAGCAAGCACCTTCAACCAATGAACAAGTTCGCTAGCCACATACAGTTATATATATATATATATATATATATATATATATATATATATATATATGAAACAAGCAAATTTATACATATTAGTGTGTGTTTGTGTGTGTGTGTCTGTGTGTGTGTGTGTCTGTGTCTGTGTTTATCTCTGCTCTACCAAGTTCTGAAGGGAAGATGACAACACAAAACTTGTTCTTGTCCACCAAGGGTTTGCTGTTCTCCCAAATGGCCAGCAGCCCATCTTGTCAGGATACAGACTCTGGTTTGCCTCTTGGCATTAGCAATGAAGAGTCGGAAATACATGTAGAATGAAATGAACCAGGCTGAGAATAAGTATATGAAAGGAAAAGATTCAAACCTTTAAGGAAAAAATAAAAATGCTATAAAGTTTGAGTATACAGTGATTTCTATCAGAGTAGATAAGTGCAAAGGATTTTATAGCGGAAATGTGCATAGACTAAATGGAATTTAATGGTATCACAGCCCTATATTGAGAAATACATAGAACATTTTTGGAAGATTATACTATAAAATTAATAACAGTGAAATGTCACAATTTAATAGATACATGGAAATGAATTACTTGTGATAAGGAAAAAGCAGACGGGACTTTCATTTCCAAACTCTCACTTTTATTCATTTTATATTTGCTATGTGCACTTATCACTTTAATGCTTATAATCAGGAATGTTTAAAGGATGTTTAAAAAGGTAGAGTGGCAGATTATAATTTTTAAAAGTGGTCACAGCACTTTTGATCCAAATGTGGGTCACAAATTCAGTAACTGCCAATAAAGAATTTTGTTCTACATCCCTTCCCATGGATGCTGGAGGACCGTGCTAGTTCACCCCAAACAAAGAAGAATGAATTGATGATGTTCTGGACTTTCAAGGATGAGTCTCAGGGAGAATGTGGCTCTTCCTGGTTCCTTTCTTCTGTCTGGGGGACCCTCACTCACCTGCATGGAATGACCCCTTGGAGAAGCTCAAATTGAGAGGGGAGAGACTCCACCCACATTCATCTTTACATCTTCACCCCACCATCAGAACAGATCCTCCAGCAGCTTCTCAGATACCACGGAAAGAAGACAAGCCACCCCTTGAGTTGAGGCAACCTCTTTCAACTCTTGACTTAGAGAACCCAGGAGGGTGTAAGTGGGGAGGTAAAGGAAAGAAAAGTATTACTGGGAGCTTGAGAAAAGAGGACTCTTGTTACATAACAGCAGAAAGTGTAAAAACACTACCAGTATTGTCACATGGAAACTGAAAAACACATTGAATGGCCTGGAAGAATTGAGCCACTGGGGATTTCCAAGCAGAGTATGCAGGAACTTACAGGTTCCAGAAAGCGTCTTCTGAGAGTCTAGCAAATTAAGAAAATAGAGACGTGATAAAGAAAAGACTACTGAATATAAGTGAGGCAGCGTTTTCTGGGATGGAAAATAACAGTTCTGTTCTATTCCCAGTTTCCAGATGGTAAATGATGCTAAAATTAATAAATGGTTTTTTCACAGAAATCAAATCAGGAGTCAGGTCAGGCAGACATGATCTACTGGTAAAATGAAGAGCACCACTTTAAAGCCTATTGTTACAGAAATCACTAGTTTCTCATACAGATGAAAGTCCAGTCTCTGTTAATGGAACTAATTACTAAGAATCTTTCCCCCAGCCCTGCAGTGATTGGCAATTGAACCTAGGATCTTGACATGCTGAGAAAGAGCCCTACCATAGAGCCAAATCCCCAGTTTTTGGTTAAGACAAGGTCTTACTTTATAGCTTAGGCTGGCCTCAAACCCACAGTTTTCCAGCATCTGCTTCCTGAGTACTGGGATTATGGATGAATGCCACCGTGTCCACCGACCAAGAATCTAAAAGAGCATTACCACAGGCTTACAAAATGTCTAAAGTAGCTCAGTAGTTATCTCAATGACATTTGTGGTTATAGCTTTTATCTGATAAATCCATTGAAATCAGTGGGAAATCTGCAACATTTATAAGAGAATTAATGTGTTCTTGTACATAGACTTTTATGCAGAGGTAATCCCTGCAAACCATTTCTCATGGAAATAGAAGGAGGACTCCAAAGATGGTGCTGTTAGTCTTGAGAAAGGCTCATTCTTAGGCAGTTATCCCAGGAATGGAAAAACCACCCACTTACGCCTGACTGAACTTCAACATTCCCCTGAACCAATGTCTCATCTTACTTTTCAATGAGCGTGTCTTTAAGGTTATCCTATCACTCTTCCCCCATGCTCTGTTGGCTTAGGTGTGCAAAGAAATGTCTCTACAGCTCATAGAATAAAGAAACCACACTACAAAACTGTGCCCCAGGGATCACATTAATTACTGCATCTGCTTTGCATGATGAGATCTGAACCTCACCCCTGAGCTTAATCTATAAAGATGTGAAATGGGCTGCTTCCTTGAGAGGAAGTTCTGGTAGAGCAGTGAGTATATTTTGAAGTCACCAACAGCATCTCCATCAACAGATGAAGAAAGGAACACACAGAAGGAAAATTACTTGGCCCAAATCAGTGGATTTGTGGCAGGACTAGGATTTGAACCTGAGTACACCTGACTTTACAGCCATCTTTCATCTTTTCATTAATTCTATGTGTGGAATGCATGGCCTGTGTGTTCATATGCATATATTTACATTCATTTGAATGTGTTTACGCATGTGAGTATGTTCATATGCATATATTTGCATTCATTTGAATGTGTTTGCGCATGTGTGTAGAAGCCCAAGGGCAACCTAGGGTATTATCTTCGGGAATGACACCCACCACCTTTTGAGACAGGGTCTCTCATTGGCCTGAAGCTAACCTATTAGACGAGACTGGTTGGCCAAGTACCAGGGACAGAACTCAGGTCCTTAATCTGTGCAATGGAGGCACTTTACAGACAGGGCCATCTCCCCAGACTTCACTGCATAGCTTTTAAAGAGAGAGGCTTCAGTCCACCAGGACTGAGTAAGTGCTGCAACCCATGAAGACCCCCCTAAATAAATCCCTTCCTCGGGGCTGGAGAGATGGCTTAGAGGTTATAGAGCTTGCCTGTGAAGCCTAAGGACCCATGTTCTATTCTCCAGATCCCACATTAGCCAGAGGTACAAAGGTGAGGCAAGTGCAAGGCCTCACATGCCCAGTAGGTGGCATGGGCATCTGAAGTTTGATTTCAATGGTTGAGGCCTTAGAGTGCCAATTCTCTCTCCCTCCTCTCTCTCTATCTCTCTTTCTCTCTCTTTGTTTCCTTCTCTCTCTAAAAATTTTTAAAAATTGCCTTCCTCTAAGATGGGTTCAGAAATTAGTTCCACATTTAATCCAAAATCTGTTCAAACTCAGGGAAGTGCTTTTGTCAGAAACAATGGTTACCACTGGCTATCACTTTCTGTTTTTTTTTTTTTTTTTTTTTTTAGCTCCAGAACGTCTTCTCAATAGTGCATTCCTTTGGTGATACCAAGGTCTCAGCTCCATCACACCTCCTCCAGAATATCCTCTTTTTTATACATTGAGAACTTTGGTATATGAGTCTATTGTAAATTAGTCATATTTCCATCAGGTTATGTCTCCTCTCCCTGGCCCCATTGCACTGGGGGTTCCCCTCAGTGGGGTTATCACTATTCACCTTGGGGGTCATTATGGTTGGGATATATAATGTCTCAGAGTATATCTTCTGACCCTGGACCACTTACAATCTTTCCAGCCCCCTCTTCCACAATGTTCCCTGAGCTTTGAAAAGCAGGTGATAAATCTCATTTAGTATTGGAACACTCTCCTGAGTGTACCTTCATTCGCTGTTGTGAGAAACAAGGTATGGGAGAAGTTATCCAAACTGCACATATAGCCAGCTGGTCTGTGGAAATCAGAGACCACCAGAGCCGAGACACAAGCCGGCCAACAGGAAGGAGACCAAAGCCTGCCACACTCTCTCGTGTCTTTACAGGGTCACAGCTGTAGCTGTGGGGGCGTGCGGTTTTTTCTGGCAGGCTACATGGGAGGGTATTTACTCCATGTCTCCCACAGTTACCAAGCCACTGTACAAGTTGCAGCGCTTCCTGGAGAGCTGTAGAGAGCCTAGAGCACCCGGAGGACTACAGCAGTCACAGCTAAGCAGACGCCGCTATTAGCATCACTAAATACTTGTGCCAGTTGACATTTGAGCACACGCATGCCAGGCAGTGTCACCGCAGGCCTCATGCCAAGCAGCTAAGGCACGCACTACAGTGGCCTCTCCTCTAGATGCATGGGCTGAGGCTCACGGAAGAAAGTTCCCAAGGTCCTGCACCAGGTACGAAACGGGGCTGGTTTTACAGTCCATCCAGCTGGCCTGGCACTTCAGCCTATATTTTTTCCAGGGTGCTATAAAGGCTAAAAGAGATGGTTGTGGTGGGGCTAAACTATATTGTGCTTATATTAACATATAATTTAATCGTATTCAACACATAAATTAATATAATTAGTATCACTACGTTCATATATAAATTTATATTATAATCATAAACATTTTATATATAAATATAATATAATTATATTAATACATAACTGATAGAATGCCATTGAGGCTATCAACCACCAACTAACAAAACCATGGCCCTCTCATCATGCTGACTGATTTGCATATACCATTCCATAAGGTGTTTCATCTATCCTTCATAAAACAGCTTCTTGGCGCTACACAATGGGAAACTCCAATGTTTTATCCACAACCACCCTACTGTCTTGTTTGAGAGCTGAGAAAATTGAGGTCTAAAGAAGGAAATCTGCAAGCCTGAGCGTCCAGAGCACATTAGTTTGCTGGACCAGCCTTCAATGGCAGCCGTCATGTGTGGACTCCCGGATCTCTGCAAAGTGCTTCTCACTTAAGGTTGCTGAGGAGAAAGCTCAACCAGTTCTTATTTCAGGGAATGGAGGTCTTTGTTTTGTTTTGTTTTGTTGTTTTGAAACACCTCTAGATCCAGGTGTTAGCGGCCTCTCTGACTGGGACTCCTTGTCTCAGTACCCTCCTTTCTTGAGGGAGCTGATCACGTTCCTGGGACATGCTGCCTCTAGGAAGCAGGGAAGTCAGTATGTGGGCAAGGGATACTGTAGAGTATCACATGTGACTATCTATACATGCGAGACTGAATCCACCCCTGTGGGTCAAACCGACAACAAGCACTTTCACTGACAAGATGGGAGATGGCTGACTATGAAGTGAATATAATAGCAACGTGAGTGTTTTACTCCATTCTTTCTATAAACTAGGTGATGAGAGTTCACTGGAGCCTTACGAAAATGTAAAATTGCCTGCTAGTGTGTTTCCCACTCTGGGAAGATGAATAGAATCTGAAGTCCACCGACACGCAATCGCTGACCAAGGCTAAAGTGTCAACAGGGGACGACAGCGTGCAGAAGAAAGCCCGGGAAGAGAGAGAGCGCCTGCCTCACGCTGCTCTATGGAGGCTGCAGAGATGACCATGGCTCTGACGGAGACAAGAAGCAATCAGTCAGTTCTCCACAGAAACTGGTAACATGCTAGCTGCATCCCACAGAATTCTGCATGCCTGAGACACTAACGTGAACCTGGTTGTACCTCCCAACAGCCCAAATACTTCAATTCAAACTGGCTGAAAGACACACCTGGAGGCCAGGTAGGACCAGCTTCTGCTAAGGCAGGGCCTCTTCCTGCATCCCCAGCCCTGAAGCGCAGTTGACGGTCCTTGGCCACGCAGGCCTCCAGTAGTCACTGTCCTGTCTGCTTGTGTCTGCTTTCTATGAATACGGTTGCTGAGATTTATTGAAGTTCTCTCATGGCAAACATTATGTAAATACAAGGCATCATATGGCAATGTAAAATACAATAAATTGGGCAATACCACACATTCAGACGGATGCTGAAATGCTTGGCAGTTTTAGAGCTAAAGTCTTGCAAGTCAGTGATTCCAGAGAGCTCACCATACATGGGGGACTGAGGAGCATACATGAGAGACGTTCAGTGGTGGTGCAAGCCTATCACAGGACTCAGGAGGCGAAAGCACGGAGGTTCAGTACCATCTGTACAGCCAGTTGGAGGGTTTCGCTTAAGGTGCACAGATGGCCAATGGCTGCTAGCCACTTGGTATAAAATGTCACTTGATGCTCTATCTAGCACAGTTGTCTGTCCCCTCAGGTTTCAGTCCACTCATTGCCTCTTATCCACATCTGAAACCAGGGTCCATGAATTCATGGCTGTGGAACAATCTGGTTAAAGCCTGCTCACGGCTGACTCCTTCTCCCTCTGCTCACTGTGTGCTCAGAAGCAGGCCCTGGGGGCTCTCATGGCCACCACAATGCTGATGTAACCACCCTGGAGGTGGCTGTGTCTCTCCTCTGAGCCGATCTGGGTTGCACTTTACAGAACAACCGCCCTTTGGACACGGAGCCTGAGAAAATGCTAGCGTAGGGCATCTGCCAATGTCTGTGAGCTCAACAGCTTCTCAGCATAAAAACCCGTTTGATTTCAGAGAGCAGAGACAGAGAGGGCTTATAGTGGATGAGAAGAAGGTTCATTTACATTTTAAACCAACAAAACAATATATGCCTAGGGGTGATGCTGAGTCCCCGTAATACCATCTGTAAAACACACCATCCATTTTTCTTTGTTTCTTAAAGACTCTTTCCTTAAAATAATGTGTGTGTGTGTGTGTGTGTGTGTGTGTGTGTGTGTGTGTGTGTGTGTGTATTGCCCAAAGCTGTAACTCTTGGTGTATCCTTTAAGCACAAAAATTCAAGACTATCTTCAGTACAAGGTTGAACTATAGAGACTCTAACGACCTCAAATTTACAGGCTGAATGATTCCTGAAATTCTCTTTATTTAAGATGCAAAGAATTCTCACCGGGCCAGATCTCCCAGTCAGACTTGCAACTTCTCTTTCCCTTCAGGGAGGAGACACCTCTGGCAAGAAAGTCTCCACCACGACTTCAGTGACTCCCGGGGGATTTCCGCAGAGAAACAGCCCTTTCTTCCAGGCAGCCAGCGCCTGGGAGTTGAATGTACCCCACCTCAACGAGCGCTCGTCACTTAACAAATGTTATCCTTGTGTGTGGCTGTGTGGTACGTATGTGTGTCCACGTACGTGTGGGTGCACATGTGTGTGCACACGGGGCTGAAGTGGAGCGTGTTCCCTCACTGCTCATCTCATTCACTGAGGCCCCGTCCGTCTTGAACCCAGGGCTCAGCAATTCAGCGGATCTATCTAGGCAAAAGCTGTGGAGACTCACTTCTCTGGGCATCCCACAGGCTGGGCTTATATGTAGGTGGCATCTACTTGTGTGCTGGGGATCTGAACTCGGGCTGCCACTTTCTCCCTTCCTTCCTGCCTGCCTGCCTTTCTTTTTTCTTCCTTTCTTCCTGAATTTCTTTCTTCCCCATAAAAATCACAAGCTTGTGCCACCATGCGCAGCTACGTTTATGAGACTCCGTCTCACTTGGTAGCCAAGGCTTTAAACTCACGTGCGGGGATTTTACGGGTAGTACCTCACTCTGCTGAGGTGTCACACTCTTGGGATGTGGGAAAGGAGGCAACATGGGGCAAAGGAGAGTGGCTCACTTCGTTTCTGTGTGACTTTTTTTTTTGAGACTTCTTTTTCTTTTCCCAAGCACGAAATTATTTCTAATACCCTCAGAATGGATGTCCAAGACTATTCCATCACCCATGAGAGCAGCTTCCCGATTAGAATGTATGTCCAAGGCTATGCCATGTGCTCAACCAGTTTCCCTTGCCATGAATGCCTAAGATTGCTCCGTCACACGTGGAAAGCAACTTCCGATTTGTTGAGACAGATAGGCTACTCATGGCTGGAAATGACTCAAACGATGAGAATCTTGAAGAAACGATACTAAATCAGATCAGCTCTCTTCAGAGCAACTGCCAGGTGAATCGACAAGATAAAAATGGTTTTTGAGATAATGTCTCTTTCAGCCCATGCTGGCCTCAAATTCACTATGTAGCCAATGCTGACCTTGAACTTCTGATTCTCCTGTCTCCAACTCCTGAATGCTGTTGTAAAAGATGTGCATTGCCATGCCCAGTTTATGAGGATTGAACTCAGGACTTTGTGCATGCTAGGCACTGAGCTACATTCCCAGCCACCAAAATTGTTTATCCTTAGCCCAATGTGATGACCGCCAAGTGCTGGCAAGACACCTGTAGCCAAAGTTGTTTGCAGCTTAATATTAATAAGGTGTCTCAAATATTTCAGATATCTTAAGTATCTCTCTCAGGAGTCTCTTAAATCTCATCAGTTAAGTATCAAAAACATAATGTCCATCAAAGTATTAAGTAAGCAGAAATTCTTAAAATTATACCTTGCCTCCTACTGGGCATTTTAAGGGGGACATAACAAAGGCCATATGAATTAACTCTGAAATAATCATTGAAAACCAAATAAATAACCAACTAATATTATATAAAATGCAAAGAAGCATAAAATTGCGCACTTGATTTTGTGGCCTAGAGAGAAAAAAAAAATTACATTGTGAAAAAATAAAAAGAATGACTTTCAACATCTTCAGTGATCTGTATGTCTATAAATATCTATCTTACCGACTACCACTCAGTGAGGAAATTTTCTGGTCAAAAAAGAGGAGTGTTTTTCATCTTAAGAATAATTATATGATCTATATAAGTCATAAACAAGCCTCAGAAATGGTTTCTGCTTGCTTGTAGAATGTCAGAGTTGTGGGAAAAAGGTAACTCATAAGACAGCGCGCTCATTTGGAAGATGAGAGGGGAAAGACACAAGGCCTCTCTTCAGACTCAGGCACTCCTGTCCCAAAGGATCTGCCTTTAAGGGGACTTCACAAGTAAGAGCGGGAAAGAAGAAAGACAAAACAGTGGTAGTCTGCGATTAGAAGACGAACATTTTAATGTTTTGAGAGTCATGAGAGAATACCTCAGCGAGGTAAAAACCCAAAGGATCTGCCTTTCTCAGGACTTCACAAGTAAAAGCAGGAAAGAAGAAGCAAGACAAAACAGTGTTTGGTAGTCTGTGATTAGAAGATGAACATTTTAATGTTGGAGAGTCATGAGGGAATACCTCAGTGAGGTAAAAACCCAGGCACATGACCCATGGGGGCTGCCCAGCATATCGTGAGGTCATCGGTACCACACCCATCCTTACACCTCACACCTTCTATTCCATCACCTTGCTTTGAACAGCACAAGGAAATCATTCTCCCCTCTGGACAAATACACAAATCTAATCAACTACTGAATGCTGCCCCGCATCCTCCCCCACACCGATGTTCAACATAGTGACTGAGTCCCACAGTGTCATCTGTATATCTGTATCACCTATACTTAATTATGTTTTATATATAATCTATATCTATTTGTATTTTTTGGAGTGAAACAGACACACACAGAGAAAGAGGGGGTAGGAAGGAAGAATGGGTGCACCAGGGCCTCTTGCCGCTACACACAACCATGCACCACTTTGTGCATCTGGCTTTACATGAATGCTGGACAACTGAACCTATAACAACAAGCTTTGCAACCAAGGATATTTAACTGATAAGCCATCTCCCCCAGCTCCTGTGCCTCTATTTCTCTTGCACTTATAGGAAATTCCAGAAAAAGTATGGCTGCAGAAAGGATGGTCAAGAATGGGAATGGCACCTACTCAAGTAAGTAGTTTATCAAGATCTCCCACATACCAGGTTTACTGGAATCCTCAAAACAACCTACTAATATAATTGTTGAGGAAACTGAGGTTGCATCATCATTCAAGTGAGGGGCATATTCTGGGCAGCATGCCGCTCTGCTAAAGCTGGCTTGACGGGGTCATTCTGTCCTGCCACGTGACCCCATGGTATTCCAGACACCTAGTTCCTCCTCACTGGGATAGGTAAACCAGCAACTCTTCATGGTTTTTATTTTTTAATCTCATCTCAGTCTTCATGTAGATAAGGCTGTGTCTGGTTTCCAGCACTGTTTTCTACAATCTTTGGCATGTAGAAATACGAGTTAACTAGGCACAGGAGAAAGAGGAGGAGAAAGAGAAGGGCCGGTGCAAGTGAGAGACGTCAGGCTGAAAGCAAAGTCAGAGGTCAGAATTTTCACCCAGGCTCAGGGACACTGCCTAAGAAGCGGTGGAAACAGTATGACAGCCTCAGGCTGAAGAGTATTCTGAGGTATCTTCACGCCCCCTAACACACACTCGCACACACGCACACACACACACACACACACACACACACAGAGAGAGAGAGAGAGAGAGAGAGAGAATGGTGCATTCATGACCTTATAGTGTATACCAATTAACTCCACTGAGGAGGGCTGTCAGTGGAACAGGGGAGGAGTAAGGGGAACATTGGTGTGTAACCTGAAGAGAATATGGCCAGTATACAATATGTTCATAAAGTTCATTTTTTAAAAAAAGTTCTGAGTTTTCAATCCTTCTGAAGAGCTGGGGAGGTTGCTCAGTGGTAGCACTTAGAAGGTTCACATGAAAACAAAGCAAACAGTTCCTCCTCAGTCCTGTCTCCTCTATGCATGCAGGCAGGTTTAATCTGACCCATTCTGGGGGGTGGGTGTTGGGGGTGTTGAGAAGAAAGTGTGGGAGAACAGGAGTTAAACAGTGCAAACGATCCCTGGTGTCATTCCCACCTTAGGCAGCATCCTGGGGACAGAAGTCCTGTGGACTGTCCCTCCAGCACGCCTCCTCCTAACCCTGACTTCACAGAGGGCACACCTGAGCAGGCTGCATGTGATGTTTGCTCTCAGACATGCTGTACTTTTCTCTGCGTAGGACAGACTTGGCAACACTTTATTTGTGTTTATCCAAAGAAATAGGTGCTTGTTATGTCACTGAAAGGAGAACTGTTGAGATTCTGAGGCATCCTGTCACCTGCTCAGGGTATTTTCAAGGATAGTTTTAACTAAAAGAATTTGGCCTCACAGGCTGACTTGAGGGTTTATCTCCTTTCTAAAGATGAAACTTGACTGTTTTGTTAGTCATTATTGATCTCCTACTTCACCAAACTTTCCTTTTACATAATATCTTAAAACTCTGTCATTTTAGAGTGGAATTTTCCTTGGCTGCTTTTCATGTTCTTCTCTGACTCACAACATTCTTGTGGGTCTAAACAGAGAACACCCTTCCTTTCAGAATCCCTGTAAAAACTGTTACCCAGGCACTTCCAAACATAAGTAAATGTGACGCTCACTGGGGCTTGGAGAATTCACAAAGGGGCTCTGCAAACCCTGGGTGGTGACAGACACTGAGAACACTCAGCACCACCCAGAGGCTCCCGAGAGCCCGTCACTGACGTAGACTCTAAACTCACCCACCATGGCTCAGGGACTTTTGTGGAAGAGGAGGCAGAAAGATTGTTAGAGCCACGGGTTAGGACATCATGCACTGAGACACTGCCTCACCCCCATAACTGACTGCCGCCCCCACAACGTGCGACCCACAATCCCCATGGCATTGACCTGCATCCCCGACAAAGAGGGCCTCTGTAGAAAAGTGGCAGGGAAGAGGGAAAGGATGGTACCAACGTGTTGTTTACATACTCAGTATATCCACATGTAATAAAATAAATTTTAAAGAATCGGTGGGTGTGCCTTGTTCTCAGTATTGAACTGGCCTTGGGAAAATGGCAGTCACCCAAGAATGCAGAGACGGTGCCCATGAAAGCTCAGGATTTCCTCCATAGCTGTCTAGAGGAGCATTTTCTTTGACTGAGCCTGGGTCTCCTGCCCAACCCTTCAACTAACTTATGTTGTGACCTTAGACAATTTACTTCTCACCTTTGAGTGTTGTATCCTGAAAGGTACAGGAAAATGAAAGCAATGGCTGTGGTCATCTCCATCCTCCAAAGGGTAGCCACTCCATCCCCCAGACAGCCCAAATAAGCTTGTGAACTAAAGCCATGTGTCAATTTTGAAACATAGCTCACAGCCCATCTAGGAAACTCTGTGCATAATGTCCCAACTCGTGGCTCTAACGATCTTTCCGCCCCCCCTTCCACAAACTTCCCTGAGCCTTGTTGGTGCGTTTTAAGTCTACTTCAGTGCTGAGCTCCTGGGAGTCTCTGGATCTCTGCTTTGGTAGGTGTCGAGAGGGTCTGTAGCATGTCTGCCACCGTGGAAGTGAGGCAGAAGAGGAATACTGACCTTTATTTGTCAAGCATTTCTAACCCAAGTAAAATTTCCATGGTAACTCTTGGGACTGGCAATAAGAATGGAAAAATGAAAATGATTAATAAAGGATAAAAAGTGAATGAATCCCCTCGTGGTTAGATCTGGATTTTTTTTTTAATTTTTATTTATTTATTTATTTGAGAGCAACAGACACAGAGAGAAAGACCGATAGAAGGAGAGAGAGAGAATGGGCGTGCCAGGGCCTCTAGCCTCTGCAAACGAACTCCAGATGCGTGCGCCCCCTTGTGCATCTGGCTAACGTGGGGCCTGGGGAACCAAGCCTCGAACCGGGGTCCTTAGGCTTCACAGGCAAGCGCTTAACCACTAAACCATCTCCCCAGCCCAGATCTGGATTTTTTATGACTCAGTAAGTTAACACTACACTTCCATGTGCTCTTCGAAATTTCACCAGCAAAGACTCAAAGTTCTGACAATGTGCTTTTGCTTTTCCCATTAGAAAGAATACCTTGATATTTGTAATTATTACCTGTCTAATGGGAGGTGGGAATACCAGGAGGTGTGCCTGGGATGTGGCAATAATAAGTTAGGTGCTGGACACTGAAGCTGGATTTCATTTTTCTTGAGTTTTCTAAGCTGGCTCCCACACTTATGCCTCTAGGTGCAATAATTGAGTGCCTCCTACGGCCCTAACCAAAAGGCTGTTCATCCCCCCTCCCCCCCCCGAAAATCTCTGTTATCCAAGGCTCACTTCCACTTACTGAGAGATGTTCAAGTCCTAGGAAGTATAAGGATTTAGATCAGAGTTCCAGAGTGGTGGTACAGCCAGAAAGGGAATGAGGGAAACTAACTTTGTGCACCAACCGTGCCTGAGAAAGACAGATGTGAAAATGAAGTCAGGCGCGGCATGGGTTTAGTGAAGCTTCATGATAAGATGCCCCAGGAAACAGTCTGAAACAACACCTTGGGAATCACAAACAGTGTTGGGAAGGGCGGCACCTCTTTGTGTGAATGTCCTTCATCAACTAAGAACACAGGTGGCTCCCAAGCCAGTGGTCCCGTCCTCTGCTCATCCTCCCCAAGGGGCCATGGTTCTGCTTCTACCCAAGGAACCGCTCATTCAGACGTGCGTGTTCTACCTGGGGTGGCTGAGGCACGCCATCAAAATGAACAGCTTACCTTTGGGCACATGATTATGAGTTATAGAAGACAGACGCAAGTCCTATGGTCCTTATGTACAACTTTACTAATTGCTGTCTGGGCAACCATCTTTAGGTACACCTATTCTGCCAATAGTACACTGATTTTTCAGAAACATACCCAACTACCAGGAATAGCAAAATTCATAGGAGCAACCCATTTCATTCTCAGAACAGGCGAAAACTGTGGTGCTCAAATTAAAGGGGGGAAGAAAATTTAAAAAAAAAAAACAAAAAAACTTGGCAGATAAAGTCCTTTCCTGCCAGTGCAAGATTTCACACTGCTTCATGTCAGCTCTTTTCCCACAATCACATCACCCATTTATAATTGCTAAATATTACAGGTTCACATTGTTTCTCCATTTGGGTGCCCTACTTGAATTTGTATATAAATATTCACTCCTGCAAATGTTCTATTTGAATATACAAAATATCCATCTTAACACAGAGTGTATGAATTCAGGCCTGGAGGCGTGCAGCGTGCTTCAAAGCAGAGCTGACTCTGCAGTCAGCCTGTGGCTGTTTGGATGCAGCTCCGTGCAGAGCACGGGACTTTGGATAAGTCTGTTTCTCTCTGTGAACCAGATAACCAAATTGGGGGTTCTGAGCATTCTGTGTTTCACTGGAAAACTGGAAGGGAACTATAGGCATATGGTGGTTGTTTCTTTTTTTTGTTGTTTTTTAATTTATTTATTTGAGAGCGACAGACACAGAGAGAAAGACAGATAGAGGGAGAGAGAGAGAGAATGGGCGCGCCAGGGCCTCCAGCCTCTGCAAATGAACTCCAGATGTGTGCGCCCCCTTCTGCATCTGGCTAACGTGGGACCTGGGGAACCGAGCCTCGAACCGGGGTCCTTAGGCTTCACAGCCAAGTACTTAACCGCTAAGCCATCTCTCCAGCCCTGGTGGTTGTTTCTTAACTCATCCTGCCCCTTCCCTTAGGATAGAGGAAAGAAACACAACCCGAGGCAGATTCTTAAATCACAAGAAACCTTGGCACCAAGTGATACAGATTTACTTCCAGTCTCTCTGCCAACTCGCTCCTTTTCATCTCTGAGCTGCTGCATGTCCATTGAAAAAAGGAGAAACTGAGATTAAATGATGACCTACATGCCCTCCCACTGTGTCCCTGGTGATGTAGCTTTTTCCCTTGGTCATACACTAGTCCAGCCACTGTGGCCTGAGTTTAAGTATCATTAGACCACCTCCTCAATTAACTCAGTGCTAGAGTTTAGCCGTAAGGAACAGGAGATGATTATACAGACTTGTGCGTCCCAGTGTGTGGAACCATCCCAAGCTTATTATCTTGTTTTGGGGATTTTAGTATTACTTTTCCTATTATTTGTGTGAGAGAGAAAGCAAGAGTGAGATGTTTGTCATAGACATTATCTTTTTGGGGGGGGGGGTGCAGGATAACAGGACTGCTCAAAACCCTGATTTATGACCTGATAACTTATGATGTGCCTTCCCTCAGCTCCTAATAATATTACCTTGTAGCAAGGCCTTATCTCTAGCTAAAGACCCCTTCACTTAAATGTTTATAAAAGTAAGGAATTTCCTTTGTTGCTATTGATGGCTGATCTCGGCTTCTGCTGCAAGTGGCCAGTGAAAATAAAGAATATTTTGTGGCAAGAGGGGATGATTCAGTGACTTAAAGCACTTTCTTACAAAGCCTGACAACTCAGGTTCAGGTCCCCCGCACCCACATAAAGCCAGGCTCCACAGATGGACACACACGCCTGCAGCTCATTTCCAGGGGCAAGAGGGCCACTTTCTCTCTCCTTTCTCGCTTCTCCCTTTCCCAAATAAATAAATAACAATTTTAAAGCATCTCATTGAAATCTATATCAGTACCTCTCTCCTGAACCGGGTCGGAGATCTGTCTCCAATGTGTCTAAGTTTGCAGGTGTGTTCCTTTGAATGCGGGTTCACGCACGGCACAGCACATGCGTGCAGTCAGCGAGCTGGCCCTCACTTTCCACCTTGTTTGAGGCAGGGTCTCTTGCTGTCGACTACTGCATCTATCAGGACAACTGACCTATGAACTTCTGGGGGCTTTCTTTCTCCATGTTCCATCTCACCATATGAAGTCCACAATTACAAATGCTTTTGACTGCCCATGACAGTTAATTTCTAATGTTAACTGGGTCAGATCAGAAAGCCATGTCTGTGAGGACATTTCCAAGGAGGATTGGTGAAGGTCAGATGGAGCAAGACTGCCCCAGAAAATGGGCAGACCATCCAGGGCAGGCTTCCAGGGCTCCGAACTCGGGTCCTCAGTTCTAACTTGTTGTGTGCCAAGTGCTTTACTCACTGTGCTCTCTCTCCAGCCCTCAGCTTCTGGTTTTGATGCTTAAGGCTCTGAGCCCCACTCTTCTAATTTCTGTATGATATTGGACAAATAACAGATCTGCTGGACCTCCCACATCCCATTTAAAACAATCATAAAAATAGAAGCTGGGTGCTAGAGAAATGGCTTAGCAGTTAAGACACATGCCCGCTTAGCCTAAGGACCCAGGTTCAATTCTCCAGGTCCCACAGAAGCCAGATGAACATGGTGGTGCATGTGTTTGGAGTTCTCTGCAGTGGCCAGAAGCCCTGGCATACCCATTCTCTCCACACACACCCCCTCTCTCTTTCTCTCCCTCTCTCTGTCTCAAATCAATAAAAAATCTTTTAAAAAAATGGAAGGTGGGAGAGAACTTTATAGATAAGCACTTCTTCTCAATCACAAGGACCTGACATTGAACCCTAGTACTGTTTCCCCTGTAACAAACGGCGCTGGGGAGACAGAGGTGGGTGCGATCCCTGGTGTCCACTAGTCAGCTGGTGTAGCCTGATTGAAGAGGGCACTGAAGGTCGCTGCCCCATAAAGAGGTGCCCGATGTTCCTGCACACAACACACAAGCTTGTCGTGTGGCCTTCACATGCATGCATACAGGCACGTTGACTCATAAACATCCAGACACGCATACATATGCTCACACACACAAACACACACGCAAAGATTTTTTAAAACTATTCCTGTGAGGGTTAATTCCTCCTAACTTAGTCAGATCAGGAATTGAGTAAGAGTCGTGCCTCTTGCTCTGGTTTTTAGGGTGTCTCCAGGATTAATGGAGGTCAGATGAAAGAAGACATGCCCTCCGCATGGGCAGCCCTTCTTGAGGCAGTCTATAATAGATAAGAAAGTCCCAAGAAAGGGCAAGCCTTTTGGCTGGTTGCCCTGCTTCCTTGCTGGGACACGCATCTGCCCTGTCACTGCTATCCCATGTGGACATTCGAAGCCAGCTTCTCCAGCCTTCCAATGTGGACTGAAGACCAGCGGCTCTGCAGGAATCCTCCAGACCTTCAGAGCCAGATTCGGATGCTGAGACATCCAGCCTCACGGGCTGAGAGGCTGCTGGGCTCTGGGATTCTGCAGCCTGCAGACAGACAGCCATTATTGCAATGCCCAGCCCATACTGTGTAAGCCAATCCCCTTCTCTAAATCTTCATAACGCACATTCATTCTACTGCTTCTGTTCCTCCCGAGAACCCTAGTTAATACAATACCTACAGATCACGAACAGCCATTCCTCCAGACTCCATAAAAGAAGGTCCCGAATGGTAAACAGCAGAGGTTCCCAAAGCTCCTGCCTGCAGCCACCACCTCCCTCAAGACCACTCCCTATCCCTTTACTCCTGGCCCACACCATGGCCCAAGCTGCTTCATGCTTCCCAGGAGGACAAGTGCCTGGCCCTGCAGTCGGTTAAATATAGTCACAGAGGGGAAACAACCACGGTAGAAAAGACACAGCCACTGTAACAAGATCAGCAGCAGGGGACATTAGGTTTTGAATTTGTTTTACTGAGTGGAGAAACAGAGGCCATGGTTCCAATAGCATGTCCTTTTGCTTTGTGAAGCAGAAAGCCTAGCGTCCATCTGCAAAAACTCTGGGGAAAGGAAATGAGGTCTCTGGCTCTCAGCTTTTCATTACAGAGCAGTTTTATACCAGATGAGGCCACAGAATCACAGCCACTGTGACCCTCCAGAGGCACTGCCCAGGAGAAGAGAAATGGGATTAAGTCAGCTCACAGCAAATGAAGTTCGAAGTGGTGCTGACTGGAGTCTGGGGATGGCCGTTGGCTTCTTGCTTGATTCTCAGCTCTGCTAAGTGTGTGTGCAGGCGTGTGCACATGCAGATTCATGTGCTTACACACCTCCCACGTCATATGGGAATTCTCAGACATCCCATTCTCCAGCAAAACTTCCCCAAGCATCTCCACAACCAGAACTCACGAGAGAGTGTCTTCCCTGTCCCCAGGGTAGCCACTGAGGCCCACACCACTGCTCTCACATGTTTCATTATTACCCGATACTCTGTCTCATTTCCGCTCCACCATCATGAGACAACAGTGAAGTAAGGGAATGGATTATCATTTCCTTGAGAAGAAACACTGCTGGTTAAGCTGTTGAGGTGCATGCAGAGACGTGCACACTGAGCTGGGTTTCTGTATGTTAGAAGAGAAGGTCAGAGTTACTTTCTCCTAGGAAGGTGTGATGCTCGAAGGAGATCAATTCAGAAAAGCTAGTCGCCGTGGCGTAGGTGAAGGGCCTGAGGGAGAGCAACAGTGCTCTTGGGTCTTTATTCTATGCAGAGCCTTGGGGCTGGGGAGACAGCTCAGTTTGTGAGGTGCTGGCCTCTTACGCATGAAGACCTGAGTTCAGTCCTCAGTATTGCTTAAAAATGCCAGGTGTGGTGGCGTGTGCCTGCAGTGCCAGCTCTAAGGAGCTTAGGAGGGTCACTGGGGATCCGTGTCGAGCCAGTCTACCCTGACTGGTGAACTCCAGGGCACCATGAGTGACTCTTTCTCTGAAAGAGGGTTGAAGGTATCACTGAGCGTGACACCAGAGGTTGCCGTCAGGTCTCCACACGCACGTGATCCCATGGGCATGTGCACTTGCACACACGTGTGACCACACACACTTACATGCACATGCGTATAAAAACTAAAAGAAAGGTAAACACACAAAGATCCCCAAGGGCCGTATGGAGAGATTACCCAACCAATCAGCAGAGAAGGCTGCGCGCGGCTCGCAGGCCATCCAGACCGAGCACGGCGTCTAGATCTCGGGGAGCGGTCGAAGGCAGGGGAGGCAGAAGGCACAGCTCACAAATTACTGGAAAGCCCAAGTCAGTTGGACATTGAGGTTGATTAGGTGATTAATTCTGTTAGAAGGCTGTTTACTGAGCTTGAAGAGAGTGAAAAAGTTTACAAAATTCCCAAGTGATTTGAAAAAAATAAATAAATAAATAAATAAAGGCTCATGTGTTGGTGAATTCTCACTGTCAACCTGACTGGGTTGAGAATAGCCTAAGAGATGCATCTGTAGGTACGTCTGTTAGCATATTTGCACAGAGGTGTAACTCTGAATGGGGGCAACACTGTCCCAGGGGCTAGAGACTCAGGCTGCATAAGAAGAAACAGAGGGGGAAGCTGAGGCGAGCAGCTGCATTCATCCCTCTCTGCCTCCTGACTGGGCACAATATGATGACCACCCACTTCACATTGTCTCCGCCACGCCTTTCTGCCGTGGATGGATTGTGTTCCATAAACTGTGAGTCAACAACCAATCCTTCTCTTGAGTGGCTTTTGTCAGGTATATTTTCGTAGCAATAAAAAAGAACTAATAGGGGCACACGCATCTGAAGCTCATTTGCAGTGGCTGGAGGCCCTGGCGTGCCCACTCTCTCTCTCTCTCTCGCTCTCTCTCTACCTCTATCTGCCTCTTTCTCTCTCTGTCTGTCGCTCTCAAATAAATATATAAATAAATAAACAAAAAAATTAAAAAAGAACTAATACTCATAAATCGCTTTAGCTCATGAAATTTTGGAGACTCAAGTTTTCACAGTGAAATTAATCCTTTTTGTTTCATTTCTGAATGCCATTTGATCAGAAAAGCAGAGAGAAGGTGATAAAACTGATGTGGTCCCCATGCTTCATCCATCAGCTTACTTCTATTACTTTCAAGCTGGCTTTTGGCACTATTTAAAGGAGCTAGATTTAAAAAAAGAGAGAGAGAGAGAATCATGGCAGAAATGGCAGATTTAGGTGAGATAATGAAAGAAAAATCTAGAAAATAAAAATATGACACAGTATATTTAGGCAAGATGATTTTTTTAAAAAAATCTAGAAAAAATAAAATATGTTGGCGATGTCAGTGATAGGAGGTGGGTTAGGAAGAGACTGTAGAGTTGTCCATGAACCACTGATGTCTGATAGTAAAGAGAATGTGTAGGCTTGGACCCCATTGCTAACGTAGAGATCCAAATAGCTCCACAGAGACTGTGACCAGGGAGCTGATGCAGGACTCACAGCTCTTGCAAAGCTTCTCAGACATGCGGTTTAAACCAAGACATGCTGATTATGTGCTCAAAGATGTAGCCATCTATACTAGCCAAATTACCCATAAGATTTAAACAAAAAACTAGACTTGGGGCCTGGATAAATGGCTATGGGAATAAAATGCTTGCAGCGTATGTGTGGTGATCTAAGTTGGGGATCCCCCCACACACAAGCATACAAGTAAACGATTTGTGGGTGTTATAGCCACAGTTGGTAAGTGAGGTCAGGGGTTCCCCACAGCAAGCTAACTAAATAGATGAGCCAAATCAGAGCATACTCTATTCAAAAGAGAGACCCTACCTCAGTGAATAAGGTAAAGAGTAGTCAGGGAAGATACCCAATGGCAATACTCACATACACACACACACACTGAAGTGAAATCATAACACATGTTTTAAAAAGGTTAAGATATAATTCAAAATTGTACATTATTTGAAGAATCAGGCAAATACCACATTGCATAAAATGTTCACTACCTATCAGTATATTATCGAAGCTCACTTTTGTGATGACACAGTCATGGAAATTGTATGATCAGCTTTAAGTGGGGACTAAGAAGCTCCAAGTAGCTGTAAGAACACTTGAGAAAAAAAATACTCAGAGATAAAACAGAAGACAGGAAGAAGACCTAAGTGAAAAGTTAGGACCATAAAATACAGTAGCAGAGCTGGCGAGAAGGCTTTCTGGTTAAGGTGCATCCCTGCAAAGCACTCATGTTCAACTCTCCAGGTCCCACATAAGCCAGACGCACGGTGATGCAAGCTTGCAAGGGGGCGCATGCATCTGGAGTTCAACATTATAAATCATCTATTCTGAAAATAATATCATAATTGCAAAGAAATAAATGGAGCTCTGGTTGCTTGCTGATGTCCCAATACATCAAATATGTGTGTCAGCAAATGTCCAAAACAGCTAGAAGTGGAGTGGGGATATTTAAAGGAAAATGATGGCAAACTTCCTGATTGCACGGAAAGCATATCTACAATTTCAATAATCACAGGAGACCAATCCTGAATAAGCATGTGAGAATTCATGTCACAATACATCACAGCCAAATGACAGAACAGTCAACACAAAAACAAGCGCAGCATGTGACCAGGGTAAAACAAGGTATTGGCTATAAACACAATTTTATTTTTAATTATTTATTTTATTTCTCTCTCAATCTCTCTCTCTCTCTCTCTCTCTCTCTCTCTCTCTCTCTCTCTCTCTCTCTCCCTCTCTCTCTCTCTCTCTCTTTTGGTTTTTTGAAGTAGGGTCTCAGGCTGGAATTAACTATGTAGTCTTAGGGTGGCCTTGAACTCAAAATGATCCTCCCACCTCTACCTCCCGAGTGCTGGGATTAAAGGCATATGCCACCATGCCCGGCTTCCTTTTATTCCTCATCAGACACCATGGAATGAAGAAAAAAGTAGAATATCACTTTTATGTGCTGAAGGGAATTAATTACAACACCATAATTCTATAGCCAATAAAGCCTCTTAGAAAATAAAAATATTCTCAGATAAAAGATTGAGAAAACGTTCTTATGAAAACTTGATAATATAAAACAATCCCTCCAGGGTATGGGTGCGTAGATGAGTTGGTAGAGCTGGTCCAGCCTATAGGAAGCTCTGGGTTATCCCCATACCACATAAACCAGCACTTGTGAGGTGGAGGCAGGAAGACACGAAGGCCAAGGTCATTCATAGCAAGGTCAGGCCAGCATGGATTACATTAGACCCTATCTCCAAAAACAAAACAAAGAAACAAAAGAAAAGAAAAGAAAAGAAAACAAACCTCTGCTCAGCAAAGTCAAAAACAAAGAAAAAGAAAATCCAGACTGTCAAATAACTGCTAGAGAAAGGTCCTTGGAAAGGGAAGAAATCATAAAATAAGGAACTCTGTTTGAATACAGAGTAGTAGAAATGGTAATTGTCTAAGTAAGCATGACATATGATCCATTTGTTGACATTGGAAAATAAAAATTATATATACTCTTGGGGCTGGAGAGATAGCTCAGTGGTTAAGCCTCTTACCTACAAAGCTTAAGGACCCAAGTTCTCTCTATATATCTCTCTTTCTGTTTTTCTCAAATAAATAAAATAAAATAATTAAAGTAGCACTTTATTAAAAGTACAACTAAATGGGGTTTAGCCCAGTAATGCATCATTGGTTCAATAGTTGAAAATTGGTCATTGTAACCCACCAACCATATTAGTAATAAAGAATAAAACCTAAAAATTAGGGCCAGGGAGATGGCTCGGTTGGTAAAGCAGTTGCTGTGCCAGCATGAAGACCTGAATTCAGATGCCAGCATTGATGTAAAATGCCAGCTAATGCCAACGCTCAGGAGGAGGAGGAGACAGATGATGTCTGGGGCAAGCTGGCTCGCTAGTCACCTCAAATCAGTGGTTCAGTGGGCGACTCTTTCTCAAAAAAGAAAAAGTACCATGGGGAGCTACTGAGAAAGGCACCCAATGTCAACCTCTGGTCTCCAAATGTACAGCCACATACACGTTTATGTGCACCCAAACATTTGTACACTCACACACACAAAAACACTGAATATAAAGTTGCATGCATGTACACCCCATATGTGCAAAACATAAGTAAATAAAAAAAGCAATAAGATTAAATAAATAATCAAGAATGAATTTAGAAACTCAGCATACATTCATGATAACACTCTAAGCAATGTAGGAAAAACAGGGAATGTCTTAAAGCTAATGGAAGGCATTATTTGTTTAAAAACATACAGCTAACAAAATAAGTAATGGTGAAATACAATGCTTTACCCCCAAACGAACCATATGAGAAAGATATCCAAACTCATCATGTCTATTCAATATCGTATTAGAAGTTTTAGCCAATGAAATAAGCTACAAACTAAAGAAAGCCCTAAAATAATGTTGAATGACAAAGAATATAATTGAGAGAATTCCAAGAATCTATATTAACATCTTAAACCTAACAATTACATATACATGGTCAATATACAAAAGTAAGTCATATTTCCATAATTAACATTGAACACCAGCAAATAGAATTTTGAAATGTTTTACAAGTCTCAAAACAATGGCATACTTAAGTATTAATATAATGAAATTTACAATATCACTAAACTGAAAGTACGAGATATCAATGCAACGAATTAAAGGATGCCTAGATAAAACAAGGAGATAGAGGCTGTTCGTGGATTAAAAGGGTTGGTCTGTGAACTTACAGGTATTTTTCCTCAAATTTACCTGTGGGTGTTAACAAGTCTGAAAATAATACTACAGAATTTTATGTAGATATAGACAAACTTATTCTGAATTTATGTGACAAGGTAGGGGGGAAAAAAAAGAAATTTGAATTTGAAAAGGTGGAGAAACCATAATTCCAGACTTTAAGCTAACACAGAATTACACTAAGAAACATGATATGGCCCTGGCGGAAATACATAAGAACAATAACAGATATATATATATATATAAATGTATGGGGATAATTAATTCCAGACAAAAATGTGGCGTCCAAACAATGAAGAAATAACGAATAAACCGTCCTCCAGAGGCTCATGTGCTTGCTCACCTCGTCCAGCTGGTGGCGCTCTTTTGGGAGGCCGCGGAGTACTCAGGCATGGAGCCTGGCAGGTAAAGGCGCGAGCCTTTGAGTTCCCTTCTGCCCCTCTCTCTGTGCTCTGTCTGCCACTGCGGTGTGACCAGCTGCCTCAGGCTTCTGCCCACATGGACAGAGCTGCTCTGCCTGTCAAGATGGCCTGAAATCCCTGACCACAGCCCAAACAAACCATCCCTTAAGTGGTTCACTCCAGCTATCTTGTCACAGAGAGAAGTCACTAATGGGGATAGAGTTGAGTTGTTTGTTTGTTTTGCTTATAACATCATTATGGAATACAAAATATCTTATTCAACAGCTAT
Organism: Jaculus jaculus; assembly: GCF_020740685.1. NCBI lineage: Eukaryota > Metazoa > Chordata > Mammalia > Rodentia > Dipodidae > Jaculus > Jaculus jaculus. Next base: position 7,373,250 of record NC_059107.1, on the reverse strand, counting down.
CATTGTATTGTTTTAATTCCAGAAACATGTTCAGATAGATGGCTAAAACTGTAATTTTTAAACGTGATTAAGAAAATCAAGCATGTAAAAGGTGACTGCCTTTCCCAAGGCTGTACAGCTGGTGACAGAACAGAGGTTTGAATCCGTTTTTCTTCCACTCCACTTACTACATAGGAAAATAGCTGAATAAATTGCAATTATAATTTTAGCTGAACTTCATTTGTAAAATCCCAGGTATGGCAATGTTTTTCTTTCACCATGTTCATAAATCATAGAAAAGCTACTGTTTGTTTTTTTTTTGTTGTTGTTTTTTTTTTTTATCATGAGCCCAGAAACCAGAGTCTTATCACAAATAACAATAAAGCTGTTCTTGGTCTCAGTTCAATGATCCAGAACAAAATAGGACTTCTGATTCAAATATAGAAATGATTCAGATATAGCACAAAAGTATTCCATTTAGTCACACACAAAGATATGAAAGCCCACTTTCTTTCTTTTGGAATTTTAAAATATTTAATTAATTTATTTATTTATTAATGAGTGACAGAGAGAGAGAGAAAATGGGTGCGCTAGGGACTCCAACTGCTTTAAACAAACTCCAAATATATGCACCACTTGTGCATCTGGTTTTATATGGGTACCGAGGAATCAAACCCAGGTCCTTAGGCTTTACAGTAAGTACCTTAACTGCTGAACCATCTCCCCAGCCCTCTCTTGGACTTTCAAAGCAAGGTTTCACTTCGTAATCCAGGCTAGCCTTACATCATAACCCTCCTGCCTCTGCCTCTGAGGGCCATTTCTGGCTAGACAAAATCTGGCGTCTGTTGGACTGCAGAGAACATTAAAGCAAGAAGTCTTCAAGGAGGTAAGTAGCAGGGCTGGCGAAACCCAACGCGACCAGGTTCGCCCACGCGGAACCCAAGTCCCGCCCTCACGCGCAGCTGCCAGTGTCTGCCACGACTTCACTTGTGGTGTTGGAACAACTGGCGGCCAATTCTCACATGAATGATAAAGAAAGGCCTGGGAAGAAGGAGGCGGGCGAAGGCAAAAGGGCACAGGTGGCGTGCATACAGAAAGGGGGAGACGGTGTGGGGACAGCAGGACTAAGGAGAGGGGGGCAGGCTGAGAATCAACAGAAACAAACAGTTTTTGTAAATGCCAGAATGAGTGACACCTGAACTCTGTGTGCCCGCTAAAAATAACATAAAATACCAGAAGTAGTACAACTCCAAAGGATCGACCCCTAAAATTTAATCTATAAAGCTGGGTTCCATCAAGCCCAAAAACATTGGCTCTGCATAGAACATTATAAGAAGAATGAAAAAAAAAATGGCCAAAACAGTTACAAGCTCCAGGTTGACCCTTGACTTTTGATCTCTGACCTCTGAATTTGTAACTGGGTCTATCAAAAAAAAAAAAAAAAAAAAAAACCTCAAGGTAAGCTGCAGAGCACTCCCTAAACTCAGCAGTTTAAGAAAACTAAAACTAAAAATGGGCCAATACATAAACAGGTATTTCACCAAAGAGGTGGCAGCCATTCACATAAGATCATTAGCCGCTCCAAAGATGCAAATTAAAGTCACAATGAGATAATGTTTCATTACCCATTAGAACGATCAAAATAACAACTTCTGATGAGACAAAGTGCCAATAAGTAGGCCAAATAACTGTCACCCTCGCAGACTGTTGGTGCGAGTTAGCGGCAAGGCAGTCCCTCTGCAATCAAGTTTGCAGTCTGTCACTCAGTTAAACATAAACTTACCATATGCTTCAGAAAACCCACTCTTGGATGTTTGTCTTAGTGAAATGAAATTGTGCAGTTACACAAAAAGCATCTGCAAGGCAATCTTCCTGTGAGCTTTGTCCACAATCACTGTAAACCAGGAAGAAGCCTTAAACAAGTGACCAGGTCAGCTGTTGTTCAACCATACAAGGGACTGCTTCCTAACAGAAAGATAATAAATGAAAATATTAAAAAAATGATTGGCACACTAAACCACATAGATATATCTCCAATTATTCTGGGAGAGAGAGTCCAATCTCACAAGCTCATATTCTATATGGATTTATTTGCGAATCTGTGGAAGCATGCATGCAAGAGGAACAGGGCCAACAAACAGGAGGGAACACACACACACCTATTTTCAAAGGGGCTTTATGAGAGAGGCTCGCACAGCAGGGTGGACTGGACGGCCCAGCAATTGCAGTCTGTACCCTGGAACCTGGGTGCTGCTCAAAGGAGCTGGACGCCTCCACAGACACAGTCTGGAGCTGAAGCCCTGGAGGATTCCTGGAGAGTCACTGGAATGGATTCCCAAGAAGCTGAGAGGCCTGGGTTCCACGTCAGGGGAGGGTGACCGCCGCAGCAGTGACAGGTGCAAGCGCACCCACTCAGAAAGAAGGGAAGACAGGTGCGCTCCCAGTCTTTCCCCAAAACCGCTTTGTTATTTTTAACCTGGGGTGCACATTAGAAGGCACCATCAACAGTGACGTGGATCACTCACCCGGTCACTGTCTTACCTGCCAACCACCTCTGAAAATGACCCCCACCCCAGACACGCACACACACAGGTGCCTGTCCTCAGCCCCGCCTCCTGTCACATACTCAGGACCCCCCATCGCGACATCGCTCTGACAGAGATGAAATCACAATGACAGGGAATGTTCAATGGCTGCCAGGAACTAGGAGCTTAGGAAAGGCATGAGTGCTAACATGTTTCCAAAGGGGGAGTTTTATTACTTAGTATAATACTTGTATAAATTTATCCATAGGTTCATGTAACACACACAGATAGAAGTAAATTTTACTGTTTGTTCACTTAAAAGTTTAAATTAAAACAAAAATACAAAATGGCGTGATGTTAGCAACATGGAAGAACAGAATATTTCTGTCTCTCCCTGGACTCATGGATGTACCAAATAAACAACTATTTGTGCATCAATTCCCTTGGAGAAGCTGTTTTGTTTTGTTTTGTTTTGTTTTGCTTTGTTTTGTTTTATTTTGTTTTGTTTCCAGAGGAATATGATTAATGTAGAAAATCATAACTGGTGAAGTACTGAAAAATGAGTGATTTCCATGCATCTGTTACAGGACACCAAACTGGAACTGAGCTGCAAACCCCTCCTCTGTGCTAGCTAGCTGTCCAATGCTGTGAAGGGCTGGGTATGCTTCTGCAGGATGAAAGTTCGCAAGCATGCTGCTCATTGGTCCACTCGGTGGGCCCCACAACCAATCTACAGGTACAATAATGGCATGATTGCTAGAGGCATAACCAACTGCCAGAGAGAATTCACACCTGGGGCCAAAACCCTTTTCAAGCACCTGTGGCTGGGAAGGCCATAGACCTTGGGAGAATATGCTGTGCTCGTAAAATCACTTTACAAATGTCTATATGATGTTCATGCCCAAAAGTCAGTGCTGCTCTGACCTTTGGCCAAGAGAGCTTCATTTTGCAGATTGTAGTGAATAACGGGGAAACCCAAATGTTTTTAGCATTTCCATACGAAGATCAGTGGAGAACAAGGAACCCGAAATAAATCCAGATTCCTATAACCAATTGATCTTTGACTAAGGAATAATGAAAATGCAATGAGGGTAGACAGTCTCTTCAATAAATGATGCTATAAAACCTGTCTTTGCACATCCAGAAAACTGAAAAATTTGCCTTGCCTCACACATTATACAGGCAGCAACTTAAAATCAAAATCAGCTGAAGATTTAGGTGTAAGACCTGGAACTACAAAAATGCTAGAAACACACACGCACACACACATGTGAAAGCTGTGTGACTTGGTCTGGTCATTATTTATGTAACCCAGAAGAACCAACAATGGAAACAAAACCAGACAAGTGAAATTACATCAAACTTAAAATTTCCAGATAGTAAAGTGACCAGTTAGTAGAGCAAAAATCCAATCAAGACAAGTGTTACAATCAGGTTCTCATATGCTGGCAGAAATCACCTGAGCAGTCTGTGGGCAAAAGGTTTATTTTGGCTTACAGACTTGAGGGGAAGCTCCATGATGGCAGGGAAAAGTGATGACATGAGCAGAGGGTGGACGTCACCCCGTCACCAACATCAGGTGGACAGTAGCAACAGGAGAATGTGCCAAACACTGGCAAGAGGAAACTGGCTATAATGTCCACAAGTGTGCCATCCCCCACCACAGCAACACACTCCCTCCAGGAGGCATTAACTCACAAATCTCCATCAGCTTTGAACCTAGCATTCAGAACATCTAAGTTTAGGGCGGACACCTGAATCAAACCATCACATTCTGCCCCGGGACCTCATAAACTGATAACCACACATGAAGTAAAATGCAATGTATTCATCAACTTCAAAAGCCTCCATAATTCACCAGGCCCTTAGAGGGAACACCTGAGTCAAAAGGCCCTGGAGAGGGTATGATGAAGAGTGACCCTAATCTTCTACTGCCTCTCTCCCACGTAAGAGGCTTTGTCAACTATTCCTACATTATGAAGCATCACTGACATCACGATTAACATGCAAAGAATTCTTAAAGAAGGGAATAAAACATTTTTTTCAGGGTGTGAATCATGGATCGCCACTACTGTTATAACCTACATACTTACAGAAATTCTAATTTTCTACCCTACATGGGACATACTGAATCAGAAAGGCACAAGATTATGACTGGCAATACCTATGTAGTGAGTGATTTTGGTTATTCTACGCATGCTAAGGTTCTAGGACGCCCAGCATGGAAATGTTAGACTCCAGGGCTATTAAGCTCAAGCCTTTGTATGCCTGAAGTCTACAGTCTCACAAAGGAACCATGCCTTATTTATTTCTGTAAGATGGGATGTTCTTTCTTGACAGTTTTCACAACTCGTGAACCTATTCAAAGCCTATTTCCCTACAGGGATAATTACTTTCAGAAATATTCAGCACTTTTTTTTTTTTTAATCTGAATGTCCAGGAATGAATTCTTTGAGGGAAAGAAGATATACAGGGGATTTTTCTTCACCAGTTAACATTTTTATAAGGCAGTTTTGCTTGAGAGAATTGTCATCACACTGACCTGCAGTCACAATAAATCCATGTCAATTTACTCAATGAATCATTTCTAATTTCCCCCATACCCAAATACACGTCAGTGTTATAAATTCCTGCTGCAAAAAGGCTAAACAATAGAGACATTACTAGTCTGAGGAGAGAGCAGAAATGGCAGAGAGGCAGTGAGGATACTTTGCTTTTTAAGCCTGCAGTGAGACCTGGAAATATATTTCCATGTGATCTACGTGAGGGCCGGGCTGTGGCTCAGTGGGTAGAAGAGCTTAGCTTGCACGAAGCCCTGGGTTTCCCCCACGAGGCTGAATGAACTGGGTGTGGTGGCAAGCCTATGATCCACCACTCAGGATGCAGAGGCAGGAGGGTCAGGAGCTCAAGTCATCCTTAGCTACATAGTGAGTTTGAGGTCAGCCTGACATATGTGAGACCTTGTCTCAGAAAATGTCCTAAATTTTATCAGGAGATATCATCAAAAGGTAACTGATTGAGGCTGGAAGCCCTGGAGCGCCCATTCTCTCTCTCTCTCCTTCTATCTGGCTTTCTCTCTGTGTCTGTCGCTCTCAAATAAATAAATAAATAAAAATTTAAAAAAAAAAAGGTAACTGATTTTTAGCCAGGCGTGGTCGCGAGGGAAATCATTATTGATGTTCATACTGAAATCTATCTTTAAACCCTTAGGTTTACCTTTAATCATGCAACCTCTCTTTTCAATAAGGCCCCCGTGTGTCAAGGCCCAGAAATAGGATATGACATAATCCTAATTGATAAGTAGACTAGATTTAAATAAAGAGCCTGTCATTCAAGTTTTTCATGACCCATTCCCAACCTAACTTTCTGCCCTTATGTCCAAATGACCTCTGTTCTTGGCTCTCATCTGATTGGACCACTGTTAAATGAGGCTGGTGATTATCCATGTTCAAACAGGACTTTCATCTCTCTGCTCTCAATAAAAATGATGTTCGGTTAATATATTACCTCTTCCTTAGAACTTCAATGGTGGCACACGCCTTTAATCCCAGCCCTGGAGATGGGGGGCAGAAGTAGGAGGATTGCCATGAGTTCAAGGCCAGCCTGAGACTTCATAGTGAATTCCAGTTTAGCCTGTACTAGAGTGAAACCTTACCTTGAAAAAAAACAAAAAAAGAAAAGAAAAAGAAACTGAAGTAGATTGCCTAGTGTCTTGTTAAGCTAGACCACAACAAAACTATGACCACGTTAGTTTTTTTTTCTTTTTTGAACAGTACTTTTTCTATAGTTTGTTTTCTTTCTGTTGTCCCCTTCATCATCAAAATTCATCTAGTTCTTTAAACTGAAATTTTACTTTAGGCCAATATGTCAGGATGAGCTTTGGTGATTATATAAATTTACAAAACACTTGTCATTCACCCTAGCTTTGGCAATCACACAGAGGAAACCAAAAGGAAATGGAAAGTCTACTGACCAAGCTTCACATTTAGGCATGAGCTGACCATGTGCTTCCCACTGCATTCCCGGACCACAGCTCCCTGGCCTACAGCAGAGGAGCCACTATTTGCTCTAGGCAAGTTATGGAAACAGCCTAGGTAGCCAGCAATAAATGAGAGGATAAAAACGTGGTATGTGGACACAGTGCAGCTTTACTCAGCCGTGAAGAAGAAATAAAGTTACAGTACTTGGGAAAAGTGGACAGAGCTGGAAATGCTGGTATGTTTTTTGAGTCCAGTTCCACAAAACAAATGTCAAGTTTGTGCCCACGTGTGCAAGGAAGGAAAGCAGAAAAGGATCTATGTGCCACCGTGAAGGTAAGGACCAGGGACCTGAGAAGGGAAGAAGAGTTGGGACACAGAAGCTGTGATATGACACATGTGTATTTTGTGCATGTATGAAAATGCCACCATAAGATCCCTTCTTTTATAAAATCAAGGAGCTGAAGAGATTGTTAAGTGGTTAAAGACACTTGATCACAAAGCTTGACAGCCAAGGTTGATTCCTCAGTATCCATGAAAGGCCAGGTATATAAAGTGGCCACATGTGCCTGGAGTTCATTTGTAGAGGCAAGAGGCCCTGGTGTACCCATTCTCTCTATTTCTTTTCCTCTTCAGCTCTGTTGGTAAATAAATAAATATTTAAAAAAATAAGATATGCTAATTAGGAATAAAAGAGGGGCTAATTACTTTATAGAAGTTTGAAGCCACCAACATGCATTACTTGATTGAAATCCTGAGTATCATATACCATAGCCCCTGTGAAGAAATTTACAGTTACAAAAAAGCACTAGGTGTTAGAGAGAATGCTGAATGGTTAAAGTTGCTTATTTGCAAAGCCTGCCAGTCTAGTTCCCCAGCCACTCATGTAAAGCCAGATGGGCATTCATTTAGAGTGGAAAGAGTACACACACACACACACACACACACACACACACACACGCATGCATGCATGAATGCATGCACATGTCAATGAACATGTTTTTAAAAGACTAATAGATGGGAAAAATGGTGCTTGGCCATGACCCACTATTAATGACTAAAATCTTATTGGTTTGTCAAAGATCTTTTCTTATGTGCAGGCAGAGAGGGGGAAAGAGAGAGAGAATTAGAGAGGAATGCCTGTGCCAGGGCCCTTTGCCATGGCAAACAAACTCCACACACATGTGCCACCCTGTGCATTTGTCATTGCCCCAGCCAGCTTCACTGTCTCACATCCCCACTCAACTCCCTAAGGTCCAGATCCTTGTACTCCAACAGACTTTCCTTTGCAAATGTGATCCAATAAAATAGGATTCTGCTCTAGAAAAGAGGCCACCATTGGGTAGAAACAAAAGACTACCTGGGTTGAGAAATCAGAAAGGAAGAAGGGAGGCATGCAACTTTTGGAACCCTATAGCAATGTTTCTCCTTCCTTATCTACTAGAAGTGGTTGTCAGGCTGTGGTTAAACACACTGACCCTCCTCCTTAACAAGCCCGGCAATCAGTCCTCTCAGTGGACGCTGATTGCCCCCATTGTGAAGTCTAAATCATCCAGATGGTTCTGCACGGAGGCTTGGGTTTGGTCCAGCTCCACGAGCAGTGCCACTTACTTGCCCACAATAGCCTGTGTACAAGTCCTGCCCACGTGTGTTATTATGCGTTCTTTGTCTAGCTGTTGTCACAGCGTTCAGTGTACATTTTCCTCCCCCACTAAGACACGGCATTTGCAGACTCGGCGTCCTCATTCTGAGTGTATAGACTTTTCTCTGAGCAGTCATAAAGCCATACAACACCCTCTCTGATGGCGCACATAAGTTAATGACAAAAAAAAAAAAAATTCTTCCAGACCTCAGAAGAGCCTCACACTTGGCACCTTTTCTTTTTCTCTGGTGACTGAGAGCTTTTTATGAGGCATTATCACTGCTTTTCTTTTAAAAGAACTATCATCATCATCATCATCATCATCATCATTAGGATGTCACTGCAGGGAGAAAAGACAGTTAAGAAAAAACACAGATCTGAAAGCTATCATTGGCAAGGCAGACATGTTTAGTAGAGGAGACAACTGTTGTTAACTCTTGGAGACAATAAGTGTTCTGATGGTGTGATTCAATGGGGACAAAACTAATGCCAGGACCCAGCGTTTCTGTATTTCTGATGCATCTCATCATCGGGTCACAAAGGCTCAACACTGCAGTCACTGTTGGACACAGGACAGTCAATGAGTCTCCACCCCTCCACTGCAGTGTCGCCAGGCCCGTAAAGGGCATTGATTTCCCCACTGGCTTCTATAAATATTCCCTTAAAATATATATATATATATATATATATATATATATATATATATATATATATATATTAGTGCACATTCATTTTACAAAGTAATTGGCTTTGTAATGACATATTTACTCAAAATTATCTTTAAGAATCTTTGCAAAAAGTTCCTTTTCCATGGGACTTCCCACTCCACGTGTTAATAGGGCGCTTAGTAAGTCCTGAGAGGTTTTCCTTCAATGCAATCTGAGGTTGACCAGCAAAGACATGACAGCACAAATTTACTCCCATACCTTGCCTGGCATTTGCATACAATCAAGGAGCAAACGTGTAATCATTATTCCGAATCACCTAGGACAGGTGACATCATCTGACATGACATTACCAACACATGGGCCAGGGAGATGGCTCAGTGATTAAAGACACTTGCTGGCAGAGCCTGTCGGTCTGGGATGGCCTGAGTTTGATTCCCCAGTACCCATAATAAAGCCAGGTACACAAAATTTGCAGCAGCAAGAGGCCATTGTGTGCCAATTCTCATTTTCTCTCCCCACTCTCTCTTCACAAATAACTTTTTGAAACAGTGATTTCAAATAGTAAATTGCTGAGGGGCTGGAGAGATGGCTCAGTGGTTAAGACACTTGCCTACAAAGCTTAACAACCTGGGTTTGACTCCCCAGTACCTGCATAAGCACACCATGGCACATGCATCCGAGGTCCATTTGCAGCAGCAAGAGACCCTGGCAATCCCCCCCCACACACACACTCCCCCTTTCTCTCTTTCTCTCCTCTTGCAAATAAATAAACACATAAATTTTAAAAAACTAAATAAGGGCTGGAGAGATGGCTTAGCAGTTAAGTGCTTGCCTGTGAAGCCTAAGGACCCCAGTTCAGACTTGATTTCCCAGAACCCATGTTAGCCAGATGTACAAGGGGGCGCATGTGTCTGGAGTTCATTTGTAGTGGCTGGAGGCCCTGGCATGCCCATTCTCTCTCTTTATCTCTCCCTCTTTCTCTCTCTGTCTGTCACTCTCCAATAAACAAATAAAAAAAAACAAAAAGAAAACATCTAAATAAATTCCCATGCCATGTGCAGTCCTGATCAAGAAGCCAGTCCAAAGAGCATGTGCTTCAGCAGTGATGTCCTTACCAGCTCACCACAATGTCTTCCTCTCAAAATCTCCACAAAAGGATGTCTACCCAAAGCACATTCCAAACCTTCTAGAATCCTATGAAGCAAATCCTTTATCAAGTCATTTGAGACCTCTAGACCTTAGTTTCCTTATGTATGAAGAAAACAAAAATCCATGTTTTTGCCTAAAAATTGGATGTGAGATTATTAACATAAAATTCTTGTACTGTCAGCTGGTAACGCCATCAGGTTTGATGTTCAGAGCATTAAAGTTTCCAATATTTCAAAGCCAAGAAGTGTGAAGGTCCTGGAGCTGGACTGAGATCAAATCTCTACTCTACTGCTTACAAAGCAGTCTACTTTAAACAAGTAATGTATGACCTCTTTCAGCCCAGATTTACTCATGTGTAATACAGGAAGAGGAAAATGAGCAGAAGAACTGTCTCAAATGCTGAATAAAGAAAACAATTATGGACTTCTAGTTAAGATGGTGGCATAGGTGCTATGCCAAAGCAGCCTAGCGGGGGAAAGGACCAAAAAACTCAGCAAAATACACACTTTTACTAAAAAGTGAGTTGTGTAGGAAATTGAAATGGCAATGGAGAAGTAGAAGAGATCCAGAGCATCCAGAGACCACACAGGCCGGCAAAAGCAGCCCCAGCAGGTCCACTGATAGTGGCAGCGGCAACGCACCAGAAAACTGCGAGGCGAGGCTCGAGCCACAGGAAAAGCCAGGTGAGGGGAGCTTCCACTCACACCGGAGCTCTCCACAACTCAAGAAACATGAAGGAAGAGTGGCAGTGAACAACGGAGTAGCAGATAACAAGGCAGAAGAACACATGGAACAGTGAGAGAACTAGAGCAGCATTGGCTTCCTCCCCTCCCCCACAACCTGGGCCCAGCTCCAGCAAACAGGGAAGTGGTCCTGGGACCGGCCACACCAATTTGAGCCGATAGCAGGACCCAAGCAGAAGCAGAGTATGGCAGCAACATCAGCAGCTCTGGCACCGGCAACAGCGGCCCCAGCAGTGGACGATCCAGTAGCAGCAGCAGCGGCAGATCCAGCTGCAGCAGCTTCAGAGGCAGCAGCAGCAGATACAGCAGCAGAAGCTTCAGCAGCAGTAGCAATGGCCCCAGCAGTGGCAGCTACAGCAGCAGCAGCTGTGGCAGCAGCAACAGTGGATCCAGCAGCAGCAGCTTCAGCAGCAGCAGCGACAGATCCAGCAGTGGCAGCTTTAGCAGCAACGGTGACAGATCCAGCAGTGGCAGCTTCAGCAGCAGCAGTAGCAGTTCCAGCAGCAGAGGTGCCGTTCTACAGGGCCACAGCTGCTAGGCTCGGTTTGCCCCACAGGAAAAGCCAGTGCCAAGCTCCAGAAATCAGAACAGCAGCCCAACAACCCAGCCAGCAACTTGACTGAGTCCAAAATCATCCAAGGTAACTGGGATTGCATTAGGGAAGGGCCTCATCTGGTCACAAGCTGACTTGGATCCCTCAACAGAAGAGAAATCTTAACCTCTTTGTTGATAGAGGATCTGGTTGTTATAATAACTACTCTTGCATAAATACTCGGTGCTGTTTTTGATTGAATGGGTACAGTGTTAAGTTAACTTTTAGAATCTACCTGTATTTTATTCCACTCATCTTACTTGAATACTCCCATAGCAGGGAAACTCAACCCCTAGGAGCACCTTTTTAGATACTCTGAGAGTCTTAAGTGCCACAGCTAATACCTAAAGCTCCTACCCTGAAAATATATAACATCAAATCAATTGATACAGCTAAGAATACCCAACTAGCTAGAAATTCCAAGCATTAACTTAATCAAAGATGCAAAAATATATACATTATAACACAAGAAACACTAAAAAGCAAGACAATATAAATCCACCTAAAAGTATTAATGCATCAGAAATGACCTCCCATGAGAAGGAGTTAGAGGAAATGCCTAAGATTTCAAAAGAATGATTGTAAATATGTTCAAAGAAGTCAAAGAACAAATCAAAAGAATCAAAGAAGAAAGCAAAGAGGAAATCAAAGAAGCAGGACACCAATTTAATGAAATAAAGAATGCAATACAAGACATAAATAAGGAAATAGAAATAATAAAGAAAAACCAGTCAGAATTACTAGCAATAAAGGACACAGTTAATGAAACAAAAAACTCTGTAGAAAATCTCACCAGTAGAATGGATGAAGGAGAGGACAGAATATCTAAGCTAGAAGACCAGGTGGCAGATCAAATACAGTCCAACAAAGAGAAACACAAACTTATACAAAAGTATGAGTCAGAATTTCAAGATATAAGGGATACTATAAAGAGATCAAATATAAGAATTCAGGGCATAATAGAAGGAGAAGAATTCCATTCCAAAGGCATAATAGGCATCTTCAACAATATCATAGAAGAAAACTTCCCCCAAATTGGGAAAGAGGTGTCAATGTAGATACAGGAAGCCTTTAGAAACCCAGCCAGACAAAACCTTGCAAGAACCTCTCCTTGCCATATTATAATCAAACTACAAAACTCACGAACCAAAGAAAAAATATTGAAAGCAGTTAAAGAGAAAAATCAAGTTACCTACAAAGGCATTACCATCAGGATCACAGCAAATTATTCAACACAAACATTTAAAGCCAGAAGTGCTTGGAGTGATATATTCCAAGTTCTGAAAGATAACAACTATCAACCAAGGTTACTTTATCCTGCAAAGCTATCCATTCAAATAGATGGAGGAATAAGGACATTCCATGACAAAAGTAGGTTAAAGGAGTATTTGAAGACAAAACCAGCTGTACAGAAAATACTTGATAGAATCCTCCATGCTGAAGAAAAGGAAAAGCGCATATATAAGGAACCTGGAAAAAAACAAGCAATACTCAAATACTAGTTAACACAAGAGAGCACAGGTAGAACCAGAACCACAAAAAAAAAAAAAAATGGCAAACATAAATACACAACTTTCAATAATATCTCTTAATATCAACGGCCTCAATGCCCCAACGAAAAGACATAGATTCGCAGACTGGGTTAAAAAGCAGGATCCTACAATTTGTTGTCTCCAAGAAACTCACCTTTCTACAAAGGATAGACATTATCTTAGGGTGAAAGGTTGGAAAATGGTGTTTCAAGCAAATGGGCCTAGAAAACAAGCAGGAGTTGCTATCCTAGTATCTGACAAGGTAGACTTTAGTCCAACATTAGACAAGAAAGACAAGGAAGGTCACTTTATACTGATTAAGGGTACACTCCAACAGGCGGACATTACAATCCTAAACATATATGCACCTAACATGGGGACTCCCAAATTCTTCAAAAAAACACTATTAGAACGAAGGTCAAACACAGTGGTAGTGGGTGACTTTAAGACCCCCACTCTAATCAATTGACAAGTCATCCTGCGAAAAAATAAACAGAGAGGCATCTGGGCTAAATGAGGTCATAGAAGGAATGGACCTAACAAATATATACAGGACATTTCATCCAAATGCTGCAGAATATACGTTCTTTTCAGCAGCACATGGAACATTCTCTAAAATAGACCATATATTAGTACACAAAGCATATCTTAACAAATTCAGGAAAATTGAAATAATTCCTTGCATTCTATCTGACCACAATGGAATTAAACTACAAGTCAGTAGTAAGAAAGGCTATAGAGCATACACAAAATCATGGAAACTAAACAATACACTACTAAATGATGAATGGGTCAATGAAGAAATAAAGAAGGAAATCAAAAAATTTATACAGCCAAATGATAATGGGAACACAACATACCAAAATCTCTGGGACACATTGAAGGCAGTTCTAAGAGGTAAATTTATAGCCTTGAGTGTCTATATTAAGAAATTAGAAAGATCACAAGAAAACGACCTAATATTTCACCTTAAAGCCTTGGACAAAGAAGAACAAGGCAAACCAAAAATCTGTAGACTGGAAGAAATAATAAAGATTAGGGCAGAAATTAATGAAATAGAAACAAACAAACAAAAAAAATCCAAAGAATTAATGAAACAAAGAGTTGGTTCTTTGAAAGGATAAACAAGATTGATAAATCCTGACCAAAAGAAAGAGAGAAGAGACACAGATTAATAACATCAGAGATGAAAAAGGTAACATCACAACAGATTCCAGAAAAATTCAAAAAACTCATAGGGACTTACTTTAAAATCATATACTCCACAGAGTATGAAAATCTGAAAGAAATGGATGATTTCCTTTACTTATATGACCTACCTAAATTAAATCAAGATGAGATTAATCACTTAAATAGACCTATAACAAGCATGGAGATCCGAACAGTTATCAATAATCTCCCAACTAAAAAAAGCCCAGGCCCAGATGGATTCACTGCTGAATTTTACCAGACTCTCAAGGAAGAGCTAACACCATTGCTTCTTAAGCTTTTCCAGGAAATAGAAAAAGAAGGAATTCTACCAAACTCCTTCTATGAAGCCAGCATCACTCTGATACCAAAACCAGGCAAAGATAGAACAAAAAAAGAAAATTAGAGACCAATCTCACTCATGGACATAGATGCAAAAATTGTCAACAAAATATTGGCAAACAGAATACAAGAATATAGCAAAAAGGTCATTCACTTGCAGGGATGGTTCAATATATGCAAATCTATAAATGCAATACATTATATAAATAGGTTAAAGGATAAAAACCACATGATCATCTCATTAGATGCAGAGAACCATTCGACAAAATCCAACATCCCTTCATGATAAAAGTCCAACAGAGGCTGGGAATAGAAGGAACATATCTCAATATAATAAAAGCTACTTATGACAAGCCTACAGCCAACATATTACTAAATGGGGAAAAACTGGAAGCTTTTCCACTAAAATCAGGAACAAGACAAGGGTGTCCACTGTCCCCACTTTTATTTAATATAGTTTTGGAAGTCTTAGCCATAGCAATAAGGCAAGAGACACACATAAAAGGGATACAAATTGGAAAGGAAGAGATCAACTTATTATTATTTGCAGATGACATGGTTCTATACATGAGCGACGCTCAGACAGGCATAGCCCCGGGAGGAATCCGGAGCCGCAAGTGCATTCGAAGTGTCGATGATCAATGTGTCCTGCTATGGTTCTATACATAAAGGACCCTAAAGACTACTAGCAAACTGTTAGAGCTGATAAAAACCTACAGCCATGAAGCAGGTTACAAAATAAATACACAGAAATCAGTAGCCTTCTTATACGCTAACAACAAACACACAGAGGATGAAATCAGAGATCACTCCCATTCACAATTGCATCAAAAACATAAAGTACCTTGGAATAAACCTAACCAAAGAAGTAAAGAATCTCTACAATGAGAACTTTAAAACACTCAAGTGAGAAATTGCAGAAGACACTAGAAAGTAGAGAAACATCCCCTGTTCCTGGATTGGAAGAATCAGTATTGTGAAAATGGCAATCTTACCAAAAGCAATCTACATATTTAATGCAATCCCTATCAAAATTCCAAAGGTATTCTTCATGGAAATAGAAAAAAAAAATCCAAAACTTCATTTGGAATCACAAAAAAACCTCTAATATCTAAAATAATACTGAGCAACAAAAATAAGGCTGGTGGTATCACCATACCTGATTTTATCCTATACTACAGAGCCATAGTAATAAAAACATCATGGTACTGGAACAAAAACAGACATGTAGATCAGTGGAACATAATAGAGGAACCAGATGTAAGTCCAGGTAGCTATAGCCATCTGATATTTGATAAAAATGCCAAAAATACTCAGACAGCCTCTTCAGCAAATGGTGTTTTGAAAACTGGATATATATCTGCAGAAGGATGAAAATAGATTCTTCTCTCTCCATGCACAAGAATTAAGTCCAAATGGATTAAAGATCTTAACTTCAGACCTGAATCTCTGAAACTGCTGGAGGAAAAATTAGGGGAAGTCCTCCAACATATTGATCTTGGCAAAAACTTTTTGAATACTACTCCAATTGCTCAGGCAGTAAAACCACAGATTAATCACTGGGACCTCATGAAATTACAAAGATTTTGCACTGCAAAGGACACAGTGAAAAAAGCAAACAGGCAACCTACAGAATGGAAAAAAATCTTCGCCAGCTATATATCTGATAGAGGATTAATATCTAGGATATATAAAGAACTCAAAAAGTTAAATAATAAGGAATCAAACAAGTCAATCAAAAACGGGGCTATGTAGCTAAATAAAGCATTCTCAAAGGAAGAAATACGAATGGCATATAAGCACCTAAAAAATGTTCTACATCACTAGTCATCAGGGAAATACAGATTAAAACTACATTGAGATTTCATCTCATTCATGTCAGATTGACCACCATCATGAAAACAAATGATCATAAATGTTGGTGGGGATGTGGAAAAAGAGGAACCCTTCTACACTGCTGGTGGGAATGCAATCTGGTCCAGCCATTGTGGAAATCAGTGTGGAAGTCCCTAAAACAGCTAAAGATTGATCTACCGTATGACCCAGCTATAGCACTCCTAGGCATATATCCTAAGGACTCATCTCATTTCCTTAGAAGTACATGCTCAACCATGTTTATTGCTGCTCAATTTATAATAGCTGGGAAATGGAACCAGCCTAGATGCCCCTCAAAGGATGAGTGGATAATGAAGATGTGGCACATTTATACAATGAAGTTCTACTCAGCGGTAAAGAAAAATGAAGTTATGAAATTTGCAGAAAAATGGATGGATCTGGAAAGGATTATACTAAGTGAGGTAACCCAGGCCCAGAAAGCCAAGTACCTCATGTTCTCCCTCATATATGGATACTAGCTACAGATGATTGGGCTTCGGTGTGAGAAGGAAAATACTTAGTAGCAGAGGCCAGTAAGTTAAAAAGGAGATATAAAGGGAAGAGAAAGGAAGGGAGGAAAGTACTTTATAGGTTGGTATTGTACATATGTAGTTACAATGATTGAGATGGGGAGGTAATATGATGGAGAATGGAATTTCAAAGGGGAAAATGTGGGGAGGGGAGGAAGGGTATTACCATGGGATATTTTTTATAATCATGTAAAATGTTAATCAAAATTGTGAAAAAAAATTACTGCATACTTGTCATTGTCATCCCCAGGTCTTAGAAAAAATCTTATCCATGAGGATAACTTTGTTTTTATTTCTATTCTTTTTGTTTGTTTGTTTGTTGTTTATTAAGCAGGTTTTAACTCTAGCCCAGAAAGACCTGGAACTCAGTCTATAGTCCCAGGTTGGCCTCAAATCCTGGTGATCCTACCTCAGCCACTATGTCAGGCTATGATGACAATTTTTTATTTATTTATTTTTTTTTTAGGCAAGTCCAACAGACTGGCCTTTTTTATGGAAGAGAGAGAGAGAATTGGCACACCGGGGCCTCCAGCCACTGTAGTGGAACTCCAGATACATGTGTCCCCTTGTGCAGCCTTGCACACTTGTGTCACCTGTGTGTCTGGCTTATGTGGGATCTGGAAAGTCAAACATGAGTCCTCAGGGCTTCGTAGACAAGCACCTTAAGTGCTTAACCATCTCTCCAGCCCTATGATGATAATGTTTAAATGCAAAGATAACAGCAACTTCCTGTACTTAGTCAAGAGTTTGGCCACTGTGGCAAAGCAGTAACTGCATCAATCCCATTCGCCCTGCGGGCCGGTACCGCACTCTTTTCACACGCTCCACGCCCATCCCCCGACGGCCTGCCGCTCCACCTGACCAGTGCTCGCCTTGCAAAGAGAGATCGCTTCAGGGTTAGCTCAAGAATAAAATTATCTTGTGCTAGAGAACGTCATCCTGGGCTCTTTCTCACTGGATTCTAGAAACAACTGGGTGGTATTTGTTGGAATCCATGCTTCTCGTTTTACAAAATTATCTGGAGGGATTGAAAGCTTCTGCACCTTGTAGCAAATCTCCTGATGTCAAGCTGATATGGTTGTCATCCTACCCTGATTCCCCCAAATTCAAAGACACACCAGGTGACCAAATGCCACAGGACTAATGACTTATGGGCACTGGGACGGGATGGCACCCCACGGAGGCAGGCAGAGTACTCAGATAGCTCAGTATCTTTTGGACCCTCCCCAGGGCCAGTGTACTCTGGCCAAGGAGTTATTTTATTCATCACAGGCCAAAGGATTGGCTTTTTATGTAAGCTCAGTATAAGGTTGTCAGGGCCAAAAAAGGCAAATAAATATTGCATGAAGTGTGGAGTAGGCGGGAGTGAGTGGCAGTCTCCCCGCTGACTTGGCCTTTGCCACGTGGAGGAGACAGCCAAGCCCTGGCAAGGTTTGGACACGTCCTAGAGAATCACACTTGGCAGAAAAACAAACTTCCATAGCAAAGGAAATTCATGAGGCGAACAAGGCCAGAGAAGCCAGCCATCCACTTTTTTTCCTTTTTAACTTTTAGAATGAAGAGTGAGAAATAAAATCCCTCTTTTCCTTTTGTTCACTCGAGATGTATTCAAAGGCCACTTTGCATGCTGGCCACCCAAGAACACCTCAAAGAAGCATGTCGTATGCCCATGCTCAAAGAATTAAGCAGGGGCTGTGGAGGTGACCCAGCTGGTCAAAGTGATCACTCTGTAAGCAGGAAGACCTGGCATTAGAGTTCCTAGCACTCATGTAAAACCCCACCTGGTGGCACATGCCTGCCAACTCAGTGCCAAGGAGGTTAAGCCAGAAGGGCCCTCAGGTCCTGGTGACTAGCATGATCAGAGAGCTCCAGGTCCAGTGAGAAACCCAATCTCAAAAAAAAAAGTGGGAAGCTCTGCCCCTTGCACACGCAGGTGCCTCCGCGCACAGGAACAGACACACACACAGGCATGCACACAGTACACACGTGTACATTTAATTAAAAGAATTAATATATGAAATACCCAATGCCGGGCTATGGCAAATGCCAAGAAATGGCTATCTAACGGGAGAACAGGAACTGTAATGGGAGATTACAATGCCAGCATACGTGGGCCAAATACATAGAAAAACAGACAGGCCCCAGTTGCAAAGAGGAAGGAAGAAGGAGCTGGAAGACGAGATGAGGACAGTCAGGGAGATTTCAGAGGGGAGGTAGTACTTTAGACAGGCCAGTAAGAATACCTGAATATTGCAGAAGTAATGAAGAATTGATTCAAAGACATGCTTAGAGCCTCACGGAAGGCATCGTGGTGAAGGTTGACTCTAGCGCTAGAAATCACACTTTCTTTTGGATGGATTCTCCCACCCACTAGGCCGGTGGGCCAGCAGCATGGGAGGAAAGTGGTGCTTGCCAACATGTAACGGCAGGTGCAGAATGGTGGGGCAGGGGAGGGCAGCCTATGAGAACTGGCTCGGCAAGGTCTCTCTCTGGTGCTCTGGTAGCTTGATGAACTCCAGAAAAGTCTCTGGACCTCGGTTTGCTCCACTGTGGGAAGAGGTGACGCAGTGAACTGGGCTGGGAGCTGATGAAAACCTGCTGGTAAGACTGTCAGTGTTCTTTAAAACGTGAAGGCGCCTGTTGCTGGAAGAGGAAGGAAGCAGAAGAGTCCTGACTGGTATCCAGGAAATAATGGATGGTCACGGGAACGAACATCAAGAAGTCAAGAAAGAGAGAATTAACTCAATTTGAATTGAGTTATTTGACTCAGCATCACACATATGGGGACAATGTTCCTTTCTGAGGGCATGGTTTATACATCACAGTGGACAAGGAGTGCATAGGGGAAAGAAAGATGTGACAAAGCCAGTGCCAGCCCTGTCTGCTTTGAGCTCTCAGATGGACATTGCTGCCATAGGAGCAAAGCAAACAGCCGATGGTCACCGGCCCTGGGCACTTGCATTTGCATGAGAGGAATGAATATGAAGAGACAGTGGCTGTCTAGGGCAGTTAGGTGGACAGGGTGCCCAGTGGACACAGCCTTGCATATGAAAAAAGGAATGGCAGAGCTGGGGAGATGGCTCAGCGCTTAAGGCGCTGGCCTGCAAAGCCGAAAAGCTGGGGTTCAATTCTCCACTACCCACACAGAGCCAGTTGCACAAAGTGGCGCATGCATCAGAGTTTGTTCACAGTGGCTGGAGGCCCCGGCATGCCCATTCTCTCTGTCTGTATCTCTTCTCTCTATTCCCTCTCTGCTTGCAAATAAATAATAAATAAAATATGTGTTTGATAAAGGACATGGACGACACAGAAAAGCTGAGCATTTCAATCAGAACTTGATTGTTCACAGGGTCCTTCCCTGCTCTCCGAACCTTGGAATCATCCTTTTCTTGTTATTTTCTCTCTTATCCCAGAGCCATTTCATCGGAAAATAGCGTATTTCAGAATGTACCCACAGTCTGATGACACTGGGATTCTTTCAATATTGCCACTCTAGCTCATGTCACCCTGGTCCTCCCTATAGCATGTAACGTACTGTGGATAAGTTCCCTTTTCTGTCTGCGTCCTCGCGCGTCCTGTCTTCAGAAGGAAGGAGCCTGCAGGAGGTCAGTGGGAGCGGGGCGGGGCCACACTGTGGGGCGAGGCTGAGCTCGGGGAGCCCGATGCCGCTTCAGCACGGTGGCTAAGCAGAGAGTGCCACCGTGTCTGAGCACGGCCCTCATTTGCTTGGTCACATAAAGGCTTCCTGCTCACTCAAAGGGAAAAGAGTGTAAGGATCTGTACTATGACACCCTGGCTCCCATCTTCTCCTCAGTCTGTCCTGACTTACTTGTTTCTTCACACGCCACACCGTCCAGTTACATCCCATCTTCCTCCTGCTGTATCGCTTTTCTCCAGGGAACAGCCTGGCTTACTCTCACCTTGTTGAGTTTCTAACGAAACAGTGAGAGTAAATGTCCATCTCAGATTCACACCTCTGGAAAAGCAGCCAGCCCCTGCCATCACCCGCCTCTGCCCACCTTGTCCTTTTGTCCCACACTTACCACCACATGTTACAACAAATACATTATTTACCACGAGCTGTCTCCTTCTCCCAGACGAAAGCGTCTGAAGCCCTAACACCTCTCTGGGTTCCCTGGTCTGGTTCTGGTGCCCAGTGCCTATTCTCAGAGGGCTCTGGTTGAATTAGTATGCACAGAGTCATCTCCAGGAATAAAATGTGATACCTTATCTCTCCAAGCATCTCATGTCGGCCTCAGAATATTAAGGACCACCAGCTGTGTAACGCAAAAATCTATTTTAAAGATATTGCTGTTCATCGACTTAACACTAAAATGAGATGCTAAGAAAGTGAAATGTTTATTAATGCACAGATCAATAATGAGTGGAAGTCATGATATTAAATGCATCCTAGGTTATTGGGTTTTTATAAACCCTATGCAGCTTTTGATTAAAGAGAGTAGATGAATTTCAAGCCCCAATTTAAAGATATTAAAAACATGAAACCAAGACTTCCTAGTTTAAATAACTATTGCATAAATATAGAATCTATTTTACCTCATTGAAAATAATGATTAGCATTTACCATAAAGTTGCTGCTGAAGTTATTGCACTCGTCTGCTATCTTACAAGTGTGTTAATTTCTTATCTTACAAGTGTGTTAATTTTATGAAATCACCAAATATGGTGGAAATATTAAGTGACATATAGCCAAAATATTTTGATTTTTTTAATATTTATCATATGGTGAGAGTAGAAATGTGGAGCCATCTTGTGATCATATATCTTTGAGAGCAAGGTGGATATTTCATGTTCTTAAAACTGACTAGCAAAGAAAAATTTTAACAGTCAAGGTATTACCTGACTGGGGCACAAATCATGAAAGCTATGAATTACTGAATTATAGAAAATGCTGGCATGTAAGACAGGTGTGTGGTGCACACTTGTAATGCCAGCCCTTGGGAGGTGGGAGCAGAAGGACCTTCAGGCAGCTTGGGTTACACAGTAAGACCTGTCATGAAAGGAAGGAAGGGAGAATGAAGGGAGGGAGAGAGGGAGGAGAGAGGAGAGGGAGGAGAGAGAGAAGAAAGAAGAAAGGACTAATGTATTTATAGCATTCCTATTGTGCGTTCTGGGAAGTGGAACTTGGTGTTCTCCCGCCTGTGAGGTCATTATACTTATGAATTAAACACTCAACTGCTGAGCCCCATAGGTTACATTTTCATAAAAAATAAGAAAGCTTCTTGGAATTAAACAATACAGCAGCCCAAGCTGACTCTCAAGGGGTCTGAGTGTTCCGTGTGTGTGTGTGTGTGTGTGTGTGTGTGTGTGTGTGTGTGTGTTTGTGTGTTTGCATGGGTGCATGTCTCTGTGGGGGTATATATGTACATATGTGCACGTGCATGTGCATGTGGAGGCCAAAGACTGGCACTGAGCGTTTGAAACAAGGTCTTTCATTGAGCCTAGAGCTCACAGATCCAGCTAGCTGAGCTGGCTGGTAAGCCCTAGGGATTCTCAGTTTCGTCTTCCCCAAGGATGGGATCTGAGGCCACCTTGGCAGACATCTTATGTGGGTGCTGAGAATCCAAACTTAGTTCCTCACGCTTGGGCTGCAAGCTCTTTACCGACTCAGTCATCTCCCCAGCCCCAGGTCTGCGTTTGCAGAAGATCAAAAACGCGCCCTGATCTCTAGGGAGGGATGGCACAAAAGCGAGTCTGAAAGGCATGCACTACCATAGACAGCGAGGTCTCCTGCGTCCCAGCACCCGTGACATCTCAGACCCTCAGGTATAATGGTTAATACCAGCATCATATCAAAACACTGCCTGTGAAATAGTCATATGGGTGTGATTATACTTTTTTATTTATTTTGGAAGAATTGGAAATAATTTCAAAGTAACTAAGTGAATGGCTAATCCTCCACTAGCAATGGCAGGGGGAGAGGGGGTAACCTAGGTCCATGGTGCCTCAAAAGGCCGTGAAATGATTAGTGACAGCGAGCAGGAACCATGGCTAAGCACAGTGACATCTTGTATTAGAAGAGCTGTCACAGGACCACCAAGTAAGGTCTACATTAAGATTGCTTCATACCCGTGAGATGCTAACCTTCCGCCACGGAAATCATCTCCCCTGAAGTTAGGTCCTGCTTCTACGAGTCGTGACATCCATTCCGAGCTGGCCTTGCAAGCATAGACGGGTCTCCTCCAGTGAAAAGTTAAAGGAACCTCTGTGAAACCAACAAGCACGCCTCTCCTACCTTCCTGTCTCTGCTGCTGTGGCAGTTCTAACCCACTAAGGCAGGGAAACTGATTCTGACTGCCCCTGTTGAAATATTCATCCATAACACTAACACAATTTGTTTGCACGCAATAGTTACAAAGCAATCCCGTTCCAAGCCGGCAAGCACCATGACGCCATCTCCAGGGATTCAGACCACACAGAACCAGGTCGGCTCCCAGCTTGAGAAAACACACACCGCCCCCTCGTGGTCACCATGGGCCACAGGAGCATGTGCACCGTAGGAGCAACTTGGAGGGAAGAGGGAGGCAGGCCCAGGATGAGGCATCTGGAAAACGGATGGAAGGAAGTGGTGATTTACGGCGCCGTGTCTCCTGTGCACCTGGAAGCTGCGGGAACTCCCAGCAGTGAGCTTGTCTGGGGAATGCTTCACAACACATGAGCCTCTTTGGTAGACACCCTCTCCCATGTGCCCCAATATTTCATCATGCCAACATACTCAATAATGAACCAAGGCTTACTGATTCCCAGTAAGTGTGAAAAATTTCTCTATGCTCCGGGGGTGGCTAAGGGAAAGACGGGCATGACTTTTTCCTCCTGTTGTTTGCTGTGTCGTGAGTGCTGACATGTGGACACTGATTGTCACCTCTGTTTACTGTGTACAGAGTGTCAGGGTCTTATTTATTCCTACAGGTGAGGAAAACAATAGTAGAAGACATTATAATTGCCACTGGGTCACCCTGCCACCATAGATTATAGACTATCTGCACAGGAAGGGAACCAAAGGCCTTTGTTTGAATTTATTTTTTTGGTGTTTATTCATTGTATGTGGCACAGGATTTCATACGGACATTTTCCTGCACACATACAATATACCTAGACATGCTTTCTTCCACCATGCTTCATCTCTCTGTCTTCCCCCACCTCTCATTAGGCCGCTTTCTTCCTCTGAGCATTTCCACATCAAGTTCCATGTCATATATGCTAACTGTACGTATCTATAGGAAATCTGGAATCCATAAATGAGTCACATGCATTTGTCTAAGACTGACTTAATTCTCTTATTATGATAATCTCCAGTTGCATATATTTTCCTACAATGGGCAAAATTGTGGTCCTCTTTATGGCTAAACAGCACTCCATTGTGTATATATTTCCTTTGTCCATCCCTCGGGTGGACAGGCATCTAGGTTGCTTCTGTAACCTAGCTATCAGGTGTGTGTTGCTATCAGCATGAATGTGCAAGTCCTTCTGCGGTTCATTGACTTAGCGTCTCTTACAACCCCTCTTTTTCCAGTGGTGGCCAAATGGGGTTATGAACTTTGAGTTTTAAGGTCAGTCTGATCCACAATCTTCCTACCTCTAGAGCCTACTTATCTTGCTTAATTCTCCTGGGTCTTCAGGTCTTCTTCATAATGATATCATAAGAGTAATGTGTGGCTTTTGTGGGGAGATTAGAAAAATGGACCAGTAATGTGTCTGTCTAAGCACAGGGCTGGCAAGGGAGGCAGCACTCAGAGGCAGCCACTCCATAAAGCACGCTCCCTCCCTCCCCTTCTCTTTTCATCTAGAGGGGAGATGTGATTTTTCACAGTGCTGTAGAACAAATAGAACTGTGACTCTTCGTTTCACATTGTACTTTGCTATTCTTCAGAAAGGTTCGGCACATTCTAAGTTATCCCATGTCCCCTCCTTGAGCACATGGTGGGAACAGACTTCAGTGCTATGCTCGGTCATCGAGAGGACAGAAGGAGCGCGGAGCATCCGGGATGCCACCACCCATCATTGACGCCGCGAGTATGGTGGCATGGTTGTTCGGCAGTTCATCCCAGGAAACATCATTATTTATAGTTTAGCAGTGTTATAGTTTAGCATTATGGTGATGCGGATTTATTAATAGCAACATAATTGCTGTTATGACTGTATTTGCCTACTATCACCCCCAGGCAACAAACTTACCCTAAAATTCACGACCTTTAAGTGCATCATGCACAGCTCACTTTGTATACTGGTGCTGGGAAGTCAGTCCTCTGTGGAGTCAGCATGCGTAGTGGAAGTGGATGAGTCTGGACCAGCACAGAACATGCTAAACGATCCCGGCACGCCTGCTTCCCCTCGAAGGAGGAGCGTTTGTGACAGTGGGCAGCAGTCACTGAGCTACGGAAGGAGGGCAGCTGCTGCCGGGGGTCCCTCACCCGAGAGGCCAGCAGAACGCACCCATGATGAGCTACTTAGTAATGACACCAGTCACTGCAGGGATGACAATGCCCTGTTGTGAGGGTCCATTCACAAGTCAGACCCACCAACCATTTTCATACACAATGCAGATATGCCATGCCCAAGTCTGCTGTTCTAAGAGAAGTCAAAATTTATGCAAATTCTTCATATTGTAAAATAAACTCTGTTTTTATACAGGACAAATAGAAGTATGGTCTGTGGGGCTGGAAAGATGGCTCAGTTGTAAAGCTGTTTGCTGGCAAACCCTGACAGCCCAGGTTCAATTACAGTTCCCCCAATACCCACATAAAGCCAGATGCACAAAGTGGCTCATGCATCTGGAGTTCATTTACAGTGTCAAGGGGCCCTGGTATGCCCATACACTCTCTTTCTTCTCTGTCTGCCTCTTTCTGCCTCAATTTTTTTTAGTACAATCTATGAATTTCCTGTATGCCATGTTGATCTAGACAACACCTTACCTTTTAAAGATGGAAACCCAAGATTGAGAGAAAGAGACAGACTCATCAGGTCACATGGCCAGTCAACAGTAAAGACAAGAACAGATGACCAAATCCCCGCAACTTACGTGACAGATAAACTTTTTGTACTGTTTTTCCCCAATATTTCATTCTACATGTGGCATTTATAACAAGCCCCTACCAAAGTAACAGAAAGCAAACAACATGAAGAAACCCGAGCACTCCTAGACACCATCAAAGGCAGCAAAAACTAGGGAGAACCAACATCCGGAGACATGATGAGAAAAGACAGCTGGCTCCCCATGATGAGGTGAGCCCCCTAATGCACACCAGCCAGAGCCGAGGCAAAACCACAGAAAAGGTGTAGAGATGAGCAAGAGAGTTGCTGCCATGGCAAGCCTGGCAATTGTGCCCGGGAGATGGTGAGAGACGATGAAGATACTCAAAATGTAGCAAAGGAAAAATCCACATGCTCCTGAGAGCTCAACCCAGGAGCAGACTTATGGCACAGCCATGAAGGCTCAGGAAACACTGAGGCAGGTGGGGGGGTGGAAAGACTGCAAGAGCCACAGGGTGTGAACGAGAATCCAGAGGCCTTGCCCCCCAACAATGACTGACTGCTGCTCTCATAATGCTAACACCGTGTGAAGAGCAGTGACCCCCACGGAGGAGGGCCCTCAGCGGAATGGGGGTGGAAAGGAGCGCAAGGGTACCAACACAGGATTTGTCCATACAACAAAGTTTCTATTTAATAAAACTAAAAATAAATTGGAAAAAGAAGCCTGCCATGCTAATTTGTGCAAGATTGACAGGCCAAACAGATCAAAACATGTGGGGGAAAAAAAAAGGAGGGATGTGTTTCTGCTGATTTCTATTATTATTTGTGCTTCTTCAAGGATTCACATATGGAAAGAGCCATTCAGTGAATATAATGAGATTGGGGGTGATAATCATCTTTAAATAGGAGGAAGGAATTATGGAGAGCTTAATTACTAATCTAAAATTCCAACTGGGATTTAGGAAGTTCGCATTATAGCCCCATTTTGAAAAATAACTAGCCAGTGACTTGGAGCAGTCAATTTTCCTCTACAGTGCTTCTGGGCTCATTAATCTCTCCCACCCTAAGCTCCAAAATCATTAAACTCCTTTTTTTCCTAATGATTAAAACAAATACCTAGCATGTCTACTACCCAGGAGAAACAAGAAAGGGCTTTGTGTGACTCTAAATGCATCCATGACGGAAGAAACATTAATCTTGACCAAGGCCTGGTCTTAACCATTGGCACCTCTTTCTCTTCATTACCTTTAAGGTGTTGGAGATGAGCCCACACGTGGGAAAGTGGTGTGGACAGTTTGCCAAGTGAGAACAAAGAACAAAACCGGGCCACCACATTTATCAGCTTTTGTTTGATGTTTGTTTGTTTCTTTGAGGTAGCGTCTCACTCTAGCCCAGGCTGACCTGGCATTCACTATGGAGTCTCTTTGTGGTCTTGGACTCACAACGATTCTATTGCCTCTGCTTTCTGAGTTCTAGGATTCAAGGAGTGTGCCACTATGCCTGGCTTTGCATCTTTTAAAAGTATTTTATTTATTTATTTACAAAGAGGGAGGTAGAAGAGAAAGAGAGAAGGATGGAAATGTTAGAGTTGACTGCTGCTGCAAACTCCAGGTGCATGTACCACTTTACCTGGGCACTAGGGAGTCAAACCTGGGAAGACAGGCTTTGGGAGTAAGTGCCTTTAACCAGTGAGCCATCTTCCAGCTCTTAACACTGTATCTTTAAGAAGTCTGTAATTACATCTATGGGTCTGAGGTCTCTAAGCCAGTCATTGGGTATTTATGAGAGAGTCAGATTTTAGGTTTGTATCTCACCCTTAAAACGATGTTTTCACTATTCTTAACAAGTCACTTTGTGATCCCTCCCTTATGCTAGTGGGCAATAGAGAATTGGAGAAACACGCTGAGAGAGAGGGAGATTGAGGCACCTGCTCATGTCTTGGAGCAGGTGGGCAGAAGGCACAGAAAGACCTAGGGACCATCTGTACACTGACTTCCTTCCATTTACAAAACAGGTGCTCCTGTGCTGGGGATCCAGCTACAAGCTTGTTCTGCTATCAAAGGGGCTTCGGTGACATGTCTAGCTTCACGCTGGTCACCTTTCACCCTACGGCATGTTTCTAATTAGTCCAAGAGGGAGGGAAAGAGAGAAATGACACTTGAAAGCTGGAGCAGAGGAAGGAGGAATGAAAGAAGGATTAATTGCCTCCCAGCTGTCAGAACAATAATTAAATTCAGGTTGTTGACTCCAGCCTGGCTTCCATTATGTGAAATGAATCTCCAAGTGCAATCCCATTTCCGCGGCATTTCGTCCTCGTGCTGAAAGCCGGGTGGTCGGAACAGTGCAAACAGAGTACCACATCCTTGGCCAGTGGCCAGACACGAGCGTCCCCTCATTGTGGAGCAGATTAGGGGCGCTCTGATGGTGAGTATTCTCCTAGAAGCAGAACACTGAGCTCTGTGCACATGCAGAGCCCCTTTTGCAGGGAATGAGGAGGCTTGAGCGTCAGAGGAGATTTCAAAGGGCATGGGCTGGGGCTCCATGATGGGCATTGCTTAGTATGCATGCTTGGGTTTATCTCTACAAACACTAAAGAGACAAAGACACATCTTGCCTCTTAATAGGCCCCATGAGCTTACACCTTCTCAAAGGTTGTGTGTGTGTGTGTGTGTGTGTGTGTGTTGCATGAGTGTGCATGTCTGCAGGAATGTTTGAGGGACCATGTACATGTGTTTATATGTGCTTGTGGAAGTGAACATCAAATGTCATTAATCACTCTTGCCTTATATCTTGAGACCGCGTCTCTTATTGAACCTGGAACCCACTGATTCAGCTAGACTAGCTTGCCAGTGGACATCAGAACTTCTCCCATCTCCATCTCCACTCTTTTTTTTGTTGTTTTTTTTTCTCAATTTTTATTAACATTTTCCATGATTATAAAAAATATCCCATATTAATACCCTCCCTCCCCCCCCCCCGCTTTCCCCTTTGAAATTCCATTCTCCATCATATCCCCTCCCGATCTCAGTCATTCTACTTACATACATACAATACTAACCTATTAAGTACCCTCCTCCCTTCCTTTCTCTTCCTTTCTACCAGACCCAGAAAGCCAAGCGCCGCATGTTCTCCCTCATATGTGGGTCCTAGCTGCAGATGACTGGGCTTCTGCGTGAGGAGGAGGAAACTCAGTAGCAGAGGCCAGTACGTTAAGAAGGAGAGCTCCACCTCCACTCTTGTGCTGGGATGACGAGAGCACAGCCTCGGACATGGGTGCTAGGGATCGGAACTCAGGTCCCCGTGCCTATGTGCCAAGCACGGAGCCATCTCCCCAGCCCCAAAGACAGTGCTTCCAGTCAATGATACTGACTTGTAGATCTGGGATCCCTGGGTCCTGGGCAGGCATGTGGAATTCCTGTCTAGATTCTAACATTTACTCTCTCTGGCCTTGAGCTCAGTGTAATTAGCCTTGAATCTCAGATTAAAACACGTCCTATCTCCTCTAGAAGACTAAAGCCAGACTAACAATGGCTCCTTTTCAGCCCTAAGAGTCATTTTTTTTTCCTTAAGGTTCAGAAGGATTTTATTAGAGATACAACTTAAGAAGGCAGAGACCTTGCCCACTTTCTAGAAAGCCATTCATGTTTAAGCAGCCAAGACTCTTCCCCAGTAAAACTATAACTACTGGATAACTGGAATTTCCCTCTGGTCTCCAAATACATAGGGACAAGGGTAACAGTGTGCAGCCAGAAAATATCACCCACTTAGACGCCAGGAGCCTCAATGACACCAGACCCTCGCTGTACCTTCTTCCTGGTACTGCAGTTCATTCTAATGGGAAAGCTTTCAACATGTGCAGAGCCAAAGACGATATGTGGAAGCTCCAGGGGAAGAGCTCAGAGCTCGTCTTCCCGGAGGAAGCTGACGGATGTTGAGCCTTTGCTTTAATAGATGAAGACACTGGGAAATCTATCTAGACAGAGTTATGAATAGGGGTAAGAAGACAGGAAAGAAAGACACTATGTTGTTCCACACCAGCTTTGTCTAGCAACCCTTGTTGACAAAAAAAAAAAAACTCCATTTTTTGTGACATGGTCATATTATTAATCAAATTAATAATTATTAATATTTAAATTAATTAATAAATAATCATTAATTAAATTGATTAAATAAAACCCAAGCTGGCCTTGAACTCACAATCCTGCTGCCTGTGCCTCCCAGGCACTTGGATCACGGGTGCACACCACTGCGGCTCAAGCTTTCATTTCTTGTGTGCAGAGAAGATGAAAGTACATACGGACACAGGCCCAGAGCCTGGGTCTCTGTCCCTTCATCAGAAGAATGACAACATAGACAGTTCCTACACAGAATGACAGTCAACGCTGGAGGAGATAAGGAAGAAAAACACTCCAGGGCTACTATTTCACCTGCAAGGTGATGTTAAATATTTGTAAGACAGAGCTGAAAAATGAGTAAATGACTTTTCCAGAGGAATGGATACAGACCACCGACTCTGCTCGGTGCTTTATTTGTAGTGTTTAAATTAATCCCGTGGCATCCTTGTAATATAAGCGCTTCCCTTTGTCTCCAGGCCCACTCCACTATTTTGCACACAGAGGCTTACAATGTCATTCATCCAAGGGAAAGCTAACTTTTGACAGATTATGGCATAGTCAGGTAAATTTTCATGACTTTTAAAACAGCATTTTTGGGCCTGCTTGTTTTGTTTTTTAGACAAGGTCTCGTGTCTTGCAGGCTGGCCTCAGGCCCACATGCAGCTGAGGATGAACTTGAAATCCTATCCTTTACCCTCCATCTCCCAAATGCTGGGATTACAGATGTGCATGACCACATCTTGCCTTGGAATCACATTTTAAATTAATTAAATAAAACCAAAGCAAAGGCCAGAGAAGCACCAGTCATGAAAACTGAGCGGGAGGCTGCTCTGTGAGATGCTGGTGCTGCCATGGAGATGTGTCGAAGGCCAGGTCTCTGATTCCTTAAGGACCACAGCTGGCTGGTGAGCCAACTCCAACATGACAAAAGTCTTCCCATGAAACATGCCATCTTTTCTTTCCCAAGACACTTTACTGAAGGATGATGGGCATAAGGCTGTGTATACTTAAGACAGAGAACTGACTGGCTCTGGAGGCAGGTGTGCACTGGGAAAGCATGGTTTAGGTCATCAGCTTGTCTCTCCCCAGACTTTCCTGCTGCTGAATTCTTTCTTCTCTCCTCTTCCTTCTTCTCCTCCTTTCTTCCTTCTCCTCTTCCTTTCTTTTCTTCTTCAACTTCTTTTCCTTCTCCTTTCTCCCTTCCCCTTCTTCCCTTTTTCCTACTCCTCCTTTCTCCTTTTTCTTTCTCTCCATTCTCCTTCCTCCTCTTTCTTCCTTCCTTTTCCTCCTCCTCTTTTTTATTGTTGTTCTTCTTCTATTTCTTCTCCTTCTCCTTCTCCTCCTTCTATTTCATCTTCTCCCTCTCTCTCTCTCTCTCTCTCTCTCTCACTATATAACCTAGGATAGTCTACACCATTGCATGTGAACCTGGACTCAAATTTATAGTAATATCCCTAATTCTGCCTTATCCTATTTTTTAATTTTTTGTTGCTAAACTCTATTCATTCATATATACAATGTACCCTGAGCATAATCCTCTCCCACCATTCTCTTTGTCCCCCACCTTACCCTCCTCGACTGGACCCCTTCTTCATCCCAACTAGTCTCTCTTCTATTTTGTTGTCATCATTTTTCGGTCCTCATATTATGCAGGTCATGTGTTGATAGCATCAGCCACTTGTGAATTGAAAAGTTACTTAATGTCTGGAAGACAGTATTCCAAAACACTCCTCCCTCAATAATGATTGACATATTAAACTTTGATATCTAAGACACACAATTTGATGGGTTTGGAGAT
This sequence comes from Jaculus jaculus, assembly GCF_020740685.1. Classification (NCBI taxonomy): domain Eukaryota; kingdom Metazoa; phylum Chordata; class Mammalia; order Rodentia; family Dipodidae; genus Jaculus; species Jaculus jaculus. The sequence goes on along the minus strand of NC_059107.1, from coordinate 7,341,604 downwards.
AAGTATGTACTTGTGAAATAATTTTCTGGGCCATAAGCTTATCTCCAAGAGCTCCCTGCTGCTGTTTTGCTCTTTCTATCTATCTTCTTCCCTCCCTCTCTTTCTTCCTTCCTTCCTTTCTTCTTCCAGGGTCTTGCTATATAGTCCTGGATATCCTAGAATACTCTATGTGCGCCAGGCATGCCTCGGACTTGCAGCGATGCCTCTGATTGTACTTTGTCTCATTGTTTGCGTGAGGCAAAAACACTTAACATAAGATCTATTCTCTTAGCCAGATTTTTAAGTAAAATAACAGTACTGCTGACTACAAACACCATGATTTAAAGTTTGTCTCTAACTTGGGCAGTACCCTGCAGGGGTGGATAATGTTGTACTCCGAAACCATAGGTTTTTATAGGAAAATCCCATTGCCAGGTGTGGAACACCTTCCAGTAAGGTCACAAAGCCCCCCCCCCCCAGGAGTTCAAAACAATGCAGGACATTGCCAGTGCTCCTGGTTGCCCACAAGAAATTGCTAGTCAGCTCCTGTGACTTATGACCACATGCATAAGTTGCAGGACATTAAGAAACAAAGCTTAAATGGAGCTGGAAGCCTCCTCCATGCTAGCTAGCTGGCAAAGTGCTAGAAGGTTCTACACAGCCTACTGTGGGAGAAAAGTCATGAACAGTCTTAACCATGAGTGGACACTGTGAGCTTCACAAATGACCATCCAGGCAAGATGTGCCCACTGGTACAACAGTGGTATGTCTGTTATGGAAGTGACCAATCACTCTCTGACTGGATTCGAGTCCTGCTTCAGGGGTGGCAATTTATGCCTGGACCTTTAAGCCTAGTCAAAAGCCTGAAGCTTTTAAGACCATAACTTTAGGGAGGAAACTATTACTGTTGCTTGGCTAAATATGCTGTGCCCATCAAATTGCCCATCGACCCCTACTGTTCTCACTTATAGAAGCAACTTTTTGCAGATACCAGTGGTTGCTAAGAGACTCATAACTCATCAAAGTCATAAGAAGTGACAGTGGAGAGTTAAGCACTAAATAAGACATTTCTATTATATCTTCCATAGCTCAGAGAACACTCTAGAAGAGGTGAAATAAATAATGTAAGAGCCAAAGGATGATGGGATCGAAAACCCTGAACAAAACCAGCACAATATTGGGCCCACTAACATGGCTACATGGATGAGGGAGGAGGGCAAAAAAAAAAAAAAAAAGAAATCATCAAAATAGAATAGGGAGCTGGGAGATGGTAGCAGTTAAGGCACATGCTGGAAAAGCCAAAGAACCCAGGTTCAATTTCCCAAGACTGACGTAAACCAAGTGCACAAAGTGATGCATGTATTTGGAGTTTGTTTACAGTGGCTGAAGGCCACTCTCTCTCCCTCTCTCCCTCTCTCCCTCATCACTCTCTTTCTCTCTCTCAAATAAATAAATAAAAATAAAAAGTGCATCTCCTGCATTAAGAAATAGAATAGGGGTGAGTTGGAAAGAAGAAGGTTTCAATGGAAAGGCAGAGAGACAAGAGCAGGTAATAGGAGGGGATAATGTAAAAATACAAGATGTACATGTATGAAAACTGTCAATAAAATGTTAAAAAGCTTACTTCTAGACCTTATTAATTAGAAGTTGATCTTTGTGCCCTGTGATTCACATCCCCTTGTTTCCTCACCTCACATATAACTCCAAGTCAGCCCCCAATCCACTGTCTGTGTGCAAGCCTATCTTAGTTTCACATCTAACTAATAGCATGTAGAATTTATACACGTCTGACTTTTTCTCATTTGGTTTCATCCACATTGATACAAATAGCTGTCCTTCTTCGTTAGCGCTGAGTACTGTTCCCTCATGTGTATATGCCATGGCTTTCTTACCTGATGGAATAGTTTGCTTCTAGACCTTGGTGGAAATGACTGATGCTGCAGTGAGAATGGAAGCAGATGTCTGTACTAGGTCCTTCTTTCTACTTGAAATCTATACCCAGAAAGGGGATTGTTGAATCCCACAGGGTGGGTAACTATGCTCTTCTCTTTTTAGATAGAGTGAGAGAGAAGAGCAAATAGAGAGAATTGACGTCCCAGGGTCTCAGCCACTACAAGGGAACTCCAGACGCTTGCACCTCCTAGTGGGCATTCATGACCTTGCACTTGCCTCATCTTTGGGTGTCTGGCTTACATGTGTGAGATGGTGATCCCCTTGGGGCACTGACTTACCTTTTCTTGATGATTTTTAAGTACTTTTGCAGGTAGCTATTGGCCATTTCTCTAACTTCTTTGAAAATAAAAATAAAATAAAATAAAATAAAATAAAATAAAATAAAATAAAATAAAATAAAATAAAATAAAATAAAATAAAATAAAATAAAAAAACCTCTGCGTGGTTCTTCAAACCAATTTAAATTTTGGTTCTTTCTTTTGGTCTTGTTTTTCTTTTGCTCTAAGTACTTTAAGTTCTGGATACTTTCTGTTTATCAAACACATGTCTGTACATCATCTCTCAGTCCTTGGATAGCCTTTCATTTTCTTGATTATTTTCTTTGCAGAGCTTTTGTATTATACCTTGTATGGATTTCTTTGAAATTATTCAGTTACCTCTGGATTTTCTTCAGAATACGCACGTTCCCTCCCGGTCAGATTACTTACTGTCTAAGTGTTTTATTCAGTGCACTCCACCATGGGCTATGGTGGTCTGTCTCCATACCCTCATTAGCCCACTTTTCTTTCCTCTGATCTGAAACAATACCATGACTCATATCATGTCCTTGACTCGGTGGTGAGGGCCTTGCATTACTGCCACAAGTTAATGGGAACAAAAGGGTAATTAGTCCACTAAGGTACCATTACTACTATGAAAAGAAAAGGCTATTGTTCATATTTTTAGAAGCAGTAAGATTAACCTTTGTGGGAAGGAAATTGGATGAAAAGATAACACCACCCCTCTTGCTTTCAACTCGGGCCCTCATTTTAATCAGTACATGGTTACCAAGCACCTACTAAGCACCCATGCCTGTCCCTTGGAAGAATAAACTTGCTAAAAAAAAATCCAGGGGAGACTCATTTTGTGTTGAGGATGAGAAATAATTACCTAAAAGTGAATTTTATATAATTAAAATGAACTGTTTTAAATGTGATCTTTTGATTTCAAAACTTTAAATGGTCTTATTTTCTGCAAATCATGTAAAATGTATTAAATATTTTCTCACCAATTTAAACTGAGAATAGATTTAATTTAGGTAACCCCACCTCATTAACTCACACACATCAGTTACTATACTATGCCATGACACCTTATTTTCCAAGGGACCATTGGGCTTTTTGTCTTTCACATTAGATGTACCTTGGGACACTAATACTTGAGCTGAAGAGATGCCTCAGTGGGTAAAGTGCTTGCCACATAAGCATTAGGACTTGAGTTTGGACCCCAAGACCTAATATGAAAGCAGCATGTGGTAGCATATGCCGAGTGAAGGCAGGAAGAACTATGGTGGTCACTGGCTAGCTCAGCTGAACTGGTGAACTCTAGGTTTGGTGAGAGGCCCTGCCTCAAAGAATAGTTTGGGAGCAATTAGAGAAGACACCTTCCTTCACCCTGTGGCCTCTATATGCAACACATACATGCTCACATGCACCCATACACATGTGTATGCACAGTATCATGTACACACATAACACGCAAGAGAAAAATATATGTAAATAAAGAGACATTAATACTGTATTAGGTCATGGTTCTCTAGAGGAACAGAACCCAAAGACGATGTATTATAAAGGGGATTAATTAAACAGGATATGGTCTGGGCAGTCCAACAATTGCTGTCTTCAAGCCGGGAAGTCAGAGAACCCGGAGCTGGTCAGTCTGCAGGATGGATGCCTCAGCTGTCCCAGTCTGGCACTGAAGGCCTGGAGGATTCCTGGGGGACCGTGGGTCTTCGGTCCACAGTGGAAGACTTGCAGAAGCTGGGGTCCAGTGACCCAGGAGCAGCAGCAGGGTAGAGGAACGCAGCACCAGCAAGCAGCAAGGCAGCGGGCCACGTCCTCCTAGAGACGCTTCACGTGGAGGCCACCACCGGGAGCCTTAACCTCTCCCTCCGTAGGAAGGTCTTCCTCCCTGCATCAGTCCGTCCTAGAAATCCCTCACAGCCCCACCCAGGAATTGTGCCTATTAATAGAATTTAACCAGCACAGATACTTTTGGGAATTGTTGAGCTTTTCATGTGTCTAATGTTTTTCATCATCACCGCACATGCAAATAGCTTGTTGTGACCATGCAGGTTGCTCAAAATCTCTGTGATGGCTTGTGTCCTCCCTTCAGCACCTTAGTTTTAGGAGCAGAGCAAAACTCAAGGTATTTTACCTGTAGGTATGGCCACAAACAACTCCTCCCAACAACAGGGGTGTGCATTCGAATCTGGATCTACCTGGGACATGCATTGACCAGAGATTGCAGTGAAGTCAATGTGCTCCTCACCAAAAACAGCTGTGGCAGTTTCCCTTCCAGGCTAAGGGAAGGAAGAGGCAATCTTGGACACTGAGCTCCAGCATGGACCCTAGTTGAATGAAGCCGCGGGTTATCCTAGGCTATAGCATATTACACAGAGGCAGCTAATCCAGTAAGCCAACAGATTTGTGAGAAAATAACTGTTGATTTCAGACATTAAGATTTTAGATAACAAATATTTTAGGATCTGGGGATGTAGCTGAGATGGTAAAGAGCTTGCCTACCATGCATGAAGCCCAGGACTGCACAACCTGTAACATCCCCACTCAGAGAATCAGCAGTTTGAGGTCATCTTTAGCTACATAACGAGTTTGAGATCAGCCTATGATACAAGAGAATCTGTCACAGAAAAAAAGAAAGAAAAGTAATATTTTAAAATTATACATAAGGAAAATAAAAGAATGCTAAGAATCCATTGTCTTTGATTCAGTGACCTGTCACTCTTATGGACTTATCTATGACAGATTTAATACTCAAGTCTCATACCTAATTATCATGGCCTGGAAACTATTTTCTCACCCTCCGGTTAGGATCACATTCCACTCTGTTGCCCACACTCTATATCCATATTTCATCATAGAACGCTGACCTTTCTCAGTTCTGTAAAAGTGTCAGATGTTCCCTTATTTCCCCCACTCCACACCTCAGCATATGGTGTTTCCCTTGCCAGGAATGAGACACCCTTCTTATACTGCTCCCTTCCAAACAGCCGTGTCTACCCATCCTCTAAGCCAGCGCACAGCCAGTTTACTCTAGAATATCTCCTTTCTCAGTTTGATATAGGAACCTCTTCTCTGTACCCCCTTAACCTAAGCTAGCCTCTCTCTATTCCCTGTGTTGTTCTGTGAGCCTCCTTGCACACATACATGACCAAGAGGAAGAGCTTTCTCATCCCAAACTCTAACAAAAGCAACTGTGCTCATCAGCCACATGGGTTTTGTGTTACTAATCTACATTTCTTTGGCTTTCATGTAAAGGAAAATGTTACCCCCAGGCATGCATTATCTACAACAACTTCATCTCTCAGTGTTCTTATCCAAAGAGATGTGTCAGTGATAATAACTTGTACAGTTCAATTCCCAGGGGTGATATGCATCCAAGGAGAATTGACTTCTTTAAAAACATGCATCTATATACTGGTGATAGAATTTTCAGGAGACATTGTGAAAGTTATTGAGTTCCCCAGAATCTTGCCTTGTAAGTGCCTTGGCCAGTGCTTAGAGCCCTGGGGTTAGAAAGAAAGTTCAATGCTGAATTGATTCTGTGACAAGTTCATCATCAAAAAACTCTTTAAAAAACAAGTATCTGTGTGTGTGTGTGTGTGTGTGTGTGTGTGTGTGTGTGTGTGTGTGTGTGTGTGAGAGAGAGAGAGAGAGAGAGAGAGAGAGAGAGAGAGAGCATGTGAGTATATGGATGCATGTATGAGCAGGTGTAAGGATGGATGCCTGTGTGTGTCTCTAACAGTCTCAGTTCTCCAGTGGGTCAAATAAATAATTTTTTAAATGGGTTCACTGCCTTTGTTTATCTGTAATTGCTTTTGCACACAGACAACTGGAATTGTTTTAACTGTTAATATCTATCCTCTGTTTAAGCTTCAACTACTTTGTATTTCATTTTATTTCATTGCAAGCAGAGTTGTTAGGTTGCCCCAAAGCTTCCAAGGTCCAGCCCACCACCAGGCTGATCTCTGCTCCTGTCCTGGCCCTCTTGTCCAACTGATTCTAGCCACAATGTCCTCCTTGCTCCTCACATGGACAGATTGCCTCCCACTTTGCGGCTGTTTCCGAGGTTGGCTCCTCAGCCTGGCACATTCCATTCCCCCATCTGATCGCCACATATCTTCCTCCTCTTTTCCCTTGAAGTCTTTGATCCAATGTGGTGTGCATGGACAAATCTATTTGCGATGGTTAGTTTGATGTCAACTAGACTGGAGTGAGTGAGAAATGTCTAGGGGATTAACAAGGCACCTGTGGGTGTGTCTGTAGGTCATTCCCGGAGAGGACTCACATATGGCAACTGCCAGTGGGAAGCCCCACCATGAATGTGCACAGTAGCACCCAACAGGCTGCAGGCCAGGAAGGAAGAAAATCAGAGGAGAAAACCACTAAGATCCACTCGTCCAGAGCAAGTGCGCCCCCGCTGCTGCCAGTGATTTCTGTGTGCCGCAGCGCCAGCTCCCAGCCCTCCAGCGAAGACTCACACCAGAGACCCTGCAGGGAACTTGCAGGCCTGCAGCCTGGGACAAAGGCCCCAGCCTCTCAGACCGAGCAGCTACTGGTCTGTTTCTCCAGAGACCCTCCAGGAACATTCTGTTTAGAATAACAGCTCCCTTGAAGAACTCCTGAGCTCCTGTTTCTGATCTTGGTTTTCAAAGCTCTCATCTACCTTGAAAAATAGTCTATCCACTTATTGGGCTTGCTATTCCCCCCTCCCCCAGACTGTGGCCTTAGTAATGACGGGGTTGTTCTGCCGTGTCTTCACTGGCACATGACAATCGTTTAGAACAAGTTTCTCAGTAAATATTGGTTGAACAAGTGAATTAAATATTTTCTATTTTATGCTTCCATAAACTCATTAAGTTTTTGAGAGTTTATCAGTCCTCACACCAAATCGTAAAATTCCAATTAGTCCCAGTTAAGGAAATAACTTTCTTTCTTTTTTTAATTTCTTCTTTTTGTGTGGTGCTGAGGAATAAATCCAGAGCTTTACAAATGATAGGCTTTGCCACTGAGCTGGGTCTCCAGCCCCATGACTATGCTTGCATCGCCCCATTCAGGCCTATAATTGCCATTTGATTGCTTCAAAACCCTTTCTCATCCAGGCCTTGGTTACCTTGTAATCACTTTAAGATCCTTTTTTTTTGACATGTAGCATCACCCATTCATTCTACCACTTTATATTTGTGGCCCCTAACAGTCTCATTTCCTCATCTAGGATTACACTGCTCCCTCTGGGTTCTGTCATCTGAGAGTTCACTTATGATATTAGATAGGAACTGTGGTGGCTTGAATCAGGTGTCCCCATAAACTCATGTATTTTGAATGTCTGATCCCCACCTGATGGCAATTTGGGAGGTAGAACCTTGGGGAGGAGGTGGGTTGTTGGTGGTAGGCTTAGGAGTGTTACAGAAAGTTCCTCCTTGGGCTGGAGAGATGGCTTAGCATTTAAGGCGCATGCCTGCAAAGCCTAAGGACCCAGGTTCAATGCTCCAGATCACTCGTAAGCCAGATGCACAAGGTGGTCCATGCATCTAGAGTTCGTTTGCAGTGACTAGAGGCCCTGGTGTGCCCATTCTCACTCACTCTCAGTCTCTCTCTCCCTCTCTTTAATAAATAAATAAATAAATAAATAAATAAATAAATAAAAGTACAACTTTAAAAAAATGACAAAAAATCTCCTTGCCAGAATGGGGCTTATTCTCCTGCCACTCTTTGCCACCTACTGTGGCAGAGGCGCTACCCAGCCCCTGCTCATGCCACGCCTTTCCTCTGCCATCATTAAGCTTCCCTTTGAGACTATAAACCAAAGTCAACAACTTCCCTCCTATCAATTGCCTTTGGTCAGATGCTTTGTCGTGCAGCAATGGGAAGGTAACAATGGCAGAAGCCAAGGAGAATGGTGGATCTCTTTCAAGACATTGAGCAGCCCTGAAGGGTTAGGATGGGCGGAGGGCAGCAACTCACTGCATGTGGCAGAGACATGGTGGCCAAGTGTCTTCACATAGCAACTGGACACCCTCCATTAAACCTTCCTCCATCCCTATCTTCAAAAGATGTGTTGGGTGTTAAAGACTACATAGTAAACAATGAGAAGATGATCAGAAAGCCTGGGTTTGTTTGCGGTCGCGATGTTGAAGCCGTGCAGCCTCCTGCTATGCAGACAGGTGTCTCTGGCCTCCTTCCACAAGGGATTCAAGCCCATCTGTCTTTGAAGAGCAGGAGACTTCTACGTGGACGCGGGAGCCAGGCAGCAACTGCAGCCAACGGAGGCAACATCTCCCTCTGACAGAGCTCCTCTTTCAAGATGTCGCGTGCTTCCTGCAAGCTGCCAGGAGCAAAGCTGACATAATGAAGTGTTCGGGCATGGATCAGAGCCATCTAGAATGGCCAAGTTCCTCTATGGGACACGTGGAGCTGGGGAGACCTTAAGAGGGAAATGTAGCAAGATGAATTCAGGCATCACAAACAGCTCGTCATGGGTACTGGGCCATAGAGATAAAATAGATGAGATTCAAGGTTTTGTTTTGAGAGCCATGCATGGATATTGCCTGCCATCTGTTTGTTGGAACTAGGGAACCATGCACAATCTACTCTACTTCTATTAATAATCATCCCATTTCAAGTTTCCCCCTCCATCTCTGCACCCATGATTATATGGTGGCACTCCACTGTTTAAACCACATAAGTGGTTCCTCAGTGGGTATGGAGAACAAGTGGGCCCAAATGATGAGCATCTCCTTTCTTAGGATGTTGGGATCCAAGACGGCCACCCCCTTTTTCACTCCTGCCACCTTCCCATATTCCACGTTTCAGTCTGGAAAGATATAATTCCAGGAGCCAACTCCCTTCCGGCATCTCCGGTTCACATGGACAGTGGGGAACTGAGAAGCGGTTCTAGGTGTTTCCCACCATTCCTGTGTTCTGTCCGCTCTGTGCTACCTAACCCTTAAAGTATGATATGCACTTTTATAATACGAATTGAGTAACTAGGGGAAGAGACAGCTCACCTGTAAGGAAACCAACCAGAGGGGATGGAGGAAGTAATATGAATTGAGTAACTAGGGGAACAGACAGCTCACCTGGTAAGGAAACCAACCAGAGGGGATGGAGGAAGTAATATGAATTGAGTAACTAGGGGAAGAGACAGCTCACCTGTAAGGAAACCAACCAGAGGCGATGGAGGAAGTAATATGAATTGAGTAACTAGGGGAAGAGACAGCTCACCTGTAAGGAAACCAACCAGAGGGGATGGAGGAAGTAATATGAATGATTAACTAGGGGAAGAGAGAGCTCACCTGTAAGGAAACCAACCAGAGGGGTTGGAGGAAGTAATATGAATGATTAACTAGGGGAAGAGACAGCTCACCTGTAAGGAAACCAACCAGAGGGGATGGAGGAAGTAATATGAATTGAGTAACTAGGGGAAGAGAGAGCTCACCTGTAAGGAAACCAACCAGAGGGGATGGAGGAAGTAATATGAATGATTAACTAGGGGAAGAGACAGCTCACCTGGTAAGGAAACGAACCAGAGGGGATGGAGGAAGTAACATCTTGCTATGATTATCACTATGATTACTGTCATCATTGTGAGGCTGGTGATCAAACTCAAGGTCTTGTACATGGTAGGCAAGTTCTCTTCTCTGGGAGACCCTGTTCATGATTTGGGTCCTGAAGCAACCGCAGCCTTGGGGATTTTTACTTAAGAAAGGGACTCAATTTCTTTAATTTTTTAAAAAACTCCCATGAGTTACATTTTGGGTATTCATAATCAAAGTTTCTTTTTTGCAGATATGTCATATGCATGCAAATATGTGTATATGTTCACATGTGTGGATGTTCACATGTGTGTACAGATTTGTACACATGCATGTGGAGGTCAGAGGTCAACACCAGATGTCACCTTCAATGGCTCTCTACCTTACTTTTTAAGAGAGAAATCTCTCACCAAACCTAGAGTTCACTGATAATTCAGTTAGATTACCTCATCAGCAATCCCCAGGGGACCACCTGTCTTTACCTTCGAAGTGCTAGGATTATAATCAGAATGCTATGCTTGGCATTAACTTGGGTCCTAGGGAGTCTAAACTCAGGTCTCCCTATTTTCATGCCAAGCATTTTACCCAATGAATCATCTCCCCATCTCTGTAAATATTCTTAATTTGGCTGGAGAGATGGCTCAACAGTTAAGGCACTTTCCCGCCAAGCCTAAAGACCCAAGTTTGATTCCCCAGTCCCCACATAAAGCCAGATTCACTAAGTGGCCCAAACATCTGAAGTTTGTTTGAGGTGGCAGGAATGCCTGCTGTGCTCATATGCACTCTTGCTATGTCTGCATCTATCTCTCTCTCAAACAAATAAGTAATTTTAAGAAAATATTCTTGGCCTGGAGAGATGGATTAGTGTTTAACATGCTTTCCAGCAAAGCCAAAGCACCCAGGTTCCATTCCCCAGTACCCACATAAGCCAGATGCACAAGGTGATGCGTAGGTCTGGAATTACACCTGCTCTCTCTCAATCTCTCTGAAATAAATAAAAATAAAATATTTAAAAGAATCTATTATTTTTTTTTAATTTCAGAGAGAGAGAGAGCAGGTGCTCTGGGTCTTACAGCCACTGCAAACAAGCTCCAGACCTATGCGCCACTTTGTGCATCTGGCTTATGTGGTCCTGTGGAATCAAACATGGGTCTGTTTGCTTTGTAGGCAAGCACCTTAACTGTTAAGCCACCTCTATAGCCCCCTAAGATATTCTTAATTGATGCACAAAACATTCTTTCACTGACTACAAATCACTTAACCCACATGACACTGAACATTAGAGGAACAGAGGAGAACCTACATTCTATGTCTTCTACCCAGGTCGGTGGGAAGGAAGGAGACCTCTCTGTTGACTCTACACTCCATCTTAGCTTCATCTGTCATCCCAGAGCATCAGGCATGGCTGCAGGCTCAGGTAAATAGTATGCAGGTGATTACTTTGCAGCATCTTTTCTGAAGGATACTCTGAATGTGAAATGGCAGGATACTTGGGAGGACGTGTGGCACATTTGAATCCTGGTAGAGAAAAATGGCACACAGATTGGGACAAATGCTCTGGGGTGGTGGTTTACATGTAAATATCTCCTATAGACTCATGTGTTTGAATGGTTACTGGCACTGTCTGGGAAGATGGTGAAGCTTTGAGGGGTGGAGCCTTGTGTCACTGGGGTCTCACCTTGAGAGGTTATAAACCAGCCCACTTGCTGCTCTTTTATTTTAAATTACCAAAATTAAGTCTTTTTTAAATTAAAAAAATATTTATCAAAAAATTTACATAGCCCCCTATCAGTACCCTCCTTTGGCCTCTGCCTCCCGTCCTCCTCCACCGAGCCCCTCTTCTATACTACTATCCTTCTTCTATCTTAATGTCCACGCTGCCCTTTCCCATTACTAACAACCTGGTGACGGCCCCAATACGATGTCAGTCCTGTGCATTTGACAGCAGCTGCACAGGCCTCCCTGGCTCTGGAAGAGGCTATTCCGGAGCGCTGCTTCCATCACTTGGCTCCTGCTCTCCATCTGTCACCTCTACTACAGCACATGAGCCCCTGGAGGGGGGATAGAGACGTCTCATTTAGTGCTGGATACTGAGCAGTCATTTCTTCTCAGCACTTTGACAACTTTTGAGTCTCCTCAGTAGTCACCACCGAGTAGAAAGGAAGTGAGCATATCCATATGCATAAACATAAGTGCTTAAAGGGAAATGTGGCATGCAAGTCTATCCACATAACCAAGCAACAGCAGTAGCTTCCCTCCTAGGGCTCATGACCTTGGGATTTTCACCAGGTTTTCCGTATCAGGCATAAAATCCCTCCTGTGGCACAGGCCTCAAATCCAGCCAGGGAACGGTTGGTTTCCCCAAAGCAGACATACCTCTATTGCACTAGTGGACGTGTCTTGCCCAGTCGGCCATTGCGTAGCTTTCGGGGTGCACTGCTTGTTAAGATGATTGATAACTTCTCCCCCAGCAGGCTGCCTAGCACTTTCCAGCATTGTGACCACTAGTTAATGGGAAGAAGCTTCCAGCTCAATTCTAGCTTCAATTTCCCAGTGTCCCACAACCAAAGTACGTGGTGCCTCCAGCAATAGGATCTTACCATGCAGTTCTGGTGGGAGGCCAAGCGCATATCACTGCTCCCTGCCAGTGTGAAGAAGATGTGAATGGGGCTGTCCACTCCTGCCATGCTTTCTGCATGGCAACAAAACCTCCCCTCAAAGCTGTAAGCTGAAATAGACCCTTTTCCTTTCCTAAACTGCTTCTGATGGGGAAAGCTCATCCCCACAACAAGAAACCAACTCATATGTATGGAGACTGCAATGTAGTATCGTTAACTGTAAGAAAAAAGTGCCAACATAGAAAATACACATATGTTTAGAGCTAGCCTGGGCTAGATGAAAAAGTTAAAGCCAGTCAGTCAGGGCTTCATTTGATATTCACAGTCACTAAGTATTCATTCCCTTGCAATGCATAGCTCCATCCTACTGAAAAAGCTACACAGAACAAAAGTCATGCACTGTGCACCATCTCTTCTTTATTTAAAGGGAAAGACATTGGCTTTAAACACCAGCAAACATGACATGATTTTACAGACAATAAGAAGGCGTACAAACCAGAATCTACGTTCTACTTGCAAGGTCATGTCAAGTTTGCAAATCCTTGAAAGTGATGAAAGTGATGGAGAAAATAACTGAGCTATTTGCCACTTCCACAGCCATGGAAGGTTCATCCCCGTGAGCGCAGTGTTTCTGCCATACAGCCACCATTAATGCCACCAGTCTGAATGTCTATGCACTCAAAGAAAACACACCAAACCGAAGATTGACAGCTTCAACAATAGTCACATTATTTTAGGTCAATTCTCTGTTTGGTTCTTTGCTTCCCCCCTGATTTTCTCAAAAGCTTTCAAGAAATAAGTGTTTTCAGGTCTTACAAATGAGCTTACTTCTAGCAATAAGTGTGTGTGGGGGGTGGGGATAGAAAGTGGAGAGGGGGAAAGAGAGAAGCCAGAGGCAAGGATAAATCCTTGTTTCATCCTACTTTTTAATCCTTTGTAATTGACTGCTGACATATAAACATCTGTTATTCAATTGGTTAGTTCCTTGGGTGAGTGTTGTCCACCTAAACTTTTTGTCACACAGAAGGGATTGACATTTTCATATCGACTTACTTAATGGAGTAGACAGATGATCAAATGCGATGGGGAGAGGGAAGAGGCTGGAATGTGCTCTGTGGGATGTGTTCAGTGGACTAAAGCACTCTGGGAGAAGATCATAGATGTGGGCACTGGAGCAGCCCTCAGGAGCTGGCGCAGCATTGCTAGCTCGAACTGGGGGTGGGGTGGTGGAGCACATCATGTCTGATTTTCACAGAATAAGACTCTCATCTTCCTTTCTGTTTCCCCTTATCACTTAGCAAGCTTCTGAAAGTTTATTGCGGTCTGTCTAGCATGCCAATTCATTTACTTTCACAGGGACCACCCCCATGTCTCTACTCTGCAAAATTCTTTCCATGGAACTGGCTCCTTCCAATTACTCAGCTCTTCAATGCAGTGACAGATTTCGCCTGACTGCCCCCCAAAGTGTGTCTCCCTCCACTTCCATCTAACTTGGGATCTCATTTGTTTACTTCATGGCACCTAAGATAAGCCATCATTATTTCTTTAGCAGGTTCCTGGGTTGTTTATGACTTTTAGAACCATCCTGTGCAGCTCAACAGCCAGCAGCAGCTAAATGTGGCTGTTTACATCTAAATCGTGAGCCGCCATGCAAACACTTGGTCTCCAGCAGCTTCTAGCAGGGTCTGTGCTGGACAATGCCAGGCATTTTCACCAATGTGGAGGGTCCTAATGGATGTTCTGTTCTAAAATTGGGCTCCAGGGGGACAGGACTATTGTCCCCTCCTACTCACTGCTGTGCTCCAGGGCCTGTCCCTAAATCTGGAACATAGCAGGAGCTCACATATTTGCTAAATAGTGACAGAAGTGGCTGAACCAATGAAGCAAAGTGCATTCCTTACTTTCTTGTCGCTGTCACTAAATTCCTGACCAAACAAATTTGGGAAGAAAGTGTTTATATCAACTTACAATCCATTATGGTAAGGAAGACATGGTGGCCAGGGCATAAAGCTTTCGGTCACTTGCATCAACAATGAAGAAGCAGAGAAAGATGGAGGCTCCGTTGCTCAGCAGGCTTTCCCCTGATTCAATCCAAGACCACATAGGATGGTACTCCCCCACTGGTCAGGTGGATCTTCCCGCCTCCATTAATCTAATCAGGATAATCCCTCTCAGTCCACTTCCTAGGTGATTCTAGGTCTTGTCAAGTTGACAATCAAGATAAACCATCACACAAAAGAGAGATGAAAAGCTTTCCAGAAAGAAAAGCTCACACTGTGACCAAGAAATTCAGTGGAGGGTCAGGATGAATTAGTTGGAAGGATTCAATCTCCATAGCTCAAGCACAGTTCTCTCCCTCTCCCTCTCCCCCTCTCCCCCTCTCCCCCTCTCCCCCCTCCCCCTTCCCCCCCCTCCCTCTTCCCCTCTCCCCCTCTCTCCCCCTCCCCCCCTCTCCCTCTCCCTCCCCCTCTCTTCCTGCTCTCTCCTCTCAAGTTTAGAAATTCCCTGATGTGGCTTTCTGTATCCCAAACTCTGAGTAAAGCTGGTCTATGACAGTAAATAAAAACTGGTTCATCCCTTTTTATGTAATGACTTTCATATATGAAAATGAAATAACTTCACTTGTAGAGAAAGTTGTGCCCTTTTGTATCATTGACATCCCCTGCCTCATTTCTTTATTCTGTCTTTTTAGTCCACAGACCTCGCTCCTGCCTTGCGCCCCTGCCTGACACCTTCCAGGAGTCCAGGGAGAAATGTGGCATCACCAATGTCTTTCGCTCTCACCTGCGCCATCTTCAGGCAGTGAACTGTGCTGCGCCCGCCCCCTTCAGCACTGATGTGCCCACTCTCAATTCTGGCAAGCTTGTCACCACTAAACTAAGCACCTCCTGGTGGGAAATGGGATAAAGTGTCCCCTATCCCAAAGTGCTGAATCCTGATCTTAATTTGAATCTTTTTAAAAAAAATTTTTGTTTATTTTTATTTAAGGGTGACAGACAGAGAGAGAAAGAGGAAGATAGAGAGAGAGAGAATGGGTGCGCCAGGGCCTCCATCCACTGCAAATGGACTCCAGACGCGTGCACCCCCTTGTGCATCTGGGTAACGTGGGTCCTGGGTAATGAAGCCTCGAACCGGGGTCCTTAGGCTTCACAGGCAAGTACTTAACCGCTAAGCCATCTCTCTAGAGCCTAATTCTGAATCTTACTGAACTCTCCAGTTTCAGATTAAACACCCTTTCTCATAAAACTCCCCCCTCACGTGCAGAATACAAAAGTGAAAAAACTCTTGACCTAAGTGTGTTTGAGGTCAGTCCTTTCCTTGTAGTCAAAAGATGACAAGATGTATTACTCCTCCACACAGCTGCAACAAAGGGACTCCTCCTTGCTCTCACCTCTCCAGGCAGTTTATCTACCCTCTCCTGCGACACGTGCTCTCTGTATCATCTACTGCAATGATGTGTATCTGGGCTTTATCTGTATGAAAGCAGCTCGTCTTTCTAGCTTACTCAGACCTGCAGTAAGGAGGCACTTGATGACTGGCTTTCACATGAATGAAAAGGGGAGTTTTATGCCTGCCCTAGGCTTGTAGTGTACATTCCTACCTGATAATTTCTCAGGGGAACATTTGCATAAGTGGAGAAAAGCAGGAGTCTTCCAGCTCTAGCCAAAGGAGCAATGACAACCAACAAAATTCTAGATGGAGTATGTTCTAAAAATTATCAACGGCTTCATCGCAACCTGACATCTTTCTGGCATTTCAGAAGAGCCATAGGCCAATCCCAGAAAAGTGGTACCTAGTGATTGTTGGATTAGATGACAAGTTAAAATGAAGGTGTCTCTAAGGTTGTGCTACCTGTGAGAACAAAGCCACAGTGAGCCAGGTGCAAAAGCAGCCACAGGGGAGGCAGGGACTTTCTAGAGTGACCACTGCTCCCCAAAGAGTAGCACAGACAGGCATCTCTGCTCTGTTGTGCATCTTCCTGTGAGGACACTATGCGGACATCACAGCCCCTTTCTAGCAGCCCCGCTGCAAACCCCAGTCCTTGAGACATATATCTGAGCATCAATGCTTTCAACTTCTAAAGGGATGCCATCAATTGAAAAATCCAGGGCTGGAGAGATGGCTTTGTGGTTAAGGTGCTTGCCGGCGAAGCTTAAGGGCCCAAGTTGGATTCTCCAGGTACTACGTAATCCAGATGCACATGGTGGTGCATGAGGCTGGAGTTTGTTTACAGTTGCTAGACACCCTGGCACTCCCCTCTCTCTCTCTCTTTCTCTCTTTCACTCTCTCTCTCTCTCTCTCTCTCTCTCATAATAAAAATAAATATTAAAAAAGAGAAAAATCTTCTTAAAATGTGACATTCCTGTGATTAAACATGAATGGGTCTGTGTGATCTAATAGGGGAGGGGATGTGTATTAGAGCATACAGACCTGGCCTTCTGTTCAGTGAGGCCTTGGTGACATCCCTGTGTCTCAATTTACCTCTGTGCAAGTGAGAAATGTGCGTACATATATCGACACACAGACATCTTCATATACCTATGTGCCAATGTGTAAATATAAGCACCCACTTATCTAAAGATAGATTTAAAATGCCTTATAACAGACACTAGAAAGGCCTACATAATACTCTTTTCCTTTTGTAGAAATTAGAATTTTCCAGCAAATCAATAGAGCTAAACACTTTTATTTTCTGTTTAACACAGGTCAAAACCAAAACCCAAAGTGGAAATGCCATTTTCTAGAATAAAGGTAATTCATTCCTCTTTGTTTGGCTCACTTTTCTATGGAAACTATCATTTTCCCACCCTTAAAACATAGGGCCCAGTAGAGCTTTTAAATACCCTCAACTCTGCGGGTGACGGTGTAACTCGGGAACACAACGCATACAATACACCCCACCCCGGAACTGCCTGCAGCGGAAGTCAGCCACAGACAGCTGTGACACCTTCGAGGGTCAGCACGAAGTGACCTCTCCCAGCCCAGGAGTGAGAAAAGGGGGTGAGTCCATCCTGTCTGAGATGCTTAGGCCATGGTGATTGCTTCAAGAATGGTAACCAGAAGCAAGTCAAGCCACTGAATAGGGCTGAGACTATTTTGGGGGAACAGTCTTATTGGAGAAAACAATTTTCTCCTCTTTTCAAGGTCTATGGACTATGGACTATGAGAAAGAAGAATCCTAAAACTTGGATCAGAGAGCAGTACTAACATGTAGAGTCAGAGAATAACACCTATAGTGAGGAAAGAAAGAGGTGAAATAAAGGATCTGGCCATATAGCTTGGGCTCCTGACCCAGTTATATCTTAATCCACCCAGACTCACTCCTGAATATATGAGCCAAATACCACAGCCATTATTTCTAAAGCCAGTTAGACTTGGGTCTCTGTAAGGTACAACCCAGTAACCCTTGAGTAATTGTCATGCACTTGTCATGCACTATAGAAAGTGGTAGGTCATGTCTCAAATCTTACACTGTTTCTTAACTGAAAATTGGAGAGCTTTTTTTTTTTTCTTCTTCTGTATGAGCAGCCTCCATTAAAGGATGAAAAGAGACATAGGTAATAGAATAACGTGTTTTTATAACTACGCGTTTCCTCTCTAAGGTCACGTGTCTTTAGGGAAGCCATACCAAAGGGAAGGTAGAGGGTTGGAAATAATAAAAATAAGTATGAAATGTAGGTAACTTTATTTTGAGAAAGCTCCTTTAAGGAACTGGTGCATCCCTAGTTCTAAAGCAGCGCTCTAGTCATGTGCTTTGTTACATGAGTGCCAAGGGCTCAATTATGGTGCAGATATGAGCCTCCACTTTATGAAACAAATAACTGGTTTGTGAGCGAGTAACAACAAGCACTGTAGTGGAGAACTCTCCTTCCTTCAGGAAATGATTGAATCCCTGGGTCCTTGGAATAAAATTAATTTCTAGAATTGTGGTAAGTAAGTGGATAACCATCATGCTGTTGAAGAGCGAAATTCACCGTGACTCCTTGAGGGTCATTCTGTCTTCCTGCAAGCAGAGATGATGACTTCTTCAGAAATGTAGAACACATTATCCCTCAGCTCTTTCAAATGTCAGGTTCTTTGTTCACATATTTTGCACGGATTGCAGTAATGCTATTTTTTTTTTTAAAAATAAGTATTTATTTATTTACTTGAAAGGGAGAGAGACAGAGAGAAAATAGGGCACCAAGGCCTCCAGACACATGTGCCACTTTGTGCATCTGTCTTTACTTGGGTGCTGTGGAATCAAACCCCAGCAGTCAGGCTTTGTAAACAAGCACCTCTACTGTCTGGAAGAAAGTTATTTTTGTATGAGGAACCCAGCCATATTTGCATTGCCTATCTACAATGTAACATGAAACAGGATTTCTTTTTGTGCTGAATTTATGATGGTTTTACTATGAGAATGTAAACGAGAACAGATGGCATGTTACTTCCCAAAGTGCACCCCACACACCTATCCACTCGGTTGATCAAAGTGGCCCGCACAAAAACAAAAACTGAGCAAACTACATCACATTCAATATCATATTTCAGAAGCAAAGGCATTATTTAGGAGTTTGGGGACACATAGTGAATGCATTTTCCTCTTACATTTAGACCAGGTTAACCTGGTTGCTTTTTAACCATGTTATAAAGTATTGTGTAACATTTGGGAAAATGTCATTTCAATTTTCAAAATCTAATTAAGGAGTCTTTCGGGTCTTTATTGAGATTTCTTGGAATTAAAATTCCAGGAGGTGTATTCAAAATTCATGCTGATTATTTCCATTTCTTTTCCCATCTACCACATCGAAATCTCATTCATTGCAGAGAAGTAGCTGACCGCAATCTGAATCCACAGGGTCTTTGTGGCCCACCCCATCCTGGCTCTTTGTCTCTTGCCCTTCTTACCTGACTTCATGTCCCTACAAGAAAACATTCTACCATTCCAATAAAATCCATCCAACACATCCATACTCACTTTTATTAACTCTCTCGCCCACTGTCCAAGTTTTGATAAAAATAGATTTGTTTTTACCATTTTGACATTTCATGCATATATATATATACTGCATTTTGAGCATATTCCCCCAATCACCCTCTCATCTCCCTGCCCTTCCCTAATACACTTGTCCTCATTAACTCCTATCTTACTTTTTATCTTTCTCTTTCTTTCCTTCTTTTTTTTTTTTTTTTTGCTTGTTTTTTGAGGTAGGGTCTCACTCTCACTCTAGCCCAGGCTGACCTGGAATTCACTATGTGGTCTCAGGTGATTCATGGTGATTCTCCTAGCTCTGCCTCCAATTGCTGGGATTAAAGCTGTGTGCCACCATGCCAGGCTCCTATCTTACTTTTTTGTGTCTTTAATACTTTATTTATTTGCAAGGACAGAAAGGGTGGGCGAAAGAGGGAAAGATGTGGCTCACCAGGGCCTCTAGCTGCTACAAACAAACCCCAGACACATGTGCCGCTTTATGCATCTAGCTTAATGCCAGTACTGAGAAATAGTACTTGAGTTGTTAGACTTTTCAGGCAAGTGCCTTAACCTCAGAGCCATCACTCCAGCCCACCATGGCTCTTTTTATAACCCCACTGAGGTAAAGTAGAGTTGCTTGCATGGCCATTAATGGAAGCTTATTTACTGCAGAATGGATGAAAAACCAGTGGCTGCATCACTGATGAGCCAGACTTCCCTCTCCTAGCAACATTGGCCACTCCAGTAGAAGTGGGGTCTCATGCATGCTTCACCCATCAGTGACAACGTATTGACCAGCGTCACCACAGCAGTCCCGAACTCATGAATGAAGCAAACATGTCTCCTCCACAAGACAGTCTCCCAGGGCTCCTCCCCCTCCCCATCCACCTGCTCCAACAGTCGTTCCTCCCCCTCTTCCACAAGCTTCCCTGATCCTTGGAGGGTGCTTTGGAATAAGTGACTACTATGTGCTCAGCCTCAAACAGGACAAGTAAACCACTCTTCGGTTGTTACAATGAAGCCTAGGAACACCGTAGAAGCAGAATTCATGCATATGTTTAATGCTCTCTCTGTATCAGCTGCCCAACACTGTGACAAAATACCCAAGAAAATCAGTTCACAAGGAGAAAGAATTTATGATATATTGGGATTGTGTTGAAGCAAAAATACCATGTATGGGTATATAGTACATCAAGGCTGCTCACCTCCCAGGAGTTCAGAAGCAGAGAGAGCAAGGAGCAGGGTCGGTAGACCAATAACCGCTTCAGTGACACACTCTACTGTTTTTCTCATTGGATGATAAAACGTCACTAAAGGGAGGGCAGGGGGTGACTTTGCCTCCGAGTTCAAGGGTATGGTCCAGCATGGCGGACAAGCCACTGCAGCAGGAGTTTGAGGTAGCTGGTCACACTGCATCAGCACTGAGAAAGAAATTAATGCTAATTAGCCTCATTTTTTCCTTTCCTCATTAGCATTCAATCCAGAACCCCACCCATGTGATGGTGCCTCCCAGCTCATGGTGGTTCTGCCCTGCTCAGTTAATGGAAAGATCCTCATAAACACACCCAGAGCTGCATTTCCATGGCGATTCTATTTCCTGCCAAGTTGACAATGAAGATTAACCACCGCACATTCCCAGTGACCTCACTTCCTTCCAGGAAGCCCCACGTCCTGGAGATAGGGACACCTCCCAATAGTGCCACAAGCTGGCCACTCAGCCACTAGCTCGTAGTCTCTGGGGACATCACAGATCCAAATGACAGCTCTCCCAGGTTTGTGACTATCCACTCTACTGCTGTGGACTTGTTCTAAGAGCAATCTCTGGGAAGGTTCCAGTATAGAGTCTGAGTTCAGGAAAGTAATTAGCCAAATTTAGATCACCATGGCTGCCTAGGGAAGGATGTGAACTTCCAAGGATTAACAAAATCTCCCCTCATGGGTCTCTGTGCTCTCGGGAAGCTGCCTTTAAGTAGTTCTGCCTCCCGTGACTACAGTGATGCTTGGATTTCATGTGACACTTCCTGCGAAGGTGTCCATGCTGACCTTCCGCATGCATTCTCCATAAAATTTTCAAAACTATACTGTAGAAATGTTTCAGCCGTTCATTGCATTTCCTGCACAAGCACACATGAAAGCCTAAGAGGGCCTCAGAATGTCCAAGTTCTAACCTCCAAAGCCCATGCAAACCAAACTGGGCACGGCCCATGCTTGTGTGTTATCCCAGTTCTGCTGGGGAGTGGATAGTGGAGAATCTCCAAGGCTTGTGAATAGCAGGCTCCAGAATCACTAAGACACTCCATTACAACAACGAGACAGAATCACTAAGAGACTCCATTACAACGACGAGACAGGCAAGAAAGTGACAGAGGAGGGTGCCCAAGGTTTTCCTTCAGCTGCAGCAGTGAAGCTCATGGGGACCTGCATCCACACATACTTATGCACTCACCACACACACCACAACACATGTACTTTGCACACACCAAAAACGTTTGAAAAGGTCCCAAACCTCAGAGATGTCTGCATCACGTGAGAGCTTGCATACCCACAGAGGCAAGGCAAAAATGTCAGCAACAAATACAAAACGGCCGCTGCTCTGAGTTAAGTAGGACATTCCCTTCATGAACAAAGGATGACATTTTGTTACATAAAATGTCTCTAGTATGACAGCACTTGAGGAGCAGATATACAGAAACCAAAACCCTGCCATAAGCTTTGAAGGGTCGTTGAGGGTAGCTATAGAGTTTCTAAGTAAGGGGAACTCACAGTAATAGCCCAGATGAGTGGAGAATCGGAGTGGTTAAATGATTCATCTTCAATGTTAGTTAGCATAAAAACAATAACTGGGATGTGGAAATAGCTTAGTGGCTAAGGTGTTTGCCTGCAAAGCCTAAGGATCCTGGTTCAATTCTCCAGGAACCATGCAAACCAGATACACAAGGGGGCACATGCGTCTGGAGTTCATTTGCAGTGCCTGGAGGCCCTGGTGCGCCCCTTCTCTCTTGCTCTCTGCCTCTTCCTCCCTATCTCTCTCAAATAAATGAATGAATTAAAAAAGTGTTAGATAGTATAATCTTTTGAAGGGTAAAATTTAATAGGTTTGGCATTATGGAAAAGTGGGGTTAACCTGAGCCTGTCTTGAGATCTACCACTTAAGACAGTTCTTCTGGCTGGAGAGATGCAGAAGGGGACAGATGACCACAGCAAGAGACCTGAAAGCAAGGACCAGCGCTCTGTGCTCTGTAAAACCGGAGACGGCGATGGCCATCTGAGCACTCCCATCTCCATCCCAGTAGACAAGGTGCTCCCAGTGGCTGCTGAGTGACACTGTAAAGAGAAAACAGGGCTGGAGGGATGGCTTAGCAGCTAAGATGTTTGCCTGCAAAGCCAAAGGACCCAGGTTCCATTCCCCAGGACCCATGTTAGCCAAATGCCAAATGTGGCACATGTGTCTGGAGTTCGTTTGCAGTGGCTGTAGGCCCTGGAGCACCCCATCTCTCTCTCTCTCTCTCTCTCTCTCTCTCTCTCTCTCTCTCTCTCTCTCTCTCTCTCTGTGTGTGTGTGTGTGTATGTGTGTGTGTGTGTGTGTGTGTGTGTGTGTGTGTCTGTCTGTCTCTCTCTCTCTCTGTCAAACAAATAAATAAATAAAAATAAAATATTTAAAGAGAAAACAGTGCTCATCACTGCCTTAGAGAAGAAGACTCTTCACACAATGCAGTCTAATGTGGACTTCTTAACAGTAACAACAACAATGTAGTAGGCTGACCCATCCTCTGTTCCTTTCAGTGGAAACCTCTGTCAGGACTGACCTGGGAACATGGGAATGTGCATTACTATGCTTTCATCCCTTGGACAAACCTTAGACAGCTCTTACTACCCATGATTCTCAGTTTCCCCATTCATAAGATAGCAGAGACTGCCAAGCTAAAGCCCAGCCCTGTGCTGTAGAATAATGTCTCCGTGGTCCGGGTCAGCTAATGAACGGTATTGCCAATGATATTGTAGCCATCTCAGCATATGGAGATACACTCCATGACACTCACATGGAGATGAAGTCAGCTTACAATGCGTGCCTCAGATCAGTTCCATGTTAAGTGGCCCGTAACAGAATGACCCCTTTAGATGGAAAATAAATGACCCCAGAGTGCACACCAATACTTTCAGGAATTTGAAATGACCAGGCTCTGAGGTTTTCTCTCCTTTGCCATAAGAGATTACAAAACATTCTACAGATTAACTACTTTCTCTGGGTATCACAACATATAAAATGGATAAATTAATAATCTAGCTCACAAACTTGTGAGATTACAGGAAACGATGGAAAAAGTTCTTAACTTAGTTCTAAGTGTCTTCTACTTATATACTTACCACTGAGTACATAGATGTCACCATCAACACCATCTTGGCCTACGTTCTCTCCATCTAACATCACCTCTGAGCTCGCAGTGAGCAGGGAGTGAGCTAGGAGCATCCTTGGTCCATGCTCCCTTCTCTTCTCCATAAGTAGGCCTGACAGATAACAAGATTGCTGCCTTTCTATCATTAACCTTATTCTGACTTCTTAGCCTGAGTTCTACTCAGAAACTTGTTGGTTCAACGAGCACTTAATGTAGCACTTAGTAAAGGCAACTTTTGTAAACACTTTATAAACGTTAATATACTCAATATTTCTCTGGTCTTTAATTAGATTATATTCTGACTGACTGAAGAGGAACCTGAGGAATATCCCAGAGTGTTCCCAGAGAGACAGGGCATGCAGAGCTAGGGTGAGCTTCAGGCTTGGCGTTGGACCTGAGTTCTTACCGCCACGCTCCACAGCCGGCCTCATCCCCTGCCTTTATGGAAGGGCCATTCTTGGGTAGTCACTGGGTCTCCTCTCAGTTCACAAATAATTCATCTGCATTCACATTCTACTTTCAAAGCTGCCATCACTCCTAACACTTCCTAACAACCACATACACTCTTTCAGGGCCTAGGATCTTAATATAAACATAAAGATATCTTTCAAGAATTCCTGTACTTTTATCCCCTGTGATGTTGTCAGTCTTTCCTTCCAGTAAGTACTGTGATTTCTCCTGTTTGGTCTGATAAGCAAACAGGGCCCAGTGGCATATCCTAGGTTTTTGCCTAAGTCGCCTCATCTACCCAAGAAACCATAATAACAAGGAGACTGAGACTTGAAGCTTTCTCTTGTATTTTGTTCTGTGGTGGGGCGGGGTGCAGCATCTGGTCTGCCTTAAGAAAGACCTAGGAATTTCTTACAAGGTGAAACATTAGAGTGCATGGTATTTACTTGGCTCCATTTCTCCTCCTTAAACAAATCTACACCCATCTCATTGACATAAGCTGGTCTGCAGCGACCTCTGGTGGCTGTCTTTTTAAGTGATTCACAGGTGGTGTGCTTATGGGGAAATTCTTCACCTAAACATATGTCAGTAGTGAGTTACCCACTAAGACGTCAGGAATTACCAGCTAAGAATAAGCAGAAATCCTTCTACACTTCTACACAGAAGGACCGAGCCATACCCTAAGAAGGAAAGGCCTGGGTCAGGACGCAGTACCGACCCTCAAACGTAAGTCCCCCATTGCAATTCTGTCTACCAGCTCTTGCAGAATAGGCGAAAGGCTCTCATTTATCTTTTAACGATGGAAGAAAATTTGACCTTTAAATTCCTTCCTGTCCTATAAAATAGATCATCAGCTACAAATAAGATTAGCTCCAGTTTCAAGTACCAATTTATTAGCTATAATTTCCCATCTAAACGCCATGACCCCGACACAAACACATAATGAAATGACACAGCAAAAAGAGGCTAGAAGCTCTTCCATGCTGATAGTAATAATAATGTCCTCATTAGGGCTGACATATTAGCTCAACTGCGCCATGTCAGGTATAGTATCTTGCATTGTTGGCTTCATAAGCATTAGCAGGGAATGGTCATAGGTTGTGTCTTTTTTCCCAGAATGCATCTGACAAGGAAGAGGCGCTTAATCCAAAGCCCCCTCCAGCCCCCCAACAAGAACAACTGCCACAGCAGGATGTCACCAACATGGGGTGATGAGCCTGCCCGTCCTGAAAGACCAACACAGCATTCCTTTCCTCAGGGCCCTACTTATCCATCTACATACCTACAGAAGCTCACTCTGACATGAGGAGTCTGTCAGTTACTGTTCCCTGACGCTGGGACAAAATTCCTGACAAGAACCAACTTTAAGGATGAAGGGCTATGTCACCGCAGTGTGAGGAGGCGGTGCCCATCGTGGTAGGGAAGGCGTGGGGCCAGCGCTCAAGGCAGCTGCTCACATTCAGCCGACGCTGAGTTAGCCAGGGCTGTGAATGCTCGTGCTCGGCTCTCTCTGTATTCGGTCTGGGATCCCAGCCCACAGAATGATGCCACCCACAGTTGGACGGGGTGGGTGTGCCCACCTCAATTAGTCTATTCGAGAAGTCCTCACAGAAATGTCTCCTAGGTGATTCTAGAATCTGTGGGGTCAACCATGGAGATACACAAACGTAGAAGCTCTTAGCAAGACTGACCCGACAGGTCCAAGCTCGTCACTGGCACTCAGGCCTGATTCAGGCTCAAAACCTAGAACAGGAAAAAAGAATTTTTGATGCTCTGAGACTAATCTGGGTTGATTTGTCTCATGCCGGGAAAATGAGTCTGATGTGAAGAGTGACACTCAAAACTATGGGACACGACACATATCAGTGTCACCAGGGTCTTCTTTTACCCCCTCGGCTCCACATTTCCCGTGACCTCCAGTGAAAGACTCAGGCAGAACATGGGGTAGAGCATCAGAGACAGAGTCTAGTGAGGGGTGACGCACAGTGACCTGGATGAGGTCTAGGCTCCATGCCATTTCTAAAGTTTTTGGACAGGAGATTTTTCTGTACAGGTGATTTTGATTTCTGCACAGGTACATTTGATTCGACCATCTCAAGAGGAGCCAATGGCTTGTCTGTGTTCATTGTGAGAGGGCATCCTGCTACACGGTAATTTCACAAGCTTAAGGGCTTCAGGAACCATGTTTAGCTAGTTATCAATGACTAGTTTCCCGGGTGCTTCATAATGTCATACCCTCGCCCAGAGGCAGAGATAGGACTCAAGTCCCATTGCTCCGATGAGGAACTAGAGTCCTTCATTTGATCCTTGGTTTACGAGCTGCTGGTTATGATGGAGGCATCCAGCCAGCCCTGATGGCCTCTAACTCTGCCAATATCTAACTAGTTATGTATCACTAGGGCTATGGAAAGGGTCTGGGACATAGCAGAGAGTGATGGGAGAAAGGAATAAAGTTAACTCAATAAACAGCACTGACTGCTCTTCTAGTGTTATCTCGAAAGAAGAGTGAGCAAAGATGATAACTTCATGCCACCTCCGAGGAATGAAAGAGATGCCACACTCAGGAGGAGGTGGGAGAGAAGATCACATGGGACACTGACTTCCCTGCCAAGGAGATTACAGAAAATGTGAATATTCTGGAGCAAGAAATAAATCCACAAATCACAAGGAAAAGAAGACTAACAGAAACTAACAGACTATGGTGGTTTGATTCAGGTGTCCCCCATAAACTCAGGTGTTCTGAATGCTAGGTTCCCAGCTGATGGAGATTTGGGAATTAACGCCTCCTGGAGGCAGCGTATTGTTGGGGCGGGCTTATGGGAATGTAGTGGTTTGATTCAGGTGTCCCCCATAAAGTCAGGTGTCCTGAATGCTAGGTTCCCAGCTGATGGTGATTTGGGAATTAACGCTTCCTGGAGGCAGTGTATTGTTGAGGCTTATGAGTGTTGTAGCCAGTTTCCCCTTGCCAGTGTTTGGCACACTCTTCCGTTGCTATGGTCCACCTGATGTTGGCCAGGAGGTGATGTCCACCCTCTGCTCATGCCATCGCTTTCCCTTCCATCATGGCGCTCACCCCTGATCCTGTAAGGCAACCTAAACCTCTTTTGCCCACAAGCTGCTCTTGGATGATTTCTACCAGCAGTGCGAACCTGACTGCAACACAGAGTGAGGGGTTCAGGGCCGCACACCCTGCCAAAGCGCGAAGGGTCCATAGGGCACAACTGGCATCAGGAAAAGCTGATACTCGCTGTCATGGAGGCAGACTTGAAACATTCACACACCATGCTGGTGTTCACACAACACCAGAGCAGGGCTCCATGGGTAAAGTGCTTACGTAGCAAGCCTAAAGCCCCAAGTGCAATTCCCTAGGACCCACATAAAAGCCAAGTGCAGCAGGACATGTCTGTAATCCCAGCACTTAGAAAGTGGAAACAAGAGGATCTTGGGACTTGCTAGTCTAGCAGAATGGGTGAGCTCTATCTTAAAATATAAGGTGGAACGCTGGGGATGGCTTCGTGGTTAGATGCTTGCTGGCAGCAGCTGACGGCCTTGTGTTCAATTCCCCAAGACCCACGTAAAGCCAGACGCACAAAGTGGCAATGTGTCTGGAGTTCCTTTGCAACAGCAAGAGGCCTTGCCAGTGTGCCTCTACATTCTCTTTCTCTTATAAATAAATAAATATTAAAATTAAAATATTGGCCTGGAGAGATGACTTAGCAGTTAAGTGCTTCCCTGTGAAGCCAAAGGACCCCGGCTCGAGGCTCGATTTCCCAGGACCCACATTAGCCACATACACAAGGGGGGCGCATGTGTCTGGAGTCCATCTGCACTGTCTGGAGGCCCTGGTGTGTCCATTGTCTCTCTCTCTATCTGCCTCTTTCTCTCTCTGTCTGTTGCTCTCAAATAAATAAATAAAAATGAACAAAAAGTTTTAATTAAAATATTAAGTGGACAGTAACAGGAAGACACCCAATGATTCTGGCTTCCACATGCATGTGCATCTATACACACACACACACACACACACACACACACAACACACCCATGTGTCCATGCACAGAAGACCATGCATACTTACCTGTATAAACATCACACAGCAGCTAAAACCAAAATCAAGATGATTCCACCTCCATGCCTCACTCTGAGCCCTGTGTGTTGTAGCATGAGAAGCAGCCAGGCTTCCTGGGAGTTGGCCCCACAGACTTGCTTCCTGGATGCTCAGAGTGGACAAGGAGACTGGCTTCCTGAGCACATTGTAGTTCAGACTTCTATTTCCATGTATGTCTGCCCATCATCCATTTGTATATTCACTTTCTAAGTACTGCGCATAGGGCAGGTGCCAAATTAATCCTTGTTCAAGGAATACATTCCACGTGTATGGTACTGAATGTATTGCTTTTCTCATTGCTGTGACCAAATATCTGACAAAAGGCAACTGAAGGGAGGAAGCGAGCTCTGGCTCGCGGTCTCGGGATGTACCACCGGGATGTACCACCGGGATGTACCACCGTGGCCGGGAGGGAGGCGGGAGGCAGGCCAGCCTGTGCACATGGCCGCGGGGGGGCAGCTGCTCGCTCACATGTCAGTAGACCAGCGGCAAGAAAGAGGGTCAGGACGATGAAGCAGGAAGGACAGCCCCTAGTGAGCTCCTTCCTTCAGCAAGGCCCTACCTCAGTAAGGTTTCACATCTTCCTCCAACAGTGCCTCTAACTGGGGACCAAGTGTGTTCAAGCACATGAGCCTGTAGGGCATTTGACATTCAAATCGTGACAAGAGGAAGAGTGAAGTCACATTTTTTTTTTTTTTTTTTGTCTTTTGGTTTTTTGAGGTAGGGTCTCACTCTAGCCCAGGCTGACCTGGAATTCACTATGTAGCCTCAATGTAGCCTTGAATTCATGGTGATCATATTTTTAAATATAGGTGTATTCATGATGGAAATTCAAGGATTTTAAAATATAAAATTTAAATAAGATGAATAAAGCTTAAAAGAAAAAACTAAAACACAATAAAAATGTTATTAAGGTGGTCAACATACGAGAACATTGCTGATTATAGCTGACATTTGGGAAGCAACACGGTTTGTAGTCTACAACAAAGACACACTGTCACTGATCGATCTTTGAACACCAGAAGATATACTAACATCAATCCACAGACTAACATTTTAAGATGGTAGAGGAGCAATTTACACCAACAAAATAGGTAAGTAACTCATCTTTTATAAAATATGACATTTCAAGTGAGCTGAAATATATTAATGGAACCTGAACAATATAGTAATCACAATGCAAAAAGGATTCAGATTTTTCAAGAATCGATGCGGTATATTTTCAACACCAACCAATTCCTAGAGCACCAGGAAAAACTTCAGTCAAAAGCATGATTATAAAATAGAAAGAATACCAACTATATTTTCCAATCCCCACAATAAAAGAATCAAAATTTCAAGTACTAACTTTGCTTCTTACAACAAGGTGGGCTAGAGTCTTTCCCGAGTCCTGAGCTCATCACTAAGCACAGGAGAAACTGCGTGCCCTTAAACAGTAAGACGGAGTCAGAGCCATACTGCTAAGCAGATAAAAGGCTGACAGTGGAGAAGCAATGGGAAACCACGAGGTTCTTGTTAGCTAGCACAGCAGCTGAACTTGAACCCCACATTAAGCCAGAGCTAGGAGAGTCTGCTTACCCATAGAACCTTCTGGAAACGCTGGCTCCAATGTGTCTTCACACTGTTCCCCTGCAGGAGTGTGCCTTCTAGCCTACTCTCGTCCTTGCAGTGAGTGACATAGGAAAAGTACACTCACATGCAGGGGAACAGTCCGCCCAAGCCCCTCTTCATCCAGCCTCTGACTAAGATTCAGCTCTTCCATGGGATTCCGGGGCTCTGCCATCAATAGAAAACAGCCAAGTGTCCTGAACCCCAGAGAAAAGTTTTTCAGAAAGACCAAACCCGAAATATAAAACACCATTGACAGAAAGGCAAGACTACAGAGTGCAAAGCTTAAACAAAATCTCACTGATGTCTTCAGCAATGACAAGATTTTTTTTTTTGTCCATAAAACAAGTAGAAAATATCAGGAGGACCATGTTTCTGAACTAAACAGAACTTGTACTCATTAGAAAGACTAGAAAAAAAAAATTAGCCTGGCAAAAGGGTTAGAAAGCAAACCTCAGGAAAATGAGAAACAAAAACAGAAATCAACAATTATTTGAAGTGCTACTTTTGTTATAGGGCAGTCTAGCTATTCTAGCAGCAAAAATGGGCATTAGAAGAAGAAGAAATAAATATAGAGAAAAAAAAACCCACTAAACATATTTCTTAAAATGACAAACTCCAAAAGAGTGCAGTTACATATGAAGAAGATCCATCAAATTCTCAGTAAAATAGTCAAAAGTAGGCTTATATGAGAACCCACATGTAATGGCATTTTAGGATAGTGTTCCCAGGGATGTAAGGAAAAATACTATTAGCTTTGTAAGTTTGAGATATACAAGTTGAGATTTTTTTTCCCTTTGGATTTTTTTTCGAGGTCAGGTCTCACTCTAGCCCAGGCTGACCTGGAATTCACTAGGTAGTCTCAGGGTGGCCTCTAACTCACGGCGATCCTCCTACCTCTGCCTCCCTCCTGAGTACTGGGATTAAGGGGGTACACCACCATACCCAGCAAGCATAGATTTTTAAAAACACAGTTTTATTCCTTTATGGAAAACAGAGAGAAGGGGGGGGATGGACATAACATACCAGGGCCTCTAGCCACCATAAATGGACTCCAGATGCATGCACTACCACTTTATGAATCTGCAAAAAGAAGCTTCCCTGGCCATAGATGAAAGCAGCTCTAATCTATGGGCATAAAGAGAGGAGAGACAGAGAGAAATAGAGAACGGGCACACCAGGGCTTCCACCCTCTGCAAACAAACTCCAGATGCATGTGCCACTGTACACTTGGCTTCGTATGGGCACTGGGGAATCCACTTGTGGAGTTAGGCTTTGCTGGCAAGCTCATTGGCCATTGAGCCATCTCTCCAGCCCGAAACTCTATGAATTTGCTAACAGAGAAGTAGGTTGCCATATGGCTTCTTCATAATATCTTCAATTTTGGTTAACTCTCCCCCACCTCTTGTTTTCCTCAATGCCCCTCCCCTGAGCACCCTGGAACCGTCGGCCCTGCAGTGCTCTCTCCTCACGCTTGCTTACATCGCATCCCCTCTCAGTCCTGATTGTAGCACCTTCCTGTTGCTGGGACAAAACACCTTACCGAAAGCAGCTGATGGGAGGAAAGGTTTATTTGGGCTTACAGTCTCAAGGGAAAGTTTCATCAACGTAGTAAAAGGATGGTGGAGAGTGGCTGGACATCACTTCTTGCTATATCAGTTGGCAGAGAGTGAGCTGAGCTTTGGCAAAGGGGAGGCTGGCCTACAATACACCTAAGCTCACCCCAGCAACCCACCTCCTCCAGAAAGGCTCCCCCTCCCAAATCGCCACCAGCTGGGCTCCAAGCATTCAAAACCGCATGAGTGTATGGGGGAATATCGGATTCAAACCAACACAGTCCTTATCTAGCTCCCTGGCTTCTACTGACTTGTCATCCAACTTACACACAAATCAAAAGCAGGACCCACACATGAGAGAATACATCTCATGTGGCATTTGTCCTTTTCAACTTGTGTTACCTCACTTGGTATAATACTTTCCAGACCCACCCATTTTTCCTGTGAATTTCATTTTTCTTTGCAGCCATATAAAACCCCATTGTGCATATGCGTATCTTCGGTATCCATCCATCAGTGGTGGGCAACTTGGCTGATGCCATTGCCTAGCTATTATAGATGAGCAAGTATCTCGGATCTCTTTAGTAATGTGTAAAGTCCTCAGGGTATCTGCCAAGGAGTGGTATTGGTGAATCATATGGTAAATCCATTTTTGTGAGAAGCCTCCACCCTGATTTCCATAATGCCAATCCATACCAGTGTTCCCAACAACAGTGATAAAAGTTTCTTTCCCCCACCCTCATATTTATTTGATTTCCTGATGATAACCATTCTAACAGAAATCTCAAAGCAGTTTTAATTTGTAGTTTCCTGATAACTAAAGATGCTGAACACTTAGGAATATTCATTGTCCATTTGTATTTATTCTTTTTGAGAACACTTCCGTTCTACAGCCCTTTATTTAATCGAGTTGAGTTCTTACTGTTCAGTATTTTGTGTTCTTTGTATTTTCTGTATAGTAATCCTGTCAGATGTATAAATGACAAGTATATTCTCCACTTTGTAGACTGACTTTTGCTTGGTAAACAGTTTTCCTTGCTGTACCAATACTGACGTTTCCCAGCACATGCAGGTCTAATGCACACGTGAGTTCTGACTAAGGCATGCAATGGCCTTGTCATGTCTGCACACCAAAGTTCCATGGATCTCCTCCGCGTCCTCCACTTGTACATTCCTTCCCTTGCATCTTCTGTAGCTCTGGAGAATATGATGTAGAATTCAGAGCTAAGGGCCCATCAGTGCCTTATTTTCAGTACTTGACCTGCTGTGATTCTCTACATTAATTGCTTCTCTCTCCCAAGAGATTTTTTTTTTAAAAATAGCCTTTCTGATGAGGCCTGAGACCTAGTCTGTGGATATAAAGATAAATATTTAGGGCTGGAGAGATGGCTTAGCGGTTAAGCGCTTGCCTGTGAAGCCTAAGGACCCCGGTTCGAGGCTCGGTTCCCCAGGTCCCAGGTTAGCCAGATGCACAAGGGGGCGCACGCGTCTGGAGTTCGTTTGCAGAGGCTGGAAGCCCTGGCGCGCCCATTCTCTCTCTCTCCCTCTCTCTGTCTTTCTCTCTGTGTCTGTCGCTCTCAAATAAAATAAAAAAAGATAAATATTTAGAAGGCATTTTGGCAACATATCTGTTTAGCAATACAGCTAATAGTAGTTTTTATTTTTCCTACATCTCCCTAGCTGTGGGGTTTTAACATGGTTTTCAGTAACAGGCATGTATTCCTTCCTGTGGAATAGTAGTGAAATCCTACCACAGAGCTGTTGGTTGATACATACCCTTCAGGCCACTGTTGTACCACTGGGAACATCGTCCCTGGAGGATCACCCTTGTAATATGCAAGATTCGTCACTGGGTGGTACTATGGGTAAGTTTTCTCTACCAGTGGCTTGCGTAGCTCCCTGGCCCATGAAATCCAGCCAGCAGGAAGGAAGCTTCCACCCCAGCTCCAGATGGTGGTTTTGTGCACTCAATCCACCAGGTACAGAATCTTCAGCAACCAGGTGTTGCTTTTGGCCCTGGGGGGCAGCCAAGAGCCATGACAATAGTCTTTCTTATTTTTGAGTCCTTGCAAGCTTTCCTTACCATCAACGCATTGGGAGCTATCCCCTGCCTGACACTGATATTATTCTTTAATAGCCCAAAGCTACAAGGAGCAGTGTTATCCATCCATATATAGCACTTTTGTTCATTCTACTTTTTTTCTATTCATATTTTTTTCATTAAGTTTACTAAACAGTCGGTTTTTCTCGTGGCTTTTTCATATTTCCTACATTTTAGTTATCCTCACACTTCACTTAATACCCATCTCTCCATACTAATCACTGATCAACATTTTCCAATCCCATTACCCCAAGTACGATTCTCATATCAAATGTGTTCCATATTAATCTTTTCTTAAGCCCTCTCCCCACCTTCAATCCTTTCTAAGTTTCTGATCTCTGGAGGCACTCCAAGCTGCACACATGAGTCTAGAGATCCAAAGCTAGAGTCCAAGCCTGAGAAGGAACGTGTCTTGTTGAGCTTCAAATTGTAACTTTTCCCAGTTTTATGCATTTTCATGCAAATTTTATAGTTACTTTTTCTTTATACTTGGATAAAATCCATTGTGTGCCACATTTTTATCTATTTGTTATCAATTCCTAGCTATTGTGAGTAGAACATTAATGGACATGAACAAGCGTCTCTGTGGCTGATAGAGCATTCTTTGTGTACAAGCTCAGAAGTGCCATAGCTGGGTCAAGGGTAGCTCACTTCTAGATTCCTGAGGAACCTCTACACTGCTTTTCATAACGTCTGGACCAGGTTACACTCCCACCAGCAGTGGAGAAATGTCCCCTTCCCACCACATCCGGCCATTATGCGTTACCCTTTGTTTTCTTGAGGATTGCTCTTTTTGACTGAAGTGAGATGGAATCTCAAAGCACTTTTTTAAAATTTTTTTGTTGTTCATTTTTTTTATTTATTTATTTGAGAGTGACAGAGAGAGAAAGAGGCAGATAGAGAAAGAGAGAGAATGGGCGTGCCAGGGCTTCCAGCCACTGCAAACGAACTCCAGACGCGTGCGCCCCCTTGTGCATCTGGCTAACGTGGGACCTGGGGAACCGAGCCTCGAACCGGGGTCCTTAGGCTTCACAGGCAAGTGCTTACCCACTAAGCCATCTCTCCAGCCCTCAAAGCACTTTTAATTTGCTTTTCCCTTATAGCTAAGTATGTAAAACATTGTTTAAAAATATTTGTTCTTTGTATTTCTTCTTTTTGAGAAATCTCTGTTCAGTTCCTTAGCTCACTTTTTGATTCAGTTGCTTGTTTCTCTTTTTTTTTTTTGATGTTTACTTTATTAGTTCTTTATATATACTAGAGATTAATTCTCTGTCAGATATACAGCTGGCAAAACTTCTCACCCATACTGGATTCTGCCTCTTGACTCATCTGATGGTTTCCTTTGCTGCACCATAGTTTTTCAGTTTCACAAAGTCCCATCTATTGATTGCCTCATTTTCTGGACAACCAGGGTCCTATATAGCCTTTCCCATTGCCTGTGTCTTTAAGGATACTCCATAGTTTTTCTTGTATTTGTCATAGTTGCAGGTCTTACTGAGTTCCTTGATATGTTTGGAGTTGATTTTTTTATTTTATTTTATCACATTTGTTAAAGAGAATCTTTCATTGTTAATAAAAATTGCCCCAATATACACAAAAATTTCCTGATCATAGTAACTTGAAACTACTCCTCCCACGCCCTCAGGTCACAGCAATATTTGGTCCAGGTCGGTTTAACCTGGAAGTGTAATCCAATGAGACTGAAGACAAAACACTTCACATCCTGGACAAGGTAATAAAATACTCATCAATTCTGGATCCTTGGGCTGATTAACAGCAATAAGGGAGCCGATTTTTGATGTTGTAAAAGAAATGTGTTCATGTCCAATGATGATTTCAAGCTCCTGCCTGCTTACTTGGTCTGGAGGCAGCCACAAAGCATCGTCTTCCTTGGTCATTTCACTGTCATCAATTATTCCCTTTAGTTCTTCCATCACACTTTTACGTATGTAAGCCTCTTTTATGATCATGACATCATTTTTGTAATTGCTGTTGTTGGCATATCTCAATTTCCTGTCAGGTCGGAACTCAAACTCCAGGAACTCATGGCTGAATTTGCCTTTGTGACCCATGTAGTAACACAGACAGAAATCATCCCCCATGGCTCGCCAGACTCCAATCTACTCCCCACAACAGGCCGCATGGACCCCGGCGCCGGAGTTGATTTTTTGTTCAGGGTTTGATAAGGGTAAAGTTTCATTCTTCTACAAGCAGATATCCAGTTTTCCTAGTATGATTTGTTTGTTAAACATGTTTTTTCTCCAGTGTGTATTTTTTTGGTATCTCAGGTGACAGTAGTTATGTGGCCTTCTATCGGGATCCCCTGTTGTATTTCACTATCTATGTAGCAGTTCTTTTGCCAGTCCCATGCTGTTTTCATTTACTATGGTTCTGTAGTATAACTTGAAATAAGGTGTAGTGAATTCTCCAACAATATTCTCTTTGCTGAGGATAGTGTTGGCTAGTGAAGGTCTTTGTGCCTTCATATTAATTTTAAGATTATTTTTCTATTTCTGTACAGAATGATATTATAATTTTGATTGGGATTGCATTAAATATGAAGATTGCTTTTGGCTGTATGTCCATTTTCACAATACTTATTCTTCTAACCCATGAATATGGGAGGTTTTATTTTTAATATTCTGGTGTTTCCTGAATAGTTTCTTTCTTTATTGTTTTAAATTTTTCATTACTAGTCCATCATTCTTCTGCTACACAACTCTGTTTAATGGTTTCCAATATACAGGTCTTTCACTTCATGTTAGGGATGCCCTGTTTTTATTGTTTTGTTCTTATTATTTTGAATGGAACTATTTTCCTGACTTCTTGGTCAGTATGTTTATAATTGGTATTGTATGGTCATTGGCTGCTGATTTTTGAGTGCTAATTTTGTATCCTGCCATTTTTCTGAAAGTGATCAGCTCTAGGAGATTCTTGGTGGAATTTTAAGGGGTTCTGTGATGAATTCCAGGATCCTCTCAGATCTGGCTTAGTGGTCATAAATTTCTTTATTCTGCTTTTATCATGGAAAACTTTTCTTTCTCTTTCTATTGCAAGAAATATGTTTTCTGGGTATATTGGTAATGGTTGGCAGCTGTGGTCTTTCAATATTTAAAATACATCATTCCAGCCCTTCTGGTCTTCAGAGTTTCCACTGAACAAATTGGCTGTCATTCTTATGGGCCAGCCTTTATACATTATGGTAGTGGATACATGCCATTGTGAATTCATGAAAAGTCACAGAATGGGCAGAGCCATCAGTTAGCCTGCATGGAAGCTGTGTGTTATGAGTGAGAAGGTCCTGTCCCTGTGGACTGCTGTCTGTAACGAAGCCACCACTGGTGTGGTAGGTGCTGATAGAGGGGAAGGCTGTGTGTGCAGGGGTGGAAGGAAAAGGAAAATGTCAAACTGTCCATTCTACTCTGTTTCACTATGAACCTAAAGCTGGTCTTTAAACGGAGGTCTGTTTAGAAGTACTCTGAGTTCTCTATTAGTTGCCTCCTCCTTCCTCCTCTGTCACCTACCCACTCAGGCCCAATAGACTCAGTATGACTTGATGTATTTTCGACACATATGTCGTCTGCTGGGAAGTCACATTGACTCTGACCTCTGAACACCCTCTGAACGGGCCACCTCTCACCATAGCGCCTGGCATTGCCTCAGCCTACCTGTCGTCAGCTCTCCTGTGGGATGCGGCAATTGCCTCAAAACTGGCCCCCTTATTTCCATGTAACCGTTGAGCCCATTCACAAAATGGGAGTTGGCTTGAATCCTACTGGAGCAGTACTATTCACTTCTCCATTGGCTTTAAGATCTAACTAGAATCCAGAGTTTAGCATCTGACCCATAATTTCCATATGGCCACTGCCTGCCTCTCTACCTCCATCCTGTGGCCTCTTCTGGCTCATGCCATGTGTGTATTACACACATTCAGGTGAGTTACTCTCTTTCACAATTCAGATTGCAGCCAGTTTACCTCACAGAGACACCTCACCTTGCATGGTGTCTTCTCCAGGGCTCCCCTTATCACTCAAGAGTATCTCCCTCAGGAATCACCTTATTATCACTGATGCAACTGATCTTCATATATTCATGACCATGTACTGTTGAATTTTAGGTGCATCAACTGACAATGGAAGGTAAAAGTCAGGAGTTTTGGTGGGCATACTCCAGGAAGGCCGTTATAACCCCACCTCCTGATCTTCACAGCCATGTAATCTTTATACTTGCATGTGGGTTGGATATATGACTTTCGTCTACTCAATACAATACCAAAAGGGCAACAAGATGCCCCTATCTCTTTACATAATAACCTAGCTACATCTTGCTCCCTTTGTTGCTTTGAAGCCATTTTTTTGCTTTTGCCTTTGTTGCTGACATGTTGAAGGGGTCCTTGGATAATGCCATACCTTAAGCAACTGGATCCCTTTGCCTGGCAGCCAGTGGTGGCGGGGAGTGTGGAAGGGATTGAAAGTGTTAGACAACAATGATTATAACAGATTATTTCCAATCTGAACTTCCTAAGGTGACACACTCTGAAAAGCTGGAAGTGTTATGAGTATAAAAAAAGGAATGCAAGGCTCCAAGGACCTGTGGTGAAGAATGACTATTTTTTAGGGATTTGGCCATTTGGTAAAATGGTCAATTGCTTGGATTTTTTTTCCTTATGTCTTGGTTTATACTAATACCAAGATTTTATAAATATTCTCATTGTGCTTTAACCAGAGTTGAGCTCTAAGTTTTAAAATACAATTCTCGGGCTGGAGAGTTGGCTTAGCGGTTAAGCGCTTGCTTGCGAAGCCTAAGGACCCCGGTTCGAGGCTCGGTTCCCCAGGTCCCACGTTAGCCAGATGCACAAGGGGGCGCATGCATCTGGAGTTCGTTTGCAGAGGCTGGAAGCCCTGGCGTGCCCATTCCCTCTCTCTCCCTCTATCTGTCTTTCTTTCTGTGTCTGTCGCTCTCAAATAAATAAATAAATAAATAAATAAATAAATAAATAATTAAAATACAATTCTCTGTTCCTTTTAGTAATAATTCCAGGCTGGGCTTTGGAAAAGTACAAGATGAGTTGGAGACAGCTTGTGCTGCAAAACAAGAAGCCCTCAAATAGATGAGGGAGCACAACACGGGAGCCAGCTGGAAGGGGCTCTCACGGACCAACTTGGAACAACTCGAAATTCAATAAAAGAATAACGATTGCAATGGACTAAAATACTTTGAATAAAGATAGAAAGGAAAGAACTTAGCTCCATAGCAATGTCCAAGACAGAAACAGTGGGCAAAAAAATATAAGTAAATAAATAAAATTTTAAAAAGCTCCTTTTAAAAGACTATCAGATAAACAATGCAGAAAAAAGAGGAAATTTACCATTTTTTTTCAATCTCCATGTTAGTAACCAATCAAGCCAAAGATCACCTATTGGTGCATGTGAAAAACTGTTGGGTTTAAATATAAACATAATCAGGTGCAAAGTGTTCTTATAGTCTGAAAAGTTTTACCCTATAAATTACTCAGCTGGCATAATGAGAAAATACACCTTTATGATAAAAAAGCTCAGCAGCCATCACCCTGACCACGGGAGCAAACATGGTCCTAGTAGTTGCAGGATGCCTCGTTTTGAATAATGACGTGTGGAGGACACAACATTGTCAATGCCATATTCTGATAAAAACAATTACTTAAATATAATTATGAGGGGGAAAAATCAAGAGCAATCAAGACTGGGGAAATGGCTTAGTGGTTATGGCATTTGCCTGCGAAACCTAAGGACCCAAGTTCAATGCCCCAGAACCCACATAAGCCAGACGCACAAGGAGGGCACAAGTGTCTGGAGTTCGTATGCAGTGGCTAGAGGTCCTGGCATGCCCATTCTCTCTTACTCTCTATCTGTCTCTTTCTAATAAATAAATAATTTAAAAAAAAAAAAAAAAGAACGTGGTACATTTCAGCGGGGCATTGTGGTGCATGCCTTTAATCCCAGCACTTGGGAGGCAGAGGTAGGAGGATCACCGTGAATTCAAGGCCACCGGAGAATAAAGAGTGAACTCCAGGTCAGCCTGAGCTAGAGTGAAACCCTACCTTGAAAAACCAAAAATAAAAAATAAAAAAAGCATATGGTACATTTCATAAATTATTGGCCCTTCAAGGTATGAATATAGGGCTGGGAGAAGGCTCAGCACTTAAAGGTGCTTTCTTACAAGGCCTGCAAGCTGGGTTTAAATCCCCGCACGCATATTCAGCAAGATGCACAACGTGGTGCCTGTGTCAGCAGCGAGAGGTCATGGTGAGCCATCCCCACCAGCTCTCGTTCATGAATAAGTAAACACGAGTGTTG
This sequence comes from Jaculus jaculus, assembly GCF_020740685.1. Classification (NCBI taxonomy): domain Eukaryota; kingdom Metazoa; phylum Chordata; class Mammalia; order Rodentia; family Dipodidae; genus Jaculus; species Jaculus jaculus. The sequence continues at coordinate 7,301,734 of NC_059107.1, read as the reverse complement.
CAAAAGATAAAACAATAGATGTTAGGAGCACTGCTCTAAATTATAAGAGACTGGGCTGGAGAGATGGCCCAGCAGTTAAAGGCACTTGTCCGCAAGGCCCAACAGCCCAGGTTTGATCCTCCAGTATGCACATAGTGCCAGATGCACAAAATGGAGCATGCTTTTGGCATTCGTTTGCAGTGGCAGGATACCCTGGCACATCCACACACACACACACACACACACATGCATATACCCCCCCACACACACGCACACATGCACATATCTCTTTCTCCTAGTCTCTCTCACACACATAAATAATCAAATAAATAAATAAAGTTGAAATTTCAAGAAACTAAAAATATATAATAACCAGATGTAATGGATTAAAATGTAATAATAAGGGCTGGATTGATGGCTTAGCACTTAAAGCATTTGGCTGGGAAGCCTAAGTACCCAGGTTCAGTTCCCCAGAACCCACGTAAGCCAGATACACAAGGTGATGCATGTGTCTGGAGTTCTTTTGCAGTGACTAGAGGTTCTGGCAGACCTATTCTTTCCCTCTCTCTCTCTCTCTCTCTCTCTCTCTCTCTCTCTTCTGTTTCTTTTTTTTTTTCTCTCTCTCTGCCTTTCTCTCAAATAAATAAATTAATTAAGTAAATTAGAAATAAAGTAATAATGTGAAATCATCTATGGCACAATTAGAGAAATTTGAAAATAATGGTTTTAGGCATTATATAATTACTATTGACCTTAGTGACATTCATAATTCATAGTTAATATTCATGATATAGTAGTGCTTACAATACAGTAATATTAATATTATAGTAGTACTAATAACCTTAGCAGTATTCACAACATTGTGAGAAATATCCTGAAAAGGTAGCTTACTGGCAGAACTCTTGCTGAGCTTGTGAAAAGCCCTGGGTTCCTTATTTTTAAGCAAAATCAGTATTAAAATCATGAGGAGTACAACTTTGAAAGGTTAACAACTGTAGAATCTAAGAGTAGAGCATTTGTGTCAACAGTGAACAATTCTTTAACTTTTCCATGGGCTTGAAATTTAAGGATGAAAGACAAATAAACTGATTTTTTAAATGAAGACTTTCCTTGCCTAGGAAAGAAGGGAGAGGAGATGGTTGAAGGAGAAGAGAAGAAGCTACAGAAAGGAGGAAGACAATGTCTGTGCTGAGTTCCTCCTTATGGTCAGTGCTTCTCAAACCTCACAAGATCCTTGAGCTGGGCTGGAGAGATTGCTCAGTGGTTGAGGCATATGCCTGCAAAGCCTAAGGACCAGGGATTGAATCCCCAGTGCCCACATAAAGCCTGATGCACAAGGTTGTGCATGCATCTAGAGTTCGTTCATTGTGGTGGCTGCTGGCCCTGGTGCCCCAATTCTCTCTCTCACTGTCTCTCTCTCTCTCTTATCGACCTATCTATCATCTATCTATCTGTCATCTATCTGCATTTCCCTCTCTGAAATAAATAAATAAGTTTTTTAATTTTTTTGTTCATTTTTATTTATTTATTTGAATGTGACAGAGAGAGAAAGAGACAGACAGAGAGAAAGAGAGAGAGAGAGAGAGAGAGAGAATGGGCGCGCCAGGGTTTCCAGCCACTGCTAACGAATTCCAGACACATGTGCCCCCTTGTGCATGTGGCTAACGTGGGTTCTGGGGAATCGAGCCTCTAACCGGGGTTCTTAGGCTTCACAGGCAAGCGCTTAATCGCTAAGCCATCTCTCCAGCCCAATAAATAAGTTTTTAAAAACACATATATTTAAAAAATCTGGTTGTCATGGTGCACACCTTTAACTGCAGCTCTCACGAAGCAGAGGTAGGAGGATCACTGTGAATTTAAGGCCAATTTGAGACTGCATAGTGAATTCCAGTTCAGCCTTGGCTAGAGGAAGACCCTACCTCAAAAGTAAAAAATCCTAGAGTTGAGTTGAGAGTCACACGCCCACCATCTCTCAAGTGGAAACAGAAAAACTACCTTGAGGTAACATACGGGCTGACCAAAGCAGAAGCACGATTAAAGTCTGTGGGACAGCCATAGCCCATAATGCACTAGTCCTGGACACCACCCAGCAACCCCTAGACAGCGGGCACCCGTGCACTTGTGAGAACAGACCCCTAATGTGCTCTTCACAGAAGTGTGCCCATCGAACCACTTAACGGTGTCCACTTGTGTACAATCCTAAGATGGCATTGCTGGGTCCCGCATTGTGAGGCCGAGGTGCTTCTGCGGGTTCACATCTGTTTCAGAGACATTTCAGTGCCAAACTGGAAAAATCCACCACTTTTGACATTGACATCCTGTCACGGTGACTCTGGAGCGGCGGCATGGGGGACGTCAGAATATTTTTTAATATTATTTATTTTATTTTATTTTTTATTTATTTGAGAGACAGAGAGAGAGGCAGAGAGAGAGAATGAGAGAGTGGGTGCCCAGGGTCTCCAGCCGCTGGAGACGAACTCTAGACGCACGTGCCCCCTTGTGCATCTGGCTTACTTAGGTTCTGGGGAATCAAACCAGGGTCCTTAGGCATCCCAGGCAAAGGCCTTAACCACTAGACCATCTCTCCAGCCCGGAGTAAACTGAAATAGATTCCTTTTCATTTCATATATGTTATGAAAGCTAGTGGCCTGTTGTGTCACGTGATATCTGAGCTCTGCTTGTGGCCCTAGGTAGCTTGGACACCCGTCATCTATGTGACCCCCACGGTAAGGCGGCCCTTCCCTGAGCTGCAAAACGAGAAGGCCACTGCTGTTAATCTCAAATTTTCTTTAGTGCTGTCATCCCATGCATTTGAATCTCCAAGACATCTTTGTTCCTCCCTGAGACATTTGCCAGCTGAGAATTCAGCAGGAGTGCTGCTCCTACCTGCCTTGCTTAGTTAGCTTTGTTGTGCTTACGTCAATTATTTATTCTCTTGACCTCTCAGGTACATTTCACTGCCTTACAAAATCCTTTTTAGTTCTAGTTAATTCAAAGTCCACTAGATGGCAACATTTTCCATTTTCTTCCAGGGACCTGTAAGACTTCAGATCTCGCGCTCCCAGTTCTTGAGCTGTGTGAACAGCACACAGGGTTTCAGCCTCTGACTTCATGGTGTAATAAGTAGTCTCTTTGGAAACTCAGGGTCAACTACTTACCTAGTGAGTGCATGTTATTCATGCATATATGTGTGTTCATACGTGTGGGCAGGTGCTCATGCCTGTGTGTATGGAAGCCAGAGATCTCCATTAGAGGTCTTCCTTGATCTGAGCCCGCCTTATTTATTGAGACAAGGACTCTCATTGAACCTAGAGCCTTCCATGGCTGTCCACCTATCTCTACCTCCCCAGTGCTGACACTAGATATGCATGAGCCGCCACACCCACTCTTACATGGGCTCTGGGGATCCGAACACCAGCCCTCATGCTTGCCTGGCAAGCGCTTACCAACTGAGCCATTGTTCCATGCCCAGGAACATTTTATAATCAATATTCAAAAAGTATACAAGTCATCTTCATAGTCAAAACACTTCAAGTTCATAATTATCAGCAAGCATTAAAATTTTTTAAATTGCCATTAAAGAAAGATGTAAATGTAGGGAAATAAAAATATATTTTAGTGTGCTTTTATCTATAATTCTCTAATGTCCATTCTTAATAATTTTCTGGAGAACTCCAGAGACAACCACAAAGCCTCTTCCCTCACAGCTTATAGAGGACAGAGAAATGGGCCAGAGGACCAATGAAAAGTGTCCCCTTCACTTGGAATGCTAGGCAAAAGTCCCCTGGCATTAAGAAGGAAGGGGAGCCAGGCATGGTGGTGCACGCCTTTAATCCCAGCACTTAGGAGGCAGAGATAGGAGGATCCTCATGAGTTCAAGGCCACCCTGAGACTACATACTAAATTCCAGGTCAGTCTGAGCTAAAGTGAGACACTGCCTTGAAAAACCAAAAAAAAAAAAAAAAAAAAAAGGAACACGTATTACCTCTGATTTTGTATTAGTCAATGTTGTGTTAGTACAACAAAATACCTGAGAAAATTAACTTATGAAAACAATTCCAAAATCAGGTGAACCCAATTGTTTGGACCTCAAGTGAGGCAATGGCATTCCATGGCATGAATATATGTTAGAGTAAATGTTGATATCATAAGTAGGAGGCACATAGAAAGAGAAAAAAATAGAGAGAGAAAGAAAGAGAGAGAGAATATTCTATATCTCCTTCAAGGGAAAGCCCTCAATAACTTCAGGATCTCTCAGTAGCTGGTGTCTTTCTTCCAAAAGTCACACCCTGAACACAAAACCTGAAAATATGGACTGTGAGTAAACATTCAGTACCTACATTGTAGTCATCACTTTCTACCTGTGAGGTGTGAGCAAGAAACCTCCTTGAGTCATAGAATCTTCCTAGGTAAGATGGCAGTTAACAGCCTAATTTATAAAAATTATGAAAAGTAAATAAGATAACATAAGTAATGCTTTTAAAATAGTGTTTGAAAAATAAATGCTCAGGGCTGGGGAGATGGCTGAGCGGCCAAAGGCACTTGCTTGCAAAGCCAGCAGGTCCCGGTTCAATTCAGTCCCCAGGTAAAAGCCAGGTGCACATAGTGGCACATGCATCTGGAATTTGTTTGCAGTGCTGAGATATCCTGGTGAGTCCCCTCCTCCAAGTAAGTAAATAAGAATATTAAAAAAATAAATGGTCAATAATCAGTAGCTTTCACTTCTGCTACTGTTATTATGAACAAAGTTTTCTTCGTATAATTGCATGTTGTGGTGGTTCTGGGGAATTGAACTTGATACAACTATAATCATTCTTGCTGTAGATTATAGGTTTTTTTTGGACAGGTTTCATATCACCCAGGCCAGTCTTAGACTCCATACACATGAGGGTATGGGGCTTGATTCAGGTGTTCCCCATAACCTTAGGTGTTCTGAATGCTAGGTTCCCAGCTGATGGCAATTTGGGAATTGAAGCTTCCTGGAGGCAGTATCATTGGGTGTGGGCTTACCCAGCTTCCTCTTGCCAGGGTTTGGCACACTCTCTTGGTGCTGTTGTCCACCTGGTGCTGGTGAGATGTCCATACTCTCCTCATGCCATCATTTTCCCTGCCATCATGGAGGTCTCTCAAGTCTATAAGCCAAAATAAGCCCCCTTTTCCCCACAAGTTGCTCTTGGTTAGGTGTTTAACGCCTGCTCCTCCTGCCCCTACCTCCCAAGGCTGTTATTAAAGGTGTTTACCACCTTTCCCAGAAAGGTGCTAATATTAGCCCCATAGCCACTGAAGTAGCTCTTGGATAATCACTTCTCTAAAATCGATTTTGTTAAGCCCACAGCCCTTCTAATCAGCACAGTGTTATGTAAACCTAAACTGTATTCTAAACTGAAGCCCATGGAAGTTTAGTAACAATTGAGGCGCTCAGCTTTGAAAAGGAGAATGTGACTTCAACACAGGCTCGCTGACCACATAGCCAGTGTTAATCTAAAGACAGCGACTCCTTTATAGGCAACAGTCATAAGATGTGCCAGAACAAACAGGGCACCTCTTTTTTTTATATTCACTGGCTGGGCAGGAAACACAGTGCTTCGTACTAGAAACCAAGCCCTCACCCTTAGCCCCGTGTCTGTACTTTATCCTAGCATGGCTCAAAGTGTTTCAAAATGTTTCAAGAGCATTTTCACCAAGCAGCAGTCTCCAGGCTCAGCCCCAAGGGACACATGTGTGAACCATGCTGCATGTCATTACTTTTCCTAAGATAACTGCTGCTCACTGTTCACGGTACACCAGTCAGAAGCAGGGCTCTGGGGTGGTTACTGCTAACACTGAAAGGCCCTGGATGGCAATGGAATGATGATTTCATCACATCCAGATTTTCTAAATGAAGCCTTAGAAAACAGAAAACAATGTCATGAGTATTAATGGAAAGTACATCCTATAAGGGGCAAAGCCAATGAAGAGTGTAGTTTGGTGAGGGTACAGAGTTAGCGCTGACTATTCTAAAATTTGTCTCAAAGGTACACGCTCATTGAAGCATCAATGACAACTTTATTATTCTCTTACAGAAGACGTGTTCATGAAGAAGGCCAGAAGGACACTGCAACCAAAACTGAAGATGGGTGTGGTGGCTCATATCTGTAATCCTAGCTCTGGGTGGGCTGAGGCCGAAGGAACATTGAGAGCTTGAGGACAGACTGAGCTACAGAGTGAGATCCTATCTTTAAATATATATATATATATATATATATATATATATATATATATATATATATATATATATATATATATGTATGTATTTATACACACACACACACACATATGATGAAACAAAGAAAAATGACAGGAAGAGTACTGCTAGATGAATAGCCACAAAACCTCCACAGTGCAATTTCCACAAGCAAGCACACTCAGATCTAAGGCCACCCCTTGAGTTTTAATTCCTTGGTAAAACAGAAAATATTTATTAGTTCCTTTCTATCTGCTCACTTCTGTATTTCTGCCGGCGCATTGTTGTTATTATCTCCTCTCAACTCTCCTGCTCTTCTTCTTCTTTTTTTTTTCAATATAAACTTCCTCTACCCTACTTAATATAAACTGTGACATCGTGCCATCTCATCTGGGCTTGGCCTTACTCAGAAAATGGCAGTCATAGCAACCACCAGTAACATCATGATGTCATCAAATGACTCACAGTGATGTCATAAAGAGACTACAGCCCACAGAAAGATACCAGAGGAGTCTTCCCATTCCTGTTTACAAAGTCACCACCACTTTTCTTACTTTCTACTTCGAAGCTTCTTTTCTGTCTCACTCATTCCCAATTCACCAAACCCTTGCCAAAATTAAGCTCCCTCATCTCTATTATTTTACCCACACCATCCTTTCATTTCAAATTTATTAGATTCTGCTTTCCATGCTAGTTTTTTGTTTGTCTGTTTGTTTGTTTGTTTGTTTTATTTTCCTTACCAATCCATTCCTCATCCTCTATCGCTGATCATGTCATCCTCGCAGTTCTTTCTTCCTCAACACTGATTACAATGATACTGTATTAGTCAGGATTCTCTAGAAGAACAGAACTGATAGAAAGAATTATATTTAAAGGGAACTTATTGGATTAGCTTACGACAGTCCAGTGGCAGTTGCTGGTCCAAGAATCAATGAACCCGGTCACTGCTCAGTCCACATGGCCAGACGCCTCAGCAGTCCACATCCAGCACTGAAGGTCTGCAGGCTTCCTCAGCAGTTGCTGGTCTTCATTCCATGCTCGTCTTCAGTACACACTGGAAGGCAGAAAGCAGATCCAGCAGCCAAGTGGAAGGAAGGGGCTCTGTTCACCCAGAGCTTCCTTATGTAAAGCCCCCCCTCTGAGAGATTCCCCTCACTCTGGAGAAGGACACACCCTGGGGAAAGGAATTTCTCCTTCAGTCAATCCTTCCTGGAAGCAATAAACTAGTTTTGGGAAAATATAGTTTTTATCCTACCCCATGAGAGCAGGAAATAGCAAGTGTGCTGGGTTCTAGTTTCTACCTAGGATCTATAGATTTAAAAAATCTTTATTATTTCAAACTCATTTTTTTACTTAATACCATAACTGTGCTGCTTACAAAAAAAGAAAGAAAGAAGGAAGGAAGGAAGGAAAGAAAGAAAGGAAGGAAGGAAGGAAGGAAGGAAGGAAGGAAGGAAGGAAGGAAGAAAGAAAGAAAGAAAGAAAGAAAGAAAGAAAGAAAGAAAGAAAGAAAACCTGTACAAAAAAAGTCCAACTAACATACTTCCCAGAATAGCAGTTCCCAAATCTGGAGGGTTGTAATAAGCAACAAAAGATTCTGTTAAGAACAGGGATCTCTAAACCCAAAACCTGCTGAATTAGAATCTGGAAGCGGAGCCCAAGAGTGGCCACTGGTGACACATCTCCCTGGTGATTCCGATGAGGCTCCTAGGCTAGAAGCCACCACTGAGCTGTTGTGTGGTTGAGGATCAAGAATAGCCGGGCAGTACCGTGGCTTGCATTCGTCCTACACTCCTCATTTACTGGTGTGTTGCTCAAAGGGGATTATAAGATAAAGAGAACCGTTTTCTATACCTCAAGTGTCCACTTCATTGAGGTCAGAGTCACATTCAACTTGAGGGAATTTAGTGTCCAAATGAGCTGACCAATGGGTCACAGCAGGATCAGTTTGAACAAAGCCTTCTTCTAATTAATGACTAATAGACAAGTGCAATTTTTACTTTCTTTCTTTTATTTTTATTTATTTATTTATTTATTGGGTTTTCAAGGTAGGGTCTCACTGTAGCTCAGGCTAACCTGGAATTCACTATGTAGTCTCAGGGTGGCCTCAAACTTATGGCCATCCTCCTACCTCTGCCTTCCAAGTGCTGGGATTAAAGGTGTGCACTACCATGCCTGTTTTAAAAAATAATTTTGCATGTGTATGTGTGTGGTGTTAATGCCTGTTTATATGTGTGAATTTGCATATGTGGGGAGGCCAGAGGTCAATCGCAGATATTTTTCTCAATCACTCTCTAACTTATTTTTTGAGACAGGGCCTCTCATTGAACCTAGAGCTCACTGATTTGGCTAAAATAGCTAGCCCTAAAGATGCCCCGTCTCTGTCTCCCCAGCATTGAGACTTCAAGTGTGACCGATCATGCTTGCCTTTTACATAGGGGCTGAGAGTCTGAATTCTTGTGCAAAAAGCACTTTACCCACTGGGCAATCCTCCAAGCCTGACATGTGCAATCTTATTGGTGGGGGGATGGACGTGATCTAAACCTGACTTACGGCAATATAAATTTATAACTGAACAGAAATCACAAGATTATATGAATGTTACACATGGCAGGATTGAAAATGGGTACATTATTGGATACATAGTCTATGGCTCAGTAACATCTATAGCCAGAGTGAAGCAAGAACTGAAAATCGGGGGCAGGCATTACTCATAAGAGTGGCAGGAATACAAAGACTGAGTTGCTGGATTAGAAGGTTGTTTGCCAAAGTCAGAACCATGGGGAGTAAATAGATCACCCCCTGGGATGAAACCATCTGTACAAAAGATCTTGAATACCTTGAATTTCAAAAGTCATGAGATAATTCTGAATCTGGTGTTTACAGAAGTGACACTTTCCTCCTTGACTAATGACCATGAAAGAACTCTTAAGTGAGGAAGGAGCTACAGAAGACAGCACTGGCCTTCTGCTGGCTCTGACCTCACTTTTTTTTTTTTTTCCCTTGGGCACCAGACCAACAACAAGAGTCATGGACAAGGAATAAGTCAACCACTTCAGCTGCACATCTGGTAGGAGGTAGTAGATATGCTGGAGAAAGGATCTCCATTGTAGATCCAAGTGTGGGGGAAGTGAGGAAGAACTTGTAGACCTGGACACTCTTCTTCTATAGCACTGAAAACTTTGCAAAGGACCCTGGTCAAACACTCTGAGCAGAGACTTCTCAGAGACTACAAGAAATGGCCAGTATTCAATGCAGCAAAGATACCAGAAATGACTGGAAAAACTGTGGAGAATGGAGTCAACGAGCTCATAAAGTGGCTATAATGGGAAGGTTTCTGTTGAGTGGCTATCTAAAGACCAACCTGCTGGTGTTTTGTTTTTTTTTTTTTTTTAGAAGGGCTCAGAGGAAGCTCCACTCGCAAGTAGATGAAGAAATGCACGGATGAGGTGCTCAGCTCCTGCGTGGTGGCCTCCCTGGCTGACCCTGTAGTAGGAAACGCTGAGGCAGGACTGGGCTTTCTGGAAGAGTGGGAGAGGATAGGTTCCCATGGTCTGGTCGCCAGGTGGCAGCACTTCACTGTGGAAAGCAGATGGGCACCATTACGGCAATCAGCAGCCATCCGCAGGACTGAGCCAGGGTCTGAACCAAAAGGTCCGGTGGAAGTGGCTGTTGCACGGTATTCTTGGCATCAAGAGGACTGGGCATCCTCGTGGAAAACCATGCGTCCTATTCAGCTTCCAGACCTGAGCCTTCTTAAGCCCAGAACATTTCTCTCCACCCCCAGCACCTCCCAGGAAATCTCTGTGACCATCTTCTTAGGAACCAAACCCTGAAGAAAAGATGATTCAGTACTTCTGAGAGGAGGTGGACATGCGGGAAATGAATTTCAGCTAGAGGGTACAAAATATGGTAAGAAAGGCAGCAAAAATCAGCATTCCTACACCAAGCTAAGATGCTAAGTGAAAACCCATATTTCAATACTGTTGTCTGGATAAATGGATATGTTATGCCCAAACTGCTCTCTAATATGCATGTTTATGCCCATACATTAATGCCATTTCTCACTTTTGGTTAGAGAAGCTTCTTTTTTGGTCAGATGGTGCTGACTACTGGGGTCACTCAAAACTTATCAAAGTGCTGAGAAGTGACAGCGGAGTGTCCAGCAGTAAACGAGACGTCTCTATCACAACCTCCACTGCTCAGGGACCGCTGTGGAAAGGTGGCGGAAAGGATGTGAGAGCTAAAGGAAGGGAGGAGTGCTTACAATACCGTCTCCTGTAATTCTACCTTGCTAAGAAGGTAATTTTTTTGAGGAAGGTTATCACTCTAGCAAATACTAACTTGAAATTCATACTGAAACCCAAGCAGGCCTTGAACTCACAGCAGTGCCCTCAAATCAGCCTCTCAGGTGCTGGGGTGAAAGGCACAAGCCACCACACCTGACTATTTTTTTTCTTAATTTATTGACAACCTGCATATATACACAAAATGTACCCTGATCGTAATTGCCTCCCACTACCCTCTCCTGTGCCCCTCCCATCTCCCCTCCACCGAACCCTTTCTCCTTTCCCTGCTATTGCCTCTTCTAACATCTTTCTTCGTTTACCCTCCTCCATCATTCAGGACAACATGCTGCCAGTGGGCCCTCTCTTATGCAGGTCTAGTGGAGACAGCGACAGCCCCTGTGAGGTCATGAGTACAGCCAGCCCTCTGTGTCCGGAAGACAACGTTCCTAAGCACGCCTCCGCATCCTCCGGCCCTTACATTCTTCCCTCCAAGTCTTCTAAGATGGTCCCTGAGGCCTACAAGGGGCAGATAGAGATGTCTCACTTAGTCCTAAACATTCAGCTGTCACTTCTTCTCAGCCCTTTCTAATGAGTTTTGAGTCTTCTCAATAGTCACCACCACCTGGAAAGAGAAACTTGTCTAATCAAAAGTGAGAACAGCTCTAATATATGGGCATAAACACAAGTATACAGAGGAAAACTTGATGGCCATAATGTATCCATTTAGTCGATAAACAGTCATAACTTCCGTGACTCCCTCCCCACCTGGGGCTTATGACCTTCCCAGCTATAGACTTTTAACAAGGTTTTCAGTACCAGGCATGAATCCCCTCCTATGGAGCAGGCTTCAGATCCAGAATGCATTTGGTTACCCCCATAAAATATGCCACTATTATTGCACTAGTGGACATATCTTGCCTGGCTGACCAGTTGTGTACATTTTACAGTCCACTGAACACCCAGCTTTTAGTTCTACCTTCATGTGGCCTAATGGCACTGTCAAGTACAATGCCTAGAGATCAGCAGCACTGGGCATAGTTCATCGCAAAGCCATTCATTTTAACGAGAGAGATCTCTTGCATAACTGAATCACGGTGTTTCTGTGAAAGAGATGAAAAGAAACAGTTCAAATTTCATGGATTGTTTTATATGTGTGTGTGTGTGTGTGTGTGTGTGTGTGTGTGTGTGTGTGTATGCATGTGTATGTGTTTGTGTGTGAAAGGGTGCTTTGTGGATGTGTGGTCACACTTGTTCATGTGGAGGCCGGATAACTGACTTGGGTATCATTCCTCCCAGGCCCCTCCACATCCTGTGAAACAGTCCCTCTCACTGGCCTGTAGCTCACCGATCGGGCTGGACTGGCTGGCCAGCCAACCCCAGTGACTCTCCTGTCTCCACCTCATCAAGACTTGGATCACAAGCATGCACCACCGTGCCAGCATTTGAAGGTGGGCTCTAGAGATCAAACTCGGGCCGTCATGGTTAAAGGACAAGCACTTTACCTACTCAACTATCTCCCCAGGCCTGAAGTTCGCTTTAGAACCGAAAGGGGAGTTCATAAGTCACTTGCCAGAGGACAGACAAAGCAGAAAACCCAAACTTGCTGTTTCTATTTTCATACGTTGGCAGACAAGGTCTGTCTATCAGACTGCCTTTTATTTACACCTTGCTCTGGGTGATGCCATCTGCTCTTGTCTCTAGAATCCATCTCTCCTTTCTTCCTTTGAACAGCGGTGTCTCCTGGACTTTTCGCTGGTGATTACTCAGGGTAAGGTGACCCGTCCATCTCCTTTTCAGTTCTTAAAGGCACCTGAATGAGTATAGAAGCAGCATGCAAGTGGCCAGTAGTACCCATGGAGATAGGGCTGCTTCCTTCCCTGGGCCCTGCAAAGGAGGGATGCAGGAGCCCTGGGAGCCCATGTGAGGACCACAGAGCAGTGCTGTTGACTTTGAACCCCTCACCTCTGAACTCCAGAAAGAAACTCTACCGCACCCGAGAATCTTTTCTCCCTACACAATACATCTGATTCAATTCCAGATTTCAGGGCAATAAAATTTTTGATTTAAGCTTCATTTTACAAGAGATGAGTCCAGAAAAGGATTGAAACCGGACAAATCTACAAAGTGCCTCCCAGGAGACAGGGCTTGGAAGAAACTGGGAGTCTGTAACTCCAGGAAAAGTACAGAGACACCCCAGAGGAGGTCTCTTAATGGTCTCAAAGGATTGTGATGTGTGAGAAGAATCTCACTTGTATCCACATACAACAAAAACAAAAACCAAGTGAGCTTCATTTGCAGAAGCCTACTAGCAGCAATGCTCACCTCCATTAAAGGAAGAGAGTCCTCAAAATCATTAGCTGCAGAGATTCTGGAATGTTCTGAGTGGTAATGGGTTTCCTATCACTAGAGGGCAGTGGGAGTTTGCTGACTATTCAAGCTGAGCACATGATTTCAGGATGCCTTGGGTTGCGGAATGTTGTTTCTTAACCTTGTTTGATCAATTCCTCCTTTATGAAGTGGGGTTACTTTTCATTTTGGGTGCAGTTGTAAGCAACAAGTGAGAAAATACATATGAAAGAATCCCAAAAGGGAGACTAGATACTGTGGAGTTGGCTGGGCAGTTAAGGAAGCCTTCTTCAAAAAAAAAAAAAAAAAAAAAAAAAAGGCATAGTTGCCTCTGTTTGGTAGGAATATTGAAGTGAAGTTTAATTTGAGTGTCAAGGGAAAAAGGACAGAGAGGTATGATAAATATGCCTGCAGTTCTGTGGTTCTGCAGGATTCATGTTCCTTTCAGCCACATGAAAGCATGATACTTCATGGGAACAGCTAGTTGAAAAAACAAACAAACATCTATCCCCTGCCCTGTGCACATCCGATGTCTCGTGGATATCTTCTACTCCCTCCTGCCCACCGTGCCACACAATAAGATAGCTCAGTGCCCTTTGGCGTCCTTGGATGGGAGACTTGGACGTCCTGCCGAGCCTGTCTTCCTGTAAAGACTCATTCAGCCCAAGCTGTGGGGAAGAGCTGAGCAAGGCTGCAGATATCTGACGCAAGGGGTAACGACAGCCTGAAGGCCAGGGACCACCATCCTGACTGACTCCAAGGTCAGTATATTTGCCTGATTTAACTTCCTCAACAGAACAGAACTCCTTCCTTGGAAACCTGGGTTACTTCTTCAAGTCTGAAATGACTAAAGCCACAGGAGAGAGGAGCACAGCTGGTATCTGGGGAATTCTAAATACAGAGCCTGGCCGCTAGGCAGCCATAAGATCTGTGAGCGTGAATGAGCATATGAGGTCCTTCCTCGGTGTCCAGCATTTGTACAGAATAACAGTCTCCTTGTGACTTCTTCCATAAGTGCATACAATATGTTTCAGCCATATCCTCCTTCCCCTTCCCCCTCTATTCTCCACCTTCCCTTTGTCACTAGAGTCACCAATAGTCCCCTTTCTACTTTCATGTCTTTGTTTGGCTCTAGATTCCACTTATGAGTGAAAACATGCAATAATCTTTTAATTTATTTATTTGAGAGCAACAGACAGACAGAGAGAGAAAGAGGCAGATAGACAGAGAGAGAATGGGCATGCCAGGGCCTCTAGCCACTACAAACAAACTCTGGATGATTGGGCCACCTTGTGCATCTGGCTAACGTGGGTCGTGAGGAACTGAACCTCGAACTGTGGTCCTTAGGCTTCACAGGCAAGCACTTAACCGCTAAGCCAACTCTCTAGCCCCAAAACAAGTAATATTTATCTGAGATTAGATTATTTTGCTAAACATGATCATCTCTGTGTCATCCATTTTTTTTCTAAAAAGTGACAGAAATTTATTTCTCTTTATGGCCAGATAACACTTCATTGTGTTTACATACACCACACTTTATTTCTTTGTCGATTCAGGTGTTAATACCTCTTATCATGACTTTTAAACCTCACCAGTTATATTTGGCATTTGGGGAGTAAGTAGAACACCCAAATCAGGAGATGGCCCCGCTGGACACACTGGGTAGGAACTCAACTATGACATCTACAGCCAGCCAAGACTGCCCTGACATATGCATTTAGGGAAAGTCACTTTGAAAGCATTTCATTTCCTTTCTCAAAAATGTCCACCCAGGGATGGAGATTGTGGAGTTAAGATACTTACGGGCAAAGCCTAAGGACCCAGGTGTGATTCTCCAGGACCCATGTAAGCCAGATGCACAAGGTGGCTCATGTGTCTGGGGTTCATTTGCAGTGGCTGGAGGCCCTGGCACATGCATTCTCTCTGTCTGCTTCATTCTCCCTTTCTGTTTTTTTCTCTCTCTCAAATAAATAAGTAAAAATATTTTTTTAAATGACTACCCAATTTGCTTGGGTTTTATGTGAGTTAGGTGAGGATATGATGCAAATGCTTAGCACTAGACCCAGTAATTAACCCATTCTATGGAAAGGGTTCTGACTGCTGCGCTCAATGGTACTTTCAGAACATAATCCCTATGTATCACATAGTCAGTGATAAAAACACCCTCATGTACATGATGCCAAATATCCTAAGATGCAGGGAGCTTGCCTCCATCTGTGTGAAATTTTGACCCTATTCTCTAAATCTTTGACCCATGTTTTGACCATTAGATTAATAAGAGACTCCATTGCAACTCTTACTTCATACATTTCTTCTTCTGGCCTGCCTTCATGTAATTTACCTCATCCTTTGCATTTGGTTCCCACCTACACGATGCAAACTGAGGCCCGTCCTTGATCATCACATTTAAAGTTCCAGTCTTCAGGTCCTAGAGTTTTAGAACTTGAATTTTTGTGTATTAAGTAGATTTTTTTGTTTTCTTTGCTTTTTCTTTTTCTTTTTTTTTCTTTTTTTGATTCTTCATTTTGTTTGGACCCTGATGGAATTCGGTGCAAGTTTAATCCATCAAGTGCAGAAGTAACATCTGCTGTAAACAATTTGATGAGTCACTAGAGCTATAATACACTCAGCATACTGTCAACCCCAAATAGGATACAGAGAAAACTTCAGCTTGGAGATATATTTTCTAGCAAGTCAATCCTCGTTTCTGAAAACTGTGCAATTTCACAGAGGTGGAATTTTACATGAGCCAATACTAACAGACTTCTCTCTTGGGAATCAGGACAATTATAACCACAATACAAAAAGACCACTTTTTAAGCAAGCAACATAATCATTATAATTATGTAGTCAACAAAAGGAACACTTCCAAGTACTGGGCTTTTATAGCCAGGATATTATTAAATGTGAATCCCAAAGGGACAGATTCATAAAAAGATGAACAATGTGTTCTATTAAAATAGTAATTTGTTGACAAATTCAGCATATAAATGATGTACATTATGCAAACCTATTTGGCTTTGCTGTTAACAAAATATTTTGTTAAAAGTTTAGAAATATTCTTTTCATAACTTTGAAAATATTAAAAGAGAAAATTTATTTCTTTTATTATTTTCAAGTAAAAGTGATTATATTCAAATTACTTCTAATTTCTACAAAGCTATACTTAAGACCCATAGCAAAACTCTTTCTTACCAGGTGAAGGTTTCTCCTGGTTCCGGTCATCTCAAAGGAAAGGATTCACCTGAGAGAAGCAGGTAGTATAAGCAGAAGCATGTTCAGTAAAGCGGAACATAAGCGCAAGGAGACATCACCACCACTTGTCCCAAAGGTGAGGAGTGGGGCAGCAACACAGTAGGCTCTTCACTGTGGATTTTAAAGACATTTTTATAACTATTTATGAGACAGAGATCTTCCTTTCCCCTCCTAACTCATGGTGGACTAGATCTCTCTGTAGGGTACTTCCTCATAATCAACTAGAAATACACAGGAGGAGGGGGGATCGACATCACCATGCAAGCAACTTTGTAGTGAACCCAGGTCTTTCGAGGAGGCAGGCTGCTCCTCAGTGCACACTCGAGGCAGCTGGAGAAGCACCTGCCACTGCAGTTTCAGATATAGCAGAAGGAACCTAAAGGCAGCTCCAAGGATACTTAACCGCAAAGGGGCTTTTGACCACCACGAGACACATCTGCACGTGGCAGCTGTGGTTTCTCTCTCAGTTACCTCGTGTTTAATTCCTTGCTTAACTAGTTTCATTCTCCCTTCAAGAAACAATGGACTTGTATAATCTCATAAGGGGGAGGGGGCCTCCCTCATGAATGTTTTCTCCAGTAATTTCTGACTGAGGAAAGGAGGTAGGGCCCAACTGTGATCCGGCATCCTGGCTATCTGTTGGTGGAGTAGCTAAGGCTAGTAAGGATGAGGATAGAAGCCTGTTTGTTTAACAGCTGGTTTTGTCGACTAGAAAGTCCCACAGAAGTTTTGTCCCATTTTGATGCAGGGTAGGATATCTTTGGTTCTGGTCCTGAAGAAATAGGCCAGTATTCTATCATGGACAATCACTTGAAACTGCATGTTGAATTCTAGAAGAAACAAGTACAGTTACCCATTCTGCTACGACTCTGGGTTCTTGATCCTTTGTAAAAGAGAGCAAAGTACAATGATATATATGCTTGAAATGTCATCTTAAAAAATCATTATTTTGTACACTAAGGAATAACAAAACATTAAGGCACAAAGTAAAGCCGGGCATGTTGGCACACACCTTTAATCCTGCCACTCAGGAGGCAGAGGTAGGAGGATCACTGCTGTGAGTTCAAGGCCACCCTGAGACTACATAGTGAATTCCAGGTCAGCTTGGGTTAGAGTGAGGCCCTGTCTTAAGAAACAAACAAGACAAGTTACAACATACATTAAAGGAAAAAATTATTTATATAAATATATATTATGCCTCAGAAGTAGTGAAGGCCAGAAGATGATAGGGCAATAAATATCATGAAATACTAAGAGGAAAGAAAAAATCACAGCACTCAGGAGGCAGAGGTGAGAGGGTCACTGTGAGTTCAAGGCCAGCCTGAGACTACATAGTGAATTCCAGGTCAGCCTGGGCTACAGGGAGACCCTACCTTGAAACCACCCTCCCCCCGGGGGAAAAAAAAAAAAAACAAAAACAAAACTTGTTCTGAAGAGCTCAGCAAGTCCCAAACAAAGTAATTATAAACAAAACCATTCATAGGAATACCATACTCCAACTTCTGAAAAGCAGGCCACAGACCAGGCGGACACCTCACCCTCTCCTCGCTGTGTTACCGCTAGTTCAGACAACCAGACGACGGCTACATGCCGTGCAAAACAGCAGAGGCTTCATGAGGAGGAAGAATGTCTAACTTGCTGAAGGAAGGAAGAATTCCACATGGAATTCTGTGCTCAGTGAAAATAGCTCTGCCGCAGAAGACAAGAGAGAGGTTTTGTTTGTTTGTTTGTTGTTGTTATTTTTCAAAAAAAAATTGTAAG
The DNA here is from genome assembly GCF_020740685.1 of Jaculus jaculus. Classification (NCBI taxonomy): domain Eukaryota; kingdom Metazoa; phylum Chordata; class Mammalia; order Rodentia; family Dipodidae; genus Jaculus; species Jaculus jaculus. The sequence continues at coordinate 7,283,881 of NC_059107.1, read as the reverse complement.
AATTTATTGCCAGTTGACCTGTTCCTGGCAAGGCATGTTGTTGAACTAAGGAAGATGCATAACTGATGGAAAGTCAGGACACCAGAAACTGATGCAGAGCTTGGCAAATCATAAGCATAGGGCCAAAGTGTGTGTTTTTTCTCTTTAAAAGATGCATGACAACATAAAGGAAATCTATAACACTTTAACACAGTATAGCATGCCCCATATGACAGGAATAATTACATATATATATTCTATGTGACAGGAGTAATTATACATATATATTTTTCTATATGGCAGGAATAATATTACATCAAAATGCTTCATACAGCGGGTATACTATATACACCAACATGCTCTATATTTACATTTAATATATACAATATACTGTACATGACAGGTGTGATATATATATCACACTCTCACACTCTATAAGACAGGGGTAATATATATAGCAACTGCTCCAAGGATGAAAAGTTAGATAGATTCATGATATATACTTCTAGTATTTTTCATGGACTGGCAGAACACTGACTCTAACTACATTATGGTAGGTTTCAAATGCATATCAAAAAACCTGCAAAAACATGTTCATTGCAGGCAACCTGAACGAATTGAATCAAGCAGCAAAATGATAGGTAACTTAAATCCATTCTTATCACTAAGCGCCTTAAACAAAAATGGACTGAATGCTCTAGCTAAAAGTTAAAGACTATTGGACTGAATTGTTTTTAAAAAGCCAATTATATTATGTCTCTATTTGGTGCCATTAAGAAAATAATGTATTTATTTGAGAGAAAGAGAAGCAGATACAGAAGGAGAATAAGCATGCCAGGATTTCAAGCTTCTATAAATCAACTCCACATGCATGTGCCAACTTGTACATTGGGTTTATGTGGGTTGGGGGTGGAACCTGGGTCCTTTGGCTTTGCAGGCAAGTGCTTGAGTTGCCAAGCCATCTCTCAAGCCCTGGTATCATTTAACAACAGAGACAAGGGCTGATTACCTGGGTTCGGTTCCCCAGTGTGGTGGTTTGATTCAGGTGTCCCCCATAAACTTGGGTGTTCTGAATGCTACATCCCTACCAGATGGAGATTAGGGGATCTACGCCTCCTGAAGGCAGTGTACTGTTGGGGGCGGTCTTATGGATGTTATAGCCACTATTCCCTTGCTAGTGTTTGACACACTCTCCTGTTTCTGTTGTCCACATTATGTGGGCCAGGGGGTGATGCCCACCCTCTGTTCATGCCATCAATTTTCCCTGTCATCATGGAGCTTCCCCTTGAGTCTGTAAGACAAAAAATAAATTAATTAATTAATTAATCTTTTTTCCCCAAAAGCTGCTCTTGGTTGGGTGATTTCACCAGCAATGTGAACCTGACTGCAACTCGCAGTATCAATGTAAAGCCGTATGCTCAGGGTGGCGCATGCATCTGGAGTTTGTTTGCAGTGGCCGGAGGCCCGGGAGCACCCACTCTTATTCTTTCTCCCTTTCTCCTTCCAAATTAAAAATATATATATTTTAAAAAGCACAAACAAAGACAATCTGAATAAAAGGAAAAATGAGGGTACAACATGCAACGATAAACACAATAAAATTGACCTCACTACATTAATACCAAGCAAAATAGAACTTAAGAGATATGAGAGCTACTGAGCAATATTTCACAATGCCAAAAGTATTCATTTTTTTCAAGAATAAAACAATTATATATTTTCATTCCTATTTGAAAGCTTTTAGAAAGAACAGACAAAATTGACAGTCCTTAGGGAAAAAAATAGATTGATTCACAATACCCATAAGTATGTAATATATAATGAATTCTCTGCATAACTTAAAGGTAACTGAGCACAAAAAAATCAGTAACTCATAAAAATATGAGTTTTTATTAATGATCTTGACCAGGATAGCATTGGTAAAGCAGTATACCAGCTATTGCAGAAGCGAGTGTGTTCCTTTCAAGTTCAGATGGAATGTTCGAGACAGACTACCTGCACTGCACAATTTTCAAAAGTTCTCAGAAATTTTAAAAGGATTTATATATGAATGAATGTTTCTTCCTGGCCACACTGGAATTCAATCAGTAATAAACAAATTAAAAGCATCTATATCTGGGGAAAATTGCATACATAGAAATAACCCATGAGTCTAAGAAGTTATAGGAAAATTAAAACTATAATGAAATGTGTTGAGTGTAGCTCAAGTGGTGGTTAGTGAGAAAGTGAAATGTTTATATTAAAAGGGGAGCTATGTTCATCATCAATGCTATATCTCCTCAGAAGCTATAAAAGTACAAGAAAATTAATCACAGCATAGGTATATAAAAATAAATTGCAGACACTATAAATGGAATAGAAAATAAAAAATAAATAGCTTAGAAAACCAAGCACAAAGCAACCTTTTTGCTGCATGTGCTTGTGTGTGTGTGTGTGTGTGTGTGTGTGTGTGTGTGTGTGTGTAGTGTGGCATATTGTGTGTATACAGTGTTGTGTGGTATGATATCCTACAGATTCACCTGTGGTGGCCACAACCAAATGTTGGGTGTCTGGTGTCATTGCTCTTCCACCTGGTCTTGTTGTGAGCAGTAATCTCTTCACTGATTACACAGCTTGCTGTCCTCTTAGAATAACAAGGATTCTCTGGCCACTGCTGCCTTTGGGACTGGGGTTAGAGGAATCTGTGGCCATGCCCAGCTGCCTTAAGTGGAGTCTGGAGATTTGTACTTGGGTAGTCTTCTGCTCCCCTCTAGTCTTCATGTTTGTGTAGGAAGCATATTTAACTGTTGAGCCATCTGTCCCACTCAAAGCAGGCTTTTAGAACATATTAATATAATTGATCAACCCCCTTCCAAATGTAATCATGAAAAACAAAGAGGGAAAGCAAGGCCATGAAAGTCAGGAATGAAAGGGGAAATGACAACACATGGTTATTTAAAAATGGCAAGACTAGATTGTGAGGTGAAAAACCAAAGTGCAGAAGGGAAGCTATAGAGGTCTATCTTCATCAAAAAAAGGCAGGTGAAATTTATATTTTCTATAAATTTTATATTTTCTCATTTTTAGAAAGAAAACCACAGAAGAGTAAGCCATGTATGGATCAGACATTAGCTCAGTGTGAGTGCAGAGTGCAGGGTAGAGAGGGTCAAGATACAGGAACAACAGCGGAGATTGGGGAAGTGATTCATCTGAGTATAGCTTTTTGCCTTGTCTTAGCTTTGAGAACCATGTTGTTGCATAATCAATGAGATCAACAGATAAGAGACAAAAGGATTAAAATGGAATGGAGCAGAAGAAAATGAACACAAGTCATTCAAGTGAATCATAACCTCACTGAACCTACTGTAGTAATTTCTGGGAACATTACTTTCACACCTTCATGCTGAAGACAAAAATCCACGATGGTTGTTAATTCTAGATCACAGGTATGGTTTTAAGTCTCATAGATTAGCAATACTGAAATTATAGCACACATATATCCTTACACACACACACACACAGTCACACACATCAAAGTTAAGGAAATAAGCAAATGCACACTGGATAACAAGACCATACTTATCAGTGTGAGATGAGAGCACAGAAATGGAAAGGGGAAGTTTAGAATGAACTCTGTAAAAACAAACTGGGGTCAGAAGTATCTCTGTGAACCTATGTTAAGTTTATCTTAAAGTTATAAACTGAGGGACATTCTACTACAAAAATATCAAGATCTCGAAGGGCATTAAGGACGAGAGACCTGCGGCAGTTGCTTTCCTTGGAGGCATGCGGACACATGTGGTCTTTGTAACAGATTCTGCCATGACAATACCATGACCAGGACCAAAAGGTGCACAAGGTGATGGTGCAGCCCACCAACTTGATCTTCAGACACTTGCAAGATAGGTCTGGGATTCAGTTGTGGCTCTATGAGCGAGTGAGTCTGTGGATAGAGGGTTGTGCTATTGGTTTTGATGCGTACATAAACCTCCTGTTAGACAGTACGGAAGAAATTCACTCCAAAACAAAGTCCAGAAAACAGCTGGGTCGGATTGTGCTGAAAGGAGATAATATTATCCTGCTACAAAGCGTCTACAACTAGAAATGATCAAGGCAGTGAGAAGATGAGAAAACAAGATTTTTTTTTTTTTTTTTTTTTTTGGTTAGGGAGTCTTCTGTTGGAAGTATAATTCTGTTCATATTGTTTTGATGCCTCCCATCATTGTTTTGATGATTATTATTGTGTGACAATAAATGTTGTGAGGTTTTTTTCAAAACAAAAAAACAATGAGAGAACTGTTCCAGATTCACAGAAATTATAGAGAATTAACAACCCAGTAACATGTGAGGACTTGTATTCAACCATGGATCATAATCTAGTTTTTTTTTCTTTTGCTATAAATGACAGAGAAATTGGTAATATTTGAATAAGGTCTGTATATTGCATAATGTTATATCAATTATAACTATATCAATTATAATTTTGAGATTTTTGAAAGTTAGGCTATGAAAGAGAATTTTTGTTTTTAGGAAATACATGCTGATGGGCTTAGAAGTAAAATGATACCAATAATTTATTCAAGACAGTACAGAGTTCACAAAATATCCATATGTTATATTAGGTTTACATGTCATATTACTTAAAGCATATATTTAAATTCTGTTATAATATATGTATATGTGTATATATGGGAGAAGAGGAAAGGGGAAATTTTGTTTTTGTTTTTGGAGGTAGGGTCTCATTCTAGCTCATGCTGACCTGGAATTCACAATGTAGTCTCACTCAGGGTGGTCTCAAATTCATGGCAATCCTCCTACCTCTGCTTCCCAGGCGCTGGGAATTAAGAAGTGTGCCACCATGCCCAGCTGGAGAAAAGGGAAGTTTGTTAAAACATTAACGTCAAGAGAATCTTATTGAAGATTATGTAGATGTTATTTGTGGTGATTTTACAATTTTTATTGTTGTAGTCAGCTCCAAATTACTGGGACAAACATCCACACAGACACAGGTTATGGGAGGAAGGGAGTTTATTTCAGATCTACAGAGTGCAATAGAATCCTGTCAAAGGCAAAAAAGGAAAAAAAAAAAAAACAAAACTGGCTCTTTTCACAGAGCCATGCAAAAAGATACCACCAAGCAGCCAGCACCACACAATGCAACACCGCCAGAGCTCAAACTGCTCTCCCCACACCTTTGAGCTGGAATTCAGATCTTCCCCAAACACGCCTTAGAGCTGTACGCCAGGTTCTGCCGCCAGTAACGCATCCTCCAGTGGAGCGGCTGGAGACCCGCATTTGCAGTAATTTCAAAATAAAAGTGAATTACCAACCAAAGAAAAATATTTCAATAAATTTAACAATAAATGTATAATAGAATTTTTTTCCAAAGAGTTATAACTAATCCAACACAGACTGAAGGAGCACAACTGAGTAGCTGTTTATTTAGTGAAGAAATCCACTTCACCATTAAAACGTGAATAAAACTTCCATAAGGAAGGATTAGACATAGAGAGTAGATCCCACATGGATAGTACCCAGCAGTCAAGAAATAAATAACATTGATCATGCACAGAGTTGACTCTGAAGTAGAGACCCTTCCCAATGCAACTTTTGAAGCTGGTTTGAGTTGATACATAATGCTGGCCAATGCAAAAGAGCCCTGCAAACTATACTCCATATAAACACCTTCATAAACTATCTTCATAAAACAGTAGCAAAATTCAACCCTACTTTTAGTAAGGATTCCATGAAGCACTTATGGGTAAGCTGGCATCGAATCTACAGTACGATTCCTCTCAAATGGTTCAAAGTGAGCATGCTCTTCATCGCTCTCGGGAGAGTGGACAGGTGAAGATGGTGCCTCCTCCTGCCAGCTGACGAGGCAGGAAGAAGGGCATGCTGTACCCTCCCTGTCACTCAAGTGTGAGGTTGACTGGCATCAAAAGTGTAAGAAGTCCATTATGAGGCTGGAGAAATGACTCTGTGGTTAAAGGCACTGTTTGGAAAGCCTGCTGACTCAGGTTCAATTCCCCAGTACCGTGAAAAGGCAGATGCACAAAGTGGTTCAGGCATCTGGAGCTCATTTACAGTGGCAAGAAGCTCTGGGCTGCCCATGTCTTCTCTCTTTCTGTCAAATAAATCATTTTTAAAACATGAATTCTATTATCACATTTTCATACTAAGGACTTTTACTTCCACATGATCATTGCTTTGGAAACCCAGAATGCTTGGTCAACACTAAGAAAACTTTTACATCTTTATCTTCACTTGCCATACAGATCTAAGGTTGTTTTACAAATATACCAGTATTCTTTGTAGACTATATTTCATGACTCTTTTTGTATCCTTGGAATGAAATGTTTTGAGGAGGAGCAATGAAACAGGATGATAGTTTCAGGCCACCTATTCCTCACTCCTTCATTCCTGTCCCATTACCCGCTTCTAAATATCTACAGCATTTGTTTCCTCCAACTGGTCAGTGCTCAACAATGTGGCCATCCTGGACTATGGAAGTCCTAACTGTCTTTTATCCCATAGAGTTATCTAAGTATTCTTCACCTAACCCCAGGAGTTATCTGGTATGTTATTAAATTACGCACTTCCTTGTTTTAATTCTAGCAGCAGTTTGACACTACCTCCTATTTACAGACTCCATGATCTTCAGAATGTTAAGCGAGGTCTCTCTCATGGCTCAATCCCTGTTTCCACTTGAACCAACCTACCTTGACACTCAATTCCAAGAAGCCCCACAGTAACTCAGATCCTATAAAAGCTTCTCCCCTCGAACCTGGGTAGGATTAGAAATATACTTGAATCACACAAGACAGAGAAGGCAATGAAGTGTCACTCCTGCTTCATGTCACACTGCATTATGTGGCAAAGTTAAAGGGATGCAAAGATCAGCTGGTGAGTTATCCCAAGGGTAACAGACCATCACAGGTGAACTACAGCAGGTCACATGGGGGTCCTTTCAGAAACATTTGAGGCTTCATTGCAGTGATCATCCTACTCCTCCTGGAAGGCATAAGGATGTTCCCTACCTCTGGAGAGGACCGGATGTGAAGGAGCTGTGGGGGTCTTTGGGAGCTGAGAGCAGCCACTGGCTGACAGTGAGTGAGAAGCAGGAACCTCATCCTTACAGCCATGCTGTAAGCTCAGGAGGGGACCCCATGCTCCACAGGCAGCTGGGGCCTGCCTGCAACCTTGTAAGAGCCTGAGCAAACAACCTAGGCTTAACCTAAACCACCGCCACCACTGGGCCTCTGACCTACAGATGGTGAAGTAATAAGTGAGTCTTGCTTCAGGCCACTCACTCCATCCATGATGTTATACAGCCCTAGAAAACTCACATAGCTACCAAAGACCATCTGTTCATTTTTTCTCTACTCTGAATATTAATCTTTCATGTCTCAAAACCTTGTCGTGTTCCTGAAGGGACTTGTTTTCATGTTGTAATGCATGATTTAGAGGTGTGTATTCCCTTGTAATTGCTAAACATCCTTTTCAATACAGTAGGTTACAATCATTAGCCTAATGTTTGGTCTTTCCTACTAAACTAATCATAATGGTAGAACCAGGATCTAAGATCCTGGTAATTTCCTAATAATTTGCTCAGAGGAGATTTTCAATATATTGATAGATCTTAGTTGCAACTATTCTAATTGATTGGAAAGAGAAATTTATATATTGAACTATACTTCTTCATAACTTTTATTGGCAACCTCCATATGTATAGGCAATATAACATGATCATCGTCCCCTCTGACCAACCTCCCTTTTCTCCTTCACCATCCTTCCTCTATTGAATTTCTTCTTTCCAAGTATTCTCTCTTCTACTTTGATATCATCATTTCCCCATTATGCAGGTCTTGATTTGGTAGTATCAGCCACTGTGAGGCCATGAATACCACAGCTGCACTGTGTCTGAAAGACAGTATTACAAAGAGAATTATATTGCCTTTTGCCATTGTTTATTTTTCCCAGAGACATTAATAGATTATGGGATTTAAAAGAAGACTTGATAAAATAGTAATGAAGCACACTGAAGACCACACAAAAATTTGCATGAATTTTGTGAAATCCAGAAGAATGAATAGCTCAGCTGTCTTCAAGTACAGATGCCACTGCAGTTTCTATAACGTTCAGCTTTTCTCAAGAACAGAACGATGGAGGTTGACAGAAAGTTGACTACTTTCAGGACAAGAAAAAAATGGCTGGTCTATGACTGCTCACATTTCACTGAAGACTGATCAGTGTGCTGGGATCCCAGCCAAGCCACAGAATATATCAGCTCTGCCATCATCAGCACACCCCAGGAGAAGAAGATCTCAAGAGGATAGAAAGAAATGGGAGGAGCGGAGTCTGTGTTGTGTGGCTTTTCCCAGGGAGACATGAAAAACATCTCCTCACTCCAGATAGGGCACCAGCTGATTCCATCCAAGTCTACCTTGGCAAACCAACTGTTTTTTTTTTTGTTTTGTTTTGTTTTGTTTTTAAGATTACTCAGGCAGGGATTCCCGAAAACCCCACCCCACAGACACATCTCTACACACAATGCATACAACTGCACACACATGTGTATACATACACACATACAAAAAAAAAAAAACAATTCTACCCCGCTATGGGTGATGACTCATCAAGACTACATCACCAGGCTAAAGAGATGGTCTGGAAGACTAAAGGCGTCTGCTTGCAAAGCCTGATGGTCTGTGCTTGATTCCCCGGTACCTACGTGAAGCCTAAGATGCACAAAGTGATACAAGCATCTGGAGTTCATTAGCAGGAGGCCCCGGCACACTCATTATCTCTTTGTCTTCCTTTCTCTCTCTCTCTCCCTCTTTCTCCCAAATAAATTTAAAAAACTATCTCTGAAGCTCTCTGTCCAACTCACAGGCAGCTCTACTGAAAAGTCTCCTCTCCTTCTCGCTCTCACTCTCCAATTGCTTGCTACTTATGTACCATGCGGAGGGTCTCCTGAGCCCTATAATTTCCCTGTGAGTTTGATGAGCCTTACTCGCACCTCCCCCCAAGAGGGAAGGTCCCAGTCTGGAGGAAATAGCATGACAACACAAATGTCCCCAGGTCTTGTGCTATCTTCTGACAGCTTTCATCCGTCACAAGCCAGACCTCTGCCCCCATGGGAAACTCACAACAGCAAGATTGGATTAAATGTCACTGTTAGGGGTTTCTCTCATGCAAAATCTCAAAATCTACATGAAAGGGGGGGGAAGTATTTTTGGGGGGCACATCAAGGAACCCTAATGGTATTAGTTGGGTGCATTTTTTTTTTTTAAGGACTGTCTCTTTCACTACTGGTAGGTTGACACTAAAATAACACTTGTGAAGGAGCCAGCTGGACAGTTTTACAGGAATCTGCTTTGAAAGTTGCCTTTGCTTGGCAGGCTCACATCTCAGAACCCCTAAAAGACTCACTAACAAGTCACGCAATGGCTTCCATCTGCAGGCCACATCGCATGCGGCCCTGGCAGTCCTGTGTACTCAGCTATGCACAGAGCTCCTGGCCCAGACACTGCAGCTCTTCAACCACACCTGCATCCTTCTAGTTCCACAAAATCCGTGCAATTCCATCTCCCACAAGGGCCTCGCTCCTACTGCGTTTAGATGCTTCATGAATTCCAGTCAGCCTCAGAAACAAACCATGTGTACTTCTCAGACGGCTTTAGTCACCTTAACCGTTTCCTTCTCTCCATCATTTTTGTAAGCGTTGCGTTTGCTCATGGTCATTCTAGGAAAGTTTGGTGCTGGGGCTTTAGCAGTCTACCAGGGATGATTATAGACCACAGTTGATTAAGATGAAGCAAGTATGGTTATATAAAAATGAGGAGATCATCAAAACAACATATATATTCTCCTGTGATTTTGGTAAGTGAGTTCTTTTCACTGACACCCTCCATAGATATACATGATATACCATGATCTGGATCCCCTCCCACCTCTCTCCTTTACTGATTCTCCTCCTCTTCCCAACTGTTAGCAACTTCTAAGCAGCTCAGTATAATGTCTTCCTCACCTGGATCTTAGTCTAAAGGTAACACACTCACTAATCACATTCTGAACTCACAGCTTTTACAAGTAATCTTTCCTGTATCACTCTTTTTCTCTCTCTCAGCTGGAGATGTCTACTTTTTGAAGCAAAATGGAAATATATTTATTTACTATAAAATGTGTGATAGCAATGGCCCAGATTCTAGGTAGAATATTGCACTGCTATGATTTTAGGCAGATTTCTTTTTTTTTTAATTTAATTTATTTGTTTTCTTTTCAGCAAATACAGGCAGTTTGGTACCATTGTTTAGGCTCATCCATGATCTACCCCCTCCCATTGGACCCTTCTTGTTGATGTAAATGGGTCATGCATTGTGGAGTTAGCCCACAGTTATTGGTACAATAAATGTCTCTGCATATCATGACCCAACATGTGACTCTGACATTCTTTCCACCCCCTCTTCTGCAAAATTTCCCTGAGCCATGTTGGGTTCATTTTTGGTCTCTTCAGTGCTGAGGTGTTGGGGGCCTCTGAGGCTCTGGCTCTCTGATTTGGTAGGAGTTGATTTTTCTCTGCGTTGGTCTCCTTCCCCTTTGTGCTGGTATCCGGTTCACAGGAAAACATCACCCTTGCTTGTTTCGCCAGTTGTCCTTAGTTTCAGTCGGGCCCCTTTTGAGGTATGCTGGGGCAGCTCTCTCCTTAGGATCTGCATCTATCTTTCTTTCCCGGTATCTGCAGCGCAGCTAGGCGGTCGCCATCTTGGCCGGAAGTCTGGAAGATTTCTTAATCTCTCTAGGCAGCATTTGTCTGGGATAAAATGAAGGTAACTGTGACATTTACCTCACAAGATGAATCCAAGGATTAAGTGAAGTCATAAATTCACTGAGTCCTCAATACAAACTTGTCCTTGATTTTTTAAAATATTGCTACACGAGTAGCCACATGTAGAGAAGACATTCTATTCCTCTTTTTATTCTTATTTAATTTTTGATGCAGGTCTGACTCTGAGCCCAGGCTGGCCTTCAAAATTACCCAGGCTGGACTCAAGCTCATGGCAATCCTGCCCCCTCAGCATTCCTAGTGCTGGGATGAGCCACCACGCCTCACTTAGCCTCTTTCTTCCTATCCCAGGAAATAGAATCCTTAGAGAGGTCAAAGCTCACAAACAGCTCCAAGAGTGTTTGTTCTTAGTTCTCACATTCCCTTCCTTTCAAAGCACAAACATTGTTTGAAGCATGTCAGCAGGAGACGGGGAAGGCCAATGCCACGCTGCCTCTCCTCCACCACACATGGAGGGCACAGGCAAGTAGCTGAAGGCGCTGTCTCTGCCATGTTCGCTTCAGAGTCTGAGGAGGGCTCCATGTGGGGCCACTGCCTCTTTCCTCAGCTGCCTGCACCTGCACCCCGCTCACCAGATATGAGACTGACAGGCACACAGATTCTGCTCCAGAATCGTATCCAAACACCTGGGACCACAAGAGTTTCTGATTTCAGCTGACTTTCAGCTTTTGTGATATTTAACTGGAATTGATAGCTTGAGCATTCACACTCTGAGAGTCAAAGTTCCCAAACTCACAAAAACCTGTTTCATATCTTGTAAAACTCCACCTTTTTAGCTTTCTGATTGAGCATGGTATAACCGTTCTGCTGTGTTCCTTATGACCTGCACCTCTAAAGGTTCATCAGCTTTTACTTTGTGCTAATGACAAATGAAATCAGGGCTGGATTGACGGCTCAGTGGTAAGTGTGCTTCCTGCACTGGCGTCGGGTCTGAGAGAGCCTGAGCTCAGCTGTCCAGACCCCACGTAAACTGCTGCGCATGGTTACACATGCCTGTAACCCCTGCCCCCAGGGGAAAAGAGACCCCAGAATCTTCAGAGCCCCCAGCTCTGGAACCAGTAAAAGCGGACTCTGGCTCAAGCAAGTGCTGAGATGCATTATGACACCCGATGTTCCACTCAGGCCTCAGCAAGCCAGCAACACCCACTGCAGGTGAGGGTACAGGGCTCTGCAAGGGCACATGCATGTGCACACACACACACACACACACACAGAGAGAGAGAGAGAGAGAGAGAGAGAGAGAGAGAGAGAGAGAGAGAGAGAGAAGCAAAAATAAATTTAAAAAGTTAAAGCAATGCAGACCCCCACACAACGTTTTATCAGCACAATATTAATGCTTTTAATTAGACTACAAATATTCAGAAACATGCCATATATACAAAATAAATCACCCTCAAGTGTTGTCTCAACTGCATTCACCGGTGCAATGCAGATTCGGAACTTCTTATATCCGTAGAACAGGTGCTTTACATGATCATGAAGTAATCTCCTTACCACAGGATTTTGTCCTCTTTGAATTAAATCATTGTTTATTCAGAAAATTTGTCTTACAGACAGTGAATCAGTGAACACAAAAACAAGGGTCCCATGTGCTCTCTCACACAGCTCACACTTAGAAACTGGAAATGACAAGAGGTGCAGACAGGGAGGTGGGGGCTGGTGAGGAGGCAGGATCTTGTAGCTAAAAGCTGGAAAGCAGGCTCCCATCTCTTTTTGTTGTTGTTTACTTTTATTTATTTATTTGAGAGCAACAGACAGAGAGAGAGAAAGAGGCAGATAGAGCGAGAGAATGGGCACGCCAGGGCTTCCAGCCACCACAAAGTAACTCCAGACGCGTGTGCCCCCTTGTGCATCTGGCTAACGTGGGTCCTGGGGAATTGAGCTTCGAACCAGGGTCCTTAGGCTTCACAGGCAAGCGCTTAACCACTAAGCCATCTCTCCAGCCCCTGCTCCCATCTCTTGACAAGCTTCTCAACTGGTGCAAGTCTCGCCTCTCACACAACAGCACAAGGCCCTACAAAAATACCTTGGGAAAGCATTGTGAACTTGCTTTAGAGCTAAATCAATACAAAAATGACGAGAAGCAAGAAAAGGCCCACAATCCTCATAAAATAGCAACTGTTTTTAACAGCATGTGTGCATCTGCAATAGTCAGAAAACAGCAGCATTAAAAGATACAACAGCCACAAGAATGTTCAGTTATTTACCCTGCATTTTAATGTAATGTTAGCTTTATCCTACGCATAAAGAAGAACTTATTGTTTCCAAGATGCGTCATTTGCTTTTTAAAATATGGATTAAAACTCTTCCAGTACTGAGAGAACTCAGGCCAGAGAAAGAAGTAAGAGGGATAGAAATAGGAAAGTGAAAAGTCAATTTTCCCTAAAGACTCCAGCAGTAAACTCTTAAAGATGAAAACTAAACTCAGAACAGTGACAGAAAATACAAAATCAATGTATAGAATCAATAGCTTTCCTATACAACAGACTCACTGACAAGATACCTGGGAACCATTCCACTCATGATATCCTGAAAAATAAAAATAAAAATAAGGTACATAGAAAGAGACTTCAATAGTAAATATTATTTTTAAAAACTGAACAAAGAAATTGACTTAGATGTAAAGACCTCTCATATCCAGGGCTCAGCAGAAGAAACACTGAACATGTTTACCTTACCAAAACCTACAGATCCAAGGCAATCCTCATCAAAATACCAATTGCATTTTTTTTTGAGGCAAGCCCAACATACTGGTCTTTTTTTTTTTTTATGCGAGAGTGAGAAAGAGAGAGAAAGAGAAAAAGAGAGAGAATCAGTGTGCCAGGGCCTCTAGCCACTGTAATCAAACTCCAGACAGGTGCAACCACCTTACCTGCATGTGCGACCTTGCATGCTTGTGTCACCTGTGTGTCTGCCTTACGTGGGACCTTGAGGGTTGAACATGAGTCTTTAGGCTTCACAGGCAAGCACCTTAGCTGCTAAGTTGCCTCGCCAGCCCCCAGTTGAATTATTTAGGGAACCCAGAAAAGCATGATAAAATTCGTATGGAAGCACAAGAGGTCCCAAATACCCAAGAGAATCCTGAGAAAAATGGGTAACAGCAGATGTATCGTCATACCTGACTTCAAACTATGCTACAGAACCACAGTAACAAAACCAGCATGGCACTGTCCCAAAATCAGACGTGTAGACCAATATAGGATACAATGGCATGGCAGAGCAGACCATAGTGGAGCAGAGCATAAAATAGGAGGACCCAGAATGAACCCAAGCAGTGAAAGCAAAATGACTCAGGACAAGGGTGACGAAACCATATGCTGAAGGTGGTGTACCCTGAAGGTTGTATGGCCTCTTTAACAAATGGTGCTGGAGGGTCTTACGTAAGTTGCGCAAAAATAAAACTAGATCAAAGGCCTTAACATAAGACCTAAGACTTTGAAACTGCTAGATGGAAACATGGGAGGAACACTTCCAGGCAAAGGCATAGGCAAGAGCCTTCTGAATGGGAGTCCAACAACACGTGAGACAATGGTAACAACTCAAAATGGAGCCTCATCAAATTACAGAGCTACTGCTCAGCAAAGGAGCCAAACAATAACGTGGTGAGGCAGCATCCAGAGTAGGAGAAAGTCTTTGCCAGCTGTTCTCCCTGCAGAAACTTAATGTTCTGTATATGCAAAAAAAAAAAAAAACCTCAAAAATTAAATACCTAAAGAATAATCTAATCAATAATGGAGCAAATAGAATGAACAGATTTCAAAAGAAATACAAATACAAATGGCCAATTAATGCATGAAAAAGTATTCCACCTCTCTAATCAATAGGGAAATGCAAATTACAACTATATTGCGCTTCCATATCACTCTTCAAAATGGTTATCATCCAGGAACAGAAATGGGGAGGTCACTCAGCTAAAGGCACTTGCTTGCAAAGCCCAGCAGCCCAGTTTCAATTCTCAGTGCCCACATAAAGCCAGATACACAAAGTGGCTTGTGCATCTGGAGTTTGTTTGTAGCAACAAGAGGCCTTAGCATGCCTATTCTCTCTTTCTTTTTGCTCTTTCCTTGCAAAAGTAAGTAATAAATAAATTAATGAAAACAACAACAAATACTGATGAGGACTTGGGCTATGGAGGAAGGAACCCTTGCAAAACTATTGATGAGAATATAAACTCGTATGGCCACTATGAAAATCCTTCAAAGGTTAAAACAGAACTACCACATGACCCAACTATGTCACTGATGGACATGTATATGACAAAATCTAAAACATCAGCGCCGGGGAGATGGCTTAGCAGTTAAGCCCACGTTAGCCAGATGCACAAGGGGACGCACATGTCTGAAGTTCATTTGCAGTGGCTGGAGGCCCTGGCGCGCCCATTCTCTTTCTCTCTCTCTCTTTCTGCCTTTCTCTATCTGTCACTCTCAAATAAATAATAAAAATAAAATGTTTTAAAAAAGAATCTGAAACAACATATCACAGTGATACTTGCACATAAAAACAAACTCATGTCATTTGAAGGAAATCAGATAAAGCTGGAGATGATCATAGTAAGCCGACTCAGAAATATTGCATTTTTAATCCCTCACTCAGGAAGCAGCTGAAGTAGGAGGATCAGTGTGAATTTGAGGCCAGCCTGGGCTACAGAGTGAGTTCCAAGTTAGCCGGGCTAGAGTGAGGTCCTGCCTCTGGAGAGGTGCCTCCATGGTTAGAGGCACTTATTTGTCAGCCTGACCACCACACGGAGGGAGAAGGAGCCGCAGCCACCCTCTCCCAGCTGTCGCCCGGTGTTGGAACAGCCTCTGTGGTCTGATACCAGTGTCCCTCACTGCTCAATTATGGACCAGTTTATGTGTCTTAATTTGAGAATTAAACTAGTAGACAGGCCCAGAGAAAGAATCCACTCTTTTTTTTTTTTTTTTTCAATGCTGTGTCCTTCCCTCAAGGTCTGAGGCAGTTCTGAATGAGGCCAGGCCGAAAAGAGGTACAGAATGACCAATGCCCATCTTCAACTGGACTGAGCTTGAATAATGAGTCTCACTTCTGACTCAAGGGCCTTTCCTCAGGCATATCCGCAGTGCCTCCATACACTGACACTTAGATAAAAACAAAGTCGAAGGGCTCCCCAAAGCATAGCAACTAGAATTAAGACTCAAGAGTTCGAGTTAGCTTGACATAGAGACATGAACTGATGTGCTATTTATTACAATTAAACATGAGAAACAAAATACATGCTCATCATACACATGGTTTCAACAGCATATTTCAGAATAATTCATCCAATTACTCATCTGAAAGTCCCCACATTTCTCTCTATTCTTCCTTAAAACTTTAAAAGAGTTAGTTTTGGGCAGTTACCTATATATTTTATTGCAACAAAAAGGCTTGAAACAGAAATAAGAAAAATGTGTCTCATACATATCACGACAATTACATCTCTGACAAGGCCAAGCAATTCTTCCATCCAGGGACCTAGAGGGACTGAATGAGCTTTAAAGGTTCCAGTGATATAAGTACAGACATCTTTACAAATGTATTTTAGTTCTGCAGAGCAGGGCTCAGGTTTGCATGGGATGGCACGGGTGGGCTAAATGGAAGCCATGCTTTTGGTTGACATTCCTCCTCCAAGGCTTTTTGCTTCAGAGAGTCCACCAGAGACCATGTAGTTACATCAGATTACAGTGAGGTGGCAAGAGGGAGAAGTCCAATAACATATCTGCCTGATGAAATTAATCTAAATGTTAATACATCCACATTTCCAGACTCCTCTGGGCCAGACTTTGGAAGAACTGGAACAAACCTCAGCATTATGAGAGAGAATTGCTAGGCCCAGGGAACCCTGAGGAACCAGTGGGAGATCTACTGTGCAATGGGATGAAAGGCAATTACACTCAGCCCCCTTCCTAGGCCATGTGTATAAAGGCAGTACACCTTTCCAATGCTTACGTCTATGCTCCAGCCATTCACCAGCTAAAGGCAACAGGTATCCCTTGACCATGAGTGTGTCTTCACTTGTTCAACCATTCTAGTCACTCTGAGGTTAAAATAATCAAACATGTGTGGCTTGTATGCGATTCTTTACCATTTGTCGATAAGTTTCCTACATGCACAACACACCCCATATTTCCTTACTTCAAAACATACACTTAAATCCGGTTAGGAGAATGAGAACAAATGATGAATATCCCTGAAATAACGTAAAGATTTTGCTCTGGCTGTTACAGCACAGGAACTGGGCTGGGTATTTTAGGGATTGTGTGCATTTTATTCAGAACTATCTGTAGTTGAAGCTGTCGCAGTGCTGGAAGGTGCTATTCAGGCTGCTTGGGGAGAAAAGATATGAACAGTCTTACTCAACCGTGGACCTGCAGGCCACACAACCAGCCAGCCAGGCAAGCTGTGCCACTCATGCAATAGGGGCACAACTATGATGGGGCAACCACCAGCTCTCTGCTTGGATTTGAGGCCAGCTCCATAGGAGGGCATTCATACTGAGCACAGCAAACCCAAGGCTGAGGAAGATCATGGGCCCTAGCGGGGAAGCTCTGACTGCTGTTTGGGTAAAATGATATGTTGTGCTCATCAAATTGCCCTCTAAATATTTATGTCCATGCGCATAGATTAGTGTTGCTCTTACTTTTGGTTAGAGAAGCTTTGCTTTACAGCTGGCGCTAACCCCTGTGGAAACTCATACTTATTAAAGTGCTAAGAATAAGTGAACTGTCATGTGCTCAGCACCAAACAAAGCATCTCTGTTCAACTCTCCAAGGTTCAGGAGACATTGCAGAAGGCAGAGCAGAAATAAAGTAAGGTCAGAGAATATGTAGGGGAGCCTCGAGACCATGGTGTCCAGACGTGCTGTGAGCGTTGTGTGCATGACCTCAGAGTCTGTCGTTACCTGCATACTGTGCTCCTCAACACCTCATCGTGGAGAGTAATAAAAGAAACAATGCATCAAAGTAGAAAAGGAATTAGTTAGAAAGAAGATGTGGTTCAGTGGAAGAGGCACTGGGGAAGAGGGACAAGAGAAAGTAGCAGGAGAGAATTGTGATCAAAATACTTTATGTGGAGGATGGAAATTGTCAGCGAACATTTATTTGTTTATGTTAGCTGAAATAAAGATGTGTAGCTGGATGTGGTGTTACTGCTACTAATCAGGAGGTTGAGGCAGGAGGAGTGTAAGTTCAAGGCTAGCCTGGACTACATAATGAGACCTTGTCTCAAAAATAAATATGGAGCTGGGGGAAATGGCTCCCCGGGCTAAGTGCTTGTTGTGCAAGTGTGAGCGCCTGAGTTCAGGCCTCTAGCATCACATAAACGTCATGCACGTTGATATCTGCCTTTAAGCCCAGCCCAGAGTCTGCAGAAAGATCCCCTAGCACTCACTGGCAAGCTAGTCCAGCTGAATCAGCAATGTCTAGGCTCAGTGAGAGATTCTGCCTCAAAATACAATGTGGACAACAACTGAGGACAACACTCGATGTTAACCTTGACCTCCACATGCTTGCACACAGATGTGAGCATGCCCATGCATGCATGCACACATATGAGCACACGCACACACACACACACACACACACACACACACACACACATACAGGCCAAAATAAATAGGGTTAAAAACCATCCCCCCTCACATATCCCATGTTGGTTCAGGGCCAGGAAGCATAAAAGACCAAATGATTAGCTTAAAAATATTAATAGAGGCCAGGCCTGTCAGCAAATGCCTTTAATTCCAGCACTCGGGAGGCAGAGGCAGAAGGATTGCTGTGAGTTTGAGGGCACTGAGACTACATAGTGAATTCCAGGTCAGCCCGGATGATGATGTACACATATGTGTGTGTGTTTGCATGTGTGTGGATGTGTATGTATTTGCACGTGTGGTCTGCATTTGTGTGTACTTGGGAGATAGCTCAACAGTTAAAGCTGTTTGCTTTCAAGCCTCTGGCCAAAGATCAACTCCCCAGCGGTTATGTAAAGCTGGCTGCAAAGTGGCACGTGCATCTGTGATCTTGGTGTGCCCCAACAAAGAGGCAGAGCCGGGAGAATCCAGACGCTCACAGGAAGCATCAAGAACAAGCCAAGGGAGACCCTGTCTCAGTCGGGGTGTAAGGAGAGGTCAAGCAGCCTGAGGGGATCCTCAGACCTCCACCTGTGCCCCGTGGCTTGCACATGTCCGTTGTGGGGGTTAAGTTCCCTTGTCAACTGGATCAGCTTAGGAATCATGTAAAAGCACACTTACCACACAGACCTGTGGTGGCATTTCAAGGAAGGCTGAAGGAGGGAGGGAGATCTTCCCCCAGAATGGTAGTGGACTATATATATCCACGCTACTTGCTTAGATGGGCATCTGCCACGTTGCTACTATCCTCCTTGGACATTGGAGCCCAGCATCAACAGCCTTCCAATGTGGACTGAAAGCCAGTGACTCTCCAGGAATCCTCCAGGCCCTTGGTTCTGACTGAAGTCAGCCAGCCTCACAGACTAAGCAGCTACTGGATTCTCTAACTCTCCAGCCTGCACACAGCCATTGTTCGACTAGCCAGCCGGTATCCTGCAAGCCAATCAAATCAACTCCCTTTATAATACATGTTCATTCTATTGCTTTTGTTCCTATAAGGAACCCTGACTAACGTACCTATGTATACATCATACCCAATCACACATACATATGCACAGCATAAAAGTATATATATAACTATTAAAAATGGTTAAAAATGAATAGCTGACCTTCAAACCTGTACTGGTTTAGGCAACCAAATACTAATCAAATTACAAATGAACACACAAAACAATCTGATGGGATGGTCCTTCAAAGAAGAGTTTTGCTGTACTTGAGAATTAAAAGTGATCCAAGTGTGAATGTGAAGAAAGTGTCTGTGACAAGTGACAGGAGCTAGAAAAGCATGCCTCTCGGGCAGCTGCGTGGGGAGTGCTGGACAACCGTGGTTTCCTCTTGGTGTGAGGAAAACGGGCTTACAGACTGCAGAATCTTTCTAAGTCCTCAGAGCTGACACGTCTCAGGCTCCAGGTTCCTCCCTGCCTCCATCCTAGGATTGAAACCACCCCTGCGGACCCTGCCTGAACAATACAGGTGGCACCAGACTCACCCAGAGACTCACTGACGTGCAAACCCATCCTTCATGCCTGCTCTACTTGGCTCTACTGAGTTGGAAACCACGGGGAAGAGCGTGAAGAGGACAGCAATCTTCTAGTCTTCCCGAGGTCTCTGGAGGTTCACACTTGAGCTGAGAACCACTGAACTATGATATTCCAGGGGAAAGAGGCTTGAGGGCATAATAACCAAGACATTTCTCATAGCAGCTTTTGCCCCATGCTCTATTTGATTTGTCTCTGAACTCTCTTTTAATGATGTGAACGTGAGTGTATCTTTTTCTTATGAATTTATTTTTCCTTCATCATCACACCATTTCATTGCCTGAAAGCAATTTTTGACTTTTTCCAAAAATTGCTGCATCTTTTTAGAAATAAAAAAATTACTTCTCTCATTGATATGATCCATAAAATACAGGCAACAAAATACTTAAGAGACCCAGGGACATAATTAAAATTTCACCAAAAAGCAGGCAAGTGGAGGGAGCAAAGGATTTTACCACTCACACCACAACAATGATCTCACTTCTAGGGCTTTCCACTTGGATTTGCTAATAGTTAATGAGAAACAAGACTCACAAATGGAATGGTTGGCCAGAGTGCTGTATGATGTTTTCTATAAGAAATTGCATGTTCGTTTATTTGGACGAAAAATATGAATGGAAATTCAGTTTGCTTACTTGCTGCAGATGAACCCTACAGTGATTGTGTAACCCTTGTGGAAAACAGTTATTCTAAAGAGACATCAGTGCCTCTCACTTTGGTTATTAGGCTATTGAAATAATAGTTCCTGATAAATTGAAAGTTCTTCAGGAGACCCATGCTAGGACAAGGAAGAGGCTGAAGCCTGTTGCCTGCCACATGGGGAGCATGTCTCCTGGAAAGAGATTCCACACAGCTCTGACAACCTCTGACAGTCCTTGCATAGAGAATGGAGCTGATCTCACCCATTTCTCGCCAGCCTGACAGGCCACACCAAACTTTCATCCTCTCCCGCGTTGCTCATCTCCAGCACTGTAGCTGTTCCCTCCATTCACGCACTCCCTCCCTAAGGGAGAACAGCATACAAAAGATTCCTGTCAGAGGACAGCTCATGACTCCACCAGCTCATCGGCCTATCCTTAACCCTGTCCAATCAAACCCAGATTCAGCTGGAGAGATGGCTTAGCAGTTAAGCACTTGCCTGTGAAGCCTAAGGACCATGGTTTGAGGCTCGATTCTCCAGGACCCACGTAAGCAAGGTGCACAAAATGGCACATGCATCTAGAGTTCATTTGCAGCGGCTGGAGGCCTTGGTGAGCCCATTCCCTCTCTCTCTCTCTCTCTCTCTCTCTCTCTCTCTCTCTCTCTCTCTCTGTCCATTGCTCTCAAATAAATAAATAAAAATAAACAAAGAAAATTATTGTTTTTAAATCAGAGACTCCATCAGGTCATCAGCATGTTCTTATCCCTGTCCAATCAAAACCAGAGACTCCATGAGCTCATCAGCATGTTCAAAACCAGACCAGACCAGTACGAGTGGAAGCTTTCTTCCCTGGAACTTTGAGGAAAGAACCTGTGGTGGTTTAACATACAATGTCCCCTATGCACTCCTGTGTTGGAATACTTAATCCCCAGTTGGAAGAAGCTTATGAAACCTTTAGGAGAGATGGAGTCTTGCTGGAGGAACCATGTCACTAATGATGGGCTTAGATGTGTACAGTCCAGTACCACCCACAGACCTGCAAGGCCCCCTCTCTGCTTCCTCACTACTGAAGGGACTCCAGGTTCTGGCTCCTGCCATGTTTTCCCTCAATGAGGGACTACCCTGTGGAACTGTAAGCCGATATCAACTCGTTCCTTCCCTGAGTTGCTTCTGGTCTGGTACGTGTATGAGAAAGTAACCAACATGCAGAGCCTTCCTTGCCCTTAAAGGGAGAGCTTCTCACAGTGCATGCCCACTTCCCCTGGAGCTGCAGGCAGCTCGGTTTTGACTACATCAAATGCTGGCACTGCCTCTGCTTAAGGATGGGGTATACAGAGATATAGACATGCCCTTGATGTATTATTGAAATGCTGGATCAAACTAGTCTTAAAATCATTTAATCAGTAGGCTTGCCAGTAACATAAGCCAATAATTCTCCCTTATTGTTTAAATCAATTTGAACTAAGTTTTTTTTTTTTTTCTTCCTCATTTGTAGCCTTAATGCATCCAAAATGCTATTGACCATTCCATTAAGGAGGGCAATTTGAAACTGTTCAAAATTCTGAAAAAGGGGTGTATACAGAGAGCCAGGAGGTCTGAGAATTTATCCTGAGGAAATGGTTAAATAGCTATGAAGATATTCTTATGGAAAAGCTAGTACATGATATGCTTCAGAACCGTTAAGAATACCGAAAGGGATGTCAATTCCCAGTGTGTGCCTCATCGAGTACATTGAAATGCAAAGAGGGATACTGGCAAATACTAATTTCTCTATGGAAAACAACAAAGTAGCTATGCATATGTGCAGGGAAAGATGGACATTGCTCTAAAGCACATTAACCCATTTTTTATTTAAAAATAGTGTAATAATGAGGCAATTTTTATCTTTAATTAACAAGAGCTTTGGAAACAATCACATAGACTCTCAGTCCTGGGCTTAACAAATATCTAGAAAAAACATTGAAAAAAAAAAAAAAGCAATGTCAGGGCTACTACTTTAGGCTCTGTGGGAAAGTGGAAGGTGTGGGCTTTGTTGGTAAATCTACTTCCTCCTGGTCAAAAGAATTGAATATGATCATTGCCTCTGATCCTGGGATGGGACATGGCCTCCTAAGCTACCCACAACATAAGATACGTGTCTCCTCCAGTCAGGGTTAGTAGAACTGGGCTGTGGATATTGAGCCAGGCACCCCCTCTCACCTACAGACATGCCAAGGAGGTTGGAGGAAAACTTACCCCTTAATGAGATAGTGTATTTAAACACCAAGGATGCCTCTGTTGAGACAGTCGCTTATAGATTCTCACTGCTAAGCCTGCCCATTTTTCTAAGTTCTATGTCAAATCTTAACATTTTCTTTTCTACTTTCGAGTTCCTCTTTAGATCCTGGCCACAATCCTCGGCAAGCTGGCCCAGACACCCAAGGTTTTCTTATGGCTTTATATATATATATATATATATATATGGTCTCTTTATTTGAGAGAAAGAGGAAATGGCAGAGAGAAAGAGAGAATGGACACATCAGGGCCTCTAGCCACTGAAAACAAACTCCAGAGTCATGTGCCCCTTGTGCATCTGGCTTATATGGGTCCTGGAGAATCGAACAGGGGTCCTTAGGCTTTGCAGGCAAATGCCTTAACCACTAAGCCATTTCCCCAGCCCCTCAGTGCTTTCTCTGAAGACTTCTATCCACTTCTGCAACTGTTTGCAGATCCCCATTGCCAAACCTGCTTTCTGGACTCTGACTCAAAGCCGAAAATCAGAGGCTTCTGAGAGCTCAACACGAAAGAAGACTTACAACACCCAGCGCGGCTCTGGGAGCATTGAAAAAGTGGGGTCATAAAGACTGTAGGAGCCCCATGGTGAGAGGAGTCCCTGAGGCATTGTCCCTCTTGCAGAGACTGGCTGGTGCATTCATGGACCCTTGGTGAGTACCCACAGCCCCACCGAGAAGGAGCCTCACTGAAATGGGGGACAGGAGAGAGAAAGAACATAAAATGACCTGTTCGAATATGACCAACATGCACTACATTAAAAAGTATTTTTTCGGGCTAGAGAGATGGCTTAGCGGTTAAGCGCTTGCCTGTGAAGCCTAAGGACTCCAGTTCGAGGCTCGGTTCCCCAGGTCCCACGTTAGCCAGATGCACAAGGGGGCGCACGCGTCTGGAGTTCGTTTGCACTGCCTGGAGGCCCTGGCGCGCCCATTCTCTCCCTCTCCCTCTATCTGTCTTTCTCTCTGTGTCTGTTGCTCTCAAATAAGTAAATAAAAAATGAACAAAAAATAAAAATAAAAATAAAATATTTTTTCAAAAAGTATCACTCTCTCCACCTATTATCTATCTTCTTCCTACAGCATCTGCTGAGATTTGTAGCTCCTGCACACTATTGCTTTTTCTCTCAAATGCTAATAAAATTGCCCTCCTTTAGCTTTCCTCTGTGTTCACTTCTAAGTCCTTTTATTACTGAGATCAAGAATCCACAAAAGGGAACCGCGGTTGCCCAGTGACAGTCTTCATACGTTTCTCCTCAGGAGAGCAGCACTGCATTGTGAGCTCATACAGATGCGCCGGACTAAACAACGACTTCCTACAACACGCAGGAGCCCTGGCCCCACTAAGACTATGGGACTTTGTCATCATATTAACAGTGACACCCAATTGTCATTGACTGAAGGAGACTCAATATGTAAGGACTTTTCAGTGCAAAGGAAAGAGAGAGACAGAGAGAGAGAGGGAGAGTCCAGAAATTAACCAAAGCAGTATTTCTGTACAGATTGCAACTAATTTAAATTTTAGTTCTTCCAGATTTTTTTTTCTTTTTTTAATTTTTACAAATCCAACAAGCCTACCCATTTCATCCTGGTCTTCCAGGAAAGTGTAAAATGTGTTTTTTCAAGAAGATAAACACTTGGGCTGGAGAGATGGCTTAGTGGTTACGCGCTTGCCTGTGAAGCCTAAGGACCCCGGTTCGAGGCTCGGTTCCCCAGGTCCCACGTTAGCCAGATGCACAAGGGGGCGCACGCGTCTGGAGTTCATTTGCAGAGGCTTGGAAGCCCTGGCGCGCCCATTCTCTCTCTCTCCCTCTATCTGTCTTTCTCTCTGTGTCTGTCGCTCTCAAAAAATAAAATAAAATAAAAATTAAAAAAAAAAAACCAAAAAACAAAAAACAAAAAACCCTACAAATCTAATGTGGTCATGTTAATAAAATGAACGTTGGGTTGGCTCTGGCTCCACTTAAAAAAAAAAAAAGGGGGGGGGCTGGAGAGATGGCTTAGCAGTTAAGCGCTTGCCTGTGAAGCCTAAGGACCCCGGTTCGAGGCTCGGTTCCCCAGGACCCACGTTAGCCAGATGCACAAGGGGGCGCACGCGTCTGGAGTTCGTTTGCAGAGGCTGGAAGCCCTGGCGCGCCCATTCTCTCTCTCTCCCTCTATCTGTCTTTCTCTCTGTGTCTGTCGCTCTCAAATAAATAAATAAAAAATTTTTTAAAAAATTTAAAAAAAGAAGATAAACACTGAATTAAAGTACAGATCCTTGATATCAGTCCCCTGACGAGACGGTTTCAAAGTGTTTCCTTTGTGTGAACAGCAAGACGCGTTTCCCCTGTGTACTGTTCAAGAGGCCTGTTACTCGTCAGCACAGGCCTGTGGATCACAAGGTCAGAGCTTCCCTCAGTAGGAGCCACTGCCCTGTAGGACGTCTGACAGGTTCCTGCTGCTGCCCCACCGCTGCGGAGCCATCTGTCCCAGCATCTGCCCCGTGTGGAGCACTTTTCTAAATGAAAGCTGTATGCAAACATATCTGAGAGCCACACATCTCAGTGGATTACTTTGGCCTGCAGGAGGAAGGACAACAGTTCAAAGGGAAGACACCAGAGGGAAGCCTCTTTGGAGAGCAAGCCCTCGTCCCTGGGTCCAGCACTGTGCACAGTGTATTTCCCGTGAGCGCTACAGCACGAGACAGCGCTTTGGATAACACAGCCGTACCATGCTTCCCTCGTGCAGGCTGCAAGTTCAACATGCGCCTCACCAGGGGCCTTCCACCCAGGAGCTTTGGAGGTAGCATCTATCTCCCTGCCGGAGCCACCTCCAGCCACCCCCGTTCCAGGCCTGTGACACCTGGCTGAGTCCTTCCCACGCCGCCATCTCTCTGGTTTTCTCTTCACAGTCAAAGTCCTTTCTGCCCCCAGCTAGGGCAGGGTTTCCATCTTCAAGGACTTGTGCAATTGGCTCAGCCACATATGCCATAGTGAATCTCCCATTCCAAGGTCCTGTGTTGGATCATCTGAAAAAGTTCCTTCACCAGGCAAAAATCTCATGTTGACTAATTCTGGAAATTAGGATGAGTACCTATGTAATAGGATTAATCCTTTCTCCTGCCCTCGTCCTATTGAGGGGCACAGCATCTTATATCACACTGATGCAGGATTTGGGGGGGTTGAGAGAGGTACCCAAAGTTTATGAACCCCAAATTTCGGTCCTGTCCTATTTTTAACAAAAATTTATTTAAAAAATGAACTTAAGAAGGATAGATTATGAATTATTTGGTTTCATTTATTTATTTATTTATTTATTTATTAGAGACAGAAAAAGATAGAGAGAATGGGTGTGCCAGTGCCTCCAGCCACTGCAAACAAAGTCCGGATGCATGCACCACCACATGCATCTGGCTTATGTGGGACCTGGAGATTCAAACCTGGGTTCCTAGGCTCTTCAGGCACCTTAACTGCTAAGCCATCTCTCCAGCCCAGAATTATTTTTTTTTATTTAGGGAGAAATCACAAATTATGGGGTTTATTTAAGGGAAATTGGGATCTAGGTTAGAGTAGAGTCATAAGCACACAGGAAGTAGGAAACACTGTATAGTGCATAAGATTCATTTAAGAGAAACTGAGTCTTTCACGGAAAGACTGGAGCGGAGCCACAAGCACATGGAGGGTAAACTTAGGTGTCTATTTATATAGGGGGATGTGGAAGAAACACACAGCTTCCTCATAGAAGGAAGGAAGTTAAGAGGGCAAATGGTGGGAGCTTAAGGAAGAACAGTACAGTGAAAATAGCAAAGCAAAGATCAAGACCTTTCCATGAGAAATGAGCAGTAAAGAGTGTTATACCCACGGCTACCCCAAGTTTAGAAAAGTTACACAGGTAACAGGCCTAGAGTTAGTGAAAGCATCCATGCGATAGACTTGGAATAGAAGGGAAATACACAAGTGGTAGATTTAGAGAGCAGAGGAAAATCACACATGTAAATAAAGTGAGAAGTTGCCCCAGACCAAGAAACAGTATTAGGCTCTCCCCTTCGTCCAGCCAGGCTGGGTTTGGGGAGAGGCCAGACTCACATGAGTCTCTGAGGCCAGAGTGAGGTGAGGCATGCAGACAGAGAATGAAGAGAAAGCAAAGGAGGAGCGGGAATAGCCTTCATAGTTGACTGAAATGTATTCTTTCGTACTAAAAGAGAAGAGCCATTGGTTTGTAGATTTAAAGGGGCAGAGTGCAGGGCCAGCCCACCTGGGCTGTGGGGCTGTCTAGCATGCTAGACTGAACAGCAGGGGACGCTGTAGCTGAGTCCCAATTAGACACAAGCTCCATTCTTGCCAAGAATTCCATTCTTGTGCCAGGGCTAGGTGGCATGATGGGGTGGCATCTCCGGGCCTCAATTTCTAACTGAAGCTGCCTACAAGAAGCTAATTTACTCCTGTTCTTCTTCAACACCAGTGTGCCAAACAGTGATCACAGAGCATAACCCAAGTCACCTAACAGAGCTCTGTAAGGCTGGGGCAGAGGTGAGGGAAAGAGATTATCTTTCAAAGAGGATCTGTGCATCACAGATGTCCTTTATTTTAGGGAAGACACAAACCTTCATCATGATTATGATATCGAACATTCCTTTTAGTTGCTTATTCTCCTATAGTGCCACTAGAAAATCCATGCGGAGGATACATTTTACTGATATGGATGCACAGTGAAATCAAAAATGAAAGTTGAGTGTTTCTGCAGTAAAGTATCATGGAGAAGCTGGGGAGATGGCTCAGTCGCATAAGCATAAGGACCGGCCCCAGAACTCACATAGAAACGCTGGGAATGGTTGTATGTGCTTGCAATCCTAGTGCTAGGAAGACAGGCAGGCCCCCGGAGTTCACTGGTCAGCCAGCCTATTTATTCTCAGTCGGGAGAAACCCTGCCTGAAAGGAGATGAATGACACCCGAAGAACACCGCCTGAGGTTGTCCTCTGACCTCCACGTTCATGCACACCCACATGCACCCACACACACGAACACAGATACACACATGTGCATAAACCACACACACACACTTAAAAAGAGAAAAGAAAAAGAAGAAAAACATGTGGACTTTGATGTAGGAGCTCAGTGGATACAAATGCTCAGGCTGCATACTGTCACATATAATTCACTTCAGATCAACCTTGGAAAGGTGAACTTCATCGTTCAGAAAATACACCTCCTACGATGGCTGAATACCGCAACATGACTTTCTGAAAATGAGCTGGTAACTTAGTTTTTTGAGGGCAAACATGTGAAGCCTGCATGTCGGACAGCCCTTTCCATCTGAAAGTTGCTCAAAGCACTGTCCCTGGTATAATAAAGGGACTTGATAAATGCTTAACCAGAGATGAATCCGCCAGCTCCCTGCGTATCTCTTCTTTACAGAGCGCCTCAGCTCAGAGATCCCTGGTCAGTGCTGGCCACACTGAAACAAAGATGGCAGCCTTCTTCCGTAAGTTTACACAGGCTTCCCTTTCCTTTCTAGAAGTAATCTGCTCTTCCATGCCTTTTCCATCCTTCCCTCAAAGATAATAGAACATCCTTCATTCGTGAAAGATGCATCAGTTAAACACAGCATTAGAGGATGTGAGGTTATACCTCCAATGACACTCTTACATTCATGACATTGTGGGAAAACTGTCAGGAACTCTCCCCAGTGAAAGCACCCTGGGAAACCAGTTTGTCTAATACCATGTCAGTTATTCTGTGAGGGTTCCCATAATTCCATCCCTAGATACTTAAATGAAGCTGAACATTGGAGCTGGGAGGGACAGCTCAGTCAGCAAAGCCCTTGCCCCACAAGTGTGAGGACCTGAGTGTGAACCCCCAGCAAACACATAAACGCTGAGCATCGTGGCACACACTTGGGCACAGAAGGACCCACGGGCGAGCTGATTGGCTGGCTTAGCTGAATCAGTAAATCTGGGTACAGTGAGTTTCTTTGTGTCAAAAAATAAGGTGGAGATGACAGAGGGAGATATCCATGCATACGCACACCCACCTACACCGGTATGAGCCCACACGCACGTAAACACACATGTACATATACAAAAAGAAAATCCGGAAATTGTCTGGAATGTGACCTGTAATGAACATCCCATGGGTTCTCCTGATACCACCCGTCTCCTTGGGAAATTCTGTATTGTGGATGAGGGGACGGGTCCCAGCAATAGATTGGTGAATTCTTCAGGCAGGCTGAGGGATAATGGGTCTCAGAATCCATTCTGAAGATCAAGGTGACAGAAGAAAAAGAATGGTAAGGCAGTGGAGAAGGGATGGGGAGGTAGGTGTTGTTATTTGAGACTTGGACTCTTAGGGTGGCAGCTCAAAGTAGCCTCAACCAAAAACCAGAACACAGAGACCCTACAGAATAAACAGAAAATGAGCCATTCATCCACTGGCAATAGTAAGTCAATGTCAGACCAAGAAGTAATAACTTATATCTTCTTTCCTTCCTAACGTCCCTCTCCCTTTCTTCACTTATAAATATGCCATGGCATTTTTGGATGGGAACAATCGCTCTGGCTGATATCAACCTTCAATGTTGACTACAGGATTTTTGCTCCGCCAAGAAAATAACGCCACACTTCAACAAAGGTCACCTGTGAGCCAGGCTGTCACTTGACTCTCTTGCTCCTCACGGATCTGCAGCTGAAACTGACAGGGCTCTCACTAGAAGTCAGTGACTGTGCGTTCTCTGTCTGCGGTATTTTGGGCACACAGCGAGTGTGCCCTCTGACCACTGCACTTGGGCACAAAGTGAGTGTACCCTCTGTCCAATGTGCTTGCGCATGAAGGAGATAAGCAAAAAGTTGCCCACTTTGGCATTTATGTAAAACTTTTTGTTTAAATGTGCACGCGTGGTTCTAAGGCATTTAAATCTGATAGCTATGTGCCCATTGTAAGCACAATAGCAACTGCTGCTCCAAGCAAGTTTAACAGCTCTAAAAAGCCCAAGAAAGGTTGATGCTGATCTTTGAACTTCCTTCACTGTCCTTTTAATCTCTACATTTTTAAGCCTCAGAGTCGGAACTCTTTAACACAGTGTACCTCTCTAGATCATGTTTATTCCTGGGTGATGTTTCTTAGCAAGAAACTGCTTGTCTGTTTCCAGCATATTATAAAGGAAGAAGAGGTCACAGCCCAGCCTGTCAACCTCCCCCACCAGGTATTAGACTAAGCGGTTAACTGGCTCTATCCAGCACACATGCATAGACAGTCCAATGGTCAAAGACGGTCTCTCTTATTTTGCATGCAGATATTTGTAAGTGACTCTTCAATCTGGTACATGGCCTCTTATCTTGAGAGGTGAGGGGAGCCACTGGGCTTGCAAATGGCCAACAGCTAAAGATGCCCTTCATTAATGCAGTGGTTGCTACCACAGTGTTAGATCTTCTCTTCCCCTTCAGTTTCTCACTTAATGCTAATTTGTTGTATTAAATATATCTTCATTCAGCTTGATATCGTTCTGAGGTTTTTTCCCTCAAAATGGCATCTTAATCATTTTTTTATAATTAGAATAACACTAACAAACTTCATGTCATGATCTAACTATACACAAGGTACCCAAATACAGTGAATAACCACAACCAAAAGGCACCCTCAGCCATTTTAGGATAAGCTATGAATGCCCACTCTCTGAAACAATGGCTTTAGTGACTTGATTCTGCAAGAAGAG
The DNA here is from genome assembly GCF_020740685.1 of Jaculus jaculus. Classification (NCBI taxonomy): domain Eukaryota; kingdom Metazoa; phylum Chordata; class Mammalia; order Rodentia; family Dipodidae; genus Jaculus; species Jaculus jaculus. The sequence goes on along the minus strand of NC_059107.1, from coordinate 7,253,318 downwards.
AGACTGTGTGGTTAGAATGTGAAATGTCCCCATGTGCACATTTACTGTTAAGGAGATCTGCACCAGTAAAGGAACGCCTGCTGCTCTGCACCAGGGCAATCAGAAGGAAAGATGCCATGAGGCCAAAGCTCCATCTGTGTGAAGTATCAGCCTGAAAGAATAGAAATTCTTTCGAAAGAAAGTGGCCTGATGGGAGGAGCCAGACTCCACACCAAGACAGCAGCAGAACATGCCTCTATTGTCCATGCGGTTCTGATTCTACATGGATGAAAGATGCAAGATGGAGAGGGCACGGGGCTATTTTACTATGGTTCCAGAGAGTCAGTGAGGCTGGAAAATGGGTTGGATTCCCTGTCAGGAGACCAGGAGAAGCCACTGTGTGAAATGGTGAAGAGGGCACACGATTGCATTGTGTTGGAGAGGCCAGGACCGTGAAGCATGCGCCAGTGGAAGCTGTAGGCTCAGAGTGGAGCTGGCCCGCAAGAGGGGCTGTGTGTGCTGCAGGCAGCTCAGCTCGAGGGCCTGGGATAGACAAGACCTTGGGAGCCCGGGCCATTGCATGAGGAGCTCCAGATTCCAGACCTAGAGCTGAAGGATTTAATGTTTTCCCTGCAGGGATTTAGTATTGTGTTGATCCACTCTTTCCTTGTTATGCCTCATTCTTCCCTGTTGGAATGGGACTGTCCATTCTATACTTAAGGGATTTAATTTGCTCGCATTTGCTGCATCTGAAATACTTCCCCCACATATGACATTTAATTAAGACAATATTCTACTTGATGAAATTATAAAAGGTCTAAATAAATATTCTACATGGATAAAAAAAAAAAAGAAATTGCTTTGAGTCTCAGATGGTGATTCGGGCTTTGGAACTGAACTGTTAAAGACTATAGGGACTTTTGGCATTGGGCTGAATGCATTATGCATCATTAGATGGCCATCAGCCTGTGGGGTCAGGACTACAACGCTGTGGTTTGAATGTTAAATGCCCCTCGTTGGCTCATATGTTGGAACACTTGGTCCTCAGCTGGTGGCACTGCGTGGAGCCTTTAGGCAGAAGAACCTTGTTAGAGAAAATATTCCTGGGTGTAGACCTTGAGGTTTGACAGATAGGCACCATTTCCATTCATCATCTGTTTCCAACCTGCCAATGTAGCCAGCCAGTTTCCCACTCCTGCCACCATGCCTCTCCTTCCATAAAACTTCACCTTGAAAATACAGGCTAAAATTTATCTCTTCAATTCCTAAGCTGTTTCCTTCAGGTATCTGTTCACCAGAAAGTAACCAATACAGTGATCCTGTGACCACTCATCAAAAGACAGAGGGGGAATAATTTCACTGTTTTACCAAGTAGCATAGGGACACCCAGGCTACTTATGAGTGAAACTTCCTTAAAGAAGTCTGTTTGCGGGCTGGAGAGATGGCTTAGCGGTTAAGCGCTCGCCTGTGAAGCCTAAGGACCCCGGTTTGAGGCTCGGTTCCCCAGGTCCCACGTTAGCCAGATGCACAAGGGGGCGCACGTGTCTGGAGTTCGTTTGCAGAGGCTGGAAGCCTTGGCGCGCCCATTCTCTCTCTCTCCCTCTATCTGTCTTTCTCTCTGTGTCTGTCGCTCTCAAATAAATAAATAAATATTTAAAAAAAAAAAGAAGTCTGTTTGCAAAAAAAAAAAAAAAATGTTATTTCCAGGCTGGGTAAGTAGCTCAGTTAGTTAAGAGCTTGACTTTAAGCATGGAGAACTGAACTAGATCTACATGTGTCTGGAGTTCGTTTGCAGTGGCTAGAGGCCTTGGTGTGCCCATTTCCCCCTCTTTGCCTTCTATCAAATAAATAAATTAATTAAATATATTTTTAAATAACACCATCAAGCCCTTAGATCATCCAAGCTGGCTGATCTCTTCCCAGCCTCCCCATACTGACAGCAGACATCATCAATCGAGCAACTTCAGCATGTGACCCCACCAGGCAAGGTAATCCTACTAACCCGTGGCTCCTATTCAAACAGCCCTAGAGCGAAGCTGGAGTGTCCGCCTGATTCCAGATAATGCAAACTCACACATATCCCCAACTATTTCATTGTTTCAAGGAAAGCCATGACAGACCACAGCTTGCAGTCATCGCCATTGTCACTGGTATCATGGATCTTCTATACTAGACCCGACTAACTATCCTTATTGCAAGGACACATGCGGTCATCAGAAGGTCTTCAAATGCAGTCCCTGAACAAGTCCCCTCACTTCAGGTTCAGTCTGCACAAGGGATCTCTTCCATCTCTCTGCCCAAAGGTCGGGGGGGGGGGGCTATCTTTGCAAGGCCTCTCCATCAGAGAGCCCCAAACGGGGTGACCACTTCTTATCCCCAGCCTGACAGAAGAAACCACAGTTCTCACATTCACACCACCTTGTGCATCTGACTTGATGAGGAACTGAACCTGGGCCCTTTGCCTCTGAAAGCAAGTGCATCAACCACTAGGCCATCTCTCCAGCCCCTCGATGGTGTATTTGATGAGCCCTCCTTCCTGCGGCTACAGGCATGGTAGCTGTGGAGTGAAACCCAGCTGCCTCTCTGCGCTGTTCAGACACAACACGGTGCATCGCTCCCAGGCTGCACAGACTAGTATCTTCCACCAGAGCTCGGAGCCAGGCGGAGAAAGAGTTGGGCAAACCAGGGAAGCGTCCTAGAAGGCAGATCTGATGGCTCACTTCCAGTGGTGAGAAAATACTAACAGAAAGAGAAAACACAGCTGAAGAGATGCCTCAGAGGTTAAGGTACTTGCTCACAAGTCTCACAGCCTGGCACTCTCCAGAAACCAGCACGGGAGTTGTCTATGAGGATCTTGCTGTTCATCCTCCCCATCCTGCCGCAAGTGGTGCTGAGCTTCCTGGTCACTTACAGTCATGGGTTAGTAGGTCCACAATTGCTCCAGCACAAGCCCGATGTGCCCAGAGTGAACCATAGGAGGCCAGTGAGTGTTTTACCACATCCCAGTGAATGGAAGGTCCCCCGGGAGCAGACAAGCTGCAGACTAAAGAGTGTCACCTGCAAAGCGTCCACTCATTGCCAGGCTGAGGCTGCCCCTCAGATGGTGAGCAGCACTCTTAGATCCCAAAGAAGCCAGGCCAGACTGAAAAGCCCAGGGCAAGACCTTTCCACTTCGTGGGAGGCTTCTAACAGTGGCATTTCTGAGGGTTTCAAGTTCACCTCAGAATATCTCAAGCCTGGACCTGAGATGATCAGCATAGACCAGAAATGGGCTCCAGCTACGAACGTGACAAGGGGACAGTAGTTATGAGTGTCTTTCAAGGGACGGCAGCAAAATGTGACTCTGGCTCGCTGAGGCAGAGAAGAGCTGTTTTCGGGGTCAACAGGGACTTTCAGAGAGCTCATGAGGGAGACATGGCAGAGCAGGTTGGACCTATGCACTAAGCACCAGTGGGGCGTCTAGAATAAACAGCTTTATAGTGCTCCTTCTCTCTGTGGGTCACATAGCATAAACCTCATCAAGGGATAGAAAAGCAAAGATAGAAACGCACACCTACAGGCAAAAAAAAAAAGTATTTGGTTAGCTCAGTATTGGATGTAAATTACTCATCACATACTCAGGATCTTTCACTGAACAGGTGTGGGTTTTCCACCAGTCAAACAACGAATCCAACAACCTACTAAGATCTTCACATCGATATTGAGCTTGCTTATGTAATATAACAACCTAAGAGATGGAGGAGATAGCAGAAAAAAAAAAAAAACATGACTTTCTCTACAGCGATGTAATTGGCTAATAGGAATAAGCCTGAAATCCCCACACTGCATTCAGAAGCCAAGGGAGGAGCAGCTGTTATAAACCAGCCAGTGGTACAGATACTCCATTAACATTATCTAATTTGACCTGAAGACAACTTTACAAGTAGATGTTATTGTCTTCATTTGTCAGAGCCAGAAGCCAGAGCCCAGAGCAATCCTTTCCTATCACACAGACAATGAGACTGAAATATGGGTGCTGTCCACGTTTTCCCTGTCTACCACACTCATGCCATCAGCACTCTGCCGTGACCACCCTTCACAACGACCCGTGGCTGTGCCTGGAGAGGGACACAGGGCTCCAAAGTCCTGGGAGCTTCCTTGTTGTTGCTCCTCTTCCAGTTTTGCTCTGGCCCCATTGGTTCTCCACATAACTACCAGCATGGTCTACTGAAAACACAAATGTGTTCAAGATCTGTGATTCTAACTCCTACTTCATGCTTATAATGCTTCCATGATCCCCAATCAAAAAGAAAAAAAAAAAAAAGGCCGGAGAGATGGTTTAGTGGTTAAGTGCTTGCTGGTGAAGCCTAAGGACCCCAGTTCGAGGCTTGATTCTCCAGGACCCACATTAGCCAGATGCACAAGGGGGCGCACATGTCTGGAGTTTGTTTGCAGTGGCCAGAGGCCCTAGTGTGCCCATTCTCTCTATATATGTATCTGCCTCCTTCTCTCTCTATCTGTCACTCTCAAATAAATAAATTAAATAAACAAAATTTTTTTTAAAAGAAGAAAAAAACAAGCTACTTTTGCTTTGTTTTGTTCTGTTTTCCAAGGCAAAGATATGAGCTCCAACTACCTCTCCAGCTTTTTTCCTCCCAACTCCTCTTTCTTTTCTCCCTCCTCCTCCTCCTCATTGGTAATGTTCACCGTACACGCTGTGCTCAAGCCACTGAATTCCTCTTTTCTTGTTCTTTCAGCAATGTTGTACCATCTCTCTCACATCATCATCCTCTGAGCTTGAAATACTCTCCAGAGGTTGTTTTCTCTCCATTCCTGGATAAAGTTTGATTGACTGTCCCCAAATGTCACTTCCTCGGGGAAGCCCATGCTCACGCACTTGGTCTCCCCTCAGGACATCTACTTCCTGATCCCAGTGCTCAGCATGAATCTTCACGGCAGCCACGCAAACTCACCTCTGGGAAGTCTTAGTGAGCAGATCATAGTGTGATGATCTGGGCACTGGAGCTAAACTCCCTCTGGCAGTGCCCCTTCCTTCTGCCATGATGAGCTCAGTGACAGGCTAGTCCTGTGGGACTCCACTGCTGTCATAGCTGGAGGATTCTCATCATCTTCGCCAAGCCTGGCAAAAAAATAGGGGTGCGTGAGGATGGCATAGGTAGATGTTATCTCCCTTCTTTCCTCGTGTGACCCTATGCTTCTGCCAGGCTCTGCCAGCCCTCCTATTTCCCTCATAAGCATGGTCTTCAGTAAAGATCTTGGTGCCTGTGTCTCAGAGAACTGGAGTCCCGTGGTCCATGTACTGGGCAAAGTATGAGCCACGTGAAGAAGCGGCCGAGCCAGGCTTGCTCACCACTATAATTTCATACCTAGCACGTGGCAGCTATAGTTGCCATCGTCAGTTGTGACTGCCAAGTTGATTACATTAAGAAAGGCTTAGGTAATTAGTGCGGCACACTTCTAGTCACGTCTGTGATAGTGCTTCCAGAGAGGATGAAGAGAGGAGACAGACTCTGCCCTGAAAGTAGGTGGTGACATCACAGAGGCTAGGCTCCCAGACGGAATCAAACTGGGAAGAGGAGGGGTGGAAGAAGGCTCAGTCAATAAAGTTCTCACTAATTGAACATCAGGACCTAAGCTTAAGTCTTCACCATCTATGTAAATGCTGGGTGTGAATGTGTACCTCTGTAATCCCAGCTCTGGGGAGGTTGGGGCAGGAGGAATCCCCGTGTGGTAGGAACTGGCTAGCTTGTGAAGCCTAGTCAGTGAGTTCTGGCCTCAGTGAGAAGTTCAGTGTCTCATTAAAAAAATAAGATGGAAACCGGGCATGGTAGCACACACCTTTAATCCCAGCACTCGGAAGGCAGAGGTAGGAGGATCGCCAGGAGTTCAAGGCCACCCTGAGACTACAGAGTTAATTCCAGGTCAGCCTAGACCAGAGTGAGACCCTACCTCAAAAAAAACAAAAAATAAAAATAAAATTAAATAAGATGGAGAAGCAATTAAGAATTCATCAGAGGACTGCAGAGATGGCTTAGCGATTAAGAAGCATGTCTGTGAAACCTAAGGAAGGATCCAGGTTTAATTCTTCAGGTCCCACATAAGCCAGATGCACAAGGTGGTGCATGCATCTGGCATTTGTTTGCAGTGGCTGGAGGCCCTGGTGTGCCCATTCTCTCTCTGTCTCTCTCTCTTTCCTCTCTGTCTCTAATAAATAAATAAATAAAAATAAATCTTTAAAAAGAGAATTCACCAGACATCAACCTCTGACCTTTACAGGAGCACTCCCCACCACACACACACACACACACACACACAGAAGGAAAATAAAAAGCATGAACTGGGCATCAGCTTCCATCTCCATTTTCTGTCTGTGGATACAACGTGACCAGGCATTTCTCACTCCCAACACCATGTTTTCCACTATGGCGGACAGTATCCCCTTGACCCTTGAGACAGATAAACCCTGTTACCCTTAAGTTGCCTCCTCTCTGTATTCTGCCACAATGATAGGCAAAGTACCTAACATCCTATGCAATAAGCACTCCTTGACACAGAAACATCATTCCAGCAATGAAGATTTGGATTTGATGGTTTTTGTTTCAGCAATGCCAAGGATGAAACCCAGGATTTCACACATGCTGGGCAAGCTCCATCCACGGCACCCGCACCCTCAACACAAATGCAATACTGATGTCTGTCTCAAAAGCTCATTTTCTTTTCACTTCCCCTTCCTCCTTCCTCCATGTCCCTGCTACACACACACACACACACACACACACACACACACACACGCGTGCATTTGCAACTAAGCATGATCAAGTCTTCATGCATATAATACTGTGTTCCTCGTTACCTGGAAAGGCTAATTGTCTGGAAGCACTCACTGTGTGCTGGACATCCAGGTGTTTCCTAGTAACATAACCAACCACCAAGATTTACTGTGTTTAGGGTGGCATCCCCCTTGCCTGTGACAGTGCCTGACACCCATAGGCATTTAATAAATTTCTGCAAAATAGGTGGATTCATGCATGAAGTCATCCATTTCCAGCCCTGTGGCTTTTCCTCACTCTCTCCATGTGCTTGGATACCCATGAGGCAAAATTCCTAGCATGCATACAACACAGACACAACAGATGAATCAAAGCCTAAGTTTGATTTTTCATTCTGTTGAGAATATTTCTGTACATTTTCTTCTGGAGGAAACACAGTATTTACAAAGTGCCTTTGGAGTCCTTGGGGGCATTTTGAATGAAAAACAATTTGAATTATCTTTTTGGGAGTCTAGCTGCTATATGTAAGAAATTTCCAAGTAATAGATTGGAAAGTAAATGATTATCAATTTGTCCTGAGGAAACTAAGAAATGTTGCCAAGTGAAAGCACCGTAATCAAAGTACGCTGAGTAGCACACCACAGCACACCCTGTGCTGAAGTCGTTTACAGCGAACATGAGTAAGGAGAGGGTGAAGACAGGACTCCTGCAGCCCATCCCTCCTAGTGTCTAGTCCATGAGGTGCTTGCTGGGTGTGTAAGGCATCTTGGGTAGATTCAGGTGAGGTGCTGTAGATGAGTGAGACTATGTGGCAATTTTTTTTGCTGTGATTGGGTAAGTTCACTGAGAATGATCTGTTCCAGGTTCAACCATTTTTCCTCAAATTTCTTTGTGTCATTTTTTTCTTACTGCTGTATAGAATTCCATTGTGTAGATATGCCACATCTTAGATATCCATTCTTCTAGTGATGGACATCTGGGTTGATTCCAGCTCTTAGCTATTATGAATTGAGCTGCTACAAACATGGTTGAGCAAATCTCTCTGGCCTGTGGTTTGAAGGTTTTAGGGTAGATACCCAGTAAGGGAATAACTGGATCTGTTGGTATCTCCATAGTCAGCTTTTATCAGGAGTCTCCGTATTGCTTTCCAAAGTGGTTGTACCATCCTAAATTCCCACTAACAGTGGATGAGTGTTCCTGCTTCTCCACATCCTCGCCAGCATTTATTTTCATTTGATTTTTTGATGTTTGCTATTCTTATTTGAGTAAGGTGGAATCTCATAGTTGTTTTAATTTGCATTTCTCTGATGATTAGGGATGATGAACATTTTCTTAAGTGTGTGTTTGCCATTTGTATTTCTTCCTCTGTGAACTCCCTGTTCAGCTCTTTGCCCCATTTTGTGAGTGGGGTGTTTGACTTCTTACTGTTTAGATTTTTGAGTTCTTCGTAGATTCTAGAGATTAGGCCTCTATCAGTTGGATAACCTGCAAATATTTTCTCCCATTCTGTGGGTAATCTATTGTCTTTGCTTATTGTATGCTTGTCTGTAAAGAAACTCTTCAGTTGCATATGAGCCCATTGGTTGAGTGACTATTTAAGATAATGAGCTACTGGGGTTTTGTTCAGGAAGTCTTTTTCCATTCCTATATCATGGAAAGTACTTCCTAAATTTTCAAGTTTCTGGTCTTACATTGAGGTCTTTGATCCATTTGGATTTGAGTATAGTGCATGGTGAAATGTGTGGATCAAGTTTCAGTTTCCTGCATGCAGTTATCCAGTTTGTCCGGCACCATTTGTTGAAGATGCTATCTTTTTTCCAGCCTATATTGTTCAAGCCTTTGTCGAATATCAAGTAGCTATAGTTGCTTGACCCAAAGTCCGGGTCCTCAAGTCTATTCCATTGGTCTATACTCCTTTTTTATGCCAGTACCATGCTGTTTTTATTGCTATGGCTTTGTAATATAGCTTTAGATCAATTATGGTGAGGTATTTCTTTTGCTGAGGATATGTTTGGATATGTGAGGCCTTCTGCCTGCTGCCTTTCCATATGAAATTTGAGATCATTTTTTCTATGTCTGTGAAGAACACCGTAGGGATTTTAATTGGAATTGCATTAAATCTATATATTGCCTTTGGCAGGATTGTCATCTTCATAATGTTAATTCTACCTATCCAGGAGCATGGGAGGTCTTCCCATTTTCTCAAGTCCTCCTCAATTTCTTTTTTGAGTGTTTTTATGTTTTCATTGTATAGATCTTTCACTTCCTTGGTTAACGTTATTCCAAGGCATTTTTTTTTTTTGTTGCTATTGAAAATGGGACTATGTCCCTTATTTCTTTCTCTGTATCTTTGTCATTTGCATATAAAAATGCTACTTATTTTTGTGCATTGATTTTGTATCCTGATACTTTGCTATAGGAGTTAATCAGCTTCAGGAGTTTTGGGATGGAGTCTCTCAGGTCTCTTACATATATGATCATGTCATCAGAAAATAGAGCTAACTTAACTTCTTCCTTTCCAAATTGTATCCCTTTTATTTCCTTCTTCTGTCTTATTGCTTGAGCTAGGACTTCCAGTACTGTATTGAAAAGCAGAGGTGAGAGAGGACATCCCTGTCTTGTTCCTGATCTTAATGGGAATTCCTCCAGTCTCTCTCCATTAAGTATTATTTGGGCCTTCAGAGCTTTGTATATTGTCTTTATTAGTTAAGGTATGTACCAACTATGCCAATTCACTCCAATGTTTTGATCATGAAGCGATGTTGTATCTTGTCAATGGCCTTTTCTGCATCTATTGAAATGATCAAGTGGTTTTTATGTTTAACCATGTGTATGTGGTGTGTTACATTGACAGATTTCCGTATGTTGAACTACCCCTGTGTTCCTGGGATGAATCCCACTTGGTCAAGGTGGATAATGCTTTTTATGTGTTGTTGGATTCAGTTTGCAAGGATTTTGTTCAGGATCTTTGCATCTAAGTTCATTAGGGAAATAGGCCGGTAGTTTTCTTTTCTTGTGGCATTGCTGCCTGGTTTCGGAATTAGGGTGATACTAGCTTCATAAAAGGAGTTGGGTAGCTTTCCCTGTTCTTTAATTGTATGGCACAGTTTATGGAAGATTGGTTTGAGTTCTTCCATGAAGGTTTGATAGAATTCAGCTGAGAAACCATCTGATCTTGGACTCTTCTTTTTGGGGAGGTTTTTTATTACTTTTTCAATCTCCATGAGTGTGATGGGTTCATTGAGGTGATTAATCTGCTCTGAGTTTAGCTTTGATAGATGGTATGCATCCAGGAATTTATCCATCTCCTCCACATTTTCCAGTTTTGTGGAGTAGAGGTTTTTGAAATAAGTCCTGATGATTCTCCAAATTTCACTTCTGTCTGTTGTTATCTCTCCTTTTTCATTTTGAATTTTGTTAATTTGAAGCCTCTCCTTTTTTTGCTTGATCAAATTGGCCAGGGGTTTGTCAATATTGTTTATTTTTTCAAAGAACCAGCTCTTCATTTTGTCAATTGTCTTAATTGTTTCCCTGGTTTCCAATTCATTAATTTCTGCTCTGATTTTAATTGTTTCTTTCCTTCTGGAGCTCTTTGGGTTGGATTTTTCTGGTTTTTCCAGTGCCTTTAGGTGGATGGTTAGGTTATTGATTTGGGATCTTTCTGTCTTTTTTATGAAGACATTGAGTGCTATGAATTTTTCCCTGAGGACTGCCTTTATTGTGTCCCATAAGTTTTTGTATGATGTGTTCTCATTGTCATTCAATTCCAAGAATTTTTCAATTTCCTTTTTATTTCATCCACTATCCATTTATTGTTTAAGAGTGTGCTGTTCAGTTTCCAGGTGCCGTTGGGATTTTTGGTGGGTCTTTTGTTGTTGATTTCTAGCAATATAGCATTGGGATCTGATACCATGCAAGGAATTATGTCAATTTTCCTAAATATGTGGAGGTAGTCTTTGTGACCCAGTATATGGTCTATTTTAGAGAATGTTCCATGGGCTGCTGAGAAGAATGTGTAGTCTGTGGATTTGGGGTAGAAAGTTCTGTAGATGTCCATTAGGTCTAAGTGATCTATGGGGTTTTTTCTTGAGCTCTCTTACTTCCCTGTTGAGTTTCTGTTTGGATGATCTATTACTGATAATGGTGTATTGAAGTCTCCGGCTATGATGGTGTTGGTGGTTATTTCTGTTTTATTGTCAAGTAGGTTTTGTTTTATGAACTGTGGTGTCCCTGTGTTTGTTGCATACAGATTTATGATTGTAATATCCTCTTGATGGATCATTCCCTTGATAAATAGGAAGTGGCCTTCTTTGTCTTTTTTGATTATTTTTGGTTTGAAGTCTATTTTATCCAATATTAATATAGCTACACCTGTTTGTTTCTTATTCCCATTTGCTTGGAATATTATCTTCCACCCCTTTACCCTGAGGAGGTGTCTGTCTTTAGTGGTGAGGTGGGTTTCTTGAAGGCAACAGATTGAGGGGTCTAATTTTTTGATCCATCTGTTAGCTTGTGTCTCTTGATGGGTGAATTAAGGCCATTAATATTTAAGGTAATGACTGTGAGATTTGATTTGATCCCTACCATATTGTGGTGGTAGATGTGTTTTGGTGTTTTCATGGGATTTGAAGTTTTTTGTGCCTATTCTGGGTTTGGTTGTTATGATCTGTTTCTTGTAGGCATTTGAGTTTGGTTATTTGTTTCTGTGGAGAATTTCCTGAAATACTCTCTGTAGGTTTGGTTTTGTGTTCATATAATTGAAAAGCTGAGTTTTGTCATGGGAAGTTTTTCTTTCACCATCTATTATGAGGGATACTTTTGCTGGGTAGAGTAGCTTGGGTTGGAATCCATAGGTTCTTAGACTTTGGAGAGTTTCACTCCAGGCCCTTCTAGCTTTCAGGGTTTCCATTGAGAAGTCTGAAGTAATTCTGATGGGGTTACCTTTGAAAGTGGTGCATTGTTTGGCCCTAGCTGCTTTTAGGATTTTCTCTTTGGTGTCAATGTTTAGAGTCTTAATGATAATATGTGTTGGAGAATTTCTCCTTTGGTCCAGTTTGTTTGGAGTTCTGTTGGCTTCTTGTATCTTGATGGGCCTTTCTTTTAAGAGACTGGGGAAGTTTTCTTCAATTATTTTGTTAAATAAGTTCTCCATGCCTTTGGTCTGAAATTCTTCTCCTTCTGGTATTCCAGTGATTCTGATATTGGGACATTTCAGTGTATCCCACAATTCCCTCATGTTCTGTTCACAGAAACTTTTGAACTTACTGAAGTTTTTGAACTCTCGAACTGTTTCTTCCATCCTGTCTTCCAGATCAGACTTTCTAGCCTCCACTTCGCTGACTCTATTCTTAAGAGCCTCTAGAGAGTTTTGGACTTGTTCAATTAAGATTGAATTTTCTACTACTTTTCTATCCATCATTTCCATTACTCTGTCAAGGTCCCCTTTCCTATCATTTTCTGATTTTCTTGATGATTCTTGGAATTCATCCTTGCATTTCTTAATGTCTAATTTAGTATGGCCAGCTGATTTTTAAGGTCCTCTTTTTTTTTCACTCTCCCTCAAATCCATTAAATCTCTTTGAACTCCTTCCAATGTCTTATCAAATTTGTTCTAGCTTAGTGATGGTAGCATCCACACGATTGTCGGTCCTTTGTTGCTTTCCTGAAAGTTCTATCAGTAGGTTGGTCAGGGTTGCATTGCTCATAGCTTCAGTTTGATGTTCTGATCCTGATGATTCTTCTATGTTTTGCTTAGATGTATTATTCATTGTAGGACTAGGTGATCTAACTGGATTTTCTTGCATTTGATTTTTCATGTTATTTCTTTTGCTCTGTGGTCTGCCCATGACAGTGTATGGGCACATAGGTGGGTGGATCAGCCTGGGCTCTAGTGCAGTAGGAATCTGAGGCAGTCTGGGGCAGTTGCCAAGCAGCCTAGGCTTTGGCTCCCACTTGCCAGAGCCACCTATGTACTGCCTGACAGGGGTGCCAAAATTGCCTGAATTCTCAAGTGGGAAACGCCAAAGCTGTCTGCATTTGAGCTTGGAGGGGGACTGAGGTACCAAGGCCTGAAGCAGCCCAAACTGTGGGACCCGGAAACAGACTGTGCTCCCCTGTCTCAGGAAAATGGGGGCTGGCCGGGAAGGCACCTGAACTGGCGCAAGCCAGAGACACAGTCTGGGTTTGTGTGGCAGTTGCTGTGGGACTGGACTCACTGAAAGTGCAGCGGCCGGAGCAGTAATGGGGGCAAATGTGCAGAGCACTTTAAGTTTCCCCAGTGGCAGCGGGCCCACGGCTGGGCGCAGCAGTGGGGAGTAGCAGGGGGGTGCAGGACAGGGCATGGCGGTAGTGTGAGGGACTGTGGCAGGGCGCGGGAAGGGGCACAGGACCCTGCATGGGTCGGGGTGAAGGACAGGGTGTGGGACAGCAGAGGGTCGCCGTGGGACCGTTGGGCGGGAAGGCGGCGGGATGGGGCGGGATGGTGCGCGGGACAGTGATGGGGTGCAGGATAGGGCATAGGAGGGTGCAACAGCTATTTGGTGAAATGGGTGGTCTGCCCGCCCGCAAGGGGATCCATGATTCCCTGATTTCTCCCCTTCTGAGCCCCCCACTGACAAGAAGACCCAGAAAACCCTTAATTTCTTGCCTTTTCTTCCCTGGGATTTGCAGGGCAGCTAGGCAGTAGCCATCTTGGCTGGAAGTCTCAACAATGGAGTTTTTAATTCAGGTTAAAACAAATAAAATTTACATGGAAATAGACTGAGCTGGAAACGATTATACTAAGTGAGATAACTCTGGCTCAGAAACTCAAACACAACATATATATTTTTTTCATCTGTGGGTCCAAGATTCACATGTTTCAATTTGCATGTGAGTTGGAATAAGTCAGTAGAGCCCAGGAAGCTAGAAAGGGGCTATATCAGATGAAGGAGGGGAAAGAACTTAAGGGGAGGGTACAGTAGACATGTAAGTAGAGGCACTGGATATGGGGGATGAAATGGTCTAAGTGGGGTCAGGGTAAGAAATGAAAGAGGAAGGGGTGGAAGAAAGCTTAATAAAATTTTAAGTTGTTGAGGCCGGGCGTGGTGGCATGTGCCTTTAGTCATAGCACTCAGGAGGCAGAGGTAGATGGAACACAGTCAGTTCAAGACCACCCTAAGACTACACAGTGAATTCCAGGTCAGTCTGAGCTAGAGTGAGACCCTACCTCGAAAAACCAAAAATAAATAAATAAATAAATAAATAATAAGATGTTATGAATAAGCCATATGTAAATATACTTCTTTGCTAGCAAATAATATATATATATAAATAAAGAGAGAGGCTGAACAGATGTGGAGATGGATAGTACTGTGTCCAGAAGCCACAGATCATTACTAGAATATTGCAGTGCCAGGGGTGGGTGGGCGGGGCATCTTCCAGCAAGTTACTGGCCAGGGAGACCCTGATGCTCCCCAAACATTATAGGCCATTTCCAGGGCTCTTGGTTGCCCAATAGAACTAGATAGTAAGATCCTATTGGTGAAGAATTCACACACTTGGGCTTCAGGTCACTGAGAAATCAAGCTGGGGCTGAGCAGGAAGTTTCCTCCCTGTTGACTAGCTGTCATGATACTAGGGGAGAAAAGTCATCAATGGTCTTAACTAGAAGTGAACTCTACAAGTTCTACAACTGGTCATCCAGGCCAAATGTAACAACTGGTGCAATAGTGCATGTCCGTTAGAGAGAAAACAACTGCTCTCTGATTTGACTTGAGGCCAGTTGCACAGGAGGGAATTCCTGCCTGGTACTGAAAACCTAGTCAAAAGTTTACGTCTGGGGCTGGAAAGATGGCTAGCAGTTAAGGCACTTGCTTGCAAAGCCAAAGGATTCTGGTTCAACTCTCCAGGACCTACATAAGCCAGATACACAAGAGGGTACATGCGTCTGGAGTTCATCTGCAGTGGCTTGAGGCCCTGGCATACCCATTCTCTCTCTCTCTCTCTCTCTCTCTCTCTCTCTCTCTCTCTTTCCCCCTTTCTCCCTCTTTCTCTCTCTCTCAAACAAACAAATAAACTATATATGCTTTAAAGTCTATGTGTAGGAGAGATGACTTAGTTGTTAAGGTTGCCTGTAAAACCTAAGGACCCAGGTTCAATTCCCCAGTGTCTAGTAAAGACAGATGCACAGAGTGGTGCACATATGTAGAGTTCATTTGCAGCAGCTAGAGGCCCTGGCATACCCACTCTCTCTCCCTCTTCATGCCACCTGTCCATGCAAATAAATAAAAATACATCAAAAGCCTATAGCTGGGAATGTCATAAGCCCTAGGGGAAAACTACTGTTGTTGTCTGGCTAAATGGACATATTATGCCCACCAATCTCCCCTTTAAATACTGGCGTTTAGGCCTGTATATTAATGCTACTCTCACTTTTGCTTAGATAAGCTTCTCTTTTCAGATGTTAGTGACCACTGGGGTGACTCAAAACTCACCAAAGTGCTGAGAAGAGACAGTGGCGTGTTCAGTTCTGACACATCTCTATCATGCCCTCCAAGATTCAGAGTGGAAGAGGTGGAGGAAAGAATATAAGAACCAAAGGAGAAGGAAAAGTTCTTACAATACTGTCTTCCAGACACAAAGTGGCCTTGATGTTCATGACCTCACAGTGGTTCAGGCTACCTACACAAGATCTGCATAAATAGAGAAAACAATGATGACATCAAAATAGAAGAGAAACTGCCTGGTTAAAAAGTGGGATTCAGTGGAGGGAGGAATTGGCGAGGGATTATGATCAGAGCATATTGTTTATATATATGAAATTTACCAATGAAAAGTTAAAAATATGTATTAATCAGTCCCAAACTTCATTTTCCTTATACCTCTGACAAATATCATTGGATTGGCTACTTTTCTCATTGCTGTGACAAAATACTTACAAAATCTAATTAAGGAGAGAAGGGTTTCTTTTGGCTCACAGTTGGGGTTATAGCCAATCATAGTAACAAGAGTGAGAGGCAGTTGTCACCAAACTTCCTCTGAAGTTAGGAATCAGATGGAAATGAATTCTAGTGCCAAGCTCACTTTCTTCATTTATTCAGTCTGCGATTCCAGCCCATGATATAGTACTGCCCCCAGCAGGGTGGGTCTTTCTTCTTAACTTAAACCTATTGGGAAATATACTCAGCAGCAGGCCTGGTAGTCTGTTCCCACAGTGATCATAAATCTAGTTAAGTTAACAATTAAGATTAACCTTCACAACATCTAACGAGGAAAATTGCCTCCCCAGAGGAGGGTGCTGAGTCTAGACAAGGCTTGATTTTTACAGCTCTAGATCTGAGTCCCAGCTTGTCACTTACCAAGCTGTGTGAATACTCATTTTTATTGGTGGAAGTTTACTTTCTACAAAGTGTAGAATAAACCCTTCTCCATATAGTTAGAAAGCTCTCATCACAGAATGCCTGGTACACAATAAATATTTAATATGCAGCTATATATTCATAAATAAAAGTATATACACAGAGTTCAAAGGCATATGTAGAACCCAAGTATCAAGTCAAGTATAAGGTTCTCTTAAGTACGTACTGTGTTATCTGTATTCTACCACACCTGCCATATGTAAGATCGTCTTGAGCATGCTCTGAATTACCTATATTCTATTAAAAGTATTATCGACATTAAAAGCATTGTCTACATTCTAAATGTCCAATATAAGGTTCTCTTAAGTGTATACTGTGTTATCTGTTCTCTGCCACGCCTGTCATGTGTAAGATTATCTTAAGTATCCTTTGAATTATCTATATTCTATTAAAAGTATCAAATCTAAAATTCTCTT
The DNA here is from genome assembly GCF_020740685.1 of Jaculus jaculus. Taxonomy (NCBI): domain Eukaryota; kingdom Metazoa; phylum Chordata; class Mammalia; order Rodentia; family Dipodidae; genus Jaculus; species Jaculus jaculus. The sequence goes on along the minus strand of NC_059107.1, from coordinate 7,236,755 downwards.
AAGTATTAATATTCTCTGTTATGAATAAATAAATATGCACACATATGTATATATGTATCAAATATAAGATTCTCTTATGTATACACAGCATTATCTGCATTCTAAGTATCCAATATAAGGTTCTCTTAAGTATATTATTATCAACATTCTATCCAAAATTCTCTTTGGCAAAAAGTAACTTTCAGTCATTTTTATAGCAGCAGAAGAACCTCAAATAATATTTTTCAACTTAAGTGCTCAAAATTGTTCATTTAAGTAGAGACAGTTGTGTCCCTGAATTACCAAGCATGATCTGTTCCTTCTCCAACACCACAGAGTATTTTGTGAATAGTACTGTATAACGTGCATCAATTTTTTGTCATAGGGACTGAAAATAGGACATTAGCGGCTGAAGTACATAGTAGACTATGTCATGCTAGTTAAGTCTGATCGTATTGTCCACGGCATGTGCAACCGCACAACTTTGCCATAGGATTCCGGGTTCCTTCGCCAGTCTTGCTCCATCACTATTTTCCCCGACTCAAAGTAGACGTTGACCCTGTGTCAACAGGACATCATCCTGTCAATCTACCAAGTAGACAGAAAGGTAATAGGCAGTGAACTGATGAGGTCAAAAACTGCTATTGCCCGTCTCTCCCTGCAAAGGAAGTATAGACTGAAAACCTAAAGGCCTCCAGCCTCCTCCATTATGACAAAGACAAAGAAGACAGTTCCATGCAGGGAGTTAGACGAGTTTACAGTGAGCCAGCTTTCCATGTCTGCCTCCGGAAGATCTGATAAATTAGTTCTACATTGAGTTGCATAACATCATAACTAATTCCATTATTATTTAATCAATATCATTTTAAATATTGTTTAAAGCCCACTTGCCTGGGGTGTTCAATAATAAAAATCAGCCTCGGGTTGGATTCCTTCCCTGAAATCACGTATTCACAAAAGAGCTGGGAAGGGTCAGGGGTGGATATCTATGGTACCAGGAAAAAGAACAGATCTCAAGTCTCCCCTCCATTATGGCTGCCTTAAATGTGCTCATTGATTCACTCAACAACATGGTTTGAAATTTAAAGGATTTTGCTAAGTAAAAGAAGCAGATCCGAACAGCTACATATCACGTGACTTCACTCATGTGATAGTTTGTACAAGGGTAACAATCGAAAATAGATGAGTGTTACTCATGGGATAATAGATACAAGAATTGTTGGTACAAAAATGGAACTGAATCATGTACCAGTTGCTTTCTTGCTGCATGGGTAAAATGCCTGACCAGAAGTAGTTTATACAAGGAAAGGGTTTAATTTGACTTAGGGTTCCACAGGGTAGAGTTCATCATGGTGGGGAAATCAAGGCAGGAGCTGCAAGACACTGTCACATCCTGTTCCCCGGTGACATTTCCTCCAGCAAGGCTCCACCTCCTAAAGTTTCCCAACCTTCCCAAACAGTGTTACCAGCTGGAGATTAAGTATTCAAATGCATAAGCCTATAGGGATCATTGTACATCAAAGCACCTCAAAAAATGGGAAGAAATGGGTTGGTATAGTGTTCGCTAATGGACTACATCTGTCTTGATCTGATAAATTTGTTCTAGTTTAAGTTGCATGCAATATTAAATTATTGTATTCTTCAGAGGAAATTTTAGGGTGATGGAAGTATTTGATATAGGATTAAAGTGAGGGATATAAGATTCCATGGATTTGTCAAGACCTGTAGAACTTTACATCACAGAGAAGGAACACTGTTGAATATAAACTATAAAATATTCTTTTAAAAAGCACTCAGATGTTTGGGAATCCCAGGATTAAATATAAGCTGCGAAAATAAATTTATTCATGCTTTCAATGTCTGGCATAATTGCACTGTACAGAGTTAGCGTGGGGTGGGGGGACAGAAATAACCCAGGCAACATTGGAAATGTTTGCACTGGAAACTGAAAGAGGAAAGGGAAGGGCGCTGTTCACGAACACAATATTTACTTGTTAAAGCCGCTGATCCCAAGGCTACCAGTCAGCACTCTGTCACTGTTCAAAGCTGAGGTTGAAGAAATAAGTAAATAAATGGTATTGGCAGGTGTGGTTTCTCACCATGGGAGAGGAAAATACAAATAAGCAAGTTTAGACAGCACAAATAGACTTGTGTAACTGGCCCAGAGACATTACTATTCACCCACCTGAGCTTAATGTGATTATAGAGATGGGCAGACACCACGAAATGTGGCCAGGGCGCATATGTGTATTTCCTTGCTGCTGCACCTGCTGTAATCACCTAGAAGCAGTGTCTCTCCAGACCAAGGATCATTCCCAGTGCCCGCTCTTCATTTCAGAACTGCATTATGCAATAAAAAGAATTGGGACTCTTTGGAGAAATGGGTGATTCCAGGGCAATGACAGAGAAAGTGTGAGTTAAGCCTGGGTCCCTCGGTATGAATAGGATGTTAGAAGGTGCTCAAAAAAAAAAAAAAAACAATGAAGGATGGAGAGATGACTTGGTAGTTAGGGCACCTGCTTGAAATGCTTAAGGACCCAGGTTTAATTCCCCAGAATCCACGTAAGCCAGATGCACATGGCTGAGCATGCATCTGGAATGCATTTACAGTGGCTAGAGGCCCTGGTGCACCCATTTTCTCCCTCTCTCTCTCTCTCTTTCTCTCTAATAAATAAAAAAATTGAAATAAATTGATGTGAGATTAACTTCTTTATCTGTTGCTATGACCAAATAACCTGATAAGGAGCAGCTTCAGAAAGGAAAAGGTTTCTTTCAGCTCACAGTTTCAGGGGACAGATCTAGCCCAGAGTGGTGGAATCGGCATGGCGGCGGCAGCAGGAGGCTGGCTAGTCAGCCTGCATCCACAATCTGGAAGAGGAAGTAGGTTGTGCTAGGAGACCTCCAGGCCCATCCCCCTGGGTTCCACTTCCTCCAGCAAGATTTTACTTCCTAAAGGTTCTACAATCTTCCCAAACTCTGCCACCAGCTGGAGATCAAGTGTTCAGACACATGGGCCTGGGGGAGACATTTCACATTCAAACCACAACCATGGTAGGTATCAACTAGTCACAAGGGTTAAACTAATGGAACTCCCAGTGATTGACTCTAGAGCAGTGTATGCTGCAAAATAAACAACAGCATGTGTGACCATGATGCAAAGAGTAAACTAAGCATAAATGAGTTCAGGACATCAGGAAATACGGGCACACCATGACTGCGACCCTAGTCCAATTACAGGAAGGACCACACAAGCCCGTTTTGAGTCACGTTCCATTAAACCTGACCAGTTCTGCTCAAAACTGATCATATCACGAAACTAAGAGGAGACAGAGAGGGAAACTGTGGAATTGTGACAACTTAAGTATGATATCTGGATTTTTCCTGGATCATAAAGAAGTTTATTCATAGAAAACTTGGAGACACCCAGACAAAAGTCTAGAACTGCATTCTACAGGGTCCATTTCTTGGCTTTGATGCAGTAAATAATACCAGATGATAACCTTAGGGGATGCTGAAAAGTTGACAAGACCTCAAGTGAGGGGTGAAGGGAATTCTCCATACTGTCTGTATTGAGTTACTTTTCTCATTGCTGTGACAAAATACTTGGCAAAAGCAACTTAAGGAAGGGTTTGTTTTAGCTCCTGGTTTAAAGGGATGCAGTCCAACATGGTGGGGAGGCAGCGTGGCCGGAGTGTAAGGCAGCTGGTCACGTTGTGTCCGTTGTCAGGATTCAGGGAGAGATGGATGGTGGTACTCATCTTGCGTTCTAGATTTTTCCTTTTTATCCAGTCTGGGGTCCCCAGGCCATGGGATAGTTCAGAGTGGGTCTTCCCTCCTCAACCAACCATCTCTGGAAATATGCTCACAGGTGAACCCAAAGGTATGTCTCATAAGTGAGTCTGAATGTAGTCAAATTGACAACAAAGCATAATCTCTGCAACGTTTTAGCACATCATAAAACATTCCATGTGGTGGTTTGATTCAGGTGTGCCCCAGAAACTTAGATGTTCTGAATGCTTGGTTCCCAGCTGATGGAAATTTGGGAATTAGCACCTCCTGGAGGCAGTGTATTAGTAGGGGAAGATTTCTGGGTGCTAAAGCCAGTTTCCCCATGCCAGTATTTGGCACACTCTCCCGTTGCTGTTGTCCACCTGCTGTGGGCCTGAGGGTGATGTCCACCCTCTGCTCATGTTGTCATTTTCTCTGCCATCATAGAGCTTCCCCTTGAGCCTGTAAGCCAAAATAAACCAATTTTCCCACAAGCTGCTCTTTGTTGGGTGACTTCTGCCAGCAACGCAAACCTGACTGCAACACTAATGTTGGTACCAAGATGTGGGATTGTTGCTAGACACCTGACTGTGTGGCTTTGGCCTTTTGAAGTTGATTTTCAAGAGGAATGTGGGAGGATTTGAAACCTTGGCCTAAGAGATGCCTTGCAGTGCTGTAAGTACAGCTTGATGGACTATTCCGGTCAGAGTTGAAAGACCTGAATGCAGTAAGAACAATGGACTGTGAGGTTTGGCTCATGAGGGTGGGAAAGAGCTTTGCTTGGACTGGGCTAGCACTTTGTGTGAGAAGCTTGCTGTTATGCCCGTGTCCTGGGAAGTTGTGCAGGGTTGCTTTGCAGGGAAATGAACTGGTGTGAGCAGAGGGATATGGCACAGAAAAAAAGCTTTAGGCCAAAACTGCTGCCCATTCAGCTGCAATTGAGAGATTACAACCTTTGAGATTGGGCCAGCTGACCTGCACTGGGGCAACAGGAAGAATGCAGACTCTTTTGAAGGGGCCTGAGTGCTCAAGAAGTGTCCTGTTCTTCAAAGTCTGCTTTATTCCCCTGCCTGGATTAACAAATTGGCACCCTACCTGGTATTATGGAGCATGCAGGAAAGAGAGGGTCATTGAATTTGCAACCAGGTCTTGTGTTTTGGAAATGGCCATGGGCAGTGTGAAGCAGGTTTGCTGGATTTTCCTGCATGGAGACCCAATGGAGCTGTGAGGATGAACTGTGAATTACAGTAGAGACCCAGTGGAGATCTAGGAACACTAGATTGCTGCTAAGGAAACCTGCCGGCCCTGGATAGTTTTCCAGGACTGTGAGTAGCCTATCTGGAGGGGTGGAATTGGAATAGCAGAGACTTGTTGCTGGTTAGAATTATCAGACTTGGAAATTTGTCACTGACTAGAGTTTTTGGACTTGAAGCTACAGTATTTGATGTTTGTCCTGGTTGTTTTAAATCTTGTATTGACCAAATATTCTTTGCTATGTCCAATGCCATCTTTTGCAGTGTGAATGTTTATCCTGTGCCATTATAGGCTTTGGGGAATTTTTTGGTATTATGGCTCAGTTAAAAGACCTTGTATTATGGAGATTGATAAAACTATGGGGACTTTTCAAGCTGGACTGAATGCATTGCTTATTACAATATGGATGGTTATCATTTCATGGGGGTCAGGTGAGGAATGTGGTGGTTTGATTCAGGTGTCCCCATATTCTAAATGTTAGGTTCCCAGCTAATGGAAATTTGGGAATTAACACCTTCAGAAGGCAGAGTATTGTTGAGTGCTGGCTTATGGGTGTAAAAGCCAGCTCCTCCTTGCTACTGTTTGGCACACTCTCCTCTTCCTGTTGCCCACCTTATGAGGGTCGGGGGTGACGTCAACCCTCTGCTCATGTTGTCATTTTCCCTGTCATCATGGAGCTTCCCCTCAAGTCTGTAAGCCAAAATAAATTATTTTTCCCAAAGCTTGTTCTTGGTTGGGTGATTTCTGCCAGCAATGCTAACCTGACTCCAATATTTCATGATGAATCTTATTTATTGGTTGGTTGGTTTGTAGTGTGGTTGGCTGGTGTTTGCATGTATATGTGCATGTGGTATGCATGCATGTGACTATTTATGATTGTATGTATATATGTGTGTGTGTGTGTGTGTGTGTGTGTGTGTGTGTGTGTGTGTGCAAGAAGTAGATATGAGATATCTCCTCAATATCTCTGCACCTATTTTTTGAGGCAGGGTGTCTCACTAAACTTGGAGCTTACTGGATGGCCTTGAACGATTCTCCTGCACCAGACTTACAAGTTGCTATGATTATAGGTACATTCCACCTTGTCTGAAACACTATTTTGTTGTTGTTGTTGTTTAAATGTGACATTTAGACTAGGGAGACAGCTCAGTGGTTAAAGGCAGTTACTTATAAAACCTGCTGGCCCAAGTTTGATCAACCAGCACCATGTAAGGCAAGATGCACAAACTGCCTGCTTATGGAATTTTTTTTTTTGTAGTAGCAAAAGGCTCTGATGTGACCATTCTCTCTCTCTCTGTCTCTGTCTCTCTCTCTCATAATTAAAGGAATAAAATGTGATATTCTTATTTTCTCAAACTAATATTTGTATTAAAATTAAATGCAAATTTTTTTCACATTTTAATATTAAATATTAATGTGCCAGGTGGGCAAAAATGTAAAAATTGTCACATTGTATATTTACTGAGGTCTGGTAAGGAGAAAAGGGCTTACACAATGTAAGGAAACCAGAGTGATCTCAATTCTTCAGTGTATTCTGACTGCCATTATTTGGACACTATCCTTGCCCATCTGGTCTGTTTGATGGTAGCCACTCCATGGCCCCAGTGTTATGTGTGGGGACAACTTGTAGTGATCACCGGACATGCCTATGCTTGCCCATCATGGACCTGCCACTGAAATGACACCCCATCACTGGGTGCTGAGAGATGAGGCTCCTGTGGTTCCATCACTGGGGGCTGTGACATGAGGCTGCTGTGACTCCATCACTGGGGGCTGTGACATGAGGCTCCTGTGACTCCATCACTGGGGGCTGTGACATGAGGCTGCTGTGGCTCCATCACTGGGGGCTGTGACATGAGGCTGCTGTGACTCCATCACTGGGGGCTGTGACATGAGGCTCCTGTGACTCCATCACTGGGGGCTGTGACATGAGGCTCCTGTGACTCCATCACTGGGGGCTGTGACATGAGGCTGCTGTGACTCCATCACTGGGGGCTGTGACATGAGGCTCCTGTGACTCCATCACTGGGGGCTGTGACATGAGACTGCTGTGGCTCCATCACTGGGGGCTGTGACATGAGGCTCCTGTGGCTCCATCACTGGGGGCTGTGACATGAGGCTGCTGTAACTCCATCACTGGGGGCTGTGACATGAGGCTCCTGTGGCTCCATCACTGGGGGCTGTGACATGAGGTTACTGTGACTCCATCACTGGGGGCTGTGACATGAGGCTGCTGTGGCTCCATCACTGGGGGCTGTGACATGAGGCTCATGTGGCTCCATCACTGGGGGCTGTGAGATGAGGCTCATGTGGCTCCTCTCCCTCTCAGCCCCTCCTTGTGGAAGATAAACCAGTTTTCTTTGGAACAAGTCAGCCACACTCTTCATTGGCCAGCTTGCATTTCCAGTCCTGAAATCTGAAAGTCTTCTTTTTATCAAAATTTGATAACAGTGACTGGAAAGATGCCTTAGCCGTTAAGGTGCATGCCTGCAAAGCCTAACGACTCAGATTCCGTTCTCCAGGTCCCTCATAGTCAGATGCACAAGGGGGTACATGCATCTGGAGTTTGCTTGCAGTGGCTGGAGGCTCTGGTATGCTCATTCTGTCTCTCTATCTCTCTTGCTCCCTCTTCTCTGTCTCTAATAAATAAATAAATTTTAAGAAAACAAAACAAAAAACCTGATAAGAGAGCAAACTCAAAGGCTTCTGTGTACCCCAAGATACCCCACATCCTAACATCACTCCACAACTTACGTTCTTTCCCCGAATGTTTGGTCTGCTGGAGCTGAGAGGGAATTTAGAAATGATTCTCCAAGACACTGACTTGCTATTCTTTTTCCAGGCCATGAAGCTGCATCATACACGTGTCTCCACCCAAGACTCTGATTCCCTTTGGTTTAACCGCTGTATTTTGTCTTGTGAATAATCTGGAACCTGGCATAGTGCCTGGAACATGGTCCATCCTTGTGCACAAATGTGTCAATATGACCTTGAGAAACCTCAAGGTCGAGGCCCTAGGCTTCCTCAGCTTGGCTTTGTCAGCCAGGCCACGGTAGGGGTATCTGGTAAATGCAGACATTCAGACACCGTGACAGCACTGAGAGCCATGTGAGTTCCTCAGAGAGAGGGGCACCAGAGGCTGCCCCCAGACCCTGGCCAGCACTGCCTCTCTGGTGCTTGTGAAGCTGATTAGATCAGAGCCACAGGCTCTGGATCCTTTCTGTGTGACCTGCCATCTCTCCACTCTCTGCCTCTACCCGGCTCCCCGCACGCTTCCTTCCCAAGGCAGGCTCACTCGCTCTCTGTGTAAGACGTGCGCCACCAACCCATGCCAAGAGTGCCCTGCAGAACCCTCGCACAGCCCATCCGGAGCAGCCTGCCAAAAGCTGTGTGGATTCTGACATCAACTAGCCCTTGGGCTGAGGTTTCTCACGGAGGTGGGACTGCAGTAGATTCCCAAACACACTTGCCAGAGCCTTTAATCTCTCTGCAGCCAGCAGCTGAGATGTTCAAATTGAACAGTAAGTTTAATGTAATTTAGTGTTTTCTCAGTGTGCCATGCTGCCCCTGGGTTAACATGGGGAAATGAGGAAAGCAGCTAATTGCTGTATTATCACTTCAATATAACGGGCCAAAGCCCCAAAGCGGCTTGTGTGCTTACGAGGTAGTGTTACGGGGGAAAATAACATTTCCTCTTCTCTTAAACTCTGCTTTTGGTCAGGAACTGTGTCAACCAGACACATTTGTCTGGTTTGCTTTGGCATGTGGTGGCATTGCAATATCCTCACGTTAGCAGGATTTAGTGAACGAGAGGCCTCTGAGGGCAGGAGGGAGCTCGACGCCGTGGTGCAGGCAGCGCTCCTGGGAAGGAGCGGGAAGGAAGGCGAACTGGGTGGGAAGCATCCCAGAGTCTAATGTGGTCATGACAAGGTCTTAGCAAAAGAAATGGGGCATTCTCCAGTCAGTCAGTGCTGGGGAGACCCTGCCTCTCTCAGGATGGGGAAGTCTTGTGTCTCCGAGGGGCTTGGTCACTAGCCAAGATGGGCTTGAGTCCTACATGAAGGGAAACTGAGCCTGCCACAGCGGGGGCCTTCCCGTCATTGGTGCTCCCAGTGAAGGTCCATTCTCATGACCACCACACCCCGCCACAGCGTTACAGGAACCCATAACATCCGTTTTATTTCTTCATAGGGCCTTTTAATGTTTGGAGGCATCCGGACCCTACCTCTTCCGACCACCACTGAAAAGAACTTAAAAGCCCTGGCTGTCTTGACCGCTGTATCCGAGCAGCCAGCAGATTTCCTGATATAGTCGGTGCTCAATTAATCTATAGGCCTTTGGCAAAAGGAACAAGTGGAGGGATCTACCATGCCCGCAACCCCCCCTTTATGATGCATTCTAATGACTGGTCCTCTGCTATAAAGACTAATTTATTTCTCGTGTATCGCAAAGGGAACCTGCTAAATCGTAGGCTTGCTTTTCCTCTGATGCAGTCCTAGCTGAGTTATCCGTTCACCTGCCCCTCTTCCCAGGCTCAACCTCATGTGCAGCAGAACGCGTTCTTTTTAGCCCACGCTCAGGTGAGAAGAAATATGACAGTGCACTAGCTAGCTGCTCACAGCTCGCACAGCACAGCCTCCTGAATTCTCTCCCAGAATTCGCCCAACACACGACCCCGGCGCTGGTGACCACCTTCCTATTCCACCTTAGGAACTTGGATCTAAGCACCAGCACAAACCGAAAGACGCCAAGCAGGTGGACTGAGACGCCCACCCCGACTCACCCGGTGGAAGGCAGACAGGACATCTGGTCCGCGTGCCATCGTCGCTGGGTCCACAGAGGCCTGGCTCGAACCAGCGCAGCAATTCTTGGAAACATCAGAAAGTGAGTTTGAGAACAAAAACCGTTGTCTGACCAAATTCTGTTTGACGTATTTGTTGCTTTTCCATTTACTTTACTTTCTGGACGCCAGGTTTCTAACCCAAGATGGTTGATACAACTCTGATGGTCTGAACATCCTTGCTTCCTGACTGAGTCTGGCCGAGTCTTTGAATGGCAAGTTCGCTCACCAGAAAATCCTGAAGAAAGATCAGCGCTTCCTGATGGGGCGCAGGGGAAGCTCATGCATTGTTCCTTATGAAGTTAGTTTGCTCCTTTTCAGATTGCTGGTTTTATTCAGTACTCGGGATTTGAAGAAGCAGACATTTATAAAGTAATACAATCTTCTCTTTGCTGACTTTAACATATTTTTTTAGAGATACAGTAAAAAAAAAATCCCTCAAATTATTAACAATGTATTATAAAACTGCTTACACTATTCATTTGCAGTCTCTATCTATAACATAACATGTACTGTTTATTTTCTATGGCATAGCTAGTGATTAACCTGCTGGTTGACCGAATTACTGTTTGTTAATGACCTACGATGGCAAACACAGAAGAGCTATTGTCTGCTAAGAGCTCCCTGTAAAGCTACGCCATGGAACGGAGCATGAAAGAGACTCATCGGGAAAAGAGCACAACATAAGGAAGGGGAAGTGCGGAATTTCAGGGTAAGAAGTGGAAGAGCAGACAACCCGAACATCACTCTGCCAGGGTTACATATTCCTTTAAGTGCCCATTTTGCATTGGGCTACTCTTGTTGTTTCTATCTTAGGACCTTTCAGAGGCTCCAAAGAAACAAATAATAGCTAGGTCATCAGAGCCTCTGTTCAAACTCCCGTGTGTGTGTGTGTGTGTGTGTGTGTGTGTGTGTGTGTGTGTGTGTGTTTAGAGGGAGAGATCCTGTCCATCCTAGCCTACATCTGGGACACATGATGCCACTCCTGCATTCAAGGCATGGCTAATGGACCCCAGACTTGCTTTAGAACTCACCAAATACTTACATTCCTTTTTCAGTCCCACCTTAGACAGCCACGCTCATTACCTGAAATCTGCCCTTCTGAGGAAACCCACTGTGACTCCCGCCCTGATTCAGCTTCAGACAGGAGTGTAGTCAAATTAATCATGTCACCTTTCTGTTTTCACATTGACCCAACTTCAACTTTCCAGCCCAGAAATATTTCATAGTGAAAGTTGCAGGTGCTTAAATGCCCTACTTAGTTGATATCGATGCATGGTTATCAAAATCATAAGCGTTTACTTACCTGTAAACCTAAATGGATTTTCACAAGAGCCAGATGAGGCTGACAGAGTAGATGCAAGTGAGACAGTACAGAAGAAGAACAAGTCGAAGGACTCCCCCAGGGTCACACAGTGACCTTGTACAAACCTAGGTTCCATCTTTCTTTCCTTTCCTCTTGATTTGCAACCAAATAACAAGGTTTTGAGCATATTTTCATCTGTATTGAGACTCTTCTAGATGTCTTAAACACTTAATCCTGAAATCAGCCTAAGGGATAGACAACATCTTAATTGTGGACTCATGCATGCAATTAGCTGTAGGGGTTTCACTTGTGTTCTGGAAAACAACGATCCAGAAACATGGATCTAGGTCACGCCTCCCATTTTATAAATGCAAAAGTCTAAGGCCCAAAGGATTTGTTTTGATCATACTGAAACAAACAATAAAACAGAATCAGAGATCAAATTCATGTCTCTTTATAACTGCCTTTCTTGTATATTTTACCTTCAGACCCCCCCCTGAGAGTGTCTTAAGAGGAAGCATTGAGGGCCCTTAGGATGGCTGAGGAAGGGCACACTGAGAAGCATTAATGACACAGCCATTGAAAAATGTGGTTGGGAAATTGGACCCTCAATTCAAAGTGAGGCTTCATAAAAACTATATTTGAGTTTGTTTGTGAGTATGGCATAGTCTATGCTTCCAGATCATTCTTCAAAAATGCAGTGTCATTCTGCATCTTGTTTTTACAGGTACGCAGTCTAAATTGAGAATAACTTCCACAGGAGCTCTGAGGAACAGGCTGCAGTAATTTCAGCCTAGATGAGATGAAAAAAAAATCACCTCAGAGATGGGCCATAAATCTAGGCTATTTTATAGCTTTCTATGTTCTATTCTTGTGCTAGTTCAAAGAAAAATCTAGTTTCCTTAGTGAAAATTAAAAAGAAAAAAGAAGCACAGAGGGCAAAAGTAAACCTTAAAGCCAGAGCTTCCACCCAGACAACTCAGACTGCAAGCTGGACCGTGCCAGGTTGCTCTCTTGGCTTTCTGAGCCCTGAGGTGCAGAACCAAAACCCCTCAAATTCTGTGGGCATCTAGTTCCTAGGTTGTGTCAGAGCTGGTCTGGAGAACGGTGGTCACATCCCTTGGTGCTTTCCGCCATGGCTCAGGGACATAGAACATGCCGCTGTCAACTTTGGTAGCCTCTTGCTAGGATCAAGGATATGACTTGTCCTCCATTCTCCTTCCTCTTTGAGATACAAATAGACACATGAAGGCCATCCAAGCAGAAAATCAAGGGACTATAGCAGAAATCTCATCAAAAGATCATAAAGGAGCAGATTTGATATTCATGCTGCGTGCAAGCTAGACACTTAAATATCGCAGTGCTGGACCTGCATTTATTTGAACACGGCACTCAACTCCATCTTCCTTCTTGCTAGCTACAGAGAATTATTTTTTTTTCTTTTTTGTTCAGCAAGGCTTAGCAGTCCTCCAGCCTGGACCCCCATCCGGCTATTAAACACACTCAATGGCATTCTTAGAATTTCCTTAAGAGGCTGGTGAGTCAAGCCGAAATCAATCTATAGCGCATCTCTCCCCTTCATCCGCGTGTCCTTTGGCTAGTCCAATATGGTCAAAGACTCCTGCAGAGGGAGGTTTTTAGAGTTATTTTTTTTAACAAAAAATGGTAAAGACCAGGACAGTTTGCAGGAAGGCAATGAATTTCCTGAAAATTGCATCTATGCAATGCCTTACAAAGGATTAAGTGCTTTCCCAAATTATTTGGTGGCTCTTAAAGACACATCACAATCACCTGGAAAAAATGACAGCCCAGAAGTCCCACTGAGAGAGATTCTGAATCCAAAACCAAAAGGAGGACCCAGGAATCCTCATTTATACCAGGCACAGTGGAAGGGGCTGAGGCAGATGGCCTAGAACCCAGGCTTAGAAAACCCGGGGGATACATGCCAGCCCCAAAATGGCTGTGCCCACTGGTCATCACTTATGACATCTCTTCAAAGAGCTCAGAGATGGAGTCAGTCAAGCTCAGACAGGAGTCAATATCCACTGTGCTCTTACATGTCATGGAGATCCTGGTCTCAAAACCAAATGGTCTGGAAGTGGGAACAAGGTCAGAATCCGATGGAGACAATGATTGTGCTCTACAAAGTCAAGCTCCCAGTAGTCTTTGGCTAAAAGAGGGGTTACATCCATCAAATTCTCCCTAAATTAACAAGGCTTACCCCATTTAACCTGTGTTGACTTCACCCTATGCTGGAGAATCTGTTTTTCTTTTCAGAAGGTAGCGAGACCTGAGAAGATAAACCAGCCCTCACACTTCAGCCAAACCAGCTGAAAAGAGGAATGGGAGAGATTAGAGCCAGGGTGCAGCGTCCATGGTGAGCCTGAAGATCAGTGCCAGGGTGAAGAAGAATGCTGAGGACACTCAGCACCTACCAAAGCAGAGATCCAGAGGCTCCTAAGAGCTCATCATTGAAGCAGACTTAAAACCCACCTAACATTGCTCAGGGAATTCTGTGGAAGTGGGGGTGCAGAAAGATTGTAAGCTCCACAGATTTTTGACATCATGCCCAAGAGCACTGTCTCCCCGCAGCAACTGAGCGCTGCTCCTACAATGCATAACACACAGCTCCAGCAGAATATTTGCAACCCCACTAAGAAGGGACCCTGAGGAAGGAGGGCAGGGACAAGAGAAAGGATGGTATCAACACATGATGTATCCTTGCTAAATGTGTCCATAATTAATTAAATTTATAAAGGTGCTTGGTACCAAGTCCAGTGGCATCCATATGACAATGTCCAGTGACCTGTGTATCAGTAGAAACATGGGCATGAGAGGAAGTAGTGTCACATTAAAGAAAATTGTGTCTGTGAAAAAAAAAAAAGCCCAAACTAAGAAAAAATCATTTGTAAGAAAGGACAGTAAGGATTTGTCTACCTCATTGCCAACATGCCCGGTGGCCCCTCCCAAGATGTTCTCTGAAGAGTCACACAGACTCTTTCCCCACACCCTGATTCTCACCGGGCTACTCTGGAGAAAGCATGTTCCCCAGCCCTCAACTGAAAATCAGGCAGGCATGGTTATTTCATTTTTAAATCTATGCGTTCCCTTTCTGGCATTTTGTCTCTTAACCACTGGTCCCGGTCCTATCACTATGGGATTACCACTGTTAACAGGAGGAGAAAAGTCTTCTTTCACTAACTGTGACTGGACCCAATGGTAACACCAAATGCATTCTCTAACACTGCCTTACTGTGTGATCTTGGAAAAAGTGCTAGACCTCCTTAGGCTGTGCTGAAGAAAGTAATTAGACAACATTTCCTTGGAGGGTCCCTTCAGGGATGTTGTCATGAGCACTAAACTATATGAAAGGCTCTATGTTGGACTGAATTCAAGAGAAAAAGTCACATGTACACGTGTACATGGCCACCTCCCACATGCACAAGTATGCACGCACATATGCATACACGTACATACACACACACATGGTGTTTCAGTCCTATAAACACAACTAGGCAAGGAGGAGGCTGATACAAGAGGATCACAAGTTCAAGGCTAGCCTGGGCAAGCTAAGAGACTCTTTTTTCCAAATAAAAGTCAAAAGAGGTCTGGAGAAACAGCTCACTGGCTGAGAGTTTGCTTATAATACTGAAGATTCTAGGTTCATCTTCAGTGCCAAAATCAGTTAAGCTATAAAACTAAGGGACAAGGCATACCAAGCATCTCTTGCTCATTATTACCATCCTTACTATGTGATGCTATGCTACTTTGCTACGTTAAGCCCTGCTCTGCTCTGCTGTGCTAAGCTATGCTATGCCATATTATATAATAGCATCCATTCTGTTAATTCTAATCCACTGGCCACACTGTAACCTGATGCCTTTCTCACAATGAAAATCTGATCATTGTTCTCATATCCATCAAAAAAAAAAAAAAATCCTTCCCCATAAGTCTATAATCCAAATGCCCAAGTAGACTGAAATCCTGGGTTCATCTTGGTTTTCTTTTCATTGTTTTCTACTACTGATGCCAAATAGGTGATAGTGGTGATGATTAGATGTTGGTGTGGTGGTGATGGCCACATGCTTGTGTGGTGGTGATGGTCACATGCTGGTATGATGGAGATGGTCACACGCTGATGTGGTGGAGATGGTCACACGCTGGTGTGGTGGAGATGGTCACATGCTGGTGTGGAGTTGGTCACATGCTGGTGTGGTGGAGATGGTCACACACTGGTGTGATGGTGATGGTCACACGCTGGTGTGATGGTGATGGTCACATGCTGGTGTGATGGAGATGGTCACACGCTGGTGTGGTGGAGATGGTCACACGCTGGTGTGGTAGTGATGGTCACACGTTGGTGTGGTGGAGTTGGTCACACGCTGGTGTGGTGGTGATGGTCACACACTGGTGTGATGGTGATGGTCACACACTGGTGTGATGGTGATGGTCACATGTTGGTGTGATGGAGATGGTCACATGCTGGTGTGATGGTGATGGTCACGTGCTGATGTGATGGAGATGGTCACATGCTGGTGTGGTGGTGATGGTCACATGCTGGTGTGATGGAGATGGTCACATGCTGGTGTGGTGGAGATGGTCACATGCTGGTGTGATGGAGATGGTCACATGCTGGTGTGGTGGAGATGGTCACATGCTGGTGTGATGGAGAGGGTGACATGCTGGTGTGGTGGAGATTGTCACATACTGGTGTGATGGTGATGGTCACTTGCTGGTGTGGTGGAGATGGTCACATGCTGGTGTGGTGGAGAGGGTGACATGCTGGTGTGGTGATGGTGATGGATAAATGCCACAGTCTTGGTGAAGGTTAGATTTGGGTGTGATGGTGCTGATGGTGTGATTATTACTAATGCTGCTTCTCATGTCATCTCTGCTATTTGTTATTCTCATTTATATGTTATCAATGCTCATGAGTGGATCTATATTTGTGTATGTTATAGACAACCATGCAACCACTAAACTAGACTAGATTCTAGCATCTCTTTTTTTTATTTTCAGGTGCAGTCTCCTAAATTGATGAGGTTAGTTTTAAACACATTATGAAGTCCAGGCATACCCTGAGGTTGTGAACATCCTATTTTTCTTTGTGGTGGGCCAGGGGGAGGGGTTCAAGTTAGGGTCTTCTTCTAACTCAAGCTGGTCTGAAATTCACTATGTAGTCTCAGGCTGGACTTGAACTCATGGTGATCCTCCTACTCCTACTTCCTGAGTGCCGGGATTAAAGACATGCACCACTATGCCTGGCAAACAACCTGCTTTAATTCTTAAATAGCTGAGAGTATAGGCCTGCACCACCAGTTCCCCCTTAACCCTCTTTGTAAATAGGAAGGGACTGATAATGCCTCAGGAAACTAAGCATTACAGAATTGAACTGGTCAGCTCCAGACTATTTACATTTAGTAAGTAAGCTTGAGGGCCACAAAAAACTCTGACCCCAAACCTTATGCCTGCAAGGTTTCCTTGTCCCATGTGCTAACTAGTGGATCCAGAGCTTTAAGGGAACCAGAAGCTTAAAACAGTGACTAAATTAATGAATACCTAATTCATTTACAATTCACTTACCATGTCTTTGACAGTCCATCTGTACAACCATTAGTACAGCCACCTGCATCTGCTGTTTGCACAAAATGAGGACAGGGACCACCCATAAACTAACCCAAAGCACTGAGAACATGAACTGCCCCTGTGAGTCAGTTGCACTTGGAAAAGTTCCTACAGAGAGATTAGGTGGTACAATTATTTTGTGCCGATTGCTGCTGTAAGAGATGAATGATGAGAAAATAAAATCACAAGAGACTCCTCAATGTCATCAGTGTCATGAGGAGAGGAAGGTCTATTTTCCTCTTAAGGACAGTAGCAAGTCCTCCAGAGATGTACCGTAAAGTTTTAAATTGACTCCTCAGAGAGGAGCCTGGCGCATACAGAAGCTGCAGACAAAACTCTGCCCTTAGCAGACGGGATGCCTGTTGGGAAATGTCACTTAACATATCATCTCATATTAATTGAAACACGGTGCTGAAGATATGCCTTGCATGCATGAGGCACTGAGTTTAACCTCTAGGGACTGTGTACAAATATGAAGGGAATGGTGGTTTACACTTAAAATCCCAGCTCTGAGGAGGCAGAGACAGGACGGTCCCTGGGGCTCCCTGGCCAGCCAGTGAGCTCTGCTTGGGTAGTTCCAAGCCAGTGAGATATCCTGTCTTCAGAAGGATGTATGGCACCTGACATACAACACCCAAGTTTGTCCTCTGGCCTCGACAGGCACACACATACATGTGCACACATATGCACATGCAACCAAACACACCATCATGAATGCACAGACATAAAAAGTTGAATGCAAAATGCTGCAAAAGAGAATTCATGGCTCTAGATATGTAAAGGAGGGTGTGGTCTGTGTCCTTGGAGCAAAGTGATGTTTGACCCAAAACGTGAAAAACGCAGTCAGCAGGTTCCCAGATGGCAGCCAGACTGGGAGGCACTGGGTGGGATCTGTAACTGGTGCCTCCAAAAATATGTAAAACCTTGATATAACGATTGACAGGAAAATAAAAAAAAAAACAAATAAGGAAAATACACAGCTTGAAATAGAGAGGGGGCTGGCAAACATAGGACTGGCCATGAAGGAGACCATCTAAAAGGACAGTGACCTCATGTTACAGGAGCCTCCCAGCAGGGAGGAAGGGGAAGTTTTTACGGGTATACAGAGGCACTGTCTCGAGACCTGGGTTAAAGGTTGCCCTTACGTGACAATAATTCTGTCCTAATTAGTTTAGGAACATTCATGAATAACAGATTGCTAGAGTAGCCAAGAGAATAATTTATGTGGCGGTTAACCTTGTTGATGTGAGTGAATTTGGAATCACCCAGGAGACACACCAAGGTGATGGCATTTCCAGAAAGGTTTAACTAAAGAAGGAATGCGGGCAGTACCATCCCATAAAATGACTCTATAGTGCAGTATTTAGCTCCAGGTGTCCCTCATAAACTTAGGTGTTCTGAATGGTAGGTTCCCAGCTGATGGAGATTTGGGAATTAACATCTCCTGGAGGCAGTGTATTGTTGGGGGCGGGCTTATGGGTGTTATAGCCAGTTTCCCCTTGCCAGTGTTTGGCACACTCTCTTGTTGCTTTGGTCCACCTGATGTTGGCCAGGAAGTGGTGTCCACCTTCTGCTCATGCCACCATTTTCCCCTGCCATCATGGAGCTTCCCCTCAAGTCTGTAAGCCAAAATAAACCCTTGTTTTCCACAAGCTGCTCTTGGTTGGGTGATTTCTGCCAGCACTGCGAACCTGACTGCAACAGTAAAAGGAGAAAGTGCAGTGAGCTTCAGCAATCACCTCTCTCTCTCTCTGCTTCCTGGAATGCAATGTGACTTGCCACAGGGCTCTGCTGCCACCATGCCTTCCTGCCATGATGCGCAAACAAATCCTTCCTTCCTTAAGCTGTTTGTGTCATATGTTTTGTTTTTTTTTTCCCATAATAATGAAAAAAGTAAGCAGTAACTAATACATAGAGAGAACTGGGCCCTTGCACAGTCTCACTAATTGCAAGTTGTATGATCTTGGCCATTTCTGTGCCTCATTTTCCCATAAATAAAACAGGAATATTTCTTAAGGACATTCTATATGTGCATGCCTTATATATTTGTTGTGTGTAGTGAGACATTGGGCATAAAAATATTTTACATATTGCCACAGTACAATCTCTCTCTCATCTCTGGACAAAAGTAAAAGAAATTCTTACTGGAAGGGTAATGCTTTTTTCTTGAAGAAATTACATTTACTGTGACATTTCAGAAAGGTAGCAATGTTCCATGGGCCAAAGGGATCGATGCAAGCAGAGTTGTGAAAGCGAAACTGTGAAACTGTGGCAATATTTTCTAATCCAAAATGTATTAATGACCCACAGATAGACTAATGTACAGGCAGAAAGGGGTTCAATAATTTGCCCACATATGCCCAGTTAGAAACTGGGCAAACTATAAATTCTGTATACACAATTATAACACCAGAACCTATCTATGCATGTATGGAATTTCTTTCCCCACCAGGTATGCCATCTGTAAAAATTATCTGGCCAACTACAAAGCAATAATATAAAGCATTGGCTACAGATGATCAGACCATAAAAATTCAAATTCTATTTCTTCCACAATCACAGTAGAATATACCTATTCCATTTTCATGAGAATCAAAGAATGTTCTTATTTGAATGCCTGATAAAAACTAGTTAACATTCAGAGTTAGAAAAATGTTTAAAAAAAATGTTTAGGGCTGCTGATGTAGCTCAGTTGGGAGAGTGCTTGCCTCATAGATGCAGAGTTTTGGGTTTCATTCCCAGCACCACATGAACCAGGCATGGTGAGATACTCCTGTAATCCCAGTACTCCATGCATGAGGTAGAGGCAGGAGGACCAGAAGTTCAAGGTCATCCTCTACTGTATAATGAGTTCACGGCTAAATTGCACTCCATGAGGCCCTACCTGGGGTTTCAATGGGCTGTGGAAGGATTTGCTCACGGTCGTTTTGGACACTGACGTTACTGCTGTGGCTACTGGGCCAGCGCTCCTCCATGACAGCAGCTGAGCCTCATCCACCTTGGGCTTCACATGTGCTCGGGAATGCATGTGGGAGCAACGAGCTACAGGGCATCCTGGAAGATGCAGTGTCCTACCCCAGCCAGTCACATGGCATTTAGATCTGGCTCTCTCCTCAGCATCCATGGTCATCTTTGCCGGCACTTGCTGGTCAGTTTACAGCTACTCCTCCCTGCTGTCGCCTGCAACCCAGCATCCCGGCAGCAGCTTGGAGTGGAGAGATTCGGATACAGGGGCACGCGTAGGAGTTTGGCCAATAGTGAAAGCCGTCATCGTCACCACCAAAGCCTGCTTCAGAAAGCAACGCCACTTCCTTCACTTTCCTGCCACTGGCGGAACTCTGCCCTCGACCACCCAGGCGGGCTGAGCAGCACTGCGAAAGAGTGCACGGGAGAGGAGGTGATTTACGTGATGACAGAGGGAGCTTCCTGGCTCGCTCAGCCCTGTGAGAGGAACAGAGACGTCCCCAAACTCTTCAGTTTTTAAAACACATTCAATGTGATGACTTTAAAGGTGACACTATTGCCTGATGGGCAAAGTCCCTCTCTGTGGCTCCTTTCCGTGTTTAATTTTCCTTAAATAACCAATCAAGTTACTAGATTTCTGGAGAATTAGGACTACTGCTCCAGTCACATTTTTAAATTATACACACACATACACACACACACGCACACCTCTCTCTCTCTCTCTCTCTCTCTCTCTCTCAATATATATATATACTTCTTGTTGTTTGTTTTTGTTTTTTCATGGTAGGGTCTCACTCTAGCTCAGGCTGACCTGGAATTCACTATGTCGTCTCAGAGTGGGCTAAAACTCACAGCTATCCTCCTACCTCTGCCTCCCGAATGCTGGGATTAAAGGCATGCGCCACCACACCGGGCTAATTTTTTACCATTTCATACATACATCTGATTTATTTTTATTCAGTCACCACCCTTCATTGATTCTCTTGTCCCCATCCAACTACCATCAAACGCCTTCCTCCCCACATCTAGTCCCTCGTCTACTCTATTGTGGTTTTTGTTGTTGTTGCTATTATTGTTCCGTGACCCAGTGAGTTTAGAGTTGCCTACATGAGCATCGATGTGGGAGGCCACTGACCCGAACTGGGCAAGTTAACACTGGCCATACCACGAAAAAGAACGACTTTGTCCTGAAGAGATGACTTGGTCATTAAGGCACTTGCCTGCAAGGCCAAAGGACCCAGGTTTGATTCCTCAGGACCAATGTGAGCCAGATGCGCAAGGTGGCACATACATTTGGAGTTTGTTGTAGTTGCTGGAGCATGATCATGTCCCCCTCTTCCTCTCTGTCTCTCCTTCTCTCTCTCTCTGCATCCTCTCTCTATCATAAATAAATAAATAAAATGACTTCCCGACTTGCCCTCCCTGAGTCCCATATTTATAGATTAAAAGATCCACCAGATCCTGAGTTCCGAGGTACAAATGAGCTAACAACAGCAATGACAAAACAGCAATGAACTTGCAAAGCCGCATTGCTTCCAGTGTGTGCTTGGCTGGCAGTTACCAAAACTCTGACACCTTTCTTAACAATAGGAGACATCTGCTCAGTACCCACATGAGTCTCTCCGTATTTGTTTCTACTCAGGCAAGAACATATGGTTCTCCTCAGTGAGAGGCAAATTCTGATCTCTGAATTAAATTGCCACTTTAGCATTTGCTCTTGAGTCTCATTTTCTAGTCTGTATAACCACGACCCAGCAAAGGTGGACTGTTACCCAGAAAAGGAAGCTCTCCCTAAGGTGGCTTTGGCAACCTGGGACCTGATTCAATTCTAACCAAATTCCATTTTGTTTCCTGTCCTGAGGTTCTGCCTGCTGTACACTGTGGTCTGAGATGCTTGGCCTTCTAGATTTCTGTCTCTTTGGGCCTTTTATTCTGCTACTCACTTCAGGACATTCACTGACATTGGTGACCCAGGCCCTCTCCACATTTTTTAATCTGTGCTGGTTTGCGATGAGGATTGGAAGGTATTTAAATGTGTATCAAGCCCCTTCAATATGCATGAATAATAGTCATAAATATGTTGGGTCATCCCAATCACTCGCTGAGATGAACATGGAAATGTCCACAAGCAAAAGCTAAGAGAAGTGGAGTACTGTGGCCAGCCACTGGTGGGGTGAGCCAGACACCCACCTCCAGGCAGTCCAGCTTCAGACATGGAGCTTGATGGCACCCTATCTATCAAAGGTAGACTAAGATTATCCACATGGGCAAGGGAGAGGGGACAAGAAAAGAGAACCCCATGGGAATATGACCAAGTTGAAATACATTCATATATTAAGGTTCCCAATAAAAGTATTTTAAAAGTAGACTAAGAATGAAACCATTTAAGAAAAAAAGAGATCTCCAATGGTAGAGGAAGATAAAAATTATGTTGAATTTTAAATGCAAGAGACCCAAGTGAGTGTTAGTTAGTCTTGAGTTTCTAAACTTTTCTGAACTGTTCACCACCATGTCAGGACACAAACCATCTTTTAGGTTTTTGTATCTACTTCTGGAGCAATTCTTTCCCTTAGTCCTCTACCAAGGGTACCTGGCCAACTCATTTATGTATTTCATATCCTTGCTCCCCATCTAAAAGTTATTGCCACAACCCAACTTAGAGTTATTTCAATTTATCTGTGAATAGAATGTATTTTCTTATTTTATTTATTTATTTAAGAGAAATAGAAAAAGAAAGACGGGGGAGAGAGAGAATGGACCCACTAGGGCCTCCAGTCACTACAAACAACATCTAGAAGCATGAACCACCTTGTGCATCTGGCTTATATGGATCCTGGGGAATCAAAGCTGGGTCCTTAGGTTTTGCAGGTAGGTGTCAACCACTAAACCATTTCTCCAGCCCAATATACTGTATTTTCTAACATAAATGCGAGGAAGAGTTGGACTGTTATTAAATTGTGCCTCTTATCATAGCTTGATATCTCATGTTCTTGAGATACATCATATGTAAATCTATATAAACATACAGAGGGAGAAAGAGGTATAACGGCAGTTCATCCACTGAAAAGAATGCCCCACTGTTATTATTTGTGGCTTTGGTCTCAAACTGAGTTGATTCTAGCAAGCTGATTATTACTACATGCAGTATTTCCCTTTTCCTGATCATTTAGTCATAAAAGAGTCTCATTTGTGTACGTTATCACCACTATTGTCTGTGCTACCAAAACTAGACTCAAATGTTATCACCATGCAAGGAAAGATGAATATCTGCCAGTCCCAAAAACATGTTTATTCAAGGATGTGCAAAGAGGAAGGTTGAGCAGGGCAAGAAGTGTGTAGTTCATATTGAAAGATAACCATTCTCTCTATCTTATTCAGAAGTTTATGGAACCAGGTGTGGTGGCACATGACTATAAGCCTATCACTTTAGCAGCTGAGGTAGAAGATCTCTATGAGTTCTCTGTCACCCTGACTACAGAATGAGTTCCAGACCAGCCTGCATTAGAGACCCTGCATCAATCAATCAAGCAATAAACAAACAAGTTTATGGAAAAGATCATGAGCTTATAAAACCTTTAACCATTCTTTCCTAGTTAAAATAAATGATAATATGGAAAAGAATGAGGAGGTCAGAGTTAAGACAGGGACCAGTGCCTCTAGATAATTAGTTCTTTTGTCACGCCCAGTGCTACGTTCATTCCTACACAATGGGGAGGCTGCAAACAACAGGAACACATGCCGCTAAATAAACTGGGAAAGAAAAGAGATTCATGAGAAGGCTCTTGGGTAGCTCTTTAGGGAATAGAGAACAATGATCAGGCATGGTCAAAGCCACCGTGACCCACGGCCTGCAGATGCCAACCGCCACCCCCCCCCCACCCCCATGATCACCACCACATAATCATACCTGTGTCCCCGTTCTATCGAAAGTTACAAACATTAGAGCATTTAACTGGTAACTCCAGGTCACACGCATTTCCCAGACAGAAAAGGATTATCTGCCCTTATTAAGCATCTTCAGAGAGAAACATTCCCCACTTCCTACCAGCAGCCCAACAATAGGCGGTGAGATGCTGAGTGAGTCCATACGGTAAGCATGGCGACTATGCGTACAGCGGGTGGTTCGTTTGTGTCTCTGATCAGATCGTAGGCCCCAGGAGAGCAGGAACTGGGGCAGTGTTGACCAAGGGCAGGTATCCAACTTCCAAACCCCAAAAATAGGCACCCAATAAGTGTGTGAATAAATTTATGTTTTGGGTGTTCCCTAGGAATCAGTTTTTAGGCTAAAAGGGGTAGTCTTCCACAGGAATGACCAGGGAGGTGGAAAGACATCCAATTGTACAGGAAAAGGAATAGAGGAAATGAGTCCAGAGAAATGGAAGGCGCAGTGACAGGTAAGGCACTAAGACAGGGTCAGACTAGTAAGAGCCTCCCGGGTCCAGGGGAGCAGCGGAAACAGGGACACGGGCACACCGCATGCTTTGTCTTCTCCCCATAGCTTTGCTGATGAGTCACTGACATCCAGCAAGCCTACATGTTTAACTTACAATCTGATGCCCTGACATATGTGTACAACTGTGAAATATCGCTCTGTCTGACACAGTAAAGACAATGAACATTTCTAACCCCCCGGAAATGCCTTCACATCTCCTGGCAAGCCTCCCTCGTGGACTTTCTAGTCCATTTCCACATCATCCCCAGGCTCCCACCAAGTCTGCTTCCAGTCACTATTACTCACATCTGCTAGAATTATATATAAATATTTAATTTATATGCAATCATATATATGATTATATATGATCAAGCATTTGGATTCTGTTCAGTTTCTTTCACCCAGAACCCTTATTTTGTGATGCATCCATAAGACTGGGAATCAATAATTCATTGCCTTATTGCAGAGCAATGTTGGCCCCATAGGTCCATCCCCACTTGTTTCTCCACTGGGGATGGAAACTTGAGGTTGTTTTTGATTTGCAGTACTGTGAAGGAAAAAGTCAACTTGTGTAAACCCCTGGTAGGGTGTGGTTAAATCAAGGTGGGAGTGCTCTAAGATGCTGTTAAAGAGGCTTTCCAACTATGTACATTTGGATGACTTTCAGCCCCACCGGCTACGTCTGAGAGCCTCAGAGCCCGCTCATCCTCACACTGGCTGTGGTAGCCGCCCTGACTGCAGTTTTGATTTGCTTGGCTCTGATGAATTACATCATCAAACATGTTCTCATATGCTTATTTTCCACCTGTATTCTTCATGAGGCCTCCCCAAACTATGAAACTTTGCCCAAGTTTAATTGTGTGTGTGTGTGTGTGTGTGTGTGTGTGTGTGTGTGTGTGTGTGTTTGCTTTAACAGCTGAAGTTAGAGAACTTAGTTATGAATTCTGGGTACAAGTCCTTTATCCAAGTTCTTACATAGCAACACCAACAATGAAGCACTTAATGTTGTATGACTTAATACTTAACTTCAGTCTTGCCACACACCTCTGAGGAAAATAGCTGTAATTATCTCAATCCTACAGATAAGAAACCTGAAAATGTCACAGATGAAGTCATTTATTAAGAGTTCACAGGTAATAAGAGGGAAATCAGAACATTAACTCTAAAATTTGCATCTTTTAATCTCAATTCCAGAATCTTGGGAAAAAACAATCCTCACTAACACAAGCACTCCAAGATATATATATATTTTTTTTTTTATTTTTTCTCTGTCAGAGCACATGCTGTGTTCACAAATACGTTTCCTTACATAGCAACCCCTCTCAGAAGTTTTTGTTGAAGTTCTGACCTGCATCTCTGTAACATGCTTTGGAACAGGGAGTTCTGTTCCACAACAAAATTGATGGGTGAGGTTAATCGTGGCTCGACTATGGCTCACTCTCTTCCCTTGGAGAAGTGCACTGGTGGGAATCAACCACCAGCCAGCATCAACACGGAGGGTATAATCTTCATGGGGAACTAACGCAAGGAATGGCAGTGAGGTCACTTGGAAATCCATTATGTGAGAACAAAAGTGGACACCTCAGTGCTCTCCAGCAAAAACAACCTTAGAAAGAACTCCATAGATTTCTTCTTTAAATTACTGACATTTTTCACTCAGTGTGCCTGAGTATAGGTGTCCAGAGAAAACCAAGTCCTATCATAATTACTGTCTCATTATTACATTGTTTTTTCATTTTTGTATCAAGAATCTCATTTGAGTCTCCTAACACTGGCAGCTACACATAATTATCCCCACTTCACACATAAAAAATGATCAGAAAGTTAAATGGTCTCTTCCACTGCTTTCTACTGCTGCCTAATAGTAGACATGGGAATTGAAATGAGGTCTCATGACTCACGATCCAATAATGGCTGACAATTCCCCACAGTCTCTGGCTCTAGGGAGCAAAAGACATTATTGGAATACTGTGTGCACACTCCTGAGACAAAGGTAATACACTTATTGGAGCAAATATGAGGAGTGAAATGTAAAAAATGATCTTCCAAAAACTGACTACTAAGAACTGTCTTTGGAATGAAGGAGGTTCTAGAATGTTCTTGATCAAGTGTGCCTTTGGTATCTGTGGTACTTTGTATGAATGCCTCCATAGACTCAAGTGTCTTATTAAGAATGAGTTTACAGCTTCAGCCCCTAGAGCCTGCCTCCTACTACAGGGAGACCTGTCACTGGAGGCATGTCTGACCAGGCTAAAGGTGTGCACAGAGGTTTTGAGCTCTAGTGTGCTTACTTGTGGTGCTGGCCATTTGATGGTGACTCTCTGCTTGGATTTATAAATGGAAACCAGCTTCTTCTGCCATAGATGGGACTTCCCCTGGATCTGTAAGCTTGGAATAAATCCCTTCCTCCCATAAACCGTGTCTAGTTTGGATGTTCTTCCCAGCAACGTGAAGCTGACTACAACAGTGCCTCAGTTGCTGGCCCTGACTCTGATCATAGTACAAAGTCTAAGCTAAGAAAACTCTGATCCTCATTGTACATGACACAAATCTTCAATGCTCATCCTCAGCCTCACCTTGATTCCAGGCCCTATAAACCCCACAGAAAACATGCCAGGAGTGTGCACCACACCCCAAAGGGAGTCACATGTGCCTTAAAGTGTGAAGATCCACGCTCTAGAGTGCCCATCATAGACATGAGTGTGGTGTGTCCTCCCATGTCCTGATGCAGGCATTAGCAGACACACCCACCAAACTCCTCCTTGAGGCATTGTAGAACTTTTTTTCTTATTTCCTACAAGAACTCTTATTTTTTCAGATGTCTATTTAGTGTCTCTATCAGTGTGCATTCAATCCTTTCCTGTGGAAACAACGTACCTGCCTGCCTCTCTCATGAAGGCTATTTCATCAACCACATCCCACAGACGAAGAGGTGAGGCTGTGAGCTCTCTATTCCTCACATGCATTTGTACACACCATTTCTTCATTTTCTTCCTTCTCATGTCAAAATGGCAGCCTTTGATTGAAGCCTGTGCTACAATCCGTGTCCCCCGTCAGCCTTCCCTGTTGCAGTCACCTGCCACTCTCGTGGGCTTCCTCAGTAGCTGAAGAAACTGTCGTCACCTCCACTCACCCCTCACCTCAGCCACCACTCCCTGCGTCCTCTGCTCTCAATAGGGACCCCCTCTGACTCTGGGTTTCTCCGCCTTTAACTAACTCAGCCCCATCCCTTCCTTTACCCACACCAGTCACCCCCACCGTAGCCATTCACTGCAATTCACTGTGACTAGTAACTGACATGCCTCTTCAAATATCTGCTCTGGATGGTGGTGGCCACTAGGGAGACTCAAGACCTCACCCAAGGGCTGAGAAGTGACAAGTGAGTGCTCACTACTACAGGAGACGCTGAATCACACTGCCCAAGGCTCAGGGAACGCTGATAAGGAGGCGGAGGAAAGAATCTAAGAATCAAAGCTCGGGCAGGAATGTTTTTGAAAGCTGTTCTGTTTTGTTTTGTTTTTTTCCTGAAACAAAGCAGCTATTGCACGCATGACCTCACAGCTGCTGTTGCTCCCCACATCACATGTCATGGGTGATGAAAGAGGATACCAGAAATGATGTAAGCTAGAGAGATGGCTCAGCGGTTAAGAGCAGTTCCTGTGCAAGCATGGGAAACGGAGCAGACCTGACAAGACCTGAGTGACCACTGCGGTTCCATTTCCAGGGCTCCTCAGACAGCTGACCACGGACACGTGAATCCGTCATCCAGGCTCCACAGGGAAGGAGAGACCCAAGAGTCACTGGGTTTGCAAAAACAAACAAGACAAAGCAAAACAAGACATAACCCAGCAAGCTGTGCAACCAGTAAGAAACTCCAGCTCAAATAAGGACCGGCAGATGGGAGAGGTATGGAGGGGACACCCAACACTGTGTTCCAGCCTCTACAGGCAAGCGCCAGGGGCTCCCCGGGGGCATCTCACCCACACACGATGTTGAATCAAGGAGGGACTGCAGGGAAAGAATACGGGGCTCGGTGGAAGGGGAGTGGGGAAAGAGGACAAAGGATTGGAAGGGGATTCGGGTAAAAATGTATTTTGTACATGGTCACTATATTTTTAAATTTGTTTCAAATCTCTAATACTCTCTCCCTCTGCTTACTCAACTCACATTTTTAAACACTATTTGAGATTTACCTATGTTTGCCATCACTTCTTTTTTTTAGTTTTTAACATTAGTTAATTTACTTTTGTACTTTTCGACAATTTTGAGGAACAAAATATACTTTGATCATCATTCTCTCCCATCCCTCTCTCTTGCTTACACTCCATCATACCTCTTCCACTGAACCCCTCCCTTCTACCCTGCAAACAGTCCCTCTGCTATTTTCTCTTTATATCTGTTTTTCTGCGTTCCTTCATCACCCACGGTACCATGTTGATGGCCCACACTGTTCAAGTCCCATGCCCTCGCTCTTACATTGTTTCTATGACCTCTCCCGCAATGTTCCCGAGGCTTGGCAGGTACGATAGAGATGTCTCACATAAAGCTGAGTATGCAATTGTCCTTTCTTCTCCGACGTTGATGAGGATGCGTCTCCCCTGCAGTTACTGAGCACGGACTTCTCTGATCAAAAGTGAGAGCAGCACCACGCTCTGAGCAGGACCTGCGGTATGTAGAGGGATGTTTGATGGACACAACATGTCCAGATCACCAAACAACAGTAGTACTTTCCTCACTACCTCCTATGACCTTACCAGCCACAGGCTTTACGTATTCTTAAAGATTTTTTTTTTTTAGCTTTATTATCTACCATTCTTATACATGGACATAACCTATTTTTTAATTTTTATTTTTTATTTATTTATTTGAAAGAGAGAAAGAGGCACAGGGGCGGGTAGAATGGGCATGCTAGGGCCTCCAGCCACTGCAAACAAAGTCGAGATGTATGTGCCCCCTTGTGCATCGCCAGATGCAGTGGGTCTTGGGGAATTGGGCCTTGAACCAGGGTGTTTAGGCTTCACAAGCAAGCGCTTAACCACTAAGCCATCTCTCCAGCCCCAAGGACATAGCCTATTTTGACCATAATTCCCCATCAATAACATTTTTCTTCCCTTCTCTCCTGCTCCCTCTCCCACCCTGTCTCCCACTCCCTTCCCCTGAACCTCTTCTTTCCAATTAGTCCGTTTTTTATAGTCTGATGGCTTTTTTTCCCCTCTGTGATTGCTTGATTCAGGTGTCCCCCGTAAACTTAGGTGCTCTGTTCAGCTGATGGAGATTTGAGAAATAACACTTCCTGGAGGCAGTGTATTTTGGGGGGCAGGCTTATGGGTATCATAGCCAGTTTCTCCTTACCAGTGTCTGGCACACTTTCCTGTTGCTGTGGTTCATCGGTTGTTAGCCAGGAGGTGATGTCCACCCTCCGCTCATGCCATCATTTTCCCCTGCCACCATGGAGTTTCCCCTTGAGTCTGTTAGCCAAAATAAATCCTTTTTTCCAAACAAGCTGCTCTTGGTCGGGTGATTTATGCCAGCAGTATGAACCTGACTGCAGAACCCTCCATCTTTATGGGCCCAATATGTGGAAGGTCTTGAATGGGTAATGACAGCATTGGGAGGTCACAGAGCAACAGCCACTTCACATCTGGAAGACAGTGTTCCAAGAGCCCTCCTCCTCATCCTCTGCTCTTACATTCTTTCCACTTTCTCTTCCACAGTGTTTCCTGAGTCCTGGAAGGGGTGATATAGATGTCTCCTTTAGCACTGAGCGCTCATCAGTCATTCTCAGCACTTTGATGAGATCTGAGTCTCCCCAGTAATAACTCACTATTTTACTAAGAAATCACAGCCATCCAAAGAGAGCTATTGTGTCTTTCTACCACCAAACACATCAACCTTCCTGCCCATCAAGCTTTATCATCATCATCATCATCATCATCATCATTATATTATTATTGAAAAAACAAGCCCCTCAATTTATGCCCTGGGTCACAGCACTTCTTACCAACCCCCGTCTGAGCTCCTATAATCAGCATTTCCTTCTGCTCATCACATTCCCCTAAATACTAGATCACACACAAACATGGCAAGTTTTTTAAACCTGTTTTTTCTAATCCTACTATTGACCTCCTGTCTCTCTCCAGCTGTTTCACTTCTGTTCCCCAAAACACACACACATCCCAAAACCCCTTTGCTACACATCTTAAGATTCAATTTTTAATTCATTTTGGGTGATTTTTTTCCCTCACCACCACATGGAAGTTACTATTATCCAGGTCACAGGAAAATTCCATCTTTCCAAATGGAGCGTTAGTTCTCTACTCCAGTCTGCGCCCTCTACCTTCCTCACTTCCTTTCTAGTTCTTGTTTCCCTAGGAATTGTCTGGGTCTTGTTCTAACTTCATTAACAACAATTCTTACCTAATCCTGAAGAAGGTATTCATGGCTACCGATTTAGCATGCTCCTTATCCCAGAGAAATGCAAATTTAATAATAGGCTCTTATTGAAAAATAACAAAAGCAAACAAGCACAAAATACTGAAGCTCTGAGGTAGGCATCCAGGGACAATGCTCCGTCAGCTTTGGCAGAAAGCGGTGTCATTTACTGGCTGTAGGGTAGGAAGGAAGTCACATTCTCTCCCAGGGCCTGCTTCTCAGCCAGTAAAAAGACAAAACTTCTTAGAGGTGGAAATGAGCATGCTGATGAGAGAGGAAGTGAGGATCCTTGCAGATGGAATGTATTGTTGTTCATTGGCTGAGGCCAGAACTGGTGAAAATTTAAAATCTGGGCACATAATTGGTAGGAAACAGGCCTCATAATTCACTAGACTGCCAATGATGAGGGACACTAGTGACCATCAGTATGGCTTATCATCGGGGTCCTGAAAGCGGGGCACAGCCGTAGAGTTTGGCTATAATCAGCTTCATTCATGCTGCTCAGAGCATGAGAGTTAACAGAAAATGGAAGCCTACATTCTGCAGTTAGAGAGAACGGATTAAGTTAGAGATGCTGAGATATAGGGAACAGTGTAACTCAGAGACACAGAGACATAGGGAAAAGAGTAAATCAGAGATTCTGAGACTGGGAAGGATGAGGTGTGGGAAAGGTCAAGCGCAGGAGGCTGTCAGAGGAGAGGGGCAATGCAAGAATGAGGCCGTCCCAGTGCCGCCTGCTTCACGCTCATTTTCTGTGGTATCTGAGCAAGCCGTCACTATCTTAGGTGGCGTGCTATCATGAGTGCTCAAGGGCTTTTAGACAATTTATCAAAACAAAGCAATCCATGACTTTTCCTCTTAGAATGCCAGGCACACCCGTTTCTATTCACATTGGCATCTCAGAGAGGGAAGGAATCTTACAGATCACAGCCCAAACATCTGCTCTCCGCACTGTGACGCGGAAGATGACTGAGTCCCACAGAGCTAATGCGAGCCGGAGCCTCTTGGTCTAGATTGGAACTTTGCAAATTACCCCCAAATAGCACAAGGGAGGAAAGAACGCACTGGCAGAAGGCATGCTACGTCTTTACGTGCTTACTTCATATCACCCTGCCAACGACTACGTATATGTTACTATGATGCTAATCTCCTAGATGAGAGGAGTCCTCAGAGAAAAGCTACACCATTATCCCAAACCACAGCGGTTGCAAAGGCAAGTTTCTGAATCCTCAGTGTAACCTCTTAGTCACATGTCCCTATGTCCAACTGCCTCACCTCAGTAGGTAGCAAACACTTCCACTATCTCCAAAACGGGCAGCAGATGCAGACCTTTCTGCCAGGGCTGGGCTGTACGTCATCTGGAATGGAACGAGAAATTCGCAGGATTCAAGCTGAGAAAATTCTGGCAGGCTTGGAAAGACTAGCAGATGGAGAACAACACGAGAATGTAATTCTGTTCTCTTCTGCCTTCAGCAGAACCCCTGGCTGCCAGGCTTCTCCAGGAAGCATCCAGCTCACAGCAGGGGCATAGAATATTTGCTCATCAGCCAGACATGTCGAAAGCTTGATTTCCCTTCAGGGACTGTAAATTGTGAAACAAGAAGATAAATTAATAAATTCAAGTTCTATTTTTACATGTTTTTTAAAAAAAATATTTGCAAGCAGAAAGAGATAGAAGAGAGATAGACAGAGAGAATGGGTGTGTCAAGACCTCTAGCCACTACATATGAAGTTCTGATGCATGTGCATCTGGCTTTACATGGGTATTGGGGAAATAGAACCATGCCATTAGGCTTTGCAGGCAAGCGCCTTAACCACTGAACCATCTCTCCAGCCCACAACTTCAAATTTTTTAGGCAAGCCCAACAGACTGGCCTTTTTTATGAGGGGTTAGGGAAGAAAATTGGCACACCAGGGCCTCCAACCACTGCAATCAAACTCCAGACGCTTGCCCCACTTTGTACACATGTGTGACTTTGCACACTTACATCCCATTGTGCATCTGGCTTACATGGGACCTGGAGAGTTGAACATGACTCCTCAGGCCTTGCAGGCAAGCGCCTTAACTGCTAAGCCATTTCTCCAGCCCCACAACTTCTATTTTTAATGAATGTATATAGATGTGGGTCCTAGCAGTCATTGCCATTTTCTTTTCTTTTTTTTAAAGTATTATTTATTTATTTGAGAGAGAGAAAGAGAAAGAAATTCCCCTGGATCTGTAAGCTTCAGTAAATCTCTTCCTCCATAACTGTGCCTGGTCTCGAAGTTCATCTCAGTGAACCTGAAGCTATCTGCTATAGCGCTTGACTTAGGGAATGTACTCAGGGGAATTGACTGAGAACTGAAACATGAAGAATAGGGAATTTTGCCAACTCCCAGGGAAGAGAACATCAAGGAGTGAAGACTCTACCAATACCAATGGCCCAAGGCAGGCCAGGAAGCATGGAAGGATGGAGGACGTGCATGGAGTCTTCCTTGGCTGAGATGCCTGGACTAGGAGAGACACGCTCCGCTGCACAGGTGGGACATTCACCATGGCCTCGCAGGACACAATGAGGATGCTGGAACTGATCCTAATAGCATGAGAAGGTCAGGGAGCACTTTCGATTTGGAAATTTCTTGGTTATTTTTGTTATTAAAAATCTTACTTCTTTTTTAAAATTAATTAGTATTAAAGACAGGAGAGAGAGAATAGACCTGTCAGGGCCTCCTGCCCCTTCAAATGAACTAGGACACATGCGCCACTCTGTGCATCTGGCTTTACGTGGGTACTGGGGAACCAAACCCAGACCATAGGCTTTGTAAGCAAGCATCTTTAACTGCCAAGCCATCTCTGCGACCCCAAATATTCAGTTCTTAAATGTCAAACAGACAGCACTGAACCACCAATATCCTGATTCCATGCACAGAGATCTTCACGGAGCCAGGTTTCTCTCCCGTGTTCACCGTGCACCATCAGTGAGGATGGCAGGTGAGCTGGCGAGTGTAAGACTCCTTTGCAGAAGTGGTCGGAGCTGCA
Source organism: Jaculus jaculus (assembly GCF_020740685.1). Lineage (NCBI taxonomy): Eukaryota > Metazoa > Chordata > Mammalia > Rodentia > Dipodidae > Jaculus > Jaculus jaculus. Next base: position 7,203,136 of record NC_059107.1, on the reverse strand, counting down.
TCACAACAAGGATGAGGAAGCAGCATGCACTGGGGATCTTCTGACTGTCTGGCACACACGGGTCCTGGCTTAAGGCTGGAGAAGGTAGAGTGCCTTACTTAGCTTTCTTGCATTATCCATGTCTCCCACACAACCATTCAAAAAAAAAGATACGTTTTTCATATCAGAAAACTGAGGCTAAGAAAGCATCCAGTGGTTTCTCTACCAACAGAGAGTCAACATTTGTTCTTGAAAATCTTGGTCTATTTCAACTTGTAATTAAAACTTTGAGTCTCTTCCCAAGCAGGAAACAAAGTCTTGAGCCTTTGTGATGATAAAAAGCAAACCCACATGGTGCTTTCATTGAGGAAAGAAACGATAGGAATTTCCAGGGTGGGAGACGGCTCAGTCACTGACGTGCTGAGGACCTGAGCTCACTCCTCAGAACCCCCGTGACAGTTCCAGGTGCTGGTACTCCCATCCCTGGGGAAATGAAGACAAGCGTATCTCTGGGCTCACTGGTCAGCCACGTTAGCTTAGTGAGTGAACACCAAGGTAATGAGAGACCTACTCTCCAAAAAGGCGGATGGTGTTCCTGAGTATAACATCCAAGGTCTTCTTCTGGCCTCTACAGAGAAGCATCATACACATCTATCCAGATTCACTACTGCCTACAGGAAATGTGTGTGGCCACTAGTTACAGTGAGTTCAGCGTCATGGCGACACTCTGTCATCATCCTGTGTATGTAGAGTCACCAGGACTCACTGGAAACAGCACTTGAGCTCTAGAAGGAAAAGACAGATCATACCAAACGATGTCTCATGCTACTGGGACTAACGGTAAAGGAATGGAACAAGGTAAAAGTTTAGCTTTGCTGGGGTCCCAATCCTGTGCAGTGACAAGGCTCATCTGCCCAAGGCTTCATGCCCAGCAATGACGACTCAAGGAGAGCCAGGCTACAGGACGAGGCTCTCTGACCAGTGGCTCTCAGTGTCTAAAGAAAGTTTCATATTTGAAATGCAACCAGTGTCCAGATGTATTTGCAATTCCATAAATATCTTTCTCATGGAAGACTGGATCTCTCGGGGTCTTTGCTGAAGGGTGAATTTAGCTACACAGACTGGCATGGGGTTGTTGGCCCAGTTACCTTGGGAGGCAAGTGTAAGGCCTGGCTGAGCTACAGAGTGGGCTCAACGCCTTACTGAAGCTCTGAGGAAGACCCTGTCTCAAGAGAAAAAGTAAAAAGAGGGTCTGGGAGGTGGCTCAATGTGGTAAAGTGTTTGCCACACAACCATGAGGCTCTGAGTTCAGATCCCCACGGCCCACTTAGAAGCTGGACATGGTGGTGCATGCCTCCAGTGTCAGTTCTGGGGAGGCAGAGATGGGCGGTCCCCAGGACACACTAGTTAGGTAGTCAGGCTAAATCGATGAGCTCTAGGTTCAGCAGGAGAACCCTATCTCAAGGCAGAGAGCGACTGAGTAACACACCCAGGGTTGATCTCTGACCTTCACAAGCTCATGCGCATGCATATGCACCTGCACAAACCCACACAAAACATTTTTTAAAAAAAATGAGAGCTGGAAATGTACCTTAGTGGTGTAACATTTGCCAAGCATGAGTGAGACCCTAGGTTCAATACTCAGTACAAGAATGGGGGTGGGGGGCAGAAGTCCAAAGTCAGTGGAAGAGAATGTCAGTCTAAGGGACATAAGGGATGAATTCTCAGTATAGCTCAAGCCACGGCCTCCTGGGGCTGAACCATTAGTGCACCCCTCCCAGCTTTCAGCCTCCGTTCCTCTGTTCAAAGGGAGAAGCTTCAATTTTTTCTGATAGATCATAATTTAGCTTGGAAACATCCAAGCTAACTACACTCTGTAGCTCATGAATCCGGGTATATATGGAGGAGGTTAAGGCATTTCAGGAAGCCGCCCACTTGCCTCTTAACTCTCTCTGTGAGGAGAGGAGGGGTGTGCATGTGGGAACCCAGACAAAGGACCCATGATGACAACAGAAGAAGCGAACAAGACAGACGGCTCTTAAGAAGCTTGGCTGTGAACTTTGTACCTTGGGATCTTCATGTGCATGCTCACGAAAAAAGCAAGTTCATTAGACCACACTCTGTCAGCCCCATGAGGACCTGCACCCACCCCATTTCCCTCCATCACTTTAGCATCCCTTGCTTGGGGAGAATGCACCGTCTCCGTTTCTCTCTCATGAGTGAGTTCATCTCAGAGGCTGCACTTGGGAACTGCTAGACAGGAGACAGGAGACGTGGGGGAGCAGGAAGAACACCCATCTCTTCCACTCTTCCTTATCAGGGACCTCTCCTTCTAGATGACCAGGCTAGGAATGTTTATTTTGGACTCCCCAAATGTCCACATGAAGTTAAGACAATTCAAAAACCACTGCTTCTAAATTTAAAGACAACAACAACAAAACACTGAATTTTCAAAAATTCCTAAAAGACCCATTTCAGTTCTGCCAGCTGCTGGCTCAGTAGCCTTAAGTGACAAACCATCTAAGTACCACTGTCATAATTTGAAAAATGAAATGGCAGCAATGGGAATGTCTAAAAAAAATAAATAAGAAACAGAGTGCAAAGTAATGACTGACAATTTTAGAAGGGTAAAATAAAACACAGTTAACAATAACGCTCTCACCTATACCACACCCAGAGGGATTATGAAAGAATCTCAAAATCAGCAGTCCAAAATTTGCCTCTTGCTCTTTCAGATTGACCTCAGACCTTGTCTACTGCTCTTGTCTATGAGCTGATGCACGGTCTGTCCAAGCCCGCCAGTGTACATCTGACGGTCCTAGCTGCCACTCTTTTCTGCACCCTAGCCCCTCCACCACACCTGGGTGTCTATTTCACTTCTTCAAATATGTCCCACATCTGTCCACTTCACATATTGCACAATGTGTCTGGCTCTTAGATTCCCTGCAGTTGTCTCTGACATACGCACACCACCCTTCAACCATGTCTGTACTGCAGCTGGGGATATTGTTTAAAACCATGAACTTGGGGCTGGAGAGGTGGCTTAGCAGTTAAGAGCTTGCCTGTGAAGCCTAAGGACCCCAGTTCAAGGCTCAATTCCCCAGGACCCACATTAGCCAGATGCACAAGGGGGCACACACATCTGGAGTTCGTTTGCAGTGGCTGGAAGCCCTGGTGCACCCACTCCCCTATCTCTCTCTCTGCCTCTTTCTCTCTCTGTCTGTCTCAAATAAACAAAAAAAAATTTTTTTAAATAAACCATGAACTTGGGTTCGCATGGCTCCTAGGTTCGATTCCACAGCTCTCAAAATGGCTGAGACGGCCCAGGGTAGCTTCGTTCTGCTCTCCAAACCCTTCAGCGAGCTCCCTCCACACAGCCTCTGTCGTTTTCCCTCTCCCCAGGCCAGGCTTCTGGCTGTGCATCCTTTTAAGACTTTCTGTGTGTCTGCTCCATCACAGCTAGTCTAATCTCAAACTTCAGTTAAACAGATTTAATTTAAACGACTCCCCACCTAGATCCTAACTTCCATACTGACAGAACTGTACTGAGCATCATTTCAGAAAGATACCTTAACTGTTAATAAACGAATCAATGCATGAAGCACTGAGTTGGGATGGCGGCACATGCCTATAATGCCAGCATGTGGGAAGCTAAGTGAGGGGACTCTGAGTTCCAGAACAGCCTGCATAAAAAAAAAAAACAATGAGTTCTGGGCTATCCTGGGCTACACAGTAAGGCCTTATATTCAAAAGTGAAGCAAAAGCAACCCCCCCCCAAAAAAAAACATTTAAAAAGGGCTGTGGATATGGCTTAATAGGTAAACCATGAGGACCTGAGTCCAGATCCCTAGTACGACATATAAACTGGGTGTGGTGACTGACACTTGTTCTCTCAGCACTCATACGGTGGAGGAGGGAAAATCAGAAGTTCAAGACCAGCCTCAGCTACATAATGAGTTAATAAACTACATAGTGAGACCCTTGATTATTTTTACTTGATTTTTATTTTAACTTGGGACAAGTCAAATGTTTCTCTCTAATGTTCCACTGTATGAAATAAAGGTGTACATCAAATGATTCACGAATTTCTTCAACAAATAAGAACCAACAGCTCATCCGAGTGTAGTGGTACAAGCTGTCTGTAATCTTAACAACCAGACAGCCGAGGAAGAAGGATTGGTAGTTCCAGGCCAGCCTGAGCTAGAGTGAGACTCTACCTTGAAAATAATAATAATAATAATAAGTCTCCATTGTCTTCACGAACAGCAAACTAACACAAAACCAAAGCCCTCGCGTTGCCTTCAAGTTCCTGGCTCCCGAGTCCCAGACTTAAGCCTATTCTGTAAGCCTTCTTCCACTGCTCTTCTTCCAAACGCTCCCTGACAGGGTCTATTCAGAAGTGTTGGTGCACAGGCAGCCAGCTCGGGAAAAAGGCCCCCAAAAGGGAACTCTTTCTTATGTCACAGAAGGTGGCAGAACTGGAACTTAGCATCTGCTCTGCTCACCCAATCAGATCTCTTTCTCCAGGGTGGACCCCTTCTCTGAGTCCAGGCCAACTGGCTTCCGTACCTTACACGGGTGGGCCAACCTCTTCCAGAGACAATCCCCTGGCTCCAGAGAAACAGCCTCACTTCGGCTGGCAGGGACAATTTCCCTTCCCGGCACTGTGGCTGTTCACAGCTCCACGCCTGGTCCCCTGTGGTAAGACTATGTCCTTTCTCACTCTGGCTGCCAGAGTGGGAAAGATATATGTCTTTGTTACTATTTTTTATGGCCTTTTGATTTCTTTGAAAGCATATGTGTTTTTAGAAAAATCTCTTTTTGTATTTTTGTTTCCAGGGCCCATATTTGTTAGACTCCCTCATGGGCTCTCAGACCACGTGGGTATATCCATCTCCCCCCTTCCTCGGTTCTCAAGCCCTCCTTCTCCCTCCTGTAACTGATATTTCTGAATAAAAATGTCATGATTTAAAACTTATTTTCCAGACCAGGCGTGGTGGCACACGTCTTTAATTGCAGCTCTTGGGAGGCAGAGGTAGGAGGACCATGTGAGTTTGAAGCCACCTGCAGACTTCATAGTGAGTTCCAGGTCAGCCTGGGCTAGAGTGAAACCCTATCTTGAAAAAAAAATTAAATTTATATTTCTCAGTCTTGTTTTATCCCAATTATTTGGTGAAACAGACAGGAACACAGAGTTTGGAGTTTAAGGACACTTTCTGAACTCCTAAAACCCTGTTTCAGTCTGGCATTCAGTTACAGTAACAGCAAATGGACTAAGACTCTCGACAGCAAAGGACCTCTCCCGTTACCTCTGCTGCATCTTCACATTATCTAGCGCTCGTGTGGTGAGCTGCCTGCTTTGACTCTCCAACTTGGATGCGAACATCCTCTCATTCAAAATCTCTTTCCCAGTGTCTGGCACAGTGATGGGCATCTATAGGAAATCTAATTATACAAATAATACTAGCAGGAAAAACTGCCACTTACCCAATCTGTGACCTAACAGCAAATTGCCCCTTACCTTATTTCTGTGGACTAATTTATACAAGAGCACTCTGGGTATGCTTTTGTGAAAAAGTGCTTTGATAAATACTATTAATTTGGATGCATAACATTTCATGTTTTTGTTTTCATTTTTTTAAGATTACACACTTTTTGTTTGTATTTATTTATTAGAGATAGGGAAAGAAAGAAAGAAAGAAAGAAAGAAAGAAAGAAAGAAAGAAAGAAAGAAAGAAAGAAAGAAAGAAAGAAAGGGGAGAATGAGCATGCCAGGGTTTCTAGCCACTACAAAAGAACTCCAGATGTATGCTCCACCTTTACATCTGGCTTACATGGGACCTAGGGAATGAAATCTGGGTCTTTAGGCTTCACAAGCAAGTGCCTTAACTACTAAGCAACCCCTCCAGCCCTCATATTTTTTATTAAGAATATAATTTGTACGGGTACATCATATATTGGTATCATCTTTGCCCTCCTCCTTCGTCCCTCTGACGGCCCTCCTCAGTGGAGTTGCTGCTGTTCCCCACGGGGCTGGGGGTGATGAGTTGTGAGAGCAGCAGTCAGTCATGGGGTGGGGGATCCCTCTGACTATGCCGTCCCAACCTGTGGCTCTTACAATCTTTCTACCCCCCTCTTCCTGAGCCATGGCGGGTGTATTTTCAGTCTGCTTCGGTGATGAGCTCCCCGCAGCTTCTGGGTCTCTGCTTTGGTATGTGTTCAGTACCCTCTCCTTCACCCTGGTGCTGACTGTCAGGCTCGCCATGGAAGCAGTACTCTTGCTCTTTAAAAAAAAAAAAAAAAAATCTAAGCATAGAAGTCTCAAAGATGTGGCACCCAGAACTGATGATAGTCAGCTATGTCCTGACTCAGTGAGTATATTGTGTCTGCAGGAATATTCTGTCTCAAGACCGAGGTCCCCGATAGGGAGGAGTAGCTCAGTAATTCATATGAAAACAAAGGAGCCTCGCCCCCAGGCAGTGCAGAGTTAGGGCTGGCTCGGGGCCTGGCACCGATGATAAGGAGCTATATGAAATCATGAAGCAGTTAGTCTCCCTCAACCCTGGATTTTCTCCTCTACAAAATGGGGGCAATAAAAATATTCCTTTGTTACATTGTTGCTAGGTTTCGAGAATTCAGACAAAGATCCCTGCTCAGTGCAGGACACATGGATGGACCTCTGTCTCTATCAGGGAAGCTGTGTTGCTGGTGCTGGAGCTGGTGCTGCTGCTAAGCATAGAGACGGTTTTCCCGCAGAGAAATGGGAGGCTTGGAAAATCCAAGCACCACCAGGGAGGAAGCTAAGCAGTGAGGACCTTTGTCTCATCTTAAGTCACTCCACACAACAGATGATGGCTTCATTGAGCACCTTTCGGATCTGCAGAGAAAGCCATTCTGAATGCCGCGCAGAGTCCTCAGCCACGCGGGTGTGATCGCTAGAGCCTCTGTTGGCTGCTTCTTCCGCACACTTAGTCATCCCCCTTCCCAACAAAGAACAAACTTGGAGACAAGCTGAAACGAACTGGATTTCCGTCACGGTTCAGAAAGAAACCAATATCCACCCTATGCTCTCGTCCTGGACATGTGACACTTCTTGTCACATAAACTCCCATTGGTCTTGTGAATCCGGGCATATATCTTTGAAAATCATTCTGAGTCTGGGGTCCTGGGGCCACTGATGTAACTCAGTGGTAGAGTGCTTGCCTAGGATGTACACAGCCTGAAGATTGTTTCCCAATTCTCTCCCAAATCAAAAGCAAATAAAACTATTAAAACTGGTGTCTTGCCTTCAGGAATTTGGATTTAATTCCAGATGTAGCAGCAAACACTTGAAATCCCAGAACTTGAGTGGCTGAGGTAGGATGATTACCATCAGTTTGAGGTCAGCCTGGGTTACAGTGAGAGAGCGGTCTCCAAATAGAGCGGGAGTCTTCTGCTTTCTTCCCCAGAAGCCCTGCAGAGTGCAGGCCCACCAGGTATATTAACAAAGAACAAAGCACAAGACTGATCATCAGGGCTAGGTGGGGGCATAGGAGGGTTACCATGATCAGCCAAATGTCCTTAATTCTATCGATATCTAAGGAACCTTGTCCTCCATAAGCAATTCTCATCTATTACTTATGAGGAAATTTGTTTTTAAAAATGATCAAAGGATTGGATTGTATAGAATCTGCAAATGACTGACAGAAATGCCCAATGCCTCAGACCATCAAGGAAAGAAAAACAGAAACCACAGGGAGGTATTTCCTCACCTTCATTAAGATGACTGTCACCAAAACAGAGATAACATGTACTGGTATAACATGTATGCTATTGGTAAAAATGTAAACTGGACTACTTTGACAGCAACTAGCCTGAACATTCCACAAAAATTTAAAAAAAAAAAAAAGCCAGGAGTGGTGGCACACACCTTCAATCCCAGCACTTGGGAGGCAGAGGTAGGAGGATCACTGTGAGTTCAAGATGAGCCTGAGGTGAAATCCAGGTCAGTCCAGGCTAGAGTGAGACCCTACCTCGAACCCCCCCCCAAAAAATCAAAAATAAAACATGATTTGTCAACTCCACTTGTGAGTGTATCCATGAAAGAACAAAATCATGATTCTGAAGATGTATTGAAACTTCCACCTCATAGTGTTTATAATAAAATTACTATATCAGACAAATGATAATGAAAGTGCGCTATATACATACAGTGGAATTTATTCAGCCTTTAAACAAAAGAAATCCAGAGAATCATTGGGAAACACTTCTAAAAACTTATATCACCCAAAGCTGGAACATCTAGGAGATAAATTTCCTTGGCATACAGCCTACCTGAATTACAGTCAATGCATACGAATGGCTTAAACACACACAAGTAATGAGATGGATGCAGGAATTAAGTCTCCCCATAAATAAAAGCCTAGGACCAACTAGCATTACTGCTGAACTCTATGAATTTTAAGGTGAATGAATGTCAACGGCTTCTCAGTTTCACAAGATTGAAAGAGAAATACCAAATTCATTCTATGAGGCTAAAAGTGTGCTGACCCCCGATCCAGGCAAAGACAACAAAAAACCTCTCAGATGAACATAGTTGCAAGACACCAGCAAAATGCTCATGAGCTAAGTTCAAGAGTATATTAAGAAGAGTCTTAGCCAAGCGTGGCGGTGCACGCCTTTGATCCCAGCATTTGGGAGGCAGAGGTAAGAAGATCACAGGGAGTTCGAGGTCACTGAGTAAATTCCAAGCCAGCCTGGGCTAAAGTGAAACCCTACTTTGAAAAAAGAAGAGGAAAAGGAAGAAGGAGGAGGAGGAGAAGAAGAAGAAGAGGAAGAGTGTATATTCTATGACCAAAGGTTTCTCCCAGGAATGCAAGATTAACTTAAAATGTGTAAATCAATAAATAGTATGCACCATATAAATAAACTTAAGGATAAAATTGCGTAATCATCTTGATAGATGCAGAAAAGCCATTTGACAAAGTTAAACATGCAATCGTGACAAAAGTCTTGAAGAATTTAGGAGCAGATACCTTGAGATAATAAAGGCTTATACATCACATCTATAGCTAACAGTCTACTAAATGAGGCAGAACTGAGAGAAGATGTTTAATAGACTAGACAATAGGATTTTTGCAAGAAAAATCTTGCTAGCAAAAATGGAAAGGTAACGTTAGTCAAGTCACACAACTGGTGACATGCCACAAATAAATGGCCACCCAGCCTCCAGGGGCACAGTGAACCATGCCAAATTATTCTACCCCAAATACTTAGAGACCTCTCTCCTTTCAACCACCATGTGTTGTTAGTTCTGCCTTGATGTGAGTTAGAATAAATGAAATTTTTCTTCCACTAAAAATGTGTCCTTGGGCTAGAGAGATTACTTTGTGGTTAAGGTGCTTGCTTGCAAAGCCAAAGGACCCAGATTGAATTCCTCAGGGCCTACATAAAGCCTTATTCGCAAGGTGGAGCATGTGTCTGGAGTTCGTTAGGAGTGGCTAGAGGACCTGGTAAGCCCCCTCTTCCTCTATTTGTCTCCTTTCTCTCTCTGTCTCCCTCTCTCTCTCTCTCTCTCTCTCTCTCTCTCTCTCTCTCTCTCTCTCTCTCTCTCTCTCAAATAAATCAATAAAAATAGAATACTAACAAAAAATTTTAGTTAAAAACTGTATACACATGCATACACACCTATGAAATGTAAAGTTGACATCCAAGATGGTGAAAGTTTCCTTAGACCCAATATCCTATAATAATTTTAGTTGCAAAAAAATACTCACAAATTATTAAATATCACATCTTTAAAAAATTGCATTTAAAAAAAACAGGATGAGGTGAGATATTCTATTTTTATAAGTATTTCTAGACTCCTGCAAAACCAAAGTCTTCAATAGGCGATTGGGAGTCATAGTTGTAAATTCATTACCTTGAATATTTAGACTATTTCTAGTTCCTCGCGGGTGCTTTTTAAGTTTTAGTTTTAATCGTTTTTGTTTATTTATTTGCAAGCACGTGTTTAGGGGCCGCCAGGGTCTCTTGCCACTGCAAGCACTAGATATTTGTGCCAATTTTGTGCCACTCTTTGTATCTGGCTTTATGTACACGCAGGGGAATTGGTTTCTAGGCTGGCAGGCTTTGCAAACAAGTGACTGCAATCACTGAGCGATTTTCTCAGTCCCTCCACATTGCTTTTAGTAGAAAGACTTCCTAAAAGAATCCTTCCTTTGCTCGTTATGCTGTGAGATCTGTGCCCTGTGTAACATCTGTGGTCATGGCAGCCCAGTTTTCCGAGGAATTTTGTTAATGTATTATGAAAGATTGAAAATTCGAATGTGTAGTGAATATGTAATAAATATATTGTAAATTAGGAAGTTCAGTTGTCAGTGCGTCAACATTTGAAGTTACTAGAATTGATACAGTCTGAAAGAAATTTGCCTCCACTTTTTTTTTCTGAGAGAGTAAGAGAGAGGGGAGGGGAGAGGAGTGGCATGCCAGGGCCTCTAGGCACTGCACTCAGACTCCAGATGCATGCTACATCTTGTGTTCATGTGTGACCTTGTGCTTGTATCACGTTGTGCATCTGACTTACATGGGACCTGGGGAGTCAAACACGGACCCTCAGGCTTCACAAGCAAGCATCGTAACCGCTGAGCCATCGCTCCAGCTCTGCCTCCAAATTTGAAGCTGGAAAAGTCACTGGAATAACTTTAGTAAACCATCACAGTCCAGGGCTGTGTACATTTTTGGTTCGTGTGTTAAGAACTGTGTGCAAATTTTCCAGCTAACTTTTCCTGGGGAGACATCACCAAACATCTGCTCATCCCAGTAGAGAGGGCATGAGCAGATTAAAGAACGGATTCCATCCACGTCTAGCTTGGTGGACCAATGAGTTTATTGGGGTTACTTACAGAAATATGGGTGACTCAAGGCCTCTATAGCACCAGGAAGTATGCTGGGCAGCTCACTGTCTCACTGACACCATGCATTGCTCAGGAAAAGTTATGCCACTGGACAATGATGGATAGCTACATTACCGAAGAGCGTACTTCTGAGTCAATTGCTTACCTCATACATAACCTGGGGACAGGCAAGTGACACATGAAGATCTCAGGAAGGCTCCTGAGCCTCACAAGCCCCATGGGCCTTGGCCCTCCTCCCACAGGGGGATATTTAATAGACCAGACACCATCCCAAGGCTCTCCTGCCAGTGGTCACAGCTGCCATGAGTCATGACCACAGTGATCATGTCCAAGACAGAGAAAACTGGTGCACAACAAAATTGAAATGCCTCTGTCTGATCCTCAACATAATCAATAAAAAAGAAAAAAATAGCACAAGATGATTCATTTCTATCACATCCACCAGCACCCAGGAAACATGACCAAGGAAGTGGTAGGTCAAATGATCGCTGCTGTCTGCGCTGGCACAAGAACCTTCTCCAGGGAGATGGTGATAGACTCAAAGGAGACTCGAATCTCATCACAGCAGAAAATCAGAGAGTGCTAAGAGCTCAACACTAAAGGAGATTTCTTTTTAAAAAATTATTCATTGGTGTGGTAGTTTGATTCAGGTGTCCCCTTTAAACTTCGGTGTTTTGAATGTTATGTTCCCAGCCAATGGAGATTTGGGAATTAAAGCCTCCTGGGGGAAGTGTATTGTTGGGGCGGACTCATGGGTGTTATAGCCAGTTTCCCCATGCCAGTGTTTGACACACTCTCCTGTTGCCATTGTCCACCTTATGTTGGCCATGGGGTGATGTCCATCCTTTGCTCATGTCATCGTTTTTCCCTGCCATCATGGAGCTTCCCTTTGAATCTTTAAGCCAAAATAAATCTGTTTTCCCCACAAGTTGCTCTTGGTCAGGTGATTTCTGCCAACAATGCAAACCTGACTGCAACAATTTGCAAGCAGACAGACAGAATACGCATGCCAGTACCTCCTGCCACTGCAAATAAACTCCAGATGCATGTACTACTTTGTGCATCTGCCTTTATGTAGGTACTGGGGAATTGATCCCGGGCCATTGCATGCGATGATCTGAAATCTGATTCAAGGTGTTTGGGTCAGCATTGTCAGTGTCATGTGGGGTGACATGTGCAAGAGTCCACGTGTGTCCAAACCATGGCAGCTGTGAAGATTTCTGATTAACGTTTGGTCATTGCCTGTTCAGAATCTTCTACTGTTGCCAATGTTTTTGCCACACCTGCATTTAGTTACACGAGACCACATGAGGTAGCAACCCCCAGTCTAAGAAGCTTGTATTCCCAAGGTTCTCATGAGGTGGGGTCACAGGTTGGTATCTATAAAATAAGCACTGGGTCTGGAGAGATGGCTTAGAGGTTAAGCGCTTGCCTGTGAAGCCTAAGGACCCTGGTTCGAGGCTCGGTTTCCCAGGACCCACGTTAGCCAGATGCACAAGGGGGCGCACGCGTCTGGAGTTCGTTTGCAGTGGCTGGAAGCCCTGGCGCGCCCATTCTCTCTCTCTCCCTCTATCTGTCTTTCTCTCTGTGTCTGTCGCTCTCAAATAAATAAATTAAAAAAAAATTTAAAAAAAGCACTGAACAGGTGGGACTGCCTTCCAGCCTATCCACCTGTCCCAGTGCCTCTCCATTTGCACTCCATTAACTGACTAAGTCCTTGTGGCCTCAATCCAGGGTGTTAATGGATGTGGAGAAATTCTCCACAAAGGTGGAGCCCAAGAAGACAGTGTTCCCATCCTGACTTTCCAGAAGTTTTACTGCTTTGTTTTCTCTTTCCCTACCCCTGCAAATATAGAAAGAGGGAGACACAAACCTATGCGTGGCTTCTTGGTGCTGGGTGTCCCACTCATCTGGGTAATGCTTTGTCACTACCGTGCTCAAATCCCACTAGGTCAGACTCAGCAAGGCTTTCCTGGTTGCTCCTCCTCTGTGTCCAGCAAGCCTTACCTGCAGATTGTTTTTATCCATATAATTCTCACATTGGATGCAGGCATCAAGTAGTGTTTTCATAACTTCTAAAGGAGGGCAGGATAATATGGAACATAGTATAATACAAACCTAACCCTTCCAGCCATAAGCAACACACATAGTGACAGAAAAGGAAATAAGCCTTTAAGTTTGAAGTCACTGAGAGTTTGGAGTGACCAGCAAAATCGAGTCCAATTTACTGATGTCAACTCAATATGGAAGAGAAGCACCCATGTGGCATTTGTACAGGGGCCAAATATTGACAGTGAGACAGGCTGTGATGAATGGCTTGGATCCTATATGTGGCAACAAATGACTTAACTCTTTGAGCTTCCAGATCTCTGAGACAAGGGACACCCAGGAAGATGTGGTGAGGGAGAATTCTGCCCTCATTTCGGTTCTAAAGAATGCCATGGTATTTAAGTTGAAGCCATAACTGTCTGGGAATGTCACAGTACAGGAAGAAAGATATTTTACTTAAAGGAAAAGAGGGGAAAAAAAAAAAACAAGAAAAATATTGTATATCCATGGGGCAGAATGTACGGTCATTAATTGTGTTTGAGCAAATCATTTTTATTTTCTTGTGGCGGACATGTGAGATGGTTCCTCTCATTCTCTTTAATGTGAATGGAGTGATGTCTGTCATTCCCAAGCAGAAAATGTCAGAGTCTCCTGTAGGTGTGGTGCTCTAGGAAACATGAAGACACCCAGCGATGCCCACATCTGGTGTGAGAATGATGTGCAGAAAGACTGCTGGGAGCCCTTGAAGCACGCGTGGAAGGAGCAGCTGTTCTTCCCTCTACTACTGCGTGGGCGGTGTTGCTCAGACCCATAACCTAGCGAGATGGGCGGCGTACAGGGAACGTCGATTTGCAGTGACTGGGATCTGGTTCCTGCCTTGCTCCTGAGGTTTTTTGCACACAAGTTCTTTCCAATCTTGGACATCATCCAAGCATAATCTAAAACCGGAGTGTGGCTTACTCCTGAGTTTTCATCAAGCAAAACGTTTCCACTCACAACCAACAGTCCCAACAGGATACTGAGCGCCTTATTTCTCCCTCCATCCCCACGAAGCTGGGAAATGCAGCTCCACACTCCGGGGATCCTGGGACAGATGGCCACACACTTCTCTAGCAGCAAACAGACTTTCCTTCTAGCACAATGTCAATGAAAACCCAGAAGTCCTGTGCACATTAACAGCTCCAAGTATGCTCCCCGTTTTTAAAGCTTCTAACAGTAGTTGTTTGTTTGTCTTAAGATAAAGTTTGACTTTGTAGGCTAGACTAGCCTTGCACTAAGTAGGTATACCAGACTGGCCTGAAATACAGCCTTTTCTAAAAATATTTTATTTGTTTATTTATTTGAGAGACAGAGAAAGATAGAGAGAGGGACAATTGGCATGCCAGGGCCTCTAGCCACTGCAAACAAACTCCAGACACATGTGCCACCTTGTGCATCTGGTTTATGTGGGCCCTAGGGTATCAAATCCTAGTCCTTAGGCTTCGCAGGCAAGCACCTTAACCATTCAGCTATCTCTCCAGCCCCAGATATAGCCTTTTTAAACCTCAGTACAACTAAACTTATTCTGATTATTCAATTCTGATTATTGTAATCCTATTACATACCTTATTGTTAAATACCTGTCTTAAAATACTACATTTTAGTTTTGAGGCAGGGTCTCACTTTAGTCCATCCTGACCTAGAATTGTAGGCTGACCTTGAACTCCTACCTTGGTGTCTTGAGTGCTGGGATGAGAAGAGTATGTCACTACAAGCAGCTGGCTTTATTTTCAATAATTGATATCAAACTTTTTGCAGTATGATAGGCCAAACCCAGGACATCATACATGCTAGGGAGGTGCCCTGCCCCTGAACCACACACACCAGTCCTATGTTGGACATTTTATTAGAAAATACTAAACTCTTGTTTGCAATCCTAGAAGGCACAATTGCTATTTTATTCATTTTTCTGAGGGTATAACTAAGATTCACAAAGCCAAAGTGACGTTTCTTGTGGATAACAAGCAGTAAGAGGTACAAGCAGGATTGAAAGCCCACACCTGCATTAGGCACCTGTAGTCCCTCCCTTCTTCCCAACCCATCTTTTTTTTTTTTTTAATTTTTTTATTTGTTTGAGAGCTACAGACACAGAGAGAAAGACAGATGGAGGGAGAGAGAGAGAATGGGCGCACCAGGGCCCCCAGCCTCTGCAAACAAACTCCAGATGCGTGTGCCCCCTTGTGCATCTGGCTAACGTGGGACCTGGGGAACCGAGCCTTGAACCGGGGTCCTTAGGCTTCACAGGCAAGCGCTTAACCGCTAAGCCATCTCTCCAGCCCCCAACCCATCTTTTTGCACTGAGCTGTGGCTGCTTCTGCACTAAGCACCACCTGTCTCATGAGAACCACCCTGTCACAATATAGAGATGCTTTTTTATCCTTAATACGGCCCTCTAGCTAGGAAGAAGCACTTTCCCCAGCGCCACGTTTAGCATCTGTACCTTCTACCCTTACAGTTTTACAGATCTCTATAACTCAGCGAGGTTTCTCATCTTGCAGTTAAACTTCTGTCTCCTTGGAAACATACATCAGCGTTCGTTAGTAGTGATTTCAACATCAAAGCATGCCATCAAAGCTCCGGCTTCTGCCTCTCCTATGTCTGCAGTCACTGAGTGCTCTTCACCAAATATCCTTGTCCCTCCACCCCCTGTGTTCGATGCACAGGGTAGGGCAGCCTGCGGT
This sequence comes from Jaculus jaculus, assembly GCF_020740685.1. NCBI lineage: Eukaryota > Metazoa > Chordata > Mammalia > Rodentia > Dipodidae > Jaculus > Jaculus jaculus. The sequence continues at coordinate 7,187,493 of NC_059107.1, read as the reverse complement.
AAAGAGGTGGCCAACTGGCCCTGCTCAATGAGCTGTGAGCAGAAGTGGCATGTGACACTAACCTTCCTGTGAGAGCTGTCCTTCCCTCGGCCAAGATTCCAGGCAGGAGCTGCTCCATCATCCTGGGTCTCCGCATGAGGACGGACCAGGGCAGGCCTCCATTGGTGCGTGATACACCAACAGAGCGAGAAATAATCCTCACTATTCTAGATCATGGAGGCACAGTGGCCATTTGTTACAGCAGCATAGATGATTCTGTCCTGCACTGTGTTCTTAGACAAGTCATTTTACATCTTGGGTCTTTTGGCTTCACCATGAGATTCAGCAAATAAATGGGAAAGAAGAAATAAGCCTTAGCAAGCTTCTCTGAGGTATAAGATTAGTAGGGCCTGGGACAGCTTGAGTTCAACTCCCCAGAGTGCACATAAACATCTGGGTCTGCCTATGCATGTCTGTAATACCAGTCCACGGTGGGAGGGAAGACTGGAGAATTGCTGGGGCACCATGGCCTCTCCCCCGAAGAAACAGCTTTGATCTGAGGGAGAGACCCTTCTCAAGGAAACACAGAGATGGTCTATAAAGAAGGGCGCCCAAAACTCTCCTCCGGCATCCACATGCACATCAGTGCACTACATGTGTTCACAACACATACATCTGCATGTGCCACACAGCATATTCCATACCACAGGTAGTCTAATACACACACACACACACACACACACACACGAATCTCTAAGTCCTTTCAAACTTCACTGCTATCAGAATTACTTAAGCCAATGCTGTCTTTTCCTAGAATCTCCCTCCAAAACACCCATGAAAGAATTCCCCCTGGATCAGATCCAAAGTTTCTTAAGTTGGTTGTATGATAAGGTTTCTTCATTTTACCACGGCCCCTACATTTACTTCCGCCTAATTACTTGTACTCTTCTGGCCACTCATGAAGCTCCAGTCACGCTGGTCGTCACAACATTTCTGAAGTACCATTTGTGTCTGCCTCAGGTCCCTTGACTTGGTAGCTTGATAGCTTCTGGGGACATACTTTGCTTAGTAGCTCATACCTCAGCCCACATGACTCAGAACGAAATTAACTTGTCTTTGGGATTTTTCATGAACTATCAATTTCTATCATTAGTTACTTTTCTTGTGCAATTTCGGCAATCCTCATTGTAAGAAAAGCTCAGGGAGAACAGACCCCCGCTTTATGTTCACTGATTGTGGTGGTTGGTCTTCCTTGCCAGATCTGGAATTGCCTAGGAGAACAGCAGAGTCAGAGATGGAGTTTTCAGACAGGGATAACTGAGGAGGAAAGCCCTCCCGGATGGGGCAGCACCATCCAGTGAACTAACATTCCAGACTGAATACAAAGGTGGAAGTGAGCTGAGCGCCAGCGTTCCTCTCTCTCTGCTTCCTGACTGTGGACACCATGTGAGGAGCTGCCTCACCTCCCCGTCTGCCACCGTGCTCTCCCATCATGATGGGTTGTACCTCAAAACCTCATGTGACCTGGATGATCGGTGCCCAGCAGATGGCAGTTTGGGAGGTGGAACCTTACTGGAGGAGATGGATTTTGTGGCAGTGGCCTTTGGAGTTATAGCCAGCTTCTCTTTGCCAGAGCTTAGCTCACATTTAGCTGCTCTTTTCCACCTGTTGTGTCACAGGTGATGCCCATCCTCGGCTCATGCCATGCTTTCCCCTGCCCTGGCGAAGCTTCCCCTTGAGACTGTAAGCCAAAATAAAGCTCTCTTCCCATCAACTGCTCTCCATCTGGTGTTTTGTTCCAGAACCTCAAGGTAACTGCAACATATCCTTTTTGAACCATGAGCCAAAATAATTCCTTCCTTTATGTCACAGCGACAAGAAGAGCAGTTCTTTGTCTCCGCAGGACACAGGACATCACTAGGCACACAGCGAATCCCAAGAAGTAGCTGTTGAACAGAATAAAATGAACAATACAGAGAGAGCCAGACAGGGAGGCAAAGACAGAAACCGAGAGAGAAACAGACTGACTTGGGGAGTTTGAGTCACTTCCACTCTCTGCCTTAGTTTCTATCCTCCACAGCCGGTCCTGAAACACGCTTGCTTTTTTGAGCAGCAGAGAGATGAAAAAGATACCATTTACTAGGCGAGGCTAGATGGTGCGCTTGCAGCCTTCCAAGTTCATCAGAACCCAGGAGTTACCTTGACCGTGCTTTCTCTCGAGGAGAGCCCCTGATTCCTAAAGAAACAAGATAACCGGAGACTTCTTGGAGCTCTCCTCTGTGACATGCTGCACCGGGAAAGGGACTCTGCTCGCGACCCTGCACCATCCATGACACCCCCTGGAGTCCCTGCTGGGCAGACCTACTCCCCGGGCACTCGTGGGTGTGAGCTGATCTCACCACGCCTTGCAATTCACGGGCAGGCCCAGTGCTCCAGGGTCTCTTCTCACCCGCGGACAGACAGCCAGCGAGATGCTGTTTTCTCCCACGGTGCAGCCTGACGCGCGCTCATTGGCCCACAGCGCCTGGGGGGCGGGGCTTCCGCGTCGGGGGAGGGTTCTTTAAAAAACCAGCCCGCACTCCAAACAGCATGACCCGGAGGCTGGAACTCGGGCCGTCTCCGTGGCCTGGCTCCCTCAGTCTCTGCTTCCTGTCCTTCCTGGCTGAGCCTGGGGTGCTCGGAGGTCTGGGAGTTCCATGTCAGTGATGGAAAGACTTGAGAATGCCTCCCTGCTGCAGCAGCATGGAGCGGAGGACCCCCGGGTGCGGCACCTCAACAGCACCGAGGACTACCTGGCCTACCTGTGCGGGCCCCGGCGCAGCCCCCTCTCCGTCCCCGTGTCCGTGGCCTATGCGCTGATCTTCGTGGTGGGGGTCGCGGGCAACCTCCTGGTGTGCCTGGTGATCGTGCGGCAGCAGTCCCTCAAGAGCCCCACCAACTACTACCTCTTCAGCCTGGCCGTCTCCGACCTGCTGGTCCTGCTCCTGGGCATGCCCTTGGAGGTCTACGAGATGTGGCACAATTACCCCTTCCTGCTCGGGCCCGTGGGCTGCTATTTCAAGACGGCACTGTTCGAGACCGTGTGCTTCGCCTCCATCCTCAGCGTCACCACGGTCAGCGTGGAGCGCTACGTGGCCATCGTACACCCGTTCAGGGCCAAGCTGGACAGCACCCGCCGCCGGGCCCTCAGGATCCTCGGCCTCGTCTGGGCCTTCTCGGTGGTCTTCTCTCTGCCCAACACCAGCACGCATGGCATCAAGTTCCAGCACTTTCCCAACGGATCCATGGTTCCGGGCTCTGCCACCTGTACGGTCACCAAGCCCATGTGGGTTTACAATTTCATCATTCAGGCCACGTCCTTCATCTTCTACATCCTCCCCATGGCCCTTATCAGCGCCCTCTACTGCCTCATGGGGCTGCGGGTGAGTAACCAAGGGCCCTGGCTTGCGGCAGCGCCTCTCCTCTCCCTCAGGGACGCTGGGCTCAGAGAATGACATAGCACAAGAGAAACTCGGGGTGAATCACCCTTTGAACTCACCCCATCTCCTCCCGCTGTATATATACATATAGATATGCATATACATATATATGTAGAGTTCACAAAATGTATATGCAGATGTCATACATTCATGTGCATACATCTGAGTGAAATTCAGCTTGGTTTCCTCTTGAGCAGATGGGGACTGCCTCAAACAGATTGGAAACACAGCTACACATCAACTTCTCTTAGCTCATTCTCCATGCTTCTTCCTGTCATCTTTGCTCACTTATTCCAGTGTTTCTGTGAAGTAGGAAACGTCATAGGGAGACCAGAGCTCGTGGGAAAATCGGATTCAGGTCTGCGGTAGAGTAGGTACTCTGGTTAGGCAGCCACACTTTGAGGGGCCCTTCTCGGCAGTTTCTTCCGGCTCCCCCAATCTACTGCCTGTGTTGAAAGATTCCTCTGTACCAGCTGGAGCTGAATATAACATGTGCTAATCCTACATGTTTTATAGTCCAAGTTTTAATTTAATTTTATTTTAGACAAGGTTTCATGTGTCCTAGCCTTGCCCCCAACTCAGTATGTAGCTGAGGATATTCTCAAACTTCTGATCCTCCTGCCTCCATGTCCCCAATGTTGGGATTATAGGCATGTGCCACTATGCCTAGCTTATGAGGTTCTGGGAATTGAACTCAGGGATTCTCGCATGCTAGGCAAGTCCATTACCAACTGACCCACATTCCAAGCCCCAAATATACAGTTTTAAAGCCAAACACTTCCTTGTCATTGCTTTGATCTTTGGTTGAAATATCAGGTTGAATTGTACAATTAAACATTATGTGTGTGTGTGTGTGTGTGTGTGTGAGAGAGAGAGAGAGAGAGAGAGAGAGAGAGAGAGAGAGAGAGAGAGACCCAAGGTATAGATTGAGAAATGACAATAAAAATAGAACTCCTAAATTGGAGCAAAAGAAAGTGTAAGGGACTACTAAGTTCAAGGGGAAATTATCACTTAGTTTGAATGCATCTTATAATGACAGCTTCCTTGCCCATGAGTACTGTGGTAAAGTGGCGTGCTTTGTTGTTTGTAAGAAAGTGCCCTTAACCATTGGGCCATCTCTCTAGCCTGTCTTTTAGGTTTTTTTATTTGTTTGTTTGCTTTGTTTTTACTTTTCTCTGGGTCTAAATTTGCTGACGCAATCTACTTTTCACAACAGTGGGAGTGAGTATATAATCCCTACTATGTTCTGCACCCAAGTTCATGCATGTAAATCCTTATGACTCTAGTTTTACATTTGTTTAAAGAGGTGGTTCACGTAGAGAACAGTCATGGAACCATTAGACTCCCGGGGCCTTGGTTGCCATAAAATATGCCTTCAGGCAAGCCACAGGATTCTCCTAAAATTACTTTTCTCATTTATAAAATGAAAGGTCACGTCGGATTGTATCTAAGGCTTCTTCAGACTCTAACAGCCAGTGATTTCTTTTAAAAAAAAAAAAAAGGGAGAGGGACTCTGCATGGGAACAAATTGAGTTGTAAATGAAAGAAGAAATAAAATAAACCCACCCTCAGCCTTCCTGGTGGCTCTGGAACCATCTATTATGTGAGTCCTGACACAGTGTCCGGTGCCAGTGCAGTTCTGAGAAAGGTGATTTGGTCTTTTGATTGCTTGCTGTCCCTGCAATGAACATGCAGGCCTGAATAGAAAGAACACAATTTAGGTACCGCAGACACGGAGGCGCAGGTATGGCAGTTTCCTCCTAGGCACCAGCCTCCATGCTTCCAGAGAAATATGTCACCCAAGACCTGCTCAGTGCTATATCCTTAGAATGTCCTGTGCATCTCGTCACAAGGAAAAGCCTTCAACATATTGTCAAACATCACAAAACCTATGAGGTCTCCCCGTACCAGGAATCAATCAGTGTCATACCATTCAACGTCAAATAATCAGACATGTTGAGTGATTTGGGGAAAACACTCAAAGCTGAGTGGGATGTATGCATCCATCCAACCTGTTACTCTGGGTTTCATTTTGTCATAAATCCACAGAGACTGCATCAGGGTCTGTCAGCAGCTCAGACAAGAAGTGAGAAGGTGTGTGTGTGTGTGTGTGTGTGTGTGTGTGTGTGTGTGTGTTTTGCAACGAACGGCATCTCGTGCCTGAGAGGATGAGGCAGTGCCCTGTATGCCAGAGGAACTACATGCTTTGACAGCCCCTCCTAGGAGGACTGAAGTATCTCTACCCTGGAAGTCCAGAGTAGGCTACCCATTGTGCCACTGCCTCAAGGGCTTTGTACCTTTGGGTTGGCAGCATTCTTGCAGCCCACATCTGTGTTCCTCCCTTTCCCTAGCCTGCTCTTGTGTATGCTGCACATTACTCACATCACAGACAGTCGGAGCACTCTCCAGACTCACTCACTGCTCCTATCTCTGTTGTAGGCACCCAGGACTCCCAGTGATTTTCCTCCCCTACAATTTATAATTCAATGCTGTAGATTCGTCAGTTAATTTATTTTTCCACAACTAGACTGAGCTCAGGAGAGTGTAGGGAGAGGGGTAAATAACTTGCCTCATTACTAGACTTCAGCCTTTCTGCCTTTAAAACAGATGGCTTAGAAAGGCGGTGTCAAAGGATCCTTTTGATCTACATAATTTGAAGATGTCCAAGCAATCCTAATGGCATGTGCATCATTGACTGTCTCGGAACGTCTGAAGAGGTGCCTGACTCTGGGCACCTCTGCCTTCCACAGCCATCAAGGCTGGTGTTGATAAAGAACAGGGCTAGAGAAGCAGGAAAGAAGCCATGTGCATCCTGAGAGCTGAACACTTGGCCAGCACTTGTAAGGAAATGAAACTATTTAATATGAAAACTGCATTTAATATTAACTAGGCAAATGGTTTCGATTCCAGCCTGTGTGTCCGTCACATTGAATCCTGGTGCAACATTGTACAGTGTGCGTACAACATTTCATGTTCACTCTTCCTCTAATTAGTTGGGTCATTATAATTCGAAGATGTTTCCAAGTAAGTAACGTTTGACAAGTGGTTTTCTTCTGGTACAAACTGCACTTGAGAGGCAGCGGCTCATGGAAAGAAGGATATGAAATGACTGCTTAATGCTTGATTTAAGCAAATTATTCCTTGGGGGTATAGACCTGAACATTCAGAATTATCAAACCCAGTCAAGAAGCAGCTACTATCCCATTATTTTATTATTCTTAACTATAGACTGAAATCAAATAATGGAATAACTGCATCATACAGTAACTATAATTCTTCAGAATGTGGAAAAGTTAAAAGCCTTGGCTGATTGAACCGAAGATGGACTTCTAAGATGTGCTTATGCTGATGATGTTGGTGATGCCAATGTTTGTGATGATGCTGACAATGTTGGTGATGCTGATGCTGACGATGTTGGTGCTGACGATGTTGGTGATGCTGATGTTGGTGATGCTGATGCTGATGCTGATGCTGATGGTGTGGATGCTGACAAGCCGATGATGGCTCTGATTTTGAACATATATTAGACTGCTCCTTTGCATTTGTCAAGTGCAGCCAAGTTAGCCAAAGAGTGTTTTTTATTTTTATTTTTTGTTTATTTTTATTTATTTATTTGAAAGTGACAGACAAAGAAAGAGGCAGATAGAGAGGGAAAGAGAATGGGCGCACCAGGGCCTCCAGCCACTGCAAACGAACTCCACATGCATGTGTCCCCTTGTGCAAGAGTGTTTTGCTTTGTTTTGTTTTGTTTTTTCTTGAAAGGACTTAGAAACCCACATAAGCATGACACAAATGCAAATAAATAGATAAATAATTGTTCCCTGAAAAGTTAGTTGGCATTTCTTTTGAAAGGACTCAGGACAATAATCAGAATCACAATAACAACAATAATTTATCACTCACTTAATCACATGCCAGGTACCAAGACAAGCACTCTGCCAGCGTTAGATTTTACCACTTTGAGCTTCCTTCCGTCGATTCTTACATGACTGTGGAATTCTCTCATCTCATTCAGGTTCTGAGTGACTCTAGTGGGTCAAACCAAACTGGAATTTTTTTTTTTTTTTTTTTTTTTTTTTGGTTTTGTGAGGTAGGGTCTCACTCTGGTCCAGGCTGACCTGGAATTAACTCTGTAGTCTCAGGGTGGCCTTGAACTCACAGCGATCCTCCTACCTCTGCCTCCCGAGTGCTGGGATTAAAGGCGTGCGCCACCACGCCCGGCTCCAAATAGGAATTTTTAAAGTAAAGTTTCATTTATTACAAAGAATGAGAGTGGATACACCAAGGCCTCTAGCTACTGCAAACGAACTCCAGATGCATTGTCACCTTGTGCATCTACCTTATGTGGGGAATCGAACCTGGGTCTTTAGACTTCACAGGCAAGTGCCTTATCCGCTAAGCCATCTCTCCAGCCCACATGGGACTTTTACTTCCTTGCTTTATGAGAACATAGGGTTTACACAAAGAGTACCAATGTCTTTAGGAGACAGATGGCTGGACTTACTCATCATTCAAGTGGGTGCTTAGGACCCATGTGGTGCCGACTATAAGGAATATACATATATGCTTATATAGTGTTGGTGTGTTAAGGGAGTGTATACATTTATTTGAGATAGAATATGGATTTTTTTAAACTTCGGAGTTAGGTTTAATGATCCATTCTTCTGTCATCTAATCTTGAAGACATTTTGTGAAATATTCCTTCATAATTCCATGCATCCTCAGAAGCTCTTTGTTCCTTTACCAGCGTATTCCAGTGTGGCTCACCATTGCACCCACTTCTTACTCACCATGAATTTGCATCTATTTCTTCCAACTCAGTGGTCTGACCCAAATAGAGCCATGAGGCTTCATAGAATAATGTTAGTTTTTCTTCCACTTGATGGCTTCCATCCACCAGTCAGGACTTTTGACACCTCTGAGGAAGGGCTCTCAATGCAATGCGACAAAATATGAAGGAGGGCATAGACCTGAAGTGCAGGAGGGATGTAGCTGTGGGTGCGGTTAATGCAACAATGCGCCTAAGGTCATTAACTCCTGAGCTGGCTCCCTGCCCTTTGTTCTGCTTCCTGTGGCTCTTGAACACCTCACAGCAGCCCACTTGTGGCAACAAGCCCTTTCTTTCATGGTGGCAAAAGGTAGCTTTTGTAATTCCAGACGTCCTATGCAGTGAAGAAGGCTCCCTTTGGCCATGCCAATAACAAATGAAATTTCCATTCCCAGAAGTAAAGCACCGGCAAATATCTGAAGTTTGAAATCTCATTGACTCCAATTATCTAATCACTGTGGCTGCAAGACAGGGTAATCTGATAAGACAGGTTATTTAGGGACAATACCATAGACTGGAGTCAGGGTCATCCCCAGCTGTAATGTTTAACTTCATTGTCATCCTGACAGGATTTAAAATCACCATGGAAACCCAACTCGAGGCGTACCAGTGAGGGTATTTGCAGAGAGGTTTCACTGAAGGGGGAAGGCTCACCATAAATGTGGGCTGCACCACCCCATGAGCTGGGTCCCCGGATTGCACAAGGTGCTGAACGCTGGCACCACCTCTCCTTCCCGATGGTGGATGCAGTGTGACTGCTATTTCAGGCCCCACAGTGAGAGCTGCCCTTAACCCTTCCTTGCCACGGTGGGCCATACTGTGACCCCAAATAAACCCGCCTTCCTTGAGTTGCTTCCTGTCAGGCATTTTGTCACAGTAATAAGTGAAGGAACTAATACACAAGCCAAACTAATGGCAAAGTGTGGGAAGGAGTAAACTGCCTAAGAGAGAATTAGGGTACAGTCGGCAGGCGAGGGAGGGGTAAATGCTGGAGAAGTAGCAGGTGGATGCATTCTGCACGCACTTCCAGACATGTGAGGGGAGCTTGTCAGAGGCCCCTAAAGCTTCCTTCATCTGGCTCAACATTCCTACAAACAAAAAATTAAATTAAGACAAGAAAAATTGATGCAACGAGGTGGATAATACTTCTCTTTAGTGCTATGAGTTCAGAACAAGAGAACAATGGAATAAGGGTGTGCCAAGATCTTCAGGAACATGTTGGGCTCAAACAGGGTAGGAAAGATTAAATGTGCAGGTCATGTTGGCACTACAAACTTTCAAATGGTGAGTCAAGAAATGCTACATATGTTAATTAGGATAAAGAAATCTTAATGTTTATATTTAAAGAGACAGTTTTATCAGTGATACTAGGCAAACAATGTACCCCAAATTATGCTTATTGTATGATATGATATGATATGATATGATATGATATGATATGATGATATGATATGATATGATATGATATGATATGTGGTAATCAGAGGAAAAGAATTTGGGAGAGCATCATTTGGCCAAAGACATGCACCACTCCCCTTTCACTGACATAGGGCTAGGCGACATGGATGTGGAAAGTGGGGACAGCGATACATTATGTTCCTTGAAGCTATGTGTGGCTTCCTGAATACATTGGAGCCTGAGCAGTCCCTTAAGGAAGACTGTCACCTTCATGCGACAATAGTGTCTATATTTGTTTTCTAATTCAGGGACTCGACTATATAGATACCTCATAATAAGTACATTAGTGAATAAATGTATGGAAAAGTAAGGAATTGTTTTAAAATTTCAGAATTCAGTACTTTTTCATGAAATATTTATTAATATATGACAGACCCAGGGTTCTACAGAATGTGCCCTGCATACAATCTCCTTTCTAGTTGAGTTAGGTCAGCTAGATGAGACACCACATCCAGCAGAATGTTTTTTTTTTTGTTTTTTTTTTTGCAGTAGGGTCTCGCTCTAGCCCAGGCTGACTTGGAATTCACTATGTGGTTTCAGGGTGGCCTCAAACCCACAGCGATCCTCCTACCTTTGCTTCCCAAGTGCGGGGATTAAAGGCATGTGCCACCACCACGCCCAGCTGAATTTAACAATTCTTACATTTCTTTAAGTGCTGGCTTTTTGTGTCCAGAATATCTCAGAATATAAGGGGAGGGAAGTATCCTTTCCTTTTCTGCTGCGTTCATTTATTTTAAAATGAACTTTTGCTTGTGTGTATGCGTGTGTGTGTGTGATGTGATGTGGGTGGAATATGCATACACGGGTGCTCTCTTGGAGTACCCCGTGTGCTCTAGTGCACAGAGGTCACCTGCCTGTGGTGGCTGGCGAGTAACATCAGATGTCCCACTCCATCACTCTTCCTCCTGGTCATGTTTTCTTTAATATTTTATTTATTTGCCAACAGAGTCAAGTGTGGAGAAAGTGTAAGAGAATGAGAATCAGAGAGAGGGTATGGGCACACCCATATGGGTATCTTGCTACTGCAAACAAACTCCAGATGCATGTGCCACTTGGTGCATCTGGCTCACATGGGTGCTGGGGAATCGAACCTGGGCCATGAGGCATTGGAAGCATGCACCCTTAATCACTGAGCCATCTCTCCAGCCTCTGGTCTTGTTTTTGAGCAGTCCCTTTGATTCCTGAGCTTGTGGGGCTCTAAAGATTTTTTTTTTTGTCTCTGTTTCCCTGCAGGACTGGGGTCACAGGCATGCATGGCCATGGCTATTTGTTCTCAGTAGGATCTGGATATTTGAAGTCCAGCAGTCTTAGGTCCCCTGAGGTCCTGCGCTTACACAGGAAGTGCTCCTAACCCCTCCAGCCCTATGCTTTCCCTCTTTTCTCTTTTTCTGCTTCTCTTTCAGCTGAAGAAAGATGAAGCCCTCGAGGCAGATGAAGTGGTAACAAATATCCACAGACCTTCCAGAAAATCGGTCACAAGGATGCTGTGTAAGCCCTCATTTTATTTCCACATTTAGTTTTGTCTATTGTCTAAGAGTAAAAGAGTTGTGTTCATTACTGGCACCATGGTGCTATGGTCAAGCTAAAATTTCTCTGAAATGTAATATCCTAATCTGTTCTTCCTATTTCCGACAAGCTTCTAGGACTTTCCTGCTTTGTTTATTTTGTGTTTTAAACATTCAAAATGTGGTAAGTTACATATGTTGGAACATATTCCAAGTGGTAAATGATAAATCATATCTGAGCATTTACACACTGTAAGCAGGTGGCTTCTTTTCTTTAAATTAATTTATTTATTTGAGAGCGACAGACACAGAGAGAAAGACAGATAGAAGGAGAGAGGGAATGGGCGCGCCAGGGCCTCCAGCTTCTGCAAACGAACTCCAGACGCGTGTGCCCCCTTGTGCATCTGGCTAACGTGGGACCTGGGGAACCGAGCCTCGAACCGGGGTCCTTAGGCTTCACAGGCAAGCGCTTAACCACTACGCCATCTCTCCAGCCCAGCAGGTGGTTTCTTAACTTGTTGTGACATGAGTTTCTTTAAATACATGGTACAAGCTGTGGGCTCTCCACCGACAAATACACACACACCACAACACACAACCACTTCATGAATATGTGCCCACACAGTTGCCCTGGGATTGCTCAATTCCAGACTAAGAATAGTTGGCCAAGAGTATCTCTTAGCCGTCATTCCGCCTATGATATTAAGTAATGTATCAAGACAGCACAGCTCGCCTATACTGGTCACAACAATAACTAGAAGAGAGCAGGCTATCTGCCAGCTATCCTCACAACCCTTCAAAACAGCAGCAACAACAACAAAAAAAAAAATCAATATCATGCTTTTTGAAAAAAAAAAATGTTTCAAGAATCCAGGTTCTGATCAATCCTCTCCTCAAAGAATGCTATTAATAATAAGTAAACCTAGAAGAGTTGTTGATGCAGAAAATTAGATTTATCATACACACCCCAAATCAAAACTTAAGGTGTGAAGGAAAGGAACCCCTAAGGCTGATATGCACATGAAACATAAAGCTTTTTGACTAATAATAATTTTCTTGGAGATATTTCAGCCCTTCTTGGCACTTGGCTCTTGTGAAGAAACATCATATCTTCATTACTTCCCTCCTTCTCTCTTTGATCATAATCTAGTCATTAAACTCTCAATGTTCTTTATATTAAAGTCTCAACACCAAAAGCTTGGTGGTAGCACACCTGCCAAGAATATGTGTGACCCTACATTCAATCCGCTGTATCACACAAAAGGAAAAGATAATTTAAATGGTCCAATAATTAAATACAAAACATTTTCCCTAAGATGGGGTTCCATTTTATCAGGAATTATATGCATAACTGAGCAGGTAGAGAAGTTTTTCTTGTGTGATAAAGGTAAGGATTTTCTAGATACTCCTGGAACCTCCCCAGACAGGCAGACAGCTTACTCTCAGTGATTTTAATTGGAAATATGAAATAAAGGTACTGACTGCTTGCTATGAAAACTCCAACTGTGTTCACTTATCCAGGTATAAAATCATAACCATGTGCCCAACACTCAGTTCAAATTTATCACTTCATAGGTAATCTTCTTGCATTTATACCCTTATTTTTACACCTGTATCTCTCCCCTAGTGCCTATTAAGTGTCCTTGATGTAAATTGTAAGCCCCTTACCAGCCAAGAAAGCATGTAAAAACTTCATACAAGAAAAACAAAAAGAATAACCTATTGTCTTTGTGGGGCTTCAATGCCCCAACGAGAAACCAATGGAACACCTATCTTGAGGCAGAAAATGAGAAATGAGTAATAAACAATTTATAACAGCCATATCCTTTCCCACTCAAAATGATACCTATAAAGCAATATTGTATTCTATCTTCCTCTCTTCTCCCTCACCCATCACAGAATTTCAAATGATCAAATTCTGAGAAACTTCTAATTATGACCATTGCTGTGATGACATCCCTGAGAAACAGTAACCTGGAATACTTTTATTTTTGGTCATCACTTCAGAGGTTTCAGTCCATCTTGGGATCGAGTTGTCTGCACACCTGTTGTGAGACAGAACCATCAAGGCAGCAGGAGTATGTAGTTGGGGAGGAGGGATGGCCACATGATGGCCAAGATGCAAAAAGAGACAGACAGCGACCTTGACCTCAGCAGCTTATATTAAGTCATGTTGACAAATCTCTAAGATTTATCACCATGAATTAATGGACAACTTAGAAGGAGAGAAGTGTCATTTGGTCTCATTGTTTCAGAAGCTTCAATCAATGGTTGGCTGGCCCATGGCTCTGGGGCTGAGGTGAGCTGAGTGAGCATAACTGGGTGCCTGTAAGCAGAATAAGCAAAATAGCTTACCTCATGCCTAGAAAATAGAAAGAAAGAGGGCAGAGGGAGGAAAAGAGGGGATCAGATCCCAATTTCCCATTCAAAAGCATACCCCCATGCCTGCTTCTTTTACCTAAGACTCTAGAGCTTCCATCAACTCATTAAGCCTTCATTACATGAGTATTTGGGAGAAATTAAGGCCCAAACCCAACAATAGGACAAATCCATACATTTAGCAGTTCCAACTTCTCTAACCCAACCATTTACAGATCCACTCAGTTTCTTTGGTTCTAATAGTTTACTACTGGGAACATATCTCATTTTCCACAATAAAATGTTTTCGGAATTTTGAAATATATTTGGCACTCTCTTAAATATTTGAAATAAGACACATATAAAAATTATTGTACAGTCATATGACCAATCATAGATCCTATACAACCAATTCTTTTTTTAAATTTTTTTTGTTTATTTTTATTTATTGACTTGAGAGTGACTGACAGAGAGAAAGAGGAAGAGAGAGAGAGAGGGAGAGAGAGAGGGAGAGAGAGAAAAAGAGAATGGCCGCACAGGGCTTCCAGCCACTGCAAACAAACTCCAGATGCGTGTGCCCCCTTTTGCAACTGGATAACGTGGGTCTTGGAGAATCGAGTCTCGAACCAGGGTCCTTAAGCTTCACAGGCAGGCACTTAACTGCTAAGCTATCTCTCCAGCCCCCCCTTTTTTGAGGTAGGGTCTTGCTCTAGCCTCGGCCGACCTTGGAATTCACTATGTAGTCTCAGAGGGACCTGAATTCACAGCTATCCTCCTACCTCAGCCTCCCAAGCGCTGGGATTAAAGGCGTGCACCACCATGCCCAGCCTAAGCAATCAATTCTGTTGTTTGAATAGCCTACGTCTCTGAGATCTAGCCTGTCTGCAGTAGGCTGCAGGAGAAACTGATAGGAGAAACGAAATGCTGTGTACTCTCCCACTTTCCGTCCTTTCGCAGTTGTGCTGGTCCTCGTGTTTGCTGTCTGCTGGACTCCCTTCCATGTTGAGCGGCTCTTCTTCAGCTTTGTGGAGGAATGGACGGAGCCCCTGGCCACTGTGTTCAACCTCACCCACGTGGTGTCAGGTAAAAGCTCAGCAGGTTTGCTTTCGTAAGTGTCCAGGTAACCGCCGCTCTGTCTTCATTCTGCCAGGGCCTTATGGGGATCTATCATCCTTGCCGTAAGGAAAGCAGTGGATTTTAATTTGATTCGAAGAGTAGCTATGTCACTGGTCCAAGGGAAGCAGTGGCCTGTTTTAGAGGCTACTGTATGGAAAACCTGAGCTCCCTTTGTAATCATCACAGGACAGTAGACAGGAGGTAATTCCTTCAGTTTTCTTTCCAGTGGCAATGCCATAGAGTTAGTCCTTAACTCAGTGAACATCATTCCCGTAAACACTCACAGTAGGGTGAAGGGCAAACAAGGGGTCCTCAAGGGGCCACACAGGTCTCTTTCATGTTACTTTCCTTCTTGTCGTCAAGGGCAACCTAGAATGCACTGACAACTGGTGAGGCCACAGAGCACCTCAGATTGTACCTCATTCCCCTCATTAATATTCCAAGTGAACTGTAGTTTCTAGAACACTCAGCTATAAGATGGTAATGAAACCTGCTGCAGACACATCATGTGCTGATGGCTAAGAAGAAATAAGACATTAAGTGGTAAAGAGATCCAAGTTGTCAGATAGCACAGCATTCTAGAAGCATCACAAGAAGTTGATAAGTAAGTACTTACTCTCATTGTCATCGTCAATATTTTATGGCCAAAGTAACAGTTTCATTAAAAATAAATGATTCAAGCCAGGTGTGGTTGTGCGCACCTTTAATCCCAGCACTTGGGTGGCAGAGGTAGGAGGGTCACCATGAGTTCCAGGCCCGCCTGGGATTACAGAGTGAGTCCCAGGTTACTCTGGGCTCCAACAAGAATATACTTCAAAAAAAAAAAAAATGCCCAAAGGTAAAATGGTTAAAACAAGGTCAAGCCCACATCAGTGAATTTCTAGTTCCGGGTCTCTCTAGTGCAATGGAGCAGAAACTCTTCACCCAAGACCTTGCTTTGCAGTCAGTGTGACCAGTGGCTTTAGACGGAGGGCACCTCTGTCCCCCTCCTGCTCTTCACTATCTATGGACTCTACACAATCAAAAACATCACCCAAGAGAAAGGATAAGATGAACCTAGGCAACCTAACCTCCAGACAGAGCAAAGACAACAGCATGATGCATGCTGAACTCTGTGTATGTGACCCTCTTCCTGCCCCCGCCCCTGTTTGTATGCAACAAGCTGCTTTTGTATGGTCAGAACTGGACATGAGTACGTTTGTGTGAAACTATTTAGCATCTGGGTCCACATCTCAGAAATATTTACAGCTCTTAGCTTATCCTTCCTGCTCATAGGAGACAATGGAGTGCAATCGAATAAATTATCAAATACTCCAAGACCACGTGAGACTCAGCTGGTTAATTGCACGTCTCAAAGTTCTCCAAGGTCACCACCTTAAGGTTCACCACACTGCAGCTCTGCGAATATTATCTTATGAGGGCACCACCTCCCCTCCCCTACTTTGTAAACTATGTGAGGTACAAGCCTCTTAAGCCATTTAGAAAAGGCCTTTTCTGTACCTTTACTCTCCCCATGTGATAACATTTCTCATGGACTCTTCACTCATCCAAGTAAGTAGTCAAGAGAAAGTTCTTTGGACTCGCCTGTACAGTGTAGTCTTAGCTGTCCTGAACCCTTATAGCCCATTGTGTCTTCTGCCCACAGTGTCCTCTTCCTCTCTTCATTGCCTGCCTCCTCCTACCCATTTCAAGTCTGGCTGGTGTCAGTCAATCCCGCCTGCTTACTCATCACCATCACAATCTGTTTATGCCACTGTGACTTTGATAACAGAACAACTGCTCTAGAATGGCTGCCAATATTACATCATTTATTTGGGACTGAGTTGTTAGCTTAGTGAGGTGGTTTGAATGAGGTGTCCCCTGTAAACTCATTTATTTTTAATGCTTGGTCCCCACCTGATGCCAATTTGGGAGGTGGCCTCTTGCTAGAGAAAGTGTATTGCTTGGGACAGGCCTGGGGTGTCATGCCCAGCCTCTGTCTACCATCTTTCCCCTGCCATCATGGAGCTTCTCTCTGAGACCATAAGTCAGAGTTAACACTTGCCTCCCGTCAGCCCTTTCTGGTTGGGTGGTTTGTTCAGGTGACCTGAAGGTAACCACACCACTTTGCCATAGATCTTGACGGACTCTGAAATGTTATTCCAGGAACTTGGAGAACACAGTCTAAATTCATTGCCTTCCAGTGTGCTTTGACGTTCCTGGTAGTAAGCATTTGATCAGTAATTGAACTGGTAGTACAGAGTAATGCCCCCTTTTTTTTTTTTCATATTTCTCCCTGCCCATTCTGCACACAGACTGTGTGGCACTGGTTCTGTCCTGAGCCATATCAGTGAAAACAACATGAGCCCTGTGAGTTGTCTCATGCTCTGGGCCATGCCCATGCCCTGTGGGGAAGGTGCCTCACTGCTAAAATCATAGTCACCTAGGGACATGGGCTTGGCTAGAATAGCCATTCTCCAATTTTTTTTTTTTTTTTACAGAGGAACAAGTTGAGGTGGTCATGCTTGTCTAAAGTCCCAGAACAGCAGACGGCCAGGACTCTAACCTTATCCTTCCTGGAGACCTTAGAGAAATAAAATAGTGTGTAGTAATAAAATAAGAGTGGGTATATAACCAACAGGGAAAGACAATGCAAAAACCATTGGGTGGACAAAATAAATGCTAAAAGATAGTTACTTGGTTAAGTAGAAGAGCTTTTAAGGAAAAGGAGGGCTGGTAAGGCAAGGAAATTTGGGGGATATTTCTGTGAGGAACTTTTTAATTTTATAAGGATTCTCAGTAAGGACCAAGTCCTGACTGATTTACTGTTCCTCCATTGCTTGTGGTTTCAAATTATAGATTTAAGTAAAAATCCAGTCAGAAAAAAAAAAATCTTTTTTCTCTGGTAGTTATGCATCTCTTGTTAGTGCTATGGGACCATTCTCTTTAATTAAACAACTTGGGATGAAAGAAAGTTACTAAACATCTCAGAGATCCATGTCAGCCTGAATTTTCCCAAGCCCTTTAATCTTCCTGCTTTTGATTCCTGGACACACAGGTGGCCAATCTCTTCAGAGCGTTTTGTATTCTCGATTAGTGCCATGTACATACCATCTCTTTCACAAGAGGCAATCATGGGGATCCCAGGTCTTTGTTACCAAGACTGTGCCTCCATTTCCACTCAGCATGTCTTTTTGATCTTCTGTTTCCAGGTGTATTTTTCTATCTGAGCTCAGCTGTCAACCCCATTATCTATAACCTACTGTCTCGGCGCTTCCGGGCAGCCTTCTGGAATGTGGTCTCCCCTTCCTGCCGATGGTGGCACTCCAAGGACCACCCACGGAGGCCACCTGCCCAACGGAACATCTTCCTGACAGAATGCCACCTCGTGGAGCTCACCGAGGATGCAGGTCCACAGTTCCCTTGCCAGTCATCCATCTGCAACCCACACCTGTCCACTGGCCCCTGCACTGGATAGGAGTCATGAAAAGGACTACCAGAGGGCCACCTGTAGGAGGCCTACAGTCTGTGAATTGGCATTCTTCTAAGCCTCAGCATTTTAGGGAGGATGTCATCTATGCCTCTTTGTGTGATTTTAATGTGATAAAATCCCTCTAAATATTCACGTACCTATTTCTTCTTATTAGTTTGTAAACAAATGTGAAAAGTCAGATGGAGTTCTCTTTCTGCAATGAAGAACTCCCTGAGGTCTAGTTACAGAATATTTCCACTATCCTGCCTCATGCCCCTCCATTCATTCATGAAGACAGCATAAGTGCTGGGCATGGCACCTCTGTGGTGAGAAATTTCCATTGCAGGGAATGGATTGTCCTGAGACCTCAACACTCTGACTCAGGATGTCACTTAGAAACAATGGCCACCATGAGCCACATTGGCACCTTAAGGAAGGAAGGGTTTATTTTGAATCATGATATAAAGGTCCAGTTCATAATGTTGGGAAGGATGTGAGGCAGCATAAGGCAGCTGGTCATAGTTCATCCACAGACAGAAAGCAGACAGAGAGAAATGTGGGTGCTCAGCTTGGCTCTCTCTGTTTTATTCAGTCTTGACCCCAACCCCATGGGATTGTGTTACCCACATTCAGGGTGGGCTTTTCCACTTCATTTAATCTTCCCTGGAAGCACCCTCACACACAGGCACACCCACAGTGTGTTTCCTAGGGACGATGAAAAATAACCATCACACCGACCAACACACA
This sequence comes from Jaculus jaculus, assembly GCF_020740685.1. Classification (NCBI taxonomy): domain Eukaryota; kingdom Metazoa; phylum Chordata; class Mammalia; order Rodentia; family Dipodidae; genus Jaculus; species Jaculus jaculus. The sequence continues at coordinate 7,168,572 of NC_059107.1, read as the reverse complement.
TAATTCTTTAGAGTCCTAAAGCATTTCACTTCAGTGTTTCCCAGACATTGTGGGCATGCTGCCTAAAACTGCTGCCTCCTCCACCAGTCCCCGTGTCATTATCAGTCACTCTTCACTGGAAATGGGATTAGATGGAAGTTTAACTCAGGAATGAATGGTGAAAGAAAGGAAGCTGTAGAGGCAGGTTAAAAGAGATATCAACTACACTAAGCAAGAATGACTTTTCATAATTTGGCCCAGACTTGGATTTCTAATATCTTATTTCACATGCAGACAGATGTATGGCTTGCTGGCTTGGGAGAAGGACACATTAAATGTCACTCCTTCGCCACTCGTCAAATGTTCTGCAATATCCATTATGGGCATAATGTACTTCCTACACTCATTTTCCATTACACGCAATGCATGCTCCATTCAAATGCTATTACTTGTCTGTTCTGTTTGGGAAGCAGAGAGGTTGGGGGTTGAGACAGAATTTCACTATATAGCCCAGGCCGACATTGAACTTACAATCCTACTGTCTTACTCTCCCAAGTGCTAGGATTATAGGGGTGCGTTACCACACCCCCCAACTGATTATTTACGACTATGAAAATAGCGCCCACAGCATTCCTCCACTGAAGCACGTAGAATGCAGTCGTTGTGACTGACGCCTATGTGTTTGTCCCTCTCACCCTCTGTGATATTCACATTAACGTGGCACATCTTCCATGGAGCCTCGCTTGATTTACTCGAATAGATACAGCATCTGACTTCTCTCCTAAGCGTTTTCTACACTCTGCCTTGTATTTCAGTGGTTTATAGTAATGATTTATCACAACCTATATTTGTGAAAGACATGAAGTATTGTGTGTTCATCCCTTTCTGTTCCTAAAACCCTGATGATGTATCTATCTCAATGGTAGAGCGATAATAAAGATATGATGAATTGTACCGGCTCCAAACTCCGGTCTGTTGAGCCAAGCAGCAGTTGAAACTGGAATCATGCTAAGGGGCAAGAGACGATGATTATGTTTCTTTAGGAATACCCGACTTTCAGTTGCTCAGTTAATCAAGTGTGGCTCTGAAGATGTCCCTGACCACGTCTTTGGCATGTGAATGGGGTTACTGATGCTGAAACATGAGCATTCCGGCATATCGCCTAGGAACTTCTCCCAAATTGAATGAAGCATCTCAATCTCATCAGTAGGTCATGATGTTGTACTGCAACATCACATTGAATAACTTAGTCATATTCAAAGTGATTTATGTCTTGTAAGAATAACCTTTGAGGGACTAGCGATATGGTTCAGCAGTTAAGGCACTCACCTGCAAAGCCTAATGACCTGGGTTCAATTCCCCAGTGCCCTCATAAAGCCGGATACACAAAGTGACTCGTACGTCTGGAGTTTGAGTTCTTGTGCAGCAGCTAGAGGCCCTGGTGTGCCCATTCTCTCCCCAACTAGCAAATAAATAATTAATTTTTTTAAAGAACAACAACCTTTGATAATTGCAACCAACCCAACTTTATTGAGTCAGAATTCTCCAGTAACACTTTACAGTGATAAACAAAATTTAAAATTAAGTTGAAAATATTTAGAAAAATATCTCAGAAATGGAGAAAAAAAAATGAGCTGCCATTGTGCCTTTTACCATGGATACATTTTGAGAGAGCATCTAATAGGGTCATTATTCTGCATGTCAACTCCATCAATGACCAGTAAAAATATCTTAGTGAAGTCAGAGGATGGACAGAAGAGACACTCTCAAACTGAAGCAGGTTGCTTGACTAAAACTTCGGTTTGCTTTTGTTTTCTCATCATTTTCCCTTTTCTCTGAAAAAAAAAAAAAACTATTGGAAAATTACCACTCACCCATTAGTCCTTTCATTCAACAAACCTTCATTTAGGGACCACGAAGTATTATGTATCATATCAGGTCATGAACTTACTGGCCCTGAAAGTATACATGCACAAGAGAAAAATCACAACTAAGCTGTTTAATCTGCTTTTAATATATGTTACAAACTATAAATGCTAGTATTATGGACTAAGCAGCAAAGATGTGTGATCTATTCTAGAGGTAATAACATTTACTTAAGACTATTCCGGAACAGGTTTGATCTAGTCATGAGACAGTAAAGTTCAAAAGTATAGGAGTGTTGATTTTTTTGTCCATATACACATACATGTACATGTCTACTTATAGGAAATACGTTGTAAAAATAGAATTAATTTTAAATTACTTAATGTCGTTGCATTTATATAATTTTATGATTATATAATTAATATAATTATATGCTATATAATATTAGAACCAAGTAAAAGATAAGACTAAATTTAATGATATTGATGGGTGACTTCATGACATTTCTATGAATTCTCTGTGAGTGATGAATGTTACATGATAGAAGAGGTAAAATGGTGAGCATGATCAATAACACATTAGTAATGACATATGGTTAACAAAACTATTTTCTGTGAGGGGGTAGTGACTTTGGAGCTCCTAACTTAGCCACAAGCTTGGTGAATCAAACTCATGACATTGGAATGTCACCTGCCAAATTAGCTACTTTCACTGGAAAAGAGCAGGATCGACCCTTAATCTGTGACCCAGCAACAAGAGTCAGCAGGTCCAAAAATTCACTGACATTATAATCATAGTTCTCACTGTGTGGTTTTCTTCCCCTTTGAGAGAAAGTTCATTCCCAAACATTACATGTAACTCATTATTATAACCACTATTGTAAACTGCCCTTACGTCTTATTCTCTTAAGGGTTGAGTTTGTTGTGTGTGTGAGGACATGTGTGCGTGTGTGCGCGTGTGTGTTCAGGTTTACACGCATGCCACAGTGTGCCTATGGAGGACAGATTCATACCTTGGGCTGTGAATGAGCCCTCAACATCCACCTTGTTTCCAACAGGGTGTCTCTTGTTTTTGACAGTGTGAACACCAAGCAAGCCAGCCATGGGATTCCCTTGACTGCCTCCCATACGGCAGGCATGCTGGGGTCGTAGCTGTTTGCACTGCGGACTTCGCATGGTGCCTGGGTATCAGACTCTGCTTGCAAAGCAAGTGCTTCTCACCCCAGAGCCATCTCCCCAGCCCTGGATGGGTTTCCATTGAGTGAAGTCACCACAGGATAACTGAACAGCACCATGATCCAACCTTTAAATCCAGTCTATATGAGGCTCAGCTATTTAGTGGGTGTGCTTGTGGTTGGCTCAGACTGGCTTGCAGAAGCTTAATCCTAAAATGTTTGGGAATTTTGCAAGTTTGTTGTCAAGTGAGTGATGTTCTGGAATCAGTCATAGGGGAAATATTTACACCACAGAAATTAGCAAGCACTCCAAATCAGGGTTCTTATTTTATCCTCTGGAGAGCTGGCCTGTGAGCGCACGGCTAGCTCGTAATAAGCTGGCGCTCTGCCACCTTGCTATAACGCATGAGATTTGCTTTTAGAATAAACGCAAAGTCGCATTGTAATTATAGACCACTTAAAGTTGTGGCAACTCATTGAAAAAGAAAAATAAAAACAGTCTACAGAGCAGATTTCTGACCTAGAGTTATTAGATAAAATGGGCTAAAGTATGCTAATTATGTCATGAAACTGCATCAGCATTTTATAATTAACCTTGAGGGTAAGAATTATTCTTGGATGCTTCCCATTAATATTAGTGCAGAAAATAGCCACAGAGTCTCTTGCTTTCCTCCTCACACATCTGTATTGACATAGCCCACAGGAGTTGTAAAAAGATGCAAATTTTATACATTCTTCTCTACTTGACTGGAGACATCTTTTTTTCCTAGTATGTAGAAATGAATAACAAAAAAACAGTGAGGGAAGTCTAAGGACTGAAGAGATGGCTCTGTGAGCAAAGACACTTGCTTGCAAAGCCTACTACCCTGGGTTCAATTCCCAAGCACCTATGTAAAGCCAGACACACAAAGTGACGCATGGCTCTGGAGTTTTTAGCAGCCAAAGGTCCTGGCACATCCTCTCTCTTTCTCTCTCTTTCTCTCTCTCTCTCTCTCTCTCTCTCTCTTTCTCTCTCTCTCTCTCTCTCTGTCTCTCTCTCTCTCTCTCTCCAGCTAACTAGCTAGCTATCTCACTCCCACCCAGGTGTAGTGACCCCTTCCTGAGGCCAGACCAATCAGCTCTCTCTCAGACTCACCTGAGTCTGATAATGAAGCCCAGCACAACAGGATTATAAACAGACTCTTAGCAGGTGGGCAAGGCTCTTCTCTTGGTTATTCAACTCTCCTGAACCTCCAGGTTCCTGCTCTTGTAAGCCACCCCGCCCCCGCCGCTGTCTCAGCTGGGATCCCTGCTCTCATGTGGGCTCTCTACCCTCTCCTGCCTCCCACAAGGCAGGAGCTCCCTATACTTTCTTCTCTTTACATAAAATTATAAAATCTAATGGAGTCTCTCTAACTCTTGCCATCTAGTGTATGGATTTGTTTAAGTAGAGAGCAAAAGCATACCTCGGTAAGCAGTGCTGGTCAGGTGGTAGCCTTGCCCGTCACTCACCCACCATTGCCTTAGCTCCAGTCTCTCCTTCAAGGTGGTCTGACGAGTCGTCAGAACTGTGCAAAGTTTCTTCCTGGGATTCAGTCTTTTCCTTGTATCAGCATGGGGTGGGAAGGGTTCCTAGAGAAATTCCAGTTTGGTGGGAAGTGGGCTGCATTGTTTCAGTCTTCTGATGGGCAAAGGGAGAGGCATAATTGTGCCCAGAATACCTTCCTTCCTGCCAGGACCGTTACATGAGGACGGTACCTGACAAGATGTTCTAGAAGTGTTCACAGAGAAACAATGACTAGAAATAGGCACTCATTACTTGGGAAGAAACATACTTGATAGCATTTTGCTCTGTTTGTAGTTTTCAGCGACTGTTACTCTTTTGAGCAGCTTCAAAGGCAAAATCTAGTGAGCTTTGCCTTAGGAAATTTGTCAAGCTTTTGTTCTTATTATTCACTTCTACCAAATAAACAAGCTTTCTAAGATTCTAACCACTAGGACTTCATTAATAATAAAGGCACAAGTATGTATTAAAGATTGCTTCTCTGTTACATGAAAGATCAATCAATATTAGGATAGGGCAGTCAACAAAACCAAGAGCCCAGGCTGCTAAGAAGAGCTAAGCATATTAATTGTTTCTGAAGGTCTTTGGTCTGTGCCATCTGGGAAATTAAGTGTCTGAGGCTTGGCTTTCAGCATCAGAGAAAAGGATAAGGACCCGAATCACGTGGTCATTCTTGCATGGATATCAAGTTTGGAGATGAATAACAAGGAGATAGTGGTGTGAGTGTGTGTGTGTGTGTGTGTGTGTCTGATTTTAGTACATGTAAAAATGGGTGTTAGCTACATTGCATCATGTCTCTAAATGTCAATGTAAAATATATAGTTTGCATATCACTGTTTACTGAAAACTTACTCTGAGGTAAATACAAGGTCATGTAACCTTCACAACAATCCCCATTTTACAGCGGAGATACTGAAAGCTGAAAGAGATGAACTGACCCACCATATGTTCAGGGAGTGAGAGGACCAGACAATGCCAGTGTGTGGGTGTGGGTGTCTGGTCTGTGTGTGTGTGTGTGTGTGTGTGTGTGTGTGTGTGTGTGTAGGTCAGATAACAACCTCAAGTGTCATCTCCCAGGAAAATTGTCTTTCTTTTTCTTTTTTGACACAACTTTTCTCACTGGCTTGGAGCTTGGGAAGTGGGCTAGACGGATTTACCTTTCTCTGCCTCCTGAACACTAGGGTTAATAGACAACAGGAGGAAGGAAGCTTTTCAAAAAAATATATTTTATTGTTTATTTATATATTTGACAGAGAAAAAGGGAGAGAAAGAAAGAGAGAATGAGCATACCAGGGCCTCAAGCCACTGCAAGTGAACTCCAGACACATGCATCCTCTTGTGCATCTGGCTAATGTAGGACCTACTGAATCGAATCTAGGTCTTTTGTTTTTGCAGGCAAATGTCTTAACTGCTAAGTCATCTGTCCAGCCCAAAGACAGCTTTTTTAAGTAGTCAGCTGGGGATGCAGGCACAATAAGAACCTAATGTCAACTTGTCCTGACCGGACTAGAAGAAAACTCCAATCTGGAGCTACCTTCTTGTCCTTCCTCCTGAAAAGTTTGGTGGTCACTCTCCAAATCTGTGTTTCCATTCCCACCCCCCACCTTGGGGGACCCTTTCTAAGCCTGTGCTCTTTTTCTGGGCCCAACCATCAGTCAGGGTCCTGCATATATATTTTAACTTGGCAATAAGTTTCATCCCAATGAGGCGCCTGACTTACATCTCTAAGGATATGAACAAACCCAGTCCAGGCTACCACTCAGCCCTCCCTCCAAGCTACTCAGTTTAGGGGATTAGTGGCCTTTCATCCCTCTGTGTAACCCTCTCTTAAAATAAACCTTTCACAGGCTGGTGAGATGGTTCAACAGTTCAAGGCACTTGCTTGCAAAGTCTACTGGCCTGGGTTTGATAACCCAGTACTCACATAAAGCCAGATGCACAAAATGACACATGCCTCTGAAGTTCATTTGCGGTGGCAAGAGGTGCTGTGCACCCATTTCTCTCTCTCTATGTCTCTCTCTCTCTCATAAAGATATAAAAATAAATGAACCTTTCACAGTACCCCTTTCTCCTTGCCCGCGTTTTCTAGTTCTTTGCTCACCATAAACAGGAGCTGGAGACGAGAGCCACTGGGCTGGATTCTCAGAGGCGCTCTGGAGCTTACTTTGGCTTTTCTACTCAACTCTGGTCCTGAGTCAATCAAGGCACCCTGCTTTTCTTAAACTCCTGTAAAAAGTATGAAATGTATATGTGTGCCAATTTAGTGCACGTAGGCGCTTTCAGACTTATCTGCTTCCCCAGATCTCTTTCATGGTCGTCTGTCAGTCATGTTTACGCGCGCTTTCCAATGCCTGTGCTGCAAGTTTGGCACACATAACATAACTCGACCTTCACAACAACCGTAAGACATAGGTTTATTTCTGCTTCCATCACTTAGGAGAAAATACGTAGAAATAGACGGGTTAAGTGATTTTTCTCTCAAGGTCAACACCTAGTACATATGGAATAAGGGATTCAGACCAAGAGCTCCGAATTTTAGCCCGGCTCTATCCTGCCCACAGTACAGAGAAGCACAGCGGCTTGTCCAGCATTGACAGGGAGTTGCAGGTGGATACCAGGGTTGATTTCTTCGGCATGAGGCCATGGCTCCTCTCACAGCTTATTGCCTTTAAGTGAATGAAGGGCACCAGTAGGCTGAATAATTCAGAAAATTAAGCATAATCAAATAGCATAAGCCCTACGATTAAAGAGAATTTTTTTAATGTCTCCATTCTAATTCAATTACCTTCAAAACTCATTTGTATCCCCTGCACACACACCAGGTCTTGACAACAGAAAGAAGGACACACCCTAAAAACAGGCTTTGACTCGAACTGAATGAAAGTCTTAGGATTTAGTCTTAATCTGTTCCCTGTAATTTTTGCCTGCTGGAGCTATTGTTTCATAATGGTATAACAAATAAATTTCACTGGGGACACATGTTAGAAATAGCATCAAACAAACTGGGTTTGGTGGTGGAAGCCTTTAGTCCCAGTATTCAGGCAGAGGTAGGAAGATCATCATGAGGTCCACGCAAGTTGGGATTAGAGTGAGACCCTGCCTCAAAATCATCATGAGTTCAATGCCAGCCTGAGACAACAGAGTGAATTCCAGGACAGCCTGGGCATGAGTGAGACCATGCTTCAAAAACTAAAAGAAAAAAAAAAAAAGAATGGCATCAAGCATGGTTTTAATCGCTGTGATTGTGGTAACGGGGAGATTTGACTACAGTAGAGAAAGGAAACTTCACAGAACTCCAACTATGCCTCAGTCAGGAGAGGGTTCCTCACCAGGGGGCAGTGGAAGGGAGAAGTCCAAACTCTACTAAGTGGAATGTGGTACTTCAGAAGGGAGGGACTTGATTAGACAAAGACTTGTGAGAAAGGAGTATGGATGCCAGGGATTGGATGGAGTCTCTGTAAACTGCCTCAGCAGGATTCCTTACTGAAACCAGGCTCGGTGGGCCAAAGATGAGGTTAATAGCCAAGTGGAAGCTAAGGCTCCAAGATGATTGACTGAGGTTTGTAACAGAATGAATTCCCTGCCAGTGGCCAATGCAGGAGTTAAAAAGGATCCAGGTTGGACCTGTGACAGACAGAAACTTCCCAATATAAAAAGTAACAGGTCCTAAAATAAGGTCCTGGGAAAAGTTGTGGCTTATCTGAGATGATTCTCTCCACTCTCCTCATTTCTCCTGAAAGTTGACCATAATCCTTCATATAAATTCCCTAAGGATTAGTACTAGGCAGAGCTCTCTGGAGAAACAGAACCAGCAGATGGACAGATGAATGGATGGCTAAGGAGTAGATCATAGAATGACAGGCAGAAGACAGATGACATTTATAGATTAATAGATGATACATTAACAGAAGATAGATGGGTAGATAAATAAAGGTAGATATATAAATAGACGATAAATGTTACATAGATAGCAGATAGAAACCTTTCATTAGGCATTGTCATACATGCTCATAGAGGCTGAGACACCGCAGAATCTGTAGTCCATTACATGGAGACCTGGGAATGTTGATGCATAGTTCTAATCTGACCCTGAAGGTCCAAGGACCAGCCAAGCTGATGGCATGAGTTTTCATTATAGGAAACAGCAAGACCATCACCCTCCCTCATGTGGCCAGGAGGTGTGGCTCCCTCTCACTAGCCATCTTCGGGTTAGAAGCAGTGCATTCACACAGTCAAGGTGGTCTGTGCCATTCAGTCTTCAGATTGAACTGACTCTAATCACTAATCAGAGTTAGGACACCCACTCAGACACCCAAAATGTCACTTGGTGAAATGCCTGGGTACTCTCTGACCCAGTCAAACTAACACACACAAAAAAAAAAAAAAATAGCATCACAAGATGTGTGTATACTCTAACATGATTACATCTGTGGCTGTTGGAATTGTCTTCTCTAAAATTTTCGTGTTCTTTTTTTCTATGTAATCAGCATAATTCATTCTTAGTATGAAAGGGGTCCCGGAAAAGTCATGGGATTACCTTTCGATATCTAAGCCTTGACCTTCTGTCTCAAAAGATAACTCTGAAAAATTAAAGCTATAGGCACTCCTTATCTTATACTGGGGCTCCATCCCATGAAACACATTGTAAGTAGAATGTGCACTTACTAAGCTACACTACTCTGCATCACAGTCTAGCAACACAGGACCCTGCGCTGTACGGGGAGCTGGTCCTGTGGTCCTGTGGCTGACAGGGAGTTGAGTTCACTGCTGAAGGAGCACTACACCACAGGCTGGCTAGCCTGAGAAACTATCCACATCATAGCATTGTGCCTACTAAATAGGTACCAGCTTTGGACCACTGGAAAGTTGAAAAATTGAGACCATCTATACTTGTAAGTTATTAACATGTGTGTATTGATTTATGAATTTTTCCCTTGGTAGAAAAACCAATACTTCATAGAAAAAGTAATCATCCTTTGTGTGTTTGATTAATTATAATCTGTACACACACAATATTGAAAAAGAGAAATTGAAATAATACAGAGGTGTTTTCAGCCTCTATGTATTGATATAACTCATTAAATAACTACTGTTAGTATAAAAGTGTCATAATTTTGAAATAGTTTGGGAAAGTAGAATAACATAGGCATTAGCATATCTTTATCATGTAGAAACTTCTAGACCATCTGATTAAATTTAATTTTATATAATTGGACCATCTTTGTAGAATTAACTTAGCTGTCATTCAGCCTGGCCCTTATCTGGGGGTATTTTCTGCTGATGAAACCATTTCATATGATTTTAACTCTCCTGGCATAGCAGTGAGAGGAAGGAGGAAATGAACTCTGGATACGCATGATTTCTACCATGGTTAGCCATGCACTTGAAAAGCCTGTCACAACATGAGGAAACAGCAACCTGGCTGGCATTACTTTTACTCACATCTAATGTGCATGGAGAAGAAATAATGACTCCCTAGAGGTACTGAAAAAAAAAAAAAACACTTTGCTACCCCCAAGTGGACACACAAGTTATTTTTATGGAAAGAAAATGTAAAACTGCTATCGTCATCCGAAAATAAATCGTATGTAATAATAATACATTACACTTGGGATCTGGGAGCTGCCTGGGACTTTAAAATGTAGGACCTTAAAAAGTTACAGCCCCTAGAACTGGTGGCATGCGAAGACCCCTCATGAGCTGTCTCTTGCTTACACAGTGGTTATGAAGGACAGCTGCTTCTTCAGACATTTAAGCCATTGAAGCCATTCTCCCAGTCTTCATCTGCCTTATACAACGCTACACGAACTAGGTGACACCACTTAAAGGTGCTCCAGACATTCTTTCTCGGTAGCATTTCACTCTGTATCCAGGACGAGCTTTGAGTTCACTGTCTTTCTCAGTCTCACAAGTGCCAGGTTACCAGTACAATCTGCCACATCCAGTTCTCATACCCACTACTTTAAATTTTGTTAGTGAATTTTAAATATGGAGATGCTGGGGAGATGGTTCAGTGGATAAAGTGTTTGCTGCACAAACATGAGAGAAGGCACCCCAATCAAGGACCAAGATTTGAATAGTTATAGCTGGGCAGACTTGAATACCTGTTCCTGGACATCCATACCTACAGCAACATGAGGAAGAGGCAACACCGAGCCTAAGCCTCTGTGGACGCTGTACCTATGAAGAGACATAGCACAGGCATTTCCATACTATCAAATCATACCTTGTTAATAAAACTGTAGTGATAATTACAGAGGGTGTGCCCCATATTCTCTGCTCTCTGTAAATCATCTGCTTGATCTACAAGAAGTGCCACATTCTATATACATGCAAAAAAAAAAAAAAAAGACTTCAGGCTCTGACAAATTATATACTGTGTCAGAACACAATAAACACCACCCAAGAAATAACATAGAAACCGTGCTACAAAGCCATTTGGAGATAAATTACATATTTCCAAAGCAATCCAATACCCCAGAATGTATCATTAAGAAAAGTTTGTTCCCTTAAAAGTATGAGAGATATCCATTGCCACAGATATGAAAGTCTCAACATAGAAATAAAAGTAAAATGAAAAAGGCATCGTGATGCCTCTAATAGCACATAGTTCTGTAACAACTGATTCAAAAGACACTGAAGTGAATGAAATGCCAGGTAAAGAACTCAAAATGATAACTTCACAGATATCATGGAATTCTATAAAAGTAACACAGAGTGAATGAAGGTTGGGCTTGTAGTACCTGTGTGAAAAGCTCTGAAAAAAGACAGAGTTGCTAACAAATACAAGATTCTGAAGTATCTCTTATATATTATCTGATCAGAATGAGCATAGAATTCAACAAGAAGAGAATCCACAGAAAGTATGCAAATGTCTAAATGTCGAAGATGAACGTTTGAATGGTTATGTAGTGATTAAAGAGGTCATGTGGGAAATTAAAATAAATTCCTAGAAGCAAATGAAAAATGGAAACACCATATATCAGAATCTGTGGGATTCAAGATAAGTAGGTCTAAAGAGTGAGTTTACAATTGTGCGGAGTCTATTAGACATCATAGAGAACACAAACAAATAACCTAATGATGCAATTTAAGGTCTAAGAGAAGCAATACTAAGTCAAACTCCAAAGCTACTGAAAACAAATGATAGAGGTCAGGTCTGAAATGAATGAGACAGAGGGAACATTACAAAAATAACTCTGAAACACACAAGGTTGTTTAGAACTGTTTGGAAAATTTAGAGTCCAATAAAATGGAAACTATAGGATAAAGGCTAAATTTGTAGATATACACAATGTGTCAAAATGAACCAAGAGAATATAAAAAACAACTAAAAACTTAACAAATAATAATTTTTATCAGTAATAAAAGCCTCCTAGGAATTTAACTCAGTGGTAGAATACTTGCCTAGCATGAACCAGAAGCTGGGTTCAAGGCTGGAGAGGTGTCTTAGTGGTTAAGACACTTAACCTGTGAAACCTAAGGACCCAGTTTTGATTCCCCAGGACCCACATAAGACAGATGCACATGATGGTGCATGCATCTTGAGTTCATTTGCATTGGTTGGAGGAATGGTAGCTCCCATTGTCTCTATCTGCCTCTTTCTCTCTCTCAAATAAATAATAAAACATGTTTAAAAACCCTCTAATTGGTCTGCCATGGCTCACTATAAAGCAGAACCCCCATAATTTTCCCACCTCCACTTCTACCCACCTCACTTTGGCCTCTTCCCTCCTCCCACCTGGCACAGGCTGCACCAGATCCTTGCCCAACCCATTCCCACTTGTGGCCTGTGTGCTTGTTTATTCAAGATGCCAGCCAGCTGCCTGGACAGCTTATATCTTCAGACCACACAGCCATCCATGCGAATATCTCAGTTATGTTTACTCCAGCTGACCCTTGGTTGCCTGTCCTCCTTGACCCTGCTCTAACTCTCTGTGGAGTTCATCACCTCCTCAGGATTATGTGTTCCTGTGTTTATTGTTCTATCTTCCCCAGTGGAAAATAAACTCCACGGGAGATATTCACTTTTGTGTCCATGTTTCCTAAAATAGTTTCTGGACTTTAGATGTTTGCTCAATCCTATTGAATAAGTTGAGTACGTTTACAAGGCATTAAGGCTCCACAAATTTAACCCAAAGTGTGAGAAAGGAAACAGTAAAGAGGACACATGTAATGACCAAGGTATATGTGAGACAAATTATCTGCTATGAAAAGGGACCAAGTAAAATGTTATGAAAGCATGATCGGATGAGAAATTACCTTCAATGAGGGGAAGGATTTACAGAGCATATGACACCAGAGGATGTAAAGTATTTTGTGTAAAAGAAGGAGCAGCATGAAAAATGTGAGTGAGGTAAGGAAACATGCTCATTCATTCATTTCATGAATACTTATTGGATTTTCCACAATGAGCCCGGTAGGCCTCGTGTTAAATGCTAAATTCAGATACAATTAAGACAAAGAACACAAATTATACTCTCTCAAAGTCTACCTTCAAGTTGGAATTTATGTAGTAAGAGAATAGGCAAAGAAACGTACCAAGCTCAGATCATGAAATCAAGGTTATAAGGTCATGCTGGAGCATGCGGCTGGGGAGGGGTAGGACCCCTGCCTGGGACACGCATGGTGCAGATGTTCTCTCAGGGGAGTCCTAGAATCTAAAAGGATGACAGGCGATCAGTTCTGCACATACATGAAGGACATCCCTACCAAAGTGAGGGAACCGCAAGGGGGCCCACCTTACATGAGGAGGCTGTCCATGACTTGCTGAGCCTTTCCCATTCTCCATCTACAAGGTGCACACAGGATCACATGCCATTGTTTTTATACTGGAGGGAACCTTGTGATTAATTCTAGCCTCTAACTGCAGCGATGTGAATCACTTAATTGCTGATGCAAGATAAACCCGAGTTTTTCTTTCACTCTAGAAAAACAACTAATGATCATTAGTAAGACATGCGTCTGCTTCGTGATCCATGTTTCTCAGTGAGCAGGACAAGGAGAGCCTCAGTGGTCTATGGAGGATAAGCACTAACACTTGGGCAATGTATACTGGTGTGGTAGATACCAAGGAATGCTGGATCATATACTAACTCCATGGTTAACATTTCAGGAAACCTCCAGGCTGTTTTACTAACTGATTATACCATTTTACATCCCCACATTCTCAGCAACATTTTCTTGGCTTTTTATAACAGCCATGCCAGCCCATCTGAAGTGCTATGACATGGTTTGAACTTTCACTTCCCCCAGTGACAAATAAGAACATGGTCATATGTAAACTGGGAAGAATTGCTTCAAGGATTCCACTGGAGAGGTTCTTTCAAAGATCCAGATGAGCCAGGCATAATGGTGCATAACTCTATGTCTAGAAGATCAGTACACACCATGGGCACCCCAGGAAAATTCTTTCTTTGAAATGTAAATTACCAGATATTTTGATAGCATTTCAAAAGAAGCTGTTCACATTTCCTTAAATAGACGTTCATCACTGAAGGCCCAAGGCTTAGGTTGTAGGTATTGTCAAATTCTGAAACAAGTTTCCACAAATACCTTTCAAATTTATGGAAAAAAAATATCAATGTTGCAGTACACAACTCACATGTATCTGCACACAGCGGCCCTGAGGACACACTGAGCCTGACCAAGTCTCACCTATTATTTTCACCTGGAGACAGTTTTCTCTATCTGAGCATTGTGATTTGTGATAGCTAATTTCAATTGCCAACTTGATTGAATCAAGAGCCAACAAAGAGACTCACCTCTGGGCAGGTCTGAGAGGGCATTCCCAGCAGGAATTCACCCTGGCTGTCCACATCTCAAATAGGCTGACAAGCTGTAGGGATGGATTAGTGGTTAAGGCATTTGCCTGCAAACCAAAGGACCCAGGTTTGAGTCCCCCAGAACCCACATTAGCCAGATGCACAAGGGGGTCCATGCATCTGGAGTTCATTTGCAGAGGCTAGAGGCCCTGACCTGCCCATTCTCTCTCTTTCTCTCTCTCTTCCTCATTTTCTGTCAAATAAATGAATACATAAAAATAAAAGATGCTGAAGGAATGCAGTGATGTACATCTTTTTCACCTTTGCTCCTCATGGGTGAATGACAGCATCTGTCTGTAGCTGCCACCATCCTATACTGGCATTAGAAACAGCTTCTTTGGTCTTGCCAAATGGACTGAAGGCCAGTGGCTCTCAGAAACCTTCAAGGCCTCCAGCACCAGGCTGGGACTTCCTAGGCAGTCAGCTTCATGTCCCGAGCAGCTGCCTCATTCTCAGACTCTCCAGCTTGAAGACAGCCATGGTTGGATTACCAAACCTATATCCGATAAAGCCAATCAAGTGAAAACTGTTTCTAATATATGTTCCTTCTACCAGGTTCTGCTCCTCTACAGAACTCTAATAACAGACTTTGATACCAGGAGGAGGGTCTTGTCTCAGGGTATTTTCCTATTGTCCAAGGTTTTTCCTTAAGGGTTCTTATCTCTTTCACAGTTGCAGCTGCTCTCTCAATACCAGCCCTGTCTGTAACATTAGGCTCCCTCTTTTCCTCACAAAATTATACATCCTTCGCATCATTTTGCTCTGCATGTTACTCTCTTTCACTGCAGACAGGAATAAGAGAAGTGAGCAGTAACCTTGACAAGCCCTGAATTCTATCCTGTTTTGAGATTTCCTCTACCAAACAAATTAGCCAATTACTTTTTATTTCAGCCTCACTCCAGTTCTTGGGAGCATCAGTTACATTTTCTTTGCTGGAACAAAACACCTGACTGTGGTCAGGTGGTATATTATGGGAGACAAGGATTTATATTTGGCTTACACTTTCAAGGGGAAGCTTCATCATGGTGGAGTAAAGTTTTGGAAGTCTGCTCACAACCTCATTTATCTGCAGGAGAGAGAAGAAGGAAGAGAGACAGAGAGAGAGAGAGAGAGAGAGAGCATAAAGACTGAGCTGACTCTCCACACCCCAAAGACTGGACTAAACAACCCCAAGATGTACCCTCAGCAACACAACTCCTACAGGAAGCTTCCACTTCTCAGATACTCCACCAGCTGAGGACTAAGTAAGAAACCTAATCACAACACTTGAGGCTATGTGGGACATTTTATACTCAAACCACATCAGGATATGAAGAGAATGCAGCCAGGTTCCTGGCCAGAATAGAATATGAATGGCCCCTAACTCAATTCCCAATAGATTCTTTGTTCCCCTCTGAAACCTCATAAGTTAGACCTACACCATCTGCATTTCTCATGGCATCCTCGTCTTCCAAACTCCCACCACAAAGTTTCAGAATTCTCTGTTTTCAGAATGCTGGAGCTTTCCTATCCCTACTTTCCCACATTCTTCCCCCAGACAATTTTAAAGGTCTCTGAATCACATGCTCAAGTTTATTGCCTAGTTCTCAGGACCAATTTTCTGTATTTGTTACTTTTCTCATTGCTGTGAACAAATACATGACAAGTGCCTCTTAAGAAAAGAAATGTTTGTTTTGGCTTGTAGTGTGAGAAGACACAATCCACTGTAGTGGTAGAGAGCTTGCCTGTCATGCACAAAGCCTTGGGATCAATCCCAGCACTGCCCCCGACTCCAAAGGCATTATCTTTATAAAAATGGTAGCAGTATCAACATAGAGAAGCTCTGGTCATGTCTTAAACATTTGTTAGGGGCATTCTAGGCACATACACTCCTCAGAAATTAATACTGCAGGGACCTTCTGTCACAACTTGGGGCTCCTGCTGAGTCCTACCAGTGGACCACTCCCTAAATTTCCCCCTTCCACCTCACTGTGTTTCTGGGTCAACTTGTTTTCATTCCTGGATGAAAACAGAGAACCATCTGTAATCACTAAATAATACTATCAATTACCTAATACATAAAATTAAGGTAATTAAAAAGGAAGAATGAGTCCACTCCTTCTTTGTTGGTTACATGGTAGTTCTCTTATAAGCTATGAGTCTGATTGTTGAGCTTTCTTGGGTTCTGAGAAATGCGTCAAGGTATTGCCTGTTTTCTCTCAGATACTACACAGTTTGCTAAAATGTTTACAATGGGAGCTCTGCTTTGAGTATCCAATACCTGGGAGGCCAGTTATGCATCATGTCCTAAGACCTGTCCTGGAAGCTCAATGCCTTGATAGGTGTTTGTTTCTAAGATTTATTGGTAAGTACTGGCTTTGCTCCTCACACCACACACACACCCACACCACCACTACCACTACCACCCATACTACAGACACATGCAGAAATAATCACAAGATTTTCTTGTGAATTTGAAATCTGAGATTCAGACTCTGAGAAGCAGTACCAGCAAAGTTATCTTAAGTCTCTTTCCAAAGTGCTGAAAACATCTAACTGATTGCAAGCAAAAATTAATGTATGTATGATGCCTATATGTTTGGTCATATAAATAAAGGGAGAAGTCCATCCACAGAACCAACCATTGGTAGAATGACCACCTTTCCCCCACTCAGTTAAAAATGCATAAACCAGGGCTGAAGAGATGGCTCAGAGGTTAAGGCACTTTCCCGAAAAGCCTGAGGACCTGGGGTCGATTCCCCAGTACCCATACAAAGCCAGTTACACAAGGTGGTACACACATCTGGAGTTCATTTGCAGTGGCTGGAGGCCCTGGTACACCCATTCTCTCTCTCTCTCTCTTTTTAAATTTATTCATTTTTTTCTTAATTAGTTTTGTACTCAGTGAATACAGTCAAGTTGGTATTATTGTTAGGCTCATCCATGTCCTATCCCCTCCCCCGGCCCATCCTTGTTGAGGTATATGGGTCATGCATTGTGGAGTTAGCCCACAGTTATGGGTAGGAAAAATGTCTCTGTGTATCATGACCCAACGTGTGGCTCTGACATTCTTTC
Organism: Jaculus jaculus; assembly: GCF_020740685.1. NCBI lineage: Eukaryota > Metazoa > Chordata > Mammalia > Rodentia > Dipodidae > Jaculus > Jaculus jaculus. The sequence goes on along the minus strand of NC_059107.1, from coordinate 7,151,132 downwards.
CACCCCTCTTCCGCAAAATTTCCCTGAGCCTTGTTGGGTTCATTTTTGGTCTGGTTCAGTGATGGGATGTTGGGGGCCTTGGGTCTCTGGATATTTGACTTGGTAGGAGGAGTTGATTGTTCTCTGTGTCAATCTCCTTCACCCTTGTGCTGGTACCCAGTTCACCAAGGAAACAGCACCCTTGCTTCTTTCGCCAATTATTCTTAGTTTCAGCTGGGGCCCTTTTGAGGTATGATGGGGGTGGTTCTCTCCTTAGGATCTGCATCTATCTGAAAAAGAGAAGGCGATTCTCCAATGGAGAGTAAAGTTAGCACCAGACAAATGGGATAATGCTTATTTTTTTTCTTTTTTTACAGAGAATTTAATAGGTGTAGGCCCTCTTATACCCCACAGTTGTTGGTAGCTTGATAATGGTGTGCGGGCTTATGTTTGGATATGGTTCTGACTTGTTTCCCAGCTCCAGCTATGGGTCCCGTTCTCTCTCTTATTTTTTTTATCACTCTCTCATATGTAAATAAGTGAAACATTTTTCAAACAGGCATAAACCAAGCAGATAGCTGAGTGTTAAAGGGCATCTCTGTGAACTACTAAGCTTGGGGACCTGAGGAAGGGTAGTGATGACCTTTTAGAAATGTTTGAGTTAGTTGACGGGGCTTCAAAAGGAAAGCAGTATTCAATTAGGTTGGTGAATCAATTTAACCTACTTAGAAACAGCATTTCATAATCACTCATTAGCAGCACTCTAGCCAAGTGAATAGGGGAAGGGAAACACAGCCCCATTGTCCTTACGAGGATGAAGAGGCAGGACCATGAATCCTAAAGGTAACAAAATCTCAGTGAGGTTGATGAGCATCAGTTTTTATTTCACTGTGTCTTAAGAGTTTCCAACAAGTATGCCCCAACTCTTCTGTTTATCAAGTGAGGGCTGATGGACATAAGAGGCATGGGATCACAAGAATTATGATATTAACCTTCTACTGAATTGTGTCATGTTATATAATCAGAATGTGAAGAAAATTATATTATGTGTATAGTATATATAATCACCATTAATCACAGCCTATTATGAGTAATAATAAGCTGGATAAAAAGCCATTCATCTATTATGAAATACTAAAATCTTTTAAACCAGATAATGTCTATATTATACTTCTATAAGCTTTCATACTAATTGTGAGATTATCTGAGATATATGTGGAGATGTGACCAAAATGCAATCAGTCACAAAAGGAGGAAATAGGTTTTTAATCTATACCTTGTTTCTAATCAAATTAGCTACTATAGCAAGATACCTGTTCCTGTGATCTCCATTTGTGTCTACTTCAGACAAACAAAGGGCCACACTTCTGAGGTCATCAAATATAGGTTCAAGCAACAAAACAGTATATTACAGTCAAATAAGTTTGGAACGTGTAGTATGATATACTTCCTTCTTAGACAATCATAAGTCACATTAGTATACTGACAGTTCTGAGAAGCCCTGCAATGAAAACAATTCGGTGAAACCTCTTTTGATGAACTAACAAACTTATGGCAAGGCTTATGTGTAAAAGCAACAGATCTTGAGCAGGTGACATGATATTAAAGAAGGACAGAGAGACCAGGAATATAGCTCAGAGTTGATTAATTTCCTAACGTCTATAAGGCCCTGGATTTGAATTTCCATACCACACATACAAAAGAAAAATTAATGAAGGATGAAGAGGATGAGGAGTAGAAGGAAGATGTTTGAAGATTCACTTTACTCAACTATAAGAAATCACAAAACTATAATAATGAAGATAAGGTCATGTCGATGAAAGAAAAGAAACGCAGGCTATTGGAACAGAGCACCCAGAACCTGACCAGCGCGATAAACTGTCACTAATCTATTGTGTGCAAAGACCAAGAGTCAATTCAATGGAGAAATCATAGTCTTTTCACCAAATTGTCCTAGAGCAATTGAACATGCATCTACATCATCAACCTACAGGGAGCTCTTACATCTTATGTAGGAATTAGCTCGATAAAAAACAAAATGAGGGCTGGAGAGATGGCTTCGTGGTTAAGCGCTTGCCTGTGAAGCCTAAGGACCCCAGTTCAAGGCTCGGTTCCCCAGGTCCCACATTAGCCAGATGCACAAGGGGGCGCACGCGTCTGGAGTTCGTTTGCAGAGGCTGGAAGCCCTGGCGCGCCCATTCTCTCTCTCTCCCTCTATCTGTCTTTCTCTCTGTGTCTGTCGCTCTTAAATAAATAAATTTTTTAAAAAAATGATAAAACTTCAGAACAAAATATGGGAGAAAACACAGGAAGTCTTCTTGGGTTTTGTAGCAGACTGTAGATTCAACACCATGAACACAGTACACAAAAGAAGACAGCTGGCAAGCAAGGCAAAACTAAAATCGCCCCCATGAAACACACCGTGAAACAATTAAAAGACAAGTTCCAAACTAGGAGAACACAGGCACAAATAATGGACCGGTATCCAAAATAGAGAGAGAAATGTTAAAACTCTGCCATAGCATTAAACTGCCTACTTAAAGATAACAGACCATGTGAATAGATACCTCACCAAAGAAGATATAAAATGGTAAGGAAAAAAAAAAGAGTTTGCTATCAGGTGTCATTAAAGAAATAGAAGTCAAACAACACTCAGATACCACCGTGCACCTATTAGAATGGATAATTTTTTAAATCAAATTAAAAATAATGGAAATTTAAAAACACCCCTCAATACAAATTGCTAGCAAGGGTAAGAAGTAATAAAGACTCTGTTCATTGATGGTGAATGTGGAAAAGGCATGGGTGCTTTGGAAAACAGTTTGGCAGTTTCTTACAATGCTAAAGATAGCCAGAACACAGTCATACTCCTGTTTTAAACTGTCACGTCCACAGTAAAACTTGTACATATTTTTTTTATTAGACTTTCTAACAATCTCCAAAACACAAAAGAATTCAAGATGTCCTTCAATAGAATGTATAATCCAATTGTGGTATGTTCAAACAATTAGCTTTAAAAAGGAATAAATTATCAAACCTCATCAATAGGTAGATGAACCTTAAATACACACTGAAAAGTAAGAGAACACAGTCTTAAAAGAAAATACATAGTGTGATTTCATTCATATCATGCACCGGTGAGCTAATGTAGCACCAGAGGCTGCGAACCTTAGAAAGACCTACGTGCAATGCTCTGCTTTGACTAGGGTCTGGTAGCTGGGATTTCAACTATTTCCATCCTGTCAGGGACTGGAAAGAGTCGCTCATGGTGACTCAATTGCGACTTGAAAGCTTTTGCCTCAGAACCTCAGAACCTCAGAACCAAAATATTTGGATGTAGCACATCCTTAGCACAGCATGATCCTGCTTTATTTTTTTAATTTCTGACTCTGCAGAATTGCTTCCCACTACTCTCTAGTCACACAGAACCTCTAATACTTTCCAAATATGCCGAGTTTCTTCATAGCTCTAACGCTCTTCTGCCTATCATTCCACCCTCAGCTTCCCACCCCTTTCATGTGAGAAACACATAACCAATCTTGTTCTGAATGCATGTGCATAAATGTATACGTGAGTGTCTGTGGCAGGAGGTATGTAGGTTCCCAGGACCAAATATGAGTTCCTGCCCACTAAGCAGGCTTGTTTCCAAATGGAGAACAGTTGGTCACTGTAGAGGCTACATGTCCCTACGGCACAAGTTGTCTGCTAGATTCACATATCAACATTTATTCTTTGATTAGATTTTATTTTGTTTAATCATTTTTAATCATTTTTAATTATTTTGTTGTTTTGAGGTAGGGTCGTGATCTAGCTCAGGCTGAGCTGAAATTCAGCAACCCTCCTACCTCAGCCTCTTGAATGCCAGGATTAAAGTTGTGAACCACCACAACTGGCCATATCAATGTTTACTGGAGCACACAATTCACAATAGCCAAGCTAAGAAACCAATCAAGAAATCCACCCACAGAGGAATAGATAATGAAAATGTGAGATAGATAGATAGATAGATAGATAGATAGATAGATAGATAATAGATAGATAGATAGATAGATAGATAGATAGATAGATAGATATGAAAATTTTTATTAGTTATGGATATACTCAGTGTGTAAACAGCACATGTTGGTACCATCCTTACCCTCATCCCTGCCCTCCCTCTGAAGGGACCCTCCTTGTTGGGGATGCCAGTTATCCCTATGGGGATTGTGGGTCATGCATTGTGGGGGTGGCCATCAGTTATGGGGAAGGGGCAATGTCTCTATGCATAAAGTCCCAACTTGTGGCTCTAATAATCTTTCCACTCCCTCTTCTGTGAATTTTGCTGAGCCATGTTGAGTTCATTTTGGGTCTACCCTCAGTGATGGGCTCTCGGGAACCTCTGTGTCAAATTTTTAGCCATAAAGAAGAATAAAGTTATGTCACTTCTAGTAAAATGGATGCAACTAAATATAATCATACAAAGTGAATTAAGGCATTTTTGGAAGGATAAATACCATATGCATTCTCTCATTGTTTCTAGATTGCATATGGCACTGTGTTACATAAGGACATTTTCTCACAAGCATACATTGTACGTGGAACGTATTTGCCCCCCACCATCTGCCCTCCACTTCTTAGACTTCCTGGGTCTGTCAGCCCCCTTTGCTCCCCAAGGCAGTTGTGTTTGTGTTTTTGTGTGTAGACAGCCCGTGCTTTTTGAACTTCTGTTTCTCCTCTCCTCTCCCTTCCCTTCTCCCGTCCTTTTGCTCTTTCCACTTATGGTCCATTTAAGACCTTGTCTTAATAAATTCCAACTTCATTTCCAAAACGAAAAGAGAGAGGAAAAGAAAATAATGAGACAAACGCTTCCCCACCGCCTTCTCTGTGCCAACACTGTGTCATGGCGTTTCTATCAGCAACTTCATTTAATCAACAACCTGTTCTCAGAAGGTGAAGCCATTGTGCGCTCACTGTGTTCTGAGCCACTCCAGAGCCCCAGGCAGCTCCCCTCCCCTCTCGTCCCTCTCCCTGTCAACTGCTGCTCCTCATGATGATGCCACTTCTGGACCAGTACTTCCTGGGAACGGAGATTGGTGATAACTGGACTCATTAACATCACATCTCTGGTTCATTTGTCTGGATGTGAGAAGTAAGTCTGTCTCCTAGCAACCCTGTCCTCTGCTTCCTCAATTTTCCTTACTCATTATCTTCCCCATGATCAACGACAAATTAGCCAAATTATGGGCAGGTTTTAGACTTCCCAGAAACAGAAAGGACACTTGCAAACATTTGTTCTCTTGGCATGAAGAGCCTCTGAGGTCGTGTGCCTATTCAGAACTAAGCAGGAAGATGGAACTGGCCATTAGTCTCAATGTGCATTCAGATGTGGGAATTAGTTCTCCCAGGACAGCCATTTAGGTGTCATCTTTTGGCCATTTCATGGAAGAACTATTGTTACCTTCAAAAAGAGCTATAATTCTGGTTAAAGGGAGCCCCTCAAAAAAGTCATCTGCAAAATTAATACTCAGCATGGTAGCCTCACATCCAGCTCTATCACTCCTATGCCTCGGTGCTCAATAACGAAAGAATCACACACTTGATCAAGTGGACCTGTCAACTCCCTGCATAGGCATGGGAAAGTGCCCCATACCAGTTCAGTATGCAAAGAGGGACTTAGGCAGCCCACTTCCAGCTTTATTCATGAATAATCCATAGAAACTCCATTGTCCCCAGAACATCCCTTTCTGGAATCATTTCCTATAATGTTCTGCTCGAGATACAGTCAGAAATCTATGTAGGAACCAAGGTGAACTGTGGAGACATAAATGGTTGTTTTGCGTCCATGTATTCATTCTTCCATTTGTTTATTTGACACATCTCTTTAAGTACCTGGCCTATGTTGGGTCTCCTTGTAGGCATTGGGAATGCCATGGAAACAAGCTCTCATCATCATGCCAGGTTTCAGGAGCAGGTCTCTACTTCCAGGCCTGTAGGAAGACAGCTTGCTCTTCCTTCCTAGAGTTTGACTCGGTCAAAGGAGTGTAAACTGCACAGATGGGCGTCCTTTGAGGTGGGAGCTCAGAGGTTTGCTCTACCATGGACTGCCATCACCCTCCCCGGAAAGCATGCAGTGCCTTGCAGTTTGGAAAGTCCACACTGGAGTCACCTGAGGATCCAGCAAGGACATTCTTTATCGCCTTGTGTCACTGGAGGAGTAGCTGATCTATCTCTCTGATAGACCCCAATTGCTATGAACACATGGATTCAAAATCCAGGCTCACAGTGTTTCCACTCCAGTGACACCATCCCTTCCAAATGCTAGTGGCCACAACAAGATCACCCCTAATTCTCAAACAGAAGAGAATTATATGCTGACCTTCATCCCCAAAAATGGTAGAAGGAAGATGAAGGAAAGAGCCCCACACCGGAAGTAAGAAGACCAAGGTCCTTGATGCCATGGTGTGTCGGGGCTGTGTGAATGTCTTAAGATTGCGCTTTCCATTGGGTTTTTAAACCTCTCATGGAATCTCTACCCTGGCTCCTGATTTGGGCCTCATCCCCACTTTGAGACTGGGTTCCTGCTCTGAACCTGAGTTGATTGGACTAGTTTTTAACTATCCACATTCTAGTACCTTTGTTCTGAGAACTGAGCTCTGCCTTCCAAGTCCTCAGCCAATGGTCTAGGTTCCTCTTAAAACAGATGACAGAGAGTAGCCATGAGATGTCTTCCTGGTACAGATGAATGACACTGATTAAAGAGGGGACTCACTGTGGCAAATAATCTTGATGTATTAGTAAGCCTGGACCTTCTTTCCAGAACAATCCAAGCCCCTCCCAGGCCCTGTTGGAGAGGGGTGTCAAGGTGCACAACATTTAGCATGTGACTTGCTCCAACCATAGCCAATACCACAAACTAACACACACACACACACACACTCATAAACAGAAGGAAATCCACCCATTTCTAATAGCTGACTAGAAATCCATCAGTGTACTGTCTTTGGAAATTGAGCAAAGAGAAGGAAGGTGGAGAAAAGAAAAAGCCTATGATGGGACACTGGTAAATGTCAAACCAGGAAGTTTACGTGGAGTGTAGGCTGGTCATTTTCAACTACATGCTGACTGACAAGTCATCTTACCAAACTTTACTAGATGGACACTAATTTTCTTTTCTTGGCATCTGTATGTATGTGTGGTGGGCACATCTATACGCATGTCTGTGGGTGCACACAATTCGAGTCAGAGATCCACATCATATCGGACAATTTCTCAGCCACTCTCCACCTTTCCCTCTGCATGTGTGAGTGCAGTACACGTGGTGTGGCATATGTGTGGCTACTCTGTGCACTTGTGCGGGAGCCAAAGGACATCAGGAGTCCTCCGCTACTGCTCTTCTGTGTTCTCTTGAGACAAAGTTCATCACTGACCTCAAAGCTGCTGTTTTCAGTCAGATTGGCTAACCAGTAAGACCCAGAAATTCTCCGGTCTCTACTCCCCATAAGACAATGGTTTCAGCACAGCCACATCCAGATTGTTACGCGGGTGCTGGGGAATTGAACTCTGAACAAATCAAGCCCTCTTGGGCTCTCATGCTTGCATTACACAGCAAGTATTCTTACCCACTAAGTCATCTCCCTAGCCTGCATCCACCTTACTTTTTGACACTGAGTTCCATACTGACTAGCTAGCCAGAAAGCCCTAGGGATGCACCCATCTTTGCATCCTCAGCTCTGGGATTACAGGAGCTCACTACCATGCTTGGCTTTTAAGTGGGTGCTAGGAATCAAAACTCGGGACCACATGCTTGTGCAGCAAGCCATTTACTCAGAGAGCCAGCTCTTCAGGTCCCAATCAAAGAAGACAAAAACAGACAAAAGTGAAAATACATACATTTGGACCTGCTAAGTAAAGCATATCTGTCACTGAACCAACGTGTATGACTGAGTTTCATGTTTTTAAGATGCACCTGTAAAGTTTTGAACATATATGCATAAGTTAGGTTCCTTAAAAATAAAAAAAAAGATGTCCCTGTGTTGAATTCCTTAAATGGTGAACACCAATCTTATTTGAGCTTGAAGCAGCCACTTGGGTATGACAAGGTACACTGTCATCAGCCCCAGGCTATCTTTCTCCACCAGCCTGGGGCAGGAAAATGCCAACATTCCTCTCAGCTCAGTCAATTCTAATAATAACAGTATTTCAACAAGATTATTTGTTCATTGTTACTTCCTACTCCATCACAAAGGTTTAAATTGAAAATAAATTGCTAATTTTAAATAGCTTTATTGTTATCTTAGTGCTTTTGAAAAAGCATTGAAACAATCAGGCAATACCTATTTGACAAAGTATTAAATATTTGGGGAAGTGGGATATTAAAGTGCATCTCATTATTTTAATTGAGAAGTTTCTCCCATGCTTTCTTAAAAAAATCCAGATGTGCCCTGATTCTAGGAAACTTATACTGAAAAAAGATCTCAACTTGTAATAAATTATGAAGGTAAATTTGCTTTGCTAAAACAAATAGTCACTTATTTCAAAAATCAGAATGATTGAAGAAGCTGAGAGGGGGAGGGAAGAAACACTGTATACCGGGTGTCTTGGAGAGTCATGCGACGAACAGAAAACCACGGTGTGATTGGCATAATAACTTTCCAGGACATATCATTTGTTAGTGACTGTCAATGCAGAATCAGCGGCTCCTGAGACTGCAGTATTTAGCTGGCTCTGCCTCATTCAGACACATTCAACATATGCCTGAGGAAAGTATTGCACAGCTTCTGTCATGCTATGAATCAAACCTTACTAGGAGATGGCCACCTAGATGTCCTGTTTTCGTGACGTGGACTCTTTGAGAGTCCTTACAGCCTCCACACCTTAATGCACCATTTCCTTTGTTCATGAAACGCAACTTGTGTGAGCTGGGACACTTGTGGAGGAAGAGAATCTGAATGTCTAATGACTCAGCCATTTCTGCTAAACAACACCCTCCAAACTTTCTTCAGATATATGACAATTCTAAAGCATGATGTGTTGGAAGACAGATGTTAGCTGCTAAGCACATTTACTTACTCATTCTATAGCTATGAGTGGAGTCTAAAACAAGGGGTACATCATTATTAGTTATTTTTTCTTTAACCACTATGAGAGAAGGTCTGTGACTAATCATTTTTAGGACAGATTATTTATAGCACATGGTTAAGGAGTTGCCTCCTCCAGTTGCTTGAGTTCAAATCCCAGTTTCTTCACTTACTAGTTATTGTTACTCACTGACAATATAAACTTTCTATGGTCTAGTTGCATTGCCTTTACAAAAGAGCCAAAGTTGGCATGGTGGCACCAGCCTGTGATCTCAATACTTGGGAGGCAGAAGGATCAGGAGTTCAAAGTCATAGGGAGTGCTCAGGTCATCTGGGACTATTTGAGAACCTATGTTAAAAAAAAAGTCTAAAGCAAAATTTGCAAGAACAGGGGCTGGGAAGATGGCTTGGCAGTTAAGGGTGCTTGCTGGCAGGCTGGCTGACCCACAGAGCTTGATTCCCAGCACCCATGAGTCTGTAAGCCTAACACACAATGGCAGTATAAGGTGGAATCGGGAGACTCTTGCCACTCAGCATAACAGCAAAACAGAGCCCATCTCAAAGAAGATGGAAGAGAGAAAAGAGAACCAACACCCTGACACAAACACAAATAAATGTAAAAAAAAAAAAAAAACCTTCAAAAACAATCAAAATACAAATAGCCTTGCAAAATCCTTCTGCAAATTATAGAAGTCATGCATGGTGGCTGATCTTAGGTCAACTTGGCATGGCCAAGGAAGAATCGGGTATTTGCTCATTCTGTGCATGACCCATGTGGGTGCTTACAGAGCGGATTGACAGCGCGTCTGTAGACTAAGTCGAGCAGATCGTCCTGTTGAGAGCAGCCCTCAAGAAAGCAGCGGGACATGTAAGCAGAACGGGAAGACCGAGCCTGCCGTGAGCGTGAGGGGCCTCCTCTCTCGCTTCAGGCTAGGCCTGAGACATTGCCTCGTCTTGGGTCTCAGGTCTGGTCATGTCTGTGGCTCCTGGTCGCCATGCACGCAGATTCGGGCTGGAGCCGAGCATCCCATCTCCTGTGACCCCAGCGCGCTGGTGACGGACTGGAACTTCTCTGCGTCACGGTCACGGGAGTTATGCTTGGTGATTAATTGTAACTCGTTCTCTCTCTCTCTCTCTCCCTCTCTCTCTCTCTCTCTGTTACTTTCTCATTTCTGGGACAAAGCACCTGACCCAAAGCCACTGAAGGGAGGAAAGTTGCTTATTTTGGCTGACAGCCGCGAAGGGCAGGTCCACGACGGCAGGGAAAGGAGTGGCGGCAGAGCAGGGACCGGGCATCTCCTCTGACCACCTAGAGGCTAATTAATGTCTCCTTGAGCAAGGCCCCACCTCTAAAATGCCATCAGCTGAGGGCCAAGGATTCCGACACATAAGTTTATGGGGCACATATGATTCCAACTCTCTCTTTCTCTCTCTCTTCTCCCCTCTCCCTGTGCTAGAGTTCTGTATCCATGGATTCAACTATGCACAGACCAAAAAGTATTTGACAAAAGTTCTATGAAGTACCAAAGTGCCAAAGTTGCAGTTGCCACATGTGCCAAACATGACACGGACTTCCGGAAGTGCCGAGATGCGCAGGCCGCTGACAGGGCGTCGCTCACGCTCCAGGCCTCCTCATTGGGAGCACCCAGCCCCCAGACACTGTGTAGTGGCCTGTGATGATTGTGTTCCCACTCAGCACATCGCCCTGCCCTTACTTCCTAACCAATATGATAGGTCAGTTATTTACGTGGTATTGGCACTGGATGACATTAGAGGTGAGAAGCATAGAGTGTACCATGTTATGTAAGAGAGGTGAGCATTCATGGGTTTCAGTATCTGAGGGGAATCCTGGAGCCAACCTCCAAAGTAGGTAGGGGTAACTATGCGTGCACACACACATACACACACTTTTTAAAAAATTTTAACTTTTTATTGATAACTTCCAGACATACTCTACCAAACCTCTGCTCCAGTGAATCCCTTCTTCCCAACTAGCCTTCTTCTATTTAAATATCTATATCTATCTATCTATATCTATCTATCGATCTTTCTATCTAGCTATCTATCTATATATATATATGAGAGCTAAAGAAAGAAGGAGAGAGAGAGAGAGAGAGAGAGAGAGAGAGGGAGAGGGAGAGAATGAACACACTAGGGCCTCTAGTCACTGAAAACCAACTCCATACACATGTGCCACCTTGTGCATCTGGCTCTACATGGGTACTGGGGGAATCAAACATGGGTCCTTAGGCCTTGTAGGCAAGTGCCTTAAGCACCAGACAGCTGTAGTAGTATCCCCATCTCTCCTGGAACTTTTGATCTCCCTAGCCGCAGGCTTTTGAGTAGGTTTTCAGTGCCAGACATGAATTTCCTCCTGTGCAGCAAGTCCAATCAGAGCGCAGTTACTGTGGCCCATCACAGACACCCATCTTCCCCATCTGTCTCACTGCAGAACCCTAGATAACCATAGCTAACAGGCAATGCAGAACACCCACCACAGCGACACGCTCAGGACAGGCAACAGCAAAAGCCCGACCGCTTTGGTCACTGGTGGACACAGCAGCACACTCCCATCAGGCATGCTCGGAGAGCTCCGGGAGCGTGTTCCCTCCCCTGCCTTCCCCTCCCCTTGAAGAAGCGCTCCGAGCGTCTCTGCACTCAGCAAGGGTGCAGTGTGAGTGTCAGCCACTCCCCTCTGGACGGAGCAGTTCTGCGGAATATCCAGGAGCTGGGTTCTGCTGTGCGGGGCCCAGGAGCCTCTGGGGAGCACGTCCAAGCCCCAAGGAGATGAAGATACACAGCTCTGGTTGTCCCAGGAACAAAGCCTCAGGCCTGGACCACAGGGACGTTCAATCAGCTCATTGTAAAGATAAGGCGGCCTGGGCTCAGAGGTGCCCACGAGTGCCCCTTTACACAGAAGCACCTATTCCATCAGTGAATTCACAGCGCAGACTTTTTTTTTTTTCTTTTAATTCCCGGAACACAGGGCAGAATTAATTTGCATGGTCAATTCATGCCATACAAGGTTTAAATTTATCTTATTGAAACCCGTTTATGGCTGATTAGCTTGGCAGTGAGAAGCAACAGCGTGGGCCCTGTGCCCACATGGACCAAAGCTGCTCCAATCTGGGTTGTATGGGATGCCAGGGCAGGGCAGAGGCAGGACATCACAGGGCATAGACAATGTTCTGTCTCTAACAAAACAAAAACGACGTGACTTCTATCCTAGTATCTGAGAAGCCATACCAGAGGTCCCCAGCCTCCCCAGAGGCTTCTCAAGCCCCATAGATGAAACTCTTTAGGACTAGGCATGTTCCAGAGGGCTGAGAACAAACTTGTCAGGGAGAAGCTTAAATCACATTTGGTATCATGTGATTTTATTACATGTTCAATGCAAAACATTAGAAGTTGTATTTTTAAATATTTTATTTATTTGACAGAGGGGGGAAAGGGAGGGGACATTTGGTACTATAAAGAAACTCCAGACAAATGGGCCACTTTGAGCCTCTGGCTTTACCGGGGAATTAAATCAGAACCGTCAACTGTCAGGCTTTGCAAACAAGCACTTTTAACCACTTTAACCATCTCGCCAACCCTAAAATTTATCTTCACACACATTATCTGTAATTTGCTCACTCAGGGCAGTGGGGAATAGGAATCCTTTTAGTATTACACTCACAAACACAGTGGGATTACACAAAACACTACAACACTACAAAAGGACATGTTTTTTTTTTTTTTCCTCCTGAGTATATAATTTGGACATTTGCTCTTGTTATTAAGCAATCTTCATTATTTTAAGACTGTGACACCCTCCCTTGAATAAAAGTATCACTTAGCTAACTAATCCCCTTTTGGTGGAAAGTGACCACTCCCGCCACTTTCGCTATTCTGAACGATGCCCCAGTTAGTGTCCCTGAGCCACAATTTTTCTGAGCTTGCAGGGGTTTTCCTTATGCTAAATATCTAGAAGTTTTGAACCACTGGCTCAAATAGAGAGTCCATTTTTTAAACAATTTTGGAGCGGATTTCCAAAAGTCTTAAAGGCGCGCTCACAGGAGTGTGAAGAGCTGCGATGTGCCGCGCCCTAAAGACGGCGTCGGCTTCCGCCTTCCGCTAGCCCGACAGCGAGCGCTCTCTGGGATAAACAAGTCCTTATTTGGCTGAGGCTGCTTAACTAATTCTGCTTCCTTAATCGTGGACCTATCTGCCTGGGCCACGTGGCTCGCTAGGGTTGGCTAGCGCAGGACTACTTAGCTTGTGGGTCGGCTCTCCCCGGGGTCAGAAGATTGTTCAAGGTTCCTGAATAAACTGCTTAAAGAAGAGCTCTCGGGTCGCGTCATTCTTGCTGGTCGAGGTGGTCGCGACACAGGAGTGTATGGTGAGCAGCGTGTCCTCCCCCAACAGTGCAGCCGACCGCTGCAAAGTGCCTGAGCACTGACATACTGGACAGGAGACTTCCACTGAGTGCTCGAAAAACAGCTGTGAAAAAGCAAGGGGATCGACACAGGGAACACCCCACTCCTACCAAACCAGAGATCCAGAGACACAGAGGCGTCCAAGACCTCATCACTGAAGCAGACCTAAAATGAACCCAACGTGGCTCAGGGAAATTCTTAAAAGACGGTGGGAGGAGATTGTTAGAGCCACAGTTGGGACATTATGCACAGAGACATTGCCTTGCCCCCATAACTAGTGGCTAACCCTCACAATACACAACCCACAATCCCCAACGAGGAGGGTCCCATCGGTGGGGGAAGGACAGGGAAGAGGCTAACTATGGTACCAACATGTCTGTATGCACACTGTGTACATAAGTAATAAAGAAAATAAAAAGTCAAGTATGACCCCAGCCCTCTCTGAGCCGTGGCAAGCAACTTCAGTAGTGATTAGTGCAACCTTGCAAACCCTGCCTTTCTGAAAGCATGTCCCCTCGGAAGACAAGGTTCCTATCTCATTACTGGCACTAAGTACTGAGGATTGAAAGCTGGGACTTCTTATTCTCCTTCACTGTGGACCATGTTCTGCTCTGGTTTCTGCTCTTGAAGATGCTGGAGAGTCCTGGGACAGCAGGACGCTTTGCTGAGAGCATTTCTTTCTATTGCTTAACCTACCCACCAGCCACGCCAGACTCCGCCTCCACACTGCCGCTTCTCTAGAAAGGGATGAAAACCAGGGGCTGCCTTCAGCTGTGCTCCACTTATCTTGTCCCAAGCACCCAACATACATGACATCCTTTAACCCAAACAACAGACCTCTGGTGGTGACACTGTCACCCACACTTTTACAAATGGGGAAGGAGAGGACTGGAGTCTGAGCATCTTCTCAGGTAGCATGACTAGAGTGGAAGTCCAAGTCACCCTTGCCTGCCTTGGTGTGGGTTTTCCTGAGACATCCTGAGATGATGCTCCTCCCGCCTGGCTGGACACCACATGGCCATCATAGGTCCCTCTCCAAAGGTTGATCGCACCCAGTGAGCAGCTGGGACCTAGAAATCCCCAGAATCTTCTCCTGCAAGGTATATCCAGCTGTCTGGGGGCAAATGCCACTGACAGTGATTCCCTGTGCTTAGGCCAAAGGCTATCAGCTGCAGAAACAAGGACAGTCGTTGTTGAACTGGACAAAATATAGTATGTGTGAAAAATTATGTATTATTTCAATTGTAGGAAGGAGGTGAGTGATGAGATAGGCTTCAGGTCACAGATGGCCTGGGAGCAATGAGTGAAGTGTATCCATTACCTTCTCGTTGCTAGGACAAAACACCTGGCCATAAGCAGCCTATAACTAGAAAGGGTTTAGTTTTGGCTTATAGTTTGCAGGGGAGCAGAGGAATGCATGGCAGAGCAGACAGCCAGACCAGTATATCCTGTCACTCAACAGGAAAGAAGCAGCAAGAATGAGCTCTGGACACCCAGCAGGGCTAGAGCAGTAAATCTCAAGGCCCACACCCAGAGAGAGCCCTCCCTCAGCAAGAATCTGCCTCCCAGAGGCCGTATCCGCTGGATATCAACTATGAGGCTTAGACACAAACACGTAAGACTATGTATAGGGGACACCGCACATTCAAACCACCGCATGAGGTGAAATGAAGGAAAAGACTGTGGGTTTCCATCCACGTGTGATGTACAGAACAGTAATCGCCACAAAGCTACAAGTAGATCAGTGATCTCCAAAGGACAGGCGTGCTGTGGTATGAAATGTCCCCACATAGGCTCACGTGTGTGTTTCAACTCTTGGCCCCAAGCTAGTGGGGCTCTTTGGGAAAGTGGTGAAACCTTTCTGAGGTAGAGCCTTGCTGGAGGAAGTAGGTCACTGGGGGTGGGCCTTGAGGTTTTATAGTCTACCCTACTTCCTGCCTAGTCCCTGCTTCCTGACTGTAGACCCACTGAGACAAGCTGCCACCATGCCTGCCTATCACGAAGGACCTTATGCCCCTGAACTGTAAGCCTTCCTCCCTTAAATTGCTTCTCTTCAGAATTTTGTCACAACAAAAGGGTAACAAATATAGGAAGGGGTGGATAAATGGATACAGTACCTCTCTGGGGGTGATAAAAAGTTTTTACAAAAAAAGTTGATAATTTTACAGTAGTGCTGTGATTTGCTAAATGTCACTGAACAGCTCATGTTAAGACCATTACATCATTTTAAAAAGATTAGCAGGGAGGAGGCAACAACTTACAGACTGAAAATTCTTTAGCCCAGGAAAGTTTTCCATAGATTCTCCCAGGTGATTCTGGTACACATTGATATTAGTTTGAAAATATCCCTTTAAGATCTCTTACATGCACACAGCACAGCTACCTAAATGCAGTCATCAAAAAGAACCCAAAATTCCAGTTCTTTATTTTCAGAGCTTGTTTTACTGAAACAGATCTCCAGTCTAGGAAAGCAGCTCAGTCAGTAAAATGCTTGTTTAGTAAGAACTAGGACCTGAATCTAATCTCCAGAACTCATGTAAAAAAAAAAAAAAATAGCTAGGCTTGGGGCTGCAGAGATGGCTCAGCAGTTAAAGGCACTTGCTTGCAGGGCCTGATGCCTAGGTTCGACTCCCCAGTGCCCATGTGGGGCTGGATGTACAAGGTGGAATCTGGAGTGGCCTGGTATGCCCCTTCTCTGTGTGTGTGTCTGCCTTGTTCTCCCTCTCTCTCTCTCTCTCTCTCTCTCTCTCTCTCTCTCTCTCTCTCTCTCTCTCTCTTTCTCTCTTATATAAATAAAATGTTCTTTTTGTTGTTTGAAAAAGCTAGGTGTGGTAGCATGCATTTCAAATCCAAGCCCTAGGAGGCAGAGACAGGAGGGGCCTAGGGCTGGCCGGCCATCCAGTCTAGACTAATTAGGGAGCTCCAGGCCAGCCAGTGAGAGACCCTGTGGTGGTTTCATTCAGGTGTCCCCCAAAAACGCAGGTGTTCTGAATGCTGGGTTTCCAGCTGATGGAGATTTGGGAATTAACGCCTCCTGGTGGCAGTGTATTGTTGGGGGCGGGCTTATGGGTGTTATAGCCAGCTTCCCCTTGCCAGTGTTTGGCACACTCTCCTGTTCCTATTGTCTAACTTATGTTGACCGTGGAGTGATGTCCACCCTCTGCTCATGTCGTCATTTTCCCCTGCCATCGTGGAGCTTTCCCTTGAGCCTGTAAGCCAAAATAAACCTCTTTTTTTTTTTTTTTCCCCCACAAGCTGCTCTTGGTTGGGTGATTTTTACCACCAATGTGAACCTGACTGCAGTGACCCTATCACAAAGGTGGACAGTATACCTGAGGAGCACATGTGTGGCTGTCCTCCAGCCTCCACACACATGTGCACACAAAATATGTGTGTACACACACACACACACACACACACACACGAGAGAGAGCGAGAGAGAGAGATAAATCCCAAATCACAATGTATGACTAAAACTAACCAAAGTGCCCCAGGATGAGGGGGCAACATTCTTGTGTCTGGTGGCACTATTTCCAGTCAGTAGGGCATACAGAGGGTTGGCACAGCCGTCAGCACATGTGTCCATAATCACTGGGTCAGGGGGACGGGGATGGTCCAAGGGGCCAAGGAAGGATACGTGAGGCATGAAAAGGAAGCTGTGGTTCAGAGGAGGGAAGAGGACAGTCAATAGCATCAGGCAAAGCTCTTACATCGTTTGGAATTGAAGTAAATGGGAATCGATGGGCTAAAAACCCAGTTCAATAAAGCCATTAAGTCATGGTGATTCCTTCTGAGGCAAATTAATTCCTTTGTGGCTCTTTCCCTTGTGGCTCCCAAGAGTCAATACTCACCTGGCAAGAGATTTGGCTGTGATGGCTTCCAGCCAGGGATTGGGGGTCATCATGTCCCTATACTCTTAACCCTCAGAGGGCGACCACTTTTGTCATGGCCTACTTCCATCAGTGCGTTGGTTTTGGTTCAACACCTAAGCCCATGGCTGTATGTGGCAGGGAGACACAAGCTTACCCACCCTGCTGCAGCCGAGGTGGAGCAGGGTCTCTGCACGGCGACGCTGCTGCTGGAGCCTGGGTGAAAAGGCCCGTGGAGTCACTGCATGGTCAGGACCCAGCAGCAGGGCGAGGCCTCCCGGTGTGATGCAAGCGCACACTTCTCTCTCCACTTAGCTCTCTGGGGTCGCGGTCCAGCAAGGCGAGTCTTGAAGGGTGGAGGCAATGGGTCTGGGCCCTGAACCCGGCCTTGTGAACGCGATACTCTGCTGTTTCCACGTGCCTCGCTGATACCACCTACGACTCCAGGAAATGACCGAGTCACTTTGACCCTCCAAAAGCAGGCCCACTTGCGGCTCCCCTGCTGGCAGGAGATCGGTTTCTGAGCTTGCCATGTTGTGGGACAAAACACACAACCAAAAGCAGCTGATGAAAGGAGGGGTTTGTTTGGCTTGCGGTCTTGACGGGAAGCTTCCTGAAGCAGGGACAAGATATAGCAGAGGCCCCGGACGTCACTTCTGCCACAGCAAGCACAGCATGCTCTGGCAAGGGGGGGCTGCTGTGGCACCCCTAAGCCTGCTCCCAACAGCATACCTCCAACGTCAAGGCTCTGCTTCCAAATTGCCATCAGCTGGGGACCAAACGCCAAAGCACATGAGTTTGGGGGAAACATCTGATTCAAATCACCACACATACCAGAGGAATCTACTCTCTCCCAGTGATAAAGCCTCGGTCGAGGGATCATGGCTAGTAGACTCCCGTGGTCCCTGTGCTCTGAGCTGACATTCCTTAGCACAGGGCCAGGTGGGGGGAGAGAGGATGATTTCATTAGTGAGTGAGCACCAAGGACCAACAGTGTCTGTAGTAGACAGCCTTGATCACTCAGATGAACTTCAAAACCAGGCAAGTTATGGAGGAAGGGGTATTTACTGAAGGTTACAGATCCAGGGGATGTTCCATCATGGCAGAAGAAGCTGACCTGCTGTCACAGGTCCAAGGAGAGAGACAGAAAAGCCACCACCAAAAAGCAAGCAAGCACACTCCAGGAACTCCAGGCAGAGCTCAAACACTGCATGTTAGTAGACTGGAATTCCAGATCCACATCCACACTTTAGCCCTGGACCGTAAGATCCACCAGGTAACAGCTCCTCCAGCCAGGTGAGTGCAGGTCTAAATTACAAACTTCAATAAAATCCCGAATATGCTGGGGGGTTGTGGGGGGAAGGCGTCATCCATTCAAGCCATCACAGTCTCCGTCTGCTAAGACTGCAACATTGTAAAGTACATTAAAGCAAGGAGCTTTGTGTTCACACACCTTGGTCCAGCTCCCAGCTATTCCATTCACTCTGCCTAACACTCCCAAGGCTGGGGTTGTCATTTGTAAATTGGATGGTTCTATCTCATACAGTGGCTGTGAGGAGAGAACTGGGTGTCCCACATGTAAGTTGTTACATGTAAGCTGCCATTGTAGTTTCCCAAAGCTTGTCTCAAACACGTCTGACAAAAGCCAGACCTGGACCCATACAAGTCCCTACTGCTGGCCGCTGTGGGCACTAACCTCTCTGGCCATCAGTTTACCAAGCCTCGGAGCAGCGTTCCTGACGTCACAGATTTGTGGTTGAGAATACTAAAAAGGGAAATGCCTGGTAGCCTGACCCTCAATCCTACATAATAATTGACTAGCCCAGGCTGGACTCGATCACTTTTCTTCTGAGCCAGTACTGCGAAAGCATGGAGAGCACATCGACATCAGCGTTTTACAACTTGGCCAGGGCATGGCTTTAAGGCAGCCAGCAGGAAGCCAGGGCTCCTGGTTCATACCATTTACAGAATTAACCACTAGGGGCCGCTAGTAAGCCACAGAAAGCTGGAAGGATGCCCATCCCGCAGGTTTCAAAACTGCTTCCTTAAAGGGCTTCCCAGAAGTTGGGAAATGCAGCTCAGGACCCTTTGCAAAGAAATCTGGCTAACTTGCCCATAAAGATTGTAGCTTCATTTTCTCCCGAGGTTGGAGGGAAGGGCAATGAGTGTGTAGCACTCTTACAGAGTCACTGAACTGTGTGTTTGGGACAAGAGCAGGATAAAAGGTCTTGAAGCAGTGTCTGCCAAATCCAGGGAGATCCTTCACCCAAGAGAATAAGCACTCGCATGTACTGACTCTCTTTAAGTCTCCTAAGCACGCCAACTTCTCAAGCCCACAGACAAGTGTGGTCATCAGCCTGGCATGGTGGCACACACCTTTAATCCCAGCACTCCACTTGGGAGACTGATCATTGTGAATTCTAGACCAGTCTGGGACTATAGAGTGAGTTCTAGGTCAGCCTGAGCTAGAGAGACCCTACTTATAAATAAATAAATAATAGATGAATGTGGTTATCCAGAAAGGGGCACATCAGCCCACGGTTAGGTACTGTGATTCAGGAAGTCGCCATGTAGTCAAAGAAGGACATGTGGGCCCAGGACCCCGCGTGTGGGCTTGGGCTGTAGCTGACTGCTTCCTAGCTGTAAAGCCTTTGCTATGTCATTTCCCTCTCTGGTCTTCAGTTTCCTTTGAAACCTCCACATCAGAGGTTTATTGTGTGTGCTTAACTAGATGAGATAAGTTGATGCTTTTACTTTTATTCTACTTTATTGTATGGTCTGAGGAAGCCAGGTTGGCCTCAGACTTAGTATGTAGCCCAGGACAACCTTGAGCTTATGACCCTCCTGTCTCTCTCTCTCTCAAGAGCTGAGATTACAGGCATATGCCTCCATGCCCACCACCCCCCCCCAAATTGTATCATTTATACACCCTTGTACACATAGGTGACATTCAAGTAATTTCTACCAGTTACAGTTCTCTTTTGTTGTGTCAAAACAAAAGCTGAAGTCTGGGTGAGATGTCCCATACTCGGGAAGCAGAGGTGGAGGACGATGAGCTTGAAGCCAGTCTGAGATACAGAGTGAGTTCCAGGCCAGCCTGGGTTTACACAGAAAAACCCGATCTCAAGCCTCCCTGTCCCTCAAGAAGTCAAGACTGGATTCTCAGTCTGGCAAGGACAGCTTCTGGCAGGGGAGTTGGGAGTTGTAGAAGCAGAATGGGGATTCAGGGAGCATTTAACGTGCGGGAGCGAGCCAAGGCAGATGTCTTCTGCTCAGTGAAGTCCCGAACCCCAATTTATGTGTTCTCGTTTCAGAGTCCTTTCCTTGTGGGGGTTGTATGGACATAAGGATGTTAGAAGCACAGCTCAATTGCATGTCCTAGATGCAAAAAAAAAGCACGTGCTATCCCTTGGAGGGAGGATACCAAAGGCACGATAGATTTGCAGAAAGCACTAATCGGCAGGAAGACCAGAGAGGAAAATGATGTAGAGGTCATGGAAATTTGGGTCCCACCGTGTTAGAGAACAAGGCAGATCTCAGACAACCATGGCGAGGTCTGGCTTGGCAGGAGTGCAGAGGTGGTCCTGAAGAGGGCTGGAAGGGACGTGGCATGCTCTGTGGGAAAGGGAAGGCTGAAGGAAGCAGAGCTGTGTCTTTGGAATTCTCGAAGTCTGCTGGGGGAGCTGGGGCTGATTGACTATCTCTACATGATCCTCGAAGGTTAAAATGAGGATCAGTGGGTATGAGAGAGTGCATAAAGTGCCTGCTAGTGTGTGTGAGGGGGGTGGTGTGTGCCCATGCATGCACACCTTACACATAGGTACATCTTTTAAGGAGAAATGATTCATAGCTTTATCAGGCTCTCATGACCTCAAAAATCTTAACCCTGACATAAGCGTGCCCAGAATTGTTCAACCCTCATGTGAACCACACTATCTTCCAAGAGACCCCAGAGGCAGCAGGGTTGACTTGGAACCCAAGCTTTGAAAACAGCTTGCCTTTGTTCACATCGTGATCACCCAGCCTCTGACAAATGTAGTAGCTGCTTTCTATGTCACTATGGCTCAAAGCCTGGACAAAAGCAACTTTGAAGGAGGGAGGGTTGATTTCAGTTTACAGTTCCAGGTAGGGAAGGCACAGCACCAGCAACAAGAAACAGCTGCTCACAATGGGTTTGCAGGCAGGAAGGAGAGAGAGAGAGAGGGAGGGAGAGAGAGAGAGAAAGGGAGGGAGCAATGCATGCTGGTGCTCAGCTAGCTTTTACCCAGCCCATGAAATGGCGACATCCACATTTAGGGTGGATCTTCCCACCTTAATTAAGAAGATCCATGAAGTATGCAGATATCTGTTTCTTTTTATGAATTGTTATTATTCATTCCTGTATTTGCCAGCAGAGAGAAATAGAATGAGAATGTGCTTGAAGGCCTCCAGCCACTACAAATAAACTCCAGATGCATGTGCCACTTTGTGCATCCAGCTTTATGTGGATACTGGGGAACTGAACCTAGACTTTGAGGGAAAGTATCTTGAACTGCTGATCCAGCCCAAAGATCTGTTTCTATGGTGAGTTTTAAATGCTGTCAAGTTGAAAGCCAAGATTAACCATCACCACTACTCACCTCAGTTTCCTCATTGTCAAACAGAATAACGACCTCAGCAGTGGTGAAGAGCGTCGGGGCAGCGCAGCCGCTTTGGCAGTGTGCTGGGGAGCAGGCAGAACAGAAGCTCGAATGTGGAACGCTTCACCATCTCGGTAGTATACATTCTCCCGCCTTGGCCAAATTCAAATCACCTTGCTGAAGTCAGTCAGCCCACAAAATGACTAAGAAAATAACAATGCCCTTTTGCAACTTTTCAAGATGGTACAAACAAACCAGCTCCCAAAACCCCACCTCAAAACACCTCATTCTCATTCCCCCATCCCTCCCTCATCTTCTCTCCATGCTGCTTGTCTCTCCCCAGATGGAACATGACCTACAGACAGCTTTCCTGTTCTTTGAGTTGAATTGTGGGGGCCAAAAGAGCTAATGTTCATGTATTGTTGGAGGAGGTGGATGAGGGAAAGGGTTGATCTAGAAGAAAACAGAGGCCTGTTTGGATCTGATGTTTCCACCAATGATGGACACTATCCTTCTTGGGGGTAGGAGGGATAGAAACACTCTCCATCCCCAGTAGCTGCTCACATGTCGTGGGTGCTTGGCATGTTGTTTCTTGTCACCATCCCCTCAGCCCTTTAGGTCCATGTGTCATACTAGGTGCCTCTCCACCCAGGTTCTCAGAGCATAAAAGGTGGTCCTAGAAAACTTGCAAAGGACAAAGGCAAGAGGGGCTGAGCTGAGGGCCCAGCCTTACTCAGAGCCCAGCCTATGAGGTCCTCAATCCCTCCTCTCCTTACCCTTCTGGGCTGCATCTCTAGAGTTTGAAGCTCCCTTTGGGTCACTCTATAGATAAAGCATCAACCTTCACCATTGCTCCAGCAGAGCTGCCTAGAATGGCCCTACCTAGGACACTGCCAACTGCTCCACGGACCGCAGCAGCTCCACCCCACCCCGAAGGACAAGCACCTACCAGCCACCCAATCTCCAGGGCCATCCCGCAGCCATGGTGGGGTGCAACCTTCCACTGTGGCTCTCTGGAGCCATGCATGCTCCCTCTCTTTCCCTACATGATCCTTCCCAAGAGCAGCTGAAGCTCCACCTTGATGCAGGTCAGGAGAATGGCATCTATAAAGTCACCCAGTCAGGTGACATAGGAAGGCATTCCCACCACCATCCCCTCTCCCGTAGGAGTGCCTCCACTGCCCTGTGCAGAGGCCCTGCAGGATAGAACTGGGGCACCGCCTGGTCCTGATCAAGGCTCTGCTTTGTGCACAATCTCTGTGTGCCACACATCCCCAACTGCAAAATGGTGACAATAAGTAGGTCTCCTTCAAAATGTCATTGCAGCGATTCAGTAAACTATTATTGAAAATGAAATCTTTGAGGACTCCAATAAGAAGTTCCCTCTAACCTTCAGCCAAAAAAAAAGCTGCATCCATCAAAATCTCTCTAAGTTAGCAAGGCCTAGGTGGAACCACAGAGGATCTGGTGAGATGAGCAAGAGTGTTGTTTCCATGGTGAACCTGACAACCTGCACCCGGGTGCTGGAGACAGACACCGAGGACGCTCAAAATGATCCAAAGCAGGAATCCAGAAGCTGCTGAGAGCTCAATACTGAAGCAGACTTAAAGCACACCCACCGCGGCTCGGAGAACTTTGCGGGAGAGGGGGCGGAAGTCAATATCCGGAAATATAGCCCTCCTCGCAATGACTGACCGCTGCTCTCACAGCTCATAACCCACAGCTTCATAGCTTCATGGAGAACACCAGCAATCCCACTGAGCAGAGCCCTCAGCACAATGGGGGCAGGAAGGAAGGGAATGATGATGCCAACATATGATGTGTCTGTACAAAGTTTCTACTTAATGAGGAAAAAAAAAAAAAAAACAGGGCTGGAGGGATGGCTTAATGGTTAAGGTGTTTGTCTGCAAAGCCAAAGGACCCAGGTTTGATTCCCCAGGGCCCACATTTGCTTAGCCAGATGCATAAAAGGTGCACGTGTCTGGATTCATTTGCAGTGGTTGGAGGCCCTGACATGGCCATTCTCTGTCTCTCTCTCTCCCGCCCCTTTCTCTGTCAGATAAATAAATAAATAAAAATTTAAACAAAGAAGCAGAACCTGCAAAAAAAGAGTTGTTCATCAATTTACAATCTGAAAGCTGTGCACTCTCTCTCCAGTGAAATTGAAATTACATTTTCCATTATATGTGGAATCTAGATTTATATTTGCATTGATATATATCAATGTATGTAGGTATGTGTGTATATATATGACATGAAAGGAAAAATTTTGGGATGGAAAAGCATCAGGATCAGGAGGTGGGAAAATGAGGAACAAGGATGCATGTTGGGGAAAGTGGATATGAGCAAAGTACATAACATGCAAGTATGAAAATGTCATGATGAACCTTAATTTATTAAAAAAAATAACAGGGGGCCTGGAGAGATGGCATAGTGGTTAAGGCACTTGCTTGGGAAGCCAAAGGACCTAGGTTCAATTCCCCCATACCCATATGTAGGAGAAGCATGGGGGGGGGGCTGGGAGGAGGCCCTGAGATTACAGCACATACGTGACCGCTATGTCCCCCGTAAGCCAACCGAAGCCCTGCCTGAACACCCCGACACCACTGATGCAGGAAATGAGCCAATGAAAAAGGGACAACACAGTGCCAAACAATGAAAGGACCAATGGGAAGCGGGGAAGGGGTATATAGAGATGTCTGTTTTCCTCAATAAACGAGTCTGCTTTCAGCTTCTCACCTGACTCCTGGAGTCTGTGTATTGACTCTGCGCCTTCTTACCCCCACCCCCAAGGGCTCTTTGGGGGGGATCCAGCAACACCCATATAAGCCGTATGCACAAGGTGGCACATGCATCTGGAGTTCGTTTGCAATGGTTAGATGCCCTGGTATGCCCAGTCTCTCTGTCTCTCTCATTTTCTCGCTCTCTTTTGAGTCCTCTTTCTCTCTCTTTCAAATAAATAAATAAAATTTATAAAAGTAAATATATGTATATAATATTTGTATATTAAATGCATATAAATTAAATACATGATGCATTAATATATGTAATTCATACATGTATGTGTAAATATGTACATTAAATGCATATATTTAATAATATATATCAAATGATTATATTTAATGTATGTATTTACTTTACATGTATCGACTTTTGTAGATGCATTATATATGTGCATGTAATTTACATAGGCATGTGCATTCTGCACACTCACCTGAATGCTGCTCTATCCCAACTCGATCATGCACACCAAGCAAAACCCTTGCCTTCCACTGACATCCACCCATCTTTGTTTGGCTCCTGCAGCCTTGCCTCTCTACCTTCCCCTTTTCCTCTTTCTACTCTGTTTTCGTAAATTCCTCCTATACACAAGGGATTTGGGGTCATCTCGTTTTTGCTTGCAACCAACCCCTAATTAGCTAAAATAACTTTTGCAACCAAGAGTAACTCCCATAACCACTAAGAATAAAAATAATTGGGTCTTTAATTTCAGGAATCCACAGGCAGGGCTAGGGGAAATTGCGGCACTGTCCAGTGAGATCCTTTATTATCTTCACTCCTTGTGAGGACAGTCCTTAGACCCCAGTTCACACCATCACATTTACCTTCACATAGCTAAAGCCACCCAGTGGTTTAAGACGACACTTCCAGCAAAGGGCAAGCTTCATGCTGTAACTGTCACCACTCCATCTGTAATAAATCCAGAGAACATCTTCGGAATGATCCACCACTGGGATCTATGCTGACATTCAGCAGGCTCTAAGATACAGGATACTGTTCCCAGAAGTGGACTACGTGTTTCATCAGTCAACAGAGTATGGCCTCTCTTGAGTCCTGCAGACTTTTACTAAACATGTGGTGAGACCTTACTAGGATCCCTCAAGGCTAGCCTTGGTCACCTATAAAATGAGAGAGAATGGAAGAAGAAGTAGTGTGAGCCCTGACTGGGAAGGTCTCTCACTGCCCACACACTGTCAAATGAGCATCTACTTACTAAGATGCTAGGTGGCCTGGCTGTCAGGTTGAGATTGAGAATGATGGGGAAGACACAGAACCCACCTTGGGAGAGTAGATCTTAATCAAGTCTGAATTAGAAGTAGCATGCAGAATGTCCTAGGGCCCCAGAGAAGTCACAGGAAGAAGAAAGATGTGCAGCGCACAGTGGGCTCTTGGCAAACCTGAGCTCTCTCCTCTCAGCTGCCAGAGGGACCCTCTAGTATCCAAAGCCACCATCATTTCACAGATTGAGCCCTCAGTGGTGAAGTCCCGATGAATGCCCGTCTTCTCAGATGCTTGCAGGTGTCACCACCCGTCATCCACCCAGAAAGGCAGGTGAGCAGACATCCCCAAAGCATATGAGGCAGAAAGCAACGAGCCGTGTAGACCAAGTGCATCGCCCCCGACCGCTCATGCCTCTCGTTGGGGCACTCGCTGTCCTTATCTTGGGGCCAGGAAAGCAATAGGAAAGAAAAAAGCAGCTAGGAAAATTAATCAGGACCCAGAGGATTTCAATAAAATGTTAATAGAAGTCAGTGCAGGCTGCAAGGAGGACAGAAGTACAGCCTCTGAGGAACTGGCTTCTGTTCTAACCAGATGACTCAGGTCCAGCCTGTCCAAAATCTCCCCCACTGATTCTGGAATTTGCTCCCAGGGCTCAACTGGCCTGCAGCAAGGCCGCATTCCTTAGCTCTTTTCCAGCCCCTCTTTGGTCCATAATTGCTTCTCCTCCGTATTTATGAGTAACGCCCCTCACCTGCCCTCCATGCCAGGGGCCTGTACTTGTGACGTATTTCTGGTACTTGCTGTACAGCCAGGTGCTCAGTATTGGCGGTCAAAGGAGAAAACTTCCACCTGAGTAGTCCCACCAACCGACTGTGGAATCTGTGGTCACGTCTCCTCTCCCCATTGGATGTTGGTCTTTCCATCTGTGAATGAGAAGTTGGAGTACACTGTCCATCATCTCTATTAAGTTCCTACAATAGTTTTGGTTCCAGGAAGCACACATATATGTCCTTTAATTTCACTGAAAGATTTTGTTTTGTTTTGTTTTGGCTTTTGGAGACAAAGTCTCATAGCCCAAGTTGGCCTCAACACACAAGGTCCTTCTGCCTTAGACTCACAAGCACTGGAAATCCAGTGTGGCAGTTTGAATGGATGCCCTTTAGTAGAGTCAGCAGTTTATTAAATCTTGTAACTTAGATCTCCAGCCTTTTGACTGGAGAAGGTGTCACTGTGGGTGGATCCTGGGCTCCAGCGCAGGTGGGGTGTTACTGGGGGCGGATCTGAATTCCAGCCTAAGGTATGCAGAGTGCCTGAGCTCTGCTTGGGGTTCCCAGAGGGTGTTTGCTTATGGTGCTGGTGGTGGTATTTCTCTCTCTATGGATCTGGTAAAGGGGACCAGCTTCTTTTGCCATTATGGAGCTTCCCCTGGATCTGAAAGCATGAGATAAATTCCTATCCTCCCATAACTGTATCTGCTCGGGAGCTTCATCCCAGCATTGTGAAGCTATGACCTACAGGTACGTGCCATGCACCTGGCTAGCAGAGACGGTCTGAATTCCAGCTTGTGAGCAGCCATGGTCTGGCATGAGAGGGCAAAATAGTCTAGCTTGGTATTTTCTTGCTCCCATGGAAAGTTCAAACACAAGCAAAGGAATCTGCTTCTTGGCCAGCTCTCAGAAATGATGCTGCATTCTCTCAAGAGCTTTCCATTTCTCCTTCCGAGTCACTCTGCTCCGTGGACGCCCCGTTCTTTCTTACTTATCCATGTAGTAAGGGTAACTGCTCACATTTGTATATAGGTCTTGTTCTTCTTGTCATTGTAAGGAAACTAAGGTGAGGAAATGTCCCTGGATAGCAAAATATGTGTATAAATTAAATGATGACCAAGTCTTGGGCTCAAATCTTCCAGCCACTGCTCTTTCTCATACATTTCCATAGCCCCTAGAAAACCCCAAAGACATTCTGTCTAGATGGTGAGAGGCTGATACTAATTGTTAAATCATCAATGAACATAGACTTTAAAAAAAAAAGCTGTGATGGATAAAAGTATTGGAAAGCCAGAGGCTAGGCAGGTAAGGAAGTAAAACAAAGGATTTTTCACCTTCTTTGGTGAAACTAATAATTGCTTCATGGCAATAGAAACGAACTTGCAGACACAGCTTGGAGACCAAATATTTTAGAAAGAGCAATGTAAGGATCTTTGCCTCTTCTTTTAGATTTCCAATTTGCTCTTTTATTAATATTCCATGTTTCATAGTTTTTTTAAAAAATCTCCTCCCACATAGTGAAAATAGATCGGCAAGGTCAGCATTTTCTCTTCACAGCTGGGCCCCAGGTTGGTAATGTTTTTCTCCTATAAAACCATAATCCCATAAAATTTAAGGTTGTTAAGTTGCAGGCGAATAATTCATGAGGCAATTATGAAACATTTATGATGGAATATTATGAGCTTCTAAATAAAAGAGAACATTTGGGGTCGCCAAATTGACAAACTTTGGTGGCTATGTTGAGCTCTCCCTTGAGGGATCTAGAAGGGAAACCTGTTCACCGCCGCCTTGGATGTGCAGAGATGGCTCAAGCTCCTCTGTGAGATGTCTCAAAGATACCACCACAACTCGGCCCATGAAGGTTCCAACCTCCTGCTAGACACACTAATGGTGAGAGGAACAAGGTCCTGAAGGTGACATGGGGCACTGTGACTGTCACTGCACATGGTGTACTACGCTAAGCCTTGCAGTGATGCTCAGAAGTCACTGTCATCCTGATCAGGCCCCTGGATACACCCTAGTGAGCTGGAGGCCAGCAGGGTCAGCATCTTGCTAAGGGTCACACGTCCAGCCTTGGGCAGAGCCGGGGCTCAAGTGTAAGCGGTCTGACCTGGAGCCTCCTCTCCTGATTGCCGTGGTCAAGACTCACAGGAAGAAGCTGGAGGACGAGGAGCTAAGGCACCTTTACTGCATCAATGGCCCAGATCTTTCTGGTCCTTCACCTTTTCTGTACATATGTAGTACATTTGGTGTGATGTATTCACACACACACGCACGTGTACACACATGTGAAGGCCAGAGGAGAACATTGGGAGACCCTCCCCATCACTTTCTTTGTTTCCTTGGCACAAAATCTCTCACTGATTCTGAGTGAGCTTCCATTTTTCACAAGTACCAGGGATTCTCCAGTCTCTGCTGCACACAAGACTAGGCTTGCAGATGTGAGTGGCTATGCCCAGCTGTTTGTATGCATGCTAGGGAATCGAACTCAGGTGGTCTCAGACCCCCTCAGGCTCTTATGCTTGTGTGGGAAGGGATCTTACCATCTCTACAGCTCCAAACATTGTAGACAAGACTGGTCTCAAACTCTTGATCCTTCAAGGTCCACCTAGTCAACAATTGCCTGCCAGTGTGTGCCACCATAACCAGATTGTCCCTGTTCCTTAAAGCACCCAGTGTTTACAACCACAATCACCTATTCCTGTTCTTTAAAGCAAGCACCCAGTAGGTACCACCACAACCACTTTGGTTCTTTTCTTTAAAGAATTAAGGAGCTTGCCTACAAAGTATAGTGACCCAGGTTCAATTCCCCAGTGTCCATGTAAAACCAGATGCACATATGTGCATGTGTCTGGAGTTCGTTTTCAGTAATCAGAGGTCCTGGCATACCATTTTCTCTTTCTTTCTCTCTGTCTTTCTTCTTGCAAATAAATAAATATTTTAAAGAAAGAAAGAGGAGAGCATAGTGGCGCACGCCTTTAATCCCAGAACTCGGGAGGCAGATGTAGGAGGATCATTGTGAGTTCAAGGCCACCCTGAGAGTACATAGTAAATTCCAGGTCATCCAGGGACAGTGCAAGACTCTACCTTGAAAAACCAAAAAGGAAGGAAGGAAGATATAGATGGAGAGGAAACCTGTGGGGGAGGGGCTGTCTAGGAAGGGTTAGGCTAGTCGTCTGTCTGGTTCAGACCATATTCTTATCAAGATCATGTGTCCATGGTGAAGGTACTGGGTGGTTATGTGTGGGTGCATGGGTGTGTGCATGTGCATAAGGAGGCTAGAGGACAAACGAAAGTGTCATTTCTTCAGACGGGATCCACCTTTTAGAGATGGTCTCACTGGTCAGGAGCTCACCAAGCAGGCTAGACTAGCTTGTGCCTCCCCAGAGCTGGGGTTATAAGTGAACAGCACCCCATTCAGTGTTTGGGGGGTGTTTTATTTTCTACGGGGTCTGGGTATCATATTCAGGTTCCCATGATTACAAAGCAAGCACTTGACCAATTCAGCTGCAAATAGCATGTATAAGATGTTCTCTTTTCTATTTAAAGGCTTAGAAAATATCTTCACTTATTGACACTGAAAATAGCGTGCTTTCGTTGGCGATGACTTGCCTGAGGGTAACGGATGTAAGAGGGAAGGGAAGGCCGCCCTCGCCTCGCTGCGTCATCACACACTACGAAGACAAAAGAAGCCAAAGCCTGACAGTCAGTCCCGGGAGGCCCTGGAGTGGACCGTTCCTAAGTCTGGCCAGCCTCCTTCAGCAAACGGAGGCATTTTAACACACGCACACACACACACACACACACACACACACAAGGTACTGCATGGAATCCAAGCTAGTGAGCTTGTCTTCGAGGGCATTGACAATTAAGCTTGGGTTAAAGAAAGCCACCTTCACCATGTCTGTTACCATTATAGAGCCCAACTGAGGCCTTCGTGGCCCAGTGGATACCGTGACACTATGGGGAAGGGCTCCCAGGATGGTACGGACCCAGGGTGAGGAGATGAAAAAGTATAGCCTGTTATATTTTATATAAAATAATTTTAAAAGGAAAAAGAAAGGAAGCCCATAGCCTGAGATAAGGGGGCTGACAGGCCAGGCTCACCCCTGAAGAATGATGAAATAAATGTCTCTCGGAATCTTAACTGAAACCCACATGGAGACAGCCACACCCCTAGAGAAAACCTGGGCCCTCCACGGTTAGCAGATGGTGAACTGCTGCCGTCACTCACCTTACCAGGAACGCCATGAGCCTGCCTTCCTCCCCCACGGGGCTGAGCAGCGCGTGACGCTCATAGTGGCGGCACCTCCCCCTCATTTGCTTCTGATTTTCAATTACACTGGTATAATGTACTTAAAACCTGTCTTTTATTTAGAAAGATAAACAGTGCCATTTGGTAATTTCATTGCTATGTCAATTTGCAAAGAAAATTCTATTTAAGCTCAGTGACTGGCCCAATGCCACCAACCCCAGCCAGTGGCAGGCTGCTGCCTAAAGGAACAAGAAGATGCCAGCTGAACCCCTTGGGGGTTTTTGAGATGGCTGGCAGGAAACCCACCTCCACTCCCCTCAACCATTCCCTGGGATTCTTCAGGAGCCTGCACAGTGCCTAAAGCCCAGAATTAGAAATGAACATTAATTTTTGCCTTAGTTTTCCCTGCTGGTTTGCATATAGCATTAGATGTGCCAGGCGCTAAGTATTTCCTACCAACTCACTCACTTCATCCTCACAGCCGTGCTTCGACAAGATCATGTTACCCCCACAGTTGATGGCTGAAAAAAAAAAACTGATATTTAGGGGCCGAATTGGTACAATGCTTGCCTTGTAGGTACAAGGACCTGAATTTGATCCCCAGAAACCACATAAAATGCCAGGAGGGCAACGCAGTGCTAAGGAGATGGAAACAGGGAAAACCCGGGAGCTCGCTGGCCAGCCCGCTTAGCCTGAGTGGTGAGCTCTGAGCCAATCAAAGACCATGATGCAAAGAGGTGGTTGGAACCTGAGGATAACACCTAAGGTTGTCCCTCTGCCCTACACACACACACACACACACATTTTTAAAGCACCCTGAAATCTGGAGAAATTAAGCAACACAAACAATACTAACTCTCTAATCCTGTGGTCGTCAGTCCATAATGAACATGTCTAATCACTATTGAAACTGACATTAGTCCATTCCCTGACCCATTCTCACCCACCCAGCAAAAAAAAAAAAAAAACTCAATAAATGTTTGTTAAAAAAAATCATTGATTGTATGGCCTCACACATGCTCTTGATGATGGCCTGTCTGACCCTTATTGTGGTCCCCATTAAGCCCAAATCCAGATGACATCTTTAGTCCAAAGGGAAAAATCTATATATATAAGCTAGGTCCTTAACTCCAGTCAGAAGGTGACTCTCTACTCCCAATATGTGCAGCCGGGAGCTTGGCTGGCTGAGGACTGGCTCAGGTCCTCGAAGTCACCAGCCTATAGCCCTCCTGAGGACCTTTGCACACACGGCTCTTTCTGCAAGAACCATTCCCTGGTCCTCTTTGCACAGACACTGCTCTTCCTGCCCATCTTAGCGCAGTCATCTTGTCCTTGTAGCTGACACATCTCTGGTCTGAGTCAGCATTCACTGATTTTTTTTTATTTATTTATTTATTTAGTTAGTTAGTTAGTTAGTTAGTTAGTTAGTTATCTATTTATTTATTACTTTACATAGGCTATAGTCTTCTAACCCCTCTTCCCTGGTCCCCCTTGCCCCGAGGGTTCTCCTAAGTAGGGTTTTTGGTGTTGTTCAGTTCTCTCCTCCACATTTTTATATCTTTTTGTTGGTGGTGTTGTTTTAGGGAGAGAGAGAGAGAGAGAGAGAGAGAGAGAGAAAGGAATTGGCACACCAGGGCCTCAGCCACTGCAATCGAATGCCAGATGCTTGCGCCACCTAGTGGGCATGTGAGACCTTGCATTTGCCTCACCTTTGTGTGTCTGGCTTACATGGGATCTGGGGACTTGAACATGGGTCCTTAGGGTTCGCAGGCAAGCGTCTTAACAGCTAAGCCATCTTGCCATCTCTCTAGCCCTACTCCATATTTTTACACAAACCTCACCGTCAGCTATGACCATTCAACTGTTTCCTGGTAATTGCAGTAATACCTGTTTCGTCTGTACCACATGCACCAGAAGAACACACAGCCCCACCCATACCTTATGATGAATAAATAGATGGAGGGGTGAACACTGACCCCCAAGGCTGTCCTATGATGGCCACGTGTGCACTGTGGCCACCTCTGAACACTCTGACCCACTGTGCTATCTCTCCAAACCCCATTACATGAAATTCTAGGGTCTATGTAACAATACAACATATCTTATTTGCCAAAATTTTGTTGTGGAAGATAGACATTTATTATCACTACACTACTCACTATGATTTGAAATACATATAACATGGTACCTAAATTTTCATTGCAAGCAAGATCTTTTGAGAGGAGACCTAACATGCAAGTCATGTTGGGACAAGGTGACCCAGGGGACATAGCAACCCGGTATTTACCCTTGCATTACTCAGTTGGTTAACAGTCCATCACGTGTTTACTGATGTCCACTTTGTGCCCTTGAAACCAATCCCTCTCCTATCCAGGCACTCAGGTTTGCTCTGTGTACTTGGTGTAAGTAAGGGAACAAAATACCCGACAGATTGATTTAGTTTAGTTGCTCCAGGTCCCACGTGCAGGACCAATGCCAGAGAAAGAAGTCAGCATGTGGGCGAGTCTTCTCCAGGTGACGGAGGAAGACTGGAGAGAAGAGACTGGGCTCTGGTCAGCCTGCAGTGAGGGCTGGGCTTCAGGGCACAGGTCAGATCAGGGGCCACTAGCCAGAGTCAGAGAATAGGAGGGCCCTCTGACCTGGGAGAAAGTCAAACCTCTGGGGTTGCCTGGCACTGGCTCAACAAAGAGAAAGCATGTTCATGGTAGAAGGACCCCCAAAGAGCAGCAAGAAATCTGTTTTTATCCTGCCTGAGCTACTGACTCTCAGACAGAACACCTGTGCAGTAATCTTGTTCCAACTGCAGGAGCTGGTCACAACCAGGATCCCAGGCATGGCTGGATGCTGGAATCATACGGCTAGCTTTAAAACAACACAGATGGGCTGGAGAGATGGCTTAGTGGTTAAGCGCTTGCCTGTGAAGCCTAAGGACCCCGGTTCGAGGCTCGGTTCCCCAGGTCCCACGTTAGCCAGATGCACAAGGGGGCGCACAAGTCTGGAGTTCGTTTGCAGAGGCTGGAAGCCCTGGCGCGCCCATTCTCTCTCTCTCCCTCTATCTGTCTTTCTCTCTGTGTCTGTTGCTCTCAAATAAATAAATAAATAATTTAAAAAAAAAAACACATATGACCTGCTCTGACCCTCAAAGCTTCTGCAGACATGGTATAGGATGTGTTCCAACTCCGAAGCTGTCACTTCTTCCCAGGTAACTTGTGGTACAGTGAAATTTGAAAAACACCAGCATGGAAAGTTCTCAGGGTTCCTTTAGGCCCTGATAGCCCACTGTTTGAATATGGATAATGGTAGTTCTCAAACTTTAATATGCATAAATCACCTGGGAGGTTTGTTTTTTTTTTTTTAAATACATTTCTGGACTAGAGAGATGACTTAGTTGTTAAAGTGTTTGCCTGCAAAGCCAAAGGACCCAGGTTCAAGTCCCCAAGACCCACATAAGCCAGCTGCACAAGGTGGCACATGTGTCTGGAGTTCATTTACAATGGCTAAAAGCCCTGTCATGCCCATTCTCTCTCTCTCTCTCTGTCTCCCTCTCTGCCTCTTTCTATCTCTCTCTCTCTCTATCTATCTCTCTCTCTCAAATAAATAAAATAAGCATACATTTCTGAGCTGCATCTCTAAAGATTCCAGTTTGGTATGTTGGAGGTGGAACCCAGGAATCTGCATTTAAGCCCCAAAGCCACCAGAGTACCCTGCGAAAGATGTTGATCTATGCGTCCTCTGACAGCCGGGCCGCTCTCCTCACCCTAATCAGAATCACCAGGAGGCTTTCAGACTCAAAGCTCACAACAAGGAGGGTTCTGAAAGCAGAGCTGTCCAGCTACAAGGACCACGCTCATCCCGGGCTGACGGAAGGCAGAGGGCGGGCTCCTTCTGGAAAACTCCGTGCTGCAGTGCGCCACTGCAGAGGCAGAGACAGGCGAAGATTGACGGTCCGCCATGCTGCAGTGTGCCGCCGCCAGCCCGAGTCTTACGACATCAGTGGTGATGCCAGCAGCCATTATCAAGTCACCCCAGGCGCCCCCCATTGATTTCCAGCCCCGGCAAGAACGCCGCCTACCTTCTCTAGGTACAGAAGCACGAACTGAGCTCTCCAAAGCCGACTGTAATTGAGCATTCATTTGCATTTTTAAATTAGTTAGGCTGTGGACCGTTGCAAAGCAATGACAGAGAATTTTTATAATAATTAGTCTTGTGGGATGGGAGGAGGGGAGGCCGGGCACAATGGCTGCTGCGTCGCCATCGCACTGGGAGGTAAAACACAGTTCAGCAGCTCAGGTCGTCGGACGTGATGACAAGTTCTGGATCACCAGCCACCTTACGAACCATGGCTGTTTCCCCCAAACCGCGGGTGGACCTTCAGGTCCACCCGTCCTCTTTCTCAAGCTAACTTCTCTGCACGGCACAGCCAGTGCTCCCTTGTGCTGGCTGAATGCCACCACAGCCCCTTTCCTTTGCTTTCTTTCTGGCTGAACTCAGCTCTGCAATGTACAAATCCTCACCCAGGATGTGTCAACACCATGATGTTTGCTAAAAATAACTGACATTGATAGATCTCTTCAGAGTTTGCAAACAGCATGCCCATCCATTATAGCAAATGAGTCCCCCACCCACCCCCGCCATCTTCAGAGGAGGAACCTGGGCAGGAGTGATGGCTCCATAAGTTAGAGTAAGAAAAACTGAGGCTGAAGGTCACTGGGGATCTGCCCAGGGTCCCACAGCCTGAAAATGACTTTTCTGAGACCGGAATGAAATCACTGAATTCCCAAATCTATACTGAGCTGTTGCAATGGCAAGATGTGTTGTAAGGGCATGGGGAAACGTTTCCCAAAGGCAAAGGTCCACTGCACAGTTGAACTACTTTAAATAGAGTGGTAGGACACACCACCCTGCTCTGAGCCCCATTCATTGCTTTCCTTGTTACTGTGACAAAACAGCAGACCAAAAGCAATGAAAGGCAAGAAGCATTTGGTTCTGGTTTATAGTTTGGGAGGATGCAGGTGAGCTTGGAGGGGAAGGGATGCTGGCAAGGCCATGAGATAGCTGGGCACATTGAGTCCACAGTCAGGAAACAGAGAGGGGTGCACGCTGGTGCTCAGCCCATGCTCCTTCTATTCAGTTTGGAGCACTCAGCCCATGAAATGGTGCCACCCACCACTTAGGGAGGTCTTCCAACCCCAGTTAACCTGACCTGAAACTCCTTCACACATATGCCCAGAGAGATTCCAGATCCACTCAAGTTGACCGTGGAGATTAACCATCGCAAGCACTGTGAGACCCAAACTCGTCATGGGAGGGCAAAGGAGAGTTTTAACCCGCGCCATGCAAGGAATGACAGAAACTGGGATTACTGAATCTCGGAGCCACCATAAAGGCTGACAACAGCTACCTTCCAATAGCCAGAAGGCTTCCATGAGAGCAGGAGACAGGCTTGCTCCGTGTGGTCACAAAGGACTTAAGGTACTTGAGCAATGTTCCTCAGCTGGTGGCAGCGTTCTGAGAGGCTGTGGAACCCTTGGGAGATGGAGCCCCACGGGAGGCCGTGGCTCACTGGGGATGGGCTCCGAGGTCCGTGGCCCTGCCCCACCTCTGCCCGTGTTTGGCTTCCTCATCCCTCGAGGTGTGAGGGTCCCTGCCACGTGTGCCACCTCCACTAATCCTACTGGTTTCCCCTCCGTGGTGGGCTTTATTCTCTCAACCTGTGAGACAAAATAAATCCTTCTCCTCTTAAGCTGATTCTTGCCGGGTATTTGGTCACAATATTGAGAGGAATAGCAAATACACTAAAGAGATCAACTTCAAGTTGACAGAAGTGTGAGTCAGCTCTACACAGAGGACTCTGAAGTCGCACTGCCTGGACCCCAAACTCAACCCTGATACTTCCAGTTGGCTGATGTGGCAAGTTTCCAGTTTCTAACCCACAGGCTACTTGTCCATATGTAAGAAGTATAGATAGGCCTTATAGTCTTGTCAATACCACCAAATTCACTAATGCAAAATGTGAATAAACATTCAGCAGGTAACGAATATTTAATAGAGAATAGGTCTGGTCATATCTATGTATGAGATATCCAGAAGTGTTAAAGCCACTTAACCCAACAAATATAAGTAGATTTTGATCCTCCATATGTTGTTGAAGAATTCCAAGCCAGACCGAGAGACCTGTGAACAGTCCTGTCCAGCAATATGGCATTCTGGCAAACAGTTATGATTCTACCAATTCCTCCAATTTAGGTTGTTTCTAATGACTTATGACCTTCCTGGTCACTGTCCACACACTATCACCACTGGATTTGTCCTAGCTGGAAATAAGAGAAAAGTAAGGCCATAAGGGAAGGGATAGCAAAAGAAGCAAAACTCATTTTAATGAAGAGCATGACAGAATTTATAAAATCCAAAAGAACCCGCACTAAGCCAGGTCACTGAATCGAGTGGAAACCTACAAAAATTAGTGGCATTTCCATGTGCACACATAGCGTTAGAAGTGAAAAAAGTTAAATTCAGAAGAGTCTAGGACTTATAGTGGAATCTAAAACTGTGGGCCAGGGAAATGGCTCAGCACTTAAAGGCACCTGCTTGCAAAGACTGCTGGGCTGGGTTCAATTCCCCAGTACCCACGAAAGCCAAACGCAAGTAGGAAGAGACCCTGAGACAAATAGATAAATGAAGTAACATTTAACACTTAAAAAAATAGGGCTGGAAAGATGGCTTAGCAGTCAGGGCACTTGCCTGTGAAGCCTAAGGACCCATGTTCAAGTCTCCAGGTCCCATGTAAGGCAGATTCACCAAGTGACACAAGCACACAGCTCACACACGCACACAAGGGGGCGCATGCATCTGGAGTTTGATTGCAGCAGCTGAGGCCCTGGCACGCCAGTTCTCTCTCTCTCTCTCTCTCTCTCTCTCTCTCTCTCTCTCTCTCTCTCTCTCTCTCTCTCTCACACACACACACACACACACACACACACACACACACACTAAAAAAAAGACCAGTCTGTTGGGCCTCCCTCAAAAATAAATAAATAAACTAACCAGTTCCCAGGAATAAGGGTTATACTATAAAATATAATAAACATTGACACTAAAACTACAAGATACAGTTCAGAAAATGACCTAAATAAATGGAAGTGTGTATTTATTTTTTATTTTTTTTTATTTTTTTTATTTTTTTTTTTTTTTTGGTTTTTCAAGGTAGGGTCTTACTCTGGTCCAGGCTGACCTGGAATTAACTCTGTCATCTCAGGGTGGCCTTGAACTCATGGCGATCCTCCTACCTCTGCCTCCCAAGTGCTGGGATTAAAGGCATGCGCCACCACACCTGGCTGGAAGTGTGTATTTATATATAAGACATATTTGCATTTTAAGTATGTAAGTTCTTACCAAGCTAACCAACAAATTCTACATAATCCCATTAGAAATCTCATCTGACTTTTTAAATACAAACTGGAAATATAATCCTAAAATACATATGAGAACGTAAAATGTTAAAACTATCCAGCTACTTGGGAGGCTGAGGCAGGAAATTCATGTCAGTTGATGAAAACACAGCAAGATTTCACCTTTAAAACAAGTATCAAAAATAGCTAAGGCAGTCAGTACAAACAACATGTGCTACCATATTTCAACATTGATTAACTGGGCGTGATGGTGCATGCCTGTAGTCCCAACACCAGCACTAGGGAGGTATTCAAGGTCATCCTCAGCTACATAACAAGCTGAGGCAAACAAGACCCTGCCTCACAAAAAAGACCTATTATAAAGCTATACACACATATATAATCATTGCAGTACATATATAGGTGCTATATATAGCATGTATCTAATATATACATACATGTCACTACACATGTGTACATTTATCTACGATGATTTTTCTTTTACCTTTTTACAGTAATGTAACACAGGTTAACCATCACAGTTTTGTATAAAGAGTTTTCTTTTGTATACATATTCCTATAAGTTTGGTGGGGCTTTTTAAAAATTTTGTTTGGCTTTATATTTCTTATTGAGACAAGAGGTCGTCCTGTGTTCCCAGGATGGGCGT
Source organism: Jaculus jaculus (assembly GCF_020740685.1). Taxonomy (NCBI): domain Eukaryota; kingdom Metazoa; phylum Chordata; class Mammalia; order Rodentia; family Dipodidae; genus Jaculus; species Jaculus jaculus. The sequence goes on along the minus strand of NC_059107.1, from coordinate 7,112,111 downwards.
AATTGATCTCCCCATAGTCACCATAGCGCTGGGATTACAAGTGCATGCCACACAGCCCAGCTCAGAAACTGGTGTTTTTGATGCCATTGAAAATCACTCATTCCTTTCTTGCAGAGAGTGTACCATACCCAGTACTTATTCGAGACATAGCATGTTGATCGATAAGGATGACAAGATGCAAACATAGCAGTTCAGCAGAGAATACTTTTCCATGTACAAAAGGCAGATCCACCGTAGATCGGTACGGGGACCACATCTGACCCACTTCTGATGTACACAAGTGCACTCGCAAAGTTGGGCATGGTGGCACACACCACTGATCCTATCATTTGGGAGGCAGAGGTAGGAGGATCGCCTGCGGCTACAGTGAGAACCAGGTCAGCTTGGGCAAGAGTGAGACCCTGCCTTGAAAAATCAAACCAAACCAAATACACACATAGAAACAAAAATCAGTTATTTTCAAAGTAATTTCTTGATAGATTTTTAAATCTAGAGTTAGAAAATAGAGATTAAGGTATATAATTTATAGGAATGTCTGCATAATTACAAATATGACAAAATTTTCTTAGACAAGCATGAAAAGGGCTAACCATGATCAAAGAAATTACAAATATAAATTATTACAAAGTTTAGAAATTGGTGTCCATCAAATAAGTCCTTCAATTAAAAGGCAATCTAGAGTTCAAGTGAGGGTATTTATAATACAAATAACCAGAAAAACACTCATAACCAAAATATATAAGAAATTTATACAAATAAATAATATAGATTAACTGATAGAAAAAAGACAAACTTGCATATCAAAAAGCTAACACTGAAATGGCCAGTAAATTTACGATTTGGTGTACTACCTCTAAAAGA